>NC_092687.1:16832185-18179685 GCF_964275005.1 Diadema setosum | reverse complement strand
GGGCAGGTGTCTGTGGGAAACTTATGTTCAAGCAAAATCAGTTCGTCCTCAATGGGTTAAGACATCAATTACTTTAGGAGCAGAAAGAAGGAAGTGCCATGTGTTATAAATTGAACCAATTCTTCTTCAGGGTGATTGTACTTAACTCCTTGTGTGCTTTGAGTGCTGATTAACCCATTTAAGACTAGTCCCGGGAATACTTGGAAAAGGTGTCTATGGGAAATGCGTGTAATTGTAGCAACAATTAGCCCATCCTCAATAGGTTAATACAAGTAGCTTTATTATACATTCAAGTTGTACAAGAAAATGCTCATATTTTTCTCTTTTCAAATTCAAGAAGAACAGTATACAGGAGAAGAATGTATAAATATGATAATACTGGTTGGTGGACATGTATATAATCAGTTTGATGAAACCCTTGGGGAGATATGTATACACACACTTGCTCACATATGTTTAGAGCACATACAGACATACAGTGTACACATACCTACACACCAGCATGTGTAATTGTCTAGGTGTAAAAGGGAGACAGGGATAGATAGAAGGAAGGAATTAGAAAGAAGAAAACAAGATAGAAGAGAGATGTCTAGCTGTCAAACATTCAAGTGCTTTCTCTCTCTCTCAGTGGTTTTCATTTGTAATCTACACCTGATGTGAACACAGTTTGAATGGGGTAGTGGGAGGAGGGGGAGGAGGAGGTGATAGATGGAAGGACCAGGCAAGGGGGGGGGGGGCAACATGGGGGAAGGAGGAAGGAGGGGGGGGGGGGAGAGGTGAGGGGAGATGAGGGTGGTATATACACTGTTAATACTTCTGACTGTGTGTGTCATCCAGTTGTACTTCCATTTCACGTAATCATGGAGGTTGCGGACAAAATCAGTGATAGGTTGTACAAGAACTGATCACATGGATATGACAGGATGAAGAAAAACATCAGCATCATGCTTGTTTGTGTTGTTTTTGTTATTGAGAAACAACTGTAAAGTTTTAGGCATGAAACTGTTTGCCGAGGGCAACCAAAACTCATTGTGGGGTGAGTAGTGTGAATAGGGTGAGTAGTGTGAATGGGGCGAGTAGTATGAATGGGGCAAGTAGTGTGAATGGGGCCCTTACTAAAATGACTCCTCTGTCATGTATATTTTTAGCTATAAGTGAGCATTTTACATCATATCAGGTTTGTAGATTTTATGATACTAACCACAATTTTCTAATGTTTCTTCTTTTACATGTCCCCTGGATATTTGTCTGGAATTTTCTTGTCAATACATCAACATAAAGGTAAGAATTGTTTTGTAGAAGAACAAAAAGATGGAAAGTAAAATGAAAAAGAATAAGATCAAAGTTGGAAAGATTGCTAGAGAACCAGTATATCCTGTAAATATGGGCATACACTATGTGTAAGTGTGCACATTTAGCAGCAGGAAAAATGAGTAGTTTCTGAATAGATCATGGATGATTTATGTATAATATTTATATTTATGGTGTGAATGTGTGTGCCCTGTATGAAACACATGTTTGCGTATATCCAAGCATGTGTTTTCTGTGTGAGTAATGTAATAAAACTAGAAAACAAACAAAGACAATGTGTTGTGATGATAGTGGAAGATATGTTGTTTAGGACAAGGCTTATACTTTACAAGTGAGAGTGAAATGAGACAGAAACAGAGGCTACGTATATCTGATGCAAGAGAGAGAATCATGTTTCAAAACTTGTTTTGAAAGGGTGTGAAACGGTGATTCTCGGGATGCCACGTTTATCTAAACATCATGTAACCATGATTCGAGAACTTTCACTGCGCAGCTGCTTGGTGCTGTTCGACCAGGGAAGTATAGGTCAACTGAGCCGCGCGCTCTTTTGTAAGCGATAGTGTGTATACTGGTAGTTGACCTTGGCAGGTTGAATTTCAGTCGGCAATGCGTATCTACGTGCAGAAAGGTGATCAAACATAGTTTAAATTGCCTTTGAATGGCATTGCAAATCAGTGTTTTTAAATGAGTTTGAAAGCTAGGTTGCATTCATATCTATCTTCCAAAAATGCCTCAAATGTGTTTAGGATCGTGATTCTGCCAAGGAGAATTTTTTGGATAAATGCACGAAGAGAGAGATGAATATGACTAGAATATTGCAAAGGTGTGACGACAGAGAGACAGAGACAGAGAGAGAGAGAAGAAGTAGATGAGTACAGGGAGTAAGTAGAAAAGCACTCAGAGAGTATAGACCTCTGCCAATCAGCTCCAATCCACCCATATACACATATAATGCTAAAAATGGCCCTATTTCTCTAAGATGAAGAATCCTTTTGAGTGTGTCTACCTTTACAGCTTCCTGCTGCACCTTGAGCATATGACAGGAATTGATACCTCAAATATGTGCAGCATGATTTCCCTCATTCGTGAACCTTATTTCCCGATGATGAAGAATCCTTCAAAATATGCATAAAAAAAAATCCTGGATCCAGATGGTGATGTGAATCTCTACCAAAATTTATTCACCTGTTCCATGAATCATCATCAACTTTTAGATATGTAAATTCATCCAAATCCGTTCTTAACTTTTTGAGCTATTTTGCAAACAGACAGACAGAAAGAGGGGCGCTGGAAGAATAATGTCTGAAGACAGGGGCAAGGGGGGGGGGGGGGATGAACGGAGGTAGTAATAAGGTCCGAAGACAAGGATGGGGTGGGGAGAGGTGGAGAGATGAACAAAGGTAGTAATAAGGTTCAATGAAGACGAGGAGAGACGTGGTAGGGGGTGATATCATACCATTGCCTTCTGATATATATCCCTCCATCTCTTTCTCCCTGACCTGACCAATCTGTCCTCCGGCAGCGGCAGTGGCTGGCCAGTATGCAGTCCTCTAGGCAGGCAGCAATTTTAAATTCATTTCGCCTTCATCAACATCAATCTGGCCTGTTTACATGACTAGCCCAAGAGCTAGTCTAGGGATACAGACAGTGCAAGGCCATTTTCATTGATTACATTTCCCCTTTTTCCTCAGACATAAAAGTATCTTCCTCCAATTTGCTTGTGTGCTGGAGTAGAGTTGTAATTTCTTTACAATTTGAAAAAAATTTTAACACTGTGTGTTTGTATGGAAAGGCACGTCCCCCCCTCCCCTTGAAAAGGACCTTCCTCCATTTGTAGTATGCCCTAAAAGTGAGATGTATTATCTGAACAATTTGAAAATACTTAACTGCGTGTGTTTGTGTGGAAGATGCATATTGAGGTCACAATACCAGTCACACAATGGCCAACACATTGTTTGCATACTGGACACCAAATGAATGCTGTGGATTGTTAGATATTTCTTTGTAAACCAGATGTGATTGTCCCTGAAATATAGATGCAGTGGAGGTATTAACATACTTTAACAAATTACTCGGTTATCTATTGAATTTGATTCATTTTGTGTGTTTGTGTTGGGAAGGGGATGGTAGAATGGGAACAGGGTCATTCTACATTGGAAGGCACTTATAATCAAATGATTGATCGTAGAGCCATTTCCCGTATATATTGTCCTGCTTCTGTGTTGTCCAGGAGCACTCCACCATTCACAAATTATAGCAAACAGGGAATGCTTATTTAGGGAATATATGAGGGTATGATTCATTATAATCATTTTTAATCTCGAGATTGCAACCCTCTATGATACAGGAGGAGATCTACATGTATCAATAGTCATAAAACATTTATCTGCTGCCCTCTTGCCCCATTTTAGAGATCTGCCTGATTTCAGTCATATTTGTGAGGTATTTAAAGGGACTGTACAGTACATGGTTGAGGTGGGGATTCAGGTTTTTAACATTCCTATGTGAGAAAATGAGAAACCTCTTATGAAATATGAAAGAGCATGTCATTTTAAGAAAGATTCAATGTTTATTTGATGTAAATTGGTTTTGAAATGGCTGAGATATCCAAAAAAGTGATAATAATAAAAGGCGACAGGCCACGCCTTTTATTAGGATCTCATTGTTTCACCTTGTTTTTGGATATCTCAGCCATTTCAAAACCGATTTTCATCAAATAAACTTTTGATACCCCTTAGAATTGCATGCTCTATGACATCTCTGAATATCTCGCAAAATGTTAAAAGCTAAATCCTCACCTTGACCAGAACTGTACAGTCCCTTTAATGTCATCAGTAACAAGATTATTTATCCATATTAGAAACCTGGTGCCTTTGTTATGCATTAAAGAGATGAATCAGTGAATGAAGTCACTCCTATTTGAAATGAAGATAAATGCTTCGAGGATGAGCTTATTTCAAAATTCACAAGAATAAAATACTCTGAAATATTATGCAGTGTACAATTCACTCATAGAATGCAAATGTCATGGCAAGAACTGAAATACATGTCATAAGAACAGGTGAATTGAATGCCTCCTTTATACTGAGTCCTCATGAATTGACTCCATAAATTTTAGTGCAATAGTAATCTGAGCCCTCTTTTTTTCCAGCTTGGTAATAATATTTGCATTTTGTTTGAAATAGAAATGTGTATTCGTATTCAAGTCCCAGCCTTGAAAAAGTGCCCTTTGGTATTTAACGTCACTTTATCCTCATCACTAAGTCTTTTGGGGGAAACTTCAAGCTGTTGATCCCTTGTGTAGTGTAGGAGAATCATACCCAAAGCTTGTGAAGGAACCCATTTTACTTCTTTCATAAAGAGCAGGGGGAAATCCAGATGAAGTGGTGAGAAACACACAATTAACCCATTCCATGTACTGAATTCTGAAATGCCCATAGACTTAATACGCAGGCTACAGGTTCCCGTACGGAATGGGTTAAAAAAACCTGCTGATATCTTATACTGAGCTGGTGGGGCCTGGAAGTCACAGTTACTTTATAGCCGACATTTTTTTTTTTCTACACTGGAAGATTTGGGGTATGCTAAGGAATTCATAATTATAATGATTGTAATGATGATGATTATGATGATGATGATGATGATGATAATGATAATGATAATGATGGTGGTGGTGATAATGATGATGATAATGATGGTGGTGATGATGATGATGAGTTTAAAGAAATGATAACAAATGCTAATAGGATACATGTATCATACTTGCTGGCGATAAGGCCACCTTGGTCTCCGTATAAGCCGCATCCCGACTCTGCCCACAAAAAAAAAGAAGAAAACTAAATGTGGGAGGATTTTATTCCAATCACAACTTTTGTCACCTTTGTGAATTTAGACTGTCACAGCAAACTTTATATGTATATTGTTCTTCCTGGTTTGCATTTTCCTATTTGTTTTTGTTACATTTGTATTATCAAATCTCAATGTTTTGGAGGTACAAACTGAATGACACAAGCTCTGTGTAATGATTTTGATGAACAATCTTGCACACTATTATTTTCTAGACTAATTGAATGTATGTTGGGCCACTTCAAAGGTTAGGAGCTGATTTTTTGTTCTTGTGTTGAAGTGTTTTTATGAACATTTCCCCCTGTTGGTCCTGTCCATTGATGTGAGAGGTGAGAACCTTTAACTGAAACGATTCCCTCGTTGGTAATCACATAGCGCTATCTGGCAGGTAGGTGATACAAACAATCCTTGGCATGGACAAGTATGACGGCCAGGGTGCTATTTTCGTCGCTGCTCTTTAGTTTCTTTTTTTTTTTTTTTTAGTCAGCCGACAATGAAGTGAGTCATTCGGGACTCATTATATGTGATACATTCTGCTCCGTCACACTGATTTTAAAGGTGACATCGGGATGCCAAAAATAGACTCCAGTGGAACCGCAGCGTTCAACCGAGGAGCTGGTAGTGATGATGCAGGTACGAAGATGACGCAAATTCTGTGCCACTCGGCCGTGTCATACGTGACAGGTTGAGGCGTGGTAGAGCTGTCTTTGATATTGCGGTCAGGCCATGACACACACACAAGAAAAGCTAATCCTAACCCCCCTGCCCCGTAAGGGAAGCTCCCCTGTCACCCTTGACCCCTACAAGTTTGACCATGGCTATTTCTGACAATGTCAAAGCACATGTTACTTGTAGAACCATTAGTTTCAGTACAAAAGGGGAGCATATTCTTGAGTGACCTGGGGTAAAAGTTTTTTATTTCTTTTTCAAAAACTCGAGAGATGTATTACTGTAAGATTTCATAAACAATGTTGGGAGATATAATTCACACATGTGAAATTTTATGTATAACATTTTAGAACTTTTTTTTTTTTTTTTTTTTTTTTTTTAGCCAGTCTTTGTGTTTCAAAGCAAACCTACTATACGGTGCATTCCGACATGCTTTGAAGAAGGATTTTTGGTAGCTTGTGTGATTCTTGTTTCCACCCCTGAAAACCCCCTGAAAAAAACACAGCACAAGATTTCACCTGTCAGATCAGCGTCTTGACTGGTGGAGTTTTGTGTCCTCCTTTGCAATGAGGCGAAGAGTGGTGAAAATTGGCTCGCAAATCACTCGTGTGCAAGGAAACTCAGTCCTAAGTGCTAAAGCATGTCCCCATCCCCCCAACACCTTTTCTTCTCACCCTCCCCCCCCCAAAAAAAATCCCTCAAATGAGTAAAAATGAAATCATATTGTTGCTAAAGCCTCATAGCATACCTCTACAAACATTCAAAGTTTGTGCAGAAACAGATCTGCATGCATGCTTTGCGTGAAAAATTAGTCATGTGTGTATTCTATGTAATGATAGTTACTTTTTGCAACTGTTGATCAAAATTGAGGGAATTCACTACAGTAGTTGTAAAATTTGGAGCAAGGTAACCTGAATGGAAAAGAAACGTGCTGCCAAAATAGAATTTCATATCCAAAGTATGATAAAGGCGGCCCATGATACTACAGAAAAAGCATTTACATAAAAGAAACTCATCCAGGCAAGTTATCATTCTAGTGGGGCTTTTATTGAGAAATATTCTGTTTGAAGTGAAATAATTGGTTTGAACTTGAAAGGGAGCCCAGCTCAAGTTTGTCCAAAAGGGAAATATGCATTCAATATGAAGGAACTGTTGAAATGTGCAACGTGGCGATCAGTCAATCAAAAGAAGAAAATTTAGTGTCCTTACCCCGATTTTCATTTTCGGAGCAGCGTACGTAGTACAGTTCAGAGAATCAATTGGCTTTGAGTCTATAGGGTTACTAGCTGTAAAGTGAGTACATTGCATGGCAGGTTCCAGCAACTGCTCAAAACTCCCTGAAAGTTGTTTTGATACCTTAATTCTGTTCTGGAAGTGAGTTGATAAATGCACTGTGAGTGTGCTGGCGAACGTACAATTAGGTCAGGTTTGGATGATTTATTGGAATGCTAATGAAAAAGTTGTAGCTGGATGTATAAAGTATTAATTGTTACATTTGAACTGGCATGCAGATAATAGAGGGATTCACACTGAGTGCAAATTAGTGTGATGCAAACCTTGAGATTTATAAAGATCCAAATCTCCTAATTTTTGCCTGTGTGGACATAAAAATCCAGCTAAATAACATGATCACCATTGCAATCCAAATCCCAAGAAATCTTGCATTTATTTTTATCACAGTGATTGAAGGAATAGCTGGATAATTCACATCATAGCGAGTATGTGAATGCTTAAGCAAAAACTCTTGAGATTTTTAATCCTGTCATTAAAAATACTTGTGATCGAACAGTGTACAAACACAATGGCAAGGGTCACTATTTTAGTAGGTTTCAGGAATACATAGTTTGGTTGAGAAATTGCCGCAATTTTCAACTGGCTAGATATTTTTCTCTGTCTGAACAGGTGCAAAAAATCATGGTATTTGGATCGTGATCATGGTCCCACTATTTTGTCTGTCTGAATGTGACTAATGACTGTTCCACTCATGTCTGCAAAATATAATGCACATCACAGTTGGATTCACTCCAGGAGAAGGCACAGACTCGAGGTCGAACAGTTGACAAAAAACAAAAGGGGGGACACATTTTCCCTCGACAAGATGATTTTACCCCCACTTTGCACATCTTCGCCCAGGTATCACGAGGCTCACAGGGCCGGGTTACGTGGAACTAATTATAGGCAATTTTAAGGGGTGTTTGAGGTAATTGGAACTGACAGGGTAGATGTGGGCTAAGGAATGATCAACCTTGCGGGGTTATAGAGCCATTTTATATTTAGCTTGAGTTCATACGAGGTAAGATTGTATGTGTATCAATGTTTATAGCACGCATAGAGGGAAAATTCTACCACAGAGGCCCGAATTCACGAAGGTGGTACAAATGAAACCATGGTTTAAACCATGGACAAAATCTATGGAGCGCCAAGTGTCGCATGGAATATTTCGTTACGAAATCAGTCATTTCGTCAATGAAATGATTATTTTGTAACGAAATGACAATGTTTGATAACTAAATGAACACTTCGTTCACGAAATGGTAATTTCGTTAACGAAACGGTCATTTTGTCGACGAAATGACCAATTTCGTAACGAAATATTCCGTGCGACACTTGGCACTCCACAGTTTTTGTCCATGGTTTAAACCATGGTTTCATTTGTACCACCTTCGTGAATTCGTTCCATAGAGGAAGAGTAGCATGGAATGAAAATTTGACGAAATGGGACGGATCATGCAGTGAAAGCCAGAGTGATTGCAATTATGAAAGAATTAGGAAAGTTACTATCATTTGGAATCTTTGTTATCATTTCATGTGATCCTAACCATGAACACCTTGAGTATTTTTCCTTGGGCATCGTTTGCTGGAAGAGACACCAGCATGACACATATATGGCCACGCTCTGGAGGTGGTCTTGCCTGCGACCGAGCCGCGGCCGAGCCCGGCCTTTTCTCAGTGTAAACGCAAACTGGGCCAAATGCGCGGCCAATTTTAGTCTGGCTGCCATACCCTCTGCCTGTACTATTTCGCTATTCAGGATATTAACCCCCTCAACGTCAAAAACAAGTATAGTTTAAGGTGGTTTTGTCCTGCAAACGATTTTTTTTCTTCGGCAAAGGCCTTTGCCCGAATGGCGACTTCGTCGCCACGGAATCCAGTTGGCAAAGAGTCTGAAAACCAGACTATACCAAATTGCGTTTGTTTACAAGCAGAGCGCCACTACGACAAAATATTGAAAGGTTTGAATCAAAAGCGCGGCCGAGCCCAGCAGTGTAAACGGACAAAATTGCAGGGCTCGGCCCCGCAATTGACGCTGGGCTCGGCCGTGGCTCGGCCCAGCCCCGCACTGTAAACGGGGTCTAAGGAACTCTCAGAATCGCGTTTCAAATGACGTTCCTAAACACCATACAAAATGCCATTCAAAAGGCACTTTGAAAGGTGATTTTCTCTCTCGAGTTAGATTAATGCAACCAGAATGAGATGCACGTAACACAAATCAATCCCCCTGATTGCTGTGTCACAACATTGACAGCCCAGTTCAACCTGTCATTACTGCCAAAAACCTACTTGCTCGCAAAGTCAATGGCTTTTAAAGTTGTGGGATGTTGCACGTAGGTCTCATTGTAAGTTTTAAGTTAGTGGTTGTGGCATATGATGCAGTAGTCTTAATGTAGAAGTTTGTAAGACCATGGTGTGTTTTTTTCAGTGATTTTTCAGTGTCACCTGGAAGTTGGAATAGTGTTGTTTATCCTCATTGACAAAGCTATCCGTGAACTTGCACGTAGCTCAAAAGTGCAGAAACCGGCCGGGAACATACGGTGGAAACATGTGTGCATGAATAACATGTGGACGTGTGCTAGAAATCATGAATCATCAGTACAGCATGATTCAACGTGCAACTTGATTTTTTTTCTTTAATTTGCTTCTCCTGTACCTTTTAAAGGGAAATTTACCCCTAAATTGATGTGTGGATTTTAATGAATGCGGATGTGTTCAGAAGTTAACATCAGTGAAGTATGGAGAAGATGATATCTTCAAAAGTTAGTGAAGAAAGTATAGAGAGAATTCAACACATTTTTGTTTTGCTGGTGGCATGATGAAAGAGCACTCAACCCATTAAAGGATGGACTGATTTTGCTACAACACGCATTTCCCATAGACGCCTGCCTGAGTATACTCGGGACTCGTCCTCAACGGGTTAAAGGACAAGTCCACCTTCATGGACATGTGGATTGAGTGAATGCAGCAATATTAGTAGAACATATCAGTGAAAGTTTGGGGAAAATCGGACAATTCGTTCAAAAGTTATGAATTTTTAAAGTATCTGCGTAGTCAGTGCTGGATGAGAAGACTGCTACACTGCATGATGTCATATGCGTACAACCATATATATAAAGAAAATAAAAAGAGAATTTCAACTTTACATTTTGAATAAAGTGCACATTTCTTCGACTTGTTACTGACACATGTTAAGGGTAATATTATTCCCCCTGCCTTCTGAAAGAGAGAAGTCAAGTGTTCTTTTGTTATGCGAGAAAAGTGAAAATATGTTGAATTTTCTTTATTCTTTCTTTATACTGTTGTACTCATGTGACATCACAAGCTATAGTAGTCTTCTCATCCAGCCTTGAGTGAGCAGAAACTTCAAAAATTCATAACTTTTGAACGGATTGTCCGATTTTCCTCAAACTCTCAATGATGAACTCTACTAATATTGCTGCATTCACTCAACCCACATGTCTATGAAGGTGAATTTGTCCTTTAAGGATGGACTGATTTTGCTACAACACGCATTTCCCATAGACACCTGCCCGAGTATACTCGGGACTCGTCCTCTACGGGTAACATACCTCTCTCAGAAGGTAGGGAGAATAATGTTATGCCTGTCATGTCAGAAAGTTAAATTTTCTTGAATTCTCTTTATATATTCTGTAAGTCATTGCTGTGCACTAATTTCACAAATTATTGTTTTATTATTCAGTGATGACACCACATGGTTTTATTCAAAATTTTAAAAATGCATAATTTACTGAACAGATTGTCAGATGTTGTTTCTGGTAGAAGACTTGATGTATACAGTGCGACTTGCCAAAACATAATCTTCTTTATCATGGGCATTCATTAGGCTTTCTAATCGTCAGAACATAAAACATATGTCAGACCTTGATCAGAATGTGCCTTCACAGCGTTGTGTCACACCCATCCCATGTTGTCCATGGCTGCCTGACATGTGATTGCCATGGCTGCCGGGAAGCTTAAAGGAATGGTATAGTACTGGTGGAGGTGAGGATTGGGCTTTTAACATTTTGCGAGGTATCAAGAAACCACTTATAAGATAGTACAGAGCATACCATTCTAAGAGGAATTCAAAGTTTATTTTATAAAAATTGGTTTTGGAATGGCTGAGACATCTAAAAACAAAGTAAAGCAAAGCAATCCTAACAAAAGATGGGTCCCACCTTTTATTAGGATTGCTCTATTTTGGATATTTTAGCCATTCCAAGACCAAATTTCATCAAATAAATGATGATTTCCTATTGGAATTATATGTTCTTTCATATCTTATGAGCATGAAAAAATAAGCATTGAACGAAGGCTAGGTAGTTGACTAGCTCAACTTGGGATTGCATCACTAACAAGATCAATGGGATAATTGTACCAGGAAATGAAGGTTACACAATGGTATGTAGTAATCCGTAGTTAATTGTCCCAATAGATACTTTCAATTAATCAGTGTTAGTGTATGTAGTCTACATATTCAGACCTTGATAGTATCTGACAAAGTATATCATTGTGCCTATTGTTGTTTTTGATATTAAGTCAAACTAATGAATGGCACTTTAACGGTTTAAAAAGCAGTGCTCGGAATTTCACAAAATTTGCATTCTGTTTCATTTTGGAAAGCCATCGTCCTGTTTGAGGAACTAATAGAAACATTTTATTGATTGTATTTGTCTCTCTACATAAATGAGTGCTATATAAATATGGAAAATGCATGTTGAATACCTTTGTGGCATATTTTACGAGGATTAGGTAGTCTGCGAGCCTCTGTTAAATGTTCTTTCGTTTTTCTCAATATCAATGTCAGTTTTGCATAAATGGAACCATGGTGTACATGACTAAAATATTTTGTGTTTTTGAAAGAGTCTCACAAGTGCCTACCAAGACAGGTGGAAAAGCAAAGATAGTTGAAGGATAGGATTAGATATAGAGCATTGCGCAAGAATGACATATTAAGACTAGAAAGTTGTAGAACCCCCTATTATATTTATATCTCTAGCTCTGACCAAAGAATCATGACAATAATCAACTTTTCTTTAATAGAACTTTGCTAAGTTATGGAACTAGATAATATGCTTTTTACTCAGATCAATTTAGATGTTCGTAATTATCTCAAGATGAAAGTGGAAAACAATGAAGATGACTGTGGGAACTATATCTAAAAGATTATGGGATGATATACTGGTGTATGTTGCATTTAGGAGTTTGTTTGTGAAGTAATAATATGATGATGATTCACTGCATTTGTATGATGCAGACTCTTCCAAGAGAGTTAGTAATTGAATATCTGGCAAAAAATGTGATTATATACCTGAGCAGCTATATGTGGCATTACAATGTATAAACCTATATCCCATTTCATTTATGTGCCCTTACTGCAATATGAAATGACAATGAGGTAGTTATGCAAACTGTCCAGACTTCTACTAATTTGGGTCACTGTTGGCTAATTGTTCTATTGTGGGTTGATGCTATTGACGTTGTCTGGTAGACTCACACATGGTTGGGTGAATGGTACAGCTCCATCTAATTGAATGTGAGGATGGGTGCCATTGATTCAGATACGAAGGGGATTAATGAGTCGGATTAGCTAATCAGCTGAGCTTTCATGACTGGTCTCTGATCAATACCTTTATATCACGCATGGTCTCTATGATCCAGGTATACAGTGATAAATTGAGGGACATTTTGAAACAGGAGGGGTACTAATAATCTATGCATTTTAGCAAAGGAAACTTTTGTTTTACCTTGCTTAAACCGTTGAGGACGAGTCCCGAGTATACTCCGGCATGTGTCTATGGGAAATGCGTGTTGTAGCAAAATCAGTCTGACCTCAAAGGCTTGATTTGTAAAGTGTGATGGACCATGAATGTGTGACCATTTAAACCAAGGCACATAGTTCATAGGATGGAATGGTTTTGGTTGATGTATGGCTTCTGGTAGTTTCCATCATTTTTTGGTGAGATAATTAGAAATCACATAAGAAATATGAAAGAGTGCTCACACAATTCTAAGAGGAACTCAAAGTTTACTTGATGAATATTGGTTTTGAAATGGCTGGCCTATCCAAAAACAAAGAGGTCCTTATAAAAGGTGGGACCTACCTTTTATAATCACAACTTTGTTTTTACTTTTTGTAAATATCTAATCCATTTCAAAACCAATTTTCATCAAATAAACTTTGATGAATTCCTCTTAAAATTGTATACTCTTTTAAAATTTCATATGTTGTTTCTCAGTATTTCACAAAAAAGCTAAATCCTGAATCCCCCATCTCAGTTAAAACTGATCTATCCCTTTAACAGTAGATAGTCAGAAATAAACCTTTTTGGTATATGGTACTAAAGAGGGCAAAATTCACTTAACTCTTACTGTGTTTCCTTTAGTAATTTGCACAGATATCAGAAGACTACTAGTAATTGTCAGTGATATGGAGATTACATAATCCCTCTACTTCCTATTGTATTACCATGGTTCCTGTTGGACTGATGCACAATGCTGCACCGAGTGGACTTGCTAACTTTACAACTAGGTCAAGTTTGGATGAAATTGGAAGTACTGATGAAAAAGGGTTGAAGTAAAAAGTAAAAAAACAAAACAAGACAAAAACAAGCATACAATTTTCAGTGC
This sequence comes from Diadema setosum, assembly GCF_964275005.1. Classification (NCBI taxonomy): domain Eukaryota; kingdom Metazoa; phylum Echinodermata; class Echinoidea; order Diadematoida; family Diadematidae; genus Diadema; species Diadema setosum. The sequence goes on along the minus strand of NC_092687.1, from coordinate 18,165,954 downwards.
CTTGGCACGTAAAGGATTAAACTGTGGAACATAGAGTGCAGATTTCATGTTCTCTTGACCACATTCAATGTCATGGTCATTGCAGCCAGCAGATCGTTGTTTGTCTTCCTTTTGTGCTTATACGGGGCAACATTGTACAAACATAGATAGTTCCCTGTACGTATCCCCCCCCCCCCCCCCCACACACACACACACACACCTTGCTAGGGCTTTGACCCCCTTTAAGGAAATCTCTCATGGTCCATCCTAAATAACAGGAACCCAAGTTTTGCTTCCAGAAATGAATCCCTTTGCACACTTGTTGGGTAAACATTGTAACACATTAAAAGGTTAAAGGTCCAGTTTACCTTTGGGAGCAGTGATTTCAAAAATGTTCAAAATATCATATTTGATGCATATATGTAGGTCTGTTATATCACAAAACATCCTACCATATAACATTTTTGCAATAAAGCCTAAAATATAAGGAGATATCAGTTTTTTTCTCAATAAACTGTAACTGTAGACGGTTTAGTCCGGAAACATTTTTATTATAACTATTGCTCACATTTTGTGTATTTAACAACACTTAACATCCATTATACGGATTCAAATTTTTACAGTGGTTGTTTTCATCCCTAACTCACATTTTAGAACTATTTCAAAGCACTAATGCCGGGTTTTTATTTCATCTGCAAATGGTAAATTATGCCTTTAAAACGAGACTTGCCAACTTTCTCTGCTTCTACAAAGTTTTACAATGAAAATCCAGTGTTTCTTCAAGCTGTGACATATGAATGTGAAAGCCGCCCTTTATTTGGGAGGAGCCATCACCTATTGAGATGCATGCAACACAAAAATGTACCACCTGAGAAATTTTTGAAATATAATCCTTTCTTCCCCTTTCTTTATCACAGCATATCAAGTTCAAATTCCGGATAATTTATTTCACATTTCTTAAAAAAAAAAAACAACCCACCAAACAAATGAAAATATACAAATTCAAAACTGGTACAGAAGGAATCACTGAATAGGTGCAAAGGTAATAAACATAGTTGAAACAGATACTTGGTAGTAGAAAAAAAATAGACAGAATAATATCAGATGTGGGGGACAGTCAGTGGTCAAAGGCTGATCAATGGCTTATCCCAAGCACAAACTATGTCACTGTTCTTCTCGTGTACAATGTGTATGTTTCTTTCTTTTTATTTTCTCGTTCTCTCTCATACACTAAGAATCTGGCTGTGGTATATTTCTCTTCTGTACATAACACCTCTATCTCTATGTCCACTTCCAGTGGAATGTTCCCAATTTAAAGGTCCTGTTTACCTTTGGGAGCAGTGATTTAAAAAATGTTCATGATATCACATTTGATGCATCACTGTGCAGCTCTGTTGTATCACAAAACATCCTACCTTATAAAATTTTAGCAATAAAGCCTAAAATATAAGGAGATATCAGTATTTTTCTTATTAAACCATACGTGTAGACAGTTTAGTCTGGAAACATTTTTAAATGCTCACATTTTGTTTAGCAATACCTAACATTGATTATACTGATTAACATGTTTACATTGGTTGTTTCTATCCCTAACTCACATTTTAGAACTGTTTAAAGCACTAATACTATGGTTTTGTTTCCACTGCAAATGGTAAAGTATGCCTTTAATCAATCTCCATGCATCTCCTGATGAGATTTTGCATTTCTAACAGAAGTTGATCGCTGTACTCACCAAGTTTCCTGTAGTCAGTGGATAAAATGTTAAAGATACACTGACAGGCATATAGATTTATATGCCCATATACCATCAAGAGAAAGCTTATGAATGAAAAAAGAAAAGAAAAGAAAAGAAACCGGCAACACCCATCACTTGACAAACTGGTGTTACATGCACTTTCAATCGGCAAGTTTCACATTACTTGGGTAGTCTTTTGTTATGTTTTGTTTTGTTTTTGAAATAGGCTTTCTCTCATTCAGACAACATAGACATATAGATCACGATTTTAAGAGATAGAAGAAGATATGTGTCATAATGATAGATGCTGCCAAAGAAAGAGAAAGAGAGAGAGAGAGAGAGGGAGACAAAGCAGTAGATAAGGAGATGAAAAGAGATAGATACTTTAGCACTAAAAAGAGACTGACACATTTAGATAACATGGACTTATAGATCAAGATTTAAAGAGAAAGAAGGAGATATGTGTCATAATGATAGATACTGCCAAAGAAAGAGAGAGAGAGAGACAGAGAGAGAGAGAGAAGTAGATAAGGAGATGAAAGAAGGTAGATACTTTAGCACTGAAAAGAGAATGAGAGAGAGAGAGAGAGAAAGAGATAGGGTGAGAGATGGAGATAATACAATATAGAAAGAGAAAGCAGTAGGCAATAGATTTATGGCAAAGTTAACTGGAAAACAAAACAAAATATTCATCCAGAGAGAAGAGGGGCTGATAAAAGTATTGAAACAGAAAGTTTTCAGCGTGACTTACCATATCCTTTTATAGAATGGGTAGCGAGAATCCTGCAATCTGATTGGTCGAGAGCTATGTGTTCATTTTTACTGGCTGCACGCTGAGTCACAGTGGTAAACATGTTATCGCGCACTTAGCAAGAGTACGCGTACTTGTAACAAAGGTTCGCGCACTAAAGCAAGCGTTCGCGCACTCAGCTTGGCCATGCATCCAGTAAAAACTTATGCATGGCTGGCCATGCATCCAGTAAAAACGGTAAGTACGGGTATGCATGCCCTTTACGGAAAGCCAAAAGGAAATGCATCCAGTAATTTTGTCATCGGGTAACACGATAGAAAACTGGGTTTTTGACAAGAAAATTACCCATTCTATAAATCAAATGACGCACATGTCTTTTCGTGCGTCAGTCGGAATATAGTGTGCATGCAGTAACTATGGAATTTAGCCTAAACCCACTCGGCTTCGCCTTGTGGGTTAAGCATTCCATAGTTACCTTATGCACACAATTCCGACTGACGCACTCAGACCTGTGCGTCATTTGTATACTACCAACCCGTCGAGGACGGGCTGATTTTGCTATGATACGCATACAGTTGAACCTCTATTATCCGGCCTCCCTTTATCCGGATCTCTCTATTATACGGACGCAATATCGCCGAGATTTTTTTTTTTTTTGAATTATAATTACGGGAGGAAAGGGGGATTCCCAACTCCATGAGAACTCCTACACAAACACACATGAATTACATATACTTGATACATTTCTTAATAATTATTTAGGTAAATCATCCCAAGAATTTATAAAAGAAAATGATTTCATTCTTGCAAACACAAACCTCTATTTTGGGGTCTGTCACTGAGTGTAACAATGAAAAGGTTGCAGTATACACATTACTACATGTGGTACTACAATGGGCTACATCAGTACATGTGTATGTACAGTGTATATGTACATGTATAAAGCACATGTGTATGTACAGTATGTACATGTATAAAGCATACAGAGTCTCCCATATCCGGCCAAATCCCTTATGCGGATGAGCCCCGGTCCCGACTTGTCCGGATACGAGAGGTTCAACTGTAATTCCCATTGACCCCTGCCCGAGTATACTCGGGACTCATCCTCAGGGAGTTATGAACAGTAATTAGCCCTTTACTGTATTACTATTTTTTTTTAATTTATTTTTTGCATGGCATGCATGCTTGAGTACTGTCTTCACCAAGTGGCACGGGTATCTGGCAGCTAATTGTCGATGAATAGAGATTATCCAATCCTCCTAATCACTATTGCATCACCAAGGCCTACATGTTGGATGGAGACACACTGCTACACTTAACCCGTTGAGGACGAGTCCCGAATATACTCGGGCAGGTGTCTATGGGAAATGCATGTTGTAGCAAAATCAGTCCGTCCAACGGGTTAAGTGGACTTGCTGACTGTATACAAATAGGTCAAGTTTGAATGGATTACTGAATGTTGGTGAAAATGCTTTGCTAGTTGAAGTTCTTGAACACATAGGCCCGAATTCACGAAGGTGGTACAAATGAAACCATGGTTTAAACCATGGACAAAAACCATGGAGCGCCAAGTGTCGCACGGAATATTTCGTCGACAAAATGACCGTTTCGTTAACGAAACGAAATTATCATTTTGTGGGCGAAATGTTCATTTAGTTACAAAATGTCATTTCGTTACAAAAATTAATAATCATTTCATCGACGAAATGACTGATTTCGTAACGAAATATTCCATCCCTATGCGACACTAATTGGCGCTCCATGGTTTTTGTCCATGATTTAAACCATGGTTTCATTTGTACCACCTTCGTGAATTCGGGCCATAGAGAGTTAACCCTATCTGTGCCAATAAGTCAATCGTGCACAAATTTCACACACATACACCTAAGGACAAAAACTGAACGTGGTATGCAGAGAGTTAGGGAAGAAATACTCTTTGCACGGTACCAAAGTACCACACCCATGCCCAGAGCTACACGTACAGTATGTCCCCCCAAAAAATTACAATAGGATTTTTGCATTGATAACTTCCATTACATGAGTAAACTGTCTGAATGCTATTTCAGGGTCTAAAAAAAAAAGAAGAAACATCTTACCTATATTTTGCAGAAAACCTCATTTAATTTGGTTAAGTGGTCACAGAGAAATGTGAATCGTTGTGAAGCATGTCATGGATGTGATTCTTTCAAGTTTAGCACTTCTTATGCTCTGGGAACTGCATATTAATATGTGAACACAGTGGACAGAACTTGGAGGGAAGGGATTCCTGACATGCTCTACAAAAATTCTCAGTTCTCTTTTTGACCACTGAAGCAAAATCGGATGGGGTTTTCAGCAAGATGTGGGTAATAAGTTATAGTTTCACACCCTTAAATTGTATTTGGATTGATTCACTGTTCTTAAAGTTATCATTGCAGAGGGTCCCATTGTAACTTTTTTTTTTTTTGAAATATGGTATGGTAATGTACCAAGAGGAGTTTTGCCTACACTTTCAATTTTTTGTTGTTGGTATAATTATCTATCACAGGTATCCCTCTCATGGCTTGTCGTGTACACTGAATTACTGCTATGACTAGAAAGAGTCCAGAAGCTAACCTAGGTCCCATAGGGTGAAACGTGTGTGGTAGATTTTGACTGGTATCGTCACGAATTTGGGGAGCCCAATTGTTCGACTGTCCTTGGTTATTATACTCCAATCTTTAAGGAGGGATAACTGTGAACTGCAAACACCTTTTACTTGTTCCTTGAAGCCGGCCTGTCAGAAGGCAGACAGAATGTGTTCACAGAAGCATCTATCCATCATTGTTCGGATTATTTAGCAAACATCGCCACAGCAGCAATAGTGTGAGGACAACACTCTTTATAACAGTGAAGTCAGCTGTAGATGATATTTGACTTTTTTTTTTTTTTTTTTAAAGCACCCCGCTGGTTTATTAGGGATACGTTATTTTGTGTTTCAGTATACTCAGCGTGATGCGTGGTTGGTGTGTTTGCATGGATGTGTAAGGTTGTGTTAGCATGGATGTGTAAGTGCGTGTGTGCATGCTTGTGCAATTCTGTTTTTTTTATTCTTGTATGTATGTGTGTGTGTGTGTGTGTACGTGTGTATGTGTGTGTGTTTGTGTGTACAATTGTTGTCCTTTTTGTTTATGGACTTATGTGGGTGATATTATATATTTCCTTTTCTTCTTCTTCTTCTTCTTTCTTTTTTTCTATTCCTAACCTTAAGATTAAAAGTGCCATGAGCATCTTTTTGATAGACTGTTGTGATATAGAAGTTTTCACTATTATTATTATTATTATTATTATTTTGTTCCTGTGTAGGTATAATTATGTACATGTGTGGCTTTGGCTCAATATGTGAGTGCAATCGTGGTTTGCAATCGTGGTTTTTTTTTGTGTGTGTTCATTTGTTTGTGTAGGTGTGTAGGTAGTGTCGGGAGAATCATCTCCCCCCCCCCCCCCCCCCCCACAACAATTACCCTGGCTAAATACTGGTTAATGATGGGGTTAGAGTAAAGATTAGGGTTATGGTTAATACAGAGCACAGAATGCATACAATGTCTGAACACATAATAAGGCCGCAGTGAAGTTTATTGCAAACTATTCAAAAAAGGGAAAATTGTTTTTTTTTTTTTTATATTTGTGATTATATGAGACTAAGTCTTGTTCAAATGAAATCAGCAAGGGTGCAAAGTTTAATGCTCCAAATCTCTGACCTAGTATCTTTCCAAGCAAAACGCAAATAAAAAACAAAGAATAATACATATCCCACACCCATATACGTATGTATTGTGTTGATATTTCATGCACATTCTCTTCTGATTGAATTTATTTGACTCTGATAGAAAATATCAATGCTACCTGGGACACAACAATCAATGGGGCAAGTTTTGAAAGAGGGCTTCTTCTAAAGTGTTTTGATGATATTTGATTGCCGTCCCTAAAAGGGAGACTTTTCTTTGAAAAATTTTAAATGGAAAAAAAAAATACAAAAGGGAGAGAAAGAAGGAGGGATACAGAAAGATATAAAGAGGGAAATAGAGGGATAGAGAGAGAGAGAGAGAGAGAGATAAAGAGAGATATAAAAGAGAGGGAGAGATAGAGAAAGATATAAAGAGGGAAATAGAGGGATAGAGATAAAGAGAGATGTAAAAGAGAGGGAGAGATAGAGAAAGATATAAAGAGGGAAATAGAGGGATAGAGAGAGAGAGAGAGATAAAGAGAGATATAAAAGAGAGGGAGAGATAGATAAAGATATAAAGAGAGAAATAGAGGGACACAGAGAGATAGAGAGATAAAGAGAGATATACAAAAAGATGGAGAGGGAAGAGAGACGGGGAGAGGGAGGGGGAAAGGGAGAAGACAGCATGAAAGGGTAGAATTGGGGAGAATTTGTATTCTGTTAAGGTAGAATTGGGGAGAATTTGTATTCTGTTAAGGTAGAGAAGAACTAAAACATGAAAGCGAAGTAGATGGAGAATGTAAAGTTTGCTCACTCGTTTGTCATAAGGTTGCTCTTTGGTCCACACATGAATGAACTGTACACCACCAGTTTAGGACTTGTCTTATTGAATTCGTCATTGGTGTCACGGTTCCACCCACTTCAATCTAAATGCCATTACAAAGCAAATACCAGCCTTTACCCGTGTCAAACAAAATAGCCATGCTACTTGTTGAACTCTCCCATTTTTTTTTTTGTTGTTGAAAGAATCTTCGGCCCACTGGTTCGGGACAAAAGAGAAAACTCCATAGCTGGTGCTCGCTGAGGTTCAGCGTGTATTTGATTTCGTCTAGCTGCTCGATTAGTTCTTGGCTCACGTCTTTGCTCAAGAAGACTCATGAGCATTGTGCGTAGCAGGGGGAGTGGTGTCAGAACCGATTTGCAGAGTCTGTTAACGAGAAGGGGTCCAGAGTCACTTTGCTCCCAGAGGACCAGGGCTGTGGGGTACAGAGACCCCCCTTTGTCTAAATTGTGTGTTCTGTCGTAGTAATTGCACCTAGACATCTGCGCCGCTTGGGCATCAGGTGTTTCGTTCTTAGGAGTTCCCGCAGACTTTTATGTTGCTCGCCACGAACAACTGGAACACGACATTCCAGAGCCCCACCGGCTGCTAGACAAGGCAGCTGTGTCACCTGTAGCTGGTAGGAGCAGTTCGTCGAGGTGCAGTGACGGTAGAAGTGAATCACTGTGCGCTTCAAAGCTCGTCGCTCGCAGAAAGTCTGAACAAGACGCCCTGCAGACAGCTGAAGAGTACATCACGGGAAATGTTGTCTTCACTCAAGAACATGTCCCCTCCAAGAGATGGTGCTCAGTGTATTCCCATCTAATGAGGAGGAAATGAAGTTAGAACGAAGCCAGACTTTGTTCGCTACTAATTAGAGGCATTAATAGCTCATACCTGTTGGCTGATCCATGCTCGCAAGTTCACCCTCATTAGAAGCAGTGACATCATCGTATTGACTGTTTCTCCATTTGCTACCTTGCCGACCTGGTGATGGTGTTGACAACCTGTTCTGTTCTCACTGTTGTGACTGGATATAGGTTAGACACCTTAATAAAACTGAACAGACAGGGGAAATAGAACGTTCCAGAAAATAAATAAGGGCACTGTCTTGTTTAGTTTCTCTTGATGCTCTCATTGAAGAGACAGACATACTTTTGCCAGGTACCTTCGACATCAGACTGAGACCTTTTCGTCAAAGGATGAAACTCATGTCTGGATGAAAGATGATAGGTGCATAGAATTGCCTACTTCTGAGACTATGCAAGGCTGAAGTGTCTTTTTCTTTCCGCATGTGGTCCTGTGGAATCATTGACTGTCCAGTACCTCAAGTCAGAATCCCCTTTTGCATAGAGACCAAGAAAGAGGATCCAAGCTCCCAGATCCCTAGCAGTGGTGACAGCGTGTAATCCTACACATCAGATCAGCAAATCTCCATGGAAATCTGTGAATAGGGACCTTTCAGATTCCCCAATTGTTTGCCCAGTGTACTCTTCGTAGAACTCTTTTGTTTCCAAAGAGGATTACTTGACGTGTGACTTACCAGGGTCTAGAGACTGCTGAATGAAAGAAACTATTCTGAGAACACTTGCACCATTTTTTCAACCTGACCTTCATAGTCCGTGTAGGGACATCTTTTGGACAACTCCTTTCTTCGTTATCCTGGTTTTATCTCTCTAGTGAATTTTTGAATAGAAACATTGCCTTCTCAAGAACCTTTACATGTCCCCAGGAGTTCTTATCACACCAGATTTTGTTGCCTAGGCAGGTGGACAATTGCCGGAATAATTAACTGGTCAGACCGCTTGATTCTTCAAGAGAAACGTGCCCTCCGCTATTCAAAGTTTATCCTACGCTGTGAAGAGCATTTGCCCATAAGTGGTACAGTGAGATCAGTTTGTGGTTCCTGGAAAGACATACCATTTTTGCATGTATTTCATGTTTTTATTCAGCACCAAGAATCTTACCCACTTGATGTTTTAAGTGCTTGAAGTTCTTTTCTTTATGTTTTAGTGGAGACAAAAAGGAGAAATACGATACCCTTTGCGATCACGGCAGTTGAAAATTGAAAGCAAACTGAAGAGCTCCCAGAAGTGTTTTCAACCGCAGTGGGTTGTGTTTGTGAATATCTGGAGAACACTCATTACAATCTCGGGTTAATACTTGGAATAAATTCAAAAGCATCCTGGTCGTCATGGCAACCTCTCCGTCTGGTGTGCTTTCCTCCGTAAGTGGTGTAAGTATTTGAATGATGTCATTTACTATTTGTGAGTAACTTGCCAGGCCTTTTCTGGCTTAGTGACTTTTATGCCGAGATGATCATCATGATCAGTGGGCCATTTACACTACTCAGGAGAAATCAAGACATTACAAAATGTGCAACTTTTGTAATGTTGTTGTAACACTCATTCTGGTAAAGAATGTAAAGCTGCTAGGGAACTGTTCCCTATGTTACTTGTGTACTTGTGACAATGTCAGGAAAAAGGAAACTGCAGGTTGCTGTGTGATTTTTCCCCATCTTCATGTGAACTGTCCTTGATGTTTTTTTGTATGGCAATGTAGATTCGTGGGTACAACAACTTGTATGCCGAGGATGTGCTGGATAGGATTTGAACCCAAGACTTCTTGTGTAAGAGCCCAGGGCCATGATCCACTGAACCATTGTGTGTATCCACTGTTTAGTGGTCATTGACATTAAAGGGAACCCAAACCCAAAGAGCAATGTGGATTGAGTGGAAGCAGCAACATTTTAGTAGAACACATCAGTGAAAGTTTGAGGAAAATCGGACAATCGATGCAAAAGTTATGCATTTTTAAAGTTTTGGTGTTGGAACTGCTGGATGAGGAGACTACTAGAGGTTATGACATAAACTGTATGTGTGGACAAGACAACAGTATAAGGAAAATATAAAGAAAATGTCAAAAAAATTAACTTTTCTAGTACAATGGAAGAGCACTTAACTAACTGCCTTCAGAAAGCAGAGGGAATAATTACTGAAGACTGACATATATGTCAGTATCAAGTTGATGGAATGTATAATTTTCATGGAAAATTTTTCATTTTTTTTTTGAATAAAAGTTTTAAACTGTTATGATTGGCTTGCAGTTTAGAAATGTTGTGTGAGCATAACTATTGCATATGAAGAAAACCATATCTGTGCATGTTGTCAGGTCTACTTTTCAATGCTCGAGGATGTTTCACCCTGAAAATCTCAAAAAGTTGACTCTGTTTTGTTTAAAAGGATATACCACTATGTCATGAAAAGGGCAAGTGCTATTATCACTTCTTCAGAAATACAGGCACCCTTCCTTTGTTAGTTTTCACAGCAGGCATTCATGTTTGGGGTGTGGGATCTTCTATCTTATTCCTTGTCACTTTTTTCCTTCCTATGTAGTGTAATTTACACCATAGAATTTCTGGCATGTTCACAGAATGTGAAATGTACCGTCTGATATCCTGGGGCGTTGTGTCCAACCCTCATGTGAATGTTGCATAGACATTTTCGAGCATTCTCACAGTAGAGTATTACTGTAGGAGCAAGTTTCGTGTAGATTTAGTTTTGTTTTGGTGAATTTCATGTCTTGTTGTTTTACTGTATGAGCTGAAATTTTCGCGGTGGTTTTATTTTCGCGAATTTCGCGAATCGCCTTTGAACCGCGAAAATAACAACACGCGAAAATAACAACGTGCGAACAGATAAGCACAGTTAGACCTCGCAACCGCGAAATTAACAACACGTGAAAATGTTCTCCTAGTAGCAATTAGCGAAAATATCTGTACGCGAAAATTTCAGCTCGTACAGTATTCAAATATACTATGCTGTTATGGGAGATGTTAACTGTAACATTGGATTATATTGTGCATCTACTTTTTAGTTTTCTCCATGTATCTCAGACAAAATAAAGGTATATGAAATGATAATTTTCATGGCATGGTTTTGTGGGCATAGGTGAAGGAAGGGAGTAATGAAAATATCATCCTCTTCAAAATCTTATTTCTCTTGCCTTTGAAGGGGCCCTGAAATCCAAATGCATGTTGATTTGTGTTGATTTATGGTACCCTCAACATCACTTTTGCGGTGAAACGAATATCTAGAAACATTCCATATATTTTTAACGATTTTTTTTCTTCTATTTTTCTTCAGATTACTTGGGAATGCCCACAAAAAATCCTTCCAAACCAATATTCTTGAGATGAGCTCATCCGTCAATCATTGCTAAAGTACTGAAATGTTTAACAAAAGACATTGGAATGCACCTTCCTCTCGACTCAGCATAACTTGCATGTTTCTGTGATATTAATTTGACTAACAAAAGACATTACAAAAGATATTACATTTGAGAATGTTTAGCGACAGACAGAAAGGCTATGCCTTATATATAGAAGCCTTGTCCCCGTGCAATTTCATTTTATAGAATATCAAAATATTAAAATATTGTTGATTTAGAATCATTACTGCTGGAAGGAGTACACATTTGGTGTGACACGTAAACGGAATGAGGGAGATCTTCCATTGACCTTTGACCTGTGACCGACGCAATCTCCAGATGCAGCATGTTACAGAGGAAGTCTATGTTCATGGCACACCAAAAAACAGTTCAAATCCACAATGTCACACTCGCTGCCACAGTGAACTTGTGAGGGCTGCGTTAATGGCATTACCAGGTATCCTATCGTTTGTCTCTGGTGAAATCTTGAAAAGAGATTAAGCGCACACACTCCGTCTTCTGTGAGAATAGCCTGATGATATTTTGCTTGGAACAGGAACCATTAGGACTGACTCTGATCTTTATCAGATTTTATCAGATTGGCATGAAATAGTGAGCAAAAGAGATAAATAGATAGAAAGAGAAAGAGAGAGATAGAGAGAGAGGGAGAGAGAGAGAAAGATAGAGATGGAGATAGAGATTATAAGATAGAGAAAGAGAAAGAGACAGACAGAGGTGGAAATAGATAGAGAAAGGAAGAACAAAAAAAATGGAAATAACGAGAGGAAGAGGAGGAAGAAATTACAAATAGATAAATTGTATTAAAAAGAGAGAAAAAGGGGATATATATATATATATATATATATATATATATATATATGGAGATAGATATAAATAAAGATAGATGACAAGAGAGTGAAAGAAATGGATTGATATATATAAAGAGGGGGAATAAAAGCAGATAAAAGAAAATTAAATATGTATAGAGAGAGAAAGGGAAGAAAATTAAAAAAAGCTCCCCCATTGATGATTAGGATGCACCCTCAGGTAAAATTCTGGGGGTATATAATGTAAACGCTGGCAAATTGTCTTAAAGAGACTGAAAAAATAAAAACACATTTTGAAGTGAAGAATCCATCTCGAATGAGCAAAATCCATTTGTGTCACTGTGACCCATATGTAAGGTTGGGACGATGTTGACTTTTGAGGTCAACGCACTGTCGGCAGACCCTTCGGAAGGCGCTGCAAGTCGGGACAATTGCACGGAAGTTATCAGAGAGGTCCTCAAAGCAAAGAAATCATGCGCTCCATTTCTTTTGCCTGCGGAATCAAGATTTGAGTGATCTGGAACTAGAGTGAATTCATTCACAGATGATTTAAAGGGAAAGTCCACCCTAGTATTGTATTGCTTGGTATGGAAGCAAATAGAGAAACATCTTTGCCTACTTTGAAATAAGTGTGTTCATTCATATGTATTCCCATTTCCTTTGATGCTTAACCCGTTAAAGGCTAGTCCTGAGTATACTCAGGCAGGTGTCCATGGGAAATGTGTGTTGTTGCAATTAATCAGCCCACCCTTGATGGGTTAAAGGAAAAGTCCATCCTGATGCTATAATATGAAAGTTGTAAGGATGAGTCCCGAGAATACTCGGGCAGGTGTCTATGGGAAATGTGTGTTATAGCAAAATCAGCGTGTCCTCAGCGGGTTAAATTATAGAGAGTAAGCTAAGTTTGCACCTCTAAATATTTCTGCTGCTGAGGAGCTCTCCATCTGTTTCATAAACAAAATTTCACCAATTTTCATTTCCTCAAATATTTGTGCATGGCCAGATATTATCTGCAGAGGAGAGCACACAGAAATGTATTAATTACTCTAACCAGGGTCTGCAGAAAATGTTAGCGACAAATCAGTGCTGAGTTGCGACCCATTACAGTGAAAATGTGATAAAGATAGGGCCATATATTTTCTGAAACTGAAGTGTTTATGTTGAGCTTTTCCAGATTCTAAACCAAGTTGCTGCGTACATCATTTATCTGTTCTTGTTTTTTTTCTAGAATCCTACCTTGTAAAAGTAAGAAATCTGGTCACCATGAAAACACAATTTTGAGTTAAAGAGCATATATGGTTAAGTATGAGACAACTGCCACTCAACTGTACAAATCCTGGGCCATGTCTTATAAAACTTGTGATAGAAATCAATCAATCACAAATCTCTTGAAAGCTGCAATCAGTTGCAACCTGTGATTGATTGATTGCAGTTCTCCGTCTTAATTTCAATCATAACTTTTTTATAAGATGGATTTGCATTCAATCGTAACGTTGTGATTGATTTTAATCAATCCCAAGTCTTTATAAGAGGGGGCCCTGGTGTCCACTTTGTTTTGGTGAATATCTTTTGATTTAGGTTATGTACTGAATGCATTAATTAATGCATTAAGATGGATTATATCATGCGGAAAAGAAACATTTTGTGGAAGAGGGTCACTGTCTAAGGGGTTGCTCCAGAGGTTATCGACATGGAATCCAGCGACCCATTGACTCTTTCTTAATTAGTCATTGTCTGCCGTCATTGGCATGTCTGCCAGCTGAGCAGGAAAGATGAGAAGTAGGCCGAAGAGCGCCCCCGATCCACTTGAAAAATGCTTTTGATACTGACCATTCTATAAGACACTTGATGTGCTTGTGACCTAGCCTTGTTTCCAGGCACACACACAAAAAAATGAAGAAAAGAAAAAGAAGAGAAAGTTATCACTTCAGCTATTGATACTGCTGGTAGTATGTCAATTATGAAGATGATGATGAAGATGATGATTGTAACAGTAATGATAATAATGATTATTATAGATGCAATGATATTGATTATCATGTGACTAGTGTCGTGTGTGTGTGTGTTTTGTGTGTATTGAAATTATTTGGTAATGGCCATTATCGATTCTTGAAAAATTATAACCTTAGCTACTAATACCATACTACGAATGTTACTACTACTACTAATACTACTACTACCATTACTACTGCTACTATTACTACTACTACTACTACTACTACTACTACTACTACTACTAATAATAACAATACTACCACTATGACCATTATGAAAACTTTCCCCCAATTTTGGACACAAGCCTTCCGAGCAACAACGTGTGTGCACGTTCAGGTCACCGGGTCACGTTGTTTACTCATCTCACGCTTGAACGGAGATAGCAAAGAGACGGGGCGTTTCCATTATCAAAATAGGGGTTCGCTGCATTGCATGGAGGCATTTCATGAAGCATAATTTCTGACACACTGTTACAAGCTACAGAAATCCTTGCATCTGACTGCCTGAGAGAAAATTTGTCTGACAGCTTTGTCGGACAAAAATGCTTCCTGAAATGCCTCAGGATTACATAGACAGCCACAGCTCCAGTATGAAAGCAGGGACTCCCCACCTCCCTGATGGAAGCCAGTATACATACAGTACTGTAATTAACCATACGCAACTTTGTACCTGTGGGACTCATTGCAACGAACCGATCGTTCATTGTTTGGCTGCCTAAGGACCTCATTCATTACCTCATTTTCTGGCTATGTAGACATTTTTTTCATGAAATTATGTACGCTTCCACCAATCTTCAAGCATACTTGATAATTTTAACCACCTTCATGGCCATTGTAATAAGTTTTTTTTCGGACAAAACAGGAGGATTCCTCTTTAAAATACCTTGGGAAAGATCACCGTTGTCACATTCGGGCTTCTCGCGTGAGTGACAATGGACTGTACGTACGTACGATACCACGTACATCCGGTCATCTCCCTTTGCGATGAATAGTATCGCCCATTACGTCATCGCTACATTTTCTACTTTTGAGACAGTTTTTCCAATTGATCAGTAGTTTTAGCCTAAGAAAGCAGCGGAGTTAAATAACCAATAGCAATGAGTTTTATATAGTCATGTAGATTACAGCCTGCTCTATCCAAAACACTTCGCCCCAAGTTGATACGATATGTGGTTCTGATTTGATTGATGTTGAAAACCAGCGAGTACGTACGAAATCGTGGAAATGTCTTCATTTTCCATAGACTTTTTACAAAAAGTGAACATGCTTAGCCAAATTAAAACTTGAAAAGCAGCGAAGATAAATACTCTCTGGAAAAAATCATAACATGAAAAGAAAGTAAATTTTGTCTTCTTTTCAAATCGCTTCGCCCCCTTCCGTGCCGTCAACAAGAAATATGACATATTTCAACATATAGCATCAAGATACGTTTTTTGATGCGAGAAATTACACGTTATAGTTAATCCGCGCGTGTGCGCACCGCTCGCGCAATCCTTATGTCCACGAAGTTTCACAATGACTACTACTATTATTATTATTACTACTACTACTACTACTACTACTAATAATAATAACAATACTACCACTTTGACTACTACTACTATTATTATTATTATTATTATTATTATTATTACTACTACTACTACTACTACTACTATACTACTACTACTATTACTACTTAGGCCTACTGATACATACTACTGCTGATGCTGCTGTTGCTGCAATAAAATTGAGAAAAGTTTTTGTAGCATTAGCAAAAAAAATATATATATATATTTCTGTCAATTGTATCATCACTAAAATTTTGAGCAATATCACACAGATAGCAAGAAAGAGATGACTATTTGGATTTTGGTTGGTGGTTTGACTTCCGTGTCACTTGGAAATAATTCCTCATTGGTTTTGGACAGGCGGTGTCACTGATTATCATTGATAGTTATCGAAAGGATGATGTTTGTTTTGACTCAACTCTGGATTCATCGAGGCTGTCATGCTTCTTAAATATCCTCTTTAAAGGCATAATTTACCATTTGCAGATGAAACAAAAACCCAGCATTAGTGCTTAAAAATAGTTCTAAAATGTGAGTTAGGGATAGAAACAACCACTGTAAAAATTTGAATCCCTATAATCGATGTTAAGTATTGTTAAATATGCAAAATGTCAACAATAGTTATAATAGAATTGTTTCCAGACTAAACCCTCTACAGTTATGGTTTATTGAGAAAAGTACTGATATCTCCTCATATTTTAGGCTTTATTACAAAAATTTTTATGGTAGGGTGTTTTGTGATACAACAGACCTACACATACGCATCAAATGTGATATCTTGAACATTTTCAAATCACTACTCCCAAAGATAAACTATACCTTGGAGGAGAGGAAGTCAGTATTTGCTAGGAAATGTGGACAAGATGTTAGGAAATCATAACAAAAAAAAAAAATTGAATATGTTTTCTTGTTCTTTGACTTATTAGTTTGTGTGGAAACCAAGGTGGCATTTTTTTCCCCTTCATCTCATGTTGGAACTGTCTAAGTAGGTAGTAGAAGCATTCAAGCTGTGAAAACTTTCTCTTTTTATTAGTGATGCTTTTAAGTTTGTATTGTTGCATGTAAAACAAACAAACCAACAAAGAAAGAAAGAAAGAAAGAAAGAAAGAAAGAAAGAAAGAAAGAAAGAAAGAAAGAAACAACTGCAGATTAACATTGCATCATTTACATCACATGATATGTTTTTTGTACAGTGTGTAATGCAAATTGTCTATCAAAAACTCAGGTGTGCCTTGGAAAGCTAAATTTGACGAAATCACTCTCTCTCGATCCAATGTGATGCATCCAAACCCGAAAGGGAAGCAGTGACCCTAAATGAGAATTATGTCTTCCAGAAGAGATTCATTGCCGAAATTAGGAAAAGAAGCAACAATTATGCCCAATACTAGTTGATGTACAAGTAATCTTCATACTAAATCATTGAATAGTTATTTTTTCCCAGGATCGCATATAAGTTTGTGAAGACTGCAAGGTTGTAGTGAACTTTGGCTCATTGGCAAGGGTAGTGCTTATTAATGGACATCCATGATGAATGCGGTTTTCCGAGCAAAGTCCTTAATGTCTTCCTTATTTTCATTGCCAACTAATATGACTTGTTACTGTCCTCACCCACTATTTCTGAATTGTGTGGGAGTAGTTTAAATGTCCAGACCTTATAATCTACATGCCTAGGTCCAATTTTATAAGAAATACAGAATGAACAAAACAAATTTCATGCATCATTTATCGTCTTTGAGTCCTTAAAGGTACAGTTTACCTTTGGGAGCAGTGATTTAAAAATGTTTGAGATGTCACATTTGATGCATATGTGTTGGTCAGTTGTGTCACAAAACATCCTACCATGTTAAAATTTTGCAATAAAGCCTAAAATATAAGGAGATATCACTGTTTTTCTCAATAAACCATAACTGTATATGGTTTAGTCTAGAAACATTTTTATTATAACTATTGTTCACATTTCGTATATTTACCAATACTTAACATTAATTATACTGATTCAAATTTCTACATTGGTTGTTTCTATCCCTAACTGACATTTCAGAACTATTTTGAAGCACTAAAGCTGGGTTTTTGTTTTATCTACAAAGGGTAAATTATGCCTTTAAGCATTGAATTCCAGGATGTCATAGAGCTAGTTTTCTATTGTTGCAAGATATGTTTCAGTTCATCATGCATAATTAGTGTGCTTCGTCACCATTTTCATGCACACATTGTAACATTTTTTTTGTACAGTCTATTTCATTGTAGACTAAATGATGCTGTGCACTATGTTGTATTGTGTTGAGGAAAACATAGACTTTCTATTGTCTAGATGATCAAGAGTGTTCCAGACTGTGTTTATTCAGTCATTGAAAACACTGTCATATTGGTTCATATACAAAATGAAAACAAAACAAAACAAAACAAAACAAAACCAAACCAAAAAGGAAAACAAAGAAAAAAATTTGCAAATCTCTTCTAACCTGTCTCAGGCATTGATGACCTATACAAATTTAAGGGGATCCTATAGTTTAGGTTGAGACCTAACTTCCCTTTTCTAACATTCTTAGGTGAAATAATGAAAAACTTGTTGTGAAATATGAAAGAGCATATAATTCTAAAAGGAAGTAAATGTTTGTTTGATAAAAATTGGTTTTGAAATGACTGAGATATCCAATACAGAGTGATGGTAATGAAAGGTTGGACCCACCTTTTATTACAATCGCTATGTTTTACTTTGTTTTTGGAAGTCTCAGCAATTCGAAAAAATACTTTTTATCAAATGAACCTTGAATCCCTCTTAGAATGGTATGCCCTATACTATTTCATATTAGTTTCTTGTTATCTCGCGAAAAGTTGAAAGCCCAATCCTCATCTCTACCAATGCTATACCATCCTTTTAAGATGATTCTGTGCTCACTTTATGTGTAAAAAAACAACAACAAACAAACATGTAATGCTTTCACCTGAGGCTTGGACAGATGCTGATCTATTTCACCTTGGCAAATAACTTGTTTGTATAGATGTTTAGAAATATGTCATATGCTTGTGTCATATATATATATATATTTTTTTTTTCTCATTAGTTTGAAAGCAGTGATGAATAACTCTTCTCCCAAACATGTTTGTCGAAAAAAAAAATGAGACAGTTGTGGTCTTGAGGTGTTCTACAAATGAGTTTTGCTGAATTTCTGAGGTCATGTTCTGAAATCTGACTGGTTGGACAGTCTGTGAAACATGGTAAAAAAGGTGGAACATATAAGCCTGACCTTAATCACTTCCTCATAGGTGCGTGCATATTGGTGCGTACTCATTCAAGTTTCCATGACTTTAAGTTGTATTTAAGGAAGGTGTCGCACTAGTAGAGGTTAAAATTCTTCAGCTAGAGAGCTTTGAATTCTTGGAATAGACTTTGATGCTGATACTGTTGAGGCAAGATCAGAAGCGTTTTAAATTCAATCCAGATTGCATAAACTGACCACCCTGTGTATACATCACATTGAACTCCTCAGGCTCGGGACTGGATCCTTCGAATGGCCCTCTGCAAGTCTGCAACTTACTGGGCGTTATCATAGCTAATTCAGGTAATTAAGGTAATATCCAGATTTGCTTGACTGGACTAGGGACTGTTTGTGATGCAGCTCTCTGTTGTTTTGTGGAACCTTGTCTGCAGTCAGCAGTCGTCCTGGCAACTCTTTGAGTGTCTGTATGTTCATTATCTTTGAACACAGTGAGAAAAGTGTAAATTTAGTGATATGATTCAAGATGAGTTTTGGTGTAGTGAAGTGTGATCTAAGACTATCTAAGACTATATTAGGCTATATAGAGACTGTGATGGTGAGAGAAGTGTTAACACACCTGTATTCTAGAGATACTGAAGATCGTACATTGTTGCAGCAGTCAGCAATCGTAATGGCAACTCACTGAGTGTCCTTATGTTCATTATCTCTGAATATGGTGAGAAAAGCGTCATTTCTGGGATGCCATCGCATGTCTTTGCCTCATGCGACATTTCCTGATATTGCATCCCGTGCTAATATACAGTGTAATGTGAATATGAATTCAATACTCCTTCTTCCGCAACCGTCATAGATACCTTTTTTCGACAGCAGAGAGAATGAGATGGCTTTGTCTGCGTGGGTGTTACAGAGCAGTGGGCAATATTAAAGGCATAATCTACCATTTGCAGAAGAAACAGAAACCCAGCATTAGTGCTTTAAAATAGTTCTAAAATGTGAGTTAGGGATAGAAATACCCAGCGTAAAAATTTGACTCCGTTTTGTTTAATTGATATTAAGTATTGTTAAATACACAAAATGTGAACAATAGTCATAATAACAATGTTTCCAGACTAAACCATCTATGGTTACAGTTTAATGAGAAAAATACTGATATCTCCTTATATTTTAGGCTTTATTGCAAAAATTTTATATGGTAGGATGTTTTGTGATACAACAGACCTACACATATGTATCACATGTGATTGAAAGTTTTTTAAATCACTGCTCCCAAAGGTAAACAAGACCTTTAATATCAATAAGTCTGACTATAAGTGGAATTTCAAGAGGGGAGGCTGAGTAATGCAACCGGTTTGGTTTCTCGTGCTGCTGAAAGAAAATATGAGAACACTTTTGGTAGCACAGCTCACACGCTCCTTTGTTACCACATTACGGGCTAAGTAACAGTCGACTTTCTTTTTATGGACTGGCAGAGAAGTTATCTGGTGCATTGCGATTAGGCCTACAGTAAAGTTTACTAAAGGAAATTGCTGTTTTTGTGAGTGCTTTTTGTAGCATTTGGTAAACGGGCACAATGTTTTTATGATAGGTATATCATTATCTACGTTCTTTTCTTCTTCTTTTTTGAAAGGTAAAGTGAAAAGAGTGGATGGTACATGGATTGTGTTGATATGGCTTCACACGCACATTCAGAAACCATTATCGGTGAACATCTGTCTTTGAATGTTGAAATGACAGTTACAGTTTACTTATAGGGTCATTCTTATTGCGACATTTAAAATCCTGATTAGTTATACCGCCGTTCACACTGCAGGTAACAATCACAAAGTTAGAAAGCGTTGTATCATGATGGTATTGGAACAAATCTTATTCACCTGAGATTAATATGTACTGTTTGAGGTAAATTGTGGAGCGGGAATGTACTTTTTCAACAAGCAAATTACGTCACTGGCGACCTGTCCTTGTGTGCAGTCACACAGGTGTCATGGAGTGTGACTGGCGGGCAGACTATCCCCGACTTGGCTGGGCTTAGCCTTGGTTTCAGACAGTACATGCTCATTGTCACGTATACCGCCACATACATTTCCGCCCCTTTCCTCTTTGTATTTTGTTTTCTGTTGTTTTCCGAACATTCAAAGGAAGACTTGTGTGAATGAACTGTGTTTCCTGTTCCTGCAAATAGTTTTGTTTCTTTTTGGTACTCCTCTTCCCCCCTGTATCCACCAAATTGGTTTTGGACCAATTTGTGTGGTTTGGATTAGTGACTTTTGTTGTTTGTAATATATCTCAAAGTGGACAAAAAGAGAATGCAGGGCTTGACACCACCTTTTTTTCCTCTATTGGCCAATTCGAGCCACTAAGATCATCAAATTGTAAACTTTTGTGGCCCAAAAAAATAAATGTAGTGACCTGAAATAAAGGGACGCATAACAATCTATTATGAAATTTAAGTACCCGATTGGGCCACTGTAAGATAGCTTTTGTGGAAATTTGGTGGACCGACATCAATATCTATAGTAACTCTGGGCCACTAGACCACTGCTGATGTCGGGCCCTGGAATGATAGAGGCAAAACAAGAATTGATCATTTAACCCCCTCTGTGCCGGTGAGTCAAATGTTCACAAATTTCACACATGTGCCTATGGACAGGGGATTAATGGAACACAGTGGGTTAACCCATTCAGGACTGACTGATTTTACTACAACACGCTTTTCTCATAGACACTTGCCCGAGTATACTTGGGACTCGTCCTCAACGGGTTAAAGGATCATGGACAGATGACACAGAGAAAGAGAAAGTTAGAGGGATGAATGTGTGGTTGTGTATGTGTGAGGAAGATGGAGGGGAGAGAGTAAGAGATTGTGAAAGTGAGAGATAGAGAAAGAGAAAAAAAAAAGAGAGAAAGAGATAGATGGAGGGACATAAAAGTAGATTAAGATATTGTATCATTGTAATTGAATATATATTATTTATATATATATATATGTATATATATATATCTATCTCAGAGATTCAGTTACCGCTTAGACTAATGTGGCAGATACAGTCAACCTTGCCAAAGTCCAATCTATTTGGACTGAAGAAATAACTTCGTCTTCGAGAAAATTTGACTTATTAAATCAGGAGTTGAAATATCAATAGAATATAACGAGAAGAGGCCTTCAAAATACTTTTGACTTACACGATAATTCAACTTACGCGAGGTTGATTTAAGCAGAGTTGACTGTAGTATTGAATCAAGGCTACTTCTGATTTCTTTGTTTCTTCTACAAATTTGACAGTGATATATCCCCTGCGTGCTTTCTTGTATTATCTCTCACAAAGTTTACACAATTTAGCAAACCTGAGACACTCCAGGTTTCAGCTTTGTAGTCCATTGTTTCTTGAAGTACAACATGTAGAAATGGTTTCTATACACATTTATGGCTTGGTTAATTGAAATTGTTTATACATTTATGGCTAGGTTCATTAAAATGGTTTCATATGCACATTTATGGCTAGGTTTGACATTGAATGTTGCTTTGGCTTTATACATTAATAATAATAAGCACAGATTTCATTTAGAAGCCTTTTTCATGATAGTTATTAATGTCTTGCACTTGTGGTTTGTTTTGACTCGTGAGCAGTGTCACCATAATTCATTAAGATGTCTTTATTCCATGGTGTTTCATCAGAATTTTTTTGTCTATTTGATCATTCCCCAGGTTTCTTAGAGATATTTCCTTACTTGCATCATAATGCAGGGTTTGACAGTGTTTTGTTTGTGTTGTTGTTGTTTTTTGTTGTGGCCCTTTTGGGCAAATAAAACAATTGAATTTGAAGTGTTGGTGACCCGAATAAGAAGTATAGTGGCACTACAAAGGGAAATATAGAAATCTGTTTTGAATCTTGGCTGCTCAGTTGGGCTACCAGAAGATTTATACTTTATGGAAGTTCTTGTGCCCAAAATAATTTTTAGTGGTCCTGGGCCACCGAGCCACCATTAATTTCCAGCCATGTGTAATGCCATAACTTGCAGCTTGCACTCTTTTGTTTCACATTATATACCATATATGGCATTATAAATGCACCATGCGGAGTCCACAGTATCAACACAACATGTTGTATTTCCTCATATTTTCAAGAGTGCAATGAGCTGTGTCATTATGTTCACTTTTGTCATGGTCTATGAAACAAAAATTGTGCTGGAAGAAAATTGTGAAAGTTGGTGATTTAAGTCTTATCTAGTTTGGAAATATATGGAAAATAACACTCCTGTGCATGGTAGTAGATAAGATATCTATTGTACCATACATTGTTTTGACAGTTTTCCTTATTGGTTTGTTCAGAGAGTCTTTGTATTGTTTTAACCACGCCTCTACTACCATATACTCTCTCTCCCTCTCTCTCTCCTTTTCTTTGTCTCTATCTCTTTCTCTATCCCCCTCTGTCCTTTCACTTTCTGTCGGGTTTTTAAAACAAATGCATCCACTTTTTCCTCATGTTGATTCTGCCGCAGTTGGTGCTTATCGCTCTTGTCGACTTCTCTTCCTCGGCTTCCTCTACAAGTAGTCCCAGGCATTCGTTCCTGCGTAGCTTCCTCACATTATACATTATATATCTGCCCCGTGTCGTACCCCGACCGGCTTCACTCTGACAAAATCTGTCTCTCAGGACAGTTGTGTCGCGTTGCTCCTTTCTCTCTCTCTTTCGTGAGCACTTTTGGAGTTCCTCTCTGGGATTCTGGTTCTGTCGCGACCTGTCTTTGATTCTATTGGATATTTTTCCTCTCAAGTCGCACTCTGACTCTTGTCCTTTGGAGACAGAAAGGTAGTTCATCTCTTTTCCAGTTGTGTAAGTGTTTTTAATCATTCTTTCCCGTTTCTTCCTACCTTCCTTATATCGGCTGCCCTGTTCTATGTTAGTAATATTTTATTGTAAATCCAAGCTGGATATCGTGTCTTATGTTTTGTTATATTTCATGCATTTTTTATTGAGAAATATGAAAATAAATTGAAATTGAATTCTATCAACCCTTTGAGTATCAAGGCATCATAATGCCATTGACTTTGTGTATAGTCTGGTTGCCTTGGTGATTACAGGGTTAGTCATCACTGTCATACACCTCATCCTTGATGGGGGACTGGTAGTTATTTTCTATGAGTTAATGAGAAATCTGTTATAAAATGTGAAAGAGGATGTAATTCCAAGAGAAATTCAACATTTATTTGATGAAAATTAATTTTGAAATGCCTGAGTTATCCAAAATACAACAAGCCTAGTAAATGGTGGGACCCACCTTTTATTACAATCGCTTTGTTTTCCTTTATTTTTGGATGTCTCAGCCATTCCAAAACCAAATTTTGTCATATAAACTTTGAATTCCTCTTAGAATGGTATTCTCCATACTATTTTATATGTGGTTTTTTTGTACCTTGCAAAAAGTTTAAAGCCCAATCCTCACCTCCACCAATACTATACTTTCTCTTTCACATTCATTCAGTAATCCGTCCAAACTTGACTGGGTTGTAAAAATTTAGCAAGCCCTTTCAGGCATAGCAAAGTACATGTATCTCAATCTGCGACAAAGGCTGGTGATACAAAAGGGATAAGGGGGATTAGATCATCTCTATTCATTGAGGATTAGCTTCCAGACATCCGTAGCAATTGGTGAAGAAAGCGCCCCAGCATGTGTGCCAATGGGCGAACAAAGCGCAGTGAGAGGTTTATAGGAACTTTTAGCAGGAAGTATGCCCCAGTTTACATATACCAGGTACACTTGAGCTGCCCGGAAATATCTTCTTCATGTGGTCATGGTACATTCCAAGTATGTCTGAACAGTTCCCCAGGGTGTAATGTGTGCATTGCATGAAATTGTTACAGATGAATAGATTTCACTGAGAAACCAAATGTGATATCATCAGCTATACAAATCGTTACCAATCCCCCCGCCCCCACTGCTGTGTTTCCGCAAATTGAGAGTTCATCTAACTTGTACATTTGATATCACCTGGATTGCATAAAATTATTGAAACAAAATTTAGGGAATGGCTTATTGACTGTTGTTTTGATTCATTTAGTATTTAACTCTTGTGCAAAAGCCTTGTCTGCTTTGTGGCCTAACCCTCAATTTGAAACCATTAGAACTATTGATGGCTGAATTGCTGACATTGCAACATTGCCAGTGCAAGGTTGGGTATGAAGCAAAAGATAATCAGCTTTTGATTGTTTAGACCATCAAATCCTTACTGAGCTTTATTTCCCAAATTTGCAAGGATATCTTGAAACTAACTGTCAATGAGTAGAGATTACCTACAAAAACTGTAATCTACACTAGTCACCATGGTCTTCCTGTTGGACTGTGGTATTGTTACACCTGAATAGACTGTGTGAAACTTGCAATAAGGTCAAGTTACTTGCCAAGGTTAAGGTGATTGTTATTGAAAAAAAAAATTGCAAGTGTGTAGTTAACCCGTTGAAGACGAGCTCCGAGTAACTCGGGCAGGTGTCTATGGGAGATGTGCACTAAAGAAAAATCAGCTCGTCCTCAATGGGTTAAATGTCCAGGCAAATACAAGGTTAAATATCTCTACTTCAAGATAATGTAGTCCCAACTAATAAAGGTTGATTGAATGGTTAAGATGTAATTAAATCAAACAGTGAAACAAGCGAGTTAAACCATCTTGCTATGTTTCCCAGTATATTACTGCATACTGTTACAGCTGCTTAAACATGGTGCTCCATTGTAAATGACCAGACACTGCAGACTTATTCTGAAAGGTCAATAGAGCTGAATGTTTTGCATAGGGTGTCAGTTGAATATAACTGTACCTTGCTGCTAGAGAGTGTCTGCAACAAATGTTTGCAATTTAGGTCTAGATGATTGTAATTTCTGGGACTTTTAAGACGTTTAGGCCTATTCCAAGGGTTTGGTTTGTCTGGCACAGGAGGTTTCATGTTAAAAGACAGAAGTATCACCCTTACTGAAAGTATCACTGAATTAGAATGGATGATGATTAATGATTTACAGATATGGTTAGGAAGATTTATAGAAGTGAAAGCTCAAGTTAATGTGAGCTGTAATGGAAGGAACATGATATGTACAGGAAAAGAAGTGAATGTTATTCATTTGTCATTTTTTTATTTTGCCCTTTCAGTTTCTATGGAAATGATGTGAGACCATTCTTTAGTCTTCTTTATAGAGGCTAGTGTACACAGGGGATATCATATGTGCTTTGATAGGACTTGTATAACATCGGGAAACAAGGAAATGAAATCCGAACACATGAGGCTATTCTTGATGTAAGAAATCGAGCTCTTCTGTATTTTCTAGAGTGAAACAGAAAGCGGTGTATGGAAAGCCACTTATGTAAACATATATTAATTACATAATTGAAAAGATGGTACATTCCTACTGTAATAGAACTGCTTAAGCACAAACCACACAGTATTGAGGGAAGTACATCCTTCTCAATGGAAAAAAAAAAAAAGAATATTAGTAAGCCATAATACAGTACCTCTCAATGAAAAATACTTGGTGTTGCAGGGGCAGTCTGGGATAGAATACCCCAGTTACTAAAAAATTGGACTGCATTATTTGCACTGCAAATGTTGGCTAACTTTATCATCACCAATGGTGCTGTGTTTCCATACAACCACAATGGCATTTGAAGATAGTGATCCTTGGAAAGGTTAATGTAGAGCTATCCATACATTGAGATTAGCAGGGTCTGAACAATGATCTAGTACAGTTCCTGATTTTTTTTTCTTTTTGTTCTTGTCTTTGCTGTCCATTTAATGCTCCTCCAAAAAGGAAATATCTCTTTTGTGTGATATCAAAATTATTTTTAGAAAGGATATGGTTCTCAGTCTCAAAGTATTATTTGTAGATATTAAAGGGGATGGCTAGTAACTGATCAGTGGGAATCAGTGGGAATGCTGGGGATGATTGTTCCAATTCTTGTGGGATTCATTTAAGAGTACATTATGTATCTATTGTTATGTGAAAATCATTTGCTTCAGAATAGTCTCATATTCAAGTAATGTGCAGTTGAATGTTTCCAGGTTAGCATGCCTGTACAGTGATGGGACGATCTTTAACAGGCCGTTAACAATTACTATCCATCCCCTTTAACCTGTTGAGGACGGGCAGATTTTTCTATAACATGCATCCTATAGACGCCTGCCTGAGTATACTCGGGACTAGTCTTTAAAGGTAGGGAATCCCATTTGCATGCCTCAAATGAAGAGTTGTATAAATACAGTGGTATGTTGAAGAGAGTATCATTTTAGAAACTCCCATAAAGTATTGAAATTGGAAGGTAACATTTAGTACATTTTTATTGACCGTTAGATTTTGAAATGAATTTTTTTCGGGGCTCACCGTAAATTCCAGTACATTACTAGGCTACCTTTGCAGACCCATGCACTGCATGTGTGTCCATCATGTATATTTTGTGAAGAAAGTTCATCAAAACTTACAAACATTTCTATATACATTCTTGCCACACACTCTATATGTTATTACATCAGCTCTTATACTTTTAGATTTGTGTTTATAGATAAAAAATCCGGAAGACTTCAACAAAAAGGCTTAAGTGTGGCTGACACACAGAACTATTGAGTAGTTGAGTTTTGTGCATTATTCAACTTCTAGATAACTGTTGACTTCCAAATTTCTCAGCAGTGGCCTAAACAAGTCCCCTGAGGTTCATATTTAATGTTTTGCTGCATTTTGGGAGGTCTGTAAAAGGTATCCCCTACCTTTAAACCATAGACCATATCGGAGGACATACTTTATGATGTAGTCAGCTTATGTTTCTAATGATAAACTTACCGTACATCATCAAAACTGTAAATTTCAATAATTGACATTGAGAGAAGGATTTAAGTCTTTCTGCGAATTCATGAGACGTTTACTTTGATTTTGCATAATGGAAAGCATAATCATTTCATCAGTTCTGAATTTTGTGTCACCTCATTCCTGTGAATGGGTCAGAATAAAAGTTTCTTCCACACATTGCTTCTCATACTCCATGTTACAAATGGTTTGAAAGTGAAAGTAGTGAAACAAGATATGGCATTTACATCTTTGATAGAGTGGCTGGTCATGAAGTGCCATCTTTGTCATTGAACTGCTCATGTGTCGTTGAGACTATTACTGTATTTGTCATATACATTGATAGTTAAAGGACAAGTTCACCTTCATATACACGTGGATTGAGTGAATGCAGCAATATTAGTAGAACACATCAGTGAGAGTTTGAGGAAAATCGGACAATCCGTTGAAAAGTTATGAATTTTTGAAGTGTCTGCTCAGTCACTGCTGGATGAGAAGACTACTACAGCTGATGATGTCACATGCGTACAACAGTATAAGGAAAATATAAAGAGATTTTCACAAAATGTTACTTTTTGAAAAAAAACAGTGCAAATTTCCTCGACTTGTCACTGACATATGTTAAGGGTAATATTATTCCCCCTGCCTTCTGAAAGAGGGAAGTCAAGCATTCTCTTATTATGCGAGAAAAGTGAAAATATGTTGAATTTCCTTTGTAATTTCTTTATATCATTGTACGCATGTGACATCATCAGCTGTAGTAGTCTTCTCATCCAGCAGTGACTGAGCAGAAACTTCAAAAATTCATAACTTTTAAACGGATTGTCCTATTTTCCTGAAACTCTCACTGATGTGTTCTACTAATATTGCTGCATTCACTCAATCCACATGTCTATGAAGGTGAACCTGTCCTTAAACATTTTTTTGACAATTTTGCAAACTGCGGTGCTTAAATTGGCAATCATCATGACCAGCAATCAATGGTGAAATGGATATTATTCACTTATTTTCAGGAAAGCTCACATCCATTCACACAGTAGATGGGCCAAGACTTGGGCCTCTAAACTGTATCACTAAGTGCCTTATATGTACCTGTATTGTACATGTATGCAAGCATATCACATTCATGCTGGATACTGTATATGCCATATATGTAGCAAGTCTATTTTTTCATTTTTTCATTTTTATTTATTTATTTATTTTTTTTTTTGCGAATCAGGACTTCCTGACAATTTTGCGAGTGGTTAAATTCACAATTGTGGAGTACAGTTCTGAACGGATAAATGTATGTGTGCATATCACATTCATATCGAGATCAGAGTTAATATTTTCACTTATTTTTAAATTTCTAAATAGCACCTGACTTGCAAATTTTATGAAAATAAAACCTCACAAAATATTTGTCATATGCAGTATTGCATGTTTTTATTTTCTATTTTTTTATTTTAATTTTTTAATTTGCAAATAGCACCAAACTTGCAAAACAAATGACATTTTCAGTTAGCACATCCAGTATGGGGTAAAAGTACAACATCTTGAAACTTGTTCTTGTAAACACGAGTCAGTTTTGAGGGCGAACATCTCCATTTGTATTTCAATCAATTGTAAATAGGTGAGCAGAAACCCGTTTTTTCCCTCCACTGTCAATATCTTTGTGTTGCTACATAGAAACGGAGGAATTTGTTACCCGAGAAATAATTTGGTTAGCCACTCAGAACAAACAATCTGGAAGCAGGAATGAGGAGCCAACAAGTTTGCTTGGCATAAAAATAATCCTCTTGAAGAAGTTCAGAGGTTCAGTAGAAATGTCATTTGGCAATGCAATGAAGTGGTGATTTAGACTTTCAATACTGGGGCTTAACCTTGTGTGTGTCCAGACTCTTACTTGGATTACTTACTTGGATGTACGAACGTGAAGCAAGGCTTATTTGCTCCTCCACAGGTATCACTCTTCCTATGACATGGGTGGTATTTTTAGGGAATCCCTCTTTCAGTATTTCTTGAGGATAGTTTTGAACCGATTAACGCTTGGTCTGTCTGGTGATTAGTTCCAGTTGTTGAAACTTCAAACAGAGAAAGACTTAATCACGTTGCATAGATTAAGATGTAGCTTTCCTCTTTGTCATACTAGCTGTACCTTCAGGTTCTGGAGCTGCCTACCAAGTGGGAACATTTATCTACATTTCATAGATCAAGGTGCTCTTAGCTGTAACTTGCAATGCTCTTTATCAGCATTCAGATAATTCTTCTAAATTTGAATTAATTGTGACCTGGCCGGCCAACCTGAGACATAAAAAGATGCTTTAGCTCAAAAGGACTGTGCAAATAATGACATGGTATTTAGGTAGGGGTTAGGGGGATTAGCTAATCTCTATTCATCTGCAATTACTGGTCTCCAGGCTTCTGTGCCACTCAGTGAAGAAGGCACATCAGCAGATGTTCCAATCTGCAAAAGAAGCACAGCAAGGGTAGAGAAAACTGTGTTTACCAGTTCCTCTCATCCAGAGTGCTTGTGGGAATTGTCAAATTTTTTTTTTGGTCAAAAGGAATATGATAAAAAGGTACCGCTCTTTTGACATTAACAATGCTGCTACTTGTACAATTGTGGAATGTTTGAAGGGTGGGTAAATTCTTCATATTGAGGAACTCGGATCCTTCAAATTATTTGCTGATGGTGGTAGCTTCTCTTTGTGAAGTGGAGGTGTTGACATTGCTCTGTCTTCACAAGATTTTTTTTATTGTCAAAATATCCAATGCCACTGCATTCCTTCACTCACAATGCAATTACAATTAGTGGAGTGAATCCATTCTGAGACTGCAATGTATATATTTCTTTCAAACTATTGCACATCTACTTTTCTGCTCTCTGCCCCTCTAACAATTGTACAGTAACATTTGCTTTTTTTGTATGTTTGTTTTTATTGTTCCACATTCCACATCAAAGTAAACTAGACTCGGAATTTGTCAAGACTGACAAATTAGGTG
This sequence comes from Diadema setosum, assembly GCF_964275005.1. Taxonomy (NCBI): domain Eukaryota; kingdom Metazoa; phylum Echinodermata; class Echinoidea; order Diadematoida; family Diadematidae; genus Diadema; species Diadema setosum. The sequence continues at coordinate 18,135,381 of NC_092687.1, read as the reverse complement.
ATCCGATTTTTTTTTTTTTAATCAATGATTCGAGTTTTCACCTAAGATTAGGGACATTGGTCGTGTGATGTTTGGATTCTCATTTTGAAAAGGGAGTCAGACCTGCCATATTGGGTACCGAATTCCGTATACACTATCAAAGATGCAGAATGAAGTATATTTGACCTTTGACCCCACTTTGCACCCCCAAGATGGCATCTGAGCAAAAAGTGGTTATTTTGTGAAATGATTCTTGTAACATGGTCTTTGCGTGTGCAACATATGGGAAAGATAAGACATGTATTCACCAAGATACAGGATGAAACATTTATGACCTTTGACCCTAATTTACATACCCAAGATGGTGTCTGATCAAGTAGTTGTTATTTCATGAAATAATGTACGTAACATTAACTAAACATGTGCAAAATATGGGGTTGATAGGGGCTATTTTTCTTGAGTTATTGCAAAGAAAATTGGAAAAAGAAAGAAATATGAAAATACATCGAAGATAATCTTTAATTTCAACCACTTTTTTGGACGTGATCCCGACATTATATAAAAAAACAAAGGGGACACGTACGATAGCGCAAAGTCTCAGCTACAACATATTAAAATCTGGGAGAAATTCACCGAAGGATAAGTGAGCTAGTGCTCGATAAAGACAATCATGTCAATTTTCACATCTAGAAAAATTCCCTCCCATAGAGATAACACGTCATAACGAAGATAAAGAAAGAAGTACATAATATTATGACCTTTGACCCCGATCTGCACAGACAAGATGGCATCTGAGGAAAAAGTGGTTATTTTGTGAAATGATCCTTGTAACACGGTCTTTACGTGTGCAAAATATGGGGAAGATAGAACATGTATTCACCAAGATACAGGATGAAACATTTATGACCTTTGACCCTAATTTACATACCCAAGATGGCGTCTGATGAAGTAGTTGTTATTTTATGAAATAATGTACGTGACATGAACTAAACATGTGCAAAATATGGTGGTGATAGAGTATGTTTTTCTTGAGTTATTGCAAAGAAAGTTGGAAAAAGAAAGAAATATGAAAATATATCGAAGATAGGCTTTGATTTCAACCAAGTTTTTGGACGTGATCCCGATACCGTATGAAAAAATGAAGGGCACAGAGACGATAGCCCAAAGTCTCAGCTACAACATATTAAAATCTTAGAGAAATTCACCGAAGCATAGGTGAGCTAGTGCTCGAAAAAGAAAGTCATGTCAATTTTCATTTCCAGAAAAACTGCACTCCCATTAAGATAACACGTAAACTGGTCAAATTTGACAAGATTACTTTCAATCCAATATTACGAGGTGATGCCGTCATCTAATCAAAATGTTGTTATTATATTAATGAAAGAGCATTAAGTAAGCTGCAACATACTGAAATCTGGGTGAAAATTGGCCAAGGATAAGTGAGATACGCTCGAGTGAACTTGTAATTTGATGACGTCATTTTGAAAATTTGCTCTTTTTATTTTATTAAGAAATTTGATATCTTTTAATCATTTTTCCAGCATCGCCAACCCATGAAATGACATGTACAACTCATCAGCTTTCAGAATATGTAAAGAAAATAGGGGGTCACCGTCCATCCTGACGAGTAAAATCGGATTTAAAATTGGCGGTTTTTTGGCATTGTTGCACTGTATATCGCCATTGACGCGCGCGCGGAATTTCAACTTTGACGGGCCCGTATGACGTCATATTGAGTCGGATTGACTTGAAACTTGGTAGACATATTCCCTGACATTTCAGGCAGGCGATAAGTGTAAAAAAACGGGAAATTTCTATTGCATATGAGCTGTGCGTGCGTATATGCGCGTGCGCGTACGCGTCCGTAAAATTTTTTTAATTTTTCAAAAAATGCTCTAAATGGTCTGAAACGTGTGCAAAAACAATTTGAGCTCGATCTGAGCATACAAATATTTCAACGCGCGCGTACGCGCGCGTTTTAAAATGAATATGAATTCTGAGAATACGAGTAGAATCCGCTTGACTTAAAATATATGTCACGTAAATTTCATTGAAGAATTCTATTCTATCAATGAGATATGCATGAAAATGTGTTTTCATATAATGACGTCATAGTGACGTCACGGTCGACTGATCACTATGATTTTACTTGCGCTGTCGTCTTTGGGACACGATACATATATGGTATAAGTTTGAAATTGATAGGAAGAGGACTTTCTGAGCTAATCGATGCACAACTTTTGGGGAGAAAGAAGAAGAAAAAGAAGAAGAAGAAGAAAGAATCCGTACAAAAACAGAAGGTGATCCGAGAGGATACTCGGATCACCTAATAAACCATGCACATGACAAGAAATTGAACGAGTGAATTGTGGAATACAACAAACATGGTTAAAGAGAATTTAGATGCGAAATATGAGGAATTTGCGTAAAAGAATGTGGGTATGCCACTATATGATATGATGAGAGCCACTTTAGCTGTAATATAGCACAAAGTGTTCTATCTTTACCTAACCCTCTGAAGCTCAGTCAGCTGACAATGTAGAAGTCAGATTATCATCCATTCGAAACATATAAATTCTTCATTAGTTGATACCTTTTTTTGTTCATACATGATTGTCTGTTTAGGATGGTATTTTTTTTTTGGTTTTGTTGTTGTTGTTGTTTTTTTAAAGAGGTACATTAGAAAAATAGCCAGTGCATCTGTTGGGTGCTTTTAGATAAAAATGAGAAATAAAAGGCAATGAAAATTGCACGAGTATTGCGATATTCAAGGAAAAGCTATCATAAAATCCAGCCAGACAATTTGTACATTGGACCAGAATTAGGGAAGTAGTTGTAGGAGTAGCTCCATGTTTAGTAGGCTTGCTAAGGGCGAAAAAAGGGGTGATCGCTGCATTTTGTAGTACAAATGTCCTATTTGGCACACATGTTCCTCGGTACAAATGGATTTTTTCCATCTAAAGAGACGATCTGTATCTATGCAAATAAGCCTTAATTTGCATAAGTTATGCAAAAATACATATAAAAATTGTTAAAAAATATATGTGCATCCTGCAGAAATACCTAATTTGGTAGAAGTATTCTATAGAGTATGTGGAAACAATTCCTGCAAAAATTGATTTCATACCTATGTAAATAAACATAAGATTTGCATAATTATGCGATTTATTCAACTTGATTCGTAGCAATGAAACCCCCCTTAAATCTCTTCCTAGATAGATATAACCCTTTAGAAACACTCTATGAAACAAAATGAGAAAAGAATTTGAATAATTGAACCATCATTACCAGCTAATTTACATAATTACTAAAGAAAGTAAAGTTAAAACATTTAGTTTTTCTTACAGTATAAAAATATTTTATGATATAAACTACCAAAGTATTATGAATATCCTTTAGTCAAAAGGAAATGATTTGTAATGTCAAAACATTCTCGTTTGTAGTATCAAAACACTATTTCTCTATGCAAATACCACCTAATTAGCATATTGTGCATATTAATACCCGAATGTACCTGAAGTCAATGGTCAAGGTCGACTTGTTTCAGTTTACGTGATAACTCAAGACGGGATAAAGCAAATTTCACCAAACTTGGTCCAAAGATGACGTATGATGGGGCAATTAATTAAGCAGTTTTTAAGTAAAATCGGCAAGAAGTCAAAGGTCAAAAAGTTCAAGTTCAATGCTAAAATTTCATTATTTCCCCCATATCTATGCAATGGCTGAAGGTATTTTCTTGAAACTTAGTGACTGCATACATGTACTATGTATTATATATATATATACACATACCAAAATAAGATTCTTCAGAGTTTCAGGTCAAGAGGTCAAAGGTCAAAGGTCAGGTGAAAATGTTAAAATTTCACTTTTGTCTCTGTATCTCGCAAATGGTTCAAGGTGTCTTCATGAAACTTGGTACTGGCAGGGATTTTCTAGGGAATTTAGAGGTCATTTGTCAAGGGTCAAAGATCAAGGTCAATTGAGCCCTCAAAATTTCACTATTTCCCTGATATTTTTGTGATGCTTGTAGGATTTTTCTTGAAACTTAATATATGTGACCCTGCACCTCAAAACAAACAAAAAGTCGCCAGACATGAATTTTTAGTTAAGAGCATATTCTGAAAGAGCAGACTTTAAGCTTTAAAATGATGTATAACTCAAATCAATTGGACTCTCCTAACCTATCTAAATATTGGAAAGAAAGCACAAACTCAGGAAAAGTGTGAACTGAGAAAAGAGGCTCTGAAGTACAGTGTCTATTCAAGCGCTTAATCTTTACCAAACCGTGCTGGCTGTGCGATGAATGGGACAAAAACAGGAAGTAAACCACCAGAGTAACAACAATGAAGGGATTATCAGATTAAACTGAAATTAAGCATGCCTCATTAACACATTCTGTTCATAATTAATGTCAACTTTCAAAGCAGTAGCACTATCCTTTCAAAAGTTATTAGAGTTGAAAGTGAAGAGTGTGGACAAGGTTTTTCAGAAATGAAAAAGGGATTCTAAAGACACACCTAATCACACTATTCGACCAAAAATGTTCGAGATAAACTGCTAAAAAACACACTTTCCTGCCCGTTTTATGATACCAAATTTTAGCATAATGTCAAAGAAGACCCGCTCTTTCAGAAAATATGAAAAAGTCAAGTTCGGCTGGGTTGACCCATTTCACTTATTTTCAGTCCTCACGCAAAATCAGTGTGTGCGACTTTATGTTCTTTTTGAGGTGCACGGTCACATATATATGTATTACCTAATGGAGATTCTCTGGGAAATTTCCTGCCAAAAGGTCAAAACTCTGATGAAAGTGCTATATTTCACTTTTTCTTCCATATCTTGAATGTGAATCAAGGTATCATGAAACTTAGTACATTATTTGTGCTTGTTCTTTCCTGACAGTGATACCCTTGTTAATTATCAAAAAAATGTTAAGCCCTCCCCTCTCAAGTGTTTTTGTTTCCTCTTGATAAGCAGGAAAGGACATGGAATTCAGTGACATGGTATAGTCATCACCGTCATTGCATTTAATGTATGAAAGTTGATTTTGATGTATACACATGTGTAACCTCTGACATTCTTACCTTTTACACTTTTACCTGTGTATTTTTTTATTCAACCTTTGACATCTATACACAAAATCAGTTAATATAACTATGTTTTTTTTTTTTTTTTTGGAAAAAGCTTCAAGATCATGTAGGTCATAATCATCTATACAGGTATTAGCTGGTATGTGGTGGAATATAACATTCTTTGGACCGCCAGGGAGTTACATTACCCAAGGAAAAACGATCTCAACCAGGGAGAATATGATATTTACGATCCTCGTAAACAATATGTGACGATCTATTGACAAATCACATCCTAATTGTGAACACCATCTAATATACACTTTAATGGCTATGAACATATTATTTCTGCTTTGATTTATTGTTGAAATTTACTGATTTTCAGTCAGAGACTAAGATTATTGTTCCCATGACAATTTTTGCATAAATTATTGCCTTATCAAATGTTATTGTGTATAAATTTCCTAGCATAGTTTCCATGCCATAGCAGCTCATAGTATACTGAGGGAACGGTTTGTGTGGTTTTTTTTTTTCCAGAAACATACTTTGTTTCTAAACTCAAGCTTCTAAGTTCTTAATGTGTGCAGATACCCTTAATCCACATAATCCACAGAATTTACGCAAGTTTATAATCAGTTTGATATAAAAAGCCCCTTATTCGCTTGGGTACCTACAAACACAATGAAAATCAGAATATACACTTTCACTTTTGTAGTGATTTTTTGTAATGATTTCTAACCATGACCTCAGTTGTGTACTCTTTGCAAGGGAAAAACAATCCTTTTGTAAGCAATATTGTTCCGATTTGCATCTGTTCCTATGTAGACCCAACTTTTAAATTTGCATAATCATATTTAAAGAGTGTCACTATCAATTGCTATTTTTCCCACCCTGCAAAGCATTTATGCAATGAGGGAAAATTGATAGTAAAAATCATTTCAAAGATCAATATGTTTGGAAATTTCACGTCTTGTATACTTATTAATATAATTCATGCATAAAATACCTAAGTTGATTAAATAATATGGAAACAACTTTAAGCTACTGAAAAGTGTTGTTGTGAGAATATTGTCTTATTCTATTAGCTTTTTGGATGTTAAGTTCAAAGCGACTTAAGACATTGTCACATAATTGCTTTTTGTTAGTTCTCATTATCTACGTGTAGATTTTGATATGCATATTATGCAAATAACAGGTTGTTTGCATAGAGACAGTTTGTCTCTTTAGATGAATCACTTGGTTTTGACCCAAGGAACATCCATCCCAGGTTCAAACTTTGTTCTACAAGATCCAGTGCTTAATAGATTAGAAATTCTTTCAAAAATGCAGATTTTTGCACAATAACTTGCATAATTATGCAAATTGTATGTTTATTTAAATAGGTATGAAATCAATTTTTGCAGGAATGTTTCCACTTACTCTATAGAATACTTTTACCAAATTAGGTACTTCTGCTGGATGCACATGTATTTTTAAATAATTTTTATATGTATTTCTGCATAAATTATGCAAATTAAGGCTTATTTGCATGGATACAGATTGTCTCTTTAGATGAAAATTTTTCATTTGCCCTAGGGAACATCTGTGCCAAGTAGGATATTTGTACTAAAAAATGCAGCGTTTACTCCCTTAGCAAGTCTACTAGTTAGGATCATGTTGATGGTGGCCTACTACTGTAATTTGTGAGCATGTGTGGATATGCTATTGTTTGGTGTGTGTGTATGTGTGTGTGTGTGTGTGTGTATGTGTGTGTGTGTGTGTGTGTGTGTGTGTGTGTGTGTGTGTGATTCTTTTTTCCCATTATGAACTTTTTTTTACTTGGTGTGTGTATTTGGTTTTTTTTTAGTGCAGGATGAAAGACCAGGAAATGATATATACTGTGCTGAAATGTCAAATAACTGCTTGGTGCATGTGTGTGCGTTTCTTTTTTGCCATTATTAATTTTTTTTTTTATGTGTGTGTATTCAGTGCAGCATGAAAGAGCAAAAAGGATGACTACCGGACGGAAATGTCACCTTTAACTACTCCAAACAGGATTATACCAGATTTCTCTTTTGATGGAATAATGCCAAAAAAAAGAGAAAAAAAAAAATAAGAAGCACCTGCATTGTATAAAGAAAAGCATTGTCATAGTAGAGGCATTCATTTATGAAGAACTTACCTGGTATTTCAGTCATCTGTATAGCTATTTATCCGTATTGACTCTTACACCGAGGGTAAATTTCCTGCAAACACGATCATCTTCTTATCATTAGATTTTAAAACAACTCTGTATGTCACTGCATATCTTTTGGTGGAGAAAAATTTGATGGAAATGGTTGCATCTCTTAAAGGGGATGGCTAGTAACTGATCAGTGGGAATCAGTGGGAATGGTGGGGGATGATTGTTCCAATCCTTTTGGGATTCATTCAAGAGTACATTATATGTCTATTGCTGTTTGAAAATGATTTGCTTCAGAATGGTCTCATATTCAAGTAATGTGCAGTCTAATGTTTCCAGGTTAGCATGCCTGTACAGTGATGGGACAATTGATTTTTAGCAAATACTATTTGAATTTCTCTTAGAATTGTATGTGTACTCTCTAATTTTTCACTGATAAATTGTTTGAACCAATAATATTGAAGAGCATTAAAATCTGAAATTTCCTTCTCAATCAAAACTTCTCAATCAAAACTATAGCATACCTTTAATCATCTATGCTGCATTGCAATTTTAAGTATCAACAACAAATAATTGGGCATTAAGGTCTTTTATCATGAAAGTCAAATGTAGAGATAATAACTGCCAGTAGTGACTTTGCGTGAGACATTACAATGAAGCGATATGGAATCTTTCTTGCATTTTGTCATAAATTTGATAATCAGAGGGCAGACATTCAACGTACAGACGTAAAAGCAAGGCCTCAGGGGAAATACAAGACATAATGAAAAGATAAAGCTCAAGAAGCAAACACACTTATGAACAAAACTGATCATGAGTGAAACGTGTAGTCTTAGGCCTATCACTGGGATGATGTCCCCGTCTTGCATTCTCACCTTTGTTTATGTCCACATTGATTTCCCCAAATTGATCAATATTTAATTCTTCCTTCTCTTTGTCCCCCCCCCCCCACCCCCTCCCCTTTCTGACTGGTCTATAACCTACCATTTTATTAGCATTCCGATGTGCAGCAGTGATTGATGTGGAGCTGACTGGCATGGACACAATGCCGTTTCGAAAACTATAAAAAGAGATATCACGCACAACAGGGAAGAATAGTAGCCCGGGAGGATGTAGTAATTGGTTTTGGCTTTCGTGGTAGAGGAAGTAGTTTCTGAAAATCCACCTGTTACGCTCTCTTCTATCCATCTCTCTTTCTCTCTGTGCCAAGTTTACAATCCGTTATTCCAAAAGTTTGTTTCGAAGGTTTGTTAATCCAAAAATGAACTAAAAAAATGAAATAAGGTTCCTTATTGCAAAGGATCGTTATCCTGAAAGTCTGTTATTCCAAAAATTAGATAATATTCATAGTACCGAATGTTTGTTAATCCAAACATGAAATAAGGTTTGTTATTCCAAAGGTTCATTTTCCTTTAGATGAAATAAGGTTTGCAATTCAAACAGTTTGCTTGTACTCACCTTCTTTCCATTGTGGGGTTAATGAACCTTATCTCAGCTTTGGACCGACAAGCCTTCGGAATAATGGAATCTTATTTCTTTTTCAGATTTATGAACCTTTGGAGTAACGAAGCTTATTTGATTTTTGGCTAAACGAACCTTCAGAATAACAGACATTATTTCACTTTGGGATAAATGAATCTTCGGAATAATTTCTCAGTTTAATAAGCCAGTTAGCTCATGGGCACATGGGTACAAATGACCTTTCTTCTTTCTCAGTTGATTAGGCACTCCACTAGTTTCAAGCGACAGAAGGCATGAGCTTGTCCAACGTAACAATTTATGGAATTCATCAGTCTTGTTCAAACAAAGGATGAACTTGCATAGACCAGGTGACCAGAATGATCCTTCCATTGGCATTTTGGAAAGCATCCATTTCATTATTTTGCATTGAATGTATTAACAATCTTTTTCTATTGATATTGTCAGACACCGCTTTTGCTGTCAGGTGGATGTGCTGGCAAGCACCACTTATAGGGATCACTTGAATAATCATTACATTACAGATGCTTATCTCAGTGAATTTAAAAACCACCATGCTCTGCTGGTACAGATGACCTTTTTCTGCTCATGCTCAAAGTGGAACCCCGAACTGGCTTATTGAATGACAGCAAAGCCAGCTTGAACATGGCACAAAATTGTCCTACTTAAATGATTGAAAAGTGATAAATCTGGCAATGACCTTGGTGTGAGTAACAGAATTGTGAGCATGAGTCCCGACAGTTCCAGGTAGAAGCATGATCAGCATGGGCACACGCGGGGTAATTCCTGATTGACTGGTGGAACATTGTAGGAATGATAGTTCTCGGGGGGGGGGGGGGGGGTGGGGGGGCGGTGAAGAGTGGGGAATAGGATGAAATGTTACACTGTGGGGGCATTATTTGTGAATTCTTGTAGTAGGATATTAGTGATCACAGCTAGCTTTGATTTTTACAATATTTGATTTGAAAGATTGTGCAGAAGTGTATTATTGTTACTATTTTTTTTTTAAGTTTTAGTGTGTGATACGAAAATAACCAGTGATGTGTGACTGTAAAGCATTTACCTGTCTTACTGAATCTAGACCACTGGATTTTGAGTAAGAGGGAGAATGAGAAAGAGAGAGAATGTGTAAGTATGAGTAGAGATTTTGAATTCATTTTAAGGGTGTGAAAGTTTTTTCTATTTTTCTGTGAGTATGTTGATCGAAAATGACCATTTCACAAAGTTGTACTATATGTATATTAACCATTTCGCTTATGTAACTGTTTAATATCGAGTTCAGAGAAAACAAGAGATAGAGGGAGAGAGAATTTAGGAAATCTTTTTGAACACATGTTTAAAGCAGGAAGTTAAGATAAGCTAGATAAAGATATAATGGTATTTGATGATATATCTGTATCTCCTTTAGGTATCTTTCTGCATGTCCTGATAATGATATGTTTCAATAGCCATCGGTAGTTCAGCAAGCATATGTGAGTTGAACAGACATGTGGAACTGTCTTCATATGCATCCAAAATTTTTAACCACATCAATTTCGTTAAGGTATTTATGGGAGAATAAATTGATTTACCACGCTGAAGCTGGTTTCTGGTGGTTTTGCTAACACAGATGATGATAAAACTGTCCCAGGCATCACAATTTGTCCATGTTGTAAAGGAAATGAAAGATATGGGGTAAAAATGGACTTTCATGCTCATACAGACTAATTCTCAGAGTAAGATGGCATTAAAACAAGTGTACAAAGGCTGTTTGTGCACATGATTAGTATATCTTGTCTCTCTGTTTCTGACAAGGACTCCCAGAAACCATGAACATCTCTTAACCCATTGAGGATGAGTCCCAAGTATATTTGGGCAAGTGTCTATGGGAAATGCATGTTGTAGCAAAATCAGGCCATCCTCAATGGGTTAATGTCCTGAGGAGAAGTGTTGTTGTCTATTATTACAAGCTTCCCCTAATGAGGAGTTAGCGTCACCCCTGAGGCGTGTGTGATGCATATGTGTAACTCCCTTATTGCTCTATGGAATCTTTCCGACTGTGATTGATGGAAGAAGGCACCTTGATAAAGATTTGGGTTGCCTTGTCCTACACATTGCAATGTATCTAATAATACTTGCCAATACAACTGGCAATTTATCTATAGAGGATGTCAATATAAATACTTTTTAAAACAAAATATTGGTTCTGAAGGAGTCAAGTTATTATCCATAAATCTTTAAAATGATACATCAGAGCATGTCTGAAGCGGTCACTCCATGTTGCAATTGCACCCACATAGTCCACTCCCTGTTGGACTCTGAATCCCTGTAGATTCTGATGAAGATCCACCTGTTCATCAGTACAAATCAGTCTTGACAAGAATTATCAGTAGTAGAATGCAGAGACACTTCTGTTTGTGAAGATCAGGTTTTGCCTAAATATGCATACATGTATGTATTTATTTGATAGAGTGTGCACTTTGAAACGTAATGAGATTGTCATATTCTACTTGGATGATGTTTAGGTCACACCATCTTTTTTCCTCTCCTCTTACACACTCCTCATTTGCTCGTAGTGTTGTAGGCGCCTACTTTTACAAAGGGATGCTTACACTGAAATGCCTTTGTTTCTCTTTCTTTGTAGATTTTCAAGGAATACTTGATGATGGATGGTGATATAGCAAGAGAGTCAAGCGGGAATGATGATTTTGACATCATTGGCGATGATGCAGAGTGTTCCACATCTGGCGAAGGAGGGATAGTGGTTTCAGTCGAGACGAGTGTGGTTGTCACAAACGGAGATGACCCATCCGTCTCCAAGCAACCGGTCGAGGAAGAGTTCTCGATATCAGCGGTAAAAGAGGACCATGCGAGTCCACCTCAAAGCCTGGGAGATGGAGACCATGAAGAAGAAGACCTCATAGAACACAGCAGGGTTGGAAATGGGGACGAAGGAGAAGACAAACCAAAAGCATCTGCGGAGGACCTGATGAACGAGTTTGGTATCTCCCTGGATAGTGGCGAGCAGAACCAACCGGATGAGGAGGAGTCCAAGGAAGGTGGGGTGGCTGGAGAAGTTGTTGAGGAGGATCACGTAGCAGTCACCACCACCAAAGTGGAGGAAGCTAGTGTCAATCTTGACTTCCTTGGAAAGGAAGAGGAAGAAAAGGAAGCAGCACCTGAATCAAAGGATGCTGAGGAGGCAGTAGAGGCTGCAGGGGAGGATGAAGTCAAAGAGTCCACAGAAGTGGAAACCAGTGACGATCCCCAAGACACTGCTGAAGACACTCAGGAAGAACCGCCTAAAGACATTCCAGAAGATGCACCCAAAGATGTTGTGGAAGATGTGCCCAAAGATGATGTGGAAGATGCACCCAAAGATGTTGTGGAAGATGCGCCCAAAAATGAGGTGGAAGATGCGCCCAAAGATGATGTGGAAGATGCGCCCAAAGATGATGTGGAAGATGCACCCAGAGATGTTGGGGAAGATCTGTCCGAAGATGTTGTGGAAGAGCCACCCAAAGATGTTCTGGAAGAGTCACCCAAAGACATTCCAGAAGACACCCCCAAAGACATTCCTGAACAGATTATCACTGATGCTACCGAGGATGCTCCCAAGGAGGTTCCTTCACCCGAGGAGGACGGGCAGCAGGACTCGGCCGTGGACGTGACACTTGACACCTCACAGGATCAGGACACCAGCCTGGATATCTCGCAGGACCTTAGCCTGGATGTGTCACTGGACAAACCCCAGGATGTGAGCGAAGAGCTCGAGGTTCCTGCAGCTGAGGAGAAGGTGGAGGAACAGGCACCTGCAGAGCAAAGTCTGAATGAATCAGGAGAGGTACCAACCAGTGATAAAGGTATGTGTCATTTCAGTCTCTTTGTTTTGTCTGTATGATCCAATTATTGAGTGTTTGAGATCTCTCCACATACAGCAGTGTGTGCTTTGTGAATGTGTCTTCAGGTGAGGTGTATGAAGTGTTTGTCTGGTTGCGTGCCTTACTTGGTATTTTGGTGGTTCGTTTTATGATTTTGGCCCAAACCCCATACAGGGATATCAATTCATGGCAAACAGCTGTAATTGCAGATACCATGGCAACATTCGAAATCTTTTGCTCCTAGCCGTGGTAATTGCAGTATCAAAGATTTGCAGTCTTTATGTGTATGGGTAACTTGTAACAGGGGATAATAGCTCATCCCCCTACTGAAAAAATGAACAATGCCAAATCTCAGAGCGATCTTCTGGTTGAATGAACAAATCTGGTTGAATGGACAAATACATTATATTTGCATTTGATTTTAAATATTCAGGTATTCTTCTGTACTTGTGCATGCATAATGTGCACCAATAAAAGGCCAGAATGATGAAATGAACAGCAACCTGTCTGTGGGCACAAATTGAGTGACAAAATCCTTTATGAAATGTTAATGATGTGAATGAACTGTAAGCTGGAATGAGCTGTAATATGTTTGCATGAGGTTGTACTTTTGTGTTGTGTATATATACAGCAATATCTTGATATAAGCAATAAAGAAATTGGAGATACAAAAATTTTATGAATATCATGTGATAGCCTGGTTAACTAACATATTCAAATTTACATGAATGCAAAGTTTTCTGAGAACTTGTACGTATGAACCATTCAATTTACAAGCTCATTTTTGAAGCACACCTGTACTCAGAAAACTGTTTGCTAGCAGAACACTCTAATAAATAAGTTTCAACTTTGCACCTTTTGTGCGCACTGGGATCACCTTTATGGGTGTAACTTTGCACCTTTCGAACCAGTTTAGGTGACACTGGTTGAGGTGTAGTGTTACACCTGTAAAGATGCTCCTGGTGTGACACTGGTGAAAGTGCAAAGTTGAACCCATTTTTCATAAGAGTGTAGTTGCAATGTCTTGTATGCCTCTTGCAAGCTTTTTCTATTGTGAGCTACAACCTCCAAAGGCATGGTGTGCAGTAGAATTTGAATATCATTGTTAACCAGTCTATTACATCTCTACAGTTTGTGGTTAGAGAACTGCACTTGTTACTACAATTGCACTGACAGGTACAGCTGTAGTAGTCTACTGACATAATCGCTTTTTCTGTGTGCAGTGCTGTATGCTTAAAATGTATTTAAATGTTGTCTTTGTCATTTTTAGTTCTGTGAGTTCAGTGTTCAAATGTCTCCTCTATGTCTTCTAACTGTTCCCTTCCAAATGTCTGCACCTGCACATTCAAACTACTTTGCAGGGGCTAGATGGCCTCACATCAAATCAGAAGTCTTGTAATCCTATAAAATACTGAGCTGATGAAACCTAGTCTAATTTCAAGGCTGGTAGTGCCTTATATAAAACCTTGCATATTCTTTTGTACTTCAATATCTATGAATGTCGTATAAGTGACACCCTTTTTTATCGGTTCAAGTGAAGACAGGTATATGTTTGAGTATTATACAACAATTAACCAAGGTTGAGGTAAGCAGCATATGCTTGTAAAAGAAAGAAATGCTCAAATGACAAAAGTTTCCAAGTTCTATTTCATATATGATTTGTTGTAGCCCTTTCAGAAAAAAGGAAAGTGAATATAGCATAGAGATCTATTGAGTAGTGAACAACAATCTACATTTGTGTTGATGTATATCACATTAACCTAGTGCAAAGGTACACAGTGCCTTTGAATTAAGCACATTCATGAATCCTCTTGTTTCGATATAAGGTGTAATTCCTAATAGTTTCAAAACATTACAAACAATTCCTATACACAGTGGGTGAACAAGCACAAGCTGAATTGGTGTCTTGTATTTTCTGTGCGGGAACACCCAAAGAAAATTAAGATGTTACAATAAATTGGGTCATTTTCTGTAGGTCGAAGATGCAGTAGCCTCTGCTTGAATGGGCAATAGGTAAATTGACCAGTGACTTTTGTAACAAAATATTTCCTGGGAGCATTCCTCATTTCCAGTGAGGTTTGTCGGTGAATGAATTTTTACTCATACTCCACCTGCAGAATCTCCATGGCTGAGTAATTCTTAAAGAGTTCTTTCACACAAGTTGAATGGGAGGTTAGTGTGCTTTTCAAATGGACCCCATAGAGCAATTACCAATAACCTGTCCTGATACTGTGCTATTTGTGCTTAGCATTTGCACCAACTGCTGTTGTCAGGTTCCTCAACATACTGCCTTTCCAGCAATGCTGACAAAAATATGGAGAAACCATAAAAGACGAATTGGTTAGTGTGAAGCATGGACCTACAACGAAGTTTCTGCTTAGAGACACTATGTGAAATGGATGTTACAGTATTGGTGGAGATGAGAATTGGGATTGTAAGTTTTTGTAGGATACCAAGAAAACACTTATGAAATAGTACAGAGCATACCATTTTAAGAGGAAATCAAAGTTTATTTGATGAAAATCGGGTTTGGAATGACTGAAACATCCAAAAACAAAGTAAAACAAAGCGATCGTAATGAAATGTGGGTCCCACACTATATTAGAATTGCTCTGTTTTGGATATCTCAGCCATTTCAAAACCAATTTTCATCAAATTAACATTGAATTCCTCATGGAATTTAATGCTCTTTCATATTTCATAAGAGGTTTCTCATTATCTCACCAAAAAATGTTAGAAACCTGAAATTAGGTCTCAACCAAAACTATACGATCCCTTTAAGAGTAAGATATGTGGAAAATCATGCATTCTTAGGCTATGGGTTAATAACATTTCAAAGACTTCTGATATGGATGTGGGGTCATCTATTGCCTCACCATTCTTTGCCACCTAACATTCTGAGAAATAGTTTCCTTTCCCTTTTCTTGCAAAGGGCGCCATGTTGATATTTGATTCACATTTATTTCTTTTTTTTGCAAGGTTTGATTTAACTTAGTGGAAAGTGAACAGCTTACTAACTTTGCTTTGTGTTCTGTCTTGCTGGTATTTTGGTTTTTCTAGAATAGCACTAGTAGTTCATACTCACTTTCTTTTCCTTGAGAAGGCACAGCATGTGTAAAATAGAATCATTATTGTTGTTTGTATTTTGAAGTAGAGTTCTCACTGAACGAGGGGTTTTTCCATAATTTGGGAAGGGATTAGTTTGCTAGTTATGAGTTAACATGGCATTATTGTTGCAGCGGAAACTAAGGAGCAGGATAGCCAGGATTCTCAACTGGCTGTGGAGGAAAAGGAGATGGAGAAAGAGGTTGTGGAGGGAGATGTTGCTCCAGATGTGAGTGAGGAACCTGCTGGTGAGGTGGAGGGTAAGGAGAAAGAAGATGTGGAGGATGAAAACCAAAAGGAGAGTGGGGAACCAGAGAGTGAGGCTGCTGCAGGTGATGTGGAAAAAGAAGGGGAAGGGGAGGTGATGGACGAACAGTCGACAGAAGAAATTCCCCCTGAGGAACAGGCAACAGAGCCAGCTGCAGATGAGTCCAAGGATGATGTCAAGGAAGAAGTCACACCAGAGGAAGCTGAACCTGGAGAGGAAAAGGAGAGCAAGACTGAGGACGAGCAGCAAAGTGATGCTCAGGAGGAGACAAAAGAGACTGAAGGAGATGGTAGTGGTGGGGATGAAAGTGTTAAAGAGGGGGAGAAGGAAGAGGTACCTTCTCCCCTCGTGGAAGGAGAGGGTGATCAAAAAGAGGATGAAGAGAAAGAAGCAGAAGCTACACCAGATGCTGCAGAAGACAGTGAAGTAAAAGAAGCACAAGTCGACCCAGAGGAGCCAGCTGACAGCACAGATGCTGTTGAAGTTGAAGAAGAGGTCAAAGGTGTGGAAGCACAGGAGGAGAGTGAATGCTTAGAAGCTGAAGGAAAAATCACAGAGGAGTCAGAAGGGACAAAAGCTGGCAAGGAGAATGTAGAAGAAGATAAGGCTGATGAAATGAAAGCTGAGGAAGAGGACCAAGCTGCGGAAGCAGTCAGCATTGAAAAAACACAAGTTGAAGAACAACAGGTTGAAGGTGAGGAAAAATTAGACAAAGTCAGCGAAGAACCAGTGCAAGATGAAGACAAACCTGAAAATGAAGCAGGAGATAGTCAGCCAGAAGAGCATCCACAAGAGTTGGAATCTGCAGACACAGCAGGAGATGCAGATGAAGAAAAGAAGGAAACTCCTTTGGAGTCAGTGGTCCAACCAACAGAGCAGGAAGATGCCCAACGAGTTGATGCAGATGAAAAGGAAGCTGAGGAGGAACAGGTCATGGCTGAGGACACGGGAGATGCTGCAGAGGAGAAGACAGAAGAGAGCACCCAGAAGGAAGCAGCTCAGCAGGAAATGGAGACAGATGAAGCAGCTCCAGCTGATGAGAAACCAGAAGACCAAGACGATCAAACAAATGAACAAAATGAAGAAACTGCTGATGAATATGATGACAGATCAAAGAGATTATCTGCTGCTGACCTGGTAGAAGAATTCGGCCTCACTTTAGATGATGAAGGTGAAGTTGATGTGAGTGATTCCAATGTTGCTGGTGGTGATCCAGTCGTGGAAGAAACAGTAGTGCCAACAAAACTCAAATCAGAGCATGCTTCTATCAAACTTGATTTTCTTGCAGAAGCAGATCAAAAAGACGCGGTAGAAGAAAATGCAAAAGAAGATGAGACATGTGATGTAGTTGATGGCATAAATCCCAAACAAGACAGCCCAGATGATGACATTTCAGTCGCTGCAAATGTCGAAAAGACAGTAGCTAGTGAAGTTGTGCCTAAAGATGCTCCAGGAGAGGTTGAAGAGTCAGTTGATGAAGATGATGATTCAAAAGCAGAGCAGCTTTCAAACCAAGACATGGTTACAACTATTGTGGAAGAAAAAGCAGCAGATGGTGAAGAATTGTCACAAGACATCCCATCTGAACAAGCAGAAGAGGTATGTAAAGATGAACCAACAGGTGACAAAGTGCAGGAGGAACCCAAAGAGGAATCTGTTGAAGTAAAAGAGGAAAACGAGGAGTTGTCAAAAGACAGTCCATCAGAAAGTGTAGAAGCAGCACAAGAAAATGATAAGGACACAAATGCAGATGAACCATCAAGCCAGGAAGTGGTCGAAGATGTAACAGAAGATTCCACAGAAAAAGTATCAGTTGAAACAGAAGAAGTGCCAGAGACCCCCAAAATTGAGGTCGAAGAAGTCATTGAGGAATCCACAGAAGTAGCTACAGAAAGTGAGCCATCCAAAGACAGCTCAATAGAAGAAGCAGCAATAGACACAACTGAGGCGGAAGAACCAGTCAACCAGGAAGTGATAGAAGATGTCAAAGAAGAAGCAACAGAAGATGTATCAGTATCAGCTGAAACAGAAGAAGCACCAGAGGAGAGCCCCAAAATTGAAGTCGAAGAAGTTATTGAGGAGTCCACAGAAGTGGTTACAGAAAGTGAGCCATCCAAAGACAGTCCCCAAGAAGAAGCAGCAGTAG
Organism: Diadema setosum; assembly: GCF_964275005.1. Lineage (NCBI taxonomy): Eukaryota > Metazoa > Echinodermata > Echinoidea > Diadematoida > Diadematidae > Diadema > Diadema setosum. The sequence continues at coordinate 18,117,314 of NC_092687.1, read as the reverse complement.
ACACAACTGAAGCGGAAGAACCAATCAGCCAGGAAGTGGTGGGAGATGTCAAAGAAGAAGCAACAGAAGAAGTAATGGTTGAAACAGTAGAAGCATCAGAGGAGAGCCCCAAAATTGAGGTTGAAGAAGTTGTTGAGGAATCCACAGAAGTACCTACAGAAAGTGAGCCATGCAAAGAGAGTTCAATAGAAGAAGCAGCAGTAGACACTGGAACTGAGGCAGAAGAACCAATCATCCAGGAAGTGGTGGGAGATGTCAAAGAAGAAGCAACAGAAGAAGTAATGGTTGAAACAGTAGAAGCATCAGAGGAGAGCCCCAAAATTGAGGTTGAAGAAGTTGTTGAGGAATCCACAGAAGTACCTATAGAAAGTGAGCCATGCAAAGAGAGTTCAATAGAAGAAGCAGCAGTAGACACTGGAACTGAGGCAGAAGAACCAGCCAGCCAAGAAGTGGTGGAAGATGTCAAAGAACAAGCAACAGAAGAAGTAGCAGTTGGAACAGAAGAAGCGCCAGAGGAGAGCCCCAAAATTGAGGTTGAAGAAGTCGTTGAGGAATCCACAGAAGTGGTTACAGAAAGTGAGCCACCCAAAGACAGTCCGATAGAAGAAGCAGCAATAGATACAACTGAGGCAGAAGAGCCAGCAAGCCAGGAAGTGGTTGAAGATGTCAAAGAAGAAGCAACAGCAGAAGAAGCAGTTGAAACAGAAGAAGTGCCAGAGGAGAGCCCCAAAATTGAAACTGAAGAAGTTATTGAGGAATCCACAGAAGTGGTTACAGAAAGTGAGCCACCCAAAGACAGTCCAATAGAAGAAGCAGCAGTAGACACTGGAACTGAGGCAGAAGAACCAATCATCCAGGAAGTGGTGGGAGATGTCAAAGAAGAAGCAACAGAAGAAGTAATGGTTGAAACAGTAGAAGCATCAGAGGAGAGCCCCAAAATTGAGGTTGAAGAAGTTGTTGAGGAATCCACAGAAGTACCTACAGAAAGTGAGCCATGCAAAGAGAGTTCAATAGAAGAAGCAGCAGTAGACACTGGAACTGAGGCAGAAGAACCAGCCAGCCAAGAAGTGGTGGAAGATGTCAAAGAACAAGCAACAGAAGAAGTAGCAGTTGGAACAGAAGAAGCGCCAGAGGAGAGCCCCAAAATTGAGGTTGAAGAAGTCGTTGAGGAATCCACAGAAGTGGTTACAGAAAGTGAGCCATCCAAAGACAGCTTGATAGAAGAAGCAGCAATTGACACAACTGAGGCGGAAGAACCAATCAGCCAGGAAGTGGTTGAAGATGTCAAAGAAGAAGCAACAGCAGAAGAAGCAGTTGAAACAGAAGAAGTGCCAGAGGAGAGCCCCAAAATTGAAATTGAAGAAGTTATTGAGGAATCCACAGAAGTGGTTACAGAAAGTGAGCCACCCAAAGACAGTCCGATAGAAGAAGCAGCAATAGATACAACTGAGGCAGAAGAGCCAGCAAGCCAGGAAGTGGTGGGAGATGTCAAAGAAGAAGCAACAGAAGAAGTAATGGTTGAAACAGTAGAAGCATCAGAGGAGAGCCCCAAAATTGAGGTTGAAGAAGTTGTTGAGGAATCCGCAGAAGTGGCTACAGAAAGTGCACCATCTAAAGACAGTCCAGCAGAAGAGGACCAGGCAGAGACTGAAGAACCCAAAGATGTTGAAGACACTCAATATGTCAAGGAAGATGTTTCAGCCGAGGAAGCATCACCAGTTCGGGAGGAAACCAGGGAACCCAAAGAAGATGTGATAGAAGAAGTAAAGGGGCAAAGAGAAGAGGTAGCCATGGTTGCCCCTGCTGCAGAGGTTGCTGAAGTTGTGGAAGGAACTGAAGATAAACCAAAGGTGGAAGAATCGCCAGTCCAGGAGGAGCCTTCAGCAGAACCGCTTAGGAAAGATGAAGCCTTGGCTGATAATGTTTTCAGTGCAGAAGTGACAAATGGAGTGCACATGAATGGGCATGACAAATTGCCCTTGATGAATGGACACCATGAACCTTCCAATGAGAGTGCAACGCCCACCACTAATGGAGTGGACACACACATGGATGATACATCAGCACATGAGGAATCAGGTGAGTGTGGGGTTAATGTCTAAGGAACAGACAAGGAATTGACAAATGAAATATATAAACACAAAGGCAATGTAGATTGGTATTCATTCTCAAAAAGAGTTTCCTATTTCTTGACAAATGTGTATGTTCTCAAAGGAAGCACATAGATGTGAAAATGAATTTGGCATGTTGTCAAACTGCTAAGAAGGAAGGAGGAGAAAGTCATTTGTAGGCAATGAATATAGTTGGTATTTTTTGAGGTTGGATGAGAGAGGGGTAGTTTAGAAACTTCAGTGTTGCTCTGAAAAAAAAAAACCCCTGCTTTCTATCGCTGTCTGCTTCCAGTCTTGTCTTGATCCATGTTCCCTGCATCCCTCAGTCTTGAATGCTTTTGTGTGTTTAGAAGTCTGTTAGTGAAAGTACACGTAATGATCAGACACCAGTATTGCCTTGCTTGAAGTGTCATTAGAATTCCGTACATGATCCATGTCACATTAATAAGAGTAGTGTAATGAGTGTAGACGATGCATTTGCATTGTAGAAAGCATTGAGTCGTAGAAGGGACCACCAGTCAGAAGTGTGTTTTACACAAAGAGTAAAATGTCGTTGCCTCTCTACTCCCTCCCCCAAACAACACACCAAAACCACTCAAAAGTAAAGCAGATCCAGAACCTACTTTCAGCATTGATACAGTGGTGGAGAGAGACCTCAGTATTTCATACAACCAATGATTTTAAAATGCAAGTAATGTGCAGTCAAGAATATATTCCGACTGATCATTGCTGGATTCAAAGAAAGGATGAGATGGAATTTCCTTAATGCAGAAAAGCAAAGTGGCACACAACAGACACTTGTAAAGGATTTGGTTAACTGCAAACACCAATGTCAGGAGAGCACTCATACTGTACATGAATACTGCTAAAAGGAAAATAAACATTTCTGATATCAGTAGCCATGGCAACTGCCATGTTCTGAAATATGGCAGGAGTTCACTGCCCCACCATCATTTGTATCTGAGGGGAAAATTGGTGTCCTTGATGTCTTTTGCTACACAAAGACATGACATGCTAAGGACTCATGTAAGGCGGAACAGCACCACCAACAATAACACAAAGAATCTGCACTTGTAACACCCGTGTCCTTTTCATCTCTGGGGGATTTGGAGTATAGGGGAGAGAGAGATAGTCAACTTTGGCAAGAATATCGTGATTGTTTGGTGGTCCCTTGTCTCCTGAATGTGCCTGCTGTAGCTTAGAAACAGTTCCGTCGCTGATGTGCATCCAGGATGCAACATGTAACATCCACCAAATAGGTCTAGACCATGTTACCGTGGCAACAGGGCATGTAGGGAGGAGGAGTGGTGAGACTGGAACCACCTTGGAGAGTTCCTGATCCCAGAGGCCCGGTCCTCCAACCCCCTTCCTCCTCTACCCCCCTTCCCCCATTCCCCATTGTTTTAAGTAACCTAGCTCCATCCTGCTTCTTAACATGGCACTACTGGGGTGATACAGCTTTTCTTTCCAGCAGTTTCATACAAAGTTTGTTTGTTTGTTTGTTTGTTTGTTTGTTTTTTTAAGTCAACATGTTTTGTAGGAAAGAGCAGAGTAAACAAAAGTGGTAGCTGTTTATGTCCTGGCCATTTTTTGTCTTTTACAACATTTTGTAATTTAGTTAATTGTTCTTACTTCAGTGATAAATTTGGCAAACTATTGATTGTTTGAAACTTTAGAGGCAATCAAAGATTTTCAAGAAGAACAACTCTAATCTCTGCAGATTATTTAGATACAAGTCCCATGATTAGTAGGTTTTTCATGATTTGGTTTGCAGCACAGTTTTCAAGTGAAATCAATGATTCTGTTTAAAGTGGAAGTTGGAAATGGTGATTATTTATGTTGATGAAGGGCAATTTGCAAGTTTAAAAGTGTCATGAAAATGAAAGAAAGAGGCCTTAATGCCCAAAGGATGCACAAAGCTGAATTATTTGTTCCCTTGTTGGAGAATTAGTGAATGCTGAGCAGGTGGAATAGGTTAGATGGATATTACCCACCTTTGCAATGTGACTCATTAACCACGAGAGCGTGATGATGCTCGATCAAGATGCAAGATATACTCTTACCCCCTACCCCGCCCCGCCCCTGCCCTTCCCCTCCCAGGTACGTGACAGGTATCCATGTGACATGATGGCATGTACGCACACACGCTCCTTTATTCCTTCCTCCTAGCATCCCAAGTGGGTTCAGTCTCACCGATCTCCCATCCAAGTTTGCCACAAATCATCAGGTGAATCATGCCCTCCGTGTTTGAGATAATGACCCTATCTATGTCTCCAAGGTGCTGTTCAGTACACCTCATATTATCTTTCGTGAATTATGTATGTTAGAAGTAGAGAGTAGAGTTGGTGTAGTGTGCTGTGCTTGTAGATCAAATATCATGAACTAACCGAGTGGTCTGATCTCTAACATTTGCTTTGTGTTTTGTTCTACTCCCCTGTGCCATAACACTGTGCCTCCTCTTCCGCCTTCGCGTGTGGTGGTGCATACTGCGTCCTCTTTTATTACCTTTTTTTTTGCCACCGCCGCTGCCACTGCTGCAGGGCCACCGGTCTTGAGTCCGACGAGTCCGAAGCCCATTCTGGCTCGGCTCCGGTCGTGGGAACAGATGGCAAAAGGTAGCAAGACCATTACCCATCGTGCCATTTACTCCCCCTGAATGCATACCCATGCCTCACCGTGCATGGGCTCTAACTGGCATCCCGCTTAACAACAAACACCATCCTTATAAATGAGCATGCTCAGTGCAAAGCTAATGCATCTGCTGTAGAAAAAAAAAAAGCAACAACTGCAAAATTAAACTAAAAACTAACTTGTAGTCAGCTGCAGTAGCAAAGCATGCTAACGTCTAATCCAGATATATAGCAAATAACTCCAGTACTCCACTCTCAATTATCAATTTGTATCTTTATTGTTTTTCCTCATCCTATTGGCTGAGCTTCTGTGAAGATTTGAAACATGAATCTAACAGCAGTAGCAATAAATGGACATTGTACATTTGTATGTTGATGCAGACTGTTTTTATGCACAAGTGAGTTGTGTCCTGGAGCTCACCTCAAAGAAAATCTCTTCTCTCGGTATAAGTTGACCTTTGACCCTTTCAAAGTAAAGTGAAGTCAGACAGAACAGTGAAAGGTTTCATCAAAATCAGACAGAAAGTAGGAAAGTTGTGATGTTGTGACAATCAACAGATTAACCCCCCAACATACCCACAGTAAAATTGATTACGATTAAAATTAAAATTGATTAAAATTATGCAAATTAGACAAGGGTATGATGTCATCATCTCCCACAGATTTAAACTTAAAAAAAGATATTACCACTCCATTGACTGCTCAAAAGTTTTCATTCAGAAAAAAAAACCCAAACTCCAAAATATCAGTAACCAGATCATAATGCCCTCTTGGAAATGAATTCCTCAATATTACAGTAACTGTATGAATTCCTCAATATTACAGTAACTGTACATTCTTTATGGAAGTCAGCCTCACTTTAAATGGCCATCACAACTTTTATCCCAGGCTTCAATATCATACCAGGCATCCAAGATATTCATTTTCCAGGTACCAAAAGAAAAAGTATCAAATAGTAATTAAGGTTTCACACAGGAAGTTGAGGGTGGAGTAAAAAATGTAAAAAGAAAAAGGAAAAGAAAAAGAAAAAGAAAATGCAAAAGAACACCAAACAAAGCAGTAAGTTTTGCTTTCGGCAGTAGTAAATCAATAACATTTTTTTCTCGCTCTCACATTTTTCGCTTGATAGGCTGCCAGTAGCATTTTCACTTCAGTTTCTTGCCTGCGTAGTTGAGCAGTACACACAGACAGACCGAAAGACTTTCACATGCCTTCTTTGCTGTGTGACCCTCAAGTGTGAAGTAGAAGAGCGCCCTCTATGGTCTCCCTGAGAAAGGATCAGTATTGTTATGAGGGCAGTCCATGTGTCACAAGGATATTCGCTATTGGGGCAACAAAATTAAACCTCGAATCTCAATCAAAAATGTCAAATGTTCATGAGCAAATCTGTCTAGACTCTTTCTTTTTCAATTCTTTGGATTGTGCCATTAGTTGACTTCATGGATATGTGTGAAGCAGCTTGAAATAAAGATGTTATGTATAAGAGTCCAAGATCTGGACTACAGTGACAGTACTTAACAGTTTAAAGTGATTAATCTATGAACACCTTGTTCTACGCATTCACTGAGCACTGTGTCTGTCACAAGCTCCTTGCACCACTTCATCAGAAAGGAAGAAAAGTTGTGGTGCCATGCAGTGGCAACACTCAAAAGAACAGTTGTGTTAGCCCCACATGCTCGTTTTCATGTCATCACTTTTTACCATTCCCATCCATAAGCAATTACACTTTTGATGCAGTTTTGTCAGTAAATTTACTGCATTAGAGTGCCATATGGATAGGAATTACCATTTTTCAGTCCTTTGTAACAAAATATAGGTGGCTTCTGTGGAGGCGAAGTTTCTCAGCCGAAATTCTGTCTTGAAATCACGAACAAAGGGAATGCTGCCTACAGTAATACAAATATTTAACAAATCTCAAAAGTCCACTGCCAGTAAGATTTGGCAGTTTCCCACAATTTTGAAAGATGAAGCACCTGCTTCCAGAATTCAAATACGATTCATTTAAGGAGAAGAAACTTCTCAGCCAACGATACCTCGGCAATGATCCATGCATGTAGCTTATTTGAAAAAACAAAAACAAAACAAAAGGCCAGTCCTTGACTGTGATACATTGTTTTTTACATGCATGTACCCAAGTGTATTTATTGTGATAGCATGTGTACCAAATATTAAACCTCTTTAGCCGAAGAAGCAAAAAGGCACCGATTGCTTGCTGCACTAATGCCCTTCTAGCTCCACAAAACTTAAGATTATTTGTTTGTGGAGAGAGCATCTATCCTGCACTTATGCCTGTGTGTAGCCAACTCTAAGTAAATGTACCTTTCTATGATATGCATGTTGCACTTTGTATTGTACTATATATTCATGTACAAAGACTGTTTACTAATTTTTATGTATACAGTATATACTGACAACTATTGATACCTCAAAAGGCATGAAAAGAAGCATGCAAACATTGTTTTGATGAACTATTTATCTTCTTTTTTTTTCATTTTTTTTGACACATGATAAAAGTGAATCTCCTTTCAAAGTTTTTCTTGGACAATTTTCTGCAATTTTTTAGCTTTCACCTTACTCAGTAAAATTATTTGCTTTATGGCCAAAAAAGTAAAAACAAAAATGAAAACAAAATCATAAACAAGCAAAAACTACTAAAATACCAACAAAAAGTAATGCATGTATGATGTATATGCCAGAATTGTGTCATTGATTAGAAAATTCTCACATTGTAAAAGTGTTTCCAATTCAATCACTGCACAAGAAGTATTGCTCAAACAATTAACATTCACATATCGTTCTTTTATATTTTTAGAGAGATTTGACATCATAAATGTTGTTATGCTCATATTCAAAATTGTAAATCATATAAGAAAGACTGACATTGGCCAATTAAAAGAAAATACTGTAAAAGTAGAAATTTTTCACCGTTTGGAAATTTTCATGACCAAGAGCTAGCGCGAAAATAAAAGCACACAAATATTTTTGCTTGTTATATGAAGTGTTACGTAATATCTTACTTCCATGGAAGTAAAAACAAGCAAAATTTGTCTTGCTGGGCAGAGCGTGAAACATTTCTTGTGCAAAAACTATCCACTTTTGCAGTACCAGTATTGTGTGGGAATATTTGTCACATTTCCATTTACATTGCTGTTGTAATTATTGAGCACCAGATACTTTGCTCCTTAACTCTTTATGTGCCACGTTCGCACGTCCGACTCAGTCGAAGGCGTGCCAACTTTGCATATTCTGCTCAACAAACAAAGCCGCCAAAACCGATCGATAAATCGCTAATCCCGCGGTACAATCAAAGCGTTTCTCGCGCTTTTGTTCCTCTCACATACGGCTTGCATTCTTTGTGGTGAATGACTATCAAGCGGTGTTCCCAACTAGATTTTGCATGTGCACTTTAAGTTTCTGTCACTATTTTATGTGCAACAGTCATTCCTTTACAGTAATGTAGCAACTGGTAATTCAAAAGAAAAATTGAAAATAGAATTGTTATACATTGTATATGGAAGCAAAGTTTGGCATTCCTCTTTAACTTTGCTCACTATTATGTCCAGCTTAACAGAAATTTGTAGAAGTTATACAGATTGGAAAAACAGAATTCTTTCTCTAAGCATGACTATCTTCGTGTCTCAAAATAACGTGGCACATAAAGAGTTAACCATCGCTGTAAGTGCAAAGATCCATAAAACAGGTACATAGTCCTCTTAATGCAGACATTGCAATGTGAAATTGAAATGCATTATTCTGAATGGCATAATGTACATGTTATTAGCCTTGAGCAATGGCTAATCAGAAAGAGAAATTGAGAAGAGAAAGAGAAAGAGAAATTTGCATCAAACAGCTGTTCATGTTTTGCCCTACTAAGTGGAGCGTGCCTGTGGGCTCCTTCTATATAACTGTTATCTCTTGACAGTTTGACTGAAAGAAAGAGAGAAAATTTTCTGAAGTGCTGCGCTTTGCATCAGTTTGTTGTGAGGACATATCATGCAAGCAGTAATTGTCATGAAAAATAGCCAAAGAATTCACATTTGAAACCTTTGCTCCGTGCAAGGAGTGCGGCATGTGTCTGTGTGTATGTATGTAAGTTGCTGTCTGTGTGTATGTATGTGGCTGTGTGCATATACGTGTTTCAATGTGTATGTAATGACAATATTGCTTCAGTTTGTGACCATCAGTGGCATTTGGCAAACATTCACAGGTGATTAGTGATCTGAAACATTCCAAACTTTTGTTCAGATGGCTTACACGTGTGTTTGTGCACTTTTTTTTTGAATAGTAATCTGCTGAAAGTATTCTCCCCCCCATCTTTGTTACATCATCTCCATTTTTTCCCCCATGGATAATCATTTTGGTTGTTGTTGTTCTTTGCTCTCTAATGATTTCATCAGTGTTTTTTACAGCTTATGAAGTGGACTTGCTCCATGACGGTTAATATGTGTGCTTGTCTGTGTGTGTGTGTGTGTATCAGGAAAATACGCACAGGTAGCTGTATCAGACATGCCCTGTTCTGCATCTGCGTCTGCATAGAGAAACCTGTCATCCATGCAACATGTTTTGCTTGAAAGCTTTGATTGAAAAAGCAGCCCATGAAATTGAACTCTGTTCATGTATCATTTACCCTGATTGATTTGTTCTTTGTCCCTAGTTTTTTGTTTGTTTTTGTTTTCAATGTTTTGTGGTGATTATTAGGAGGGAGAGAGAGATCATGAGGGGAATTAGTCTTGGTAACTCAGACTTTGTGCTTGATAAAGGTGATACATAGAGGTTGTTTTCACATGTGCCACGAGTGCATGTGAACAGTGATTTTAGTGACGCATTACTAGAATCATAATTCAAATGGCGCATTTTAGCCGTGTGCATTGAAACTAGAATCGCAGAGGGTGATTTGAATCATAATTTAAATCCCAATTTAAAATGAAGGTCTGGTGGTTTCTACAGGGACAATTCTCCAGAATTACAAAACGAAATAGTCGTGTACAGGGGGGTGTTTCATCAACGTTTGTCAGCGCTGACAAGTTGTCATCGCTGACAATTTCAGCAAAATCCTTGGTTTTGATTGGCTGAGATTCCCTGGTCACTGACTGTTACTATGGTGATTGTCAGCGATGACAACTTGTCAGCGCTGACAAACGTTGATGAAACAACCCCCTGATTGACCTTCAGATCATATTCTAGGGGGCGGAGCTTACGGTGACCTTTCAACCACTTCTGCAGGAAAACCGTGCTCCTTACTGCTCAAGAGGGACTGAGGGGAACCTGTGATGTGCTTTTGATTTTCTCATCAGTGATAGTTACGAGGTTTTAGCTCCAGAAGGCTATGGGATGGTGAGGCCTTTGTCTTCTCATTACATTCATCAGATTTGTCAAATTTATGACCTTTCTTCGCCTGACTGGTAACCAACCACCTGTCAAAGTTTTATTTTTCCCTCTCTGAAATATGGAGGACACCCATCTGCCAAAACCTTCAGGCCCAATGCCCCCTGAATGACCAAGTTCACCTTCTGTAATAGCTGATTAGATTCAATGTATCCTTAAAGGCATTGTTTAATAATGTTTGATTCCTGTATGACAACATAAACAGAAATAGCTAAATGGTCCAATATCTCTTATACTATGTAAATATACAGCAAAAACAACAATAGCAGCAGCACAAGCAACAACAAAAACAAGGACAAAAACAAGAACAACAGTGATTACAGCAACAATAATAACAACAAAAAGAACATCAACAACAAAACGCCTGCAGTTGAAATTGTCCTAAAGAGCTTCTATACTGCTATTGACCCCATACACTGCAGTTCAACTCTGTGGGGTTTCTATTCCTCTACATTGCTTCAGCCATCTCATACCCATCTTGATGGAATATTTCAAACAGTGATACCATATTTGTTTGGATTTCCCACCTCCCATCACTAAAACCCCAATTAGTGTCACATAGGAGCTTCTCCTCCCCTTCAGAGGGTGTTCATTTTACTGGAGGGTGCAAATAGATGCAGTGAGCGAACAAGCCAGCAGGCAAGCAAGCAAACAAACAAACAAACAGACAAACAAACAGACAGACAAAAACTGAATCATGCCCTTGACCTGTAAAGCAGCTCAGAGCCAGCTATAAAAAAGTCTTTTATTAGGACAAGGATATTTCTTGTGTTCAGGTCAGCAAAACATTCACAGCTGACTGAGAACAAATATGATATTTCTTCATCCACAGTGAACCCCTGAAGAGGAATAAGGTCTGTCTCAGTGTGTTTCACCTCCAATAGAGTTGATAGTCTAGATTTCAGGCTCTGGGCATTTATTTATGTGCTTGTGTCATACTTTGCTGTGTTGTGTGTATGGTTCAATACATCACTATGCTTTCTAGACTGACATGCCAAACATGAAGAATGCATGTATTATGTTCATTTTAATACAAAGATGTAAACTCTATCGATTCCAAGTTCTTCTTGGAAAATTGGACACCAAGAGCTTCTTTGGAGGGATAATACATGTATAGACTCTGTGCTAGTTTTCATTATACAATGTGTTATATAGTATATATCAATAATGATATCAAATTGTTCTGTGAATTCATTTTTTCTTTTTCTTTTTTTAAGAAAGGAGTAAGGGGAAATGTTGACCGCACCGCTGAAGAAATTAAAAGAGATATACTGCAGCAAGTTCCAGTGATTTTTTTTTTTAATTTTTTTTTTTAATACTGGTAATTTGATTTGTCGTAATATTGATTTGATAACTAGAATGTAAACATTATAATGTAGAGAAGGGAGTCTTTGCCCGGTCCTTACATTTGGATCAAATTATGAACGGAACTTTAGTCACAACTATTACAACATCCCCATCTGCCTTGCAGTGTATGAGGAAGGGTTGTTACCTGTCACACCCATGTTCATTTTGAGATATTTTCCCTCTGAACTTCTCTGGAGAAATACTCAATTATTTGTTTCAAAAAACTTTATCATTCGAAGTCCATGACATATTTTTCAAAGTTAGATTTTTTTTTTTCATCTTCGTTCACTTTCAATTATGAATCCCTCACATTATGTGCAGGCTGGATTTAGTGTATTACAAGGTTTTAAAGGTTTTCACTGATATTTTTTCCTATTCTCAAATGATATTTAATTCTGCTGATGATTTCCAATTTCAACATCTTTGTCTCAAATATTCTTGCTCACAAAAGCAAAGAAATATTTGTGGCAGTACTGTGCTTGATATTTTGTTTTAAAGGGCAAGTTCACCTTCATTAACATAAGGATTGAGAGAATGTAGCAATATTAGTAGAACACATCATTGAAAGTTTGAGGAAAATCGGACAATCCGTTCAAAAGTTATGAATTTTTGAAGTTTTTGTGCAGTCACCGCTGGATGAGAAGACTACTGCAGTGTATTATGTCACATGCGTATAACAATATAAGGAAAATATAAAGAGAATTTCACAAAATTTCATTTTTTGAAAAAAGTACACATTCCCTTGACTCGTTGCTGATGTATGTTATGAGTAATATTATTCCAATTGCCTTTAGAAAGAGGCAAGTCAAGTGCTCTTTTATTATGCTAAAAAAGTGAAAATATGTTGAATTTTCTTAACATTTTCTTTATACTGTTGTACTCATATGACATCACGATCCTTAGTAGTCTCCTCATCCAGCGGTTCCAACACAGAATTTTTAAAAATTCATAACTTTTGCATCGATTGTCCAATTTTCCTCAAACTTTCACTGACGTGTTCTACTAATATTGCTGCATTCTCTCAATCCTTATGTTTATGAAGGTGAACTTGTCCTTTAAAATGATTACCAAAAGCAGTATATTTTCCAGTGTATTTTTGGCTTTGATTTTTTGTTTCTTAGTAATTTTTGTTTTTGTTGTACTTGTGGCTTCCGCGTAAGATATTCGCAGTCTTTAATTACTCCCAATTAGTTCTGTATTGGCAGTCTGCTCGCTAATGATGGATATGATGTCGGGACCAGATTATAAGTAGCAGACTGCCAAAGAACCTTGCGTCTGGTTAGGTCGTCAGTGAAAATTAATTTGTTGGCTCCCCACCCGATTCTCATGGTAACCCCACCCCTCCCCACTCATCATTCCCACCCCCTCCCCCCACTGGTAAATTTGGAACCTGCTAGTGATTAACCCGTTGAGGACGAGTCCCAAGTATACTCAGGCAGGTGTCTATGGGAAATGCATGTTGTAGCAAAATCAGTCCGTCCTCAATGGGTAAGTGATCTTCCTACCTTGGCTTAACTCTTTACATGCTTTGAGTGCTAATTGGCTATGAAAACCCCATAGCATTGTACACACTGTACAAAGTTCCTGGCACAGAATGAGTTAAAGGGAAACTTCAAACCATCACCAAGTTGACTCTATCAAGAAGAAATGAAGTCACATACACAGACTGGTAATTTTTTTGTCCCAGCTGGACAGTCACCATTATGATGTTTATTGATTGCAAAATTAGCCATTTCATTTTCAGAACCAATTCTTGTCAAATAAAATTTGTACTCCTCCTTGATTTGTATACTCTTTAATATTCATAAGAGGTTTTTCATAGCCTCACAAAGTAGTTGGAAAACTGAAGCCTCCTCTCAACCAAAACTATGCCATCCCTTTAAGCTCTAGGCTGGTGGAGTTGAGTGGCTGGACCTCCCTTGGAAAATGATGAGTCTTATCCACTATAACTCATATCTTGGGCAGGCATATTTGGATGCATAAAGGCATTACAAAAGATTTAGCTTAATACCGTACGAGGTACAATTGTAACATGTGTAGATTACTCTCTTTTTTGTGTGTGTGTGTATGGTGTGCTACATCAGGGAATTCCACTCCTATGAACTGGAACTACAGAGTAATTTCATCCTGTCAATCCGCATACTCTGCCTTATTTTCACCTAGCTACTTTGCTCCTGCTTTTAATCTTTGTAATGCATATTCATCCATTTTTGCTGAAAAAGAAAACAAAATACAAACAAAGAAAAGAAAACAAATTAACAAAAAAACAGAAGAAAACCAACCAAACAAACATACAGGTTATAAGCAGGAATAACATCTGTAATGTGTTTGCATCAGTGATAATGCAGATGCTGGCTGGTAGCTGAATTGACGTATTACACACAGAACTACAAACCCCAGACTCAACTTTGCTGTGAAGGGATAGACTGATTGCTGCCCTCTTGTGGTGAAATTCTAGACAGTGTTTCACGCTTTGGGGTTCAAGACTTGTACAAAAGCATGTGTTCTCGGTGAATAGTTTGGAATGACTTATGAAATGTCTGTGACTTTATATGAAAGATAAATGTGAAAGCCCCTCTCTGGATAATAAGAATGATTGAAAGTTGCAATCTACAAATGTATATTACACCAAACCCAATCGATAAAAAGCTCAAGCCACACTCAATAATGGAAGGATAAAAATAAGGTAGAGAAACAGAAAAAGTACAATATTAAGTTTTCATCTCTTTTATTTAAAATGAGTACTTACCTTAATAGTTGCAAACTTAGAGAAAAAAAAAAGTCTCAAAGGCATGCTTACTCCATAAGTCTCATTTAGAAACATTTTGTTCCATGACAAAAATAGCTTTGACCCGAGTCCAAATAAATGTGAACATTGTGGTAGCTTTTTATAAAAGGCTCTTTAACATGAAATCCAGTCATCAGCCCCTGTCTGGCACATAAATGTTTGGAAAGTTTTTCACCCATTTTGCCCCCTCTTTGATCCAGGTGTCTGAGTTAGTACCTACCAATCTTGAGATTAATAATGACAGCAGGGCCCTCTGGAAGAGCAGTGCTGACATTGCTAAGGCTACCCTGGATTGATTAAACCCCATTCTGAATTTGGAGGAGAGAATCTGAGTTTTTACCATTCCTGGCACTTGTTTCAGTAGGAGATTCCTAGATTTTTCTTGATAACTACACACTTCTACTCTTCTATTGGAAGTGCTCTTTCTTTCCTACTTTTTGAGCCAAATCAACCTTATTTTTCAGTTTAGAGAGATAGCTTAAATTGTGCAACTTCCTGGAAGTTGGTTGAGAAATGCATATATAGAATATTCTTATGGTTTAACCTTCATAGTAAAACTTTTTAATTTTGCTAGCAAAAGATACCAAATTCTGGAATTGTCCTTGATTTGCTTCTTCATTAACCCTTTCAGTGTCAGGGACAGTGTGTACTATGCTATGGGGTTTTCTGTGTCAATCAGTACTCAAAGCACACAAAGGGATAATTAGATTTGCAGTAAGATGAGAAAGTGTAGGTTTTCTTGTGGCTGTTTCCGCAAAAAGTTTATTTCTAAGGTCATCCTGGTAAACTGTTGGTTTGCACACACTGAGTTTTCTACAAAATTTTCAAAAGTAATTTTTTTAAAAACAAAATCAATAATTTGTACACTATAACCCTTTCCCATTTGAAGTCATTGTTGTGAGATTATTCTGATAGGAAAACAAATCATAATTGGATTCTTTTTCATCTCATATATCAAAACAAAAAGAAGAAAATTTGTTTACATATTGAAGCACCTTGCTAACACTTGGAGATATATATATATCAGGGATCTCGCCAGCGTATATCACCCTTGTCGGTGCCGACAAGCGTGCGGTTTGAAGAAACAATTGCCGACAAGGGTAAAACTTGCCGACAAGGGTAACACCACGCGTGAACTTGCCGACAAGGGTAACACCACGCGTGAACTGCTTGCTTGACGAGCTAAGTTCTGACCAATTTCTCGCCTTTTTCAGTCTTTATTATCTGGCTAGAAAAGAAACTAGATGTTGAAAGGAGCAGCAGTTTACAAGCGCTAAAAGTTATCACGCACCGATCACAACAACTCGGCTCAACCAGGGAGGTGAGTCTCACCTCCCTGGCTCAACATAGCGACGTACTAGCTAGCTGCACATACACGTACACACGACCACCATGTCACACACTTGCTCACTCACAATGCGCTCTGATTCGGGATCCACACACACACAATAGTCCTGCACCACCCAGCCGGCCACGCAGTGGCCTGCTAGTGTGTACGACGGTATTGTGAGAGGGAGAGAGAGGACGGAAAGAGAGGGTTGGAGGCCGAGGGAGGCTGAGGAAGGCTGACACGTGCTCGCTTGTTGTCACGCTTGTTGTCGGGTTACGCAAAAACAAACGATGTGAAATGCATGCCCCCCTCCGTCAAAGGTTGTATTTTTTTTTTTTTTTTTGCTGCTTTAGTTTGTTTGTTCGTTTGTCTGCCTGTCTGACTCTCTATTCGCAAAATAAGTCACAATTTGGGAACAGATTAGGATGAAAATTTCAGGAACAGTTGGTTGGTAAAATGGCGCAAGGAACAGATGATTAAATTTTGATAGCGAGCAGGATTTATAATACCACCGGAATTCACCGCCAGGATCAAGGATTTTTAGACTTTGTTTCGTATATTTGAAAGGATTTGTATCAATTCTTTAGGAAGCTGGCCATCGGCAATGACGCAAAATTAGATGCGTTCAAAGCATTGCCGCAGAGAGAAAATGAACTCCATCTTTCGTTTAAAAAAGAAAAAAGAACGTGCGATGGAGTAAGCAAATGCAAATTGTTATTTTGGTTTTGGTAGTTTCCGCGGGTTATTTTTATTTATTTTAATTAAAAAAAGCCATGCGTTCCATTTGAGCCTTTTCACTTTCCATGGATTTGTAAACGTCATTCGTGAATATTCCATTTTCCTTCTCCGGGCCGAAATTTATGGTAATTCTGTCATGATAGTCTTTCAAGTTCAACGTACGTAATGCTCCACGTGCTTCTGGCTTGGTGGGTTACGGGGCCTTCATGGGCAGAACATAAATGGATAATCATTCATCAAGTTCCCAGTTGGTTTACATGCTATGTACACGCTGTTTACGACCACTGTTCAAGCAAGGTGGCAGTACACGCGGCATTCCTTTATCTGACACCTGGCTTTCGTGGAAATTTCGTGGAAATTTCCACAAGCCATGATATCAAGTTTCCCCACTGCTTGTGGTCGTGTTTGTTTTTTTTTTTTTATTATTATTCTTCATTACGAACATAAATTTGTTTAACTTGAAAAGTGTAGATAATTTGCTCCGAGCACGTGTTTCTTTCTTCTTCTTTTTTTTTTTTTTTCCATTGCAGCGTCGGTAATATTTTGTTTTGTTCATCGTCCGTGCATGGCAGGGGTTCATGGGAGGAGAACGATAGGAATGACTGGGGAGAAAATAAACTGAAGAAGGAAGCATCTTTTGAGCAAGCTGTCTTTGTTTTTCTCTACACCAGCATCAGTTAATATCACCACCAAGGTTCATTTTTTTTTTTTCGTTACTCCGACAGATTAACGATAAAATAATGCTAGATTCTTTATTCTGAAGGTTCGTTAATCCAAAAATGATTAAGAAAAAATGTCTGTTCATTTCACAACGAAATAAGTTTTGTTATTTCGAACGTTCTGCCAGTGAAATTTCTGAATAAAACAGCGTGTTTTCGTACTCTAAGGGTACGAAACGAACATTTCTGTCTGTTACTCCGACAGAAATAGTAATGATAAAATGATAAATTGTAGATTCTTTCTTCTGAAGGTTTTCTAACCGAAAATTAAATAAAGAAAAATGTCCGTAAATTTCAAAACGAAATCAGTGCGTCATTTCGAACGTTTTGCCAGTGAAATTTCGGAATAAAACGACTGCCCAAAAACAGTTGCAGTTTTCTTACTCTGGGGGTTCGTTACTCCGACAGATTAATGATAAAATAATGCTAGATTCTTTATTCTGAAGGTTCGTTAATCCAAAAATGATTAAGAAAAAATGTCCGTTCATTTCACAACGAAATCAGTTTTGTTATTTTGAACGTTCTGCCAGTGAAATTTCAGAATAAAACGACGGCACAAAACAGCGTGTTTTCGTACTCTAAGGGTCTGTTACTCCGACAGAAATAGTGATGATAAAATAATAAATTGTAGATTCTTTATTCTGAAGGTTTGTTAACCGAAAATTAAAGAAAGAAAAATGTCCGTAAATTTCAAAACGAAATCAGTGTGTCATTTCGAACGTTGCCTTGAAATTTCGGAATAAACAGTTGCAGTTTTCTTACTCTGGGGGTTCGTTACGCCGACAGATTAATGATAAAATAAGATTCTTTATTCTAAAGGTTCGTTAATCCAAAAATGATTAAGAAAAAATGTCCGTTCATTTCACAACGAAATCAGTTGCGTTATTTCGAACGTTTCTGCCTGTTAAATTTCGGAATAAAACGACGGCCCCAAAACGGTTACAGTTTCCTTTTACTCTGAAGGTTCGTTACTCCAAAGAATAATGATGATAAAATGCTTTAGATTCTTAGTTCTGAACGATCGTTAGTCGGAAAACGATAAAGAAGAAATGTTCGTTTATTTCCAAACGAAATCAGTTATGTTATTTCGAACGTTCTCCCAGTATAATTTCGGAATAAAACGACGGCCCCAAAACGGTTACAGTTTTCGTACTCTGAGGGTTCGTTACTCCGAAAGAATAATGGTAAAATAACACTCCACATTCTTAATTCTGAATGATCGTTAATCGAAAAATGATAAAGGAGAAATATTCGTTTATATCCAAACGAAATCAGTTAGTTATTTCGAACGTTCTGCCAGTATAATTTCGGAATACAACAACGGCCCCAACTGAACGATGTTTTCTTACTCTGAAGGTTTGTTATTCCGAAACAATAACGATGATAGATGATAGATTCCTTTCTGAAGGTTCGTTGATCGGAAAATAATAAAGAAAAAAATGTTTGTTCATCTTCGAACGAAATCAGTTTTGTTTATTTTGAACATTCATCTATAGTACAGTACCGACCTTTGGTGTTGTTGTTGTTTCCGATTACAAACCTTCGAAGTACTCGATAATGAATCGTTTCATTTTATGATTAAACAAACCTTCGGAATAATGACCATCATTACATGTATGATTTGTATGATGTCTCTTTGATGTCACGGCCAAATTGGCAAACTACCGCAGTATACCCAGAAAGGAAAGTGCAACGATGTCCCGAAAGTTCTCGATCGCTTCTCGCGCATCTGCATGCAGTAGGCCTACCACGTGGTCGAGCCTGTCAGACGGCGAGAAAGCAAAAACACACGGCGCGTACCGCGTGTTGTTGCGATGCAGAGACGGCTAATCATTGTAACAGTGAAACAGGAAAGGCCTAAAAGAAATCGGAACCTTCACCATCGGCACCTACTTCTCTTTCATTTATTATTTAGGAACTGCCGCCAACAAAAGGTATGGAGTTTCTGCATTGTTTCTGTGAGAATATGCCCCTCACAACGTTCATTATATCTCCGTGAAAATGTCGCATTTAGCGGTATTTTAGCGGCGATTTATACGTGTTGTATTGAGCATTAGCGAAGGCTTCCGCGCTTCGCGAGGGAGGGGGAACCCCCCTCCCGTACCCACCCCCAGAAAAACGCGTACAACTGCCGACAAGCGTGAAGAAATTCCTGGCGAGAACCCTGTATATATATATATATGTATATATATATATATATATATATATATATGTATATATATATGTATATATAAAGCCCACACAACTTTTAATAGTGCTTTGAAATAGTTTTAGAATGTGAGTCAGGGATAAAAGTAACTAACATGAAAATGTTAATCAGTGTAATCAATGTTAAGTTTTGTTAGATATACAAAATGTGAATAAAAGTTTAACAAAAAATCTGTGTCTAGAGTAAACCTTTGCTGTGATAGTTTATTGAGAAAATTAGTGATATCTCCATATATTTGTGACTTCATGCAAAATTTTGGTACATTAGGGTGAATTGCGATACAACTAAACTATACATATGCAACGTTTGTTTTATCACTGCTCCCAATATCAAATTGCGGCTTTAAGTGAGAATCTTGAAGAATGCACAAACTGTTTTACCCATGATGTTCCTCTGTAGGGCTACATGGTTGTTAAAGAAACAAGTAATTGGTACCTTGTAATGCCTCGATGAAAACAATGGCAGGGCCCCTTGGGTGAGCATGGCTAACACTAGTGAGATACCCTGGATAAATGAAATCATTTCATTATGAGGTAATATCATGAAGAGTATTGTGTCATGCTCAGGGTAACCTTCTTGCTATCAGGGCCAGTGTCAGGGATTGAAAACTCATGCAGTTTTAAGAAAACTCACAAAATTAGGGAGAAGGTTGTCTATAGCAATCTTACCAACTTGCCGAGGAAACTTTGCTCAAAAATTTAGAAATCAGACTGCAAAGTTTCTCCCTTCCCTTTGAAACTTAACAAAATGTTTTGTGATGAGATTGAGAATACATCACATAGCAGAAAAATTACGAAGTTGCACACACAAATGGCTTGATCCTCAATCAAGCATACAGCTCTGGATTTGCATTTATTACTCTCAAGAATAAGTGTGTACATTATGCATGCACTGTACATACACATAGCCGCGTGGTTTGTTGCAGAAGTGGATAAGTATACAGAGACAAGCATTGAAGCATGACTTGAAAACATGGTCTGGAGCTATCCAACTGCTCAGAAGACCCTGAACTAAGCAAATCCTCCACTGGATGAAGTTTAGTGTAGAAAAGAATATTCAGTGTTTAGTTTAATGTACTTTTGTAGTACAGTTACTTCAAAAGAGTAGACCTTGCAATAAGCAGCTTAAATATACATGTAGCTATAATGGGAGAACCATTCTCGACTAGCACTTGTGCTAACTTTTGGTTCCCCCTCTAACAACATTATCTTCTGTTTTTCTATTTTTTTTTTCAGAACCTTTGTCTATGCGTATTTCTACATTACATACTTATTCATACTCTTTGCCTTTTCAGTGATGAATGTATCACAACGAAACTAAATCTATTATACCACATGTATTCTGATGTAAGATAAATATAAGTATGTAAAATATATGCTTGCATAGCTGTAAGAAAAGTGTAAAATCATTGTATTCTCATAAAAATTTTTCATGTTATTGTATCTTACCCTATGGAATTTCATGTTATCATGTTATCATATTCACATGTATGTTGTTAATAAACTCAACTCAACTCAACTCATCCCAACATCTTTGTTTGGACCATAATTGGCCCCATGCGACAAGAGAAACATGGGTCTAGTTTGCTTCAGATAGGCAAATCTTTCATGATTACTTGCAAAATGCATGTACTACATAAACAGTTTACAGACGGGTTTCATTTTGGTCATAATAATAATAATAATAAAAGGACATTTATATTGCGCAGCTAACTATAAAAATATGAAGAGTTTGTTCGCAAAAACCGATAAGTCCATATTTGCCAAATGGAGATATTTGCGATTAAAGGTCAAGAAAAATAAAGAGAATAATAAGAAAGTTTTTGCTTCTTTTGACCATAGCTTCAGAAATGTACCTTTATTATTATGTAGTGACCAATATATCATTGAAAAGGTATTATTTTGTACTTTATGTCAGAGACCGTACTTCAAAATCTCTAAAAATGGACTTATCGGTTTTTGCGAACAAACTCTTCATATACTCTACTGCGCATTACAAAATGACTTGCATGTGACACAGGTATAGCTAGCTCTTGAGTTTTATTGTCTGTTTACGACAGTCAGTGCGGAACAGTGTGTGTACACTGATTGTTCTTCTGTGTTCAGTTGAATGACCTTGGTTTATTTAGCATGGAGTTCACTGGAGCCTGTCAAACTCTACTGAGGCTCCTGCATTCATATGCAAATTTTCTTTTTATGGATTGATACTTGGTTCTTCGGCATTTACATTGGTATAGGAAGAGGAAACATACAGTGTAGATCTCTACGTGTTGATACTCTGTGCAGTTGTCTTGTCTAATTCCATGATAAGAGTATTATTTTATGTCTGTGACTCTGTTCCAGTCTAGGGATTGGAATGTATACAGTAGGCCCTACAAAATTGTGATACTCGCAAGCTTATTCTACTTTATTTTTCTTCTTTTAGCTTCAGGTATTTTCTGAATATCTTTGTTTCCTTTCTTAGCTCACTGAAGACTTATAGTTCCATACTATGAGAAATGCAAATTGGTCCTCAATGAGTGAATAGGCCTACTTCTTTATGGATACTTTATTCTTTCCCTTTTATGTGTGTGTGTGTGTGTGTTTTCAAATTCATTCCTAGTATCTAATATTTTTTCTGACTTTTTGTAAATTTCTCTTTTTTCTTCTCATGCCAATCTTTCTTTCCTTCCCACTTCTTGTTTTATGATTCATTTCTCTTTATGTAGAGTGTATGAAGGCCTATATATAGCAGTTGTGCTATAGACAATGTGCTGTAAAGCACTGTGAAACAGCTATGAAATAGATGAGTGCTTTGTGAATGTAATTATTGTATTGTAATATATGTGACTTTCCTTCTCCTAACATGTGCTGTTCTTGTATCCTCCTGGTGTTTTCTTTTTCCCCTTTTTCTTTCTTTAATCAATATTCCTTGAAAATTCCTCCTTTGTTCGTAGAATTTATGACCCTTTATCTGCTCATCTTAGGGTACCGTACCCATCTATTTTGTCATGAGTGGCCTCTTCTTTAACCCCCTTTATACCCCTTCATCCAAGTTACCCCACTTGGGCACTAAACTGCTCATCCCCACAATTTGGCTCAATAGCATCTCTTGTACCATAAGATAAGCTTTCTACAACAAGACAGTTGAGGTTGCCTTCAAAAGCACTAATGTACATCAGAAAAACACACCAGTTCATGCTTCAGTATAGATAAGTGGATCAAAGGGGACAAAACATATACCTTTCCCAAGATTACTTGCAGGGATTGTACTATGACTTGTATTGGAGAAACTTAGAAGCTATTCAATGTCAGATTGAAAGAACACAAAAAGAGCAATTAGACTGCACTGCCTCAGCCTTTGATCTGTTGCTGGACATGCCTCTGACACTGGCCATCACATTTGGTGGGACGAAGCCAACACAATTGACTTCCGAATCCCACTTTTTGGCCCAGGAAGGTCAAAAGAAGCGATCTGAATCAGAAAGGCCAACCCTGCTCATGAATAGGGACACTGGATTTGCATTGTCACCTTTCTATGCTCCATTGATCCCAAAGCATCACCAGACAGGCAGCAAAGCTGTGACAAGAATCATTCAACCTATCCAAAGAAAGTCCACTGTGGTTGATGAAAGCTGGCCAGAGAATGACTATAGATGAAGCTCTCTTATTTTTTTGTTTTTGCAGGGCTGCACACTAACCCATTCTTCCACTTGTCCTACCTGTCTGTCAAACCTAGGTACCCAGTTTTTCAAATTTTTACTAGTCTATTCCTGAAAAAACTTTTCTGGTCCTGCAGTGATTTTTACTAGTCAGGGACCATCAGACCTGTGCCAGTGTGCAGTGTTGGTTATATCTTTCCCCAACCAACTGAAATTTTCTGGATCATCCCTATACTGACTGTCCCGGCTGTATGTGCCAAACAAGATTTTACATGTGCAATTTTCTTGTGCTAGATCGTATGCAAGTAAGAACTGGTTCTCCGTGAATGTCAAATATGGATCCAAACGAGTTTGTAGATGATATTCTATTGCATGTGAAAATCCCCTATTCGACATAAGGGAGCCATGACTACCTCCCCCCTTCCACTGTACCCTAAGCTTGATCTCCCCTGAATACAGAAATAGCACACCTCCCTTTTACCAGGGAGGTGGGAAGAGAACTCTTTCCACCTCCCTGCTTTTACCCCTGATCCTGTGCCTACTTCCTAAACATGCTGACCCTTTTTGACAACTAGGAAGTCCTTCTATCCCCCCTTCTTGTTGCCAGTAATACCCTAAATGCTCCCCTCCTTTACATAATACTTCCTTTCCATATACCCTTCTGAATGCTATGACTGAATGTTGTTATCCCCTTTTGATTTTCCGCGGCTGTCAATAACAGCTCTGCCTCTCCAGTACTAGTATCTTTCTTACCTAACTCGGAGTTTGCACGTGAATTTTTACTTAACCCAATG
This sequence comes from Diadema setosum, assembly GCF_964275005.1. Classification (NCBI taxonomy): domain Eukaryota; kingdom Metazoa; phylum Echinodermata; class Echinoidea; order Diadematoida; family Diadematidae; genus Diadema; species Diadema setosum. The sequence goes on along the minus strand of NC_092687.1, from coordinate 18,093,623 downwards.
AGGATGAGCTAAGTTTGTTATTTTGTTTCCCATAGACACCTGCCAAAGTATACTGGGAATAGTCTTCAGTGGGTTTTAAGGAACCCATCAAGTCCATGGAAACATGTGACATTAATTTGATGGTATAGTTTGATATGATTTTCGCCATCCAGTGGTTCTATGTTTTTAAAACTTTGGTAGAATGTCATTCTCTTGAACAATAATTTGTTCATTGTAATTTTCCATTGTGCATTCTCAGTTTGCTAAATCCACAAACTGACCTACAAAAAAGCAATACAATAAAGTTTTGTAAAGACAAGTTCTTCTTTTGTGGGGAGTCATGAATATAACCAATTCCATGTAATCATTCCTTCAATTCTTCTTTTCTTCCAAATGCACACACCCACACACAATTATAACTTGAACCTTGAGTACAAACAACATTCAGACATGGGGAACAATGCAAAGGGGATTGACAGGGTGTTCAGACGCAAAAATAAAAAAAAATTATACTAGAACGGTATAGCTATACCAAAACGGTATAGCGATTTTTAATGAATTTACACGTCTGAACGCTGACTAACGAAACAACGTATAGTCGTGTCCATTGTGCATCTGAACGTTTGATGACAATAGAACGGTATAACTGGGCGGGGCTTAATGGGAACGAGCATGAAGGGTGACCTTGTACCTGTCACTCATGACCATAACAGCATGCGTCGTGAGAAACTGCACATCTATATGACGTTTTTCCAGAATGGGCGAAATTTAGTGTCTGAACGGTCTGTCGGCTGTACAATGATTCTGAACACGTCGTCTCTTTATCGAGTTTTGGTATAAACTGGCTTGCGTCTGAACAGGGGGATAGTTAGAGACGAATACCAAGGGACATACACACTGTAGAATTCAGGCTAGCAGATGGAGATGTCCTTGCATGTGTGTTTGCTGTGTACACAGAATTGCCAAACTTTAATTATAGTTGTCCCAATGTCTGACTTCCCCTACCCGTGCACATGTAATATCAGCAGATTATGCTGTCCTGATTCTTTTGAGAGTCATGCTGTGATCTCTATATGCCTCGTAGTAGGCAATATTAGATTTTTGACATTTCATACACAGAACACAAGCAGATCTGGTGAAATAGTGTAGTAAGATATTTCTAAGAGTGTTTCTGTGAGTTCCAAAAAATAGTGATGATGTTTATATAGATAAAAGATAATAATAGTATCAATAATAGCAATAGCAATGTAAATAGTGATAGCAATAATGGTAATGAAAATGATGATAGTAAAGATAATAGAGAGAAAAGTGATCATGATAACGATATTGTTATTAGCATTGTTGCACGATAATTTGAATAAATCAAAGTATCATGAGCTAAGTAATTCTACCCTTATAGTGTCATTTTACGTGACATTCCTATCAGATATTTTCACAGATTTATGTGTAATGTTATCTACTTAAAATTTCCAACAATTAAAAAGAAAAATTCTTTTCTTTCTACTATCAAATCAGCTGTCTGGCCTTGAAGTGCAGTTCTTAATGAATATACACACATAGGCCTTCCTAAACGTCTTCTGCATATAAGGGCCCTAATTGTACCCCTTTGACTTTCCTGTTAGTTTCTACTTCCAAAATGCTCCCTTCTTTTCCCCTACTTATGGCCCTACCGTACCGTGACCCCTCTTCCTCCCCCACCCCCTTCCTACCTGGATCAGCCTTTCAATGTCCCTATACGGAAGTATTGATCAGAGGTTTGACTAGAATGTGCCCATAATAGGCTAAGCATTTAATCATTACACCTTGTTTAAGCAGCACTTTGGTCTGTCACCCATTCTCAGCTGTTCCGCGGGGATGGCGAAGCCATTGAAAAGCATTGTGAAAGGACACCGAGAAACTAGTGATCCCAGTCTTGTCCTAAGAGTTATACAAAGGGGGAGTTTCCAATTCAATGCACAGACATTTCATGACTCTCTGTACCCCTCCCCCCTCTCATGCTTGTTGGTAGTCTTTAAAAATAGACTCAGCTCAATAAATTCAATCTGAATGTCATATTCTACTCTATGTCATCTCAATAATATGATGCATAGTGTCCCCAATTCTGCAGGAGGCTGCATGAAATCTTCAATATCTCGTCATGTCTGAACATAAGAATATCAGAGTTTTTCTGACTTTGGAATTATTTTCTCCTGAGATGCATATTAACCTGTAGAGGACGAGTCCTGAGTATACTTAGGCAGGTGTCTATTGGAAATGCATGTTGCAGTGAAATCAAACCGTCCTCAACGGGTTAAATATCAGCTTCTATCTGATTCGCTCTTTGGACCATTCTTAATTTGGATGTGTTAAAGGGACTGTACAGTACTGGTTGAGGTGGGGATTCATGTTTTGAACATTCCTAAGTGAGATAATGAGAAACGTTTTATGAATTAATATGAAAGAGCATGTAATTTCAAGAAGGATTTAACAGTAGGTATTCCTTAAATCACAGAGAATTAAAAAAAAATTGTCCTTTTGGTTTACATCTTCTTCCTAGTGTTTACTAAGCTACTGTACTTAATGATAAAAGGTAAACAGTGGTTCACATGACTCGTACAAACACTTATGATTAATGAGTTTGCTTTTTTTTTTTTTTTTTTTGGATATTTCAATGATTGCTATGTTTGGGGCTGAATGCTTAGGCTCAAGGAACCACTTAAGTATGATTTCTAACCCCAGCCTAGTGGCTCTGCGGTTTTGTCATTTTTGTGTAAAACATAAAGGGATGGTATTGTTTTGGTTGAGACCTAACTTCAGGTTTTTAACAGTTTGAGGTGAGATAATGAGAAACCTCCTATGAAGTATGAAATATCATGTAATTCCAAGAGGCATTCAGCTTTTCTTTGATGAAAATTGGTTTTGAAATGGCTATATCCAAAACAGAGTAATCCTAATAAAAGGTTGGACCCAGCTTTTATAACAATTGCTTTATTTTAATTTGTTTTTGGATGTCTCAGCCATTCCAAAACCGATTTTCATTAAAGTGAAGTTTGAACTTGTCCTAGAATGATGTGCTCTGCACTATGTCTTAATTGGTTTCTTGGTATATTGCAAAAAGTTAAAGCCCAATCCTCACCTCCACCAATACTGTACCCATCCCTTTAAACGTCTGTTGTTATCCACCAAGTGCTTGAGAATATAGCGACTCAGAGACAGACCTAGTCTGTCGGTCCACATACTTATCTGCTGTGTAAATGTCTTGTGTGCCTATGCTTTTAATGTCAATAATTACTCATCATTTTTTTTTTCTGATACTCAACTTCACCATGTTTGCTGGTTTAGAGAAGAATAGAGTGACTGCTACTGTGACTTTGGGTCTGAATGTTCAGACTAGCTGGAGCACAGTTCTCTGTGTATTGTGAAATCAGACCCAGGCGATCGTGTGTATGCCATGGTTTGGTGTTTGTATGCCTTTTTGTGCCTCGGTGAATGAGTACAAGGGCTTCTCTAGCCTCGGCCGAACGCTACATTAGTCCAGCACAATTCCCGGTCACAAAGTGTTCGTACAAACTGCAGGGATTTTGGCTGTGTCAGATACTTGAAGGCAGAACAGAATAAGGAGAAGAGAAACATTGTACAGCAAATTGTTCACCTGTCCAGATCAAATTCCCCCAAGAGTCTCTCTCTTACCAAAGACTACAACCAGGGGGGCGGGGATATCACCCACCCACAGGGGGCGAGGTTTCACCCCTGTCAAGATTCCGTGCGCCGGTGCATTCGTTCTTCTGGCAGTCCTACAAGTGCTACCCCCTTTTCTTTGATCGGGGGCAGGTTAGGTACTGGATTTCATTCAACAAGTGGTGTTTCACGGCATACATGTGTGTTGTGTGTATGTGTGCAACAACCTGTTCTTTCGTCACTGGTAGGCATTCATTAAATGTGCAGCTTCTTCTTCCGACTTGGCTTGGAAGCGTGAAAAGCGGAAGTGAGCATCCTCGTCGAGTGATACTCACATGCAGGTGACTGAAGCATCCCAGTGTATCATTGTGCATTGAGGAAACTTGTGACTGTGTGGAGACAGTGATTTTATTGTGCCCACTATGCATGTGTTCACCATCTTTGAATTGACACCATAGACCTTCCTTCTGTGCAACTTGGGAGTATAGAAAGAGGACACTCTCTGCGCCGGTGCAATAAATTTTCAAAAATTTGACGACAGTGCGCTTTGTTTATTCTATCCAGTGGGCATTGCATCGCCTCTCCGGCCATAAATCATTACAGCAGCCCCAGCAGAAGTCTGAACTTGATCAGAAAACACTGGTGAGGTACCTTTCGTTACTGTCAGAGTTACTTCTCGGCTGTGATCTGGATCACAGTGATTTCTGTTGGAAGCTGCCTTTACCGGAAGTTCAAACTCATGTGAACGAACCCTCTGTACAACTCATCAGCAAGAAATATTCGTGGAGACTGCAACAAACTCAGTGACAAATCCAGGTTATAATATAGTGGAGCACATTAGTTTTCAGCAAAAGAACCCTTTTGGTATAAAAGGATTATGTCTGTAGATACAGTAATTGCTTGATCATATAGCATTTGGTGCCAAAGTCTAAACTTTGAATTGTTAGTATTCAGACTCTTCTGTCTGTGAGTGCAATACTATCTACAATAGTGTATGAACTAGACCTCCAGAGTAGGACATTGTGGTTGTCTTTTCATAGACATTCAGTGTACAGCTCATCTTGCGTCGGTCACTGCTTAGAGGTCGTCTTTGGTGGATGTGAATGTCTTGTGGTATCGATTCAAATTCCAACTCCCGTTCATCATTCCCTTTGTTCCTGCAAAACGGTTTACTCATCTCTTGACAGTCACAGTGGCAAAATTATCGTCTGGAGAATAGTCACCCCGCAATATTCCAGCCCTGATTTACTCTCATCTATACGGAGCAGGAGCAGAGAACTTTTTGAGATTGGTTGGTGGACTCCAGTGGTGGATATCCCCTCCTACTTCTGATCCCAATCTGGACTACAAGTTGTTTCATTGCAACCCCCTATGAGAGCTAAATGCTCATCTCCGACCTATTTGCACCGGAACGTGAGGAACAAACAAGATAACGGGATCAACGTGTAACGCTAATAGCATACTTGGCTGCCGAGTCACCTCATTTGGCAGGTTGTCACTGCTGAATAGACACCCAACACACACACGCACACATACTCACTCATAACCACAAAAAAAAAGAAAAAAAAAAGGGGGAGGTGATTCCTTGACTGTACGTCAATTCGTTCTTCCTACGCGAATCCGACGAGCCACTGACACCTGCTCCGACGGATAGCTGCACAGAGCATTTGTGGGTGTCACTGATCGGTTTGGTTTGATTTTTGGATTATACTCGCTGTGTGAGGGATTTATAATCGACCATGGCCACCATGCAAACATATAGAAGAGGTAAGAACTCTGATATTGGTTTGATTTTTATTTCTTGGACATGTACAATGTGTCAAGTCTTATGTTGTTGCTGTTTTGCGAGCTCAAATTATCGACCGTGCCAGATTTCCTCATTTGGATTTACATGGAGATTAAACTCGGGATTAAACTGTTTGTATTATACAGGAATATTTGCAAGTTGCAACCTCTTGTCATTACTATAATAGGCAATGTGTCTTTTTCTTTGAGTACAGTCATTTTTTGTTTTTATTTCTTTGTACTTCTCAGTATTACCGCACAAAATTGATTTTACCCAGGCTACACATCCATATGCGCAAAAAGCTCTAATTGTGTTCCACACATTTTCCAGATATTGAAAAGTTTGATTGCAAAATGAAGTATCTCCATTCTTGGCAAATTCAGGTATTTGCTCTTAAACCTTCTAAAAGCAAAGAAAATGAAATGAAAGATGACAAAGAAAATGAAAAGAAAGCATTTGATAATTTTTAATCATAACTTCAAAAATATTTCTTGATATGCAAAAAGTGAAGCATCATTTTATAGGATTTATTTTGCTCTATCTGGCGATGGACTTACTTTTGAATTTCTGAAATGGCGCCTATCCTGTTTTATGTTCAAGCTCGTCAATGCCTGCATATTCTGCAATGCTGACCAAATGACAAACCCTTTGAGAACGCTGAATACACGAGTACGCTGATACATTGTACGGTGGCCTGTACTTTTTGAAAGAAGAAGAAGGAGATAAATGATTGCAAAAGAGAAATTCATGCAGTCTACGTAAAAGCAGACAGCACTGTGTACCAACTGGTGAAGTCCACTACTCAGGTTGTGCCAATTTCTCTAAACTCTTAAAAAAAGGGTGTGTTACTCAGACACTGCCAAATATAGCTCTAGAAAATGTCCCGTTGGCCAAGATTTTGTCCCCGATCGTGACTACGTAGATTTTTGATAAGGGTAAGGTTTGACAATGATGTCACGGTTTGGAGTTTTGTGCTGTGGAGTATGAGTAGAACAGGTGCTTTCATTTTGCAGCTGTCATCCATGGGTGTGTACGTTCTCTTCAGGTTTCTCAAATTTCTCTGTTTTGAGCAGAGTCTACAGTCTGCTATTTTCTACACAGGTATCACTGTATGACCCCGTTTACAGTGCGGGGCTCGGCCGCGGCCAAGCCGCGGCCGAGCCCGCCTTCATTTCAGTGTAAACACGGAAAAGGCCAAATGCGGGGCCAAAATTGGCTGCACATTTGGCCACGCTCTGGAGGTGGTCTCGGCCTTTTCTCAGTGTAAACGCAAACTGGGCCAAATGCGCGGCCAATTTTAGTCTGGCTTCCAAACCCTCTGCCCGTACTATTTCGCTATTCAGGATTTTAACCCCCTCAACGTCAAAAACTAGTATAGTTTAAGGAGGTTTTGTCCTGCAAAGGATTTTTCCTTCAGCAAAGGCCTTTGCCCGAACTGCGACTTTGTCGCCACTGAATCCAGTTGGCAAAGGGTCTGAAAACCAGACTATACCAAATTGCGTTTGTTTACAAGCAGAGCGCCACTACGACAAAATGTTGAAAGGTATGAATAAAAAGCGCTGCGGAGCCCGGCAGTGTAAATGGACAAAATTTCGGGGCTCGGCCCCGCAATTGAGGCTGGGCTCGGCCCCGGTTTGGCCGCGGCTCGGCCCAGCCCTGCACTGTAAAAGGGTCTATGTACGTCTCCCCAAGGCATTCAACCTGTTGAGGACGAGTCCCGAGTATACTCGGGCAAGTGTCTGTGGGAAATGCGTGTTCCAGCAAAATCAGCCTGTCCTCTACGGGTTAAGAACACAGGACTATACTTTTCAACTTTTCCAATCTCTGTTCAATTATTTCATATAGCAGAAAATCGTATTTGATTTGAATTGAAAAAGGAATAACTTTACCTTTGCTTGTGTTTTATTATCTTTGACAACGACGTGTAAGCAGCCCCAATACATTTTAAAATCATTTTACTTCATTTTGACTTGCATGCACTCATTTTGTGACCTGCTTAGCCAGTGCTTTAGCAGTCTTAAGATGTTTGAGTTGGTATGCTGCTCATACAAAGTGACGATAATTAATTGGCATTGATTTTGAATCATTTCCCACTGTATCTATTTGTGAAGCTGGTCACCTGATCACACAGGCGAGACCGATCATTTTTCTTTTCAATCGTTTTGTTTTTCAGCCCCACAGCCAATCAGTCAATGTCAGAACCAGTACGAGTCTTGTCAGCGTTATTAGATTACGCATGCGCTCAAAGATTTATTTAATATCGTCGTACCCGGCAGGACATGGGAATCATATTTTCCCCGTGAATGTCACTCACTGACAATGCGCATGACTTCTTCTGTCCGAGCTGAGATTCATTAAGACCAGTTAGTCTTTTTCCTGTTTTCGCCGGATTTGCAGACACCATAGCGCTGTACTCTAGCTTGCCGGCAATGGGTAATCAAAAATTTCCGGGCCCCTCATGGTTTCAAGTGTACAATTATTGTTTTCCTCCCTGCCATATTCCATTTGGTTATCTTTCTTCTTCTTTTTTTTTTCAGTTTTTTTTTTGTTGAGATTTTGATTCTGTAAAGGAGATAGTCAAAAAGAAAATACCCTAAAAGGGTTGTTGACTTTCACCTTAGTTCCATATATTGATATATGGTTATGTGTAATATCTGAAGAAAACATTATGGTCAAAATGTTGTTTGACTTAAATACACAATCAAATAATCACCTAATTTTTTTTATTTCTATTTGTGAACTATAATTTTGATAAAGATACCATGACTCTTTAGAGTTATTCTGCAACAAAGGTAACCACCACGAGTACCTCCTAAATAGATCATGAAATATTAATGCTGACCAGCATACAAAAGAAATTGTGACTTTACAATAGTTCAGGTAGTCAGTAGAAAAAAGGGAACAATTCATGAGAGAGTTAAAGATAAAAGAGATTATCATTCTTCAAAACTGAATTCACTGGGTGACTAGAATGAGAGGCATACCAGCAACCTGGTGCCATGTGGAATGCTTTGAAAAACAAATCAGTTGTGCATGCACCAGCAGAGTTCTAATGTGATACCAGCATAAATATCAATATGTGGGCATGTGGTGATTTTATACAATCAGATACAATGGAAGGTGATTTTATATTAAAATGCACTTTGTATCATTATGACTGCACTGTAACACAATAACCTAAAACATACAACCAATTTTATGAATCATATCCAGATGAATTAAGTACAGTTGAACCTCTATTATCCGGCCTCCCTTTATCCGGATCTCTCTATTATCCGGACGCAATCTCGCCGTGATTTTTTTTATCTTTTTAAAATAATTACGGGAGGAAACACACATGAATTACATATACTTGATACATTTCTTAATAATTATTTAGGTAAATCATCCCAAGAATTTATAAAGGAAAATGATTTCCGCTTGCAAACACGAACCTCTACTTTGGGGTCTGTTACTGAGTGTAACAATGAAAAGGTCGCAGTATACACATTACTACATGTGGTACTACAATGCGCTACATCAGTACATGTGTATGTGTATGTACCATAGAGCTCTATTATACGGTATGTACATGTATAAAGCATTGAGTCTCCCATATCCGGCCAAATCCCTTATCCGGATGAGCCCCGGTCCCGACTTGTCCGGATACGAGAGGTTCAACTGTAATGCATTTTCAATTCAGATCACTGAAAGAACAATTAAAATCAAAATGTCATACCTTATCATATTAATAATAATGACAGCATCAAGGGGGATTTCTGAATTCTTTCCATTACACCTGTGATAGTTCCCACATTCTTACCTTGTTAAAAGTATTGGTGGACCATATTCCATGAATAACATGATAATAGTGATTATCATTACTTTTCCATTCATTGAGATTGTAATAATGAGGATAGCAAAAATGATCATATTAATGACATAATCATAAGGATAATAATAAGTATTCTACAATGACTTACATTGGAATCATTGTAAGGAGGGTAGTGCATATTATGATTGAAGTGATGACATGTGACCTATTACTGGGTATAACCTCATAAATATCAATACTGGTCTTGCAGAAATCTCTTACATTCAGTACGTACCTTTGTTCTCTTTCCTTTGTTTTTTTTTCCCTCTCATATCTCTCTTCAATCATTCAAGTGACTTACCTCATTACTAAATATGGTCCCTGACAACTCATCAGTCACCCACTTTGCTACAGTGTACATAAACTCTGAATATATTGTATGCAGAGGTAATGTTAACTGCAGACTTTGAGCATGTATTTGATTAGCTTTAAAGGTCTCTCCCTTTAGAACTGTTGCTATATTTTTGATAGAATCAGTTTTGGGGGATTTTTTTCCCCCCGTCTTTATCTTGTGTTCTTGAGTGGTTTTATTATACTGTAAATATTAACTTCAGTGTCATTTTGAGTCACGTACACCAGCGGTAATGTTAACTGCAGACTTTGAGCATGTATTTGATTAGCTTTAAAGGTCTCTCCCTTTAGAACTGTTGCTATATTTTTGATAGAATCAGTTTTGGGGGATTTTTTTCCCCCCGTCTTTATCTTGTGTTCTTGAGTGGTTTTATTATACTGTAAATATTAACTTCAGTGTCATTTTGAGTCACGTACACCAGCGTGAAATGAAAATGATATGAATAATATGACTTATTTCAGGTTGGGATCTTACACATTGAATTTGTAAAAGACAGCTTTTGATATATTTATAAATGCAGCTCTGTGCAAGTTTCATACTAATTTCAGCATGGGATCTTACACACTGAACTTGTAAAAGACATCTTTCATTATATTTATAAATGCAGCTCCGTTCAAGTTTCATACTCATTTCAGGTTAGGATCTTACACACTGAATTTGTAAAAGACAGCTTTTGATAAATTTATAAATGCAGCTCTGTGCGAGTTTCATACTAATTTCAGGTTAGGATCTTACACACTGAATTTGTAAAAGACAGCTTTTGATATAAGTAGTTGTGTGCAAGTTTCATACTAATTTCCGGTTAGGATCTTACACACTGAATTTGTATGTGCAAGTTTCAATTTCTCTTTTTGATCTCTTTGGTGCAAAAGATCAGAAACAGCAGAGGGTTGAAAGTAAAAGAGTCAGCTAACACTTTTTTTTTCTTGTCAATTGAGTCTCTTATGAATTGATAATATATTGTGAGTCAATATCTGTTTCTATGGAATGAAAGAAAAAAAGTACATATTAACACCACCTACCAACCACCCTGTGAGAAAGGGAGCTGGGAAATAATTTCTTTTGGGAAGATTTCCCCGAGCTTATGTAGAATTTGAAAACTGTTTTTATACCGAGGTCATGAATGGTCACGTCTCAGTGTTTTGTGATTTTTTTTTCCCCTCATGCTATAATCCCTTCTGCGGTCAATATAATGTTCCGGGTTATGTAACGATAGCAAACAATTCCTTTTTGCTTTGTAATGGTTACTCTGCCTAGTTTTACAGGCTTGTTTGCTTCACACTGGCCTTATTCTATTAAAAGTTCTGGTAACCTTTACACTGGCTTCCAGTCCAAAGTCGAATTATACAAAATACAATTTAGTGGAGAAATCATTTTGATTTCTGTTGATTAATGATCAACTTATTATAGTGTTTCAAATGGAAAGCTGTTTTTCATATGAGATGGATTAAATAATTTTTTGAATTGATTTGGCATTGGATGGAATGATGTCTGAAAGAGATTACTATGGAAAAAAATTGCATATTAGCGCAATCTCATCTGTAAAAAATCCACATGGGTGTACCAAACACCCAAGGTTAAACATTGTTTTTGCCTCGTATGCTGAGCTTTTTAGAAACTCATTATCTCTCGGAGTATTAGTCATAATTTTGGACTTGATTCAAGCGCACATTATAATCTATAAAGCTATGTTCATCGGGCTTAAATAGCCTTGGATAAAGGCTTAGGCTACTTTATGCCAAATTGCAGAGCTGTACTGTATGCATGACTTCTTTTGATCCAACACAAATGGGGTGGGCCTGCCATTCCCAAGGATTTTGCCAGTGCTGGAGATGAAGTAGTAATACTCAGGGCCTTGAATGGAGGCCAACAAGGTAGCATGGAGTCAAAACAAGAAATGACAACAACAAATCTTCAGACCGATTTCAGGAAAGTGGTCTCCTTATCTGGGTGGGGTACAATGTATGTTCAGAAACCTAGCTGCTGTTCTGTATTTGCACCTATCTATGTACATGTAGGATCTGATGTATCAGGTTATGATCTTTCTATAGGTAAATGGTTAGTTGTGAGTGTTGATATTGTTATTATTGTTATTATTATTATTATTATTATTATTATTATTATTATTGTTATTATAATCATCATTATTATTATGATGATGATTATTATTATTAAAATTATTATAGTCATTATTATCTGTATCATTATTTTTATAATTATTATAATCATTATCATTATTATTATTATTATCATTATTATTATTAATAATAATAAAATTATTATTATTATCATTATCAATTTATCATCATTGTTCTTATTGATAATAAATGATAGGATTATTACTTTTTGCTTCAAAATATCAATATATATATATTTTTTTTTTTCACGGAGCATCGATATATATTTCTTTTTTTGATATATAATTTGCAGAAGTCTTGAGCATTTATTAGTCATTCATATCTGTTGCAGTCACATCACAGCCATGAAAGGAATGACTGAGTATGGCTATGTGTGTCAGAGATGGAAAGAAGGACAGAGTTAGATACTGAATACGCGGAATATTTTACGAGGTTTTTATTTTTGCGAATTTCGCGAGTCGTCTGCTGTTCGCGAAATTAAAAACACGCGAAAATATTGACTCTGATCCTGATATAAATGTGACGTACGTGTGCACATTTCTCCGTTCAGTACGGGACTCCACGATTGCGGATTTAACCACTCGCGAAATCGTCGGGAAGTCTCGATTCGCGAAAATTTAGACTCGCGAAATATATGGCGTATACAGTAGATATAGATAGATATATAGATAGGAAGAAAGAGAGAGACTTATGATGTAGGGCATGAGGTACACTCACCCTTTTCCCTCTCCCTGTAATGTAATTGATTAATATCCTCATACACAATCATTAATCTAATTGTGTGTGGACTGAAGCAATTAAATGCCGAGAGAAAGAGACAGAGAGTGAGGGAGGGAGTGAATCTACATTCACGCAGAGGTATTAATGTTGTTTTCATCACACACGTGGCGATGCAAAAACGTATGTTTATTTCTCGCCGTTCGCATACGCTGCGCATGACAAATTACGGTGAGAGTTTAATGTTTCATGTATCGTAATCACTGAAGTCCTCGGTTTGTATCGTCAGCAAGAAAGAAAGAATGAAAGAAAGAAAGAAGATGAAACAAAAGCAACAAAAGTTTGGAACCACCAGCGGGCAGTAGCCAGTCATCAGGAAATTGAAATTTAGGATGTCAGTCAGGATTTTATTATTTTTTTTTAAAATGAGTCCTTCGTAAGGAAGATTGTCATCCTGTGATAGTCAATTGTAGACAAGTTGCCGTTCATGATGCTCGAAACTCTGTGAACTCAGCTGCGTCATATTGACTGAACCACTTTACTCTAAAGAGATTGTATAGTTAGGGTTAAGATGTGGATTAAGATTTTAATTTTTTTTTAATGAAATAATTAGAAACCACCTATATGAAATATTAAAGAGCATACAATTTTAAGAGGAATTAAAAATTCATTTGATCAAAATTGGTTTTGAAATGCCCGAGATGTCCAAAAACACAGAGGCCCTTATGAAAGGTGGGTCCCACCTTTGATTAGAAATACTTTGTTTTACTTCGCTTTTTGGTATCTCAGCCATTTCAAGACCGATTTTCATCGAATAAACTTTAATTCCTTTGAGAATATTGATGCTTTTTAATATTTCATATAAGTGGTTTCTAATTATCTCACAAAAAATTGGAACCTGAATAACCATCTCAACCAAAACTATACCATCTTTTTAAAATATATATATCACATATATATATATATATATATTTTTTTTTTTTGGGGGGGGGGAGAAGGGGGCTGGAAGTAGGGCTATTGGTTAGTGATGGGGTGAGAAAAAGGTCAGACAGTAAGAGGAAACTCATGTTAACCTCAAAATTCCAATGTGTGGCTGAAGTCCGCACACCTCTCAATCACCAAAAGCTGCATTCACACACACCTGATAGATCAACATTTAAAAAAAAAAAAAAATCCATTTTTGCAAAGTGATACAATAACTGTTAGCTTGTGTGATACACATCACAATGCAAAATCAATCCAGCTAGAGCTCCATTGGAACTGTTTTGATAATTTGTCCTCCGCGATGTATGTGTGTGTGTGTGAATAGCACATGAAGAGAAAAATCAGTTTTTAATCCAACAATTCAACTCGCTACACTGAATATGCGCGCTAAAGTGTTAGGGGTCATAATCCGGTCAATGTTTAAGCATGCACTGTCTGAAGACATTAATTGCTTCATTTTCAGTGGAGTGATTTTGTTTTTGCCATGTGTGAATGATGGCAGATTAACCCATTGAGGACGAGTCCCAAGTATACTCTGGCAGGTGTCTATGGGAAATGTGTGTCGTAGCAAAATCAAACCGTCCTCAACGGGTTAAGGCAATTTTCGTATTGCGATGCAAAAACCTGATAACTCCCGTGTGTGAATGCGGCTAGTGTGTGGTTGCAGTCATCAACCATCCTGATCGCCAGTGTTGGACAGCTCAGAGCGTGAACCACCCACGCTTCCCCTTTGGGTTAATTGGATTATATTTTGAAGTAAACCGGTGAGTTACGACCATGGGACTCACAAGAAGACACCCCACCCCAACCTCCCTTCTTCAACTAAGTTCCCACCCCCCCCCCCCCCGAAGAAATGTAGGGTGCATATGTATGCAAAGTGTGTTTATATGCATGCATATAGCGGCAGACATTACACCTAGAATACTGCAAAATATAGGATGATGTCATCATTCAAGGTCATCCAAATTATTTAAAAAAAAGATTAGTGAGGAAATTCGATACTTTTTCAAAATATTGAAATTGTTACTTTGTGTCTAACTTTAAAAATCTTTAACTGGTTTGAAGTTTAAAACTGTTATTGTCTTTTTTGATATTAGGATTTATCTATTCATTTATGTACACATTAATTATTACAGCCACAACTGGCTGTAGAAGCTGTATTGCTTCAAGTTTTCCATCAAAATATTGTCATGTCATTGTGTATCAATAACAATATGATATACGGTAGGATGATGTTTTGTGAACATTTAACTGGAAGTTAATGAGATGAAAAAATAACTTCAGTAGAGTGGGGGGGGGGGGGAGAGGATGAAGGGGGCTCTTTCACTGTTAACAGAAGCAATGTCCTTTTGGATCATACCTGACAAGTTGTTGCAGGCTGATTAGAATAATGTATTAAAGGCAGTACAATTTTAGCTCCCAGTTTGCTGATGAGTCTATGCATTGAGGCTATTCTTCACAGTAGAGAAGGAAGTGTGTTTATAAATGTTTGTTGTCTAACCAAGACTCTACTTGGCTACTGTAATGGAGGAATTCCTGTACTTTCTCAACCAGGAGTTTGATGTGAATTGTTGCCAGATACAGGTGCATAAGGCCTTCTGTGTGTAGAGTGCATCATTAGGTCATCAAATAAGGGGCTGGATCTCAAGACTAGAAGCCTTCCAGGGGTAATGAGGGGATTTCCCCTTGTCTAAATATAGGTTCCTCCTAGGAGAGTTGGTCTGCATCAAGCCATGATTCCATCAATTGAAGCTAATGCTGCTGAGAAGCTAAAAATCCTGCTTGCCGGAACTGTCAGGATAAACATTGAGCTATTTCGGCCATCGCAGGATATTCTGTGCATGAAGCAGGGATCTTGAGCATGGCTGGAGTGTGATTTAGGGTGTAGGCAGGCCCAAACCCGAGGTATGATCCTGTGTGTTGGATACATCCTTTGCACCTAATTTGGGTAATCCAAAACGGGTGCCGTGTGACCCAATTTAGCGTCTTTTGGTACAAATGTCTACCTCACACCGTATGTATCAAAGGACCCATACATGAACTCAGGGGCAGCATATACTTTTAAAACAACCTTAGCAGGTCCGTGCCCCAAAAATGTAATCATGATTTTGCTATATCTTGTAAACAAAAGTTGCAAGTATTCATGTTGAAAGCATGTGAACAGTTTTAAGGAAATGCAATCTATGTATTACTGTAGTTTTTTCACTATATGTCTCAAGTGTCTTGAAGCTCAGCAGGTTTATTGAGTTCAGTGTTGAAAATCAGAATTGGATGAAAATCTTTCAAAAGTTTATCCATCATGATTTAGTAGGCCCACAAACCTACGTCAAAGCTTGAACCATGCAGTGCATCAAAGTATTTGTCGTTAGTGCTTGTTTCTTTGCTTAAGATATTACTCATCCACATTGTTCATGATATTTAATTATGGAACAGTTGGCTGTCGACCCTGCAAACAAGTGTTCCCCATTTAAGTCAAAATGTTACGTCACTAGGGCCATAAATGGACTTCAACACACACCCCTCACAACTAATACAATGATATCGGAGTATCAAAAAGGGGATTCTGCCTGATCAGAACAGGAAGCTGCCTATTTTGTCAGATAGGGTGTTTTTTTTTTTATAATTTTAATCTTTAGGGAAAAAAAATCTGAATAGTTGAGTGTCAATTTTTCAGGGAGTCAGGTTGCTGATGTCACATGAAACCTGAAATATCTATGAGCCAGGGATGGGCTTGGAAAGTTAACCCATTCCATACTCAATTCTAAAATGCCCATAGACTTAATACGCAGGGCACCAGGTTCCTGTACGGAACAGGTTAAAGGTGCAGTTTACCATTGGGAGCAGTGATTTTAAAAATGTTCGAGTTATTACAGTTGATGTATAGGTCAGTTGTATCACAAAATATCCTACCATATAAAAATTTGCGATAAAACCTAAAATATAAGGAGATATCACTTATTTTCTCAATAAACCATAACTGTAGATGGTTTAGTCTAGAGACAATTTTGTTATAACTATTGTTCACATTTTGTATATTAAACAGTACATGACATTGATTATCATGATGAAGATTTTTACATTGGTTCTTTGTATCCCTACCTCACATTTTAGAACAATTTTAAGCGCTATTAAGGCTGGGTTTTTGTTTCATCTGCAAATGGGAAATAATGCCTTTAACAGATAAGGTGTAACAGGCAGCTGTGTGGGTGGAAAGCAATAGATCATAGAGATCCTCTATAGTAATATTAGTATAATGATGTTACAATCTTTTGTTAAGCTGGGGTTGGAACCAGGTGCATGCGTAAATACTATGGCCATTGCTTCAAACTAGTTTCCATGGCAATGACTAGCTATGACATCACACTTTTAGTACTCTATGGCCCGAATTCACGAAGGTGGTACAAATGAAACCATGGTTTAAACCATGGACAAAAACCATGGAGTGCCAAGTGTTGCACTGAATATTTTGTTACGAAATTTGTCATTTCGTCGACAAAATGACCTTTCGTTGACGAAATTATTTCGTGGACGAAATGTTCATTTAGTTACAAAATAATCATTTCATCGACGAAATGACTGATTTCGTTACGAAATATTCCATGCGACACTTCGCACTCCATGGTTTTTGTGCATGGTTTAAACCATGGTTTCATTTGTACCACCTTCGTGAATTCAGGCCTATATGTTACTGATGATAGCACATGATATGCACACAATGCTATTAAAAGGGATATGCTAACAATGTTCAAGTGAAAAATCCATTCTGCATCTATCGATATGTGATAATATGAAAAGCAACAGACTGAAACTTTCTTCAAAATAGATAACCACAGTTTGGGAATGATGTATATGTAGGATTTGTAAAAGTTATAGGGAATGAAACACTTTTACAAAGATGGTGACATGGAGTACAGTCATTTATACACTCAAAGTTATTTTTTGGTTATTTGTGTGCCATTTTGTGCGCACTGCACAGAACAAATTATTGCAAGGATTCCAAATCTATTTATCATAAAGATAACAAAACCTGCCCTCTTATTTGTTTTTCTTATAAGGATAAAACTCAAGAGGGCAGGTTTTGTTGTTGTTCTTTGTGCTGGGATGTGTTGTGAATCATACTGATTAGGGAATTTATGTGTGTGTGTGTGTGTGTGTGTGTGTGTGTGTGTGTTTCCACACACAAGACCTGCCCGCTTGGCATTTTGTTTGGAAAATACCAACTTGTTTAAGAACCTTTTTTTTTGGGGGGGGGGGAGGGGCGGTGTGCAAATGGGCCTAATGAGTAAAAAAAGATAGAAGAAGAAAGTGACTGAAAAGGATTAATGAATGAATAGGTTGATATACTCAAGCCAGACAGAGATAAGGGTTTAATTGGCAGAATTAGAACTTATAAATCCGCTGAATAGTAGGGCGGTAAACCGATCTGGTGTGAGTACAAGTCACACGATATAGCTGTCATGGGTACCCATGTGCTCTTTTGGTGAACTTCTGCACAAGCGTTCGTATGAAGACGATGCAATTTTGGAAGACGGCAAGTGATTTTAGAGACAGAGATTACCGCAATCAGAATGATGCAAAGTGCCTGTCAGGTTTGCTTTAGTCTTAGCCTTGTTTCAATGCTCAGGAGTTTTTGCTTTATAATACAGACCTGGGCCCTGTTTTATGAAGAGTTAAAATTGATTATATAGTTGATTTCAACTGTAAGTCTATGGCAGTCTGTGTGATAAGGAAATTTAAAATCGATTTTATCTTTTGATAAAACGGGGCCCTGGTAGCCGTAGGAGGGAAGGTTGCCCTCCATGGTTGAATCAATCTTTATTCACAGCCTGCCACCGGGATATGTAAAAAAACAAACATGACTAGTGCACATTTGCTTGAATAGAATTGCCTATCAGCCAATTATAATGTGCATCGAAGCATACGCTCATCAGTAATATGTTTGACTTCAGTTTAGATTCTTTGGCTATTTGAGTACTTGTGTACATAGAAATCAGTAATGAAGCTGTACACAATTTATTAAGGGGAATCCCGAATTTATCGGAGTGGAGTCGGCCTTTTCTTTGCCTGGTATGCCCACACAGCTGGGTCTTCAAAAGAGCTTTCACAATTAGCCCTACAGCGCTTTGTTTGCATCATTTACTGAAAAGAACAACAGAATGTGTCTCTAATGGAAAAAGGGAAGTATTGAAAGAAAAATCTGAATTTAGAAGAAGAAGGTGTTAACTCTATCACCATTCATGTAGAAAATGAATTAGAATTAATGTCCTTCTCCTTCTACTGGTTCTTAGCTTACAGTATGACCTGCAAGTCATGTAAATTGCTACAATCTCACAGGTTGTGCGCCAGATTTTTTTTTTTTTTTTTTTTTTTTTTTGGGGGGGGGTCATCTTCCATTCTTCCTTTCCACAAGCTTCAAAAGAAAACACTCACCAATGATGGTTTCCACGAAAGGAAACAAATTATCCCCTCTCTAGGGTTTTAGTCCATATTTGGTAAAACCCCCCAGAGGGAGCAATGCACATTAGTGTTTCCTTGAGAGGAGGCTAGACGCATGGACCAGCTGATTGTCGGGGCACAAGCGTCAAAGTCTGCTGAGCGGGGTGACTCAGCCGCATCAATTTCCTGACGTTGCTCTCGGAGACCGTCTCCGAGATGAATGTTGGCTGGCTTTTTATTGTCCGCTCCAAGATGCATCTCAAGAGGCAACTGAGGCAAGAATGGGAGAGGGGTATGGGATAGAGGAGGGAGAGGGAGAGGTAGAGGAGGAGGGCAGGAGGATGGAGGTTGAAGGGGGAGGTTGTAGGGGAGGCTGATTGGTAGGAGTGGTAGGAGGGGGGTAAAGTTGATAAAGAGACTTGGACGGATACTTTACTTAACTCTGGTAGTACCGCTTGCAATTTGTTGATAAAGCAACATCAGTGGCATTTTTGAGATGATGGGCCTGGGAGGGTTACTGTTACCCCTGGAAACCATTGCCCATGGAAACCAGTCTCCAAGATTTGTATATCAGGTGGGATTATTGTCAACTTCATGATAGAGTTGCAGAGGCAGCTCAAGGGAGTTTGGGGGATTGGAACCAAGGGGGGGGGGGGTAGGATGATGGGGGAATTTTATGTTTAAGTAATGAATGGATAAAGTAAATGAAGAAACATAGAAGGTGATATCACTCCTAAACCAAGTTCCCAAGATTGTTTTTGCATTTTTTAGTTGTTTTGTTTTGTTTTGTTTTAGCTGGGGTTATTGCTTGCCGCGAGATGTATTGGTGTGCAGGATTGTTGGTGATGGGTAGCTGGAGAGGGGAAGATGGTTTGAAGGGGGGGGGGCTTTAAAATGGAAGGGTAGAATTGAGGAGGAGGATAAGAGAAGAGAAAAGATGTGAAGTGGGTACAGTCAGTGGAAGACCAGGGAAGTGCATATTGTCTGTTATTGCTCCTGGAAGTGGTATAAACCAAGAAGATTTTGAGTTTGGTGTATTGTTTGCTCTGAAACATACTGCAGCTGCAGATTGTTAACCCGTTGAGGACGGGCTGATTTTGCTGTAGCACGCATTTGCCATAGACACCTGCCCGAGTATTCTCGGGGGACTCGTCCTCAAAGGGTTAATGGGTAGAAGGACAGGGAGGGATGGATGGGGAAGAGGGGATGTTGAGGGGGATGGAGTGTGCAGATGAAGGAGGGATGACTGGGTTTAAGTTAATTGAGAGACGTGATGGCAAATGTTACCTGACATTTCTCCTGACGATTTATCAAAGACGATTGTTAGCAGGGATTATTGCTTTGCTTCAAGATATATTGCTGAAGCTTCTCAGGAGCAGATGGGAGAAGGGAGAGGGACCGAGTATCACAGAAAGATGTAATTGCTTTTATTTCAAGTTTTCTAGCACACTGGGGTCAACATATTGACTTCTGGGAAGAAACGGCAGCATGGAAAGACATGGAAAGCAAAGGGATGATTTGTAACTCAGCAGAGAATGAAGGAATAGACAAGGTATAATGGAACACTCTTTTCAAACAGAGCAAACAAATTACAGGTGGTTGTTGCAATGTAACTTAACTCATCCCGTGCTAGGTTCTAAAATCCTCATACACTTAGCGCAGGTTCATCTAATTCCTGGACAGAATGGGTTATGGGATGGTGCAGCAGGTGGGTCATGGAATGAGTTCTATGACAAGAGAAAAAGAAAAGAAATATTTCAAGCATTCTGCATGCTTCATATAAGTACAGTGCACCCCCATTTTAATGAACATTGTTATAACGAAATTTCAGTACAACGAAATAGAAATTCAGGTCTAGATGTTATTGCTTAGTCATCTTCATATTCTTTATTTGTTCAGGTGTAATGAAAGTGCGATATAACAAAAGAAAACTGCCGGTCCTGTGGACGTTGGTATAATGGGAGTAGCCTGTATCTGTGTCTACTGCATTTGAAACAAAATATCACTGACAGATACCTTGTCTTTGTGATTGAGAATGCTGTAATTTAGGGTCTAAATTCTACAAGACTAGGTTGCCAAGTGTCGGGTTATGGGTTTGTGAATCACCGCACTTTGAGTCGTGGTTTGCCGCGATATGGCTCTCTTGAAACAATAAATGTCAGCACATTCGAGATGCACCTTGTCCCCTCTGCGTGCTCCGAGCTTTGCAGACTTCGATGGTATCGGAGCCCCGCGAGCCAGCTTGGTCCCCTCCCCCCCGTATAAACTCTTTGACTCATGGACAATACGCACCCTTGCGCACCATGAGCACTCCATGCTTAAATTCATTGCTGGTCGCGTGCACAATAATCGCAGCCATACATCTTGATATGCCGGTTGTTGAGTGCTGCGACGCCACCAACCCCCCCCCCCCCCCAATCCCACGAAACTCGCATGAGTCAATGACAATGTGCGCTGTTGGATAATACACTCTTGGTGCTTATTCATCATCTGTGCGTTCATGATTTACGCACACCATTTATCTCTGTCGCCATCTGGCGTGGAAACAGAAATGAAGACGCTGACTGCTTTTTCCCTCATTTTGAAAGACGTTAAGACATACAATGCGAGCTTTGTAAATCATATTCCCGATACCTCTAGGTCCGATATCGAGGCAGTTTCACCAGAGAATAAAATGCTGTGCATGTTGTTGTCTTCATTCCTATATCATCATCACAGACGTTATAGTGATTGGGATGAGGAATAGGAATGTTTTCAGAATTTTTGGCAAGTCACAACAAACAAGGATGATGACGTGGCAGCTTCATCATAAGAATGCATGAGTTGGGGCTCAAGGGAGCAGAACAAAAGAAGAAAGCATGCAGGGATTCTACACAGGTGAACTTGTTAGGCAAGTGGTACTGAGATGACATTCTGAAATATATGTGAGGCTCCTATGCCATCATCCTTGTTCAGTGTAAGTTGTTTTGGATTTTTGAGAGTATCAGGGCAATTCCCTGCCCCCCCTCCCCCGGCAAAATACTGGTTAGTGATAAGGTTAGAGTAAAGATTAGGATTAGGGTTATGTTTAGGGTTAGAGTTTGGGTTTGGTTAGGTTCAGGATTAGGATTAGGATTAGGGTTAGGGTCAGGGGAAGGGTCTGGAGTAATTGCCCAGGGGGTAATTGCCTTAGACCCATAGTAGGGCCCTCCATGACATGAAACTATGAAAATTGTCTGGACTTTCCCTTTAAGGAAAATGCACACTTGCCTATAGTTCCTCTCATTCTGCAGGAGGGCTCCCGGATAGTCAAGTGTCTCTACTCGTCCTATTAACAGAAAGGCTCCCTGATTGAGGAACATTCTTTTGCCTAGTAAAGTGCATGCGTAGCTGATGTATATCTCTGTGATTACCGAATGGAACCTCCTCAATTTTGAGTCATTAATGTTGGAAGCCTTAGGGATTCTGGAAGCCTTGGGGATTCTGGGGATGAGGGGGTGGGGGGTTGGGTTAAATTTTAGGAGGAACACTGACTTGAAATGTTAGGCCCGTTCACACACAAGGGAAAAAGTGAGATTTAAAAATTGATTTTCTTATCGCGATCAAGATTTTGAAATTTTTTCCTGTGTGGACAGAAAAATTTCACTAATTTTCGCGATCCTAATCGCGATCCAACTCGCACTATTAGTGCGATTTTTCAGAATAATCGCGATTATTTTGCCAAGCGTCGTGTGTGTGAGCGCGATCGAGATTCGGAAATTGGTATTTTTAATCCCATAGTTCGTAGCGCGTGAACGTCAACATTATTGGGAACGCAGGGTCAGTCTTCGGTCATGCAAGTTTCGCGCATGCGCAATTTGGCCACTGATCGTTTTTTCCTTGCTGCGAAGTGCGATTTTTCCTTGTGTATGAACGGTCGAAAAAAAAAAATCGAAATTTGGATCGCGATTGTAATTTCAATTTTCATTGTGTGTGCACGGGCCTATTATCTTTCTCTCTCTTCTTTCTTGAACCTTTCTTGAAAAAGCTGGATGCTTTGTGATGGAATGCTCTCTTTGCCAACTGGCACAAATATCTGGAAACCAATTGTCTTTGAATAGAGATTACCTAATACCTGCTGTGTCAATACGGCCTTCCTGTTGGACCCGTATAAGGCACAGTGCTGCACCTGAGTGGACTTTTCCAATCTACAACTAAGTCAAGTTTGGATGGCTTACTGAATGCTGATGATTAAGTTAAGTGCCTTGCCACATAAAGGCCCGAATTCACAAAGGTGGTACAAATGAAACCATGGTTTAAACCATGGACAAAAACCATGGAACGCCAAGTGTCGCATGGAATATTTCGTTACGAAATCAGTCATTTCGTTGATGAAATGATTATTTTGTAACGAAATGACAACATTTTGTAGCTAAATGAACATTTCGTCCACGAAATTATAATTTCATTAACGAAATGGTCATTTTGTCGACGAAATGACCAATTTCGTAACGAAATATTCCGTGCGACACTTGGCGCTCCATGGTTTTTGTCCATGGTTTAAACCATGGTTTCATTTGTACCACCTTCGTGAATTCGGGCCAAAGGGTTACTCAAGACTCTTTCAATGAGGTGGTCTAGGTTGGTTTGGGTGGGTGAGGGATTGAGGAGAGGGGGAGGGGGGAGGGGGAAGGGGGAGGGGATGGGTAGGATTAAAACTTCAAACTTTGAAGTTAACAGGAAGCAGGTCACCAAAGGGAGAAAAAGTAATCTGTTGCCGATGTTAATTTTCTTCTTGATTTATTGACCCGAACACATGCCGCGATTGTTCACATCCTGGTAATGTGCGAACTGTAGTAGACGGGGGAGAGAGTCGTTTTGGGGCCCGGCTGCGAGTGCCGCCGGAGGGGAAGGGAAAGAGTTCACAGCGGCTATAAATACGAACTCGTTGGAGCCGAGGGTCCACTCGCAGGACTGTTCAGAGAACGATTATCGCCAACATTCGTGTCATTTGCGCGTGAGTCAGACATATGTGGTTGCCTGTGTTGAGGGTGTGGGGGAAGTAGTCTCAATCCCAGAGGTGTGAAAAACTGCGGGGGAACATTTCACCTTCTATCTTGCCTTCATTGCGTGGGCTATACCTCTCCAGAGAAAAATCATTAAAGAGCCTGGAAAAGAGTCTATCTTAGTAATGGATTGACCTGTGGCCATCCAGTCATAAAGCTGTTGTCATCCTCTGGAGACTACAACAGCGACCTTCTTGCATGACTCCAACAAAGTCTTGTGCATTTATGTTGGCAATTGTCTCTGTCATTCTCATTCAACAAGACACTATTTGCTTCCTAATTATGCTTTTATTTTCAACCAACAGTATCATATTGATGTTCAGATTTTTAACCCGTTGAGGACGTATCTCGGGCAAGTGTCTACCGGTATAGGAAATGCGTGTTGTAGCAAAATCAGTCCATCCTCAATGTGTTAATAGCTTGTTTATCTCTGATGTCAGGCATTTCAAGGTAGCAACAAGGCTGTGAGAGCCAGACCAAAGTTTATTGTAGTCATACAATTTGGCTGCTCACAGGTTCTGAGAACTACCAAAATTCACTTTGAAATCTTCTTTTTGTGTATGTGGTAGGTTTCATTATTTGATGTAAATACACGCTTGCTGCAGTTTGGTGAAGACATTTTTTACGATGTAAGACTTCAAAAGAGAAAGAAAGATTAAAAAAAAACCCTGAGTGAATGGGGGAGTGAGCCTAATAATGAGCAATTTTGAGAGGTTCGTGCCAGATTGAATCAAAATGAATTTTCACCACCAGATCTGTGACGCTCTAAACCTCATATGAGCGTCACTGCTGTTGGAAGAATTTGGATTCATGACGGAGTTGATTAACTTTGACTTTCTCTCTCTCCCTCTCTCTCTCCTCTTTCTTTTTCTTTCTCTCTACTTCGACAGTTTTTTTTTTCTCTTTTCAGCTTGATGACCCTTAATATTTCTGTAGAAATTTGAATCTTCACAGGATATTGATACTGTGAAACCAGAAATATTCTTGAATTGGAGTTAACAGCCTTTTTTGTGGCATGAAACTTTCACAAATTCCCACTGGCATTCAGTGCATTGCGTAGAAAGACAAATCTTGGCTCCTCACAAAATTTGCAAAAACTTTCATGCACATAATAATTTCTGGTTTGACAATATGCTAGAACAAAAGGCTACTTATTCACATCATTTTTTTTTTAATTGAGTAGAGAAAAAAAAAACACACTGAAAAAAAGGGGGGATGATAGGGAAGAATATGTGTAGGATACATTGACGCACAGGAAACGCAAAGAGAAGGAGTGAAAATAGATTGAAATGCATCATTCCGTGGCTTGGCAATTCTAGGACTTTGTGGCTGGCTGTGTTCCACGTTGACAGGAAGATGACAGTGTTTCATTCAAAGTCTAGCCAGATTGATTTTTTTTTCTCTTTTTTTTTTCCTCATGTGTGTGTAAGAACTTTCAGACCTATCAAAGATCTTGATTATTTCTGACTTCTGTACAAGGATTTTTGATTTGTGAATGCTAAATTACAGCTATTTATCAATACTATGTAAAAAAACCCACCAAACAAACTATTCATTCATACATTTAAAGGGTGTGTACAGTTCTGGTTGAGGTGAGGATTTAGCTTTTAACTTTTTGCAAGATATTCAGAAACCACTCTATGAGATGTCAAAGAGCATGCAATTTCAAGGGGCATCAAAAGTTTATTTGATGAAAATCAGTTTTGAAATGACTGAGATATCCAAAAACAAGGTAAAACAAAGAGATCCTAATAAAAGGCGTGGCCTGTCGCCTTTTATTATTATCACATTTTTGGAAATTTCAGCCATTTGAAAACCAATTTTTATCAAATAAACGTTGAATCCTTCTTAAAATTACATGCTCTTTCATATTTCATAAGAGGTTTCTCATTATCTCACTTACGAATGTTCAAAACATGAATCCCCACCTCAACCAGTACTGAACAACATGAAAGCCTTCTCAAGATTTGCTTGACATAGCCACAGTTGATGTCATGCGATGACTTTATTCTGGAGCAACTGGTTAATAGCAGTGCTGCTCCTTGCTGGTTCAAGAAACGAACTTCCATTGAACCGCTGAAGACGAGTCCCGAGTATACTTGGGCAGGTGTCTATGGGAAATGCGTGTTGTAGCAAAATCAGCGTTAAATACAACGCAACAATGTTTTCATATCTTGGAAATCATACCTCAGGAAGCTGGAACTCTATCTCCCTGGTTATACCAAACTTATTTGCCCCTCTGCACTTTAATATAAAGATGATTTAAGTTCTGTGTGAAAAGCTCTGTGCAGCTGGAGTGCATGGATAGTTGAAAACTTCATCCCTGTTAAATTCATCTATCTTGATTGCCCAAAATTTCTTTTCCTCCCCCCCCCCCCTTTTTTTGGCAAAGCAGACAAGAAAATACCTCCTTTTGAAGTCCTGTGGGGAAAAAGGAAACACACGTTGAGTGATAAACTTGGCACTGAACGGTCTGGCGTAGTAATGAGTATCCTGAATGAGTTCATGGTTGAATGATATGGGCTAGTGATGAAAAGTCCTGCGTGTTTGGCTGGGTAGACTTTGTTCCAGGATTACTACACCATTCAGTCAATACCTGTTGGAGGTAGAATGGGACATACTGCCCTCTATTGTGAGAAGCTATGCAGTTTGCTATATCCAGTAGTGGTTACTCCCCTCAGACAAAGCAGACCACTGGATTTGTGTGTGTCTCTACGCTTTGTTATGGTTGGATATCCCTCACTGTTTAGTTGGTAGTGATATAATGTTTATCAGCTTTTCTTCCCAATATTACCCCAAAATATCCCTTTTTGTTTGTTTGTAGTTGTCAAAATCAAACATTCTTGTTAGACTTGCAACATTACAGTGCCAACAATGAGAAATGCTACCAGTTTGTTCGGTATTGTTGTAGTCACTGTTAGTTGTTTCTGTTGCAAGTCTTTTGATTGGTAGTGGGATTGGAATTTAACACATTGCTAACTGCAACCTGATGCAAACTGCACAGCTGAAAGGGCTACTGCATTTGGATTAAAAAGAAAAGAAAAAATCTATTAAAAACTATGGTGTAGATGCTCTTGGTAACAGTCATTCTGAAAACCCTTTCCCACTTTGCTTACACAATCAAACCTGTCTTAGCGGTTGCTTGCTGTATACAGCTACTTAAAAAAAAAAAAAATGATGATGATGATGATGATGATGATGATGATAATAATAATAATAAAAAATCCCCCAACCCCTGAGAGAAAAGCCATGTTAAAGATCCTGTTCCTAATGGCCACCTGTCTATAATGACCACTTGTTTTTTTCTCCCTTGGGTGGCAGATATAGTCAGGTTTGTCTGTATTTTCTCACTTTTATCAGGGACTGGTTGCAACCAAACTGTTGTGTTTGCTTGCCCAAGGCAAATACTTTACAGCAAGAAATGTTGGCGGCATGAAATTTTCGCAAATTGAAGCCAATGGCCTTTTTGGTGGCATGAAATTTTCGCGAATTGCCATTGGCATTCAATGCATACACTGTAGACACTAACCGTCCTGAAGTTTAAAAGCATGCAAACTCTCCTGGTTTCACAGTGTTTTTTTTTTTCTTTTTTTTTTGGTTATTTTGTTATTTGCTTGTTTGTTGATTTGTGTGCATTTTCTTTTTTTTTTTTGTTTTGCTGTTGGGCTACTAGCTGTTGGGCTTCTACTAGCCCATGGAGCAGACAATCTTGTGTGCAAGGCAAGAAAGAGAAGAGGGGCAGAATGTGACTTTGTTGAAAATAATGAATGTTTGTTGCAAAGAATAGAAATAGAAAACATTTCAATGAGTATGATACTTGCATTTTATGTAATTCTTTTGTTGTTGTTATCTCTGTTTTTCACCGTCCTTCCTGAGGACAGATGATATGTCGTCCAGCCATTTTTTTTTAAAATTCATTTTGGCCATTTCGGTATGTGGCCAAAATATATCTCAGCGCATGATGTAACAGTTGCACATTTATAACAGTTGTATATTTATAACAGATGTACATTTATAACAGATGTACACTCAAATTTATGAAAGTTGTACATGTATAACAGTTGTACATTTATAACAGTTGCACATTTATAACAGCGTTATTTATAACAGTTGCACATTTATAACAGTGTTATATCTAATAACCATGCATGTGTTGTGTTGCTTGTCTATTTATCTAAAAAAAAGAAAATATCTTGATTGATAACATACAAGTATTGAAGTAGTAATTGCACATGTGTGTGTGAGTTTATGTGTGTGTGTGTGTGTATATATACCTGCTTATTTTATGTGGTGATACTGATGAAGTGAAAACGCGTATTTGCGAGGAGGGCATTTCAATGTACTTTTAATGTTGTTACTTCAAATGGGATTTGTTGTTGCGTGAGTTGTATTGTTGCTGCCATACAGGTAATGATGATTGTTGTAAGCTGCAGTGTGTTGTTGTCTTCTGTTGCTGGAGGTAGTTGTTGTTATTCTCATGTTTAGATAACACTCGTCCACAAAAAATCACCTATGGTATATACTATATCTACTTCATTAACTGATGGTACATTCTTCACATGTTCTAATTCCTTTTCCTCCACAGATAAAGAATGAATGCATGTGCTGTCCAACGTGTGTTATGTAGCTATGGATGTTTATATAATTACATAAAATATAAAAAAAAACTTGTCAGTGCTAACAATGTGCATACTCTCTAAAAAAAAATGAGTGAATACAAAAAAAGAGTGAATTTAGAGTGAAATTGGAGTGAATTTTGAATGAAAATGTTCATTTTCACTCATTTTAGAGTGACCTCAGAGATCATTCCAAAATCTTTGTCACTCCAAAATGAGTGAAAATGAACATTTTTACTCAAAATTCACTCAAATTTCACTCTAAATTCACTCTTTTTTGTATTCACTCCTTTAAGAGTGAATATTTTCACTCGATTTTGTTCAGAGAGCACATACTCTGTGATAAATTATTCTTGAAGATGTAAAGAGCATTGTAATCACTTGCTCATTTTCTGTTTTCTTTCATCCAGCATTGTTTGTTAAAGGACAATTGATACTGCGGCAATATATTTTTATTCATTTCATCAGAACTCCATCAAGCCATTGCTGATCAAACAACAATGCATATTGTGTATTTTTATCAAAACATCAACAGTGCATTCCAGTATAAATGCATTCATATTGTTGAACAAATGCTTTTACAGTTTTTTTTTTTGTTTGTTTTAGAAATGACAAATATGTCATAGACTCTTGATTAATTACAATGCATGCTGTTTTTTTTTTTTTTTTTTTTACTAGCAATATATAGTTTAGTGTGCGGAGTCATTCCAGTTACTCCCTTGTTTAGCTTTATGTTTATGATTAGAGTTCATTCAGGCAATGAAAACAGAAGAAGTAAAATCATATTCAAACTCAAAATGAGAAAGATCTTGAGAATGTAAGGTTTCATGTTTCCGTATTCAAAAATGTGCTTTGTGGTTAGGAATTTGATTAAAAATTACTCTGTGGTAGGAAACAACAACAACCCTGTAATATGTGAAAAAAAAAAAACACATCTAGGGACACAGAACTGTCTAAACATGTATGGTATTAATTTTTGGAGTTAATCTGCATCTTTGGTCTGCTCACTATCCATAAACACATCTGACATATCTTGCAGAAGGTCTTCAAATTTTTTACAAAAATCCAGACCACTTAATTGTCATTTATATTCACCTTTTGCATATTTATCTTTTCGTGGGACAGTCATCACAGCTATGTTAGGAATTGTTCACTGCATAACCTTTATAAAAAATAAACAGTTTTAATAGAATACCTTTTCTTTTTTGTAGTATTGTCTTTATCAACATTTCTGAAATAATCCATGACGTAGTTGTTACCATAGAAACGACAAATCAATAGTCGATTCTAAATATTCTCCTCACATTTTTCCCTCTGCAGCAGAAAATGAGGGTTACCGCCCCGGCCTCACGAGGACCAGGTCCAGCCGTCTGGACTCTTCCAAGTTTTCCAAATTCGAGACCTCTTCCAATGCCTCCGCCCAGTCGTCCGACAGTGAGGGCTCCTCCACGGCCTCCAAGCGGCACACCTATACGGGCCGCCTCAACATGTCGCGCTTCTCGCAGTTCGAGCAGAGCTCCTCTGACAGCATAGATAACGCAGCCAAGCCGATCAAGCGCAACTCGGCGACGCGCTCCAAGAGTCTCAAGTTTGGCTCAGCGGTGAGTTTCTGAAAAATGCATCCCCCCCCCCCCCCCGAAAAAAAAGAAAACAAAATTGACAACAGGTTCATTCATAATGTTAGTGAAATATCACAGCAAAGGAAACAGAAAATTGCAATGATACATGAACAGTGTGATTATGCTCTTTAACAGTCACTGTGACAAAAAGCCATGTAAGATATTGCTAGAAATTTATCATGAACCAGAATGTGAGTGTTTTTGTTGTTATTGTGTTATTGTTACTATGTGTGAAGTTTTTTTTTTTTTTCCATTTCATAATTGACAATTGGCAAAAACTCCTGATATTTCTCTTGCGCCATACAATCAAGAGTTTTCTTTGCCTTGTGAATGGAAAAGGTCTAACAATGTATTTTTTTAAAGGTGTGGTATTTGTAAGAAAAATATGTTATAGGCCCTATAGGTGTATTTCATTTATATTCTCAATGAATAGTATGCCTATGAGTAGTTTATCTATTGTAATGATCCACCTTGTGAAGTTGGGAAACATTCATGAAATTGATTTGATGGAAACAAGTCAGAAATGGTCATCAAAGCCCCTAGTTTTTGTTTTCTGTAACTGTCTTTGTTTGGGAGGAGAACCTAAGGGCCCACTGCACTCTTTGTAAAATTGTTGTTACTCTGTTGCACTGTTCAGCTGGAAAAATAGTTTCTTGAATTGCAGGGAAGTACATGTATACTTTCTTTGCACAATCCAGTTGACTTTTACTGATGGGAGAGTGAAACATTCTCATAGACTTTTTTTGTGTGTGTGCATGTGTCAGGTCTGAAAAGCAAGACTACTTCTATCTCCCGAACCACATGTAGTCTACCATGGAAGACCTCTTTGTGTCTTGTTGCAACAAGCGGTGTTCTGAACTGTACTCTTGGTAATGCCATGATGTAGAAGCTGTGGATTATGGGGAAAAATTGAATAATCCTTTTAAAAGTTCAGAATTTTTGTAGTTTCTGTATTCTGATCACTGGATAAAAAGGAAATAACCATTTTTTATGTCATAGTGGCACAATTTATGATCATTAAAAAAGAACATAAAGAGAATTCAAATTATTTTCATTTTTCCAGCATAATGAAAGAACACTTGGCTTATCTCATTAAGGAGGCAGGAAGAATAATATCACCCCAAACAGATTATGTTTAATAAAAATAAATTGAAAAGGAATGTGTAATATTCTCAATCAAAAAAAATAATTTTCTGGAATCCCGATTTGCATGATTCACAATATAGTGCCTGCATGAGTAGAAACTGATGGCACTAAATGTGACCGCCAGCAAAATGTATCCAACTGCCAAACTGCAAATTGCAAATGACTGTCCAGTCAGCAGAACCTAAACTATCTGGGATTGGTTAGAAAATCACCCTTTTGCATGGTAAGGAAATGAAATCCCTGTGATTATTTCTTGGGATTTAACTAGTTATCATTTTTTTTAGGCATTAATCAAGGACAATGGAAATGTTTCAGCCAAGCCATGTCCTGATAATCAGGTTGTGGTGCTGTTTAGGCAGTTAAATTTACACATAAAAAAGATTAACACTAAATTTAGTTGCACTTGAGTCACATTCCCTGTTAAAAGAGCTGTATAATTTCCTTAGAATTTCGCCTGTCCTTCATAGATTCTTGAGAAATCACTCCCCAAACTGGCGCTGTGATTGTTTGTGTAAAAACACTTCATTACCATGTCAAATCTCTGTTCATGATAGTGTAGGCCTGATTAAAACGCAGTTTCAAAACAGATCTGACGCAAGGTTTATTTTTGTATACCCACAGGGGGCTGGCCTCCCCCCTCCTTTATCTCATTAATGGAATAATCCGGTGATATGATTGGCAGATGGTAGAGATTAGTCTCCTTTTCACATTCCCTAAAATAAAACAGTTTCTATTCTCAGACGATGAGATACATTCATTGGTTACCTAGTCAACGGATGGATTAGTTGCAAAGAGGAGTTGGAAAGTTTAGACAACCATTGTGGTTATTATGAGGAAATCGTTGATAATTGGGTCCGGGAAATCATGACATATTAATTTACAGAAGGAAATTAGACTGGAAATGTAGCCTAGAGTTGAGGAAGTAGGAAATAGTGAAAGTTGAATGGGTTCACAATGGACATGAGTGTGTTCTGTCTGTGTGTGTCCCTAATTTATGAGTGTGTGTGTTCTGTGTGTTAATGTGTGTGTGTGTATTGGTAACCAGTGATTGGGCATAGGGTTACAGCCATCTCCTGGTAGTGAGTGCTCACACACACTTTACAGTTTATACGAAATTTATGCAGGGTGCATGCTAGTCTAGTGTTTCAGAGCAGTTTGTTGTTCTACATATTGAAAGGTCAAGAAAGATTAGTTCGTAGGAAGCAGTCTGCAGCACATGTAACTTATTCCCTGTTCTCGTAACAGTGGGTGTTTTCTGACAATGGCTAGATAACACAGGGTGCTGTTTTGATGGATACTTACTGTACGGAGCAGGAAGCGAGCCGGGTATGTATCGCTTCCGGACTGACACTAGTAGACTACTCAACCCTGCCCCACTGTGTATGGTTACTCCAATGTGTGCTGTAAGCATTGCTCACTGGGTGCTGCAGCTATTTGTGCCTTGAAGCAGACGACAACTCAATCTCTCTATTCATACCGCAACCAGCAGGCTGCTACCACCGAAAAAGGGGCAGTCACATTTTTCCTTTCTCCTGGCGGACTCGCTCCCACATCGACTGACTAAAATTGTGCAGATATCCATCTCTCCCTTATAACGACCATGTCTGGAGACTGATATAGAAAGGACGTACGGACTACATACGGCACATGACCTAAGTGCATAGGCTCGCACATGCCTCTGACATCCCCCCCCCCTCCAAAAGTTCCACACGTGAAACTCATCATCAACGCAGCCAAACCCGGCCATCGTCTCTCACGATCGCTGTAGCCGCGACGACGTCGTCTCACACACACATGACCAGCCCGATGCTACTGACGTCTCAGCTACACACCCTCCCACGTGTTCTCGACCCGACCACGGCATAACGACTCACCCGCCAAATTTGACCCCCCCCCTTTTCAATTCCCAACTCTTGTTTTCTCACTAACAACGTTGACTCATTTATCCAAGCCCAATGCTGCTCTATAAGCACCACTGACCGCTAGACTACCTTCCCTCCCGGCTTGACAGTACTAGTAACTCGATACTGTGGCACAAACACCAACATCAGGCCCAGTTCCGACTTCTCTATAGACTCTATATTTCCATCTCGACGACTCCAGCGAAGCAGATCAAGATGTCCGCAGAGAGCGAGAAGAAGCCTCGATTTGTGAGTAGACGCTGGACGCCATCAGGGAGTACTAACTCTTTCGTATATTTCGGATTTTCCATACTTTCGTTCTTTGTTAGTTTGACGATTATCAATCGTTGGTCCGTTTGAACAGGAAACTGAGACTGGTAGTCTTATATGTTTGCTGTGAGCAAGAGAGAGAGAAAGTATAGATTATGTTGTGATATATCGTGTAAGGACATTTCCGCATCAATGAATCTGTGGAAGATAGTGAGAAGATGTAGTAATAGTGTAATCCTCAAGGGTGTAGGAGGCCTATTGTTTACTACCAGCAAAAAGATCCAGTGACCGTGTTTATATTCCAGGCATGTCACGTTGAACACGGAACCGACTCCCCCCGTATTGCTGTATCTGCTGTATAAGCTGGGTTTGGGATTGATCTGCGACAAATAATGGGTGAAGTGGAATAGATCGGAGAGCATGCACCCCGCTGGGCTTCCTGTAAGCTGTGTGTCAATCCTATTCCTACTCAACAGTGACTGCGGTTTCGGAATCAAGTCTGTCGTTACCATTTGGAACTTACTTGTGTACACATGCTGGCAAATG
This sequence comes from Diadema setosum, assembly GCF_964275005.1. Taxonomy (NCBI): domain Eukaryota; kingdom Metazoa; phylum Echinodermata; class Echinoidea; order Diadematoida; family Diadematidae; genus Diadema; species Diadema setosum. The sequence goes on along the minus strand of NC_092687.1, from coordinate 18,059,599 downwards.
CAATTATCAGACTTGGTAGTCACAACTGTATACTGTATATGCCATATATTTTAAATAGCGAGTCTAGATTTTTGCTAATCGGGATTTCCCATGATTTCGCGAGTGCTTTAATTCGCGATCGTGGAGTACTGAACTGAACGGAGAAATGTATACATGTACGTCACATTCATATCGGGATCGGAGTCAATATTTTCGCGTGTCTTTAATTTCGCGAATGGAACCTGACTTCATGAAATTTGCAAAACTAGAAACCTCACGAAATATTTGGCATATAGGCCTACAGTATATCTTATGTTCAATCTTGAAGGAGATATTGTGTGACTTCAAAACAAGAAGAGCAGACAATAATTCTTGTATATTCTACTTTTTGTGCCCCTTTTTCTTGTTATCTTGTGATGTGACTTCTGACCTGGTTTTTGAGAAGTTTGTGATTTGATCATCTGTAGCATGTTTTATTGGCTTGGAAAATGTACCAGCAAATTGCAGATATATACCCCTCTTGCTATCTCTCCTTTAAAAAAAAAATAGAAAGCAACAATCAAGAACCAAAATTTCTTGTCTAAAAGAGATGTGCTCCAGTGTCATAGCACCATGTAGTTCAGCAACAGCAACAAAATTGTAGAGAGTTGAAATGAAATAGATACTACTCCCACCCCTTCCACCCTCCCCCCCCTTCCACCCTCCCCCCCCCCCCCTCCATAGGTGGGAGACAATACAGAAGAACCAACAGGGCATTATTCTGGGGGATAATCATTCTCTTCTGAGGCAGTTAATATGGCATTACTCTATGGAACATCAGTTTAGAGTACTTTTTCATCTTCTCTGTTTTTTTTTAGATCGCAGGACACCATAGCATCTCACTGCTCCATACAAAAAGGCACCAGGTGCTCTGAGCGCCCCTTTATCAGCAAAATGACCCTCTTCATTGTGCCAGTAAAATTATCCCCTTGAGCCACGATTCTCCCATTCTAAGGAGCTACTGTGTGAAAATGATAGCTTGGCAAGCCTGCCATCCGCCCTCGTCACTCCGAGAGGAGTATGATCGTATATGGTAGGATATTTTTGACAAGCAAGTTTTGTGTGTGTGATTTCAACCCCCCCCCCCCCCCCTTTGTGGAACATAAACAATGGAAAGCAATCATATTTTGTACTAGTAGTTGTTGATTGACGGTAGGGGCAGCTCATATTCGCTCATTGTTTTGTTGACGTAATGTGGTTGCTCAACAACATACAGTGAATCAACATCCAGGAAATGAAGGTTATAGATATATGCAGCCACATTATAGTCTCCCCTCTATATCTATGGCCCTTCATGCAATTTTTTTTTTGCTCAGCTGACTTGTCTTGTAGACAAGGGATCATTCCTTTCACTAGTCTCAATTCAGACTTTGACTGTGAGAAAATTTCTGCTGGCACACTGGCACAGAATATACTAAGAAAGTAATTCATTCAATTGAGTTGTAGGATGGATTTAAATGATAAAAGATGTATGGGGCACATTTCAATTTTAGTTAAGATGGGGGGGGGGGGGGGAGGTGGCATAGAAAAATAAATTTGCCAGGCAATTTCTTATTGATTTAATGTAAGCTCTGTACCAGTACATCGTAGGTAATTTGTGAGTATGACTGCGTGTGTGAGATAGATAGATAGATAGATAGATAGATAGATAGATAAAGAGAGGAAGAGAAAAAATACTGTTCAGAGCCTCGTGGAGAGACTACTGTGAAATTTTGCTACACGTGCCTTGAAAACCAAAATAACAACAACATTCATCTAGGACAGAGGCATTTATTCTCAGTGTGTGCATGTGCATGGAAGTGGCACATTGATTAAGGGTTTTCAGCTTGCTCGGGCTAGGCCGTTATCCACGGTTAATTACAGGCCTCTGCTTTATAAAGTCAGCGGCCTTTGTGACAGGATCCGAAAGTTGGTTCATTTAGTGTTAGCCTTTCTCAAAGGCATAATTCCATTTTTTTTGGTAATTCTTATTTTATCCCCTACACAATTGGATACTGACTGTGAGTACCTAAATGGTATTATGGTCACTGCTTGGAGGATGGAAAAAACCTTCCCTGAAGGAACCAAGGTCCTTTAGTACATTGTAGGAGGGATGGGTGGATCTAAAGTACGATGGCCCTTTTTCTGCTGGAGGATAGTCTTAGCTCAAGACTGATGCAACAGAAGGCAAGAGATGTGTTTGTGTTGAGAAGAAATTTATGCTAGGTATTTGCCATTGTGTGTTGGACTTCTAACTACCCAGACTTATATTTTACAAGAGTTGTTGTTACCATGGCAATGGTTAGATGAAAAACCAATCGGGACATTAATGCTACACATCTATGGTAAGAAGACCCTCATGGATTTGCCACACAAAATTAGTGTCTTTATGGGGAGCGTAGCTACATGCCTGACTGCAAACAACAGAAGCTTGGTCTTGTATTGGATAGTCCCATGTACTAATATCCAAGTTGGTATTGTGAAGACTTTTGTTTAGAAGCTACATTTGTAGCTTTCAGTAGGGATTATCTGCATTCTGTTTTTGTTTTGCAATCATTTTTTGTTGGATAGGCTTCTCTTGCTCTGACTAGTCTGTACAAAAAAAAAAAAAAAAAAAAAAAAAATGGATGGATAATCAACTCATGGCTACATTTCTGAAATGCCAAAAAAGTGCGATAGCAAACATGTTTAAGCCTGAAGCATATTTCTTTATAGCTGATAAATGCAGAGCAGTTTTGAAACACATTCTTAGCTTGGACCTGACCATACCAGCCACTGCCAACAATTCATCTCTGCTCCTCCATTTTCGGATTAACGAACCTCTAAGTATAGGGAATTTGTGCGTTTAACGACCCTTCGGAATAACGAACTTTCAGAATAGTGAACCTTCGGAATAACGAACAGCACCAGGTCAAACTGCCCAGTGGAACTTGCACAGTGACAAGGCCTCTTAATCAAACTGTGACAGAGTTGATAGCGCAACTACTTTAGAAATGCGATCCAAAAGGCATTTCCAAACAGGTTTGGATAGTGGGTATTGAAATGCGTTTCAAACATGGGAAAGTTGATATGCAGCCTATGTAGTATGAAACTCCTCAAGATGATTGCAAAGCTGTTTTCACTGTCAGAGCTAGAAAGGGAAGTAAAGTGTGGTTTTAACACAAGAGCAGGAAATTGGAGACTGCAATCAATTTATCGGCCTTTGTTTCCTTGTCGATGGATTAACTTCTTCCTGGAAGAAAGGGACACAGTCTCAGCTTTGCCTAATTCATATGAGGAAAAGGAAGGGGAGAAGATTGAGCAGAACCTGAAATTTTCTTAACATCACTTCCTAGTGGGAAGAAGATCTGCCCAAGGAGGGGTGTATTTTGATCGCCTTTTGAAGGAGAGGTTGATCAGATCTTGAAGATCCTTCAACCTCTTTAGGACTTGTTCGCAGATTGCCATGCTGCATAAGTGCCTCAATGTCTTGGCACTGATGTGTAGAAACTAAATGTCACTGAAGAAATTTTTTAAGAGCTGAAGGAGGGAAGGGGGAGGGGAATGGAAAGTTTGGAGTGCTTGTTAGTCAAGGAGACAGCACACTGTTGTTTAACCCGTTGAGGACGGACTGATTTTGCTACAACACACATTTCTTATAGACACCTGCCCGAGTATACTCGGGACTCGTCCTCAACGGGTTAACCAAGTCCTTAGCCTTGGGGAAAAGACACAACATTTATGATTTTGTTTACTGTAAGATAAAGAAATTGTGATGTATTTTATGTAGGGCCTAAGGGATAGTTAAATCCTAAGGTTATCTCATTGTTTTACACGGCCTTACTGAGAGAAGGACGTGGTTCCTGGATATGTTTGCTAGAAACTACCAACATAGGAATATGTAGGACTACAGGATCTAGCAATTTTGCACTTGAGTGGAATAAAATAACTCAATGTGCATAGGAAGAAGAGGGCAACATACACAGACAGATCTATACAGATTAATGCCTGTGGACCTTCAAAAAAAGAAGAAGAAATGAATCAATTTTACCAACACATATAGGAATATGTAGGACTACAGGATATAGCAATTTTGCACGTGAGTGGAATATTTTCTATTCAACTCAATGTGCATAAGAAGAAGTGGGCAACATACACAGACAGATCTATACAGATTAATGGCTGGGAAGCTTAAAAGGAAGAAATGAGTCTGAATCATGACCGTGAATTGTCTTTTCTTTGAAAGCCCCCGTTGTTCCTTGTGTCACGTTTATTATAACAGTGAAAGGAAGGCAAAATTTTTCATGATTTTGTTGTTGTTGTTGTAAATACTGGTTTATCAAAAAATACCTTCAAACCTGAGCTGGGATTTTATAGCATCTTTGTGCTTGTTATCTCAAGGTGCTGGTACCAACAATGATGGTGGCAGCTGGCCGCAAGCTTTTTTTTTATTGATCCTGTTGTGATCCCCCCCCCCACCATGTTGTTGGATGTAGGAACAACTGGCACTATGTTGGTATGCCAGTGTTGTGTTGTTGATACTATACCAGCTACTCAGCACGATGCTGGTCGATGCGTGAGCCAAGTCCCTCTATTTGTTAGTGCCCTATTTGAATGGAAGATCAGTGTTCCATGTAATTGTGCCCTACTTTATTTATGAGTGCTCCTAATTTGATAGATTAGCAAACACACACACGCACACATGCACAAATGATGTGCCCGGTACCCGTATAGAATTATCATCATTCATTCTTTGTGGGGGGGGGGGGGGGGGGGGAGAGGAGAAGGGTGAGACAATGCAGCTTTAAATCGAAGAGTGCACAGTTTTAGATTTACTGTTTATCATTGGGAGAAGTGATTTAATTTTTTGTTGTTGAGATATTACATTTGATGCATGTGTGTAGGTCAGTTGTATCACAAAACATCCTACCATCTAAAAAAAAAATTGTAATAAAGCCTGAAACATTTCTATTATAAATAACTGTTGTTCACATTTTGTATCTAGTTAACAGTACTTAACATTGATTATACTTATTCAAATATTTTAATACATTGGTTATTTCTATCTCTAAAACTCACATTTCAGAACTATTTTGAAGCACTAAAGCAAAGTTTTTGTTTCATCTGCAAATGGTAAAATAATGCCTTTGAATTTGTGACACTGATACAATGCAGTGTGTGCACAGTACAGTAGTTAAATGAGTAATTGATGGTGAGTGCACCTCCTACTGTGCATCTTGTGTGCTTCACCACTGATTAATGCACTGACCGTTTACCAGGGGTTCTATAATTCTCCCATTTCTGGTGAAAGATCTCCTACCGTGCCAAAAGACAATTTTGTTTTTACAAACCTCCCAACTCCAGCTTCATTTTTTTTTATCATTCATTTGTTTTTTCCATTTCCAACAAAAATGCAAATATTTCTCAGAAATTGAATGTGATACATAAATTACACCACAATACATAATAAAAGATATGTTTATAGAGTATTTTACGTGTGCAGAAATGCGGAAAATGGGGAGAAATGCAGGGTTGATGTTTCCCGCTTGAGCAATGTGTACTCCAGCTAAAAATGCATTTTCCATCCTTAGAATTTGGCTTGAAAAAACCCCCCAAAAGAACAACAGCAATATTAAATGTAAACAAACAACAAACAGGGATGTAAGTAGCCAACAGCACTGCAGTAGTATAATTGGGTGCATTCCAACACAGATTATGGTGACTATCTACCATGCGCTGTCATACTTTTCCCTCGTTTTGTGTGCTTTTGTTTGCACACAGTGTAACTTTGTATTAATTTTGTACAAGATATGTATACTTTCCAGTACTGTTGTATACTTAGGGTTGGTATCCCTGTTTTCCCTTCTTTGTACTGCATTGCTTAATGCTCTCGCAGCTCTTGCATTGGTTGCACACGTACTACGATAGTCTAGACTAGGCAGTGTGTGGGTTTCCCAAGGGTAAAACATGTTATACACTTCTGTCCATAGGTTGTCTACGAAAAGCTGCACTCTGAAAAAAAAAATGCAAGAAAAGAAGATGTACCAGGAAATAGCTTATCACTATCGCGGTTTTTCCGCCTAGCCTCCATGTGATCTGTATTCTGAGCTCCCGACTTAGTTTCAGCAGGCTGCTTATCACAACATTTTCATTGTCTCATATCCAGGATTTTTCTTGGAGATGATAATAACATTCCCCCGTGTCAAATACAGAACTCATCAAGTTTTTCTTCCTGTTAACCCATTGAGGACTAGTCTTGAGAATACTCAGGCACATTTCTATGGCAAATGAATGTTAAAACAAAATCAGGCCATCCTCAATTGGTGAAGAGCCATTGTCAGGGTGAATTTATGTGAAAATATTTGAGTGGGATTCAAAATTGTGAATATTGAATTTATGTGAAAATATTTGAGTGGGATTCAAAATCAAATCTTTGTTGTTTGGGACTGATTAATAAAATAAAATACAAGAAGAACAGATATTGCATAGTTCCATTCATTAGCCTCATTTAAAGACTCTCCCATTATTGCCCCTCTTAGCTGGAAGTTGGTACCAAATATTGATCATGGGTTTATTACCTGCAGTTGCTTTAGGAAGGAAATGTAAATTGTAGTCTAAATACCATTCTAATTATTCTACAATATTTGATGGAGGATGAGGTCGACTGCTTACGAAAATGTGTGTGAAATTATCATCGCATGAACATGACTGTGGCACCTCAGTGTTATGAAATTTGACACCCCCCTGTGGGCGATGGTGTCAGCCCTGTCTGAGAAGAGGGGCAGCTGGTGACACCCACTTGGACATCGGACATTCCATTCAAAGGGGGGGGGGTGACGAGTGAAGGCATGAATGGGTGGGTGAAGAGATATCCCTTGACTATATAAGAGCATATAGAAGAAGATTGAAAGATAAGCAATGAAGATTCTTCAGTTGTTAAAAAGTTTCAACCAATGACCTCAACAAACTATCAAAGAGACCAAGGACTCTTCCATTGATTTCAATGGGGGACCTTCAACCTGATAATGTGAAGGAAAAGAGAAGACGATATATGATGATGCATTTCCTGTTTACAGTAAAGAATATCGCAAGCAAATACCAGCATTTTTGTTGTTGTTCAAACACGCACTAACAACTAATACTAGTGACAAGTTTGTGATTTTTTTATTTTTTTTTTTAATAAAGTGGCAACATTATAAGTTTTTGTTTTGTTTTGGAAATATTGGATAGACACTAAAACTCAGTTGCAATTAGATCTGCTCTCTGGCAGACCCAGTGCATAGTTCAGTAACAAACTATATCAACCAGGCAGATTGTGCCATACAATTGAATGAAGAGCCCTTGACTAACAAAGAAATTGTAAGCAATGTTCACTTTGTAGTCTGTGTTGTAGTGCACATGGTTGCATCATACTCCGCGCGGCCCCTAGTGGGCGTAAAACTAAGGAAGGACACACGACAGGTGACACATCGTCGCTGGTTGCTCGTTTCCGAGATATCCGGAGGCATTGGCTGGTTACTGTCTGACAGTCATGTAGCGATTGCAGCGTGAGTGTCATATCTGTTCCATGGAAGAGATGATTCTTTGTTGGCGATGTCTTTTACTGCTTGAAGATCGCAGGGGAGACATTGATATTGAGATCTCCCCTTTCTGCACATGATGCTATAAAGAGGAATGCCGTTAGTCACAGAGTAGAATGCAGTCATTTGCAAAGAAGAATGCAGTCACTCACAAAGAGAAATGCATTCATTCACAAAGTAGAATGCAGTCATTCACAAAGAAGAATGCAGTCATTCACAAAGAATAATGCAGTCATTCACAAAGTAGAATGCAGTCATTCACAAAGAAGAATGCAGTCATTCACAAAGTAGAATGCAGTCATTCATAAAGAGGAATGCAGTCATACACAAACTAGAATGCAGTCATTCACAGAGAGGAATGTAGTCATTCTCAAAGTAAAATGAAGTCATTCACAAACTAGAATGCAGTCATTCACAATGAAGAATGGAGTCCTTCACAGAGAAGAATGCAGTCAATCACAAAGAGGAATGCAGTCATTCACAAAGTAGAATGCAGTCATTCACAAAGAGGAATGCAGTCATACACAAACTAGAATGCAGTCATTCACAAAGAGGAATGCAGTCATTCTCAAAGTAAAATGCAGTCATTCACAAACTAGAATACAGTCATTCACAATGAAGAATGCAGTCATTCACAAAGAGGAATGCAGTCATTCAAAAAGAAGAATGCAGTCATTCACAAAGAGGAATGCAATCATACACAAACTAGAATGTAGTCATTCACAAACAGGAATGCAGTCATTCTCAAAGTAAAATGCAGTCATTCACAAACTAGAATGCAGTCATTCACAATGAAGAGTGCAGTCATTCACAAAGTAGAATGCAGTCATTCACCAAGAAGAATGCAGTTTCTCATGCCATTGCAGCTAATGATGTGGTGTAGTATTCCAGTATGTAGATGCATACATTTGAACAAGAAGATCTTATGAAGTGTACAGGAATTTATAATGTGTAGCAAACAAGCATTCTCCCTGCGGTTTGGCATAATGAATGTGAGGTCTTTGATAAACCTTGGCACTGTAATCAGCAGTTCCTGAATAATTTTTTTTTCTCCAGATATTTGAGTATAAAATTGCCATTTTCATCAAGCATCAAGCCATTACACCAGGTAAAATACTAGCAGTTTACAAACTTAATACCCCCCCCCCAAAAAAAAAAAATGCTCCTTAAAGTTGATTCTCAAGAACGAGAACTATCAATATGGCTTGAAGCGACATGTTTTCAGTTTCTGAAATGTATTATGTTATTACGAACTTCCCATGTAGAAGAATATGCAATGTTGATTGCGACATACATTCTTCAAAGCCCCAAATCTGGATAACATACTTGGAAACAGTGTTTTGAGGGTTAATGTAGGATAGTAAGGGTGATTAGATGGCCTTAATATATTATTTCCTGCTTGTAACACACGCCCACAGACTTGCACACTAGCTGGATAGCTCTCTGATGAGGAGTTATCATCATACGATCCTGTGGTAATGCTAAGCATCAATGGGGTTATCTAGTGCACATGATTTAAGTCAATGATCATGATCTGTTTTAGACTCCTTAAAGGGCACCATCAGGCAAGGACATTGTTTTTTACTTACTATGTAACAGGTACAATGCTGTACCACAACTGATTTCATCTCAACAAATTTGAATTGGCTCCGTGCACAATATGATAACATGATTATGGGTAATCTTTTGTCAGGTTTACGCTCTGCTATAATTCATGATTATGTGCAATCATGCCATGTATACACAGCGATATATGGGTGGCCCCCGCATTCACCCAATCCGTCCCTACCACTGTGCATGCATACAATATATGTGATAATAAAGCTTGTCTATACATACTGCACATACTTATGGCCCTTTCTTTGTAACACTTTTTGTAACATCATACTGTTTGAAATTTCAGGTATGTGACAGGCAAGTGATCACAATAACCAACTAAATAACCCTTGTATGAGTGATGAATTTAACATTTCTAAAAAAATAAAACCAAAGTGATATATTAAGGTCCATGATCAGTAGTTTATGGAAGTGTATTGATTTCAAACCTTGGTTTGGCATTCTGACTTTGAACTATGTTCATCACTGCTTCAAACCACAAGGTTCCATACTGCTCACAGTCCCACACATTGTATTTGATGTCTCTTTGTCTTTAAACTGCCACAATTGCCCATCAGTCATTCACAGAAGCAACAATTTACATCTTCTGTCATGCCTGTCTTGTAGAAGATTTATAGATTCTGACTAAAATATAGTGTGTGGTTTGATGTCTCTGTCTGAAGGGTAACAGAGGCATCATCATTATTTGTTTTCTTGAATCCAAACCTGGAGAGTAAAAGGCAAATACAGATGGGAACATAACAGATGTCGGCATGGGGAAGAAGAGATGGGGCCACTCCACCGAGAATGGTAGAAGATGCGACAGAATAGGCAGGATGCAGAGATTTGCACTCCCCCTCTCATCCCTCCAGCATTCAGGAGGAGGAATTCCTGCGGAATTACGTGATGCGTCAGACATTTTGAATAGGTTGAATGGACACTCTCTTCCAGGAATTTGATGGAGGATGACGAGGATGATGGGGGGGGGGGGGGTGGGGAGAAGGGGGAGGGAGATGGTGGTAGGAACAGACAGCGAGAGATCAGTGAAAGATTGAAATATAGTGAGATATCAAGTATTAATATTAAAGAGATATACAGGAGGAGGGGGAAAATGAAAGGGGGAACTTAAGGGGGGGGGGAGGGGAGAACTGAAGAGGGAGGGCAGAAGGGTGTGGGAGATAGTGGTAGGAACAAACAGTGAGAGATCTTAGTGAAAGATGGAAATAGAGATATATTTTAGTGAGATATCAAGTATTAACATTGAAGAGATATACAGGAGGAGGGGGAGAACTGAAGGGGGGGGGGGTGGTTGTATGAGATGGTGGTAGGAACAAACAGTGAGAGATCTTATTGAGAGATGGAAATACATGTATTGTAGTGAGTTATCAAGTATTACAGATATATACATTAAAGAGGTATACATTGTACGTATATAAAAGAAGTCAACATATATATGGAGAGATAGAAATAGATTGAGAAAGACAGATGTACAGATTAAGATAGATACATACTGAAAGAGATGCAATTTTGATGGATCTAAACAGAGGGGTGCAGAAAGTTGGTCATGAGTGGAGAGAAGTGGCAAGATATTGAGAAAGAAAGTAACATATAGATAGAAAATAGAAGATAAAGGGAGATAGAGAAAGATATATAGGGAGACTGAGACTGACTTAAATAGAGCTAGATAGGAAGAAACATGTACAGGGAAAGATGGAAGAGAGAGAGAGGCAGAAGAAGGGTCAAATGGACGAAAAAGAGATATAGATATAGATATAGATATAGATATAGATAGAAAGAAAGAGATAGATAGATAGAGAGCGAAATGGAGAGAGGTAGAGTAATTGAATAGACAGAGGTAGATAGAGAGGAATGAGAAGAAGCAAAGACACGTAAGAGAAAAAGAGGGGGAGATGAAAGGAAACAGTGAAAGAGATAAATGGAGATGAAAGGAGTTTAGTGAGAGAAGGAGAGAGAGAGATAAAGATATATGAATGATTGGATTAGAGAAACAGCGAGAGACTGAGATTTGAAGAGAGATGTTTTCACATGATGACAAATAATGGGATTGCCTCAGTGACATCAGCTTAGTGGAAGAGAAGCTGATTATATCGTCTCCTCATCCACGAGAGCATCAAATTGGTTTAAATGGCATTTTCTAAATTTGCCGACTCCTATTAAGCCGTTCAAGTCTGGCCCCGAGCGTTATATAGCTTGGATCCATGGAAACTTCATCGTGGAGCAGAATGAGATGAGTTTCAGTAGGTTAAAGAGCCTGCTAATGGATGTTTGTGTGGTTTCAGTGCATCTATGTTAGAATAACGCATGGATTTTAAGGACTGGAGTATTTCTTTGAACATAATGCATACTATAAATATTCATGATCCTTTTGTACCATCGAGAAGCAGAACCCAACTTGTGAGTGGAATATGACACCAGGAATTGAGGTGGCTGAGTCAATGTCTAGACACTGGCTAATATTTATAACAATTGGCCAACAACATTTTCATATATTTATCCTCTGTAGCTCTCCATTAATAGACCATTTCTGTGATGCATTCAAATTCTGTATGTGCATTGTTCACAAAAAGTTGCCGGAAGCTTGCTTTGCCTGGCAACAGCTGATGAATGCTATTATAAAGTAATTTCTACATAAGAAATTTAATTGGAGGGAGCAGATGAATGAAATGGTTCATTGCAAGATCGAAGAAAAGGAAGCCCTTGAATTTTAAAACATTAGAATAACAGTCTGTTATATCTATACACAATCACAACCAAAAGTTGCAGTAGTTTGGAATTATTTCAGTTATCCCCAATACTCAATTAACTTAACTGCATTTTTGAGACACAGTTTTCTCTTGCAATCTGACTTGCAAAACTTGCGAAAATAAAAACCTTGCGAAATGTATGGCATTACAGGTATGTGGTTGCTACAACTATTACTGTTAAGTGATAACATATGAATCAACGATACCGTAACTTTGATATAATTATTAGGTCTGAGTTTGATGAAATTTCAGTCATTTGGTTTGGTTTGGTTTGTCTGACTTGACTCTCTATAATAAGAGCTTGTGAACTTGAACATGCTGATACAAGCCATCCATTGAGGAGCAGATACGCTGTAGAAGATGATTGTTGCATAAAAATGTGATGGCATCTCGAGAGTGCTGGGAAACTATTAGGGTCAAGTTGTGGTGTATTGTGCTCCAGGTTGACCCTGGAGGGAGGTCCACAAAAACATTGGGCTCTGTGCTGCCAAGTGAATTTAGCAAGGAAGATTCTTGAGATAGCTTTAACCTTGCTTTCACACGCTTGGAGAGTGCTTGATTTGAATGCTGAATTACAAACGCGATTGCAATCATGATTTGAATGATCATTTGTTCATATTACTAAAAGGTTGAATAAGTTGAAAGGTAATAAGCTCAAATCCCAAAACATGATTGGAGGTTAGTTATGTTCACACGGTCATTTTGAAGCTTAATTCTGGTGAAACATGATTGGAAAACACCTCCGGACTGTCATTTGAATCAGGATTGGAATTACAGTTCAAATCACCCTCCACGATTCCAGTTTGCATTCAAACTCAAAAATGCATAATTTGAAACATCATTTTAGTGATGCATTATTACATTCAAATTAAGCACTCTTCGTACGTGTGAAAGCTAGGTTAGATTCTTGAGATAGCTTTAGAGTGAAGAAGAGTAGGAAGGGGTGTGTCCTCTAGTAGATTTCAAAGCCCAGGCTTTTATAGAAATCATATTTAATAATTGTCATCGATGCTGTATCTTTGCTCCATCGAGTCTTGACTCTTCAAGGCAGGGAACGATGGTTTCCTCTACAATTTGGAATCTGGGAAACCAGCTCTGCGTTGAATAGGGAGACAAGTTCTTTTAACATATGACACACATACACACATACACACACACACACATGCGAACCATCCATCCAGACTGGATTGATTTTGCAGATCTATCAAGTTGCTTGTATAAGTATGGTTTTATTCTAGGTCTGGATATAGAGTGATATTGATGCCCTTTTCTTTCTGATGATTTAAAAGTGAAAGCTAAGCCTTTATATGCATGTTTCTGTGTCACATACACTCACTCTCTCCCTCTCTTTCTTAATAGTTCCCTTTAAGTGAAGTGGACCTTTAATTGAGCTGGGAATTAGGGAGCAATTTTCGTTATCCTGATTAGAGCTGTAATGTTCAATGTCACCTCTGGCCTTTTAGGAATTGGGTTGGCGATTATTATTGTAGGGGATGTGTGTGTTATATGAGTATGTCTGTGTCATACAATGTGGATATACAGTACAAGGTTCTTATTTGTGTATGGGCATGGGTTTGGGTTTGTTAATGTGTGTGTATGTGTGTGTGTGTGTGTGTGTGTGTGTGTGTGTGTTGTTGTTGTTGTTTTGATTTGTAAGGCATGTGTAAGTGACACTAGTAGACTGCATGCGACACATGAATTATTTCTTTCCTTGTTAATACTCTAGATCAACCTGATGAGCAAGTAGATCAAAGGGAATGGTACAACAAGAATGGTGATGATTATACCTTCTTTGTGAACATGCTTCTTGAATGCATACTAAATGGTATGCATTGAATTTTTCATTGCTGCTGGAATTCTTGGAAATATAGATTTTGAGCTGGATGGTGATTTCAGAGGCTGTTCTCTTTGTCTGAAGGTCAAAGTGGAGGGAATGGAATCAGGGCAGGGGCATGGTGGGGTTGGGAATGACTTCAGTGTGGTGTATTGTAGGGTTGACAATGGCATTAAACCACCATTTACCTCTCAGCCTCCACTTGTATTGAGATATTGTATGTCTACGATAGTCTAACAATTCAGACAGGATTTTTCCTCTCCTGATGTGGTCTCTACCAATTTGAAAAAAAAAGTTTTCTTTTTCTCTTCACTTTATACAGGTTCTTCAAAAACAAAACAAATCAATGCTGATTGAGGTTTTAAGGAAACTAATTTGTTGAAGGGGAATTTTTGGAGCAGATAGATGTTAGTCTGAAATGAAAGAGTAAAATTTCAAAAGTACAATTCAGTAAAACTTTGATTTGAATTGGATAAAGGTCAGGGAAGTTTTGAGAGTGTGAAGCTTTCACTAATTCCCCAAAAGAGTTTTTTTTTTTTTTTTTTTAAAAGCAGTCAAAAAGTAAAATGTATTCAAATAAGTGAGTTGATGATGTCATCACCTCACAACTTGCCATAGAAGTTTGTAGAGAAATCTTGAGATAGCCATTCTGTTATTGTTTTCATTTTTGTTGTTATTCTTGTTGTTGTTCAAAAGCAATAATGCCTCCGTCTCAAATCTTAATTAATATCTGAGTGGTCATTAGTATGAAGTTATTTAGCCAGGAATAACATTTTCCTTCACACTTCTTACTATAAAAAATGATAATAACAAAATGTACATAATTAGCAGAAATTCACTCTCATTGTGACTGTTACAATTTACTCTCTCGTTGTGACTGTTACAATTTACTCTCTCTTTTCAGATTACTTTGTAAGTGGTCTGGGATTCCCTGTTAAGCAATTAAGAAGCCAGACATTGAGAGACTAACACGAGCCTATTACTTACTTTTTTTCGGTGGGACTGAAACAGGCCACCTTTAATGGTGACCTGCATCACCTCAGCAGATGTGAAGGGTGTTGATCCGCTTACAGAGAAGCAGTGGCTTAACCCACATGACACTGCTGTCTCAAAATACCGTTGATACTGTGTGCAGACATTTTAGGCATGGTAGTGACGGAGTTAAAAAAAGTTGTACTGTACATGGCAAGGTATTTTTGGCGAGAGAGTTTTTCTCACGGAGGCGAGTTCGGGTCCCCCTCTCAGACAACAAAAATAGCTGACCTGGGCCTGCCTGACTCGACAATCTATTCAGGTTGGGAGTATGGCCCACATTGTGGGTGTTTCCTGGGCATGCCCCTCACAGGCAAAGCACTGTGGGAAGAATGGACAGCAACGGTAAATGCCACCACACTCATCACAGAGGTGAACAAAATATCTGACTTATTCATTTAGCAGAGTATGTTATTTGCAGCGTGTATCCATAATGAAATGCCATGAGCGAATGTAACATGATGTTTAAAGGCAGGTTTTAGTACTTTCGATTTGTGCCCATGAAAATCATAGAGGGTAGTCTCTGATCATGTTCTTTAACCTGTTGACGACTGACTGATTTTGTTATTACACACATTTCCCGTAGGCACAGTTCTGCCCAAGTATTTTCACGACCTGTCTTCAGTGGGTTAATAGCCTCTTGTGATGTGGCTATAATGCAATTAGCAGAGCTCACAAGTCGAAGCATTAGTGCTTGATGTTCAAAAGTGGAACTATTCTTTTCTGCACAGAGTTAAGTATTTCTTAACATGATGCTTGTGTACCTTTGCATAGAGAGAAAATGGCAGGGCATAGAATAAATCAAGGCAGTCTCCTGAATGTGGCACAGTTTTGTGGTTGTTGTTCTAATCTTTCTCAAGAGAAACTTTGCACCACACAAATAGTAACATGGACGGTAAAGGCAGAACATTAGCAATTTTTTGACCCATTAAAATCCTTGACAAATTCTGCTGCAGAAATGGGCAAAAGCAAAATTCAAGCAAAATTCTAGCTCAAACAACCGTAACCTCTCAAAAATGACCATGGTTGTAGTCGCTTGTAAAGCAAACTGCAGTTGTTCACACAAGTATGCAAAATACCAATGTTGATGATGTCATTGCTTTGGTCCTGAACTTATCCATTATCTCTCTCTCTCTTTTTTTTTTTTTCTCTCTCTTTCTCTATTTTGCATCACGTAGAACTGATTAGCTTCAGTGCCATTGAATGTGTGCGATCTAGTTTCCATCACACTCTGCCCTTTGGTTAACTCTATCGTTTCCAATAGTGATCTGTTCGTATGCAATATCTATGGGATTGTTTGATGGTGGTCTGTCTTTGGGTTAAGTATGGAGTCCCCTCAAATTGTAATTCACCCCTCGGGGGAGTGAGTAATGACTGTTTTGCAAATGATTAACTTCATTTGGAATAGTTGCGTTGCCCGCTGTGGCTTTTTGGTACATTTGTTTGCCTGTTTTTTTCCTCCAGTAATTACGATGGTGACAAATATTTCAGTCATTGGTCCTGCATTCTTTGCCGTTTATTCCACCCCCAACTGGATTAAGATTTATCAACTGATATCTAATCTATCGTAATCTGATCTACAGTAATCAATACAACTGTAAATACACACGTGTGGATCATGCGCAAAGTTGCTGTAGTATATTCTGCATTTTGGATTTGGTTGTGCATTTTTTCTCTGGCTCCAGTCACTGATTTGAATGCAGAATTAAGGTTCATCACAATCGTTACCATCTGTCAGGCTGCATGCATCTTACTTTAATTTCAAATTTGTCTTCTTATCATTTTGTTTCCTCCACTACTGATCAACTATGTACAGAAAAAGAAGCTTTCTTTGAAGAGACTCAACTTTATATACAGAAACTTTTTCACCCTGAATAATGTTTCATCATACACCATCAATCCATAGACTGTGCCTCTCAGTCATTGATTTCCTCGTTGGAAGAATCTAATTGAAAGAGCTCCTTAAAGGTAGAGGATACCTTTTACAGACCCCCCAAAATGCAGCAA
Source organism: Diadema setosum (assembly GCF_964275005.1). Taxonomy (NCBI): domain Eukaryota; kingdom Metazoa; phylum Echinodermata; class Echinoidea; order Diadematoida; family Diadematidae; genus Diadema; species Diadema setosum. The sequence continues at coordinate 18,042,809 of NC_092687.1, read as the reverse complement.
AACATTAAATATGAACCTCAGGGGACTTGTTTAGGCCACTGCTGAGAAATTTGGAAGTCAACAGTTATCTACAATTTGAATAATGCACAAAACTCAACTACTCAGTAGTTCTGTGTGTCAGCCACACTTAAGCCTTTTTGTTGCAGTCTTCTGTATTTTTTTATCTATAACACAAATCTAAAAGTATAAGAGCTGATGTAATATTTAACATATAGAGTGTGTGGCAAGAGTGTATATAGAAATGTTTGTAAGTTTTGATGAACTTTCTTCACAAAATATACATGATGGACACACATGCAGTGCATGGGTCTGCAAAGGTAGCCTAGTAATGTACTGGAATTTACGGTGAGCCCCGAAAAAAATTCAATTCAAAATCTAACGGTCAATAAGAATGTACTAAATGTTACCTTCCACTTTCAATACTTTATGGGAGTTTCTAAAATGATACTCTCTTCAACATACCACTGTATTTATACAACTCTTCATTTAAGGCATGCAAATGGGATTCCCTACCTTTAAACCCATTTTTTATGTAACTGGTGCAAATTATATAATGCCGCTTGGGCGACAAGCCCTCGTATCTGAAATTTTGGTGAAAATGACGTTTCTTGGATTAATGGTCAGATAATCAGTTTTAAGAGTGATTGTCCTGTCACAGTCCTAACTGTCTTACCCCCCAAAATGCAGCCACCACGGCATGTCAAAGGAGAGGTTCTCCCATTTGATATAGGGCTTTGGCTGCCATGTTTTTGTTTTGTTTTTTGCTCTCCTGAACGTTTGATATTTTGTAGACAGGAGGTCTTGTCACCCCAGCGACGATAAATAGGTTCTTGTCCCATTGAAAGTATAGGTCCTGTGTCTGGAAAGTGCACATTTGAGCAGGTGTGAACAGTCTTGGTAATGCCCTGATAATATGACAGGTCAATGCAGAATCTGTATTTAATAGAGTATAAAATCATAATGGTTCTTCACTAATGTTAATCAGATCATGAATGCAAATTAGAAAGCCCAATCACAGTGCTAACTGCAAGTGTATGGTGAGCACCAGTAATATTAGAATACACATCATGCTACAATGCATAATTTCATAATGTCTTAAAAATGCACCTGTCAATGATACAATTTGTCAAAAATGGCTATACCGGGGGAACCCCTTCCCCCCTCTACCCCATCATTCCCTCCAGCCCCAGGGCAGGAGGGCATTGCTAAATCTAGCACACAGGAACTGCAATAAGACTGTTGGCAAATTTGAGGGGAAATACTTGATTTCCTATTCCCCCTTCCTCCTGGGGGCGCACACGGGTCCAGGTATCCCCCCCCGCCTCCCCCCATGAGGAGTGTTCAGGAGGTGTCAGTGATGACTTCATCATGTGAAGGGGAGAGGGACCCCAGCTGGTCAGTTTCTGGACACTGGCTAGCCTTTTGTCAAGGCCCTCTCGCTGTAATGGGCGAGCGAAGCGAGCCCAGCCGAGCGCGCCAGGGCCTTTTGAGATCTGCTTCACACATTATTATTCATGACACGTGAACCCTTCTGAATACTCATTTTAATGGCTTCCGGTCAACCAATGGAATGGCGCGCTCCCCGCATCCTCAGCCTTGGTGGTCATGCCTGTTCGCATGCATCACTGACCACCCGAGGAGGTCTGCCACGGAACTCTACACACTCTGTGTGTAGAGTTCTGTGAGAGTGTGTAGAGTTCTGTGAGGTCTGCGGCAGCGGCGTGCATTCGCTCTATTCAAATCGGGTTCGAGCAGACAGACACGCTGATTGGACCCCGACTTTTGCTCCCGAAATCGGGGAGCAAAAGTCGGTAATTCAAAGGGCTAACAAAAGGATGCGAAGCAGATCTCAAAAGGCCCTCGCGCAACCCCTCTCAGCTGGGCTCTCTTCACCATACAGCGAGAGGGCCTTGACAAAAGGCTAGGCTAACAGCTGTGTCTGGTCGGGGGTGTGTGGAAGGTTACAGCCCCCTGAGGAAGGGGGACAATTTTTGCTGACTTTCTTGCCCAGCATTCTGCTCTACTTTTACTCCAGTGTGATTAGAAACTTGTTATCACAAATTGATGTCAATGTACATGCATTACACTTTCAATTTCAATTTTGTATCCAATATGTTATCACATAGCTGGGATAGACGGTTGAATGTGTCCCCTAATGCAGGGTTTATGGTCATTATAGCAAAATTAATCAAACAATTTAGCAGTCATAAAATAAAACTTGTGGAGCCTTGTCTTGGAAGAATGTCTTTATTAGTTAGTTTGAAAGCAGAATGGGATATGAATATTTGAATAGCATCCAGAGATTTACGTGAAGCTAGGACGGGTGTAAATATTCTTTTAGTGGTACAATTGTATGTTTTAAGTGAAAACTTGCCTGGTGTTCATGAATTGAATATGAAATTTTGCAGTGAAAGTGACAAACTTCTCTGTATTTTACAAATATTGTCATCAACAGAATGTTATAGCAGGGCTGGTGGAATGGGGGTGGGGGGGGGGGGATGAGGGTGGTGGCCATGGATATAGGGCAATTGTGTGGGATACTTACAACTTTGAGGTGTCATATTTCTCATTATTTTGTTGTTTTGGAACATATCTTGCATTCTGATAGCTATGAAATGACAATGCAAAACAAGGATCATATCTATAGTTTAAACATAATCTCACGTTGAATCAAAATAACCTTTGCTACCACACAGAAAGCAAAAAGTATCATATCTATACGTTATACAAGACCTTGATCTAGTTTTGACTGTCAGTAGATTTAATGTTGTCAATTAGTGTGACATATATATCTGAATTGAGAGATCTGTGGCTGAAATGAATTTGATTTCTCTCCTGTCAGTTTTAGACCAGACTCCGTGGAATGAATATTAATGTATTTTGGATAGTAAGTCCAAAGGGATTCTTAAATCTCTGATCGGGGATTCAAGGCTACAATATGAATAATGAATTGAGTGTGAAGCGATGGCCTTTTTGTGAGCATGAGTGTTTTATGCAAGATTCAGCAATTGGTTTTTACACCACGGTGTTATTTGCAGCTCAGACCTGACGGGTACAAGAGTTGCTGAACATTGTATTTTGACGGAGCAATCCCGGATATTTTTAGCCTCTCTTTCCATCCGCTTTGCTGTCATCGACTGTCGCATTTTAGCGGCCGGTCTTTGACGTGTGTCGACGTATGGGCCGCCGGTTTGCTGTGGCAACACACGAGTGTATGAAAACAATGAAACAGTAGGGAAGAGGAAAAGGATGTTACTGAACTGGGAAAGAGATGTGGTACTGGGAAAAACTACTCCAGTAGTGACGTCCATCTTAAAGGGATCGTATTGTCGTTAAAAACCAGAAACGTTTGCGTGCATTTTTAATTTCGCCAATTTTTCAAGAGCCAGGATTTGCAAAATTTAAATGCATGTGACAGCTCTTGTCAAACTGTAGGCATTGAATGCCAGTGGATACTCGTGAAAATTGCTTGCCGCGAAAAAGAACGTTGCCTCCAATTTACAAAAATTTCATGCGAGGAGAATATCTTGCATGACAGTATAATTATAATGGCAGTGAGATGTTGTGGATATGTGGACTTATGTTAGAGGCGCTTGATGAGCACCTGCATGTACTGTTGAGTTTTAGGAGGCTCTGTTTAACTACATTGTGTGCTTTGACTCGAGTTTTAGCACCACAATTAGGAATCGTCAATTCTTTCTGTCCTTCTTTCTCCCTTAACCGGTTGAGGACAAGTCCCGAGCATACTCGGGCAGGGGTCTATGGGAAATGCGTGTTGTAGCAAAATCAGTCCGTCATCAACGGGTTAAGATCAGTGATTGACGAGTTTGATGTTGTCGAAACTTTCACCATAGCAGTGGCAGTTAGCAAAAATGTTTATAATTTTTCAGGGGTAGTAGTAGGAGTGGGTGCTGCCTTCTTCCTGATCATGGCCTTGCTACTCCACTCCTGTTGCTAGAGACCAGGATCTCATTTCGGCTTGTTTACAGAAACACGGCGGAGGGGAAAAAGGTGTCAGTCTGATGCCCTGACATGCTGGTAGGGAGAGAGAACCAGGTCTACCAGGAAACACCCGTCATGGTCCCTGGCGATGAGATGGTCTAGCCTCTTTCGAAAGCCCTCGCACTGTCGTTAGCGGTGATAGTCGCAAGCTGAAGTCGAGCACGTCAGCGCGAGGGTCTTTTGGAACATGATATGAGAATGTGACCACTATTCTATATAATTTGCTGGAAGAAAGCTGAACTGGCTCACCACTCCTGCAAAATGACCAAGTCACTTCATGACAGTGTTAGTCATTTTGACCAATGAAATTGGTACTATATTGGTCCATTGACCATCATTAGGAGTACAATTAACTCTGCATTAGTCAAATCCAGAGGTACTGGGGAAAATTCCTTGACTTTACATGAATTTCACCGAAGTACACTGGAATTTTATCAAAGCCATTTGCTGAAGAATTTTTCTTAATTGAGCCAAAATATCTTAGTCTGAAACATGTTGACTTGTCCGATGTCATCTTATGCAAGATTGACCATATGTATGCACACGCTTCTTCAAAAAGAGCTCTGTTCACTGCTGGAGATTTTTGCTTATCAATCAGACATTGTGAATTTTGTAATTCAAACGTGTGTATTATAGAGAAATGTGGACCTAACTGTGAAGACACTCTTGCTCTACCTTGTCTCTCATGTATCATGGATACACTTTGTTGCACGAGATGACCCGCTGCTCGCTTCTCTTGCAATTACCACAGCGAGAGGGTCTTTGACTAAGACTACAAACCCTTCACGGTGACAGGACTGTACGAGGAAACATCCTCCATAGGCCCTTGTGGTAGTGATGTCCGGGAGAACCAATTCACATATTTGAAATAATAACTTTGAAATAATAATGTCAATCTTTAGCTAAATTGCTCATAGAGCCATTCGCAGACTATGCAACGATGCATGTATTGTTTGTTCATCAAAAATCAGTTTTTCTGCAGTATTCTTATGAAAACAGATCTTGTTGAGCATTTTAGTCAAGTTTCTGGGCAAGAAAAGGTTTATCAAAGTATTTCAAGATTTGATCATCTCATCATCTTTGAAATATTGACAATAATGATAATGATAACATAAGTAATGATAATGATTTAACTGAACAATAGAACTAATAATGATTATATTATCATTACTATTATCATTGACCCACTGATGAAGATGAACTGTTTTTCCTATTACAGAGTACACACATTTTCCATTAACCCCAGTATGAGAATATTCTGGACTAGTTTTCAACAGTTTCATACTAGGATATGCCAGAAACTCTGCCTTCTTTTGGATCAGAATGCAATCTTTACTCATCTTCTTTAATTTTGTTTTGTATGTTTTATTGGAAGTATCCCTGTGAAGTGTTGTCACAAAACTGAATGCTATGCCAAGGGTAGAGGGCGATGATGAAGCCAAATGTGTAATGTTATATCTCAGTACAGCTCTTGAGTTCATGCACTTTGAGGGGCTATTAGGTGTCAGCCCATCCCAACAAGCCCATCCCCATCCAGACTCTTCAAAACTCTTGTTAGGCCCGTTCACACTTACAGTGAAACATTGCGATGTTTTGTGGTGTATTTCACAATATGAAAGCTTATACACGGTGAAATACCGTGGTGCTGTGGGTGGTAACTCAAACTTCGTGCGAAATGTGCATGGGAGCTTTGAGTTTGCATTGTGTCACAAAATACCACCCACCACACTGCGGTTTATTTCTCACGCAACCTAAAACACTTCCTGTCTTTTCCCCCATAGGAGATAGGCGTATCAATGTATGTGCAGTGCTAATCTTGTAGAGGTTTTCTTTTGGGCCGGAAATACCGTGGTATTTTGTGCATGAAAAAAAAAGTACGAACTGAAATGGTGCTGCGATTATTTCTGCTGTATTTCGCCAATGAGAAGAGTGTCAAGAAATTGCTGTAGTATCTAATGCCATGATTATTCCAATGTGAACGCATGTCTAGACTTCTAACAGGATCCATAGAGTTCTAAAAGGAAATGCAGACTTTTGATAGGATCCATATCTGGTTCCTGTGGGGAAAGGGTTAAATGCATGGACGCATAGGTTTCTACAGGGATAGGAATGACAATCACCGGAATAGACATTTTTGTGAATGCAGTTTATACTAAACCTGTGTTGGCACCATTGGAGGTAAAGGCAATGATGAAATATTTGGACAAGCGAAACATGACCCCTGATTGACCGGATTGTTGGAGTTCGGAACGAGCTCGCTTTCCCGATACAATTACAAGTTTCTCAAGTGCAGTCTACAAGCACCAATGCAAACGAAAACTCTCTTGTTTTACGAGTTCTGAGAGAGACTGGTTTCTGTAGTCCTGACGCAAGTGCTATCACAATGAAAGGATCTGTATCAAACCCATCAGTATTTTTGTTCACAAGCCCTTCCTTGTACTCCGCAAGGCACGGTGTCTTTTACTGACCGTGGGAAAGGTACATTTATTGCACATTCCAAGAAGGAAGATGATGACAAAGTCATGTAATAAGTTGCGCGAGGTTCCTGCTTCATTTAACCCATTTTAATAGGACGGTTTGATTTTGCTGCGACACGCGTTTCCCATAGATGCTTACCCGAGTATACTCAGAACTCATCCTCAACGGGTTTAGAATAAGCATACTTTTCCTTTCCCTTTCTGTTTGAAGAAGATGGAAAGGAAAATTGTGTTCTTGATAATTTGTTATCCTACATTTCTTTTTCTTTTTTTGTGGTCTTTCCTTTCAAAATCGATGAGGAAGGAGTCTAGCAGGGTGTAATTATCCTGTAAAACAAAAAGTACCCTCTGGTTCAAAACTTGCTTTATATCATTTTTAATCACAGTTATTGAATACTAATACTTCGTAGAGTGAACAAACTTACTCACTCCCAAGGGTCTGTTTGTTCAGAGTTGATACTTTTCAAAATATTTATGATTAGATAATGAAGTTATTAGCATGCAGTGTTACAGTTGATTGTCATTCTAAATCTTTTATTTCACTTTTCTGCTTCCCGTTTTTTTTTCTTTTTGCTGTGTCTGCAGGCCGTCACGTCTGAGCTCTGCCATGTCTGCCAGAAGCGTGTTTATCCTATGGAGAAAATCACCGCAGACGCCATCATCTACCACAAAACCTGCTTCCGATGCGCAGAGTGTAAGAAGTGCCTCAGGTGAGCGAAAAATGGGTGGTTCGCGACGATGCAGTCCTTTATGATGGTTTATTGTCACTTGTTCTACTATCAGATGGTCTACTTCCCAGTTTGTCTAACACCACTACGGCTATTCAAAAATCACTTGGTCTACCATCAGCTTTGTCTAATGCCCTTTTGGTTTACTTCTCACTTGGTCTAATGCCCGGTTTGGCTACTTATTGTTTTGTCTAATGACTAGATGGTCTAATTGTAGTTTTGTCTCCTTGGACTTTTTCCCATTTTGTCTAATGAGCTGTTGGTATTAGATGAAGTGGGCATAGCCCATCTGGAAGTAGACCAACTGGTAATGAGACTAAGTGGCAACTGGACTAAATGGTCATTAGACGAACTGGTTGTAGACGAAACAGGATTAGAACATGTGAGTTAAGACTAAATGGTTAATATTAGACAAAGTGGGAGTAGACCAAGTGATAGATGACCCTCGCGTTCTTTCATTATTTCGAGCTAAACTTACATCCAAATAAAGTACAATTGCAGTGTATACAAACGGGTGGTCCGTGAGGGGTTTCAGCATGTCGCTGCAACATGCTCAAATTCGTGTGCAACATCCTCAAGAATTTGCAACATGCTCCAAGTATGAAATGTATTCATACTTGTGAAAAATGTGCTCAACTTGAGAAGCATCAAACAACCTGGTCCTAAGGACATACGTGAGACGGAGCATTGAATGTAAGCAGCGAAAAGTGAAATCAGCTGCAGAAAATTGTGCAGTATATGCTCATGATGTGTGCTCCGTGCACATACAGTTAACAACAAAATTATTCACACCCCCGAGAAATTATCAGTTTTGAGCAGATTTCTTACAAATAAAGGATGGAGTGACGGTGATTGGGTGTTAACTATTTACTCTTATTTGTCCTCTATAAATTGACATGAATTCCAGTTTCACATCATTTGCATAACAATAGAAATGTTGAGATATAACATCCAATCACCATCGCTCAATCCTTCACTTGTAAGAAATCTGCTCAAAACTAAAAATTTCCCAGGGGTATGAATAATTTTGTTGTTTACTGTACAAATTCCGCTCTATTCCCACATTCAGAGCTTGCAACATGCTCAACTTAAAGTTGTGGACCACCAAAGATGCTGCAGATTAACATTTTTGGATCTGAATTTTTATCATAATAAAACTTTGTTGTATGGGAATGCACTGTATTGTATTTTATGTGCGGATGGTCATTTCACTACATCCAGACAGCACAACAATCCTTTGTAAAGATTATGGAAGGGCAAATGCATTGATAAGAAATTCTTAGGGTATGGAAGAAAACAGGGTAGGACATTGCAACATGTTCAGATTTAATTCAAATTTTTGTAAGCAAATAAGAAGTTAAATACAAAAAAGTGCAAAAAAAAAATGAGGATGGCAAGCAGTTGTAAAGTTAATAGTGTGTAGAGGAGTCTCTGCAAGCCTTGTTATTATCAGCTGTTCTGCAGTATAGTATGTTTCACGTTATTGAACAGGGGAGTTGGAAAGGTTATGGGGCATAGGAGGAACATGTGCAAAGCTTTACATTACAAGTGAGTAATTTTAAAGAGGAGTTCTGTTAGAATGTGTTTTCAGACCTATTTCCTGTTAGTCTGCCTCTTTATGTCAAAACAGGATAAAAGTCCAGGGTGGTTGAATAAAAAACAAAATAGAAGATACTCTTGAAGCAGCAACTGGGTGACAGCAGGAACAATTTTCCTATTCTCAGCGAAGTAGCCTATATCATGTATAGTTTTTTATTTATTTATTTATTTCTTTATTTCTTTATTTTTTTTTTTTTTGGGGGGGGGGTGATGTTAAAAGGGCTTGTTAGAAACATCAGGACAAGCAGTGGGCTGATTTTCTAGACTACACTGATCACAGCTGGCTGTACAGCCCTTCTCACCTTCTTTGAAATAGAAGTGTCGCTTTGGATCTATTTTGAGGCTGATTGTGTCACTGAGCAAAGCCTGGCGTTGTGGTTATAAGCTCTTCATTTCTAATTAGCTTCTTCTTTTTTTTTGCCGTGCTACGAGGACTGTCTGCCCAACCAAATGAAAATGAATGGTTCCTTTAAAACATACGGTAAAAAAGGTAACAAATGACCGTTACCACAAAGTGTGGGGAGCATTATGGTCTGGCAGAGTCATTGGACACCCAGTGCTTTATGCTCTATCAGTGCCATTTTTGACCATCTGTTTGTGATGGATTGAGTTAATTATGTATCTCTTGAAAGAGATGGTGGTGTGATGGAAAAAAAAAATGGAGACAGTTTTAGAAACAGAAGAGAGAGAAAATTGGGCGCACTGTCAAATCCTCATTGTACAAGTGTACATGTCTTTTATAGCTCTCTGTTAACATCTGTAGACACTTACTAAGCGACTCCAAAGAAGTCTCGAATAGAACATGATGATTTTTTACCCCATTCTACCCAAAACAGAGAAAACTTGCTTCAATTTGCCAAAACTTCAATTATGTATCCTCCAGTAATCATTGTGATCTATACCATGTTTTATCGTTGCAGAAATGGATGTTCAAACCTAGCACACTTTGATTTTTGTGAATACTTATTTGATATGTGGTTTGCTGCAAGATAATTTGGAATGATTTGAAGAATGCATTACAACGCGTCACAATGTAGTAATGATCATTATAGCACCTTTTGAATTGAACAACATAAGAAACTATATTTTTTTCAGAATGGTATGATTTAGTGCAACTGAAATTCAATCTGTATCATGGTGGTTACAAATGTGCCACCTACAATTTGTTCATGAAAAGTAATTTGCATAATAATATGTGGAATATATTGATATGTTTTGTTAATGAAATGAGCTAACTTTATGTATATTGTTGTTTTCCTTTTTTTCTCTTTGTTTTGTCTTTCCATCCTGCCCTATATCTCCTCTTTCTATACTTCAAATCTTGTCTGAAACTTTTGAATATCTGTCCCAGTATACTTCTCTTCTTCTTCTCTCTTTCATTAATCCTCTCTCTGTTCTATCACATGTTCATGTCTGTTAACACTGTCTTTCTTCTTCTTCTTCTTTTTTTTTGTTGTTGTTGTTGACAATTTCTATTCCCTGGTACCTGTGGCATATTATAACATTTCTGAAACTTGTGTCACTCCCTCTCTGTTATCTCTCACCATCTCTGTATTTCTGTCTATCCTTCCACTCTTCTCTATCAAAAACAATAACATTTTTCTATCTTTTCATATATTTCTACCATACTATATACTCCAATCTTTTCTCTCTTATCCTTTCTTAATATCTTGTTTCTTTTTATGTTTATGTATTCTTACCCTTCATATATTTTTACTCTCTTCACATGTCTTCTCTCCTTTTTATATTTCATACATATCCTCTTCTTTCATATATATCTTATGGTTATCTTTCTCTCTCTCCATGTTTTATATGTTTCTCTCTCTCTCTCTCTTCGTATGTTTCTCTTTCCCTTTATATATTTCATATGTTTCTCTTTCTTTTCATATGTTTCACTTTCTGTTAATATGTTTCTCTTTCTCTCATGTGTAATTTGTTTCTCTTTCTGTTTATATGTTTCTCTTTCTCTTCCTCTTCATATCTTTCATATGTATGTCTCTCTCTCTTTCTGTCTATCCCTTTTGCCATCTCTTCATTGACTTCCTATGAGTGCTCCTCCTCTTTTTCATTTTCCATCTCTTCCTCCGTATTTTTCCTATACCCTCTTGCTCTGTGCAGCCTGGGCAAGTATGCAGCTTGCAAGGGCAACGTCTTCTGCCTCCCCCACTTCAAGCAGAATTTCAAGCTGAAGGGCAACTACGACTTCACAAACAACCCGGCGACGCCGAGGCAGACGAACGGAGTTTCAGGTATACGTTCGACTAACGTCACCGTCACCTCCAAGAAATACTGACTTTCAGCTTCCAAAACGTCCTCTCTGCAAATATATATATATTTACTCTCTCTATATCATTAACATATCCGTGACCATCATATTTTATCTGCCGCTGTATCATCCTTCATAATCCACCTTCGCCCACAAGTGATGCCCTCGGTTTGCATAACACTGCATGCCATTGAGAAGACTTATTTATTTATGTGTCATTCGACACCGCTCATGTTTGTTTGTTTGTTTGTTTGTTTTTTGATCACAAACTGACTGCCTTCAGCACCTAGTCAGGGCCTTGCCAAATGTATTCAAATGCTCCAAACTCCATGCTGTTGTTGGGTGTGGCCCTGCATGGTTGTTCGTCATACTGTTTCGGTTTTGTCTCATTACAGAGTGATTCTTTTTTGAATCGGGTGAAGTGGTGCATGCTCAGTCATCCTCCTCAAATTCTTCCCTAACTTGCGCAATATTTCCTTTAGATACTGCAGGGTGTTTTGAGTAAGATCTCAATAAGCCTTTGAGTGATAACTCAGTGATAGTTTTTCAAACTTTTGAGGGTTTGTAATGAATGGGTAAAGAAGACAATATCTACTATCCACCTAAGTTTTGAATGAGGAATGCCAGACCTTCCAGGGGGCGGGGCAGAATCTACCAGTCACACCCCCCTTTGAGAGTGGGGATTTCCACAGAGCTGAGATGCCTTTTTGGAAGCAGCCCAACTCGGGAGCAGCATCACGCCTTGCTCTTGCATACTCACTTTTAACTCCAGCGAAGAATGCACATGTCACGCAACCAAATTCCTATCTGCAAACTTCAAAGCGAGCAGAATAACTCTTGACCATCCACAAAATCAACTAACAGTACGCTCACAGGTTCACAGCATCTTCAAGTAAAGTACCATTGCTATATATGCTGTATGGAAACTAGTGTCTCCCTTACACACCAGAGTAGGATGAAGACTGGTAATTAACCCCCATCTGTGCCAGGGACTTTGGACAGTGTGTACAATGCTATGGGGATTTCTGTGACAATCGGCACTCAATAGTACACAAAGGTTTAGAGCAAATTGACTGGCTAGGCATTGCACCTCTGTAACAACAAGCTTAGATGCAAAATCTGTTTTGAAAAATAGAAAATAGCTCCTCTTGTTATTTATCTATTGAAATGTTTTTCTTTTTATTTTCTTTTATTTATTTTTATCTTTTTTCTGCATGTTGGTTTATACATTGGTCAGCAACAATTGAGGGTTTGGTGAATGTGGCTCGAATTTTTTCTTCTCACTTTTAGCTATCTTATCACAATCGATTTCGATGATGTTGGGAATGGGTTTTTATCTTTTTGAATGAATAGTGTTAGAAAATCAATGGTAATTGTATGCCATCGACGTGTGTCTGTTCTTTTGCTTTGAACTTTGCATGTCATGAGTGTATGTGTGTGTTAGTTTGTCTTATCTTTCACCAGCTTTAGATACCTCCCGCTTGATATATCAAATATCCTCTTTTTTGTAGGAAGTATCAATAAGGGCAATTTTATCATAAAGAAATGGGAGATTCTTCCATTTCTACTGTTCTTCATCCTGCCTCAAGTATGTGCCAGCATCCATAATAGTGCTAATAATGTTTACATTTTTACATTTTTTTTTTTAAAGGTGAGGTGTATATGATATATACCAGCAGTTAACTGTACCCCTAATTGCTCTATGGAAGTGCTAGGGTTTGGTTGCCAGCCCTTGGGTCCATTTTATGAAGTCATTACATAAAAGTTTTAACATCAATCTAAAAATGGCCAAAGTCGCTCATATGTAGCTATGAGAGACTTTAAGAGAGAAGTAAAATCATTCTGTTTCATGAAGTCTCTCATAAGTTTGTTGTAGGAGTGAAAAGTCACTAGTAAGACTTTCATAAAATGCACCCCAGGTTGGGAAATTGCTCTGGACACTTTGCAAGTTTGTGTGGGAACACTGTGGCCCCAGTCACATCAGTGATATGCTTTTTTATCTGCACAATTTCAATTTGTTGTTGTTGTAAGGAATGAAAGTGGCATTAGATGTATTTAGATAGATGTAGATTTCTTTAAAGTTTTCTTTTGTGTGTGCGTGTTTTGTGCTTTTCTTTCAATCAAATAGTGTCAATTTGTTGTTACTTTTTTAAAAATTTTTGATACTATATTCAAATACTTTAGAGTACACACGTCTGATCCATCTTTCTTAATAGATTGTATTTGGTTTGTTTATTTGTGTAGTCAGGGTTTGATCTTATTATTTCTTTACATCATATGTTGTTACTGTGTTTCTCTTTTAGTCTTGTCTTTGTTTTGCTTTTAAAATCTGCACTGTGTGTGTGTTTTCTCTGGTTTGATAGAGACATTTGATATGGGTTTCCCAAGTGTGTAGCAGAGTGTGCATGTGTATGTGTATTGTCAGAGAAAGTGTAAGATAGTTGGCTAGTTTACCCCACCCTGATCATCCACAGACTTTTGTCTCTTTGACGTGGCATTGTTTTTCCTTTGTTATTTGGAGGAGGCACAGCTTTCGTATTTTGGTTTCTCCAGCAAAGTGTAGAGTGAGCACGGGAAAGTATGCATGCGCAGTGTAGTGAACATTAGTTTAACTCCCTGGCGATTCTGATGCTCAGCCACACGGCTGATGAAACATGTTTGTTTGTTTGTTTGTTTGTCTGTCTGTGTTTTGCTTTCTTCCAATGTTGGTTCCTAAACAAATTCCAGTGGGAGTGTAGAGGGGGAGAGTATGGCATTGACCAATGGGATCCATGTTTGTTAGATTGCATTTTAGGTCTTGAGTGGATGCATTGTGGGAAGGGAAGTAGTTGGATAGTCTTAATTAAGACTTGGACTGTGTTTTTTTTTTCTTCACATCCCTGAACCTGTTCTGTCTGTTGTGAGCCATGTCCGCAAAACTCCTCACAGTTTTGCTAGAGTCGTCCACACCCATGCATGCCTGAATATTTTCGTTCGCCATTCTATTAAGACTCGATCCTCACACACACACAGACACAGACACACACACAACGGCAGCACCTAAACTCGTCGCATCTGAGTCATTCGCAAGCATAGAGGACCATTCATTGTTCACACACTAACCTTCTATAAATCGATTTAAGATACTGAATAATTCTACAGAGGGTAGAAGTTTGATGTAAGGAGGGGTAAGCTTATTGTGGGAAAAGAAACTAGCTTGGTCTGTACTTTGTTGATACCTGTTCAATCTGACATAACATTTATCTTTTACCTAGTCCTAAGTATGCAAAGAGAATTTTATTTTCACCAGAAGACTTTTTTTTTTGGAGCATTTCAATTCAAGTAGTAGGCTAAGAACAATGTTGTTTATTACTACTTCCAGCAATAAGTAAACATCTCATTGAGAAACAAAACCACATACACACAGAAATCTAATTGCTTTCTTTGAGAAGAAATCAGTTGGGGAAAAATTAGGTAATGAGTGTGAAATAAAGGTGTTTTATTGTGCACAGCATCGGTAAACTTCCATTCTAGTAGCTCCATCGACCCATTCATTTACCAGAGGTTAAACATATGTTTGTAAGATACTGTAACTACACAGCATTTTGGTATAATTTCACTCAGTTTAACAACCTATTGCCCATCTTCAAATTACAGGCATATATAATATTAAGGCATGATATTCACACTCATGCAGATCAATTAATACATATTTGTCATATACTATACACATCTGCATAACTTTGTTTTATTAAATCTATGGTATTCTTTTTATATTTCTTCAACTGATGATAATTTTGATTAATATGTTAGCAGAATTAAAGATAAATTTGTAGCATGTATGAAGGGATAGACTTGATAGAATCTTAGTTATATATCATCGATATAGATGTTAAAATTCAATTCAATTCAGTTCAAAGTAACATCTATGTAATGTTCCAAGTTTCAACACAAAAGTATTGAATTCCTCTATTTGTCTATTTCAAACTTAAAATTGCAAGTTTAAATAGTAAAAAAGTTTTATGGTAACTTCAATGAATGATTCAAGACTGCCTGCCAGGAGGGTTGGTTTTGAGGTTGTAGAATTGGAATTTGATTGAAAATAGCTGTTCTCAAATTAATCACATTTACGCCTTTATTGCCTTTCAGATTTAATGGTGCTGTGCTGGTGTTAATTTAACCGTAGAAGGAAAAGAAATTATTCAAAGTCTCGATAACTAAATCACTGGAATAATCCCCAAATTGTTTTGTTTTCTCTCCAGACCAGTAAACCAAAGCGGACAGAAATTGGACAGAATTTCTAATGAAAAGTCCGAGACGGGCGCAAACGAATCGATTATGACCTACCGGGCGGCATAGACTAAAGATGATGCGTAGTCTGAAAGAGAGTTGATCGAAAACTTTTCTTTTCTTTTTTTGTGATATGAAGAGGAGAATGGAAGGAGGGGGTGATGCCGTGTCATTTGCAGATGGTTGGTGGGCTAATCAGAGAGCCTTTTTGTATAATTGCTACATTATTATGGTACGAGTAAGAGTAGTACGTAAGTTTTTTTCTTCAGAATACTCTAAGGTAAGCGGGGTGGGGGAAGATAAATAGTGCAGTATGTGTGTGTGTGAGGAGATAGGAGTTGTAGAGTTATATGTATGTAAGCGATGGAGAGAGAGAGGAAGGAGGAGTATTATACAATTTTCATATCTGAGATATAATATTTTGCCCAGATGTTTTTTCTTTTTAATGGATATGATAATCATGAAGATTAAGTGAGTGTGTAAAGGGAGAGACTTTAAACAATGTCATTCTTCTTTTTCCAGTATTACAACTTGATTTAAAAGTTGATACACGCATTTTGCCGCACAGCTCTATATGCAATATTTGCCAGTGGAAATATATATATATTTTTTTTCCCGTTGTGTATCAGTTTATAGAGGGGTTTAGGCAGCAATTGGGTGCAGGCATGTCATCCAGTAAAGCCAGGAGAATTATGATTGTTGTGTCTAAAGCCGAGTACAATGCAAGTTCTTTCCTTTCCTTACCAAAAAAAAAAATGAATTTGAGAGAGAGAGTGTTGTTGGTCTATCGATAAGAATGAAGTGTGAGGAGGGAAGGAAAGTGTAGACCAAAGTTTTCTCTCTGAAATGTGCATCTGTTATCTCTTCTTCCAAAACTTTGTTATACTCTTGAACAGTGGCATGCATCTCTTGTACACTCTGTTCCTGTACTGATATGTGTCTGTGTGTGTGGGTGTGTGTTTTTTTCCCAGTGTGTGCCAATTAGAACATTACACCATGAAAAGAAAAATCTTAAGTTTGTAGTGAAAGACTTGTGGGGTTTTTGTTCTCTCTTTCATTTTAAAAACACAACACCAACACCAAAGAATCTTTGTGTTTCAAAGGACTGCAACCACATACATGTAACTCTATCTTGCCCTGCATCGGTGTTATGATTGTAATACGTATGCCCTATGTTAACACCTGAAGTGTACAGGCCAGTGTAGTGTTGACAATCTCAAGTCTATGTATAACACCAGGTCTTCTGTGTGTGAGGGTATGCTTCATTCAAATGAAAGCACACCTTTTCTCTCTTTTTTTTTTTAATATTCAAAAGACATACTATTATGAGTCAGGGTATTACAAGAACGATGAGGCTTCCGAAATCCACCAAAGCTGTGCTCTGTGTATCATTTTTCCACAATTGTTAACATTTTTTTTTTGAGGCCCAAGTGTTACTAAGCAGTTCGAGCTGACTGTACCCTTCCTTGAGGTCTTGACAAGCCAGTGTGCTATTATCAACCCACTTGACGCCGACATATCAAAAGAACCATCGACTTTGCCTACAAAGGAATCTGTGTGGGAATGAGGGAGTTAAGGTTGGTCTAAGTCAGGTTTAACTTCTAGATATGACAAGGGGGCCTTGTTCTCACTCCCCGCCCTCAAGGTAGCCTCACATATTACAAGTCTGTGAAGTACTCGTCTGTGAAGTACTTGTCTGTATCTGAGCAGGGAGGTGACCTCCCTGGTCTGAGGGAACCTTGTTCTTATGGTTTGGCTTACATAGATACCTCACCCATCTCCCTCTTCCTGTAGTTTTTGGTTAATAAAGAGACCAACATGGTCTGGCTGTTTTGCTATAAATGAAAATGATATGCAAATGTGCAGGGGTTTGTTTCTATTTTACATGTTTTCTTGAACAAGAATGCTCATAGAAGATATACTCCACATGTGCTTCAACTTGAGAGAGTTATATAGTTTACCATTTATAGAAGGGTACGCATGCAATACATCCCTATCATATTGCTACGATAACACAAAGGCAACTTGTCTGTGTGCAGCAGTTACCGGTAATAGACTGAAGAAATATAGCGTATAAAGGAGATACACTCCAACAAGACCAGGGTACTGTTATTATTTGTACATGTTAAGTGTTTAAGATATTTTTCATTGAAACTTCCCATACATATGTATTATAGAAATTTTACAAAACTTCTAGAATTTGCTGCAAGTATCTTTTACAGTATGTAGAGGCTTCCAATAGGCTTTTTTTGTCTTTTATATTTTTCATTACATCTTGTGTATTGAGCGTATGAAATTTCTAAGTTATTTGAGCAAGCGATGTTCTTAACTGTATGGAAAACTGGACAACACAGTGGGAAAATTCCAACTTTTTCCTATTTTCTACTTCCTACTCAATATAGCAGCCATTACTATGTATTGTGTGTAAAATCCTGCAACTATTTCAATTAATATTTTTTGTTCTTTTGTAGCAACAAGCATCCAGTAAAATGTTCTTTAATTTTACTCACACTAAAAGTGCTAACTTGTTTTCCCTCTTTTACTGGTGTAGCATTTCCCCCCTTGTGCTTTAGACAATTTTTTTTTTAATGAGTGTTTAAGAAGGATCTAATTTCTGACACACAAGGTTAAACTAATTATTGCTCAAGTTTGAAATCTAAACCAAAAGATGTGATCATCGTTTTGTGCAATGAATGGAAATAAAGAGTGAAGATCAGAAATGATTTTACCATGACTAGTGCTATGTGAACAACCTAGTCTGAGGGGAAAACAAAGTTGGTTGCCCAGATACTGGGAAGTAAATAGAGATCCGTGTGAGATGTTATTGGAGTTATGCTCTAACATTGACGTATGAATTTTTCAACACCGACGTGATTGATAGTCAGTGGGACTAAGGAGAGTGCTCCTGCCAGAATGAACTTGCATATTTAGCTTGCCATTTTGTATACTGGAAACTATATTGTAAATGTGTGATTGCTCAAAGCGAGTAACAGTTGTCAAAGCCAAGTGTGCTGTGCACAAGCATTATCAGAAGCAAGATGGCCGACCTTAGCCAATTAATCTAAACTTGCTCCCTCTCAAATTTTATGATCACTGTGATTGAATATAAAGTCTTGCCTTTCCTCATTTCTAACACATGCTCTCTGTCCCCTCAATATCTAGAACTTGTTGAATAAGCAGGATTTCGAACAATGAAGTGCGCAGTGGTGATTACATTTATGCAAGAAAAACACAAGAAAGACAGATTTTGAAGTCAAAGAAGCATTTGTCTGTCCTTTGATTTCTCTTTAGAACTCCTTCACCAAAAATTTAAACCTCTCACTTCCAATGCCTAAAAAAGAATACCATCAGCAGAGCATACAAATTCCTTGCCTTTGGTTGTTTAGAGAGTTAGACTGAAATCCCTCAAATGATTTCAGGGTGGCTTCGAAATGAAAGTGAAACAGAAGTGTGCAAGTCTCTGCACGGAAGCGAAAAGTGGAAAAAAACTGGCCGAGTTCAGTATTTCACAGAGATTTTTCTCTCGCTTGTGGAGTGACCATTCTTTTCTCTCCCACATACATTTTGCCTTGCCTGCTAGCTCTTCCTTCTGGGTACAGGGACATCTTGGCAATAAACTCTGTAATGCATTGCCTTCATCAATCACAGTGATCATTTTTCACGCATTTTTATTTTTCGTACTTGAGTCCTTTATGCATTTGTAATAAGTCTTTGTGAGGAAAATTTTAAGGTAATCCTTTCTTACTGTGAAATTGAATGTGACAAATATTTCGTTTTTTGGGTGGGTCGATTTGACTACATCTTTTTTGAGTGTAGCACGCAAACTGTATATCTGGGCCCATGTTGTGTCAAATTATCAATTTTTTTAAAATGGATTTTCAAACAAATATTTCATTTGGCATTTGTATGTGTAGAGTAAGCCATTTTTTAAACTTAAGATAAGAAATAATTATCGAACAACTTTGTGGCGGGAAGGACATTGCAGTAGCCAGTAAAAAATGGTACATATATTCTATTTGTATGACTTCATTTTCATGTACATTATTGTAATCTTTACATCACAAGGGTTTATGTTACAAAATAAAGATTAAAAGAATGAATTTCAGTTTTTCATCATGTCTGTCTGCTCTTGTCTGTCTGTCTGTTCATCTGTCTGTCTGCCTGCTTGTCTGTCACCAAGCTTTCAAACAACCTCTGCTGGCTCTATCTTCTTCTGGGGGGTTCAGATCTTAAAGTAAGCATTTCTCTGGACAAGCCATATTGGCATACTAATACCTATACCATACAATGAAGCTCCAAAGAGGTTTTCAGTTATTAACAGATATATTTACTCTTTCCAAACTTGCTTGCTGGCACTCTTTAGTAATAATATATGGGGCTGTGATTCTGTAACTTGTCTTTTTTTTGTTGCTGTTGTAGTTTTGGTTATTTAATATGAAATCAAAAGAAACCAGATGAAAGAAACCAGATCTGCTTTGCAGTAATTGCATCGGTAAGAAAGTTGTCGCGACTTCTTGATTTTACAGATCAGCACAACTGAAACAGAATATCGAGAATTTGTAGAAAGCATTAACACGCCCCTCATAAAAAAACAAAACAAAACCTAATGCAATGCAGATTTGATGTGTGTACGATTTGTATGGTGATACGTACATGTACAAGACTAGGTATAGATACATATTTTTTTTTTTTCCTTCTGTAGAATGTATGTTCAAAGTTCATGGTGTTTTCAATGGGAGGTTTGCCTGTATGATTGAAATTGTACACATGGTATGTGCAGTCTTCTCTCGTGTGATCGTGCAGAGAAAGAAAATTTATTGTTTAGTTCATTTATTTACTTCTTTTAGCTGACTTCCCCTTTCAAGGTATACCTGCTGTTCTAACAAATACTTAAATATAAGAGCTTTCTTTTTCATTTTCATAACCCAAGTGACAGAAAAAATTCTGCTAAATTTACAGCTGCCAGAAAAAAAAAAAATGTATTAATTTTTTATTTCTCATTTCTTATTTTTGTTGGTCATTTTTTGTGTGCTTCTTGTAAATTCATGTCCCGTTTCTGAAATAATGGAACTATGCTGAAGCAAGAATGGCAGTGCAAAACATGAACTAAATAGGAAAGTGATGGCACAGGTTGGAGAATGCTGAGATGAGTTGAGAGGCAGGAGGCGGGGAATGTTTTGGGTGTGGCCAAAACCAAAAGGAGTGATGCGGTTGTTGGTGGAAGAAAAAGATGCTGGGGATTGGAGGGAGATATCAGGTGAGAGTGAATGTAAAGAACGGCTGGAGAGGATGTTTTGTGGATGCGGTGAAAGAAGACCGGAGGACAACGAGTGAAGAAAGGAAGGTGGATAGGGTGATGATGGAGAATATCGTCGCCATGGTTACCTCTTCCTTGGAGTTCATCAGAGAGAAAGTAAAAGTAGTGTGGTGGTCTCTTAGTACGAAAAACACTCACAAAATATAAACTTATTCTTCTTGTGGAAATTCAGCGTTTCTTTGTATCTCATTTAATCTTACCTCCAGTATTCAAAAGTTTCATTTTTAACAGAAAGCTTAATTCTGCCAAAAAGCATGTGGTGGTAAGATTTCTGTGCTACTTTGTAGTTCATTCTGTCTTTAAAAGCTCATATGTTACAAAATTTCAGTGTAACAGAATACTTCTACTTTACCCAAATAGTGTTTGTACTAAGAGTCCACTGATATGGTAGAAAGTTGTATTAGTATTTAGTAGTAAGTCGTTCTATAAGATGCTACAATAATGCATTCAACAGGACTTCCACTCAACAACACAACACAAAGATACAATAAATTCATTCCCCTCCTTCAGCTTGTCACCTGTTGATACTTCATGATACATTGTACCTGGTGAAGAAATTACATAAACATACTTTGCAAAAAAAAAAAGAGGATTCATGTTCAGTTTCAATTCGTCTTTATGTATGGTTGGCCATAAGAGTGAGAATATTTGCAAGGGAGTGTTTTGGGGGCTAGGATGTTCACATTATTTGACAGCTAGATGAAGGAACAACCTTTCGTGAAGGATTCATTTTCTTCCTATGGTACAGAAACAATCAAATATACCAGCATGTTCCCTCGTATTTACCTCTTTCTTTTTTCCCCCTTTCTAAAGGCTATAAAAAGAAAAACAAACAAACAAAGTCTCCTTCAGTAAGAATTACTTTTACCATACCATTATAACGTGAAAAAATTAATAATTTTCTTTGTTGTTGTTGTTGTTGTCGGTGATAGATTGATGATTTGAACTATTTGCTCAGTTTCGATTCGTTGTGGCAGACAATGAGCACACTGACCCCACTTTTTTATTGGCTGAACTGTCTATCAAATTAGGATGTGTAATCATAATGATTTGACTGACTGACTACTCTTGACAATTTTTAAAATCTAGTGTCCCTTTAATTAAGATGTTCACACTGCTCTGCATTTGTTTTATTCTACTTCAAATCAGTTCATTGAAGTGGAAGAAAAAAAAATGAGAGGTGGATATATAATCACTGTAAAGAGAATATGATGAACATGCCACAAGACTTATAATCAATATGAAAATATATACTCACAGTGGTGATATATTTTCAAATGAGATACACACATACAGAAATAGTTTGACAGCCACAGAAGAGGGAAAGTGAAAGAGAAAGAAAATGGGATATACGATGGTAGATGATTATAAATGAGTGATTAAGGTGTGGTGTGCTAAAGAAAGGAAGAAAAGAAAGTTGTGGAAGAGAGAGAAGTTTGCCTTTGAGCTTGGAGTAAATTTTTCTGATAGCATTAGAGACATATCAGAGCCTCCAGTATATTTCAGTAAAAGCATTTGAAAGAATGAGGGGAAAAACTCTGCACGTCTTTAATAAAAAAAGAAAAGAAAAAAGAAACATTCTTTTTTTTGCACTTGCTACCAACAATTTATTTATTTTTTATTTCTTACAATCCAATAGGAATATATATCATTCATAGAAAACAAATAAAAAAAAAAAAAAAAAACCCTCATGTGAGATGTGGCTAGTCCCATGTATGGATATCCACGTATGATTTTATTGTCAACACTGAATATTTTGCATATTGTGTAATTGAACAGCCAGAGCTAAACTGAAAACTGAAAGATAGCATCTTCAAATTTTGTTACTATAATTATGCTTGGGGCTTTGATACTCGTTGTAATCAAAAGGAGCCATTACAAAGCAGTTACCGTAGACCTTTAGATTGTGATAGTATGTTCTGGTATGAAGCAAAGAGACACACACGGAAAAAAAAAAAGAGGAAAATAACCTCAAGTTTATCGTCATTCTTCAACATCTTACACTCCGCAAGCATTGCTCGAGAAGCTGCACCTGCAAGTGTTTCAGTATATTAAGAGTTGCCGAAAATCCGTTTGTGTTTTGGAACACTCGCGTCAAAAGGAAAGAGGAAGTTCAGACGACCAAGGATGAAGAACTGGGGGAGATGCTCCTGAAGTGCAGCATCATCCGAGCATCTTACAGCGTCGCCATGGTAACACATTTTCTCTTCCGCATCTTGGGCCTGAGATGTGCACCCATTTGGAGAGTTCATTCTGGAATGAACCTGATCACTTTCTTGTTTTCATTTGTGCATTTTGGTTTGAAGTGATAGTTGTTCACCCATGGTTGGTATTCAGTTCATGGTTTTGATGTGGATATTCTTTGATTTTGATAAGAAGTATATAAGATAGGAATCAGGGTGTCGTTCCTTATACGAAAGTAATAGCGGTCATTTAGAAGATGGGGAAGCAGTGGAATAGTATGCAAGTCTCACAACTTGCTAATGAATGACATACTTGAATACTCTGTGTGTGTGTGTGTGTGTGTCTGTCTGTCTATCTATTCATGCCTCTATCTGTCCATCTGTCTGTTTCTCTGTATTTCTGTTCACAACTGACAGGGTGAAATAATACTTAGTAGCAGCCATGTAAAGCTCGCAAGACTAAAAAGACACACAAAAGCACAAGACTGGCTGTGCCACTCTGGTTCAAGTTTAACCCCTTATAGCCCATGGGATCTTGCCTGGTCCCTCAATAGAGTTTAGCAAGATTTCAGGATTTGGCACAGAATGGGGTAAGGTGAACTTTGCAGAGTAAGATTTGGATCTGACTCAAAAAATACCTGAAACATTCACATCCTGTTGCCCCATATATCCGCATTCAAGTGTGGTAGTTTTGTTCTCTGGCAACTCGTTATAGTGTAAGAATCATGACTGGTATTGGGTCTTTACAATGATATACATTTCTGTATTGAAATAAAGATTTAAGTATATTATTTGAAAATTATCTAATGCTGTTCAACTATGTTTGGAAAGGAAATTTTAATTCATCTATTTGATTTTTTTTTTTTTAACCATCATAAAGTACTACATGGCTTCTGAACAGAATTTCACTAGAAGATCTAAACTTCACACATGGCAAGTGCTTTTCTTGTTACCATAATCATGAGCAAAAACTCTGTACTTTCTCAACATTTTTTTTCTTGTTTCATTCTGTTTTCATAGCAGAGTTCATTGTGTGTTTGGATTGCAGTTTCAAAACAAAATGTCTTTTTTCTCCTTTTTTGAATACCCACAATTTGGTTTTCACCCATCATAGTTTGGCTCATTCCTTGCCCTCTGATTGGCTGATGTGGGATCCAATCCATGTCCAGGGTTACACATTCATTGACAGAGGGTTAAGAGGCTACAATATTCCTTATCCCTTCTAAAATGTTAACTTCTGCCCACTGGAAGAAACAGAATACATTCTCCATAGGAACTGTAGATGACTATTTATCAAGACTTACATTTCTCTTGCCAAGTCTATAGAAGTATGTTTTTGTGGGTTCTTTGGATTAAGTCCCCCACTGCATTCACTCCTGTGTTACTTGCTAATTACACTGCAGCAGGGTCTGGTTTTCCAGACTACCCACTTACTTTCTAGTCTCATTCCCAGCAGGTCAACGTAAAATGTATCCTCAGCATCCTGTAAGCCAAAGTGTGTGTGTGTGCTGCTTGGCTCTGATATCAGATTAATGCCTCTACTGCCAAAGCGTGCCAGAAATATGATTTTATTGTTTAATATCTTGCCTTTTAGTGTTGTCTTAATTCAGACACAATTAATCATTGTTTGGCTTCGCTTTTTGACTCTTATTGCTAACAATAGTCATAAGCATGGTCGGTAGATTTAAGTCTCTGATTCATTAGCTGGTCCCGTGCATTGTTTTAGTGACTCAGTCAATTCTTGCCTCTATACTAGATGATGTCATCGGCGACCTTTGCACTCATTGTTTGTGTTTTGTTGTCTTTGTTGTATGGCCATTTTCATCATTTTGCTGTGATAGTCAAGGTTGAGGCAAGAACGCTTGAAGAATTTTGCTTGAAATTGAACAGGTGCCACTTTGCAATTTTCACATGAACAAAAAAGGATGAGTTTTTTTTTTTGACCAAATTACCAGAATCTGTACCTAATTCATATATTTAGATTGTACTGATAGTAAGCAACATACATATTGAAGAAAAGTGTTTCGTTACATGTTTTTTTATTCAAAAGTTGTATAGATACAAACATCTTTCTGTTGATCATTCACAAACGGTTGTGCTGAATGCACGCCACAGCATTGAAGTTACAACATTCTTCCTCTCAACTTTGTTTCCTACCTGGAAGAAGGTCACTGTTACAACTGATATACGTCAACTTTGACCTTTTGTGAACATCTGATAATCGTTTACAGGACAGAAGAGCAGAAATACAAATAGACATCAGACAAAACTCATCAAACAAATAATCCCCCCATGCATGCACATACTAGTGGTAGCAGTTTGCAAATAGTGTGAAATAGTGTGCAGAATAATTATTGTGTGTGTGTCGAGTCTGAATCATGCAGACTAGCCTGCTTCTCATTATCGCCAGGGATAAAAAGTCTGTCACACAAGACTATCAGTCAAACTCTTATTAAGAAGGAATGTATAAAGGGGAATTCACTTGGACAGGGATGTGGTGGTATGAATAAGAAAGCCAATTTGGGGGGAACTATGCCAGCTATGTGTGAGTTCATGGGTACATCAAATGAGGTCACATTGCCTTTGGAGGCCACACTACTTTATTCTGAAAGCCTGAATGTATGGTGTTGTTAAATTATCCATCAAGTAGCAATAAAAATAATTACCTTCCATGTTATTATGCATGGTTTCATAATTGTAGATTCTGCTTTATAGGTACACTGTATAACTGACTGATAGTTAATTAAGCAATACAACAGTAATGGTATTTTCTTTCACACATAGGAACTTTGCTGAAAGAAGGAGGGAGAGTTAAGGTGAAGTGAACACATTTATAGGGTCTCTTTCTTTGAACTTTTGACAAGTGAAGGTTATAGTGATTGCCCTTTTCCTTGTGTAAATAGTCACATTGGTATATTTGACTATGTAGGGACATTCATTCTAACTATTTGACTGTAATTTCACATTATCAAGAATTTACTTTGAAAAAGAAAAAATGGGTGTCTTATACTAATAGCCAGGTTTGATATAATTCCAAATATGAAGCTTACATGTTTGTTTTTGTTGTTGTTGTTATTATTATTATTATTATTGTTTTTTTGTGTGAGTGGGGGGGGGGGGGTAATATTCCGATTTGCTTGGAATAAATTCAGATAGTTTATTTACAATGTAGGCCACTGTCCATGAAATTGAACACGTTTGTGGCATTTGACAGCACCAAACAGTTATCAGCTACCATAGTGTCAAACTATCTGCTCACAGTTTATTGGTTGCCCCCCTTGCTACCACCTTTGAGACTACTATTAAGCAGAAAATGGCCAAAAAAAAAAGAAGAAGACATGATTTGAGAGTGGGGGAGGGATGAATATTTGAACAGGTAGTCCCTAATGAAAAATCATGACATTTGGAAAAAAATGGATATTTCAGTAGAAGTTGCTCAGCAAACAACTGTATCAAATGCTAGTCAAAATCATTACCAGAATGATTCCAGATCAGGGTCCTGGAAAATCAAGATTTTTCTTGTCAAGGGACTTTAGCCCCACAACCCATGCCCACACCCTACAAACATTGAGTTAGTTGGTCAGGCTGCTATATCTGTTGTGTAGGCCTACTATAGTCAAACACCACAGCTTGTTATTAACCATGCAGTTGGATGTATCACTAATGTCGGCAAAAATATGTTATATTTTGTAAGTGCTGCAATATCACATTTTTTTTTTATTGCAGTGTAAATGGGAAAAAACAAACATCAACTTTTTTTTTCTTCTTTGGGGGGGGGGGGGGGGAGTTGTACAGACATAATTCTCAATACTTCCTTATGAGAATAGGCATATAACAACATGCCAGTACAACTAATTCCAGGTGTAGGATGGGAAACGTATGGCCTGATCTGACCAACCCACATCGCATGCCTAACTGATGTTGGATGGTAATTGATTAGTCTCAATCGAAAGCTAATTAAAATGCCGCAAGTGGGCATGGTTTGGCCTGCATGATATATAAACCAAATCAATTCAGGCCACTCTAGTCTTCCTCTACTTGTAGTTAGGTGACGTACTTTCATTTGATCAGCAACACAAGAGATGCACAAGAAGTAATGCTGGCTAACTTCAGCTTTAAAGTGCCATTCCACTCCATACTCCAAGGAAGTTATGAAATTTTGAAGGTGTGGCCAATCAAACAGAAATTGGCAACTCTGTGATGTAGCATGTGAGCTCACCGTCCATTTGCCCTGTGCATCATATTCCATAAAATCTCTCTTTTTATTTCATTATTTATGACAGATAGTATGTATATAATATTTCATTTTCCCCATGCAGGGGTTGTTTGAAAAAGAAATATTTACTATTCAAAGTATTTACAATTTTTCACGGATGCATGTACAATTTGAAATTTATGTGATAGAAAAATGGAAGTTGCTTATTTTACAGTACAGAGCAAATGGGGGGGGGGGGGGCTCATTTGTGATAGCAAAAAAAAAAAAAGCCAATTTGTGCTTGATTTATCTTAACTCAAAAATGAAACTTTCTTAGTTTTGGTCAGGATTTGCTGAAACTCACTTTCCATCCTCTCATTATTTCTGTTTCCATATACAGAAAAAATTAATGTTCATAGTTGACTTCCCCTTTCAGTATTGAATGTGGAATTTTTCTTTAGCCCCTACAGGCCAACCACCTAAAAATGACATTGACTTCATGTTAAGATACTGACTAGATTGACGCCACTGAGATATGTGTTCAGGATGATAAAATGTTATGAGAGGATATTATCATGTCATGGCTAAATTTTTTTTCAACTGGTGAATGATCCACCCACCCTACACTTATGATTATATGTATGGGAAAGAAAGAAAAAACAACAACACATAATTTAAATCGTAGCATGTATATGCGGGAGACTATATTTCAATAACAAAATATATACCAGCAAATTTCAGATGTGAACTTGCTCCAGCATGTCGGCAGTTTGACCATGAAAATTTGTGCATTAGAATTGTTTTCTTTTATGTTCGTCTTGTTCTTCCTCTTGCTATGCCACTCTTGCACTCGTAGCAAATAGTGATTCCTTTCCCTTCAATTTCATTGCCAGAATAAGTTTCTCATTGTTTGCCATTGCTATTTCAAAGGCATAATTTACCATTTGCAGATGAAAGCATTAGTGCTTTAAAATAGTTCTTAAATGTGAGTTAGGGATAGAAACAACCACTGTCAAAATTTGAATCCGTATAATCGATGTTAAGTGTTGTTAAATACACAAAATGTGAACAATAGTTATAATAAAAATGTTTCCAGACTAAGCCGTATACAGTTACGGTTTACTGAGAGAAACCCTGATATCTCCTTATATTTTAGGTTTTATTGCAAATATTTCATATGGTAGGATGTTTTGTGATACAACAGACCTACACATGTGCCTCAAATGTGATATCTTGAACATTTTTGAAATCACTGCTCCCAAAGGTAAACTGGACCTTCAACATTTTAGCTGGACTCTAAAGCAAACTGCCATAACATTTGAGGTATTTTAACACTCAGTTCCAAAACATAGTTCTGAGTAAAGATAAAATGCAGAGTTCTGTCTTCCAGTAAGAGTTATGACAGATTCCTCGGTATTAAATCATTGGTCAGTGTGTATTTTTGTTGCTACTACTACTAATTCAAGGGCATGTATTAGCTTCAGCCTATGCCATCTCTGGTTTCATAAACCAAGTTGCACCTCCAAACCAGTGTATCTGTATGACTTTGGCTGTCATTTTGTATGCAGAAAATATAACTTCAGACAGAATTTCATAGCTTTAAAAAAGTGTGAAATGCATCGGGTTTACAAAATTAGATGGATGATCAACAGAAACTTTGCATTTTTTCCCATCATATCAAAATTTATATATTACATTTATCAATTCTTGTGCATGTGATAATGATGTCGGCTATATTTAGTATTTCAAAATATTCACAGAACACTAATTTTCTTAAAACATTTGACATCATCAAGGGGGTGGATCATCATATTTGAATTTTCTTTGGCATTGAAAATTGACAAAATATGTCTCTTGTCATTATTAGAGGGTTTACCTTGTCATTGGTGCTACATTTTTAGTTTTTAGTTTTTAAAAGTATAGTCCTTTCCCCTTTAAAAAAATCCCAGTCATTAAAAACATGCCCTCGCTGTTCGATCCACTAAAAATAAAATTAGCATTCGTGGCCATGTCTCGGGTCAAAGAGACGGAATGTTTCTGTGCAGGAGGGGATTACATCCGTGATATAATCCATATTCGCGTCTGGTTGGCACTTAATCCTATTACACGCATGCTGCCCCCACTGTTCGGTATCCAGCTTACATTGTCTGGGATGTACACATTGCTCTCAGTGTGGAAAGTACATTGCATTGTGCTCATGAGGCCTTAGTATTTTGTAGAGGAAAAAAAAAGTAAGGACATAAAATATGAAAATAAAAATTGGACTACAAATGTGGAATTTGATACCAGATTAAGAGGGCTACAAGAGAATTTCAACAATAAATTTTATTTTGTGAGCTTGTTATGTTAGATAAGTTTTCCATAATGCCTGCTCCATACCCAAGAGAAGGCTTGTCTCTTTGCAGGGAGTCTACAACTGTTTTACCTCAACACTTCTTTTCTTTAATTAAGCTAGGGGATGTCTTTTGCTCCATCTGGTAGGGTATTGGAAGAAAACTTTGGAAAGAGGAGCTAGGTTGCTGCAATAATTTCCACCACAGCAATGTCAGAACCCTGAGCAAATAATCTGAAGATTTTTTTTTTATCCCATCATTGAAAACGCACAAGACAACAATGCTCCAGATTCAAGGGCAATGATCATTGTTTTTTTTTTTTTTTTTGGTGGATTTCAGGCATGTGCAATTTGGTTGACAAATTATCACAATTGGCAATCAGTGGGATGTTACTGTCTATTTGAATGGGTTCAAAAAAATTTGAGATTTTGATCACCATTGACATGCTGCTATTTTGTGAATGATGCCACTGATGAGGGTGAAATTATGATTCTTTTTGCATCAAAATTAGCTTGGGACTCAGCGGGTTAAGGAGTCTGCTCCTTGATTAGTGTTGTGTCTGGCTGGTAGACACAATGTGCTAATCTGATTACTCTTTGGGGAGCGAGGAGGAGGAGGGGGGTAATGATTCAGTGCCCATATGTCTTCTGTGGTGATAATAGCAATAAGCCCCCGTTTCCTTGCTTTTGGGGCTTTGTGACTCTTTTGAGCGCAAAGAGGGAGCGACTGCAATGGGCGTGTGCCTCAGTCGCGCCTCCTTCATTGCAGTAGCCCCCAGTATCTGGCCTCTGGGAAGCTAATCTACAGACCATGACTTTCATTTCGAAACACCAATTATTTATTACTGAGCAGTTATTCATCTTTTATGCCCCGACACCTCTAACTGCTAAGACGGGGAGTTTGTCCACTGAGTGCGAGGGAATGGAAAGGAGGAAGAGAAGGGAGAGAACAAGTACATTTTTGGGAAAGACAAAGAACTGTACTTTTAATAATTGACACTCATGTTTAAATGCCATGAATGCCTCTCACCCATCAGTGATATCTACAATAGTCCCTGCTGGCTAGCTCTCATCCGAGTTGAAAACTACTTCCAATTTGTGTCACCCAGAACACAGAGCATAAAATTATGACTTCATTTGTAAGATTTATTAATCGAGACAATCCAGTATCTACAAGAAGACAACTTGGATAATTACTCATTTGAACAAAGTCTGCTTTTCAGAATGTTAATCAGTAGACAAAGATTAATTCAGCATTTAACCCCTTCAGGAACACTTTTGTGAATTTACTTAAAGGAGTTTGTTCAGTAATAGATGCTACGTTTTCATTAGAGAGTTAAGTGATGACAAAGCAGTGAATTATCCAAGTTTGGCAAAGTCAGTCTTTAATATAAAAATCCATATTTCCTCCATAGATATTAGATGGCACATGATGGTATGAGAGCAATGTTAGACCAGACTCCCTGTGGGTTTAAGAGAGTGAAACTGGAAGCATTCATGGAATTTTGGTTGGACTCTGTCCCTACCATATAGGAGACTTGTTGGAATGCTGTGCCAAGGATGCCGTGGTAGTAAGAAGGTTAAACAGCAAAATCACACTCCATATTAACCCGTATCCTAGGTTTTTTTCTCTGTGCTGATTCGCACTCAAAGCATGGCAAAGGGTTAATAGGTACACTTTTGCTAATTAGTATGAAATCACTCAGAGGGGTAGAGGCCACTGTTGGTATCAGACCAGAGATGAGAAAGTTTTGCATGTTGTCACATCATTTCAATATAAACGAAAAGATGAAATGATAGATATAGGAATGAAAGAAGAGATGAGTGATAGAAAAATAGATATATATGAACAGAGAGAGAGAAAAAAAGTGAGATATATATGAAGAGTTTGTTTGCCAAAACCGATAAGTCCATATTTTCCAAATGGAGATATTTGCGATTAAAGATCAAGAAAAATAAAGAGAATAATAGGAAAAATTTTGCTTCTTTTGACCATAACTTAAAAAATATACCTTTATATGTAGTGACCAATATATCATTTAAAAGGTATTATTTTGTACTTTATGACAAAGATCGTACTTCAAAATCTTCAAAAATGGACTTATACCCTTTCAGGTAATCGCGGTTCAATTATCCGCATCCAAATAATGCGGATGAAGTAGTCAAAATCGCGTTCATATATCCCATGAAGTGCGCACTACTTTTACGAGCACCCGTTCATATAATGGTGTGAAGGACGGAGTTATTTGTCATGGTTACGGCGCACGCCTCTATAATGACGTAATGTTTCCGGTGAATATCCTCACGTGTATGCACACCTCTCGCGCGCTCAAGCTCAGCAATCAGCGGTTGTGCGGGAAATCGAGTGACCTTTGACCGAACTGTGGAATGTTAGTGCGGATAAGTCGTAAAACGCGTTCATGTATTCTCGATCTACTCTTCATGCCGCAATTATGCGCATAATAGCAGCATCAAAATAATGCGCACTTTTCTACTCCTCTCCCGTTCATGTAATCAAAATTTTACGACTTAGTGCTCCTATTATCCGCATCCACGATTACCTGAAAGGGGTATTATTGGTTTTTGCAAACAAACCCTTCATATATACATATATATAAAGAGAGAGAAAGGGACAGATAAATATATACAGAGATAAGGCAGGGATATTATAGGAATATATAGTGCATGATATGTCTTAAGATGTACACTTATTGCGAGAGTATTGTGAGAGCTCTAGGTTTCCGACAGCAACAAAGGGGAAGAGAAGGGTTGCTTGTACAGGGTAGGGCACCGAGTTCACAAAGTCTGCGATTTCGATCACGGTTGCGCGATGACGCCGACAGCTGTGACCTAACGAGAATTCCAGCGATATGCAAATGAGGTGTTTTCTCCCTCTCCTTGTGGCCGGTAATATTTGTTTGTACCGTCTGGATGCTTCTCTAACTCGTAGAGGTGAAGGTGGTGGTGGTATACAGTAGTAGCTCTACATCAATATCTAGAAATATTATTGCATACCAACTCCTCTCTCTATACCCTTATCATTTTTTTTTTTCGAAATCATTGTTGCTTCCAATCTTCAGTCATTTCAGCAAATTTGGTTCGGAAGAATTGCGAGAGTTTTTTTTTTTTTTTCTCTCTCTCTCTCCTGGTAGTATTATCGTATTTTTCAGGTCTATCTGTGCCTTGCTCTGTTGTGATTCCAAGGTATTTTTTTCCCCAATCACCAGTGCTGACTAGGTTAATGGTGATCTCCACCTCCCCCCATCCCTAACCACTCCTGTCAACTCCATTTCTGTTCCATAATACCACTTTTCCCCCCTTTTTCCTCACCTGGTGCTTTTTCCTTCCACCATAGTTTTTTTTCCCCTCTGTCTGTAGGTTTGACATTTCTCATTCAGATGTTGACCTACTTCATGCTAGCTTCCACTTTGCTCCTCAGAGTCTCCTCTTGTTGTCGTAAAACTTTGCATCTTTTTCATCGTCCAACCCTGGAGGATGCCAAAGGCATGCATTATCATTCCCTTCTCTGCCTCTTTCTCTGTCTTTTCATCCCTCTTTACCCCCCCCCTTCTCGTTCCTCCTTCCCCCCTCCCCTCTTCCCCTTTTCTGTTTTCCTTCTACTCTACTCTCTCTATAGTGAAACACGAAGACACCGTATGCAATCATTAAGTTGACCCCATTTCATATTATATCTGTGATACCTGATGGCTAAGTCAGTTTCCATAGTAACTGGAATGTTGACTGTTGGTAGTGGTGGTAAGGCAAAATGCAATGATGGTGATGTTAGTGGGGTGATGGTGTCATCATTGGTGATTGATGTTGGTGGCAATGATGATGATGATGATAACAGGTGTGAATATAATGGTGGTTATGGTGACGATGATGATGATGATGATTGTGATGATGGTGGGGGTGATGTTAATTGTGATGATGGTGATGGTCATGGTCATGTTGGTGGTGGTGATGGTATTGGTGATGACGATGGTGATGTTGGTGGTGATGGTGATGGTGGTGATGTTGGTGCTGTTACTAGTGGTGGTGATAGTGATGATGATTGTGATGTTGGTGGTGGTCATGGTAATGGTGATGATGATGATGATGTTGGTGGTGGTCATGGTAATGGTGATGATGATGATGATGATGATGGTGATGTTGGTGGTGGTAATGGTGTCAGTGATGATGCTGCTGATGGTTGTTGTGATGATGATTCATTGATATGTTGATAATCATGAAGACCCCAATCATAATAGCGGTGATGATGGTTGCCAACTATCAAAAGTGACAACTGTGAAACGATTGTCATGTTTTTAGGAGTGAGGTTAGTCAAGAAATAAAATAATAGACAAACCGTGGCACAAAGGATTTGTGTGGGGGGGGGGGGAGGTGGTGGGAAGGAGTTCCCATGGTGATTAGGGGCTGTCTCAACTTTGATTTCCAAAGCAGATTCAATCACTGGTATGGTATTTCGGAAGATTTCTCACTTTCTTTGGTCCCCCCCCCCCTTTAATGTTCACAGAACACGGAAGTAAATAACACCAGTCCTGAAAGTCAGCAATGTTTTTTGTTTTTTGTTTTTTTTAAACCCTTCTTTAAATCCAGGCATTTGAAAAATCCTGTCTTCTCTCCTTGATGTGTTCCAGTTTTCATTTCAATTCATGAAGGAAGTCATGTGCTCTGGGAGGGAAACATTCTCTGGCAATATCATCATGAGCTCTGCTAGTCTCGGTTCCAGACTTCTGCCCATTATTCTCAGCAATACCATTTCGGAGTATGGCGAGACACCTGTCAGCAATTCGTTCCGATTCCTTCTCTGCTTTTTCCAGAGTGATGAAGCCAAAGAACAAGTGACGGATATGTTTTGCATGTTTCGGAGACAATGTGATGGGATATTCACAAGTCATACACTACAGTGATAATGTCATATTTGTGTCAGTATGTGTGACACCATTATATCACCTGGGTTTATCTTCGGTAGTCTACACATGGCCCTGAGAATATAGTTATGGGAATATGCATACTTGATGAGCTGGAACCGAATCTTGATTAGGTTTCTATGGAAATGGTCGTTCATCACCTCAACTACATATGCACCTACCATGAACTGTGAGTGTTCGAGGTGGGTATATCCATTGGGCGAGTCTCCTTTGGAAGGATCCGGTCTAATGTGGTTGCCAAAGATTCTTGGCAAAGTGGACTTTTGATCGTCCTTGGGAGCTACAGTAAGAATACACCCCATAGTGACCGTGGTAGGAGTGCAGCAATATCATGTTATAGAAGCGGTGGGAAGGGGGTGTGGGGGGGGGGGGGGGGGGAGAAAGATGGACATACACACCATCACTGACTTATAAAACATAGAGACAGGTGAAGCATGCCACTTGCTATACATGCCATCAGACAGACAGACAGACACGTATGTACTTACATGCACAGACAATTTAAACACATACAAACAGCCATTCACACATGTATCCACATCATGATACATTTACGCAAACATTCAGCATAAGAGGCAGTTACAGAGCTGAGGCATATCTTTTCTCACACATGCAAACTCACAAAATACACACACATATATACACACAAACAGACAGATACAGTTGTACAGACGATTAAAAGACACACTGACGCCCCCAGACAATGCATACCCCAAGACATACCTGGCATACATGGACACACATATTATACACTTACACATGCACACAACACACAGAACCACGTGCATGCAAACACACAAACACATGTGACACAGACAAAGCAGCCTCTGAGGCACAGACAGACAGACAGACGAACATGCTTACATACAGACACAATGCTCGTAGCAACAAAGCCAGGTTCAGAGGGACAAAGAGTGCCCCCTTAGACATTAATCCTCTCCCTCCTGACAAGCCCCACTCCTCCCCCCTTATTACCCCCCTCTTGTCCCCCTCCGGTGATCTCCCCATTTCCTCAGAACATAGACCAGACCCCCACAAGTAGGAAGATGCAGCTGTTATCATCAAGGGGGGGGGGGGGGGGGGGGGGAGGGAGGGGTGGGGGGACAATAAATCCCACTGTGGCTCATTGTGAAGTTCATATGCCTTCCTTGCTCCCAGCCACGTTATTGGTATATCTCTGAGCTCATTCGCGGAGGGAAAGCATCCATCCCCAATTCTAGTGGCAATTTGGGAAGTCATTTCAGCCGGGACAATCTCCCTCCCATCCTCCCCTCTTCACCTCCGACTCTCCCTCCCCCTCTCTCCCTTTGGCCTTCCCTCTCCCCCTCCCCGCCTCCCATCTACCACGGAGCTCAGAAAGCTGTAGTAATACACACCAGACACACTTGAGAGCGACTCATCCCCTGTTCCCCTCTCTCCCACACTGCCGTGACATGAACTCATAGTGCAGCCGGTGTGTGAGCGTGGTCGGTGTATTGTCGAGCCAGCAGCTCCGGAATAAGGATTTTGTGGCTCTCTCTCCCTCACGCGCATGTTGGAGAGTGTGTCTTACGTCTCGACTTGTATCAGAAAGACAACAACCACTTTTTTTCTCTCGCTCCTCTTCTTGCTCTCCGACTGACAAGTGGAAGCCCTGAAGAGAGAGAGGGGGAGAGACGGAGAAAAAAGAGACACATGTCTAGAGTTTTTTCTCCATCTACTGCATCTAGCCGATGAGGACAATAGAACATCAGACCACGCCCTGTTTTTCTTAAGCTGCATCTTTTCTTGCAGTGGACTTCCAAGAAGACATTTGCACAGTTTGCTTCTGTGCTGGATCCGAGACATATAGCAGTTGGGAAGTCTGGCGTGATTTTTCGACAGGGTTCCGTCCGTCGAGTTTTGTTCACCCGGTAAGAGAGCATTCCTGTTGCAACGGTAATTCCTGTAGTGTCTCTCTCTCCATATTTTATCAAGGGGTTACCTGGCTGGGTTTACCAGAGAGGTGAGTACTGGGTCTATATATGTGATGAATAATGCTCCGCGCGCTTGTTGAGGCGGTTGGACTGTGGGGGGTGGTAGAGGGGGAGCGAGTCCTGTGGTTCTTTAGCCTTTGGCCGGATTCAAGCGTGGCTATGTTTAGTGATTCTTGTCATTTGGAGTTGGAGTATTGATTGACCCGAATGAGTTGATGGAGAGGGCACATTGTTTTTTCTGAGATTGGGCGTGTGGAAGCGTGAGAATGGATGGGCTTTGCTTTGACATCTGAGCTTTCATTCATGGTACAGGTCACCACTGTGTTATAACATTTAATTCTCTGTTTGTCTGCATTAATACTAATGTATACCTTGTTGGTGCTTGCTATATTTGGTATGTTTATTTTGTTGTTTTATTCAATGTTCCTTCTTTCATCTCCTCCTTCATTCTCCCACTATCTGTCTATCTTTCTAATTTCCCTTCCTATCTCTTCTCTCTATCCGTCTCTCTATTTATATGATAGGTAAAAAGAGAGACAGATAGAAAGAGAAACAGAGAGACAGATATAAGAGAGGAAAAAAGGAAGGAGAAAGAGTATCTTTCTTTTCGAGTTCCTATTTCTCTTCTAAACACTATAATATACGCCTTTCTCTCCCTGTCTATTCCTGTGCCTATATTTTATCTACTTCTTCCTATCATAGTCTGTCTTTCTTTCCACAGTCACTACCACTGCATTTGCTTCTCTGTCTGATTTTGTCTCTTACACTTTCACCTGCTTTCACTTCCCTGCAACACAGCTAGACTTATATAAACATTGTAATATATACAAATGTATCTGAATACCTGAATATATTGTTCATATAAATGCCCGAATATATTGAATATACTATATATCGTACAAGTATATATTTGATGAATATGTTTGTTACTTTTTAGCTTCCTTGTAGAGTTTATAGTGCTTTATAATGCACAATGTACAGAATGATGTAGGCCTACATAGGCTCATACTCTCATATACATCCTTGGTAATAATACCTTATCACTTTCCAACTGCCTGAACTTGGGTTCGTAGTTCACCTCGCACTCATAAATCAAAGAATATACTTGAGGGTAGCAGCACTTTCGTTTGATGGTTCTTGAGAAAGCATGAGATAGAGGGGCACATTGTTTGCTGCTGTTGCTGGGGGGGGGGGGGGGGGAGGATGGTAGAAAGGGGACCCGTTTGACTCTTGAATTGTGTGTATAAATCATGGCTTATGATGGACACACATAGAAATAAGGCTACACCTTTTTTTGGGGGGGGGGGGCTGTTAGAACCAGTAGATTTACTCCCTTTTTTCAGACTTCTAGCTTCATCGATTATGACTTCAATATTCTTCTCCAAAGGCAGTGGACTTTGTGGATTATTTGATTCGAGAATGGCATGCTTAGAATGATATGGAAGTGAGAGATAATTGCTCTCGTATGCTTTGAATTTCTGCACGTAATTGATGGTGGTGAGTTTAACCCTTTTGTTCCAATAAGTCAATGTGCACAGATTTCCCACACATGTTATAGCAAAATCAGCCCCTCCTCAATGGGTTAACAGGCTATTGCTCTATTGCCTGCCCAACAGTGAGTTTTAATTGCCTTGGGCAACCAAGCAATACGTTTTCTTGCACCCTCCAAGAATTCTAGAAAGTATTTGTATTATAGTTTCGATTCCAACAAGTTAATGCTGCGAGCGCTACATTCGGATTTTAACCCTCTGTGAGTTTTGAGTGCCTGTTGGTTCAGAAAACCCCATAGCATTGTACACACTCTCCAAAGTCCCTGGCATAGATTGGGTTTCAGTGATCGGCCATTCAGAAAATGGAGATATAGCCACTCCCTGTTCAAGTAGATTTGTGTATGCAATGTCATGCAAAACATGTTGCGGTTTTGCTGTGAGCTTCACCTACCTGTGATATCCAACCTACTAAGTACAAACTGTGACTCTAATGCTAATACAGTATTCTTAACCCTTTTCCCACTACCGTGGTGACATGCCATTGACTTTGCACTCAGGCAGAATAGCATCGGTACTGGTAGAGTTAAGTCGGAGCAGCCTCTTTGAAAATTTGGTTCTGTTTTGGTTGGCAATCTGGTAAAGATGTTGATCAAACTGCCCTGGGAGCTACTCATGGTTCGCTTTCCAGTGGATCACATGACACAAGCATTTCCTTTTCCTCAACAGAGTATATGTGCCAAATGTTAAGAGACAAAAAAAAAAAATCCAATTTTAAAACTCCTTATGTGCCATGGTGTAAACCCCCTGTGTGCCACATTATTCTGAGACAGCAACATAGTCATACTTTGGGAAAATATTCTGTTTTTTCAAATTTATGTCAATTTTTAACATTTTGTTACCTTCGACATGTAAATGAGTAAAGTTGTAGAGAAAGTGTCAAGCTTTGCTTTGATGTAAATTGTATGACAAAGCTATGATTATTTTTCTTTCAAATGACCAGTAGCTACAGCTGTACATTGTTGTAGAGGCTTCACTTTTGCACACACAAAAAAAGTGACAGAAAGTTAGAATTTACTCGCAAAATCCAGTGGGAACACCACATGATATTCAATCACCGCATAAAATGCGAACTACATATGACAGAAATGGAACATCGAGAAACGCTTTCATTGTACTGTGGCATTTGGCGATTTATTGATCGGTTTGGGCGGGCTTGTGCATTTGAGCAGAATACATGCGAACTTGGCACGCCGTCGACTGAGGCGGGCGTGCGATCGTGGCACATGAAGAGTTAATAGGACGACATTCCTCAATATTCAACTACTTGTGGTCTAGGTTATGATATATTAGAACTTTGTTCTCGAATAAATTTTTACATGTTCATGGAAACATAGAATTGCATAAGGATCGTAATTTTTTATATTTGAATATCGCTAGATATAGTCCAGAGGCCAAATTGGCAATCATGCATTCACTTGACTTTTTATAAACAGATCTACGTTCGTGTATTATGATAATATATCCTCAATACAGATAGATGTTACGATGTATCTGAGTAACATGATGGCATGTGTGAGAGTGTGAATATTTTCCATCACGCTGTCTAGTTTTGATTTTCGGCGCAATTTGATCTGTTTTGAGTTATGTTGACTTTGAGGCAATGGAAATAAAATCCATTTTCCGGTTCCAGGCACTTGGGTGAAAATGAAAGCAATTGGCCACAAACTTATAAGCTGGAAGATGCTTTTGGAATGATGTGCTCTTTATTACACACACACACACACACACACACACACACACACACACACACACACAAAATCTGTTAAAAAGGGAATAAGAGTAGTGCCAATCTTTGTTTGCTTTGGTTTTTGTGAACGCACAGGATAAGGTATTTTTGTGTGAATTAGTGTTCATTATTGTAGTTTTAACATAATTAGTAACATCCTCAACTCCGAGAATTCATTTATAGTTTGAGTTTCTATTTTTGTCTTTGCATATATTCAAAGAGTCTTGCCAAGCCACAATAGGGTTGAATTATGCTTTTAAGGATGTTACAACCATTCAAAGATTAAAGGGGAAGGCTAGTAACTGATCAGTGGGAATCAGTGGAAATGCTGGGAGATGATTGCTCCAATCCTTATGGGATTCATTCAAGAGTTCATTGTATATCTATTGTTGTGTGAAAATGATTTGCTTCAGAACGGTCTCATATTCAAGTAATGTGCAGATTAATGCTCCGTCACTGACCAGGGACGCTAACCTGGAAGCATTAAACTGCACATTTCTTGAACATGAGACCATTCTGAAGCAAATCATTTTCACACAACAATAGATATACAATGAACTCTTGAATGAATCCCATAAGGATTGGAACAATCATCTCCCAGCATTTCCACTGATTCCCACTGATCAGTTACTAGCCTTCCCCTTTAAAGGAAACATCTGTGGTTTGTTTGCTGAATGGTGTATTGGCTAGAGCTGGCGCAGATTTGTGGACACTAGTCATGAGTGAATGGAGATTACGTAATCCCCCTAATCTCTGTGGGTATTCCATGCTTTTCCTCTTGGACTGAAGCTCATTCTTGGGCATGAGTAGGGGTGCATTTGAGCGCTCTCCTAAAGTGAACCGTAACGTACCGTACCTGCGCCAGAGGAGCGCTTGAACGTTCCTAAAGTGTACCGTACCGAACTGAACCGAGCCAAAAGTGGACCACTTCCTGATGTGCTCCAAAACCGTACCAAAAGCGTACTAAAAGTTCACTGTAAAGCATGAGCGTATCATGGGCATACGTCACAATGCAAAAACATCATTCTCTTTGTTCGGGACAGGTGTAAGTAGTTCAAGTGCCAGGTGAATGACATTCTTGCCACAAAAATGTGTGACCTTTCCTGAAAAGAACTAGTGACATACGCTTTCTCAACAGATCATTCGAACGCTTCAAATATGGCACAGTTCGTTACGATACGCATCGGTTCAGTTCGCTTTAGAGTGCTCGAACGCACCCAGAGTTTGCTAACTTGACATGAGGAGGTCAAGTTTGGAGTAATTACCTGCATGCCAATGCAAAAAGAAAATCTTGGCAAGTTGAAGCTTAGTGCCTGGGTACATAAAGAGTTAAGTAACACCTTTAAACATTCTGAATGTCTCGGATTGCTCCTGGGGTGTCTGAAAGGAAAGCAGAGACCCCGTTGCTAGGCAACCAGAGATGACTGGGATATCAGGGGGTGTTGCTGAAGATCACATCTCATTGGGGGACAGATGTCGGGGCGGGGCAAGGGGGTAGGGACTGGAAGACTGGTAAAGAGGCGAAGTGACAGATGGAAAGAGAATGATGAAGAAAGGATGAGAGATAATAATTGATGTATGTGCATTTATGTGCAGGAGGTGTAGAGATGCACCTACATGGCTTGATGCAGGTTGCAGAGGAGGAGGAAGAGGAGAGGAAGACTAGGGTGAGAATGAAAGAATAGCAGATAAAAAAGAAGATGGGGAGGGGTAGAAGAGAGGAGACAAAGAGGATGTAGGGAAGAATAAGGATGAGAAACACATAGAAGGAAAAAGGGATATGCTTGTTTGAAAAAAAGGGGATGTTAATGAGGTAAGTGATAGAAAGCCAGAAGGAGGAGAAAGAGATGAAGATGCAAACAAATTAGATGATATATGAGAGGCAGGAGTGCCCTGCAGCCATCATATTTTGATCAAGTTCAAGAGTCAGGCTACCAATTAGTAACAGGAGGGACGACTTCCAACCCATCCCCACCATTAGAACCATTAACTCCCTCCCCCCTCCCCATTAAAATAGTGGGTCTCTCTCATCCTCATGGCAAAAGGAGAGGCCGGCCTGAAATTTAGACTAAGCCCTGAGGTGATG
This sequence comes from Diadema setosum, assembly GCF_964275005.1. NCBI lineage: Eukaryota > Metazoa > Echinodermata > Echinoidea > Diadematoida > Diadematidae > Diadema > Diadema setosum. The sequence continues at coordinate 18,001,190 of NC_092687.1, read as the reverse complement.
ATGGGGTAATGGATCTTGTGAGGAGGAGGAAGAGGAGGATGAGAGGTGTGCTGGATGCTGACAGGGAAGTCAGGGTGGTGGTGCTGGTGGTAGTGGTGTTGGTGGTAGGAGATGGAGAGGAGGAGAAGGTGGTGGTGGTGGTGATGGTGATACCAGTGAGAGAGTGTTTAAGGAGCTGATGACAGGTTGGAAGACTGGTAGAATGATGATTGATGTGTCAAGTTTGTTGATCTTAAGTGTAGTCTTGTGGTGCAGACCCTTTTAAAGGGGGTCTGTCTTGTCATTGAACTTGAAGCCATACTGTGGGATGAATACAGACAGTTGAAAATCAAACTTTATGTAAAAATGTAAAAAGTCATGCTAGTCTTGATATGCTGTGAAGACATTTTCGAAAAGGTGACTGTAAACTGTACTTCAGTGCTCTTGGAATTGCAGTTTCCTTGTCTGAACCAGCACACAGAAAATTTTCTGTAGTTGCTGTTTTTTTTTCTTTTCTGTAGAATGTTTAGATCAACTTTGTCCTGACAGATGGGTTTAATAATGTCTGTGGTTCATCTTGCCATGAAATATCTAATAGAATTCCCTTATAAGCAAATAAGTATTGATGATGATTTTTGTGTGTATTTTCTTAATGGTTTGTGTTTGCAGGGAAAATGTCATTTGTGCGGAAGTTCCGAACCAATCTGAAAACATTATAAGGCTTGCATTTTGATATGCGAGTGTGATAACACTTCAAGGGTTTCTCGTAGATCTTTTCAGGAGCTGTTCCCGTGGGTTGATAGAGCATCATAGGTTTAGCTTTAGAAGCAATTTAGTTGGCACGGAAACAGTTGCGATATATCCGTTTAAGGATATTGATGACGCGGGTTTGAACATGTAAAGTGAAGGTCTTTGCTTTACACCAATATCTTGCAAAGAATTTTTTTTTAATTTATTTTTTTTTAAAGGAATATTGCAGAAGTGATGCAAGTCACCTAGCAGCAGTTGCCATGACTGCGAGAATAGCCAGAGGATGTTATTGTTCAAGTGTCTGAACGCAGTGGAAGGTCTGTCTGCTGCGAGGCAGTTTTCCGTCCAACAAAGTGGCACTCTTTGAGAGTGATGCAGTTGTCATGGTAACAGTCGCCATCTCTGTGAGGACAAAGAGGATTGGAGTGCTTGCATGCGGTAGAAGGTTCTCTTCATCCCTCTTCCCTTCCCTCCCCAACTTGGGTTGGTTTTTCTTAAAGACATGATCAAATAAAGGTTGTGCAAGATGACACATCAGTTAGTGCCAGAAGACCAAAGCATATTAATATTTTTCCCAGGGTCCTTTAACCCTTGTTTACCAGTTTCATCCAGCAGTGCAATAATCGTTCATTGTTATGGCTTCTTTCGAGTTTTTTTTTTCTTTTTATTTTGGCTTCCACTTAACTTCTGCTAGAATACATGCATGCACTGAAGGATTGCATTAACCTTGGTCGGGGGACAACAGAAACCTTGCTGGCATTTCAAATGCAAATCTAAAAGCCAGCCAACTTCAGAAACTGCAAAATACAATCTGTCATAAAGAGGAATATACATTAATGCCTAACCATGCACATGATGCAATATTTTCTGTGGACATGGTAAATGTGATGAGTGTCAGTGAGCTCTGTAAATTGTTGGATAAGGAAGGAAATGCATTATTAGTTGTGTTTGCAGCATATATCTTGTTGGTTCTGTGTTCCCTTGTGTGAGTGAAGAGTCTTGTATTTTTCATATTACAGAGATTAACCCGTTGAGGACGAGTCCTGAGTATACTCGGGCAGGTGTCTATGGGAAATGCGTGTTGTAGCAAAATCAGTCCATCCAAAATGGGTTAATGTCCCTGTAGATCTGTTTTAGATGTGCACCAGCAAGTGGTCACAGAATTTAGTGTGAAATAAGCAAAATCTAGTTTGATATCCTTCAAGTTTGATAGTTGGAAATTGGTGCTGACCCTTTGATTTCCTTTTCATGGAGTGCAACAGTTTAGGGCATGGTTTAGAAGTATAAATATTGTGATAATTTAATGAAATGTATTATATTAGTACAATATAGGGTCTACTTGGTAGACTATTGAATCTGGGCACAATGCAAACAAGGAAAAGATGATGATATAATAATAGCACTGTATGTGACACATTTGATGACAAACGCGTGCAAGTCATGTTTCCCAGCAATTTTTGTAAGGTTTAAAACTTGTGTTGTATTGGACTGCAGATGCTGTTAAAGCATTTGCTTTTATTTTTTTCATGTTTTGTAGCTGCAACAACTTCTCATTTCCCCTGCTATGGTTATAGAAAGTTTGAGAACATGAAAATGTGTTGTTTTTAGTTTCCATTTAAAGCTGTTTCTCTTAAGTGCTGAAGTTGTAATAGCCTTAGCTCTTTTGTGTGCAATGAGTGCCAATTGACACAGAAAACCCCATAGCATTGTACACACTGTTCAAAGTTCCTGGTACAGAAAGGGTTAAGAGAGTAGATGGTTTGACTGCCAGAGGGAATGGGTTAGCAACAAAGTCAAGTTGAAGGTATTAGCCCACATTTGTAAACCTGCAGCAATTGGTCTCATAGTTAGCATGGAGTTTGGGTATGATTGCAGTAATACCTGTGCAAAATTTCGTTCCAATTAGTCCATTACTTTCATAAAAATAAATGAAAATGCACCGTATGCATGCGTATAAAAACGCTCGCTAGCTTCGGTCCACGCACGTACTACATGCATGCGATACATGTGTAAGTTAATGTACGTAGCTAGCCCGCGCTCGTAATTCGATTTTGGGTCGGGTAGACCCGGTTTGAAAATTGATTTTAAAACGATGATTTTCTCTCTTTTATCGAATGGTATAGACAAAGAGCAACAGGTGACGTATGTTACTGTTATAACTTGTACTTGAAGTCATATTGGACCTGTTTAATGCAGTTTTGATTTTCGTGGGTTTGCAAATGTGGGCTAGTACCTTTATAGGTACAGTTTTGGTTGTGGTCCTAATAAAAGATGGGCCCCACGTTTTATTAGGACCAATTTTGTCTATGGATACCTTGGTCATTTCAAAAGATACTTTCATCAAATAAACTTTGAATTTCTCTTAGAATTGTATGATCTTTCATATCTTATGAATGATTTGATGAATATTGATTTTGGTTGAGATATCCTAAAATAAAATGATCCTAATAAATAGCTGGTCCCTTCTTTTATTCGGACCACAACCAAAACTATACCATCCCTTTTAACATTGCAGAGAATTACACTTCACAGGATGGATGTGTGAAGCTTCTCTTACATGATCAGAGTATTCCTCAGACTTTGTTAACCCCATCATTCTTATGAGCAATGGCATCAGATGCTACAGTAATATGAAAGATTTTGAGACAATGGCCGTGAATGGGTTAACAGCAAAGTATGAAGTACAATGAACTGGCCACTCCTCTAGCAATGGCATGCAATGATTGAGCACAACCATGAAAGATTTATTTTTTCTTGGTCCCTGACCCCTACTCATCAAATTGTCGTGGTATGTCGACTGATAAAGAGGAGATACACTGTAGTTAGCTATTCTGAGTGTACTCGTGATATGGTTTGACTTTTGCTCCCGATGAATATTTGGAATTGTCTTGTGTGGAAGCCACAGTGTTTCATTCAGTGCAGTGTATTGGGAGTCGGTCACCGGCAGATTATGGAGCAGCGGGAAGTCCTCCGTGATGAAAGGATGAGGAGCAAGACACGCCCCCCTCCATGATGAGAGGATGAGGGGGGGGGGGGACACGCCCCCCTGTGATGATGATGATGAGAGGATGGGGGGGGGGGGACACACCCCCTCTGTGATGAGAGGATGGGGGGGGGGACACGCCCCCCTGTGATGATGATGATGAGAGGATGGGGGGGGGGGGGTACATGCCCCCTCTGTGATGAGAGGATGGGGGGGGGGGGGGCTAGGACACACACCCCTGTGATGAGAGGGAGGGGCATGTAGAAGGATGATAGTAGGATGGATAGGCTGGTTAGAGTAATGTAATCAAATTTGTTCATTTTTACTTCCCATTCCTTTGAACCAGCAGCATGCTTGTTGCGTGGTGCATCTTTTTTTTTTTTTTTTTTTTTTTTTATGAAATGCATTCCAATACCACAGACTCCACAGTTTGCATTTGTATGAGTTGTTGCAATGTTAGGCATGCCATGTGAAGGGCTCTGTGGTTGTTAGAGAATGACCTTTTCTAAGGAGTGCATAAAGTTTCAGCATGTTAAGAAAACTGTTTCATTGGGGAGATATGGAGAAAATTACGTAGTATAAATTGTATTTTCTGGATTATTGCCATGGACTTTGATACCAACAAGTCTTCATTTTACCCTCAAGGTGCCGAGTGTGTACAATGTTGTGGGATTTTTCAGTGCCAGTCAGTGTTCAAAGCATGCAAAGGGTTAATATCCATTCTCACCCAAATTTTGTGGGAAGAAAAGAAATATTTCACATCAACTAACTCTAGGAGTTGCAGTGACTCAGAGCTATGGCATTTTTGTTTATAAGGACAAGAGTTTTATAGGTCCTTCTCCGGTAACAACCCGAGTGATTTTATATCCATCCTGTGTGGTATTAACGTAAAATGGTTTTTCCGGTAACCATGTTATACTGGTACACACCTGCTCCTGAAATGTTCATGAATGCAAGCCTTTTCTTCTGCAAAGTGATAAGGTGTTGGCTCTCTCCCTCCCTCCCTCCCTTTCTCTTTCCCTCTGTACGTCTGTCTCATTTGCATATAATACTGGTGCCATTTGCATATTATGTAAGCTCTTTGATTCCGGAGCAGGCTGAGCCGCGGCTGCCAGACGCACAACAGAACTCTCAACGTAGATTTGTATTACGCCTATTAATTTGCACCACACCAAAAAAAAAAAAAAAAACGTGGTTGACATTTTCCATTTGTGTCTGTATTTAACCCATTGACTATGACCTGGTTTTGCTATAACACGTTTCCCATAGACACATGCCGGAGTTTAACGAGTGAACTCGGGGACTATGTCTTCAACGGGTTAAGTGTTATGCAAAAATGTCTGGAGGTGATATCTCCGATGGACGACGATTATGCAGTGTCATTGAGATGTGGGGGGGGGGATCAATGGGTGACAATTTGTATCTTTCCAGACAGACAGACAGACAGACAGACAAACAGACAGTCAGAGAGAAGAAGAAAAGCAGAGAAATTTCCATGGAAACGAAGCAATTTCATTTTGTGGCATTAGAGTATGGTAGTGTGAATGATATATTGCTACAATACTGTGTGAAATTGATTTGCTGTTTTCAAATAGTTCACAGTGGTTGTCTGCATAACATGAATGTGTGTTTAGGGAGAGTTGAAATGTTTCAACAAAAAACTATATCTCACTTGCATAATATTTATGCAAAGAGGTAGATAAGAGGTAGATGAGAGAGAGAGAGAGAGAGATAGAGGGAGAGAGAGAAGGAGAGAAAAGCAGAAATTTCCAACGATACAAGGCAATATAATTTTGCGGCATTGTGATATGGGATGTTGAGCATATATATTGCAACAATGCTGTGTGAAATTAAAGTGCCTTTATCCAATAATTTATAGTGATTGTTTGTATAACAGTGATATATCTTTGGGAACCATAATAACATTTCAAATATGAAATAGATTTAACTTAATAGATTTAACTTAATAGATTTAACAATATCTAGAGAAAAGGTAGGTACTGGTAGATTAGGAATTTTTAGTTTTACAGGACAAGGACAGAATTTCTCATGAAGTATTTTTTTTTTCTTTTTAGTAGAGCTTCATTTTTTTTTTTAATGGTGATGAGTGTAATTCTGAATGAGGGCTCAGCTGTAAAGTAACCCTGAGTGATTTCATAGCTAGGCTTGGTTGAAAAGGTGACTTGGCATGTGTCATCAGAGGGCTGGTGGCCTTGCTTTTTTTTTTTGGAAGTCAAATATGTCTGCTCCCTCTTTTTCTTCGAGACTATTTGTGTGAATATATTATATAAGAATTTTGCTTGATGACCAGGACCGTTACATTGAGACAATTAAGTTACAGATAATTATTTCAAAGAAAATTACAGACACGAAATGAAATTCTCTTGCACTCGATGTTCATCAGTGGCAGCTTCATTTAATTTTGTATGGTGATGAGTGTAATTCTAAATGAGGACTCAGCTGTGGAGTAACCCTGAGTTGATTTTATAGCCAGGCTAGGTGGAAAAGGTGACTGGGTGTGTGTCATCAGTTCGACGAATGGCCTTGCGTTTTTTTTTTCCTATTTCTTTTTCTACTTGTAGTGAAAGCCTCTATCTGCTCCCCCCTCCATCCTTTCTTTATATCGTCTACTTTTTCATCTCTGTACACATTTCTATGTCTCTCTCCTCTCCCTCCCTCTCTCCTTCTCCCTCCCTCTCTCTCCCCATCACTACTACCCCCTCTGTCAATCTCGTACTCCCTCGTACAAGTAGTTGTCCCATCTATAGGCTTTTGCCAAGGCCCTCTCACTGTATGACGATGAGTGAATGGGGGCGAACGAAGCGAGCTCAGCTGAGTTGGGCAGCGTGAGGGCCTTTTGACATCAGATGTGCATCCTTATGTTAGTTCTTTGGATTTCAGACTTTTGCTCTGCGAATATTAGGGAGCAGAAATTGAACAATCTGCGTATTTGGATACGGCGAATGCATACCACAGACCTCAACTAGTGGTGAATGATGCATACAAACAGGCCAATCTACACTAACATGGAGGATAAGGGGAGCACGCTATTCCATTTGGCCGACCGGAACCTGTTTATATGACTATTCGGTAGGGTTCGCATGTCATGAATAGTAATGTGTGAAGCAGATCTCAGAAGGCCCTCGCCCTGACCCGCTCAGCTGGGGTTACTTCAGTCGCCTGTTATAGCCATCATACAGTGAGAAGGCCTTGACAAAAGGCTATCCCATCTATGAATTGCTCCACATCAGTCTACCAGCATCCACCTCTCCTCAGCTCTCACTTTCTTCTCCCTACCTCCCCCCCCCCCCCTCCTCCTCCTCTCTCTCTCTCTCTCTGTCCAAGGACCCGCTCTGACTCATATTGGTTATTTTGGGGTCATGTGATCACCATAAATGTGACAAATGATGTTCGGGGGCCTCACAGGATTCCTCTTCCCTCACCGCTGTGGCCACTTTCGATGCGCGTGCATGCTGCACTTTGCATGAGAATGATAACCCCCTCCAGACCCCCATTATGACCACGCAATTGCCACCATAGATGAAAGCATCATTACGTATTGATTGGGAGAGACAAACTTTAACCTTCTGATGTGTATGATGATGTGTTGCTCACACCCTTGCTGTGCCATTTTAATCAATGTTTCATTACCGTTGTTGTTTCACTACTATTTGTCCTGCTGTATATAAGGAGAATGAATTATAACACCGTGAATGAAAAACGAGATGTTATAGATGTTACTTTTGAGAAGTGCCCAGGGAAATTAATGTTGATCTTCCTATGTCACCACATGTCTTAAATGAGAACTAGTAATGACCTGTCGAGGTACAATTATGTATCATATTCCGTTCTTATAGACCATAACCATTTGAGAATTGCGACACTGGTATCACATGTCAAATTGTTTCTTCTTCTTGTTGTATGAAAGTTAATCACAGAAAGAGGACAGTAATCTGACTGATGTAAAGTGCTGACAGAACCTCATTCCAGGCTGTCCTTCCTGTCATCTTTTCCAACATTCGGGAAGAAAAAAAAAAGCTACTTTATTGTATTTTCAATTTTCCACAGTTAGTTTAATGATCATCACTCTTTACGCTTGTTTTGTTCTCTTCTACAGACCTTGAAGACATCACAACCACAGACTCAATAAACATAGACAGAGGGTAAGTGGAATGCTTGGGTGCACTGAGTAAACCTAATACCATCAAGAACTGCTACGAACACCGTGCGAACGATTTTTAGACAATTTCGTAAGATTTTCTTACCAAGGCCGTACGAAACAAGTGTCTGTAGACCGTTTGTAGACCGTTTTAGAGTGTAACTTCGTACAAAACCCTCTCTTAGTAAGGCGTTTGTACGAACTCCAAAATTCGTATGAATGCATCGTTCGTACGAACCTTTGTGACCATTAGCTTAACTTTGACACTGCTTTTACCCTACTTGGGTTTGCTTTACATATTAAGCCATTGTCAGAAGACAGACTTGAAGAGTGACTGTGGCATTGTAGTTAACCCATTGAGGACGAGTCCCGAGAATATCTGGGCAGGTGTCTATGGGAAATATGTGTTATAGCAAAATCAGTCCATCCTCAAAGGGTTGAGATTAGTTAGGATGCTTGTGATACACAGAAATTACCCGGTAAGCTTTATTTCTAGACGTGACTATGACGAGTGAGTGTTGGTAGACCTGCCCTTCACGTTATCAAAAAGAGAATATGGTGGAACCTTGTTGGATCTAACAAATCGAATCGTCTTATCTATAATCCTAATGTGATAAACCTGATGTAATAAGGTAATTGTCATGGTTTTTAGGTCTTTGTTATTGCAATGTTTCTCTCTTTCTCTTTTCAATTCAAAGTGATAAGACAATTTAAAAGGATCTTTGTCAATGCGTTGTAGGATGGAAGGAAATCACTTGGATGAATCGGCCACACTCATCGAGGCTCCGGTCTCCGCATCTCAAAACCAGTCGGAGGAGAGTGCCCCGCCCAGTGTCATCCGCTCCTCAGATCAGCCGGAGGAAGCCATGCAGATGGAAGGGGGCTCCAGCTCCGTCAAGTCCCGCTTCGAGAAGGGCGAGATCTCCAACGCTGCCCCCGAAAACGAGAGGGGGGTCTCGGAAAGCACACCCGTAAGACGGGAGGACGTGGTGAGGTCGAGCGAGTCTGCGTCCGAGGTGAAAGTCTCGTCGGGCGGCATCGGCAAATTCAAGAACATGTTCGAGAAGGGCGGGGTCACAAATCTTGAGACGCAGCCGAAGAAGGACCCGGTGAGTGTGGGATCACTGAGCGACTTCGAGAGCACCAACCAGGGAAGTCACGTCGCCGAGAGCACGCCCGTGGTGCGGCCGGACGTCATCCGGAGCAGCGACAACTTTGAGGACCCCGGCATCCAGAAGGGCTACTCCAAGTCGCTGAAGAGCCGCTTCGAGACGGAGAGGATATCGAACATCGAGGAGAAGCCACGGGAGAAGATCGAGATTGCATCGCCGGAGGAGAGGAGGGTCTACCAGCCACCAGAAAGGACCGCCCGCCCCGACGTGGTCAATGCACAGAGTCAGCCTGAGGACCCAGGCATCAAATTGGGTAGAAATGCTATTTAATTCTTTTTTTTTATTTTTAATTCAAATGAATTTATTGGGAATGTTCTGCATCAAATATATATTACTAATGAAATGCAGTCATTTCTTTTTGTTAACAAGACAATAGAACATACAGTGTGTACATCTGAATATAAAACTGAGATATATACGTGTACAGATTAAAGAAAAGAATAAGATAACACGTCAATTTGGAACCAATCGGGATAAAGTGAATCAAATGATCAGACTGACTTATGGTACATTTATTGAGAGTTTAAACGAAGACTGTCATCAAATAAGCATATAGCTTGAAGATACGACAGCCTTGAAAGAGAAGGAAAAAAAAAAAGAAAATGGGCAAAACATACATTTTGTATACTTATCGAAAAGAAAAGAAAAAGCAAGAAAAAAATACAGTAACATTCTGGCATCACATTGCAATAACAAAAATTGTAAAAACACTATATATACAGAGGGTGAGGTGAGTGAGGTGAGTGTATTTAAAGATGATTAAGACATTGACCTGCCACAGTGAACACTCTGTCATTGCCTATTTTCAAATATTGGTTTTTATATGTTTTGCCTGTTTTCCTTCACCTACTCAGACTGCTCTGCTTTTGTGTTTAATCTGTAATGTCTATCATGTCCTACTTTCTTGTCCTCTTTTGCAATGGTTCTAATATTCCAAAATCCCTTTTCATGTACATACGCGTTATTCATCACAAATGTCAAGAACTTGATTATTACGTGATATCTTATTAGTGCCTGGGAGTCAGAGGCATGTCAAATTGCATTTCCACACTGTTCTCAATTTAACTTTAGTACAATGAATGAAATAAGAAAATATTGGTAGAATTTTCTTGACAATATGATAGGAAGATAAGAAATTTGTGAAATTGGTGGTGCTGGTTGTTACCACTCATGCAAATTTTCTAGGCTGATAATGTCGTCACTGCACAGCATTCCCATTGACTGAAGTACGGGAACATTACAAATTGTTTTTTGATACAAACTGCACAAAGTTTATGGCGAAACGTCCTCTTGGTTCTGAACCTGAAAGTGTGTAATATTTACTAATATTTATGAATGAAAAGTACTGAAATGTACAAAGCCAATTTTGATACCAGAGCTACCATGTCTCCCTGATTCTACAAGAGGCTTACTGAAAACTTCACCATTTCTTCATGTCTTGGTAAGAGAATACAAAAATCTCCCCAATTCGGGAATTACAAAAATTGTATATCGACCCGTTGAGATGCAGGTATGGTTGTAGCATGGAAGCACATCGGTGATAGCTCTTTGGAATCACCCTGACATTGAGATGTGCTAGTGTTGGCAACCCTGTGATAAATTGAGTCACCTTTCCACCACCTCCTCCTCCTTTTAATCAAAAGGTCAAGGGAGGTCACTTCAAGTTTCTTCAAGAAGGGGAATTATTATTTGCCCAATGAGCTACAAGCACCACACTGGCATCTTCTCAAATTGCTCTTTAGATTTACTCTGATGTGGAGATACACTACAGTATGGTAATGTTTGCTGCCCTATGACATTCAAATTGACACACCTTTTCTTCTGCCCCTTTAATCAAAAGGTCAAGCGAGGTCACTGAGGAGTCTCTTTGAAAAGGGGAACGTCAGCAATGTGGAGGAGCGGCCCCGCCCGGTCCTCGAGAGGACACCACGCTCGTTGGAGGAGTTCAGCATGAAGGACGAGGGGGCTGAGAGCACCCCCATCCAGAAGGCGGACGTGGTCAGCTCGTCCAGCCGCGTGGATGAACCGATGAGGTCGGCGGAGAGCACGAGGTCACTGAAGAACCGCTGGGAGACAGGTCAGGTCGAGCGCGTCCCCGAGCAACCAAAACCGCAACTGGAAAGAACGCCGGGATCCCTAGACAACTACAGCATGACTGTGAGTTTTTGGACTTTATCATCGATGGGGTGACAAGACCTCATATCTCAAATTTTTATGAAAGTCATTTTTTTCAATTAGTCGTGAGGTTATCAGTTAAAGTGATGTCCTGTCCAAATCCCAAGTTGTCTTACCCCCAAAACAAAGTCACCACAGCATGTCAAAGAAAAGGTGATCCCATTTATATAGTGCTTTAAATAGCCTGCCATGTCTTTTTTGCTCTCATGAACATTGACATTTTGTAGATACGAGGTTTTGTCACCCCAACAACATTATGCTGTCCTCATCACAATATGTGCCTTTATGTCTTTCTCAGATTTTGTAAATCTTGTTTTTAGTATCTGATTAATTCAAGTGAGATGTTGTGTTTGTATACACGTACTTGACTTGCCACTGAGTCTTAGATCACATGAATGGACTTAAACACAGATTTTGAGTGTCTCTGTTGGACTGCAACCTACTTGTAGAAGTTTAGTTGCTATGGTAACATAATGCAACGTAATGTAGAACAATGTTTAGAACAAAATGCATGCACACTATGACAATAAGATCACATATCTTTAACCTGTTGAGGACGAGTCCCAAGTATATTCGGGCAAGTGTCTATGGGGAATGCATGTTGTAGCAAAATCAAACCATCCTCAATGGGTTAACAATTATGCATATCAATGTATCATAAAAAATATGAAAATATGGATTAAGGTTTTGAATTGAAAATCTTTGTGATAAAGAGCACTTGATGAAGCCTAGGGGTTAAAGGTCAAAATTATTCTCTCTGTCCAGATTCTATTCCAACTGATATTTATGGAAAGCTGATTCTCATATCTGAATTCCTGTACACTTAGATACAAAGTTGTCACTGTGGGCCTATCCCACATTATGCATTACGATGATGATGTATTCAAGATTTTGTAGATTTTTAATTTGCCCTAATAATGTGAAAACTGGAAAAACAATTACGTATGTAAACATTTATAATTAGTTTTGAGACTTACAGTTTCCATTACACTCATTTCTCTGTTTTAAGATGGTTGTGTCTGAAAACCAGCCGGTCGACCGCACAGACATCGTCAAATCATCTGCCACAGGAGACGATTATCTAGCATCAAAAGGTATGTTCACATTACCTCAAGTGTCCCGACATGTAGCAATGGTTTCTGACTGTAGCCCAGCATTCGAAGACTGAACATTTTTGTGACTTGCTACTTTCTCTCCGTATTACAGTTTTAAATTTTCATTGTTAGTTATCATTCTGAAGGTCTTTTATTCTTTTTTTTTCCCCCAACCCTTTTTTCTTTGTTCACATGTGATTGTTAGTTTTGGTTGCAATTTAAAAAAAGCTTTTCATTTCTAAGATTGTGTGAGATTCTTAAATTGGCAAAACATTTTTAGAACGTCAAATTTCTTGTTTCTTCATCAAATTGGCAAAATTTGATAAATGTCTTAATCTTAATTTGTACAGACATCATGCATTGAACCTATTCCATCTTTTATCGTACTCAACAATAACTTGGGGCAGCAATGACATCCAAGAGATCATAGATATAGAAGGATTGTATGAAGATACGTGTGCCCACCCAGCTCAAAACCCACAAAAAGTTGCAAATTTGGATTCTCTGTAATGGAGCAAAATATCTCATTTGGTATGACCAATTCAAATTTTTAAAGTTTGTCTTACCTGGGAAAGTAATCTTTTCTCTACCTACATTGCACTGTCAAAGTTTTGGCAGCTTGAAACAAAACCAAAATGAATTATTTACATTTTTTCCAAAGACGCTTAACTAAAAGACAGGAAAGTGTGCGCTAATCCTGTACAAAACAAATGGACAGCGCGTGGTCCTCAAGCGTATTATGCACGTCAACTGAGATGCGCTGTCTTTGAAGTTAATGGACAGCGCGCGGTCCTCAAATGTATAACGCACATCACCTGAGACGCACTGTCTTTGAAGTTGTTGTTGCTGTTTATCAAGTGTCGTTGATTGTTTTTCGATCATGTTGTTGCCAAAATTTTATCTCCACAAAATAATCCTTGTTACTTTAAAATCGTGTTATTCAAAATAATCCCCTTAATCGAAAAAAAGCTACGACTATAATTTTTGAATCTTTTTAAGACAATAAAAATACCACTACCAGTGGAAATGATTGATGTTTGTAGGTGTACTGAGTTTGTACTTCTCTCTCTTTTGTATCGTCATGTAGGGTAGCCATTTTGTGTCCATTTTTATCGCGCGCCCTCGTATCTTGTTATCTCTACTATCTTTGATTTTTTTTCTGGATCATTTTTTTCTTCTTTTTTTTTAAAGGGAAGGTAAACCCCAAAAGCAATGTGGATTGAGTGAAAGCAGCAACATTAGTAGAACACATCAGTGAAAGTTTGAGGAAAATCGGACAATCGATGCAAAAGTTATGAATTTTTAAAGTTTTGGTGTTGGAACCGCTGGGTGAGGAGACTACTAGAGGATATGACGTATGAGTGGACAACAATACAAAGAAAATATAAAGGAAATTCAACAAAAATTCACTTTTCTAGAATTATGAAAGAGCAATGGACCAACCTCTTTCAGAAAGCAGGGGGAATAATTGCTACCCCTAACATATGTCAATATCAAGTTGATGGAATTTGTAATTTTCATGAAAAATGGATTTTTGTAGAATTTTCTTTATATTTTCTTGGTATTGTTGTCCACTCAAACGTCATAACCTCTAGTAGTCTCCTCGTCCAGCGGTTCCAACACCAAAACTTTAAAAATTCATAACTTTTGCATCGATTGTCCGATTTTCTTCAAACTTTAACTGATGTGTTCTACTAATGTTGCTGCTGTCACTCAATCCACATTGCTCTTGGGGTTTACCTTCCCTTTAATAAAGAGAAAGAGAGAGAGAGAGAGAGAGAGAGAGAGAGGGAGAAAGAGATGTTGCTGCTTCACAGGGGAATACAACATGTCTTCATTACTCTTGCACCTCCTCCTGAGTGACTCAAATCTTTAAATCCTCTTTTATCTCCTTTCTATGAAACTGCACCTCCTAACTCTCTCACATTTCAATCACTTTTTGAATAGATTAGGATGGTCCTATTTTAACAATTTACACATCATTTTTACAGTTTAGAGCTATACTCTTTTAAACTATCTGGGTATGTAAAAAAAAAAAAATGAAGAAAATTCACTTTGGCCTTTGTGTGAGTTTTGAGCTGGGCAGTCACAAATGACAATAACATCACATGAAGCAAGGTGTGTTTCAAGTAGAGATCTAAAAGGTGTGAGACATTTTTTTGTCGTTTAAACCCGAAACAGGCAGTGCTGGCTCCCTGAAGGCCAAGTGGGAGTCGGGAGAGGTTCACAACGTGGACTCCAGCCCCAAGAAGACGGAGAGCACCCCCAAGAAGCTGTCCGATCTCTACCACGAGGAGGAGCACACGAACGGGATCCTGGACCAAGAAAACGAAGTCCTAGAGCAGGAGAATGGACTGCAGGATGAAGGGGAGGAGGAGGAGGAGGAGGAGGCTGGGGTTAGTCTTTGTTCCTTCAGACCCTGTTAACTCTTTCAAGTGCAGGAATTCTCCCCGTCACATTGGATGTGAATGTGAACTTTTTGTCGCTTGTGTTTGGGTCCGTATGCTGGCCATACGCTTCAAGCAAAAGAATTAGGTGGTTTTTATGCACCCATGCGCAAGTGGGTCACATGTTCAATGTTTTTGTGTGCATTTTACGGTAATGCAGAGTTACCGTGCAAGCAGGCATGCTCAGGACATCATGCAGTAATCACATCTAATGTTCTCCTTTTTTATCATGACCATAACATTGTCCCTTTCCAGGAGAAATCTGTACATTTTGAGAGCTTACAATTGAGATTCTTTTTTACCAACACATGGCAATTGCTTAGAAAATCTGCAAAACGGGGTATTTTTCGAAATGGGAAACTGTTTATGAAATGGGGGGGGGGTGTTGGGGTGGGTGGTAAGGAGTGTATTTTGGGTGCTGCACTTTCAGACAGCACATTAAAATTCAAATACATAGTTCACAGAAGGGCTCAACTATTGATCTTCCATCATTTGGAATTTCCTTGCAATTCATTGACATGGTCTACCAAGAAACTTGATACCATGCAGGTGCAATTTGCCAAGATAATGAGTTGTTAGGGAGTATTTTTAGATCAAAAGTGTAAAATAATTTTGACTGTAGTACACGACTTTCATTCCAGAAGAGCCCTCCCCATTCAGCCCTGTTGGAAGATAGAATGTTACGTGACGATCGATTGTGCCCTTGCCTTTGTATTTTCCAACAAGCTGCATGCGATTCACTCTAGCGCAGAAGATTGATGGATATTTTTGTTGCCTGATATGTTGATTATTGATTAACGATTATGAAAAATTACATAGTATCCACCATTAGGTAAGCTTGTGGACTTCCGGTGAGCCTTCTTGATTAATATTTCGCATGTATGTGTTCACCAAGCCAAAATCATGTTATTTCAGCATTATTTCAGTCATTTCTTATGCGTATGTTTACATTTTGAAGCAATGATAGACAGCATAGATGAGGACTATGTTTTGGCTGTAAGTTTTGAAATGTAACCTGGTTGTGTCTTTCTCTTCTTTTATGAAGCCTTCTCTATTTTTGTTTTGTAATCTTGCAGGATGCCTCGTGGGAGATCAAAGCTGCGAGGGCAGCAGCCATGGCGGAGAGTGAAGACGAGTGACCAATCAGAAGAAAGGATGCATTTGAATTGTCCAATCAGCACGTTGAGAGCTCAGCATAATGTATTAATGTAACTTTTTTTATGCAGAACAAAAACAAAAAAAAGTTTATGAACAGTGCTACACTTTGTGTATATTTCATATTGATATTTTTGTGATGGAAATGTTTATCATTATTAGAATCACTCACCTGCATACCCATTGTAGATACCCCTCGTAGAAAATTAATGTCAAAATGAAATTTTGGCAATAAAAGATTTGCGCCTAACTGTAGATGACCTCAGAGTCGACTTGCATTAATGGTCTTTCACGATGACAGTCACAGGAGTTCCGATGTAATTTTGTAAAGTTTTGTACACCTTATCAATGTCGATAATGCGGTTTACTTGTACGTTGTATGATGTTCTGCAGTCAGTAACAAAAAAAAAAAAATTCATGTTAGCATGTGGTCTTCCGTTTGATATTACCCCAAAGGCGAACGTTTTGAGTCCAAGAGAACAAATCCGTGTGTAGCATAGGAAGGTATGATATCTCCTCTCGGTGTCATTTTCTGTGTGTGTTCACAATCAATATAAGAACCAGTGTAATGTTCAGCTGTAAATTCAGATTCATATCTTGAGTAAATGATGCAGTATAGGTGACTCCTACCATAGCGAAGTCTTCTAGACCAGCAGTTTCTTTCATCATATGAAACTTTCCTATAACTGAGGGGAATTTTGCTCCATAGAATAGAATGATAATGATTTTGGGACCAGAATTTTTACTCACTTGTTACAAAAAATTTCAGTATGGCATTGTTCATTGTAAGGGGAGCGCCCATTTTGTAGACTATGAATTCATTCTTCTGCTACCTATGTCAGCCAACACTCAAAAGTAGTGTGGGAGTAAGGTGATCCGATGATGATTGATGGAGCAATTTCTCAACTAACAATCCACAACGAAACATCTGCCAGGAGTCACGCCTCTTCTTGGGTGCAGATCTCATGTCTTTGTGTGACATGGATGCCTCTCAATCTTGCTTAGTCAAACTTTGAGGAATAACATCGGCACTCGCTTAGCAACCGGCCTTTCAGAGATAAATTATTGAATGCTTGTGGAAAACTTTCAAAAAGGGGAAAACTGGTGTATGGTGTGTCATGGACAGGCAGTCGCCAAATTGCGTTCCAAGTGAAATTGATGTCCACAGCATCTTCGGCCCTTCACACGTCGGGTTAGACTCATAGTGTGAGGATTCAGGCTTGCCTGATGTAGCAATCAGGGGCCTTTGGTGACCCATATTGCGAGAGAAAACCAGGTCTCCCTTTAATATCCAAGTAGACCTTTCTCTTATAAGGTCCCTGTGACTTGCAGTATCAATCTCCTGTTTATCATGTTGTTGTGATACTCTATGCATTTTCTTTACTGTCTGACTCTGGAAAATGTAGTTTATGTTTAGTGTGTATGTAGATAGCTGTAAGTGTATTATGTTTTAAGATAATATATCCCCGATTGTGTAGATGTATTTTAATACTTGTTTTTTTTTTTTCTCTCTCTGATTTGTTTTGTAAGTTGATATGCAGAATTATATATTTCTTTATAGTATGATTACAAGATTTAAAGTAATATTCAGCCTTTTTTATATAAGAGTTTTCAGTTGTACAAAGTGAACTTGTTTTGCTGGAAGTGTCTGTAATATGTTCCTTCACTCAAATTCCAAGCCTTCTACATATCTATCTATCTATCTATCTATCTATCTATCCATCCATATATCTATCTTTCTTTCTTTCTCTCTCTTTCTATCCCTTTATTACTGTCTGGATAAGTGGATGTTTTTAATCATATTTATGTACAATGTATTTAAGAGTTGATAATGTAGCCAAGGGCTGGTTTATAGAGAGATGGTGTTTGTGGGTGAAGGAAATATCTATGAAATTAAAGTTGTCCCAGGAAGTATTTTGCTATTGTGAAAACTTACCATTCTACAATGATGGCTCAGTGAAAAACAAATGATGTTAAATTTGAAGAAGTTTATGTCTGTATCATAAAAAATAGATATGTAAGAAGTATGTCATGAAATGCATTTGTGGGACAAAGTGTCATCCAATTTTGCTGTGAGGGTAATATTCAACTACTACTGTTTATAATCAATTGAATAATCAATAATGCATTACCCCATATAGTCACATTGGTGTTAGCCGCTTTCAGAGGGTGAATTTTGCAGGATTTTGTTATTTGCTCGTGGTAGATGCACTTCATCGTATACCACGAGGAAAGTTCAATGTACTGCACAATTAATCACCTGGGTTTCAACATTTTTCTTTCAGAAGAAAACGTTAGCAACAAGAAAATAATTTTCAAATTTAAATTCTGGCCATTTAAATGCTCCCGGACTTTACAAAAGAAAGCCAGGGATACATTAAATATGAAATGTAACACTGCAGTGTTACAGTTTAACCTCCTTTATAGATTAAGGTCGGATGTAGTGAGGTGTGTGATATATGGTGTGCCAGTCTTTGCGGGTCCCATTCTTTTGTATTTGTTTTTGTCGTTGATATAACAAGGGATACTGAGGAAATTACCAGATAATTATGAGAACATTGCAGTGGTTTCAAGCAGCTTATTATTTAGAGGTTCCCCTGTTTTAAAAATGCAAAACTCCCTAGGCACCATCAAAGCATTTAAGCCACCATTGTTATATGATATGACACTATGTAGATGTTTCCAATCTCATTTCTCTCTCTGATATATCTTAACCCTTTGTATGCCTGGAGTACTCACTGGTACAGACAACTCAATAGCAGTAAAACACACTGTCCTATTCAGTCCCCGGCACAGAAGGTGTTAATGCTCACTGAAGACACTTTAAGAAATTGTAATTGCTGTTGTGATAATTATGTACCGTCAAATTGTACCTTCTGTTCACTTTTATTGTATGTATTTTTCCCCACTTTCAAACAGTCTTTGTTTCTGTGTATAGCTTGGGAAATGAGAGCACATCTTGATTCTCATGGGGTTAATGGCTTTTCGAATGTTTCATGGAGTTTTATATTTGTAGGACAATTTTGAATAGTTGCTAAGGCATGGAGTAGAGATTTTCCCGTTTCCTTATCTTACACTATGCAGAACATTGATGTATCAATTACAGTTAGAGATGACATTTTGCAAATTGTACAATACATGAAATTAATAATTCATTTTGTTTTTCTTCTTAATGGAATAATCTACAGTTTGGATATAAAAATTGCATTTATGACAGAAATTAAATTTATCTATTCGGGGGAGGAATCTGTTTGTTTTTAGCATGTTACTTGTCATAGATTGTACTAGATTATGTTTTTGGAGCTATCTTGTAATTTTGTTTAAAATTGATTAATAGAGCCTTTTTTTTTATCACAGTCAATCCAATGTTTGGTGTTTTCACCCCCAAAGTACACACATGTAACAACTCTGCAGGATTTGTCAGAATCCAGTTACAGGCCAGAATGGGTATGAATCAGCTGTAGGGAAGCACACTGGATCTGCACGCATCAAGAATTGTGTATCGCAATAATGCAGCAAGAAGTTTTAGGCACTCTGAGACAAGAAGCGCAACGTGTTGTGTTGAATAACCCTATGTGTGCTTTGAATATCAGTTGGCACACAAAATGCCACAGCATTGTATACACTATTCAAGAGTCTGTGGAACAGGAAGAGTTACGTTGTCAAGTGTGCTGGGGCTAACTAACACCTCTTGTTCTGCAAAGAAATGATACTGTTTACATCTACAACTACTAGATATGGTGAATGCATTCAAGATGCAATTTGTACACAATGAGAAATCTTTGTTCATCAGGTGTCTGTCATACACGTTGCGTGTTTGACTATTGTGTACGATTTCCTTGGCAATGCATTTGATGTTGCTCCGTAAGGCTCTGTGGTATACTAGACAAGGATCTGGTAACTTTGCAACAAGAGGGTTGCTGGATCAAATCCCACCTGGCACTTACAAGTCGACGGATGGGCAAATTGACCCCTGCTGTCTGTCGTGGTTGCCAAAGGGTGTAGCTTGGCACCTGGCGATGATGCTCAGGTCGTAGATGATGGCAGTTCCCTCAAAAGGAGCTGGAGTGCCAATACTAGACAGGGGCTATTCTGCCTTTAAAGGAGACCACATACACTTGCTGTAATCGGTGTCTGAATCTTCTCTCGGTGCCAATCTTTCAAAGTGACAAATACAGTAAGCTAGAAGTATATTATGAAGGTGTGAAAATCATTCCAAAAGGCTTGAATTATGGTGAAATGTCTGTAAAAGTTGTATAGCATCATTAGTCATCATTTAGCCATCCTTGCATCCAATTAGTTTGTTCAGTTCAGTGCTCTTTCTCCACAGGTACATGTAGTCTAATTGTTACCCAACACTGTTTTTTCCCCATTCACTTGTACACAACATATCCCATCTTCCTGTTTTATTTTCCTCCCCTAAAATGGTCATTTTACTTCGGATTTTTTTTTGTCCCTTATCTATATTAGCCCCCTCCCCTTTTCCTTTTTTCACTCTCTTCCTATCACCTGCTTATATACTTTATCTATCTCTCTATCTACCTACGTGTATCTGTCTATCCATCCATCTTTCTGTCTATCTAGATCTATCTGTCTGTCTATCTATCTATCTATCTATCTATCTGTCAGTCTATCTATCTATCTATCTATCTATCTGTCTGTCTATCTATCTATGTACAACTGTATCTGTCAGTCTATCTATCTATCTATCTATCTATCTATCTATCTATCCATCTCTCACTGACCCTAGTTCTCCTTCTCATGGTCTTTCACTGTCTCTCTTCTCTTCACTATCTGTCAATCAAAATGTGTGTGACTCATTCACTTTTCATGCCAGTCTGTTGTTAAAAAACCCAAACTAACACAATGAAACAGCGGTAAACATACTGAATGCACTAATTCCTTTTTACCATTATGGACTTCTCCCAGAACTTACACATTTTCAGAGAAGTTTGCTAACATAGGTTGTTGTATATAATGTTCTTTTTCAGGCACTACAATTATGCACTTCCATCGTTTCGATCATTACATCCACAATGCAGTAGTTGTACTCTAATGATACGCATTTCATGTTTTGTGGGGATTTTTTTTTCTCATTCTCTCTCCTCGTCTTTTTAATTCTTTGTATTATTTTAGCCAGTACTACAAAGAAAGAGATAAAATATTTGCTTGTGGAGATTACAATGTATGTCACTTCTGTTGGTGTTGTTACTATTATCTGTCATGGATTCAATGTATTTTCATACATTTTTTTTTTTTTTTTTGCAAAACCAAATTGATATCTGCAATTAAATAAGATGTAATGTCTGTGTATCAAAAATATAAAATGTATTTGTTTTTATGAGCATGATGGTTCACATTAAAGTAAAAAGAGGCGCTTTCTTCTAAACATCACAATTCTTATCTCTGTGCCGTTTTCACTTTTGTTTATGTCTGCATGCATTCAGTTTGCTGACTGTGAGAGTATGGGTGCATTCGAGCACTCAAAAGTGGACCAAAGCGAACCAAACCAAAGTGTACTGAACCGTAGTGCCAGATTTGGATTGTTTGTGTGCTCTTTGGCGGAGAAAGCATACGTCTTATATTCATATATAATATATATATATATATATAAATATATATATATATGAAGGGTTTGTTTGCAAAAACCGATAAGTCCATATTTGAAGATTTTGAAGTACGATCTCTGTCATAAAGTACAAAATAATACCTTTTAAATGATATACAAACTGTATTGGTCACTACATATAAAGGTATATTTTTGAAGTTATGGTCAAAAGAAGCAAACATTTTCTTATTATTCTCTTTATTTTTCTTGACCTTTAATCGCAAATATCTCCATTTGGCAAATATGGACTTATCGGTTTTTGCAAACAAACTCTTCATAAATATATATCTATATCTATATATATATATCTATATATATATATACATACATATACAGTGTATATGTATATGTATACATATAATACATATACACATATATATGTATATATATATATATATATATATATATATAGATAGATAGATATAAATATAGATATATATATGTTATATATGTGTGTGTGGCCCTGAATCACAAAATCGACATATAGTTGCCAGACATGGATTTTTAGTTTAGAGCAGTTTAATTTGAATGGACTCTCCTAACCTATCTATAGTATATTAGAAAGAAAGCACACACTGCAGAAAGGTGTGAACTGAGAAAAGAGGGTCTGAAGTACAGAGTCTATTCATGCTCTTAATCTTTACCAAGACACGCTAGCTGTACAATAAGTGGAACAAACAACAGGATGTAAACCACTGGAGCAAAACAATGAACGGATTATCAAATTAGGCTGAAATTGAACCTACTTTATCGACACATTCTGTCCATGATTAAGGGCAACTTTCAAAGCAGCAGCATCACCCTTTCTAAAGTTATTAGAGTTGAAGAGTGTGTACATGGTTTTTAAGAAATAAAAAAGGGAATCTATAAGACACATCTAATCATGCTATTAAAAAAAAAGAGTTCAAGAAAAACTGCTGAAAACACAATTTCCCGTTTGTTTTACGATCCCAAACTTTAGCATAACGTAGGAGACTTGGACCCCGTTTACAGTGCGAGGCTCGGCCACGGCTCGGCCACGGCTCGGCCGCGGCCGTGCCCAGCCCCGCTTCAGTGTAAACGCACAAAAGGCCAAATGCGAGGCCAAAATTGGCCTCGCTCTGGAGGTGGTCTCAGCCGCGGCTGAGCCTCCAAGGATGTGCGCTATGCCGCGGCCGAGCCCGGCCCCGCACTGTAAACGGGGTCTTGCTCTTTCAGAAAATATTAAAAAACTCAAGATTGGCTAGGTTCACCTATTTCAGCTATTTTGACTCCTCACATTAATCAGTGCGTGTGACTTTTTGTTGGTTTTGTGACGCATGGTCATACACATATCTGCACAATGTACACGCACATGTAAAGTAATTAGTACCCCACGCGTTGGTCAAATAATATCAATAGTAGGACAGAAAAAAGGGGAAGTAATCCTCTGCAAATTTATCATGCTGCAGTTCAATACACACAGTTTATTTTCAATGCACAAATTTTTGGGGCTCGCTTACCTTTTGTGATTTTGAAGACAGACGGACAGCACAATAGCAATTATCACAATACATTTACAGCTGTAGGCGTTACCAAGGATGTGCGCTATATATGTGAGGGATCCTAGCATGTAATGCGCATCCTGGTGGGAGTGTTATAAAATGAAGAGTTTGTTCGCAAAAACCGATAAGTCCACATTTGCTAAATGGAGATATTTGCGATTAAAGGTCAAGAAAAATAAAGAGAATGAGAAAATTTTTCCTTCTTTTGACCATAACTTCAAAAATGTACCTTTATATGTAGTGACCAATATATCATTTCAAAGGTATTATTCTGTACTTTATGACAGAGACCGTACTTCAAAATCTTAAAAAATGGACTTATCGGTTTTTGTGAACAAACTCTTCAAATACATGCAGTGTAGTGTGTATCTATATTTATCTATTTCTCTCTCTCTCTCTGGTATAATAACGATATGTAAAATACATATAACTATATACATACATATCATATTACATATATATATATATATATATATAAACATATTGAGATTTCACGTATTGGATCCATGAAGAAATGAAGAAACAACCTGGTAATGCATTATTGTCCAATAAAGCATGAGTTTATTCAACTCAAATTTTTGGCATCCTACGCCTTCTTCAGGAGTCTTGACAAGACTCTATTTCTTTTTCTTCTTCTTCTTCTTTTTTTTTTTTGGGGGGGGGGGGTGTGCATTTTCATTTTGTGAATTATTAAAAATTATTATAAAAAATTGAAATAAGATGCATGTAAAAGTTCTTGTCTACACTATATGTATTGAATTGCAGTGGTAATTCCCCCAAATTAAGTGTTGCATAAAAGGCTGTCAGCTCCAATTCGTGAAAATTTCATGCTGCAAAAATTTCTTGCTTTAGAGTCCCGTAAAACAATATTTTCATGGCATTACATTACTATGAATTGAAGCCGACGGCCTTTTTTGCAGCATGAAATTTTTGCAAGTTGCCTCTAACATTTAATGCCTATAATGCAGACAAGAACTTTCATGTGCCTTTCAATTTCGCGAATTTTGGCTCTTGCGAAATTCGCGAAATTAAAATGCACACGAGCATTCCTCGTTTTACAGTAATTACATTTAACCAAGCTGATATCATGTCATACTTTTAATGATTTTTCTTCTAGATATATTCGAGTTATCTTTGGTACAACAAAGTGGTGGTTCTAAGGGTGGTGCAATCTATTTGCTGGTGGGAAGCTAAAACTACACAGTAAAGCCTGCCCTCTACTGGTGGCTACAAAAACATTCCATTCCCCGGCACAACTTTTCGTACCGCATACAGCTGACCACAAGACAAACATCGAGTTGCTTCGCTCAGACACTTTATTATCTCATTTTGCTCAAAGACTGCAGATTAGAATAACCCTTTTCTCAGTCAAATGAATACTGTAAAAGCTCCTCTCTTTTTTCACCGCTTTTGCAAATCACTGTCGGGCTGAGAAGTTAGCGCAATGCAAAAATATCACCACCTGATCTGAATAGCATTGAATTTGCAGAGTGAATGGGCAGGTTAGTAGTGCACATACAATAGCCTCAATGTAAAATCACAACAAAACATGTTACAAAAATGTCCGTGACATCCTCATTCGCAAATATATCTGTGTGCGAAAATAACTGCTTTTACAGGACCGGTACATTCCATGGATTGATGGTTGAATTTTTGCACATGATTGTTACTATGATCACAACTAGAAACAATCAATGTACATCCAAGTCTGAGTACTGTCAATTCCCAAAAATTCTACTTCTGTTTTCATTTCTCCATCAGTGACAATCCTTGTGTGCCACTGTACTGCATGACTTTTAGACAAGAAGTCCTTCATTTGAAGGCAGCATGTCTTCAACAATCACTATGTTGGTGGCTCCTCGTCCGAGTCGAACTCTACATCCTGACCTTTGACCCACTGACCCCCACGATCCTGCACCCAGCCAGCACTGAGAGAGAAGAAGAAATCATAACCATTCACATTTCTCTGTGACCACTTAACCAAGCTGAATGGGGTTTTCTGCAAAGTATAGGCAAAATGTTGTATTTTTAGACCCTGAAATAGCATTCAGACAGTGTAAAGGCATAATTTACCATTTGCAGAAGAAACAACAAAAACCCAGCAATAGTGCATTAAAATAGTTGTAAAATGTGAGTTAGAGAAACATCCACTGCAAAATAAAAATTTGAATCCATATAATCGATGTAAAGTATTGTTAAATACGTTTGTACACAAAATGTGAACAATAGTTATAATAAAAAATGTATCCAGACTAAACCGTCTGCAGTTACAGTTTAATGCGAAAAATACTTTTATCTCCCTACATTTTAGGCTTTATTGCAAAAAAAAACAAATTATGTGGGAGGATGTTTTGTGATACAACAGACCTACTCATATGCATCAAATGTGATATCTTGAACATTTTTAAATCACTGCTCACAAAGGTAAATGGGACCTTTAATCATATTGGAAGTTATCAATGCAAAAATCCAATTGTATTTTTTTGGACACTGTATAGCAATTTCTCTACTCAATTTCAGAAAGCAAACAACCTCACCTTGTCAGCTCCAGATATCTTTCAATCTCTTTCTGTCTCTCCGCTGTCCTCTTTGGGGGATTCTGACTTTTCTTCTTCTCCTTCTTCTCCTTTGTCCCTTTCTCTTTTCTTCCTCGGTCACTGCTGCTGCACTCCATCGACCTCACAGCTGATTGGATGGACGGCTCTGCCTGCGTATGCAATCGAGAGTCCTTCCCATGGTTCCTCACTCCACCCGAAAGCTTGAAACTGATCACGTTGCCGGCTTTGTGGACGGGAGAAGGTCCCTCCCTCAAATCAGGGCTATGATTTTGAGATGGATGCAGTCTTCTAGATATCTCTTCAGTTTTTGCATTTGTCACCCCAACATCATCAACCTTCAGCTTGAAACTGATAACGTTGCTGGTTTTGTGGACGGAAGAAGTTCCCTCCTTCAAATCCTCAGAAATATGATTTGGAGATTGATGCAGCCGTCTACTAGATATCTCTTCAGTTTTTGCATTTAAATTTGTTACTCTAACATCGCCTACCCTCATTGCCCCTTGCTTCTGATCCTTGGTAAATGTTTCCACAGGGTTGCCAGTGGCAAGGACAGTTTCGCTGATGACATTTACATCCAATTGTTTGGCATTGGGCAGTAGGATTTCTCCTCCAAGATATTCACTGATAAATTGTCTTTGGGGAGCACTAACCTCTTTCACAGGGGAACTGTTGCCGCAATAGCCCAAGCTCCATTCCTCAGTGAGCGAAGATGAGGTGGACACTCTACTGTGATCCATAGTCTTCTCTCCAGGCCTGCTGGAGCTGGACAAACCTGAGCTGCTACTCCCCCTCTTTGACTTTGGAATATAAGGCTTGATTTCAAATGTGGATACTCCTGTATCGGGAGACTGTTTGAGGGGTGTGGGCCTGACGTGAGTCTCTTTTTTCAGGTGGGAACTTGCTTCACTCTGATTGGAGGAATTCAAATTTGGCTGCATCTGATTGGCCCGTCTCTGACTCAAGCTCTTCAGCTGCATCTGCTGGACCCTGTGGAAGAAGGGCTTGGCATTTGACCCGGTCGTTGACCTGGAAAGACACACATAAGACAGAAACATTGTCACCATGGCTATGTCATGTGTGTACGCACGTTCACGTGTTGTATCTATGAAAACAGACACACAGGTACATGTATTACAAGACAGACTTTAATGTGTATTTTTAATCCTATAAAGGTCATGATAATTCTAATATAGCACCATCCTTTAGAAAGGTACAAAGAGCTGTGTACAGCCATTTTTAACCACTGGATCATGATCACTTGTGCAGCTGCTGGCTGCTGGGGGGGGGGGGGGGGGGCGGAATCCGCCCTAGTTTCGCGCTATAATTCTGTAACGCGAGAAGGCTCGACTTTCTTCGTCTAAGTCTCGCGCAACTTTTGAGACCGAATTTGCAACGTCCACGCATACTTTTTCGAAGCCATGCCCATTTTTGTAACAGCATGTCGCCCAAAAATGGGCAAAATTTGTGATTTTGTAGACATTTCCTATAGAAAACAGTGCTCTGTCATGAAAGTCATAAAAACCTTATTATTTTTACAATTAATCACTTTCACTCATCAATTTTATGCCATTTATGGTAGAAATGTGGTCACTGACAATTTCCAAAAAAAAATGTTGCAAAACAAAGAAATATATAAGAAATTCTGAAAACAATAAAATACATAAGAATTGAAATGAGTTTTGGAAGTTTTTGTGATGTACAATTGTTGAATATGCTAAAACAGATTTACAGATCAAAAATTAGACTCACAATGCTTTTAATAAGGCTAAAATATGATCTTGAGCTTAATTTGCATAATTAATGAACTAAAATTAGAAATTGATTGTTTCGAAAAATTTCATGACGCAGTCTTGTAGATTAAGACGTGGGTGTCACGCATGCCAATTTCGTTGCGATCGCAAAACCGATGGCCGATATCTGCGGGGGGGGGGGGGGGGGGGGGGGGGGGGCAGAATCCACCCCCTCCGGTTTTAGCATAGCCAAAAAAGCCCGGTCTGATTAGGGTTAAACAGGTCTACCAAACTTCAGAAAAGGGCACTATGACTCTGTACAGACAGCTATCTTGCTTGCTTGGAGACAAATCTCATTCCAGCTTGAGAGAAACCCCCTGTATGAATGGACTCACCCATCTCTCCTGCCTTTGTGGCATGGATTGTATGGAGCCTCCTTCAGCAGGGCTCGCTTCTTGGCCTCTTCCACTTTCTGCAACAGGGGTGCTGGTTCATTAGTCTGGAACAAAACCAATCACATATTAAATTCCACTGCATAAAATGACAGAAGACATGCAAGAAGACATTGGTTTAATATATATTCTTTGAAAGAACACTAATGTCTCATATCAATTGTGATGTAACATATTTATATTCCTTCAAAGAAAATGAAGGAAAAAAAGCAAACATCTTTTTACAATGCTTGTGTTATCTACTCACAAGCACATTATAGCCACTTTGCGAGTGGCCCGTATGCTGTGTGTTACATAGGACTTCACCATTATGGGGTCCCCACAGACACCTGTGCCAAAAATTTGATTCCCCCTTTAAAGTAACTCATGCATGAAACCGAGTCCTCATGTACGATTCTCCCTTAACAGGAAAAAATCCAGTCCAAATATAAGTTAATCTGATAAGAATGCGTAAATTCATTACAAGCTCAACTGTAAAATTTTAATCAAAATCGGCGAAAAATAAGGAAGTTATGACATTTTGAAGTTTTGCGAATTTTTCAGGAAACAGTTCTTGAACGGTCAATATGAATATGCAAATGCAAAGCGAGTATGTCATCCCCTCACAACTTGCCACATAGTTTGCATATAATATTGTGATATTTTCAGTTTTTCATTCAAACGCAATTGTCCCCTAGGCTTAAATCCTGGTTAAACTGATCACTATTCTGAAGTTATTCAATCAGGAATAAATGCATGTTTCAGATTTCACTGACAGAAATATTGATTCTTTTTTTGATTTTCTTTTGTACATTCAAGATCAATGGACAATTGTGAGGTTATGACATGGTTAGCTCACTCATTTGCATATTCACATCCACTGTACAAGAACTATTTTGCAGAAATTAGCAAAACTTCAAAATGTCATAAGTTCCTTATTTTTCAGCCGATTGTATGCTTTAAAAAAAAAAAATATTTCATGGAAGTCATTTCTAATCGTTTTGCATAAAAGTTAAGACCAAGGGGGCATCTCATGAAGCCCTTGGTCCAACATATTTGCCAGTCAAATTGGCCCTCAGCCAATCAGATGCAAGAATTTCAGTAGCTTATAACAGTTTGTCAGAAAATATATCTTCCAAAACGCTTCATAAAATGCCCCCAGAATCTTCACGAATCGAAAGCAGGGGAAATTCAAACTCAAGCTGGAAAGCTGGCGATACAATTTTGTGTGGCAAATCGGAGTGTGTTCTTCAATGTTCTTTCTGGATGTGGTTCTCGCTAAGAATGTTCCTCACATTTGAAGAGACTTACATCCGCTCCTCACCTCATTGCTCCTCCCTGGCAATCCCTCGCTCCTCAGCTCCGCCTCCGCTTGTCTCCGCTGCACCAACATGGCTAGCTCCCGCTTCTTGCGAAAGTGATTTTCTGTGGCTGGACATGCAAATACGATAGAATGGATTAGTGCACATTTTTCCTTCCTCTTGGTAACCGAGTCTAGACAGTCGAGCAAAAAGCAAGAAGTTACACAAATTTGTCCCTTGAGATGACTAACACGAATTACATATTATTATTAAGTACAGTGTACAATCAAATTGTCTAATTTCACACAAATCCTCTGCATTTGATTTAAAATATCTGAGAACAGACAGTAATAATCAGTTAGCAAAGAGTTATGGATACATCAGCCATAAAAAGAAAAAGTAATGAAATCCTTGTCTTGGGTTTTCTTATTGCAAATGATGGACAAATGACAACATATTTAATTTTCTCAATCAGTTGCAATGAAAAACACATAACCTCCTGCATAGTACGCTACACAGCAAGAGTGAATGAATACAATCCGTCATGCAATAATTAAATCACATTTTTTTTTTTACTTAGTTTTTTCATTGCCAAAATCAGGCTGTGGCTCCCACAGCATTGCCACTTTATTGCCAGCATTATTACTTCACAGCATGTAACTATTTTTTTTTCCCAATTTGGACCCTCAAAGTGATAATCTCTTGCATTAATTTTTAATATACACAATAGAGTTTTCGGATCCATTCAGGAAAATGGCTTGTTCACTGAGCGATTCAGAATAGAAAGGTATGACAGTCAATGTAACCCTCTCTCTCCATATCTTTATGTGTACAGATGTGATTCATACCTCTCATTCCTACCAGTTTCCAAATAATACGCAGCTATATGCTGTAAGGTGGTTCAAGAACAATTACCCCTTCCCCTTCTCCTAATCCCGACTCTAATCCATATTCAACTCTAACCCTAATCTTTACTCTACCCCTTTCACTATTAAACAAGTATTTAGCTGGGATGGGGGGGGGGGGGGGGAGGGTTGTCTCATAATTGTCCTCATATGGCTGTAATGTGTATGTGGGGTCAGGGGTCAAAGTTCATACTCACCATGCTGGTGTTTCTTGCCGGAGCGATGGACGGTCAGCATGTCCACTGTGTCAAAAACAGGTCTGTAGTGGCACACTGTGCAGGCGTATCTACCAAGCATCAGAAAGGTGCAAATGTAGAAAAATCAAATAAGTATTCAGGCAAAACTCTGTCTGATGTTTTCTGCAATTTAGTTTGCACAAGTGTACAATACAAAGACTAAGTAGGAATACAATACATCCACTTGCATACTTCACACTGAATGGGTTAATTTGTGTCATGAGAGCCAGACTTACCAGATAAACATGGATTTTCAGTGACCCATTTGTTGAATAATTATCATACCACTAACAACAATAACATGACAATAATCAGTCACAATGAAATAATGAAAATATAGATGGAAAAGCAACTGTGTTTGCACTTAGGTCCTCAATATTTAGCTTTAAAATCATTTAATTTAATCTACAACTTCATTTCCATTTATTTCCCCAAGATATTTGCATCAAAGCAACTCACTGCATCATAAATCTATATAAACTACATAATATTATAATTATGAATAATTTTCCCAATACAAGAGATAATATCCCTTATCTTCTTCTTCGTTAATCATGCAAATTAACATAAGGATGCAAGTGCCGTAATCTCTAGCCACACTAAGACCAAGCAATAAAGATGATTATTAAAGAAAGTGTGCTCGCACATGTATGGCCCAAGACAATGCTATTTTCTGACCCATCAATTAGTAATGAGCACAGAGATAAATCTTTCTTTTTTCTTGCACCATGTTCTTACCTTCCATTGCTCATCAATATTGCCTCATCATCTGGAATATCATTGGCTAGAAGCTCTGCAACTCTCCTTTTCTGCATTGGCGAAAAAACAACAAGACTCCTTCTAAAAAGAGCACAAGACCAACAAAAGGGGGGGGGGAGGAGGAAATAATGGACTTGAAGTCTTCACCTTGACTTTCAGACATCCACGACAATTAAAGGACTATAAACTGGCAACTAAAAATTAAAACATAGTCCAAGGCTGTCCTTTCTTCAACGTCGAAATTTCTACACCATAAAAGTAGACAACTTTTGGTGACAACACTAAAATATCACACGGTGGTCCCAAACTTAATATTTCGGCATGTTGCAAGCTCTGACTGGTAACAATATTGCAAAATCCGTATGAGAGTGGAGCACACATCATAAGCATGCAAGTGCAGTGCGTAAAATTTTGCAGCTTTTTTTTTCTTTGTGCTGCATTTATTCACTGTTCTGTCTCATGTTTTGTGCATCAACTGTCACAGAATCAGTTTGATGTTTCTCAAGTTGTACACACATTTTTCAAATGTTTGAGAATGTTATTTTGAGCATATTGCAAATTCGTAAGGATGTTGCATTGCACGTTACTGGCTTTTGCAGATGTCGCACAAGAATTTTGGCAAGTTGCAGCGACATGCTCGAATCCCAAATGGCCCACCCTGCATCACAATAACCTCTCTCAACCCAAATTCCAATTCTCTCTGATCAGATACACTTGTACTTGCAACCACTTGGTTTTCTGAAGCAGGTGGTCACAAACATGTAAAACACTGTGCCAAAGTTTTACCCGTTGAAGACAAGTCCTGGGTATACTCGGGGGAGTGTCTATAGGAAATGCGTGTTGTAGCAAAATCAGCCCATCCTCAATGGATTAACAACCCGTAGGCCTAATTACCTTCAGGAGGTTGAGCTGGCTTCCATCATTCCCGTCACGCTTGAACGACATCTTGGTGCTTACACCAACCTCATCATAGCCACTGGTGAGACAGTGATCTTTAGGAACCCATGTCCATCAAGGGTGGTGGGCTCTGTTCCTCTCTGGCAGCTATACACACAAGCTTTACAGCAATCTGCAGGACTTTGGTGAGGATGAAACGGAAAAGAGGTATGCACTTGTCACAACACACTTGTTTACTTTAAAAAAAAAAAAAAACCTGGTATAGAAAATATGCAAATGCACTTCATTTAAACTTTACGGCATTAACAACTTGCAAAGACTACAGTACAGTAAATGTGATCTCAAGTCAAGACGCAAGAGCTATGCAATGATCATGATGATGCTAGGACTTAAAATGTGGGTGTCACACATCTATAGCATGGTGCTCTTTTTCTTCTGAAACAGCATCTTTTGCTGCAGTTGGCAACTGTCTATACAGTCAGAATTGCCTCTAGAATTGGAGTATTGTCACTGACATAAATCTTGTAATTTGCCAATTCCATAATCCTACTAATACAAACTCATTCACAATATTACGAAGTTAAATTTAGCGCTCGAACAGCATACTAGTACTTTAGTCAATAAACAAAGGTGTAACGATATAGTGATTATTTGGAGCATTTGGCTTGCCATAGATGTTCGTGCGGTCATTTTTCAAACGAAGGCAGCGATGAATTGGGGAGCGCTGCAAAGAAGTGGAGGAAACAGCCAGAAAATAGGAGGAAACAGTGGAAGAGGTGAGTCAAAATTTTTACTGATCAATCCTGTATATATTTTTTCCAGATTGGTTTGAAAACCAAGCTGGAAAAAATGATAATAAAAATAATAATAACCATTTTTATGCACGGGGAATTGGGTCGAAGTTGCGTTAACCAGAACGGTTGAAACCGTCGCAATAGCGTATGTAGTGTGTACATATCAATGGTGTCTGTCTAAGAAGCAAAAAACTGACCCAGCAAATGCCATTAAATAAATGAGAAGTTTTTTGCGGAAGTACTTGTCCGGTCAAAGAACATCTTATCCGGTCAATGGATTTGAAATTTGTGCGCATGCGCTGGCCATCAATTCAGTATAGCTCTCCCAGATTCCTCTCGACTGAGTCACATTTCATCAATTCGAACAGAAAGGGACTATTGGCAGAACCAATCGTTGCACGTTACCTGTTGTCAACACTTCAACTTCACCTGTAAATCTTCAAATTGAAGAAATTTTTCGATTTTAACTCTTAATGTGCCATGGTCGCCAAACGGCAACCTTAGTCCTGATGTGCCATGGTCGCCGATCGGCGACTAAGAAGAGCGAGAAAAGCATTGATCATTTAAGTTCTTGTGGTGCCGTAATGTGTTACACCAAGAAACTGCCAATGTTACGTACTGGTAGCTGATTAGCATAGCCATCGTTTCCACTAAAAATATGAGCATCCTTTCATTGGAAAATTTTGAGTAAATACATGATTTTTCAGCTAGATATATTTTTTTTTGCGTCGGGAAAATCCGCAGCGAGCGCACCCCCTGCGAGATGTGTATGGATCAAAGGGCTCATTGGTAAACCACGCGTGTGTATGCTATTGAATCTGTGTGTATTGTCTATGCGGTTCCACTCGCATTGTTCCGCTTGGACGCTGTCCTGCGGGAAGCTGCTTTGATTTTGTCCCTCAAAGAGGGTCAGCTTAGGTTTGTTGGTCAAGTCTTTCATCCTTTTGTTTTGGTGAACTTCACTAATCGTCCCCATGCTAGCCTATGTAATTGCACACGGACAAAGGCCTGCTGATTTCAATGGAGTACCCCTGCCCGCGGTCGGGTTAGACAAAAGGAGGATTAGTAGGTTCTTCCTTCTCAAGTGGACAAAAGACACTCTTGAAGGGCCCGGGACAATTACTTTAGTTTCAAATACAGGATCTGGGACTAAAGGACTCAGATTTGGGAATGTATTACTGAATCAGAAAGAGAAATTGCTAAGACAAAATTAACTGCTAGTATCTTTAAAATCATACAATTCTAGAAGGCAATTTTTTTACCATTTGAAAGAGGAGATGTTGCTCTGAAACTTTCTCACAGAGTCAAAGGAGCGTTCTATTGAAGAAAAAACATGACTGACTCTTTTTTTCCATACTACACAAAAATTTACAATAATTTTTTGATGTATCAATTATTTCTGCAATATTTCAGGTTCAGATAGATATTATGGCAAACTGACTACATGACACGAAAGAACAAAAATTTCTTGATACATGTTGTGTAGAACTTGATTCAAAACAGTCAATAGTTTCAGAGATATGGCGGTTTTCAATGTCAATGTCAGTCCAGTTTCGAAACGTTCTGACGTTAGGTAAAAACCTCTGGCACATTAGGGGTTTTGGGCCTGGCACAGTCATTAAGAGTTAAAGGCATAATTTACCATTTGCAGATGAAAGCATTAGTGCTTTAAAATAGTTCTAAAACGTGAGTTAGGGATAGAAACAACCACTGTCAAAATTTGAATCCGTATAATCGATGTTAAAGGGTGTGTACAGTTCTGGCCGAGGTGAGGATTTAGCTTTTAACGTTTTGCGAGATATTCAGAAACCACTCTATGAGATGTCAAAGAGCATGCAGTTCTAAGGGGTATCAAAAGTTTATTCGATGAAAATCGGTTTTGAAATGGCCGAGATATCCAAAAACAATGTGAAACAAAGAGATCCTAATAAAGTTGTGGCATGTCGCCTTTTATTATTAGCACTCTTTTGGATATCTCAGCCATTTGAAAACCAATTTTCATCAAATAAACGTTGAATCCTTCTTAAAATTACATGCTCTTTCATATTTCGTAAGAGGCTTTTCATTATCTCACTTAGGAATGTTCAAAACATGAATCTCCACCTCAACCAGTACTGTACAGTCCCTTTAAGTGTTGTTAAATACACAAAATGTGAACAATAGTTATAATAAAAATGTTTCAAGACTAAACCGTATACAGTTACGGTTTACTGAGAAAAACCCTGATATCTACTTAGGTTTTATTGCAAATATTTAATATGGTAGGATGTTTTATGATATAACAGACCTACACATATGCATCAAATGTGATATCTTGAACATTTTTGAAATCACTGCTCCCAAAGGTAAACTGGACCTTTAAAGGACAAGTTCACCTTCATAGACATGTGGATTGAGTGAATGCAGCAATATTAGTAGAACACATCAGTGAAAATTTGGGGAAAATCGGACAATCCGTTCAAAAGTTATGAATTTTTAAAGTATCTGCGTAGACACTGCTGGATGAGACGACTACTACAGTGCATGATGTCATATGCGTACAACCATATAAAGAAAATAAAAAGAGAATTTCACAAAATTTGACTTTTTGAACAAAGTGCACATTTCTCTGACTTGTTACTGACATATATTAAGGGTAATATTATTTCCCCTGCCTTCTGAAAGAGAGGAGTCAAGTGTTCTTTTGTTATGCGAGAAAAGTGAAAATATGTTGAATTTTCTTCATTCTTTCTTTGTACTGTTGTACTCATGTCACATCACAAGCTATAGTAGTCTTCTCATCCAGCTTTGAGTACAAGCAAAAACTTCAAAAATTCATAACTTTTGAACCGATTGTCCGATTTTCCTCAAACTCTCAATGATGTGCTCTACTGGCTATCCTGGGTTTCAGGGGTCTAAATTATTTTGGGCTGCTAACTTCAGCACAGGCATAGATACGGACTATGGAAAGCCAAAATGGTTTCACCATAACCCAAACCCTAACCCTACAATCTGTAACCATAACCCTAACCCTAAAACCCTATAACCCTAACCCTAATCCTATTTGGCTTTCCATAGTCCGTATCTTTGCCTGTGCTGAAGTTAGAAGCCCAAAATAATTTAGACCCCTAAAACCCAGGATAGCCCCGCGATACTACCCCGTCATGATTTTAATGCTACAATGCACAGCCCCATTATTACGCTACGTGATGGGGTTGGTCGCAGTTCATGAGATATTCATCATTCATATCATAGTTGGCAGCCATGCTTTAATTTACTTGCACAATGAGCACCTGTTGGCTGTAGGAAGAGCACATAGATTCTAGCACAAATTGCATCCACTGTCAGAAACAAACACCACACCACAATGTACAAACTCTCACAGCAGACACGAGATTCAATGGATGGTGCCACAGGAACACGGGTGCGAACACAATACCTGTATGGACGGTCAAAAAAGCCCAATAATCATAATTAACATTGAGATCAAAAGTCACCAGAGACTCTATTCCATTCATACCTGAGGGAGAAACATTTCCAGCCACGCGACATGACCAAAGAATAAACACAAACTGCACAAAATACACAAACTTACCATGCTTATTAGTTCGGAGAGGTCACCTTTCCCCATTCAGCACACGGGGAATGTATGATAAATAACGTAAATGGCGCTGCTGCAGCAGTGCTAGCATTGCTTCCTTGTAAGCGGTCATTCGTTATAAGCGACTTCGTTATAACAGGTAACCTGTATTATTCTTATCAATGAATCTAAGCTATACAAGCCTTAATCTTCATTTTTTTTTTTACATTATGCACCTCCCTTGTCCAAAAAAAAAAAAAAAAAAAAAAAGGATAACTTAAATGATAAGTCAGGTCTATGCGCGATTCTACATAGTCTACACTACAGCATGTTGATGGCGGCCATCTTGAAAAATGGCCGCCATTTCATTTCAAGACATCAAAACATAGTAATATCCTGAAACTAACCTCAGATTTGAATGCTCAATCCCTAAAAACATCCAATGCCCATTTTTGATGTACTGGGGGGTTAAAAGAAAGTAAATAGCATTTTCAAGATGGCCGCGCGCCGGCGGCCATTTTGGATTTCCGCGTATATCTCAAATTGCTCAATCCTGACAGAGCTCCAGCATGTGGATTGTTAAAAGAGAAGGTCTTAACAGTCAATATCAGTTAAAAAAAAAAAAAAAAAAAAAAAAAAACTATAACATTCCAATGCAACCTTACCCCCCATGGTTGCCGGATTATTTTCTTAATTTCTGCAAAACAGTATGGTGGATAATTATGCAAATGATGAAAATTCAATGCTTCTGTCATTGAAATCTGAAACATAACGTTGTTCCTGGTTGAAATAAATTCAGAATAGTGATCAGTTAGATATACGAGAATTTGAGCCTCGGACTTACACCAATATTGCGTTTGAATGAAACATTGGAAATTCTTTTATTCATTTTATGTAAAAACTATGGTAATTCGTGAGGAAATGACATGCTCGATCACTTTGCCATTTGCGTATTTATATGGACTATTCAAGAATGTTTCCCCGCAGAATAGAGAAACTTCAAAATGTCATAGCTTCTTTATTTTTTATCCAATTTCAATCAAATTTATAGGCCTACCGTTGAATTCGTAATATTTTACTCTTTACTTATCAGACTAAATCATATTTGTAGGCCTATTGGATTTCCCCTTGAAGGGACTCTTTTCACGGAGCACGCGAACGATTTGTGAAGGATGCGAATGACAAAATCAACCATTTGGAAGTTTTTTTTTTTTTTCTCCGAATGTGTTCCGACAGTGGGCCGAAAACCATTATTGCACAGTTTGTGCGAAGTCCTCACGATGAAGGCCTACGTGCGAATGTCGTCGTGTACCATTGCTGGAAGGGGTGCTGTTCGTTTTTCCAAAGGTTCGTTATTCCGAAGGGTCGTTAATCCGAAACACACAAATTCCCTATACCTAGAGGTTCGTTAATCCGAAAATGAAAAAGGTTTCGTTAATCCGAACATTTGTGGCGTTATTCTGAAGGTGCGTTATTCCGAAGATTCTTTAATCCGAAAATGAAATTCGAAACAGTGAACTTTCGGAAAAGCGAATCTTCGGACTTTAAGAGCCTTCGGAATAACGAACCTTCGGAATAATGAGCTGTAACCGGTGGAAGTACAGGGAGTTAGGTGACTTAGGCAACATGAAGAAGAACGGAAATGCGAACCACGCAGATTTTACAATAATCATTGGAGAAATAGACACACTTTCACATATCAAGTCTTTACATCTTTAAAGCAAACGCAATTTGTATTCTGATAGCAATTATTTCAGATGTCAATATTCGGTTAGTACATGTGAGACCAACAAGATGCACTGTAGGGCCCTATGCCAATCTGCTTTTAATGTTCATGAAATTATCATTTCTATCATTCTTACCGTATCTTTATCTAGAGTCGACGTGGGAAGATGTGGATTCTCCCTACAATAAACGGACAATCGACGATTAAAGGAAGTCTGTAAACAGCCTCATATCACATGACTTTATTCGTAGTACATTAGCCAGCACCTTTTTTTTTTCAATTCAATTCAATAAAGGTTTATTGACAATAAAAAAGAACATGCAGCTCATTAGCTGAAATTGTTCATTTTACAATTAAAACAGAAATACAACATTGTACAAAATAAATATATATATTTGTGAAATTGGCTATCGATATGAATATGAATGATGATGATACGCTTTACTTGAAAATAACTACCTTAATTTTGGGTGTTTTAGCATTAAATACTCTCACAAGTAAACGAACATCTTGCCTTTAAGATAAAATCGTGTCATCATTGCCATACATGGCTCCTGGAAAATAAAATATTGAAATTCTAACAATAGAGGGAGCCCCCTTTATCTAACTTAAAAAAAAACCCCAAAACTCTTGACTTGTAATTGGACACTACACGTACATGTTTTGTATCTAGGTTTGACATTATTTTATTTCCCATTGTGAGTCACCACGGTCGTATGATTACCACCACGTTCACTTTATATAGATACAATACTTCCTTAGAGAGCAGATACCCATGTCCACACGATTATTATCAGAACATCATTCTTTCCTCAAGTATTTCACCTGGCGAAAATATTTTATTCGCCAGGCACAGCTATACTAAATCTGTGTGTGTGTGTGTGTGTGTGTGTGTGTGTGTGTGTGTGTGTGCGCCCTCGCACCCGTGTATATAAAGTACTAGTGTACAAGTGAAGTTCAATGTGTATCAGGCTGGTGGATAGTGTCCACCTCTATGATGGTTTTCGTGTATGGTATAAGGCTGAGGTGTCTGTTGTGGGTGTATGACAACGATAAAACATAAGGAATGCATAATTACGGCGATTGACTTGACATACGCTGAAAGCGCTATCACAGACATACAGACAAGACAATAGTGTTAGAATTTCACTTCATTCATCCATTTTCCATAATATGGAAAAATCCTTCGACATTATCGAAGGAATACACAATTTTTATAAAGTAAAGATAACTAGACTGTTGAATAAACAATAGGAAGGCATACTGGGTTTGAATAGGTTCCTACAATAAAGTAAATACAAATACGCAGGACGTGTATGAAATAATATCAAACAACCATTGTGATCAGTTGCTGCAGCAGCTGCTGCACGTTTGCATGCAATAATCATATTAGTAACATACAGGTTACTTCAGATCTGCAGAGCTACCAAGTCTCACGCATTTTGCGTGAGACCAAGCATTTAGGTGCCACCTCACGATCTCACGCATGGCACCCATTTTTCTCACGCGTCAGGCGAAGCCTGGAACTTGGGCCTATAATAATGACCATATATAGCTAAAAAGATTAAAGGGGAAGGCTAGTAACTGATCAGTGGGAATCAGTGGAAATGCTGGGAGATGATTGTTTCAATCCTTGTAGGAGTCATTCAAGAGTTCATTGTATATCTATTGTTGTGTGAAAATGATTTGCTTCAGAACGGTCTCATATTCAAGTAATGTGCAGATTAATGCTCCGTCACTGACCAGGGACGCTAACCTGGAAGCATTAAACTGCACATTACTTGAATATGAGACCATTCTGAAGCAAATCATTTTCACACAACAATGATATACAATGAACTCTTGAATGAATCCCATAAGGATTGGAACTATCATCTCCCAGCATTTCCACTGATTCCCACTGATCAGTTACTAGCCATCCCCTTTAAAGTGATAGTTGCAAATGAAGGTATATTTCTCTTTTGTCTTATAGTCACTAAGTATGCACCTGATCGCACCATTAAGAGCTAAAAATTGAAAAAGCTCCCTACCATGGGACTCGGGCCACAGGGGGAAAAAACCCACCCACAACCTCGCTCGCGCGCATATTCGCATGCTGAGATGCCGAGTCTTGAAAATCTCACTCATAATTTTTTTGTTGAACTTGGCTTCCCTGGATCTGATCAGTTTTATTTCTGCATCCCATTGTCAACATGGTCAATACGATAACACACAAATTCACAAAGTGTCAGCAATATTGATATAGAATTTAAATAACGAAATTTTTATAACGAAAATTATTTACACTAAGTACAATTCAGGTCTTGAATTATCATTCACAATATTCTTTTGTGCTTTACCATTCGGCAGCAACGTAATTTCGAGATAACGAAATAGAACTGTCGGTATTGTATAGCTGAGGACCTCGCTATACGAGTGGCCCTTTTATGGATGAAAAATACGTCGAAAGAATAGAAATGGAGTTATGTCATGTTGACTGTACACTACAAAATATACTAATTTAGAGTAAAGTTTACAGAATAATTGGAAAACTAGGGGATTATATATTTATAAGCATAGCAGTATAGTAATGCGGGAGAAGATAACGGTTTTCTTCTGCTTCAGCAAAAAGTCCTGAGTATTGATGAAAGGCTAGACAATTTCAGGCGGAAATACCAAGGGTTAGTTGTAAAAGAAATTCAGAGGAAATTATTATGTAGCAATTTTTCACCCATAGCACGTTTCATTTGTGTTAAATTTGATAAATCTAACGTACCTGACAATTCAATTCAATTCGTTTAGAACTTGTGTAAGACTTAACTTGCTGGGTCTGGAACATTGATTCCGTTATATTAAATAGAGATCTGGGGTGCACTGCACTTGACAAAGGAAATGACGTCATAATTGCCCTTGCAGGATGGATCTCTGTTGTTCTGCCCTGTACGTATACTAGTAACGTGTGCCAATTGTCCTTGAATCAACAAAGGTTCTTTGTTTTCTGTACATGATTGATCAAGTGTCCGGTTTAGTCCGGTCTGCAGCAGCACACAGCTCTTGAAAAAAGAGAATGCTGTTTCGCCTGGCACGATAGCGTGCACGAATTGTCTATGAATCATCAAAGGTTCATTGTTTTCTGTACATGATTGGCCAAGTGTTGATGAAAACAATCAGATAATGAGTTTGCTGTTAAAGTGTGGGTGTTTTCATGACTTCACAGGAATGTTGGTAGATAGGTTGAAAATTAAAGATCAGGGTAACTTCATACAAAATCCTGTCAACAATACCATGGCTCACGAAAAAGAATTAAGAAGAAATATTCAAATTCTAACGTTAGAGGGAGGACGAGTCCCGAGTATACTCGGGCAAGCGTCTACGGGAAATGCGTGTCGTAGCAAAATCAGCCCGTCCTCAACGGGTTAAGCAGAGCAGACGATGATTTGCAACATAGTGAATGATTTGGGAGGCAATGTTACTTCCCCCTCCCCCTAATGGTAAGGACCTTTTGCAGTTGAACTGGAAATGTGACTTTCGGTTGTGGGATAGGCATGTTTTGTTTGTTCGATTATTCTGGTGGGATGGGGTTTCTTTACCCTGTTGGTATAGGCTGCAAGGGTGAGGAAAGCTTGTAAGGCCCGAGCATGACGCGTGAGACTTTGTAGTAGTATACCAAGCCTTGTCTGTACTGGAATTTCATGTTATGTATAGTGAAATTATTTATTTGTACATATTTTTCAAAGATTTTATGAGACATTGGTACATTACAGGACAAGTGGATTGAATGAATGTAGAATATCAGTAGAACACATAAGTAGTACGCATGAAAGTTTGAGAAAATTCGAATACTCTGTTCAAACTTCACGAATCTTTAAATTTTCTGTGCAGTCACTGTTGGAGGAGAAGACTATCATAGTGTGTGATGTCTCGTGCACACTGCATAAGAACAATACAAAGAGAAAAAATAACTATATATGTACGTGTATATATATATCCCTAGTTGGCACCTTAGGGAGACATATTGGGGAGAAGTGTCTTCATTAGGGAGACAACTGGTCATTAAGGAGACAATTTTCGTGTCTCCATTGCGTAAACTGCCATTGAACATGTAATAATAAATTTGCATATAAAACAAATGGAAATGTCTTCCAAATGACCCATCTAGGAGTATATATATATATATATATATATATATATATATATATATAATATGGAAAAACAAGTACACATTCAATCGACCTGTTAATGATATGCAAAGCGTAATTTCTTCTGCCTTTTGGAAGGGCAAGTCATATGTAATCTTTTATTAAGCCAAAAGTGAAAATAAGATGATGTTTTTAAAATATATATTTCTTCATATCGTTTTACACAATTACTGTCACATCACAAATTGTAGTAGTCCTCTCATCCAGTATAATGATGGCACTGAAACTTTAAGAGAATTTAGAAAAAAAATGATAATCAGGTACCCAATACTTGTTTATGGTCTCACTCATAGAACATTGCGTTATAGAAATTTTGTTGGATTCAGCATGCCAGAATTTCGGTTCACGTTCAATGATAAGATGCCTCTTGAATTCTCAATGTACCATAATACCACTAGATTATCATGTAAGACTTAAATGTTCGTATTTGCACAAATTGTCACAAGTCATATGTCAACTGACAATCACCCCCGCGCAGCACAAATGAAGAACGGAAAACAATGGTTAAGGCAAACAAAATAACAATGATTAATTTAAAATTATGACACTTAATTATCCTTTGTTCTAATGTTTATTCTACCTTGATTCTGATATTACTCTATGGAAAAATAAATAACAAGAATTGAAAGTCAATACACGGACTAGCTACCAGATGTAGGCGGCCATTGTTTTCCAACAACCACACTGCACAATGTACGATGCACGTGACTGACAATGCATGATCATTGAAATGTTTACCAAAGAATGAAGGACAAGAAACAACGACCAATGTACAAAGAGAATGTCGAAATCACAACAACATGCTTGCTTGCTTGCCTGAACAACCGAACAACTGAACAAACAAGGGACAGCCTCTGATCGAAGAAAAGGTCTGAGCGTTCTCTTTTTTTTTTACCCGACATTTTGAAGGAAAACTATACCGCTTATAATAGGTATCATTTTTACAAGCACTGATTGATTTCTGCTCGCACATAATAAGGTTGTGATCCCGAAGGTTTATCAAAAAATGTCGTTAAAAACATATCTTAATACACCCAAAAACATAATTTAGTCTTGAGCGTGTGGACGAAATAGTGTGCCAACGTACGAATTCCATGCAGGCGTTTGAGTAGACAGAACGCCACTAAGGTAAATTAGTGTGCTCTTCATTGAAATATCAACTTGTAAATATTACAAAGATCAGAGAATTTATATCAAAATAAATTATCTTTTATAAGATTACAATTTTGACACTGTGTTAGACATTATCCGTCTTCCTCAATCAATACACTTATTAGCGTTTTAATAGACAGTACTTCTCCTCGATGTCATAACTGTCCGATCAAATCCGTTTTTCTATACATCCGTTTTTGTATAAATCGCCGTATAGAAAAACGCCCCCATTTTCTATACATTTTTTTCTACACTGTCAATGACATACAATATTGAATTATTGCTGATGTCTAGAACAATCAGTCGCTCAATTCTGAAATGATTTTGAGAGGCGCTTCAAAATCTCGTCTTGAATTATTAACTGTTTACAGTGCAACTTAAGTGCTATAATATTGGTACATCAATCATAGAAGTGTTTTTTTGTGTGTGTGTGTCTTCTTTAAATTTACAGGATACGCTAATGAAAGAAGAATAATTGCCTTACAAGAGTTACGAGGTTGCGTGATACGTCACACGATTTTATTGTCTCCTTCATTTCCTAACGTTTGATCGAAATGATAACTACGGAAGCTCTAAAGTGCCATTCGACTTGGAGACTTGGCGAGATAATCTATCTTGTCAAGTCAACATAATAGCTCTATCATGTCGACTTATCAACTTTATAAGTTGACATGGAGACAAAAATTATCATGTCAAGTCGACATCTAAAAAGTTACATGTCGTCATGGTGAGATAAGGTATCTTGCCAAGTCGACATTGAAAAAAGTTACATGTCGTCAAAGTGACATAATGTATCTTGCCAAGTCGACATCTAAAAATGTCGTCATGTCGTCATGGTGAGATAAGGTATCTTGCCAAGTCAACATCGAAAAAAGTTACATGTCGTCATGGTGACATAATGTATCTTACCAAGTCGACATCTAAAAAGTTACATGTCGTCATGCCTACATAACGTATCTTGCCAAGTCGACATCTGAAAAGTTACATGTCATCATGGCGACATA
Organism: Diadema setosum; assembly: GCF_964275005.1. Taxonomy (NCBI): domain Eukaryota; kingdom Metazoa; phylum Echinodermata; class Echinoidea; order Diadematoida; family Diadematidae; genus Diadema; species Diadema setosum. The sequence goes on along the minus strand of NC_092687.1, from coordinate 17,956,915 downwards.
ACCTACAGCGGAAATTTTCAACGCAGTCCCACAATAGCTGTGTATAGTGATTATGTATATAATATGTATATACTAGGTGTAAAAAAAAACACATTTGACACTTTTGTTTGTTAATAACTCAACAGTTATAACTCGTATTGGACTGAGGTTTTCAAAGTGTAAAACTGAAGGATGTCAAATTTATTTGGAATAACTTTTGTAAAGTTTGCTTCTTTAATATTCTTGAAATAATGTTCTGAATATTTAATTAGATTTTCACTTTTTGAAAAATCAAGGCCAACCAAAAATCTGTGTGAGTCAGTAACTAATTCAGAGCACAACAATGGCCATTGTGCACTGCAGGCAAAATTCCAGAGCACCTCTTTTAGCGCAGTCATGAATCATTAATGACACTGGATACCAAAAGGTTGGCAGAAAATGACTGGTGTAACACACAGTGGCAATTGTTGTGTTCTGAATTAATCACAGAAACACACAGATTTTGTGGTCTCATTTTTCAAAACGTGTAATCCTAATTAAATATTCCGAGCATTATTTTAAGAATATTAATGAAGTAAATTTCACAAAACTTATTCCAAATAAACATGACATCTTTTACAATTTGAAAACCTCAGCTGGATACAAGTTAACACTTTTGAGTTTTCTTTTTTTGACAAGTAGTACATCATAAATCTATAGTAAACATCTATAGACTTTATGTTGTATAAGCATGAATACAAAATCAATATACACAGTTAGCTATGTGTGGGACAGCAATGAAAATTGTTTGCTGAAGGTATACCAACTTTGATAGGGGCTAGAAAACAAACAAAAAATAATACACCTCCAGTTTTTGTCGAGCCCACTGGAGGTGAGGGGTGACTAAGGGATCGTCTGCGGCGTCTGTCCGTCCGTCCGTCCGTAACGCTACCAAAACTTGAATAACTGTACTCAGGCTTCAATTTCAGTCAAACTTACACATTTTACCAAACAGAAAAGTCACCAAGGTCGAAGGCTACAGACAGGGGTCAACCAACTTTTAAGGGCCAATGTCAAATTTTTTAGGGCGCGTTTCGATGATGACTCAGAACTTTTGATCTACATGTCTGCTTGCAACCAAACTTAGGTGGTAGATGTCTCTTGGGGAGTTAAAGGTCACCACAATATGAAAGGTCGCAGACAGGGGTCAACAAACTTTAAGGGGCCAATGTCAAGATTTTTAGGGCGCGTTTCGATTATGGTTCATAACTTTCGATCTACTTGTATGCTTGCAACCAAACTTAGGTGGTAGATGTCTCTTGGGGAGTTGAAAGTCACCACAAGGTCAAACGAACTTTCAGGGGCCAATGTCAAGTTCTTTAGGGCTTGTTTTGATTATAGCTCATTTCCAAAGCAAGTCGCTATTATGGTTCATATACACTTTGCCTTGATTCCACTTTTTATAACAATCAAAATTAGATTTCTAAAAATGTGTTGTAGTACGTTTGTGGGCGAGACACATTTCGGCACTTGCCTTGTTTAATATTTTGTAGAAATAATGTCGGGATCCATATACTTAAAAATTGGCTCAAGTTTGCACGATCTTCAAGGTCAAATTCAAGGTCAAAACAAAGGACAAAAGGTCATTACTCGTTAAATTGCCTCTACGTCAAAAATAACACATTTTTCTAAAAGTTCCTTCTATTCCCTTTCCAATGATAAAAATTCAGATCTTTTCCCAGTTTTGTGCCATAGGTCTCATATTTTCCCACATAGGGGCAAGATACCTTATCACCATGATGACATGAAACTTTTTAGATGTCGACTTGGCAAGATACATTATATTACCATGACGACATGTAATTTTTTCGATGTTGACTTGGCAAGATACCTTATCTCACCATGACGACATGTAACTTTTTAGATGTCAACTTGGCAAGATACATTATGTCACCATGATGACATGTAACTTTTTAGATGTCGACTTGGCAAGATACATTATCACACCATGACGACATGTAACTTTTTAGATGTCGACTAGGCAAGATACCTTATCTTACCACGACGACATGTAACTTTTTAGATGTGACTTGGCAAGATATGTTATGTTGCCATGACGACATTTAAATTTTCAGAAATCGACTTGACTTGATAATTTTTGTCTCCATGTCAACTTGTAAAGTTGATAAGTCGACATGATAGAGCTATTATGTTGACTTGACAAGATGAATTATCTCGGCAAGTCTCCAAGTCGAAGGGCACTTTAAAGCTTCCGTAGATAACAGCTTCAAGTGGTAAGAAATGATTTCACCCTTTAAAGGGACTGTACAGTACTGGTTGATGTGGGGATTCATGTTTATAACATTCCTAAGTGAGATAATGAAAAATCTCTTATGGAATATGAAAGAGCATGTAATTTTAAGACGGATTCAACGTTTATTTGATGAAAATTGTTTTTCAAATAGATGAGATGTATAAAGAAATGATAATAATAAAAGGCGACAAGCCACGCCTTTTATTAGGATCTCTTTGCTTCACCTTTTTTTTTGTTGATATCTCATCCATTTCAAAACCGATTTTCATCAAAATACCCCTTACAATTGCATGCTCTTTGACATCTCATAGAGTGGTTTCTGAATATCTCGCAACGCGTTAAAAGCTAAATCCTCACCTCAACCAGAACTGTACACACCTTTTAACCTTTTTTTTTTTCCTCGCGCAAGATCGATCGACGTCAGGCTCGCTGTAACTACCAACCTTACAACATTTATATAGTAACCTTTTCTTTTTGTTTTTGTTTTTTGTTTTCTTTTCTTTGTCTTTTCTCTTTCTTTTTTATATTCTCGACGTTTATATTTCCCCAATTCACTGATTGTCATTCCTTTCAATTGTAAATACCAAGTAAGAATTCATCTCAGATCAGCATCTGGGAATCTACACCCTACAAGCAATGGTTTTATGTAGATTCGTCATATTTCACATGTTTAATTGTCTTAATGCTATATTTGACAATTCACCCATGCATTTTTTGTTATGTTCATGGTTTATTTCTTAAACGTGGAATATGGAACAATAAAAACAAACAAACAAAACAAACCTTTATCACTTGCTTGAATCTTATGTTTTCATTAGTGTCGATTGGCAGGAACAAGATGCAAACTTCTACTCTGTCTTTGTTCTGGCCAGATTTTGATTTCTTTGGCTCGTGTGTCGTCGGGAAGTGAAAAGATAATTCTGACAAAAGTGTGACTTTGGATAAAAGGAATTGGTCCCTACTGAGATTTTGCACTCCTTGTATTCAGAGCTGTTTTAAGGCACATAATTGATTTTTCGTTCTTAAAGGGAAGGTATTATTGGTTGAGATGAGGATTTAGATTTTATTATTTTTTTTGCGAGATTCTTAAAGACCATTTATGAAATGCCAAAGAGGAGACGTTCTATGAGGAATTCAACTTTTGTTTAATGAAAATAGGTTTTGAAATGACTGAAATATCCCAAACAGAGTAAAACAAAGCAATCCTAATGAAACGTTGGTCCCACCTTTTTTATTGGGATCACTCTGTTTTGGATATCTAAGTCATTTCAAAACCATTTTTCATGAAATAGACTTTGAATTCCTCATTCTTTCGGCTTTCGGCTAAAATCAGTCTGTCATCAGAATAAAAACCCACTAAGTATTTATTTCACGTTTTCAGGGATACTTTATGCGGCCTTCGGTCTCTTGAAAATTGATAATAATAGAACTGCAGTGCCTTTTGTAACTGCAAGGTCGCTAGCAAACCGTATTGTAAATTACTTTATCTTTCTTTATGAACCTTCTGATAATTTGTAGTCATATCAGTGTATTTCCAGTTAAGAGCAATGTATAGTGCCTATCTCAAAATACATCTTTACCAATGGAAATCGCATTTATTTATTTTTTTCATTTACTATTGCGAGTCATTTCCCTGTGTAAGTAAAAGAGTGTTATGACCCCAAAGTAGCCATTCTCTATTAGCAAAAAAAAAAAAAAAATCAAAGTGAAAAACAACATAAAACAAAAGATATTTGATAGCTAATAGTTTGTTAGTGCGTCGCACTTAAATATCAAAGCAAATAAATGGTCATAGTTTGAATCGAATAATAATAATGTCAAGATAAATTGATGTAACAATTATCATTATCATCATTTTAGTACCACACCACCATCATCTGGGGCCCGTTGCATAAAACTCCAACGGGATTTTTTTCCGGTTGAAATCACAAAATTCCGGTTGGAAGCTTCCAACCAGAGTTTTTATGCAACGGATTTTACATTCTTAGATTAGCAACCTTAAAAAAAATTCAGGTTGGGCAAATCCCAACCTGAATTTTCTAAGGTTGCTAAAAAGTTTTATGCAACGGGACCCTGGTAGCTTAAAAAATTGACACTCAATCCACAGTGACAAGGATCGATTAGATACTATAGAACATGATAGCGATTAGCAAAAACTTTGATCAAAGATTTGAGAATGATGGTAAAAGAATGAGAGAGTTATGACTTTCAACTTGAAAAAAGCTCAAAGATTCACGATTACTGACTGGAAGAGATCGCACGACAGTTTGAGATCACCGCGCACGGAACGTTGTTTGTCGGTGGGCACTCTCTAGAGATTTGTGAACCCGTGTTTGCCTTTTGATTCACGCACAAGCAGTTTCGTTTCGTCCCTCAACTTTGATAGTGCTTCTCCATTATCTGTCAATTTTCGGAGGCGGAGAAACGAAGACGTCAGAAACAATACCAATGGTATGGTTCACACAAATAGCATGGTTCAATGATTCAAACGCAGCCGAGAATTCGTCTCCTATAAAGACGTTGTTACATGAGCCTCAGAAGTCACTGATTGTCCTCTGAGGACGATGTGCGACCTCATTTTACGTTCGTCATGACAACTCCACCACCTCACTGAGATTGGGCTGCAAAGAAAATTACAACCTCTTTGGGAACAAAAGCATTGCCTCCACAGTCTTCCAAATTCCTCGCAGCACAGTGATCAAGCGCTTGTCCTTGAAAAGGTAATATTTTTTCCTTTGTAGGTATTAGAATCTTTAATTGAAATAGACTGATTCTTCACGAAGATATGAATCAACAAATCAGTGATTGTATGAATGGGGGTAAATGTGAATTCGTTTGCATGTGTGTTTGACATTGGATAATGATTGGGAGTGTTATGGTTTCGGTTGCGGTCGTTAAGTTTATTGAAAATAATAGCGGCCATTCTTGTTTAGCGCCGTATCCACAGAAGTGCGCAAATTTTAGTTGTTCTTTTCATATTCATTTCAATGATCGCTTTATATAATCTAAAAAGACTGAAATACTTGCAAGTTTGGGACTTGCAACATCTATACCTCATGGCAATGTGTGCAGTTGCAAATGAGAGAGACAATAATATTAATTGCCCGGATACGGCCAGGAATTCATCTCCAAGCGCGGCAAGCTGAAGGGTCAGAGGATGTCAATCGTAGAGGATCTGCCAGCACGGAACTAGAAACTCCTCAGTGAGGTAAGGGCAAATGAAAAGGTCGAGCAGGCATGGAGCAGAGACGGTCTTATCTAAATTACGTGCTACTGAAAGGAACAAACAATCAAACAAGACTGGTCCACAATACAAAAGACATCAAAGAGATGCGACTTTTAACATTCACGATATAACTTTCAAGTCTCGACCATCTTATCTCCTGGTGGAGCTTTAACTTTATCTTCTGCATACTTAAAGACTTTTGAATTCTTTCTGACTCTTTGATGTGATTTTTCTGTTTTATTACATTTTGTACGTGATTTTTTTTCCCTGTATCTCAGTAGTGCTTTGGGTGAGTCCTAACGTGTGCATTTTTTGTGATGTTTCTGTGTGTGTATATTTCATTTTCATCCATGCTTTCCAAAAAAATTGCAGAATTAAGACATGAACTTGTCCAACTACAGTGATCACCATTTTTTTGATTATAATGAATTCCATCGACGCTGTGTATTTGACATATGATTATGTTTGCATTCAAAATAAGTAATACATTTTAAAACATATATCCAGATATTGACTTCTTAGAAATATCCAATTCATACAGATGTTATACTCCGTGTGAATTCAATCTGAGTTTGATGACAGATCTGGTCTAAGCTTTAAAACATTTCAACTCCCGAAGTTTGCAGAAAAAACTTTGATACTATTCATGATTTTTATATCATCACTAAAACATTCTTTTTCTGTTATAGCAATTTCTGAAATTTGGAAGTTGATACTCCTATAATCCCGTAGAAATTACAAGGATATACTTCCATAAATTCTAAAAGGTACTATGGGAGAGGGGGTGGGTATTTTGGACAGTATCAAATTTAAGACCAGAACTGATATCCTCTAAACTGGATAAAGAGAAGGGTTGTTGTGAATATCTTTTTGTTCATTTTGAGGGCAGTAATAACAACTCCATTGAAGGTGTGATAAATAGAAAAAACCAGGATGAAACATGGATCGATTTTTTTTTTCTTTTTTACATTAGACCTCTTTGTACTATTTCAAATGAACGCAGAAATATATATATCTTAGGTGATTTTTAATACACATTTAAAGGGAACTTGTTTAGATCAAGAAGCCCAATGTTTTATAAATCTCAACTCCTCCTATGGTTTGATCCCTTTAATTGATACTCCTACTCGTATAAAACGGAATAGTGAAACACTTATTAATAATTTTGCACCAATGTTGTTAAGTTCTGAGTTGGATTGTGGCAGTTTTTATGCGGATATTACTGATCATTTACCAATTTTTGTGTCTGCAAATACGACTATATTAAAACATGAGAAAAGATCTAAGGAGAAAATTAATCGTAAAATATCAGATGAAGGTTTAACAAAGGTGAAATACGAACTTAGTAATACATGTATAGATTGGTCTTCTGTATACTCAACTCCTAATGCAAATGAAGCTTATAATATATTTCTGTTTTTGTTAATTTCAGTGGTAGATAGAAATTTGCCCTTGAAGAAAAAGAGTAGAGTAAGGAAACTATGGATTACCCCAAAACTGTTAAGATATATAAAGCAAAAAAAAATAATAAAATGGAAAAGATAGTTTTGAATGATAAAACTGCAATAAATGAAAGGAAATAATTTTATAAAATGTATAGAAATAAAGTAAATAGTTTAAGTCATGCTAAAAAAAAATATATCGTAAATGAGTGTTACAAAATAGAAATGATGTCAAAGTTATTTGGTCAATGATAAAAGATATTTTGAAAAAATCTAAGAAAGACTTATCTGATTATTTTGTAAGTGATAATAAGGAAGTAAATAATGCTCAGATAATTGCGAATGAATTTAATATTCATTTTGAAAATTGTAAAACTGCATTCGATTCATTGTCTGAAAATATGACATGTATTTGCACATTTGATACTTACCTCACAGATCATTTTTGGAAGTCATTTTATTTTTAACCCATAGATGAATGTAAGCTGAGAGAAATTTATAAATCATTGAAAAATAGTTTTTCATTTGATGTTCATTATTGAAATGTATACATAATGAACCCTTTTTAGAAACCTTTACTTTATATATTTAATTTATCTTTACAAACTGGTACAGTTCCCCAAAAACTGGATATTGCGAAGATAGTACCTGTGCATAAGACAGGAGAATATGGCACGCCATTCGCCCAATACTTCCGAAAAACTATGTTTATCGCCGATAAACACTGTTTATCGAAAAACACGTTATTCGGAGAAACTATGTTTTTCGATCGATGAAATAAGTTTTTCGAGCGATAAACATAGTTTATCGCGAAAAAACTATGGTTTTTCGGAAAGAAAAATGTTTATCGGCCGATAAACACAGTTTTTCGAGCGATAAACATAGTTTATCCGAATAAAGTATTTTTCGATAAACAGTATTTATCGATAAACACTGTTTATCGGCGGCTCGATAAACATAGTTTATCAGAAAAGCAATGTTTATCGGCCGATTATACACAGTTTTTCGAGCGATCAACATATTTTATCCGAAAAACAATGTTTATCACTCGATAAACATAGTTTTCCATCATAAACTATGTTTATCGCTGATAAACAATGTTTTCGGCACATAAACATAGTTTATCGCTCGAAAAACTGTGTTTATCGGTCGATAAACGTTTTTCTGAAAAACTATGTTTATCGAGTGATAAACAGAGTTTTTCTGGAAAAAACTTTGTTCATCGGGTGATAAACTTTAATAGTTTATCGAACGAAAAACATTGTTTATCGCCGATAAACAGTGTTTTTCGGCGATAAACATAGTTTTCCGGAATTGGGCAAATGGCGTGCCATAGGAGAATCTCATTTATTTGATATTTATCGACCTATATCAATATTACCATGTTTTTCGAAAATGATATAAAATGTATATATATTCGGGCTTTTTATTTATTTTTTTCCATTTAATAACATCCTTTGTAATAATCAGTATGGTTTTAAAAGAAACCATGGCACTGGCCATGCTTTGATAAAACTCCAAGATACAGTTGTTTAAGCTTTGAATATGAATTATTTTACATTTGGATTTTTAAAAATTTTTTCAAAGCCTTTTGATATTGTAAATCATAAAATATTATTGTATAATTTACATTATTATGGTATTCGTGGGACCCCTTTTAAATGGTTCTCAAATTATTCAACTAACCGTTTTCAATACACAATTTTTAGAAATCGTTCTTCACCTTTAATTGCAATCAATTATGGTGTCCCTCAAGGTTCTATTTTAGTTCCTTTGTTGTTTTTGATATATATTAATGATATAATCAATTCTTGTTTAAATTTTGATTCTATATTATACGCAGATAGCATTACTGTATTTTACACCCCACCTGGAATTGAAAATTTCAAGGATGATATTGAGTTTGAGTTAGAAAAAGTTAGTGAATGGTTTAAAAGTAATAAGTTGATTGTTAATTTTGACAATACTAGTTTTGTTGTATTGTATACAAAGACTGGAGAGTGATTATTGTAAAACACTCGATGTGCCTTTATAAGTACTCATACATATAACTGAGAGAACTTATTTTATACAAGGCCTCAAGGCTTTCCTCTAGTTCTCTTTTTCATTTCAAAGAACTGTTTGATATGGCAAAATAATCTACATAAACACTAATTTTGTTTGTCTGCATTATGTCCTTGATCTCATTTTGATTGATTTTTTTTGTTTTGGTTCTTTGTAACACTGATCTTTTATTGGAATGAATAAACGATAGAACGAAACGAACGAACGAAATTCCTAGCATGCGTCAATGGCGATTTACAGTGCAAATGTAAAGGCAGCTGCATATTTTCAATCCGTTTTTTTTTTTTTTTTACGTTTCCAGATTTCAGTATGTTGTATCTTGTTAAATTGTCTGTTGAATATATGGTAACGTTTTCCGATTTGATAGAAATCTTCATGACCTTTCTTTTTAGTTTGCGAAATGCCAGTTAACTCTTTGCTTGCCACAGAAATTCCCTGCCCATAGGTTTGTACGCGAAATATGTGCAAATCTTACTCATCGGCACAGGAAGGGTTAACGTGACTTTATTCACTGAGCAGCAGCTCACTTGTCCTTGGCTAGATTTCTCTCAGATTTTAATAGGACCCTTTGGGCTTTCAGTTTGTGGCCACTGATTGCTATTAAAAGTGCATGTCGCAGTCAACGTCCGAAATGTGGATGACTTTGAAACTCAACCTTCAATTTACTTAGATTTTGTGCGATACACATCTTCTATTGGCAATGCCTGTAGATTTTGGTCAACAAGATGACGAGTATGAATCCCTGTGTTCTGATAAACATCTCACATATTACGTGGCTAATCGTTCCCAATCACGAATGAAACAGATGACCCTAATTTGTCAGCGTTGACAAATATCTGTCGTCTAGTTTCATTCTGTATTTGAACAGACACAGACAGCTTTTACATGGTACTGAACAGAAACGTAGATAATGCAAGATTGAGAAATATAAGAAAAAGAAATAAAAAACCTCTTCAGGCATGCCCAAAATGGCCGCATTCACTAGTTTTCTCTTAATTTTTCAACTAGGTCACCCCTACACATTTTTTTATGCCTAGATATATTTTGAGACAGAATAAGAATCCAATAAAATTCTTCTTTAGAGAAAAAAAAAAAAACGTGTAAGTACAAGTGAAATTCATGCGCTGTTCCCGAAATCAAAAGCGGTGCCCCATTACGACCATTTCTGTGTTTGTTTGTTTGTGTGTGTTTTTTTTTTCATCACTCTGCAAGTAGGCTACCCAACAAAGCATCTAAATATATTTGGAGCTTAGGGACCTTGATAGAATGCAGAATATGTATTCACACTATATCATAGAGTGAAATTGATGCCCTGTCTGAGAGTACTTAAAGCTCCTGCTCATTTGTATCATTGGTTTATATCAAGTTTAAAAGTAAAATTCTAACAATTGTTTGAATTTTGTATACATATGATTTTACAGGCATATTGTTACATAGTCATTGTCTTTAATATAGACATGGTTGATAGAGGTACATCTGATTGTATGTATCGTGATTCTCTTCGCAATCACTTTATGGTTCTTTTTCTCGTACATATATAACAAGTTACTATTTAGATGATATTTGCTGTATATAAGTACACATTTTGGTACCCCTGGCAGACTGCCAAATACTGTTGTAGGTTTTTTTTTTCCCCATTAATTCTTCCCGCATATTCCAGACAATTTTTTCTAGTTCTGTATACGGTGACTCTAGTTTCAAGTAAATAATTTAGACGCTGCACTCTTTATCACATACACTCAAGATGAATGCACACGCACGCACGCTCAGCGCACATGCACACACAGACACCTGCACTTGCACTCAGACCTCTTCCCACGACCCTTCAGTTTCTACTCATACCCCCACACCGACAATGATCCCTCATGGTATGATCTTTGATGATCAAAGATTGAATGACTCCGAAAGTGGTTATTACACAACTGACGAGTTTAATGCACTGACAAAACAAAATAAATTTCAATCATTTTTAGATTTGTTTAGTCTTCTTGACATCAATGCCAGAAGTTTAAATAAGAATTTTGATTCTATAGAATCATTTCTTTCCTCCTTACAAAATTTTCAATTTAGTATAATTGGCATATCAGAAACTTGGCTTAATACTAATTCACCACCAATATCTAATTTAGAGCATTATCGAATGTATCGTTCTGATCGTTACTTAGGTAAGGGAGGTGGGGTTGCTTTCTACATTAAAAATAACATTGATATAAAAGTCAGGCATGACTTACATATCGAGGGTACGGAAAATATTTTTGTTGAAATTTTGAACAGTAAAGCAAAAAATATAACAATAGGTAATATATATAGGTCCCCAAGAAATAACATTGTTTTTTTAGAAAGTTTTGATCAAATTTTGAGTATTTTTTCTTAAGAAAAGAAAGACACTTTTATAATGGGAGATTTTAATATTAATCTTTTGAATAATTCTGATTATCATACAATGCAGTTGTTAAGTTTATTGGCAACTTATTTATTTCAACCACATATCAGCAACCCAACAGGAATTTCTAGTATATCAAAAACTGTTATTGATAACATATTTTCAAATGTAATAAACACAGAATTTACAAATGATATATTTTATTATGATATATCCGATCATTCACCTGTTTTTACCATCAACAATATTTTTTTTTTTTGCAAACAAAACAATATTTTGATAATAAAAAATCTCAAATGTATTATACGGAAACAGAAAGTAACATGAATTCTTTGATATTTGATTTAGCGCAGGAAGAATGGGGCGTTGTATTTGATGAAAGCAATGCTGATACTGCTTATGAAAAATTTATCAGCAGATTATTGTATTATTATCACAAAAATATTCCTTTGGTTAATTAACGGAAACCTTTAAAGAAAAATAGACAACCCTGGATTACCAAAGGTATTATGCGGTCTATATCGACCCGTAATAAGTTATATAAGCAAACAATAAAGAATAAAAATGATAATATTTTATTTATGAAATACCGGAAATATAGAAATCATTTAACATCAGTGATAAGATTGTCCCGAAAATTGTATTATTCAACTAATATAGAAAAAAATAAGGATAATCTTTTTTTCATTGAGGAAAACTGTCACTGCTCTTATGGGAAAGACGGTAAAAGAAACTACCAACTCTATCATCATTGACAATGAGGAAATTACTGATTTTACCACAATTGCCAATCCATTTAATGATTATTTTATAAATATTGGTCCTAGTTTATTATCTAATATGAATTCATGTAATACACATTTTACTGATTATTTACCCAATCCTTGTGAAAGTTCATTATTTCTCACGCCTACTATAATGATCATGAAATAATCAATGTTGTCCAGAATCTGAAAACATCTAAATCGAGTGGGCATGATGGTCTTAGTGTTCATTTATTGAAACAAATAATTTTTTACATTGCAAGCCCCCTAACCCACGTATTTAATATGTCTTTTTCAACAGGCATTTTTCCGAACTCATTCAAACTTGCAAAAGATATTCCTATTTATAAAGAAGATGACTTTAAATTAATGAGCAATTATGGACCAATTTCATTATTACCAAATATATCCAAAGTTCTTGAAAAAATTGTGTATAAAAGGTTACATCAGTTTTTACAAACCAATAATTTATTGATACCCAATCAATTTGTATTTAGAAGTGGATATTCTACTGGTTATGCAATCGTTCTATTGTGTGATAAAATAAATGAAGCTTTTGCTGATAAGAAGTATGTTATAGGTATATACATCGATTTGTCGAAAGTATTCGACACCATCGACCATGAAGTATTGATACATAAACTTAATACGTATGGAGTACGAGGTCACGCTCTTCTCTGGTTTATAAATTATTTGCAAAACCGTCAACAGTATGTTAGTTTTCAGTCTTATAAATCACAGAAACTTGATATTAAATGTGGGGTACCTCAAGGCTCCATTTTAGGGCCTCTGTTGTTTAACATCTATGTAAATGATATTATAAGTTCTTCTCCATCTTTGAATTTTATACTTTTTGCTGATGACACATCCATTATTACATCAGATTATGATATAGGGACCCTTGTTAATCGTTTGAACACTGAATTATTGAACATATTGAATTGGTTTAAATCAAACAAGTTATCTTTGAATGTTAACAAGACAAATTTTGTTCATTTTAGAAAACCCTACTCGCAGGATCTTAATGTCAACATATCAATTGATGGGTTTTCTCTTTGCGAGAAACAGGTTATTAATTTTTTTTTTGGCATTACAATCGATTCTCATTTGAAATGGAACGAACATATATCCTGTCTACAAAGGACCCTATCAAGAAATATTGACGTACTCTGGAAGTTGAAAGATCTCTTATCAGAACGATCCCTGATTATTTTATATAATTCTTTAATTTTGCCTCATATATTGTATTCAAATATTGTATGGGAAAATTGTAGTATTACTAAACTGAATTCATTGTATTTACTCCAAAAGCGTGCTATTCGCATTATTACTAATTCCACATATTTAGCTCATACAGATCCTTTATTTCATCGTTTGCATACTTTGAAGCTTCAGGACATCCACATTTTACAAACAGGTATATTTATGTACAAGTATGCAACAAATCAACTTCCCTCTTTATTTCATAATATTTTTCACTTAAATTCGAATATACACACATATCCAACTCGCCCTTCGACAGATTTTCACCTTGTAAACCCCAAAACTGTTTTAGCTCAGAAATCAATTAGACATTACGGTCCCGATGTCTGAAATAACCTACCTCATCAATTAAAGCAGTGTACTTCACTTTTTTCCTTTAAAGCTCATTTTAAAAAGTATTTGTGACCCGCTACAACAAAATGATCCTAAAGTCGGGCGCGGTCGATTATTTGAAAATTGCATGACACAATTCCCTAATCTTTCTGCTTTAAATTGATATATAACACATCTTATAAAAATAATCGGCTGCAGAGATATCGATGTTTAAATGAGAGCGTGTCGAGACGTCTGGGAAATCACTGTTTCGAGAAAAGCGCCCTAAAAGTTCTCCTTGCGAAGCAGTCACGATCAAGGGACACGCAAGTCAGTATTCACCTCCGGACAATAGAAGGTAATCCCTAGCAACCCCCGAAATGCTCATTCAAACACAGCGTCTCCTCACCGACCAATCAGTGACCAGGATGCATAGCGCACCCCGCTAGCACGCACCAGTCGACTGGGCAGTGTGCGAGCTTCACGCTTCGGTTAGCGGCAAGCAGCAAACTGACCAATGAGATCACTCTGGTTGTTGTTAGGGGCGGAGCCTACGTGTGGCGCTCAATCCAAATGTTCGAACCCGTTTCTGCTTCGTTGAAACGGCAAAAAAACATGGCTCAGAAAAACGCTATTTTTTGGTCTTTCCTTTAATCATTTTCCTTCAAAAATTCGACAGTTGATAGAAGACATGTCAGACTCTAATAATATGTCAAATTCAGAAAATCTTAAGTTTTGACCAATTTTGATGCTCTGACTTCTAACTCGATTTTCACGGCTTCGACCGTGCGCGACTTTAGGACCATTTTGTTGTAGCGGGTCACATTTATTATTGAAATATGTTTCCAGTTAGTAGTCTTTGATCAATGTATTTTTTTTTTTCTTTTTTTCTTAAGTCTCAGTCAGCCCTGATCCATGCAAAGTGTTTTTTCCCGATTTTTTTCATTCCCTCCCGTTCCTTTCTTTGATAATGATATTGCATGCATTCAGTAAAGCGTATACCTTACCCCCAAAATAGGCATGCTACAGCCTTTATTCTCTCTTGCACTGTCACCTACACACACAACGCACTGTCACTCGCACACACCTACACTTTTATTGTCTACCATACCATGCAGTAGTCAATGGTGCTGCGTGCTGTTTTTTTTTTGTTTTAAAGCGCCAAGTCACTATTTTCCTTTTTTTTTTGTAGCAAAATGTGTTTCGTGTATAAAGATTAAGAGTTTTATGAGTACATAAATAATTGGTGTTGTATTATATTGGTATCACATATTCAGATAGGGCCTCATCCACGTCAAGTTCTGCTTATGATGACGGTCCCTTGTATTAGTTTCTCCTTTGTTAATAGATACAGTATGCCTTAATATGTTATTTTGATTCGTATGTCACTTCAGACTGATGTTGTTACGCAAATGATATTGTTTTTTTGTATTGATTTGTATCTATCTGTATCATTTTGTTTTCAATTGCAATTGTATTGGGAGAAAGAAAATGCAGAAATAAACCAACCAACCAAACAAACAAACAAGTAGAGTAAAACCACTCCAGCCTTTACGAAAATCCGAATTAGGGAGTACAACTACCCGTTTCGGTCAGTCGGTACACTGCAAAAAGTCCGGTGTTAAATAGTGAACACCGAGCTGGTGTTAAATTTTCGGTGCTCATTTATGGTGTTAAATTAACACCTACGGGTGTCATTTCCAAATTTTAAACTTTTTTTTTTGAAGAGTTTCGTAGTAACTGCACTTCTTGTTGATTTTTAATTTAAACAAGATGATCAAGAATTTTACATTAAAATACTAGATTTTTGAAAAAATGTGAAAATAAATTTACACCAAAGTAACACCAGCTGGTGTGGTCCCTTATTGAAGCTGGACGGGTGTTAAACCATTGATATTAACACCAGCAAATATCAAATCAACACCATGTGGTGTCATTTTTGAATTAACACCAGTACAGTGTCAAAATAACACCAGGTGCAGTGTCAAATAACACCACGAAGTGTCAGGTAAACACTTTTCAACACCGTCACAGTGCATTTTTAACACCTGTGGGTGTGGTCCTTTATTGAACTTTGATCGGTGTTAGATTTAACACCCATGGTGTTAAATCTAACACCGATGTTTTTACAGTGTATCTGTACGGTTTACCTAGTTAAAAAGAATGTACACGTAGAAGATAAAGATTAAACGAAAACTTTATAGACATTTAAAATGTGTATCGGAGTTATCTACTTGCAAAGTGGAATCTAAGAAAACAAGAAATGGTGGCCATTTTGGAGGCCATTTTGAATTTTGAGAATAGCTCTAGTGATTTTATTGGTATTCGTGTCTTTCATAACCTCTGAATAACTATTGTATGGAGTTACTTATGTTGCACAATAATATTTAGACATTTAAGTGAGTATTCGGTCATCCTAGTTGCAAAGTTACGAAATAAAACCGAAAATGGTGGCCATGTTATATTTCTGAAAGAGCCCAGGCAGTTTTTCATTGGTACTTGTAGGATTCAAAATCTCTGCATAATTTTGTGTTGTATTTGGTTCCTCTTGTTCCAGAATATATGTGACCCTACACCACAAAACCCACAAAAATTGCCAGACATGGATTTTTAGTTAACGACAGATTCTGAACGAGCAGACTCTATGCTTTAAAATGATGCATAACTCAATTCAAATGTACTCTCCTAGCCCATCTAAATATTGAAAAAAAACACACATGCTGTGGAAAAGTGTTTACTGAGAAAACAAGCTGTAAAGTATGATTATGGTCTATTCAAGCTCTTGATCTTATTATACCACGCCGTGCTAGCAGTACAATGGATGGGACAAAAAACAGGATATGAAACTCTGCAGCATTAAAAAAAATGAAGAGATTATTAGATTAAGCTTAAATTAATCATGCTCTATTAACACACTCTACCCATGACTGGTACCAATCTTCAAAGCGGTAGTATTGTCCTTTCAAAAGTTATTAGAGTTGAAAGTGAAGAGTGTGTAAAGGAGACACACCTAATCGCACTATTCTACCCAAAAAAAAGTGTTCCCGAAAAACTGCACAATTTCCCATTCATTTTATGATCCCAAACTTTATCAAGATAAGGAATGAAGGTTTGCTCTTTCAGAAGAAAATATAATGAAAAACTCAAGATTTACTAAGTCATTGTAAGTTGACCCAGCTCACCTAT
Organism: Diadema setosum; assembly: GCF_964275005.1. Classification (NCBI taxonomy): domain Eukaryota; kingdom Metazoa; phylum Echinodermata; class Echinoidea; order Diadematoida; family Diadematidae; genus Diadema; species Diadema setosum. The sequence continues at coordinate 17,940,003 of NC_092687.1, read as the reverse complement.
TTTGAGTCCTGACACCAAATCAGTGTGTGCGAGTTTTTGTTGGTTTTGTGATGCACGGTCACATAAATATCTAGGTATCTAAAGTGAGTATCAGCAATACCTTCTTCCAAAGTTTTCGTGTACTAATTCGGAAACGCCTGGAGACGGTTTATGAGGACTTTTAATAGGTTGTACTAAACACATTCCTGGACCTATCCTGAAAAAAAAAAAGAACTTGTGAACAAAAAAAAAAAAAAAAATTCCAGGCTATTTTTTTTTTTGTAAAAATAAAACCATCATCGACATAACCATAACTATATATATATATATATATATATATATATATATATATATATATATATATACATACATATATATATATATATATATATATATGTTTACGGCTTTTTTTTTTTTTTTGCTCATTTCACTCCTAGTGCATACGTTTTTTCTGCATATTCAGTAATGTCACCGCATTTTTTTGACATTGATGTCAAACATCTTAGATCTATGTCAGTCATATTGTGAATTTTCTTTTTTTTTTCATTATCTACGCCAGCCTCTTAACAAAGTAAAATCATTAACACTGGTAGGGCAGCAAATTGTCATTAACAGAGAGAGAGAGAGAGAGAGAGAGAGAAAGGGAGTGAAAAAGGGGGAGGGAGAGAGAGGAGAGAGATGGAGAATAAGAAACAAGTAAGATAGATTAACCTCAACATTGCATTTCATTAGACAGGTTAGAGGCTAACAGATACAAACAGAGTAATAATTACGCGCTAAAACGTCCATCACTATCATGGGTAAAGTAGGCCGTGCGTTCGGAAACGGACAAATCCAAGAGCATTTACTGTGTGTATTATCTTTCGCATTTTTTTCCTTTTTTGGGCATGTGCTGCAGAGATTCTGAAAATGTCATTCTAAAGACAGTTAGCTTTCTAAGTGTTGACTTCATCATCTAGACATCTATTCACTATTATGTTATTCGTAAAACAGTTAGTTTCCTAAGTGTTGACTTGACCATCTTTCTAAGAATCAAGGCATCATTGACTGTCATATATAGCACCGGTTGATGCAGGCTCCAGATGAACGTATTGGTCCTCACCATCCTCACACAAGATAGAGAAAAAGTTAACTCGATGATGGAGAGAACTGGAAGAATACTTGGTATCATCTTTCTTCTCTTCGTAGTAAGTGGCGTCCACTCAATCTCAGAAGTAAGTATCTCTGTTAACTTAAATCTGGTGCCAAACACTAAACATAACTTGCCTGAATTTTTTTTTTTCATTAGCATTTAGTAAAATTGTTTCATAATGAGTGATTTTGATATATATTTATTAAAACAAAATAGCATGTCACGACATTTTTGGGAAACATTTTTATCTGCGTCTTTCTCGCCCTTAATATCTAAATCCACACGTATAGCCAATGAATCCGCTTCCCTTGTTGATAATGTTTTTGTAATATTCGTCCTCCTCCCGATTCCCTTATATACAATATTCTAAGATACCACAGATCATTTCCCATCTCGACTAGTTTCCCTTTAAATGATACAGTTAATAATAAATACAGCCGTTTATCAATTAAAACGAAGACTCACACGCGAAAGTATAGCCAGTCCGGGTGCTAGTTTAGACACGACAGACTGCTCCTGTATTTTTGATACAAATGTTAATTTGTCCTTTGAATATTTCATGAAGATTTTTATTCAACATTTGGACACTCATATTCCAAAACGCAGAGAAAAACCATCTAACTACAAAACATACCCAGGCTCCCATGTATCTCTAAATCACTCTTGCGTTCAATAAACAGAATGAATAATTGATAAAATTCAAAATGAAACGTGCAGGAGCAATCAAAAATTAAATGGAGGAGTTATGAAAATAAACTGACGAAAATTATATGCCTTGAAAAGAAAAAGATATATACTAAGTAGTTACAATTTTACATCCATGATATGCAAAAGACATTGAAAGTTTTAAAGCAAGCAATGAATATATCACAATTATAAATAAAATATTGCTAAGACTGGATTTGATGATGAAACTATTGAGGATTTTCATCAAATTGTGAATATCGTAAATAATCATTTTTCTTCATTTGGGGAAAATTTTGCAAGTAATATTCCTCCCTCAACAAAACATTTTTCCGAATTTGTACGTCCACCAAATTCTAGCTCAAAGTTTCTTAGTCCAACATATAACCAAGAGATAATCAACATTGTTTCTGATTTTAGTTCCAAAATGTGGTTGACACGATGACATCAGCAGTTTTCTTCTGAAGGGGGTATTATCGTCAATATTGTGGATCCTTTATCTCACATATTCAATTTATCCCTTTTTAACGGCATTGTCCCCGAAAGTATGAAAATAGCAAAAGTCATCCCTTTGTTTAGAAAAAAAGGTGACAAATTAGATGTTAATAATTACCGACCGATATCTTTGTTATATACATTGCCCAAAATTCTTGAAAAGATATTTATAAAAGAACCATTTCTAAAACTTATTTTCAACTTCCCAGTTTGGATTCAGGGAAAGCATAGCACTCCACATGCATTATTGAGTTTTATAGAAAAAGTGGCACATGCTATCGACAAATCATCTCATCTGACAGGATTGTTCCTGGGCTTCTCCAAGGCATTCGACACCATTAATCATGATATATTACTTAATAAATTACATTATTACGGAGTGCATGGGAAGGCCTTGGAGTGGTTCAGGAGCTACCTCATGAACAGGAAGCAATATGTCTCTTTAAATGGTTATAACTCACATATGCCAAACATCAAATGTGGGGTCCCACAGGGAAGTTTATTAGGACCGCTCTTGTTAATTGTCTATATAAATGATTTTAGTAGATTCAGATGTTTTTTCTTCTATTCTCTTTGCGGATGACTTAAATTTAGTTTTTCGCACAATAATCAACTAACTCTTGTAAATACAATAAATTCTGAATTAAAAAATGTCGCCCAATGGATAAAAGCAAATAAATCATCTCTCAATCTTGAAAACACAGAATATATACTTTTTAGCAACTCTAAAGGGGCTGTACCTGTTGATATTGTTTGTGATGGTACTGTACTGGAAAATGTTTCCCATGTTAAATTTCTTGGAATTGCAGTCGATAATATGATAAGCTTTCATAGAAATTTCATATTGATAGGATAATATGAAGACTTTTTCAGGAAACATTGGTATAATAGACATTGCCTCATTTAAATCATGGTATTCTCGCGTGGGGAAATACATATCAAGCAATCTTAGATAAATCACTTCTATTAGAAAAGAGGTCACTCCGTATCATATAATACTGCATTTTTGTCTCATAATGACCCGTTTCTTTTTTAACACAAAATATTGGAAATTAATGTTTTGTATTTGCTTAATCTAGGACAATTTATATAGGACCTATAATTATAATATATGATAAATCAAATATATTTGAAAAAAATGTTTAGAAGAAATCAATCTATTCGCAACTATCCCACAAGGCATCTTTCTGGACTTCTCCAAGGCCTTCGATGCAATTAATCATGAAATTTGATTTCACAAATTGTCTCATGGCATACGGGGGAAGGCCTTTCACGGAGTGGTTTAGGTTTCTGTTACCTGCAAAACCGAAAACGATATGTATCTCTGAACGAGAATAACTCAAGTCTCAAATCTATAAAATGTGGCGTTTCTCAGGGTAGTATATTAGGTCCTTTACTTTTTTATTGTTTATATCAATGATTTTGCAGATCACCTGACATACTCTCAGTTATACTTTTTGCTGATGATTCCCATCAAAACCCAGTTACTCTCGCAGACACCATGAACTCTGAATTGAAAAAAGTGAATCAGTGGATAAGAGCTAATAAATTATCACTCAATCTTCAGAAAACTAAGTAGTGTACATGCATTTTATTTCAATTCAATTCAATTCGATTCGATTCAATAGTTCATTTAGTTCCATCATCACAAAGAAAAGAAAAAGTTGACATGATCCAAAGTGATACTTTTTTTTGTCATTTCTCTTACACTCGTCTGATAAAGTATTTTTTCAATACAATATAAAGTATATTATACACGAATGATGTAAAAAAGAAACAATGCACTTTGTCATGGCAACAAAAATAGTAAATAATCACAATGATGGAAAACAGTGTTCCACTATAAAAAGCCACGCTTGTAAAACGTGGAACACTGGAACAAAACAACAACAGCACCAATTTGTTATACCAATAAGACATATTCATTTTAAAATCTTCTATATGCTATTGTACATTTTACTCATTGATATAATGATGTTGATACTATTAACAATACTTACTAGGATTTTAGGATGCAAACGTATGAACTATATAACATATCACATTTGTGGCACAGACACCATGGGGCCAGGTGTGCCAGGAAAATTGAACGGAAAGGAAGATATGCAATCGGAAAAAAAAAAACAACAAAAAAACATAACGACGACGACAACAACAATAACACAATACACAGAAATAACAGAATTTGAGGAAATGCACTCAGACAGATACTGGACAACGAAGAACGAGGAAAAAGGAGCAGGGAAGAATAGAGAAGGAAAAGGAGAGGGATGGAAAAGGTCTGTGGACACACTACAAAATCTCAAGGAAAAGTGAAACATGACGGGTTTTTTTTTTTTCATTGAACAGAATTAACTGGTATATTTAGAAAACAAATATTTTTTTTTTTGAGTTTATACTTAAATGTAATTAACTTCACAGATTCTTTTTTAGATCATTATCTAAGCTATTCCAAAATCTGGGTCCGGTATAAACAAATGTATTTTGTGTGTGTACAGTTCTAACTAAGGGAAGATGACATTCTTTAGATTGTCTCGTGGAATAATTATGTACGTGGCTATTACGGTGAAATAAAGAATACAATATTTTGGGTAGACGGTTCCAGTTGTAATTAAACATAAATTGACCAAGTTGAAACAAATACAACTCTTTTTTTTCCAGAATTTTGTGCTCAAGGAAAAGCTTGTCAGTATGTGCTCGGATATGACGGTTAAAAACGATTCTGAGCGCCATCTTTTGCAGAAGAAAAAGTTTATCTAACAATGTCGAATATGTATTCCCCCAGGCAAGAATTCCGTAATTCAAGTACGGCAATACCAAACTTGAATAAAGCGTAATCAAAGCCGAAGAAGGAAGATAATATTTCAATCTATTCATTATGCCTATGTTACGGGCAATTACTTTACAAATACTGTTTATGTGACACTTCCATGATAACTTATTATCAACACAAACACCTAAGAATTTGATAGACGAAACCTCTTCTAAGGGAGTAGTGTCAAATATAACATTTCCTGGTAATCTATCTAAAGAATTACTGAAAAACATATACTTTGTCTTCTCAATATTCAGTGACAATTTATTTGCATATATCCATTGTGAGACATTCTTCAATTCATAATTCACTGTACTAATTAAAGTATTAGGGTCAGGGTGGGAATAAAAAGATTGGAATCATCCGCGAATAATATGAAAGAGAGTTTATCTGAAGATCTATAAAAATCATTAATGTAAACTATAAATAACAGTCGGCCTAACAAACTTCCTTGCGGAACACCACATTCTATTTTCTTCATAGAAGAATCAAAACTGTTTACATGTACATATTGAAATCTGTCAAATAAATAACTCGTAAACCATTGCAAGGCTTTTCCGCGAATACCATAATGGGATAACTTAGAGAGAAGTATACCGTGATTAATCGTATCAAAAGCCTTTGAAAAGTCCAGGAAGATGCCTATTGTATGCGAAAATGTATCAAGTGCATGCGTAATCTTTTCCACAAAGGTAAGTAAAGCGTGGGTGGTGTTGTGATTTTCTGTGAATCCGAATTGAAAATTCGGAAATATATTACTCATATTGAAAATTTTTACAGTTGGAATATATACTATTCTTTCAAAAATTTTAGAAATTGAAGTTAATAACTATATTGGTCTGTAATTATTGACATCATTTTTCTCCCCTTTCTTATATATACAAAGTGTAGGTATAACTTTGGCAGTCTTCATTCCACTTGGTACAAGCCCAGTACTAAGTGATAAATTAATAATATATACTAAAGGATTATAGAAGAATTATATTTTTCAACAAATAATTATCGATTCCATCACAACCTGGGCTTTTCCCTTCTTTCAAATTATAAATAATATCAACTTTCTTCATTATACGTAGGGTCCAAAAATATAGTTTTAGGATTAGGTATATCTAATAAAATCATAAAACACTTTATTAGATGAAGGGATACTTTGTGATAAATTTTTCCCAATCGATGCAAAAAAAAAAAAAATCATCAAAAATTTCGGCCATACCAGCAGGTACATTGCTTGAGGTATTACCACATCGTACTTCTGAAATACTAGATACATCATTAGATGTATTCATAACATCTTTTATTGTTTTCCAAGTATTCTTAATATCATTTTTATATTTCATTATCTGGTTGACATACAATTTTCTCTTTCGTAAACGCAATAAATTAATAAGCGTGTTTTTATAACTCACATATTTTTGTCTATTTTTATCCGTAGGGTTACTCCTGTATTTATAAAAGAAATCATTTTTTCTATTAATCGATCTTAGAAGTGATTGGGTTATCCACGGGAGTCTTGGAGTTCTTTTGTAAGAACTTTTCCTTGTGCAAAACGGAATATGTTCATCAATTTTAGAAGTGATAGTTTTCAAAAAATAATCATAACACAAATCAAGATCGGTATTGTTGTATACAAAAAAAAAAAAAACCAATCAATATCTTTTAAACTATTTTGCAAATTAATAAGATTATTGGCCGTAATCTTACGACGTCTCTGATAATTATTTTGCCTCGGAGATAACTTAATTGGCACTTGTGTAAAGATTGGATAATGATCAGAGATGTGAGATAAAACAATACCAGACTCGGGAATTGGGAGAATATTACAAAAAATATTATCAATCAAAGTGGCAGATCGGTCAGTAACACGGGTCGGCTTAGAAATTAACGGTAATAAAGAAACAGACATTAAGGTTTCTACAAATTCTTGCGAAATATGTTGGGAGTTACATTTCATAAGATCAATATTAAAATCACCCATTAAATATGCATATTTATTTGTAAAGATAGAGTTCTGCATTAAATTTTGTATATACAACAAAAAATCATTCGGATTCGATCAAGGGGTCTGTAAACAACTCCAATCAATATGTTTTTCCAATTCGGGTTTACCATTTCAACAAAAAGAGATTCAACTACATCAGTCATGACATTCAATTCTTCGTGGATAGAATATTCAAATTTGTTGGAGATGTATAAAACCACGCCACCACCCATTCTTTCTTTTCTATTTCTGTACACGAAATCAAAGCCGGATATAGAAAACAAATGACTTATATTGGGAGTCAACCATGTTTCGGTCAGACCTATAACAGAACAGTTATTACCAGAGTTTTGTAAAAATAATCGCAACTTATCAAAATTTCTACTTATGCTTCTAAAACCTAGATCTGGAGATTGTAGTTATGTGGGAATGTACAGACCTGGAAGAAGAGAAAGAGAAACGCATATACACAAACATGAAACACATACAAGAAACACACACATGAAACATAGACATGAGACACATATCCATAGAAACATTAAGCACAGATTTTATTTTTGATGACACTCGATTAGAACGTGTATCCTACATAGACTTTCTTGGTATCACAGTGGATTATAAATTTTCGTGGAGGTCTCATATCATTAACATAAGTAAAATAATTTCACGTAATATTGGCATTATTAACAGACTTAGGTTTCAAATTCCATCGTCTTCTTTGCTACGTTTTATTTTTCTTTGATATTACCTTATACCTTATTCATACGTATATGCTTATGATAGAATTCCTGATTTACTTTATGTTATGTTTTGTTGGACGAAAAATGAGAATGAAATAAATGAATTGAATTGAACTGAAATCCATTTGCCATTTTTTAGAACTTTGCTGGCTCAGAATATCTTCATCCACTATCATATCCGGAGTGATTTTCCAATCATTCATGTATTTTTTTCTGTAACCGTTCACATTTAACATTCAGGAGTGAACATACACACAAGTCCCCCCCCCACACACACAGAACCACAGATACAGACACACACACACAAGCAATCCGAGTACACCCTGATACAAATAGACGTACCGTCTCGCATATGACAACATTTGGCTAATTTGATGAAAAATTAATGAAATTGTGTGAAAAAAACGAATTTGATCTTCACATTCTGCGATCCGTCAGCAGGAGGGGAGAATGTGAATGACAGTTGACGATTTTGAATGATATGTCTTTGAAAATGTTTGACGAAAAACGATTTACAATGACAATTGGCGAAATTGAAATTAGGATTTGCGTTCCACTTGCTTCTCGGGAAGAAAGTGAACAATAAATCTTTGAAATTGAATGACAAAAGTGCGAAAATGGATGGGAAAACCTATATTATGTGCAAACATAACATAAATGACCGTGCCACACAAACCAAGAAAAAGTTGCACCTCTTGATTTTAAGTGAGGACCTCAAAAAAGGTGAAAGAAGAAAGAAAGGTCAACGAAGTCAATCTTAAGTTTTTAATATATTTACTGAAAGAGCTATGCATTCTTCTTCTTCTACATCATGCCTAAGTTTTGGATCATATAATGAATGGAAAGTGTGTTTTCAGCAGGTTTTGTACATTCGTTGGTTTTTTTTTTGTAGAGTTGTAACATCAGGTATGTCATAGAGGCCGATTTTAATTCATTAAAAATTCTTTCCACACTCTTCACTTTCAACTTTAATATTAAACTTTTCAAGGGATAATGCTACTGCTCTGAAAGTTGGCAATACTTATTGTGGAAACGGAGAGCATGCCCAATTTCAGCTTAATCTAATAATTTCTTCATTGTTCTTGCTCCTGTGGTTTACATCCTGTTTTCTCTTTTTTTGTTTTTTTTTTGTTCCATTCATCACAAAACTATAGCACCGTTTGGTAAAGATTAAACGCTTGAATAGACCCTGTACTTCAGAGCCTTTTTTTCCCAGTTTACACGTGTGCATCTCACCCAGCATAGAATAATGATTGAGTTTTCATAAGAGAACAGCCGTAATACCTGACATATAAAGCAGACTTCAGTTATTGCTGTTGAACTGGTTTATTGTTCATAAAGGCAAACACTGACGTCCAACTCTCGTCTTCATTCCCAAGGGGTGTATCGGAGGAGTGTGCGTCAACACAACGCCAGACGTAGCCCCAGCCGTGGACGGGGGATGGACGGAATACTGCGACTACACTGAGTGCTCGCGAACTTGTGGGACAGGGGTTCGAATCCGAAGCCGCAGCTGCACTAACCCGACACCCCAGTGGGGTGGACAACCGTGCGTCGGCAGCAGCCAAATGTACATACTGTGCAATGAACAGGTACAACTAGCTATCTTAATTCTTGACTCAAACTGATATCATTGCATTTGACATAACTGCATGATATCAGAATATAGTGCATACATATGTTATTTTCTTTCTTTCTTTTTCCCTTCCCAATTATTTTGATTTCATGTCAGGTGACATTGGTTTGTTTTATTTTGTTTTCTATTACTGTCTTGTGTATTTTCTGAGGGTCCCATATCCTACAAGCTTAGCTTCTCAGTGGGACCCTCCATTTTCATCCCCATCCTTAGTTAACTTGTTTCATAAGCTTTATGTATATAACAAAGATATAATTGCGGGTTTTTTTTTCCATCTACTACTCATTTTCATATGTACTTCGTTAAATCACATTCTGCAATTATTACAAATATCATGTACATATGCAATGTATATAATTTATTTGTTTATTTGATGGAAATGAAAGCAAATTTGAATCCTGACTCTTGAATATATATATATATATATATATATATATATGCCCTACGTAATGAAAAATTTCGTAATCTGAGTTGAAGATCACAAGGAAATATTTCTCAAAATGATCAATGTCGCAGCGCACACTAGACTGGCTTCCAGACCCTCTGCTGGTACTATTTTGCTATACAGGATATTGACAGCCTCAATTAACGTCGAAAACTGGAACAGGTTTACGGGTGTGTATTTATGTATTTATTTATTTATTTATTTATTTATTTATTTATTTATTTATTTATTTCAATATTCTTTTAGCAGGGTAGCCCTTTCAGTTGGTTAACTGTTCTACCAAGGGGCCCTGCTCACATCATGTACAGATAAAAAATGTCATGATCATCAAAGTAAAGTACAAACAATGAAATAACTTATACTACAAATCAACCACTACACCAAAACAAATACACAAACAAACTCAAACATTAATACAATTACAGCTTAATAACAGCTTGATAGGGCAATCAGAAAAGTATTGCCACTTCACCTACCCTCCCCCTATTGTTATCATACAATGTCATCAAATTTCGGACCTCATTATCATTTCTTCATACAAAAAAAAAAAAAAATGATGAACTTAGTTATATATAACACAAAATAACATAAACACACGAAATCTCTCTCATACATATTCCATATGCATGCTTTCATAACCTATCAATCATGCTAAGTACCCTGCATAATTTTTTGAAAACAGACACCCTGACTGCGCATTTCGAATAAAATTTGGCAAATTATTCCACATATTTGAAGCTTGATAATGAAAAGAGTTCTTAAAATAATCTGTTTGGGGGGCATTTATGAATAAGGGACAATTAACGGCATATCGTGTATGAAATGGTGTGTGTCTTACAGCATTTAATTGTCTGAGATAACGTGGGCTCATCCCATTGATTATCTTATACAAATATATGCAAGTCTGATACTGAACTCGTTGATGTATTGATTGCCATTGTAATTTGGAGAGCATTTGCTTATGTGGCGTTAGTATACTGGCTTTCAGATCAATTCTTGCATACCGATTTTGTAGTTTTTGGAGTTTATCCAGATGACAATGTGCACTTCTACCCCAAAAAACAATACAATAATCTATTTGTGACAATATCAAACTATTATATAACAAATGCATTATACTTTCAGGCAAATAATGCTTAATTCTACGAATATATCCAATTGTCCGAGATATCTTACAAAATACTGCATTGATATGCATATCCCATCTGAGGTTACTATCAATAATCACACCTAAATATCTAAATGAATCAACATGTTCAATACTACAACCTTTATACACAATATGCAACCTATTCTTCTTTATCCTCCCTTTCGATCCAATTAACATAACTTTCGTTTTTTTTGATATTCATAACAAGACAATTCATCTCCAGCCATTGACCGATTAAATTCATTTTGTCTTGCAAAAGTTGACTTAATTCCTGTACATTTTTCGAACGAACAAACACTGCAGTATCATTTGCATACAAACACATTTTTGAATCATTTCCTAAATCAACTGTACAAATGTCATTTACAAATAGCGTGAAAAATAATGGACCTAACAGGGAGCCTTGAGGTATCCCAATAGAATCTTTCCTAAACACAGACTGGGCCCCATTAATACAAACACATTGTTCTCTATTTCGGAAATAATCAACACACCACTCTAATTCTTTACCAACAATACCATACCAACTCAATTTTTCAAACAATATAGTATGATTCACTGTATCAAAAGCACGTTTTAAATCCAGAAATATCGCCCCAATAGCATAACTTTGATCAATACACCTTAACATACATTCATTCAAATCAAGCAGAACTGTACTTGTTGAATGCAGTGGACGAAATCCCGATTGACAATCGCTTAACAAATCAAAATCATTCAAATATCGATATAATTGACCATGAACTAATTTTTCCAATGTTTTCATTATGACTGACACCACAGATATAGGTCGGTAATTTTCTGGTTTTGTCTTTTCACCTGATTTATGTACTGGTGTGACTCTCGTCTGCTTCCACTCTCCGGGTATTATACCTGTTTCAATGGATGCATTAAACAAATGAGTAAGAGGCTGTGTGACAAATGGGAGGCCCTCTTTTAACAGCCGAGGGTGAATGTCGTCTAATCCAGGTGCCTTGTGAATAGACACATTATCTAGGGCTTTGGCCACTTCTGCCTCTGTTATTTGAACAAACATAAACTTCTGTCAGTGAACTTAGGGGGGTTATTAGAGCCTGTATTTGACTTTGGTATCTCATTGACTGTAGTGAAGTGCTCATTAAAAGCATTGGCAACGTCACCTGCATTCGATAATTTGGTACCATTGACATTCAGGTCAACCTGTCTAGTCTTTGAACTAGTCGTGAATGACTGCAACGCTTTCCACGTCTTTCTAGAATCGTGGCTGCAAGAGTGAAATTCATCAAAATAATATTGCCGCTTTAACTTCTTATTCATGTTATTAAGTGAGTTACGGACCCTCTTATATTTTTCCCAATACATTGTATTACCAGTGTCATCAAATTTTCTTTTCAGAAAGTCTCTTTCTCTAGACAATTCAACATAAGTGTTATTTATCCAAGGCGAATTTTTATTCTGTTTTCTCATTGATACCTTGGGGGCATGCTTGTCACATAACTTCCAAAAAGATTCTTTGAAAATTTTCCATAATTGATTTACGTCACGTTGCTGACAATATCTGGACCACGACAGGTCATTGCCGTCGGAACGAAATTGTTCTCTGTCAAACTTTTTAAACGAACGAAATATGCGACTCTGAGAAATATCATGAGGTACTTTAATTTTCAAATTTACATATATAAACGAATGATCACTCAGCCCCATTGAAATTACTCCTGAGTTTACATTGCTCTTCCCATTTGGTACAAGAATAAGGTCAATGCATGTACGACTACGATCAGTAATTCTCGTGGGCTTGTCAACAATCTGTTGCAACTGAAGGTAAGTACATAGATTATGAATCTTGTCTGACATTGGGTTTTGACTCAACATGTTGACGTTAAAATCACCAACTATTACAACATTTCTGGAAGTATCTAACACTATTTCTATGCGTGATTCTAGCTCATCGAAAAACTGTGCTGTACTATTTGGTGGTCGATATACCACTCCGACATACCATGGCTGGGATTGTTTTATATTAATCTGTAACCACAGGAGCTCCAGTTGCTCACATTCTAAATCCCATCGTCTTAAATACAACAAATTTGAATTTATATAACAGATCACTCCACCTCCACAGAGGTTTCTGTCTTTTCTTTCCAAATCATAACCATTCACTTGCAATTCATCGTCAGATATTGTGTCATCTAACCAACTTTCTGAAATGGAATGGCACGTTAATTTGGTTGTGTAATAAACAATATCTTAAATGATCCATCTTATTTCTTAAACTTCTTACATTCAAATGGCCAATCTTGAGGCCCGTGCCTTTAAGTTCACTGATGACAGGACTATTATCCATCTCAATCGGCGGATTAACCTTCATGTAATTATTGCTTGAAATTGATTCAAATTCATATTCTTGATGAGCAGCATCAACAAAAGGAAGTTCCTTAAATGTGCATGCATTACAAATCCAATCCTGATCACTCTGATATACGGCGAGTGGTACATTGCACTTTAAATGACACCATTGTTTACATTTCACACAGAGTATAGCATTCTGATTACTTTTTACAGGTAAGTTGCATGCAAGACATGGATACTTAACGTGTCTAATATATCTAAGTTTAGAATTAAATTGAATATTCTGAGAAATCGACATTTTGAAAAAACATACCTATCTCTGTACATATCACAAACTGCATAAATCCATTCAGAGACGGTCAAGATCACGTGCGTTTGTGATGTTTATTACTTTGTTCTGCGTAGTGAGAGCACGAATTCTTCCGTCGTTGGACCAGGCTTTCGACACGGAGTCGTGTTTGAGAGTTTTCCGCAGGAGTTCTTGTCGTCGGGGTGTGAGGTCCTCGTGTATGTAGATCTTCGTTCTTTTCAGCTTCGATCGCGCTGCATACACTTTCTGCTTCATGTTGTGTCTTGCAAATTTCACGATGATGGGTCGTGGATGCTCAGATGGTTTCCTTGGAGTGACACGATGACTTCTGTCGAGATCGCCTTCAGTGACTGTTACGTCGAGCTGTAGTTTCGTGTTGATGAAGTCTACGACAACTTATCGGTTATCTCACCACTCTCCTCCTTGATTCCATGCAGTCGTAAGGAGTTGCGTCTCGAGTATTGCTCGTGTTCCTCTTCGACGTCTCTGCTTTTTTTGCAGCTCTTCTTCAAGACGCTTGATCTTGGATTGCAGAACGGCCATTTCCTCTCCTTTTGAGTCAAGGTCGTGGTTTATGGCTTCGTAGACGTTGTGTGATACGCGTTCCATGATGGCGTCCGTGATCAGTTCCACCAACTTGTTGATGAATGACTCTGCAGAGATTATCTCTTTTATTTGTCCCTGTAGTTGAATGGAGTTGGACGGGTCAAGGTGAATGGTGGGTCGCCGATGAGCATTGTCCTTGCTTTCGGTTGGTTGAGCAGCTGAAGTGTTACCCTGCTCTGACTCTGTACAAGGTACCTCTCCACTGGCCTCTTCCCCGTAGCTAGCCATCGGGGAGTTGCCTTCAGACTACATCGATGGTTGTCAGTTTTTCGTCACCTTTTTTTTGTCACCAAGTAGTTTCCTCCTAGATCTCCTCATCACTTCCAAAGTATCATAACATTGTTCTGGAAGTGTTCTTCTATAACTTCAGGTGAGTGAGGTTTCTCAAAGATAGCAAAAACGAGAGATTTAGGTGCAAATACTGGAGCTGTCGCTGAAAATGTCCGTCAAGGTCGAAGGTCGCCCTCTACACTGAAATTTTTACAGTGTGATTCCCGACTGAACTATCTTTCCCCCTCAATCTCTGTCTCTGATCATCGTAAGCCTGGTGATATAGTTACTGGATCAGTTGCTGCACGTTTGACAGGTACAGGTGTAATTAATTACACAGTACTCTATTACTAGCCCAGCACGCTGAAAAGGGCGTGTTTCGTAAAAAGGAGTCCAGTTGGCAAAGGGTCTGGAAACCAGACTAAGCTCACACCCGCTTATGATCAGGAGGGGCGTAGTCATCAGCAAAGGTGTTGATTTGGTAGGAATTCAAAGTGAATAACGTAATCTTCCATCAAGGTATATAATATGTTATTATTGAGGGATGGAAGATGCATCCATTAAAACGGATAGTTGTTCCTTCAACAACAACAACAAAAATACTTTTAAATGATTGTGTTACACACGCAAGTCACAAATGAAGACTGCATCGCTGTGATATCAACAGTTGTCATCAGTTAAATTTCATACATTATAGTAACAGAGACAAATTGGTTCTCTTAAACTTCTTAGCAGTCGGGTTTGATACTATACTATACTTAACGACTGGAACGATGAAGAAAGGGGAACAATCTTACATCCTGCCCATTATCTTCTGGCTACAAATGAGGAAAGCCTTAAAATAAACGAAAATTAACATGATATCAATTCGAAAGAACTAAACATAAGGCAGTACGTCGTACTTCTTATATTCCACCTTTTCCCTTTTATGATATTAATACATGACACTGTACAGATAGATACTTGTGGCAGACATGCAGAGGGCGCTGTTCATCCTGTCGATATCGTTGACATTCAATCTTTACTTTCCATAGGGTCGGTCTCGTAACCCTTCTTTACCAACAGATACTGTCAGTCTTGTAAGACTCTTTGTGTCGGCCTCAACAGCCTTTTTGCGGGGTCATCCGACGAGACCGACAACCACGTCGAGTCATACTATCCACGAGACTGACATCAAAAATAGGTCCATGCGTCATACATCCCACGAGTTATACGGTTCACGAGTCATACAGCCCGTGAGCTCGACACTACGCAGAAAAGGCTCACGAAGCCGACACTACGAAACGAAAAAAAAACAAAAACCAAAAGACCGACAAACCTGCCGGTGCAAATTCGTTTCGCTATCAAGCGAAATATTGTAACAAAGTGAGGAAAATATGCTGACACATCTTTTTGATTTAGTCAACCCGGTATACTCATATCACGCCCAAAATGAGTTACGTGCAGTATCCAAATTTTCCTCGGTGAAATACCCCTAGCAGTCACTTTTTTCCCTCGATGATACCACTAGATAATAAAAAACAACAGTTAGCACATTTTTCTCCATTTTTTTTTGGGGGGGGGGGTGGGGGGAATACTCATAACAGGTAAAAGGATTAACATGCGAACGAGGGTGTCTGGGCATTTTTGAATTAATCTGGAAACATCTGATACACTCTTTAACTGATTTTTTTTTTTTTTTTTTTTTTTTTTTTTACAAACACACACGCAAACACAGCTAAAGATCTTGAACATTTTAGGGGGTGAGGCAGAGCAACTCTCCTTTTCCATCTATCATAGTATCTTCCTTATGCCATTATCTGGACATCATATAGAATTAATTGGTCTCGTGAGCCTTTTAAGCGTAGTGTCGGTCTCGTGGGCTTTGTTTCCGTAGTGTAGGTTTCAGCCTTTCCTGCGTATCCACTGTGTCAAACTCATGGCTGAATAACTCGTGGACCTATTCTACTTAGTGTCGAACTCGTGGGCTGTATTATTTTGTTGGCTGTATGACTTGTGGGCTGTTTGACTCATGAGCTGTATCACGTGTGGGTGTCGGTCTCGTGACGTGCACCCATTTTTGCCTGGTGTCGAGCTCTTTAATAGGCTTCACCAGGTCCTGGTGTCGAACTCATGGGTTGTATGAATTGTGGGCTGTATGTCTCATGGACATATTTTCACTGTCGGGCTCTTGGGGCCATGTGACTCATGGGTGCTGGTTTCGTAGGATGACTGATAAATAATAATGTCGTCATAGCTCAGAAATGCAATTTTCTGTTGTTATTGTTTTTTCTTGTTTGTATCGTAGCCGTGTTCAACATCTCAAGAAGTTTTTCGAGAGGAGCAGTGCAGTGCAACGAATCCCATCCCCTATCAAGGCGCTACATACAATTGGACCGATATCACTAGTTTTTCAGGTGAGAGACTGTTTTTTAAACAAGTACATTAATCAACAAGGAATATTGTTAATAATGGGATTTCTAAACTTTTAATGTAGACAATCTACTGATTATTCATTTCAATTTGCAACTTTACAGAAAGAAAAAAACAATTAAATTAGAATTCAAACTCGATACAAGCGGTGTTAGATGAAAAGGTCAATTTTGTTTTTTCATTTGCAAATTGAGTATATGAATATAAAAACGACCCAAGTCCAATTTTTGGCCAAATTCAGTTTGACATGGGAAATTGTAGCTTGTGCATGGACTCATCTTGTGTATAAATGATAAATCCTAATTACCCCCGGAAGTGCCTGAAATAAATGAGTTAAGTCTTATATGAATGTAAGAATGAAGGACTTGGGTCATTCTTACATTCCTATTATAGCGCCCTCTCTCGTCCTTCTCTCATCTCTATAGTAGAATATCATGTATAATGATTCAAAGAACGACCCAAGTCCATAATGATTCAAAGAACGACCCAAGTCAATCACACAAAATGGCCTCTCCACAATTAATGTAAATGGTAATTGTCATAATAATGTTATGTTCTAATTTGTATATACAATGTTGCCTTCGCATCACAGTTAAATAGAATATTATTGGACAAATAAAAAAGATATGAAGTTTTTTCTTTAAGTTTACTCGAAATGGTCTTCCATGGACTTGGGTCGTTCTTATATTCATATACTCAATTCATTCCTGCTAGACTCCAACACCTTAATTTGTCTTACTGCAGTTTCACAGTGATATGCAAGATTAAAAAGAAATGTGATGGAGTTTAATTCATATAAAATGATGTTAAGGACAGAATTTCACCACCATCGGAAGGACGCACATAATTTCCGTTTATCTCCAGAAACCAGTCAGGAAAACTAGACTTTGAGTTGAGTGTCATAAATATACATTCCTTGTGAATGGAACTGGATGTTCTCATCTTTTATAGGCCACCTACTCTGTGAATTACACTGCGACGCAATTGGGGAAGATTTTGAAAACGACCGTCCAGGCGATTTCGAAGATGGGACATTATGTTGGGACAATCGCCTTGAGGATATACGAACGAACAAGATATGTCTTAATGGCAGATGCGAGGTAAGATAGGCACAGCAGGACACCACATGTACAGAGACTAAATTGAAACGGTGACGAAAATGTTCGTAAAAACAAAAACAACCATACTATATGTATTCTTCATTCTTTTCTTTATTTTCTCATTTACCGGTAAATTTATTTGAAAATCTAATGTCTGAGCAATGATCGTTTAGGAGTATACCGGTCTCCTCCCATACAACAGAGCTTTTGCATTATTATTACAGTTAAAGGGCTGGTACAGTATTGGTGGAGATGAAAATTGGGCTTTTAACTTTTTGCGAGATACCAAGAAAACACTTATAATATAGTACAGAGCATACCATTTTAAGAGGAATTCAAAGTTTATTTAATGAAAATCAGGTTCGGAATGACTGTAAAACAAAGCGATCGTAATAAAGTGTGGGTCCCACACTTTATTAGAATCGCTCTTTTTTTGATATCTAAGCCATTTCAAAACCAATTTTCATCAAATAAATGTTGAATTCCTCATAAAATTACATACTCTTTCATATTTCATAAGAGGTTTCTCATTATCTCACCAAAAAATGTTACAAATCTGAAATTAGGTCTCAACCAAAACTGTAGGATCCCTTTTAAGTTCAACGATCCGACGGACATTTCCATTTGAAAAAAAAAAAAAAAACCCAACACTTTCAATCACAACCGTAAAATGGTGGATTGTTTGCACAAAGTGGTCAAAAAAAAAAAGAAGAAGCCAAAAGCATCTATTTTTTTTTCCTTTCGTTGCCAATTTTTGAAAATCTAATGTCTAAAGCGTAGCGATTCCGCGTGTGGGAGAAGGGTGTATTTGGAAGATATTCCATCAAACAATGAGAACGATAAGTTGGATATTTATCAAAGTTGCGCCCCTAAGAAAAAAAAAGTAAATTTGTCATTGTATTATTAAAAAAAAACCACGCACACACACACACACACACACACTCACACACACAATTTTGTTGTAGGAGGCGATACTCGCAAAAGGGGGGGGGGGGAGAGCGGGGGGAACTAATACCCCCTCCCTATTCCCTTAGTTAACATTCCTGATCATGCTGATATTTTATTTTAAGCACTTACTGAACTTACAATGTTTATGCTCTACATTGATAAACAAGAGCGTTTCTTACACGAAGGCTAGATCATGACTCCATCATTATTATACTGCGACGAAATTTCTGGGTCCGTTTGTGATGAGAGTTGTGGATACATGTCACAGATGGCGAGAGTCCAAACTGTGATTTCACTCACGCGCATAGGCCCTATCCCATATGATTTGTCGTAGAGGAAAAGAAAATTAATTACAAAAGAAATATTGAATGCACTTTGTTCGTATTTCATAAAAAGAAGTCATCGCGTACTAATAAGACGAGCGTCAATACAACATCACACATGTAACGGCGAAACATTAAAAGCTAACACATCATGTGGTCTCGAACTACTCGCTCCTAGTCCAGTCTCGTAAAAGCAAGGCGAAAAGGGAATCCCCGTAATTGCCAAAACAGACGCTTAGAATTATACGATCTATACCTGGGATGTCGCGTGCCGTAAACTGGGCGATCCAGTTACCATGCGAAAGATGTGTAACTGAGTCATCCAGTTTCCCAAAGAAGGCAGAGGCACGTGGATGTATAACTGGGTCATGACCTATCTTTAAGATCAAGTCGGCCTGGTCTGTATTCAAGCTTGGTCAAGAAAGGGCAATTTTAGAATCAAGGCGGACTGATCTAGTGTGTATGCAACTGGATCACTGCAGCTATTAGATATCGGGCAGAACTACATGTAGTTCTATGGATGGAATAGAATTAGAGAGGCATTATTAGAAACTGTAACAATTCGAAACACGATGGTATCAGCATTTAAAAATCACATCGAAGGGGTCAAACAGGATTCGTAAATGTACATGCCGAAATAATATAGGTGCATTGTGGTACACAACATAGGCCTAAGCGTATGCAGCATTATTAATCTTTCAAAAACAGTCACGATACAATCATTGTAAAAGGGATTCCATGTATCGGTTTATCACCAAGAGGATAAGCAGGTGAAGTATTTTCCTATAATGTGTCGTCTTTAGCCACCTTGTATAGTCATCAAAGCGCACGGTAACATATTATACAGTTATGTACCTTGGAAAATCGAAAGAAACATTAACCAATATTATTCTGAACCCTTTCCACACTGAATTCTGAAATACCAATAGACTTAAAACGCAGGCCATCAGGTTCCCGTGGGGAAAGGGTTAATTGATTTCCAGAGCATTGTGAAAATGAATTTCTTTAGAAAATCATATGAGATCCTTCCGTGTTATGAATATCAACATGAACTGGGTTTCCTTCAGGTGATTTCAAACCGCAATAAGACAGGCTTTGTTACGCTAAATTGTAGTATTAAGAAATTGTGAGTCTGTTTATTATAGATGCAAATAACTGATTACCTTTGCTTAGAATAAACGTCTAAATGTAAGAGATATGCGGAAAAAATAATAAATAATAATAATAATTATGTCGCTGAATGGCATACAGCATTCACTTGTGTTTGTCCTAGAAATAATATACATTTCAGATGTTTTGTTTGCTTTTTATTGTCTTGTTTTGTTTATCATTGTTTATCTGCTACTTCTCCGTCAACACTGTTTTTTATCTTATCTTGTTTTATTTATTTGCTACTTCTCCGTACACAATATTTTCATTTTTTTTTTAATATAAAAAATTCTTCTTTACATTCACAGAACTTTGGTTGTGACGGGAAATTGAATTCTGGTCTTGTTTACGATGATTGTCACGTATGTGGCGGAGATAACACCTTATGCAATTGCATCGAACAGGCATTTACCATACCAGGGAGTAAGTATTGAGTAGTTGCAATAATTTTATACAACAATCTGTCCCATCAGTAATTATTGCTGTACAACGTTAGAGGATGAGCATTTAAAGCAATACGATTTAGGTCGAGTACCAGCTGCTGCTGGTACCCACGATTTCTGTATGTATCAAACAGTATATGCTTTCAACGCACTGATCGAAGGAAAAGTACAAACTCGGGAGGCTGGTGCGTCGTCGCAGCGTTCGCGTTGCAGATCTAATGCTAGCTAGTGACAAGCCCTTGACAACTGCAAAAACAAACAAAGGAGAAAAAGAAAGTAGGCCTACCATTAGAACTCAGAGCATAAATATATATATATATATATATATATATATATATATATATATGTATAAGAAGAAGAAAAAAATTCTGCTTCTTACTACATGCTATGTATCGAAAGGAAAAAAAAACACCAAATTACTCAATGGTCATGTTAGAATTGCAATGTTAGAATTACAAAGGTATTGGTGCAGGATATTTGGCCTTCGAAATTGTGCTTTAGACATTATGTACGTAAGTAAATCTTTTAACAACATTCAACGTGTACTACAAAAACTGTTTTAAAATATACTCGACTTCATCTCTGAATTTATTACAAAGCTATGAGATATATCGTCACCATTCCAATTGGATCATCCAACGTGACTGTGGCTGTGCCTGAACCTTCGCATAACAGTATCGGTGAGTACTTTTAAGTGTATTTCGTATTTACCAGTCAACAGAGATTATGCAGTTGTAGATCTACTTGTTGAACCTTTTTTTTTTTCTTCAATTAGTTTTTCATCAATGCTAATATTGCATTATTCTATGTCCTTTTTCTATTCATCCCGGTAGGCCTCTATGTCAATGGGACACTTATTCTAGGAAATGACCCTCAAGCCGTATATCGTGACTCACCAAAGGGAACGTACAGTGTGGGTGGTATGTCGGTGATCTACTATCAGACTGGGTCGATCCGCGTTATCAAGTCACTAACAGAACCAACAAGCGAGGTCCTCGAAATTGAAGTTCTCTCATTTTACTTCACGAATGTCGTTTATAACTACTGTGCAGCAGTAACAAGCAGCCAGGAATCAAATTCCACTCTTAGTCCTATTGTATCCCCGTGCGCATCCATGGCTCCGTCGTCCGTAGCATCTAGCCATATCACGACGTCAACTATGGATGCTTCGAGTTATTCTGTATCACCGTCACCAATGTCCACGTATCAGGTATGTCGTAGAGGCCAATTCTAATTTCTTGAAAATCCTTTCCACACTCTTCACTTTCAATCACAATTGAAGAGATACTGCAACTACTTTGAAAATTGACAATAATCCTAATTTAATGATTCTTCATTGTTTTTGCTCCTGTGGTTTACATCTTTTTTTTTTTATATTCCATTTATCGCACGGCTGTAGCACCGTTAGGTAATGATTAAGCGCTTGAATAGTCCCTGTACTTCAGAGCCTCTTTTCTCAGTTTACCCGTGTGCTTTCTTCAAAATATTTAGATAGGTTAGAAGAGTCATTTTGAATTTAGTTAATTACTTCATTTGAAAGTTTTGAGTCAGTTCATTCAGAATTTCCCTTCACTAAAAATCCATGGCTGGCGACTTTTTGTCGGTTTTGTGATGCAGAAACTCGTATTATGAGTAGCCAGGTGACACAAATTTAGCATGAAATAATGATGAGTTTTTCATAAGAGAACGGATATAATACATGATGTTTAAAGCAGACTTCAGTTATTGCTGTTGAACTGGATTATTGCTAATAAAGGCAAACACTGACGTCCAACTCTCGTCTTTATTCCCAAGGGGTGTATCGGAGGGGTGTGCGTCAACACAACGCCAGACGTAGCCCCAGCCGTGGACGGCGGATGGACGGAATACTGCGACTATAGTGAGTGCTCGCGAACTTGTGGGACAGGGGTTCGAATCCGAAGCCGCAGCTGCACTAACCCGACACCCCAGTGGGGTGGACAACCGTGCGTCGGCAGCAGCCAAATGTACATACTGTGCAATGAACAGGTACAGCTATCTTATTTCTTGACTCAAACTGATATCCTTGCATTTTACATAACTGCATGATATCAGAATATATATATACGTAATGATGTGCATAATTGTTTAGGTCAGCCTACTAGAAAAATTTCATAATCTGAGTAAAAGATCACAAGGAAATATTTCACAAAATGATCAATGTCGCAGCGCACACTAGACTGGCTTCCAGACCCTCTGCTGGTACTATTTTGCTATACAGGATATTGACAGCCTCAATTAACGTCGAAAACTGGAACAGGTTTACGGGTGTGTAGGGCGTGTTTCGTAAAAAGGAGTCCAGTTGGCAAAGGGTCTGGAAACCAGACTAAGCTCACACCCGCTTATGATCAGGAGAGGCGTAGTCATCAGCAAACGTGTTGATTTGGTAGGAATTCAAAGTGATCGTGATCTTCTATCAAGGTATATATTATGTTATTATTGAAGATGCATCCATTAGAACAGATAGTTACTCCTTCAACAACAACAACAACAACAACAACAACAACAACAAAAACAAAAATACTTTTAAATGATTGTGTTACATACGGAAGTCACAAATAAAGACTGCATGGCTGTGATATCAACAGTTTTCATCAGTTGAATTTCATACATTATAGTAACAGAGACAAATTGGTTCTCTAAAACTTCTTAGCAGTCGGGTTTGATACCTATACTGTAATATTTACCCTCTGGAACGATGAAGAAAGGGGAAAAATGTTACATCCTGCCCATTACCTTCTGGCTACAAATGAGGAAAGCCTTAAAATAAACGAAAATAAACATGATGTCAATTCGAAAGAACTAAACATAAAGCAGTACGTCGTACTTCTTATATTCCACCTTTTCCCTTTTATGATATTAATACATAACACTGTACAGATAGATACTTGTGGCAGACATACAGAGGGCGCTGTTCATCCTGTCGATATCGTTGGCATTCAATCTTTACTTTCCATAGGGTTGGTCTCGTAACCCTTCTTTACCAACAGATACTGTCAGTCTTGTAAGACTCTTTCGCGTGGTGTCGGTCTCAACAGCCTTTTTGCGGGGTCATCCGACGAGACCGACAACCACGTCGAGTCATACTATCCACGAGACCGACATCAAAAATAGGTCCCTTTGTCGTACAGTCCATGAGTTATACGGTTTACGAGTCATACAGCCCGTGAGCTCGACACTACGCAGAAAAGGCTCACGAAACCGACACTACGAAACGAAAAAAAAAAAAAAAAAAAAAAAAAAACCAAAAGACCGACAAACCTGCCGGTGCAAATTCGTTTCGCTATCAAGCGAAATATTGTAACAAAGTGAGGAAAATATGCTAACACATCTTTTTGATTTAATCAACCCGGTAAACTCAGATCATGCCCAAAATGAGTTACGTTGAGTATCCAAATTTTCCTCGGTGAAATACCCCTAGCAGTCACTTTTTTTTTCCTCGATGATACCACTAGATAATAAAAAACAACAGTTAGCACATTTTTCTCCATTTTTTTTGGGGGGGGGGGTGGGGGGAATACTTATAACAGGTCAAAGGATTAACATGCGAACGATGGTGTCTGGGCATTTTTGAATTAATCTGGACACATCTGATGCACTCTTTAACTGATTTTTTTTTTTTTTTATTTCGTTTTACAAACACACACGCAAACACAGCTAAAGATCTTGAACATTTTAGGGGGTGAGGCAGGGCAACTCTCCTTTTCCATCTATCATAGTATCTTCCTTATGCCATTATCTGGACATCATATAGAATTAATTGGTCTCGTGAGCCTTTTAAGCGTAGTGTCGGTCTCGTGGGCTTTGTTTCCGTAGTGTAGGTCTCAGCCTTTCCTGCGTAGCCACTGTGTCAAACTCATGGGCTGAATAACTCGTGGACCTATTCTACTTAGTGTCGAACTCGTGGGCTGTATTATTTTGTTGGCTGTATGACTTGTGGGCTGTTTGACTCATGGGCTGTATGACGTGTGGGTGTCGGTCTCGTGACGTGCACCCATTTTTGCCTGGTGTCGAGCTCTTAGGCTTCACCAGGTCCTGGTGTCCAACTCATGGGTTGTATGAATTGTGGGCTGTATGTCTCATGGACATATTTTCACTGTCGGCCTCTTGGGGCCATGTGACTCATGGGTGCTGGTTTCATAGGATGACTGATAAATAATTATGTCGTCATCGCTCGGAAATGCAATTTTCTGTTGTTGTTGTTGTTTTTTTGTTGTTCGTATTGTAGCCGTGTTCAACATCTCAAGAAGTTTTTCGAGAGGAGCAGTGCAGTGCAACGAATCCCACCCCCTATCAAGGCGCTACATACAATTGGACCGATATCACTAGTTTTTCAGGTGAGAGAGTTCTTCTTACTGCAATTTCACAGTGATATGCAAGATTAAAAAGAAATGTGATGGAGTTTAATTCATATTAGATGATTTTAAGGACGGAATTTCATCACTATTTGAAGAACGCACATAATTTCCGTTTATCTCCAGAAACCAGTCAGGAAAATTAGACTTTGAGTTGAGTGTCTTAAATGTATTCCTTGTGAATGGAACTGGACGTTCTCATCTTTTATAGGCCACAAACTCTGTGCGTTAATCTGCCAAGCAATGGGGGCAGGCTTTGCTCACAACCGTCCAGGCGATTTCGTAGATGGGACATTATGTTGGGACAATCGCCTTGAGGATATACGAACGAACAAGATATGCCTTAATGGCAGATGCGAGGTAAGATAGGCACACCAGGGGGCATTTCATGAAGCGCTTTGGACGGATATTTTTCTGACAAACTGTTACTAGCTGCTGAAGTCCTTGCATCTGATTTGCTGAAAGCAAATTTGTCCGACAGCTTTGTCCGACAAAATGCATCATGAAATGCCCCCCCCCCCCCCCGCGACACCACACGTACAGTGACGAAATTGTTTGATGGTCACTCTCATTATATTTCAGGCGCGGTGGAGCACCCCAATTATCTCGCAGAAATCCATCGGCAGCCGAGCCTCATTTGCATAAAGTAAACAACATGTACTCGCGTAGTTGAGAAAAAGTAAACAACTTCTCAAGCTAATAACAATTTAAGGAAACCTATTTTCGGATTAAAATTGAGTTAGTTTGAATTTGAAAACATGTCCGAATATGCACATATAACATATTAAAGGATTTGACAATGATAAAATGTGAAATTTTAGCGAAAACCTGGCGAGCAAAATTACCAAAAATATGCCTCGAAAATCATCCTAAAACTCACGAAGTGTGATTGCGGAACCAAAGCGCCATTCGAACAAAGTACAACAAAATTTATTTATCTGCTTGCGTTTTAAATGTCATACCGTAATATTCCCGGCCATAGTTGTGTCGGAAAAAAAACAGAAGGTGATATCAAAAATGACACGAACGCAAAGCGTACAGGTCGGTCCCATGTATGTATAATCGCGTGACTGTAGCGTTGCATGTCACAGCACACACAACGCTTTGCTGCATGCAACGTGCGCGGCAGCAGCTCAGCAGTCACAGCTAGCGGGTTAACCCGCTCTAAGCATTCACCGCCGTGCGACACTCAGCAAAATTGACTGCGTCACATGCAAACCAACAATGAGCACGAAATCCTGAATCTCACGTACTGTACCACCACTGATCTCCCCCTAGAGGGGAGATCAGTGTGTACCACGCATGCCCAATATTACGGGAAAAGAAATGACGTCATTTTCAATTGTTTCGCTGACTACAATTTTCTATTCCAAACCCTGTAGAAACAAGTTGATTTCTCAAAAAGTACAGGTGGAACCAAGCGTAAACTTTCACCATAAATGGATTGAGGCCTGATAAACTTATGTTGCCAATTTCGGACACATTGGAGCCCGGCCATAGTCCAGTCGGAAAAAAACAGAGAGCATGTTTTGCGAGAGGTGATTTTCAAAACGTTTTAATATCTCAAGTTCTAGTGCAGCAAATTTCATAATTTTTTCATCAAAAGGAAGGTTTTTAAAAACGTAGATAGTGTGGGAAGTTTGAGTTTATAAGCGGCACGCATAGCGGCACAAGGAGAAGGTAAATATTTGACTTTTTCATGCACACAGTTTCGGGCAGCCGTGGATGCCCGTTGGAAATTCAAATAGAACGGGGCGATAATGAGATCCAAATTGGAGTGCTCCACCGCGCCTGATTTACACCTGTAAATAATGATCTTGAGGAGGTCAAAATTGTAAATAGTGCACCTTTCTGAGGGAGTGAAGTGAGCAGATAGGGTCTAGAAGAGGCATGACAGAAGTACGACATGTAGAAGCTTTGCTTTCCATTTCCATCCTTATCTAATTTGTACTATGCACATGTATGATTTATATATTTGATAAAGACACAGTTATATATCTCAATTTTGTTACTTATCACATGTGTTTTGTTAATTTGCGTTTTTGCAATTATTACAAATATGTTCTGCTTTGATATACATGTACATTGTCTATAACTATTCTGTTTATTTGATGAAAATGAAAAAACAATGAAATTGAATTTGAAAGGAAATATATTTTTTTTCGTAAACACGGATGGTAAAAAATATCTTGAATCTTGAGAGGAGACGCACGAGCGAAGGAGTGTAGCGACCATGCGGGGTGGTGGTGGTGGTGGTGGTGGGGGGGGGGGGGGAGACTCTAGTCCAGCTCCCCAGTAGTACAGTTAAAGTTCAACGATCTGACGCACACTTCTGATGGAATGTTTAAGAACTTTCAAGCACAACCGTAATACGATGGGTTGTTTGGACAAAGTTGCAAAAAAAAAAAGAAAAAAAAAAGCCAAGAACATGTAACACTTTTTTCTTTCACTGCTCAGTTTTGAAAATCTAATGTCTAAAGCGTAGCGATCGAGTGTGACTTGGAGAGTGTGGGAGAAGGGTGTATTTAGAAAATATGCCACCAAACAAGGAAAACGATAAAAGGGATATATATCAAAGTTGCACCCCCTTAGAAAAGAAAAATAAGTTTGTCATTGTTACATTAATTAAAACACACACACACACACACACACACACCCCAATTTTGTCCTACCGGGCGCTACTCGAAAACGGGTTGGGGACTAATACCCTCCCCCTCCCATTCCCTTAGTTACATTCCTGATCATGCTGATATTTTATTGTAGGCACTTGATACGCTTACAATGTTTACGTTCTACATCACAAACAAGAGCGTTTCTTACACAAAGGTTAGATTATGACTTCGTGACTTATATTGTTTGATAGGCATTCCATGTTTTATTAATTCAATTCAATTTCAATTTATTTGTTCAATTCTACCAAGAATAACAAATTACAAAATTGTAATATTGGGCGAAAAGACAAAAATCAATGATTTGACAATCATGACAGATAGCTGATAAGAGACTTAACATATGTATACATCAGGTGGAAAAAAGTAGGAGACCTGCTGAGAAGCAATGCCTGTAAATTGCAGAAACTCCTATTTACAAATACAAACTGTTTGAAAATAGGTTCTGACGGCTTTTGACGCAATTCCGCCATCATTCCCCTTTTATTTCTGAAAAGAAAGAAAGAAGAATAGATAAAAACAGAATCAGCATCAAGAGCCACCAGGTATTATGATTTATCGGCAAGCAGATATGCAGTTTATATGTGACCCTGCACCACAGAACAAACAAAAAGTCGCCAGACATGGATTTTTAGTTAAGACCATATTCTGAAAGAGCAGACTTTAAGCTTTAAAATGATGTATAACTCAAATCAAATGGACTCTCCTAACCTATCTGAATATTGGAAAGAAAGCACAAAGTCAGGAAAAGTGTGAGCTGAGAAAAGAGGCTCTGAAGTACAGTGTCTATTCAAGCGCTTAATCTTTATCAGACCGTGCTGGCTGTGCGATGAATGGGACAAAAAACAGGAAGTAAACCACCAGAGTAACAACAATGAAGGAATTATCAGATTAAACTGAAATTAAACATGCCTCATTGACACATTCTGTCCGTAATTAATGCCAACCTTCAAAGCAGTAGCACTATCCTTTCAAAAGTTATTAGAGTTGAAAGTGGACAAGGTTTTTCAGAAATGAAAAAGGGATTCTGAAGACACACCTAATAACACTAATTCTACCAAAAATGTTCGAGATAAACTGCTAAAAAACCCACTTTCCTGCCCGTTTTATAATACCAAATTTTAGCATAATGTGAAAGAAGACCCGCTCTTTCAGAAAATATGAAAAAGTCAAGTTCGGCTAGGATGACCCATTTCACTTATCTTCAGTCCTCACGCAAAGTCAGTGTGTGTGAATTTATGTTCGTTTTGAGGTGCACGGTCACATATAATATATTTTGTGTATGATCGTCTTTTTGCCACCTTGTATAGTCCTCAAAGCGCTCGGTAACATATCTGTAGGGGAGAGCGGGGTGAGTTGGGACGCGGGTCAAGTGGGACACGTTCTCTGAATCAAAAACTGTTCAACCAATCAGCGATTGGCTTATATCTACGATATGTCCCTAGCAACCATACATCACACTAAGAGAGCCATGCAGTTCGGCAAATTCTAAGTATGTATAAATTGCTATTGAAAAAAATTTCCCCAAAATATGACACTTTTTTGAAATCAGGTTAATTAACCTGACCAGTGTGTCTTTGTATTAATGATTTCAAGGGCACAATTGAAGCTGGTTGTGAGCCTTATTGATATGCAACTAATATAACTACAAGGCCTACATATTTATGTATATGCCATGTGAGGGACAGTTGGGACAACGTGTCCAATTTGTCCCTCATAGTAGCATTACATGTAAAACAGTTCAGATTTTCAAACATATTGTTCAAACTTGTTTTGTTGAAATAAAGATAATTTTAAAGCATGTTTGACTGTTTTCATTACCAATGTTTCGTTACGCCTTCCAACTTTGACATTTCCGACATTTCTATAGGATGTCATACTTTACCAACACCGTCCCATTTCTCCCTTGCCGTTGTCCCACTTGACCAACGGGCGGGTCAACTTCTCCCCCAAGATAAGGTTTTTTCTTTTTATTAACTGCCGAAAATTGAGAACAGTGCCACTCCAGTTTATAGCTCTTTATGTAACCTACCATATGAACCTTCATGCAAGCCCGAAAGGAAATGTAATCATCTCTTCTATAAAAAGATATAAGAAGAAAATTGGCGAATTTGAAATAATGTCCCACTTCTCCCCGCTCTCCCCTACCTTGGATAATCGAAAGTAACATAAACCAATATTACTCTAAACCCTTTCCATACCTAATTCTGAAATACCTATAGACTTAATACGCAGTCCATCAAGTTCCCGTGGGAAACGGGTTGATTGAGCATTGTGAGAATTAATTTCTTAAAAAAATTATGTGAGATCATCTGTTGTACGCATATCAACATGAATTTGATTTCTTTCAGGTGGTTGCAGACCGCACCACTACAGCATATGTTTTGTTAAATTGTAGGGTTGGGGGTACCACCTATCGTCACCCTAAGGATCTGTAGCTTGTTTATTCTAAAAATATAACACAAATTCGCCTAATTCTTACCTCAAATATGCCATAAATACTGCAGTTTTGAATGTCGTGACCGTCTCGTTGATTATGAATCTCCGTTTTAAAATAGCGCAATTTTAGTGCTTGCGTTCAGTTTTCTTCGCGCAGCTAAAAAGGGTACCTTGCGATCGGCACCCCCTCCCCTCCATAGGTAATACACGTGAATTTCACAGCATAGGTAATACACGTGAATTTCACAGCATATAGGCAATACACGTGAATTTCACAGCCATGCGTCATTACTGAGCGGATGTGTAATTTTTACCTTGGTTTGTTTGAGTTTGATTTTCGTTTCTTCGTTTTTATTGTCTTTATAGCTAATGACACTTAATCCCGCGCGTACCTTTTCGTTCTATACGCAAACAGCCATGATACGCAGGGTGCCGATGGGAAGGTACCCTGCCGATAGGTGGTATGGTAGGTGTTCAACACACCGACCGGGTCTATATCGACCGACCGCGCACTATAATGGCATTGCGCGTACAGAAAGAAAATGTACGCATGGGACTACGCGCAACGGTGTTCGATTCTTCACTGGGCTACGCTATCGAGTAAAATGAGGCGAAAATAAATAAGTATTCCCTCTAAATTACCGAAATTTAGCAAAATCGAATAAGATTTATCCTGTAACTACATATAACTAGGCCTACCTTTGCTGACTCGTTGTTAGATGTAGAGTATCCTTCCGTAATAAATTTGACGATTTTGACCGCAAAATTGTCACCCCCCGCTTGTACGATCGTGCACACACATTATACATGCCCATGACATAATTATTTTGTCGCCCGCTACGACCGTACGAGTTGAAGCAGAAACGAGAAATGAATGTGAAAAAAACCCGACTCATCTAATTCATTTCAATTACGATGAAAAGTTTCCTAATGAAAATCAATTCTAATTCATCAAAAGTCCTTCAAAAGTAATATCGAAGGATTGAAAATATATTCAAATATTATTGGGAAAAAAATGACGGCTAGAAAAAAACAGCGGCCTGTCGAAAAAAAAAAACACGCATTTTAAGTGCCCTTTATACGTAGGCCTATATGTCAGGGTGGTCGGTTGATATGAGCAGGGCAACTGAGTGCGGAAAAAATGACACCCCACGCGTTCGAAGCCGCCATCTAGAGCGCGTACCTCAGATCGCATTTTCAGTGCGCGCTTGTAAATTCGGAGTATTTTCTCCACACGTGAGTAAAATTTCAGGCAAATTGTGAGATTTTTCACGTTTCTATTGATAAAAACGTTAGGTGGCCGGTATTATGAACACCCAACCATACCCCTACCATACTCTTAAAAAAATTGATGTACATAACTAATTACTTTTCCTTAGAATCAACGTCTAAATCAAAGACGCTTAAAAGCCCAAACAAAGTTCTGGTACCCGTACGCCTGACAAAGTTGTCAAACTTCCAAATGTGAACGTATGCCTAGGAAATGTGCGGAATAACGGCTCCTTAACGCTGTAATAACAACAAGATATTCAATGGGTAACAACGAAAATGCGAAATATTAACCACAAAGGTTCAGTCTCAGAACTTACCCGAACGGGGTCAGGCTAAACTCGGACTCGGGGATAACTCGGCCTCGCTTTGACGACGGCGGGATGAGTTGTATTGCCTTATTGGTTGTCCCTTTGGATTGTGCAGTGTTGTACTATGGGAGCGGCCTATGAAACGCCATTAGGGAAACAATACAAATTTCATTTCACTCCAGCCAATATTCATTTCACTTTTGACTAATACATTTCACTCACCAACATTTATTTAACTTTTTACAAAAATACATTTCACTTTTAAATAAAAATTCAATTCACTTTTCACAAAAATACATTTCACTTTGAAATAAAAATTCATTTCACTTTTCACAAAAATACATTTCACTTTGAAATAAAAATTCATTTCACTTTTCACAAAAATACATTTCACTTTTAAATAAAAATTCCTTTCACTCTTCACAAAAATGCATTTCACTTTTCAAGAAAAAAAGCATTTCATTTTTCCGTTAAAAAAAAAATCATTTCACTTTGGCTTACCATATCACTGTGACGAAACCATTTCACTGCGCTAAAACCATTTCACTCTGATAAAACCATTTCACTCTTATAAAAAAAAATACAAGTGTACGTTCCTCTT
This sequence comes from Diadema setosum, assembly GCF_964275005.1. Taxonomy (NCBI): domain Eukaryota; kingdom Metazoa; phylum Echinodermata; class Echinoidea; order Diadematoida; family Diadematidae; genus Diadema; species Diadema setosum. Next base: position 17,907,398 of record NC_092687.1, on the reverse strand, counting down.
TTTTTCCCGGCCAAAAGGTGGCGCCAGTCTGAGAGGAGTCATAGTGCCATGGCACTTTGTTAGCACTGAGCTAAGGTGAGTGGCCGGCCAGCCGGCCGGCTGGCTATGCAGTACCTAGATTTAGCGCGCTACGCCGGCGCGGCAGCGTAGACGCGAGGCGAGCAAGCAGTCGACGGCCCTCGCCTCGGCCTCACCCACATGCACGCTCGTGCCGTTACATGCATACTACATCGAGAATTGAATCTACGCCTGACTTGCTGAATAACGCATGCATCTTGAACTGGAATAGAGGGTTCGAGTTATCGCAATACACATTTTCAAAGGTGGGTACCGTACGGTATGGGTACGTTTGAGACCCGTAACTTGGGGGGGGGGGTGGGTTCAGGGGGTTCGAACGAAACCCCCCCCCCCCCCCCCGCGCTAGCGAGCAGGGTCCGCTTGAACAAAAAAACAAAACAAAACAAAAACACCAAAACGAGAAAACTTCTTCCAGGGCAAAGCTCCAAATACGACAGAAGAATGATTTTTAAAGATAAAACAACAACAACCACAATAAAACAAAAACAAAAACAAAAAGCCAGCATGACCCAAACTCAACTAACGTCTCTTGCACTTCTCCATATTCACTACCGCAAAGTGATCAACGTGGAAGAGGTGGTTGATATCTTCAGCAACACAAATCGAAGGATGATGCTGAACTTGGTATAAATAATATAGGTATAAGAACAAGGGTGCCGGAAGCGGGGGAGGGGTAGGGGTTGCAGGGGTGGCACTTGCTTGCCCCCCCCCCCCCCAAAAAAAAAAATAAAAAAATAAAAAAAAATAAAAGAAATAAAATAATATATATATATATGTATATATATATATATATATATATATATTTCCTTTTTTTTTGGGGGGGGGGGGGCAAAACGGCTTTGCCCCCTCCCCCCAAGTGCTCCTTGTAACAAATAATTAATCAATTATTTAAAGACGAATATGAACAATAAAGGCACTTTTCTAATGCTAGACTTTAGAGTTTTTTCTTTTCCGAACTAAAAAGTATTAGGCCTAGAGAATATCTATTTTTGATACACCCCTACTAGATTCAATGTGCATCTCACACGTATTGTTAGCGCTAGTTAGTATAGTATTGTCAATTAGAATGTAACAAGTTAGTCGTACTCGTAGAACTATAGGTTCTAGTAGCTCGAATCTAACGTTAAAAAGTATTAACGTTAGGCCTAGATTTCTAGAGAATATGAGAACGGTTACTAAATACCAGATCTAGTGTTAGTTTATGCAACAGGGCCCGGGTGTCTCAGCCGACCCCCCTCCCCTCTTCCCCACCCTCTTCCGCCCTCTTTAGCCAATGGGCGTGTCGTACTGAGTGAGCGAATGCTTGCTTATAATGTCAAGTCCGCGATAAACATGTTGCCCGTGAGGAGGGGGGGGGGGGGGTAGGCTGAGACACCACAAAATGGGCTTCACAATGGCTGCGCCCAGTGCCGTATATTAAGAGAGTCTGGCCAACTCGGTTTTTAGCCTATGTGTTTTGAAGCCTGTGATTGGTCAAAAGCCAATCCCGTGATCTACAGGCGCCATGTCGTTACTGAAGTGCGCTCATACGCAGTGCGCATTGTTAACTACCCCTTATTTGGCTTGGTTATTTTGTTACGTCTGAGCGTACACGCTAACCCTGTAACGCGTAATACGCGCGGTAACGACATGGCGTCCAAATTAGCAGTTGGCCAGACTCTTCTCTTTATTAGGGAGCTTTAGATTTTAGACGCGCGGACGTTCAAAGAGAAAAAAAAACATGATCTGAGCGTGCGTAGTAACTTTATCCGCGCTACTGCGGACGCTCAGATCATGTTTTTTTCTCTTTGAACGTCCGCGCGTCTAAAATCTAAAGCTCACTATTGACCGATTCTGTGACGCGCTATGTGTATTTTTGGCATGGGCAGCGCCATAGTGGGTGTATCAGCCGACCCCCCCCCCCTCCGCACTCCCCCACCCCTCTCCCTACATTAGCACGCGCGCAGAATGAAACACTGCTTTAGCCAATGGGCGTCTCGTACTGAGTGCGCGAATGCTTGCTTAGTGCGCGAACCTTTGTTACAAGTGCGCGATAAACATGTTGCCCCGGGGTGGGGGAGAGCAAAGGGGTCGGCTGATACCCCCACTATGGCTGCGCCCTGTGCCGTAAGACGTCTGCTGCCCTCAACGAACCCGAATCGGTCAACATACGGCACTGGCTGCGCCCACAGAACTATATAGGTAGAATGATCAAGTGGGCTCTGAAAGCATAGCCAGCGCACGCAATCTCCGCCATTTTGGTTAGTCTTTTGTTACGTCACGGCTTGCGTGCGCAAAACAGAGTTTGCAGAGTTGCAGCATAGCGCAGGCCTACGCTGACTTTTTTTTTTTCTTTTTTACCCCCCGGCCACCTGTTCATCGCAAGCCGTGACGTAACAAAAGACTAATCAAAATGGCGGCATGTAATGTGCGCGCAACTGGCTATGAAGCTACGCGTGGGTTGTGAATGGGCTTGATCAATCTACCTATTTATATCTGTGGCTGCGCCCAGTGCCACAAGTTGTTTGCTGCCCTCAACGAACCCGAATCGGTCAATAGGCTCGAGGATCGCGCGCTGTCCATTTGTTTTGTACAGGATTATTAACACGCACTTTCCTGTCTGTTCAGTTAGGACTGGTTTGGTTCTACTAGAACATGGCGATCACGAACTGCGTGTAAATTGTCTGAAATAGGGTCGAGCTTTTCCTAAGACCGAGTTAGTCTGAAGCCTTCTGGAATAAAAGTCGGTTTTCCGAGTTTTATTATTTTTCTCAAAATACTCCAAAACGACTCATCATCCGGCAAACCGCGTCAGCCAGGTAAGTTTCTTTGTAGACTCTTTCGATATATTGCAAGCAAATATGAAATGATGCCAGACGGGTTCTCAAGCCTTTACCAGAACTTTGTTTTCACTTTAACTGTTTTACATTTCTTCCCAAGAACTGTAAGGAACTGGAATTCCCTGTCGCCAGAAATTGTTTCAGCGCCATCTGTGGTATCATTTCGAAACCGTCTAACGGTTGATCACAGTGGCTAGTTATTTTCGTCAAATTTTCTATGTGCTTGTAAATATCTGTAAATAAATTGTATTATGTAAATAGCACCAGTATGCAAATCAGAAGAAGAAAAAGGCAGGAAAGTGCGCGCTAATCCTGTACAAAACAAATGGACAGCGCGCGCTCCTCAAGCGTATTACGCACATCACCACTGAAAGACGCTTGATGAACAGCAACACCTTCAAAAGTGAGGTTCACACCTAGGTCCCTTTACCTTAAAGTTTTCTAAACCTCGAGGTTTTGTAAACTACGAGGCACTAAACTCCAAGTTAGCGTAGATGTAGACACATGGGCCCGAATTCACAAAGGTGGTTTCAAATGAAACTACGGTTTCTAGAAACCATGGTTTTTAGAAACCGTGGTTTCGAGTCTGCGATTCACAAACAGTGGACTCAAAAAACCACGGTTTCATTTGAGTCCACGGTTTGGAACCATGGTTTCAACAGTGGACTCAAATGAAACCGTGGTTTCAACAGTGGACTCAAATGAAACCGTGGTTTCAACAGTGGACTTGACCTCAGAAAAGGGATTTCCCCTATTTAATACTACACTGAGCATGCTCAGTACAGTACACACCTAGCATTGTGTTGTTGTTGTTTTTTTTAACATGAAAAACATTAAAACATGAAAAACATATCTCCTTCCCCTGTATGCTGTTGCTGAGTCTTATGTATGTTCAATGCAATGCAAATACATGTACACACACACACACACACACTGACAGAGAGAGAGGGAGAGAGAGAAAGACACACACACACACACACACACACACACACACATTGGATGGAAACTACTGACCCTGACCTGGATGACCACACTCACGTTGCAGGAAGGATTCAACGTTCATTTGATGAAAATTGGTTTTCAAATGGCCGAGATATCAAAAAAGCGATAATAATAAAGGTGATAGACCACGCCTTTTATTAGGATCTCTTTGTTTCACCTTGTTTTTGGATATCTCAATCATTTCAAAACCGATTTTCATCAAATAAACTTTTCATTCCCCTTAGAATTATATGCTCTTTGACATCTCATAGAGTGGTTTCTGAATATCTTTCAAACATTAAAAGCTAAATCCTCACCTCAAACAGAACTGTACAGTCAGGTTAATATACAAATTATGTAATTACAATTAAAAATACATCAGACATGGTCTCACAAAGTATGCACATAGTATGTACTGTAAAACAGTTCAGTCATAAATGACGATTTTTAATCACCGGCCATCCAATGGCCTGACAATGTACTTTACAAATTTGCAAGTACATGTATGACTCGCGTGACAGTAACAGTGTATACCTTTGTATTCATTCATATCCATTTGCTTAAATGATAGAAACAATGCTACTACAGTGTATTAGGATCATTTCACTGGTACTTATGAACGTACATGAAGTTATCAAATTGCAGAAAATATTGTGCAGCTGATGGATTATGATGACTCTTACAAAAAAAAAACAAAAAAAAAAAACAAGGTTTAACAATGTCGACCACATGTAAACTCTGCGAAAAATAACAAAGTTGTCAAACACAAAAGTACTGCATGTACATGACTTTATTTATCGCTATACATGTGAGATGTTAAGAGAGTAAAGACTCCCCGAGCCTACTTGAGATGTTGGATTTTAAGTAACTTGTCTCAGTTCCAGCAGGATAGTTTTGTTCAACCTTCCTGTGAACATCATTATCATATTCAGCCCATCCTCCTCTTGGCCCCCAAACGATACATAACACAATGTATCAAGTATCCCTGTTTCCCTAACAATATGAGTGGGCCACTAAAATCCTTCAGTTTTGGACACGTGACATTTTGATAGACACCCAGACTGACTACAAGTGCCCAACCACCTGTCTTCGTATACCGGGTAGCCCTGAATAAGGCCAACAACAGTTTGTCCAGAGTAGCCACAATTAAGATAGTAAGATTACCACTTATCAAGCCTGGTATAATGTTTCCCTTGTCCAATGGTCAGTCCAGATGAGAAGGTGGTAACTGTGGGAATACAGTTCCTCAGCATTATCAAATGACCACAGCTTCCCTTTTTACATAACCTCCTGTCAAAAATATTTTCTGCTCACATGTATGTCAGGACATTCTTAATTAATTTACCTTATCTAAAGTCTTGTATATTGTCCAGACCTAAATAATTCTATTGTTCATTCCCAATGTTTAACTGTATGGTTTTTACCTTCTGAGCAGTCACAAGTATATGGTATGATCACATAATTTTTGATTAGTGACAAATCCTTATTACCAACAACATAATAATGTACTTTGTCAGAATGGCATTACAATGTACAGTACGTTAGCCATGTTCGGTAGTTTTATCCTCTACTACACTAGTAATGTGTTAAATATTTAGAAATATACTAGAAATGCAAGACAGTGAGATGGACAATACATGAACATGCAAATATAGTATCTGCCAACTTTCCTGAACTACATGTAGTACAGAATAAATCCTGATAGAAAGGCATTATTATAAAGAGAGAGATGACTGTCAGTGTCCCCGGATTTAATCAACTGTAGCCATCTGAGATTTTTCTTATGCCAATGAAATGTGGAGCGATTCTGTGGCTTATTCAAGCTTAGGAGACACTTTCTGGGATATTTGGATAGACAGTCTAGCATTCTCTATCTGAGGTGGCTTTTGATGAATTGTGTGATTTTATCAATTTCCAAAGTCATAAGCCACTTATACGTATACAGGATTATTGTCACTTTTTGACACGTCTTGGCACCTGGCAAGAATTGTCAATGAGAGTAAACTTCAGTTCGATCTAACCAATCACCTTCAGCCTTTACATGACATTGCAATGTTCATGTCTATTCATAGTTTACTATTTTTGACAATTTCACTAAGAATGTGTGAAAGGGATGATACAGTATTGATGGAGATGAAAATTAGGCTTTAACTTTTTTTTTTTTGCGAGATACCAAGAAAACACTTACGAAATAGTACAGAGCATACCATTTTAAGAGGAAATCAAAGTTTACTTGACAAAAATCGGGTTTGGAATAGCTGAAACATCAAAAAACAAAGTAAAACAAAACGATCATAATAAAATGTAGGTCCCACACTTTATTAGGATCACTCTGTTTTGGATATCTTGGCCATTTCAAAACCAATTTTCATCAAAGAAACATTGAATCCCTCTTGGAATTGTATGCTCTTTCATATTTCATAAGAGGTGTCTCACTATCTCCCCCCCCCCCAAAAAAAAAAAAAATAATAAAAAACCTGAAGTTAAAGGGACATATTCCAGACAATTTTCATAATTTCGCATCATGTAGTACATAAATCGACTACTCAGTACTCCATGTATAGATTTGTGGAATTTGTTGTGGTTCTTGAGCAGAGAAACAATACTTTGAGAAACCTTAAACAGATTACACTGAACAAGGATGATGACATAGGAGGTTGACACATGGGGTGTTTCAGAAATGTAGCAGTGTAATTCCATTACAATACCGCTTGATTGCGAGTTCACCTGTGAATTATCTATGAATGCCTTCTCCTTTTGTTCTGCTTCCTTGAGCCCTAACTCATGCATTCTTATGGTGATTCTGCCATGTCATCATCCTTGTTCATTGCAATTTGTTCTAAATTTTGAAAATATTCTTGTTCTTCATCCCAATTATCACAAATTCTAAAACTCTGTCCTCAGTATTACTAATTTATAGTTGTTCAAATGTAAAAATCTGAAAATCATCCGGAGGTCTCCTTTAAGCCTCCACCAAAACTATATGATCCCTTTAAATGTAAGTGATGTACACTGTACACTTTAAGATTCTTTAACTCAACATTAATTCAATGGGGTCTACATGTATATCCACTGTTTGTATATATGCATATACTTTTTGGGGATAAAGTAAACCAGTTGAATAGAAAAGGGTAACAATTTATTTGACAGCATGTATTCGATGATCAAACAACATGCTTCATTGTTAATAAGCCATGATTACATTTCTAGTGATATTTATATTTGTTTAGTGAGACAGAGGACTAACAAAATATTATTGTTGCCATTTCATACAATAGCGTAGTGTCTTACGATAGTCGTAATACAGTAACAAAGAAGTTCGGATGATGAGACTCATGACCTGAAATAATATGAAATTATTGTAATGCAATGTCTTTAAATGAGATGTCATTTTCTCTACATTTAGATATATCTATTTAATCACATTTACATTCTATAAAGCAATAAATGTTAGACATTTTACTGCTGATATATGAATTGCCATTCATCAAAAATTGACGAGAAAAGAAAGAGAAGTATATGATATGCAAATAAATTTCACTTGCAGAGAGGGCAATCATTCAAGTGAAATATGGTTCTCAATCATTTTTGCAGTGTATGACCACAGAGGGAAAAATGCCATTGATATTTTATTTGAGTATGTAACGAGTACAGCTAATATGATTCCGCCAACTAATTCTTGCCAGTGGATGCATTAAACAAGAGGATTACAGTATTATACTGACGGGATATTTACATTGATCGAATACCTGTTCTTCCTGTTAAGGAAGTACAGGGCTTGTTCCCTACCAGGACTCCTTATTGAGACATGAGTCCTATCGATAGCACCTATGACTCCTGGATAGCGGCAGTACTCATAGAATCTCTGCTGGGTAGATTCAATCTCTTCTCTCGTAGTTGGAAACCTGATGAATTCTCTCTTCCTCCTTGCGATGGCTTCAAAAACGTCTCTGATGACTCTGCAAACAGACCACTGTGACATTGATGCCTCGTCCCCATGCATCCGCTGGAATGAATCTGAATAAAAATATGAAACCACTTAAATAGATTTTTGCGTGGATAATCCTTTATCAAATGCAATTGTACACATTTGATTAAAGTACAAAGAAATATATAATTTGATTTAAGCCTGTGAAAATGACTGATCCTACTCCCATAGAAATAAGTTCCAAATGCAACAATTTCCCATGTAAACTGGAGTATCCCCCCCCCTCCCCCCACAACAACAAAAATGGTACAAAATGATACGAAGAAAAATGTTTGGCAGCTCTGTTAAATCACTGCTATGAGGAAAACAATTAAAAGTCTAAATAAAAGAAAAGCTGAGCAAAACTAACATTAAGAGAGAGTATGCAGATCTAGTGCTCACCAGGGTACACATAATCTCCTGTATTACTAACCTTTAGGGAACCTCCAGCTCCCTCCCATTATGGATGGTCCCACAGAGTTTGGTTATAAATCCCCTCACTACTCAAAACAACAATATGAACAAGAACAAGAACAAGAACAAGAACAACCGCAACAACAAAAGGACAAACATATAAAATGCAATTTGTAAAATTTAATGAGCAAAAATGTATTAACTTACCAACGGCATAAAAGTAGAGAGTGGTCAACACCTGCACATGAACAGGTAGTGCATCATTCCAATCTGTGTCCCTCCTCAGATCACCTCCAAGCATATTGATGAGGTGGAGTGCAGAGTATCTTTTGAAAATCTGTAGCTCACTTGAAAAGCTTCATCCTCATACAGTTCAAATGGATTCCGCCTGTCAGCCAATCCTCTTCAAGGCCTTTCAGCTCTCTAGGAATGTACGGAGGAATAATTTGGACAATAATATACATGTAGTTAGAAAATATGTGGTAAAACAAAATGATTCTCCTTGTTGGTCATAAAACATATTCAATAATGAGGTTTATGAAACGAATATCTACTATTCTGTTAACATTTCCTTGGTGCTGTTCACCTCAGCTCTACCCAAGAATGATAGCAGGGTCGATACAAACAACTCCTTGGGAGTGAGCATTTCTTCTACTATCCTCATGATCAGTCAATACTTGGTGTTATTTCATCTTAATGAAAAAAAAACAACTTAAAGGTGAACAAGAGTATTGGGGAGAACATTACTGTTATATGCTTAAAACAGTAATGTGCCGCTTAATTGTCCATCTAATTCACTTTCATAGGACGACAAAATAAAAATGAAATACACAAAGACAATAAATCGTCGTCACTATAATGTCAGTTTTGTCAACTGTCAACTGGTGATTATCATGAATATCTTGAGCCAAATGATCAGTTGTAAAGTACTTGCATAGTCCAGTCAGTAGAATACACAGAATTAAATAGGTGATCTTTAAAATGTCATTATTGTTAATGCCCACTACTCTAATTTGCCATACATTCAACTTGAATATAAGAAGCACCACTGCATGCTGATGTACAGGTGTACATGTGTAATTTGGAAGAATGATAATTTAGTAAGATTATAAATGTATGTCAACTTTAGCAGTGGCCCAGTTGCCACTGGCAAAACAAACGTTTTCTCGAGCACCAAAAACTGAGCCCTTTGTAGCCTGGTTGGCCACTCATAACAGTCATAGCAATGTTTCCTGATTAAATTTATTCATGAAAGTCAGAAATTTGTGCTTACATTCTGTATTGCAATTGTATCCGAAATTGAATCTGCCCACCAATCATCTTGGTTAAGTGGCCCAGCTGGCCACCTGAAAAATAAGTTCAGCCATGTATGTCTTACTCATTTTAAGTGAATAATCACTTTGAAGAAGCCATGTTGTCCTATTTCCATGCTTTATCGTACAAAGGAAAACATTGAATGTTATATCAAGGCAAGCACCAAAAAATGAAACAAAATAATACCTTTCGGTCTTTGGAGTATAGCTGGAGATGTCTCAAATGGTTGCGCAGCCATTTTTGGTGTTTCCTTCATTTGGTACAAAAAGGACAAAGATCTTAACTGCATTGAAGAGATTGATTCAGACTATCAAGTTTTATGACATTTTCAACAACAAAGACCTGCGAACAACAAATGAATAATGAATTTAGAGATTCAGCCATGTTGATGCATTTTTCTTTTGCAAGTAAATTATTTGGGAATTTTAAACTTCAAGATGATTTAATGAAATCATTAGAAGTAAAAGAGAAGTTGTGACATCTTGACAATATTTGAATTAGTATACATAAAAAGAGCTTGTGGGTCTAGCGCCCATACTAGCACAGCATGTAGTATTGCCAGATTTGGGGCATTTTTGCAAATTAAACAAAAGATGCTACCCTGGAGCACCCTGGGGAGCTACACTCACCATATGTACATTTTTAACTCTCCACCCCTTACAGATTTCCCTCCAAGTTTGGTTAAAATCTGCTTGTCAGTTGTTAAGATGGGAATGGTGAGCGATCGCTAGAGCTCACTTGAGCTATTTGGCTCAGGTGAGCTGAAAACACTAATCAGAAAAATGGAGATGGTCAGTGCCAAATTTGGTAAAAATCTTTCCAATTGTTTTCAAGAAGATGGCATTGCAGAAAGGATGTTGTTGCCGCCCCAGGGCCCCTCTTAAGAGTATTCCATTTGTACAATACTCCCTCTCCCCATAGATGCTTACCAATTTTGCCATTTACACAGACCCACATTTTTTTTTAAACAGTAATAATCTGCTTATTTACTCATCTGATTTCTTCAAATATTTTAAAGTTCCATATCTTTTCTTTCTTTTTTTTTCATTCTCTAATACACTTTTATCATGGTGGATTCTAGTTTAAGGCTCACGATCACCCATGCAATAATGAATCTGTTTCCAAATTTCATTTATGAGCTACCACAGTGGAATCTTACAATGCAATGATGAACACTAGCTGACCAGACGCTGTTTATACGCTATGCGAACCCACGTACGTACAGCGACTGGGCTGTGTATAGTTAGATGAACACATAACTTTCTCACAGGGTACTGTAGTAAGTTCAAGCTTGTAATTATGATTAATAAAATCTCCACAAGTCATGTTTTTTAAACTAAAGCAAGTATTCCACATTTTTAATTCCTCCCCAACTTGTGTATTTACGAAAGGATTCTACTTACGGTTTTGTTCTTTACAGCAAAACCAGGTTTCCTGTTGATGGCAGTCAAAGGATGTGTCTACTGCAACAGATAAATCACATAAAAAAGGAATGTCATCCATCTAAATTTTGATAAGTAACTCAATCATTTTCAAAGCAGGATCATGTCAATAATCATATCGAAGAATAAATCGTCGGCTGGCCAATATAATTGGTAAACACACATCACTACATTACATACCTTCACACATCAGTCACTTGTTTTCCGCATACAATTTGACAATTCTCGAGCAGAAGCTGTTATGATTGAACAATTGGTTAACCACTTGTTAATGTAGTGTTGTACATCATTTCCGCATACGATGTGTTTCGCAAATTTCACAATACACGTCTACGTTCCTTCGAAGCTCCGTTGTTGGCAGACAAACAGAGCTTCGATATCGGAGTTACCCTGTAGTGTTAGCAAAGTAGGCCTACTTGTATATCAAATAATGATATTGCTACTTGTCTTGTATGCTAGCTTTTACTACGTAACAAGACATCAGCGAGTTGCGACAGATAAAAACGATGGACTTTTACGGTGGCTTACGAAAACACCAATCAAACATTAAAATGACCCAATACTAAAAATTATAGACTAGTCAGCGCAGTGGGACTAGCGCGACAAACGCACCTTGTAGGACCTAGACTAACTGCGACCAGCAGCCCCATACGCATAGCGTAACGCTATGCGTATGGGGCTGCTGGTCGCAGTTAGACCTAACGACACGTGTTAGACCTAGGCCTAATAATCTATCATATACTTAGTACTACAGGATGTTGGTACTCACCAGCAAAAGGTTGCAAATTGCTGTAAAAACAGTATACGGTTCTCTTCTATTGAGGAGACACTGTTCGCGAACGATTGCTCATGTTGCTGCCTTCTTGGACTCTTGGAGGACCGTATCCTATCTTTACGGCAGTTTACAAACTTTTGCTGGTGAGTACCAACGTCTTAATAGCAAGACGTGTTTGTCACACTTTTCCCATTGAATGTTTTGGTAATGTTTAATATTACTAACAGAGAACTAGACTCTAGAGTTCTAGTTTCTAATATTTATAAGGTCATTTCAACGTTAGATTATAATGTTCGATTGTGTAGTTTGTAAGCCATTGTAAGAGTTCATCGTTTTTATACGCCCGGACTCGCTGCGGAAAGATCCTTGGGACAGCCACCCCAATTATATTAGTAGTAGGCCTAACATAAGATAGGTCCTACTAACGTAACAGTAGGTCTAGAATCTTAATTCTAGGCCTAGGGCTAGATCTACTAGATCCTAGTAGACCCTCTACTAACACTAGTAACAGTAACACCGTTAGATTTCTACTAGCCCGACAAGATGCTGTTAGTACGCTGTTACAGCGACTGCGCTGTGTATAGTAGTTAGTCTACTACGTTACGTACTAGGCCCTAGTAGTAATCTAGTACTAGTAGACAGTGAGTCAGTGCAGCTAAATCTAGATCCTATACAAGTTACAACTCTACCTAGCCTAACCTTGGCCTTGCTTGCGATACACACGGATGCACACACGCACTCACTTTTATGGGTGGCTGTCCCAAAAGGAACTCTTGCCAAACTGAACAAAGGTCTAACATAACCCCGGGTGCTCCTTGGAATTGTACACAGTTATCAAAGGCCTAGACCACGTCTAGTCCTATACAGTACTGTCCAATGCTTCGCGTTGCGTGGGGCTGGTCGCAGTTCTAGACTAACTGTTAGGTCCGAAGTTTTTAAATGTTAAGGATACGTACTCTTCCTAGAGAACTCACACTTCACTGGTTACCTAGACCTGGCTAGGTCTCTCGTTTCAGACTGATCCTAGATCCTCTACGGCTACGCTTTAGATCTATACTAGGCCCTAATTACTATTTTGGAATGGTGTATAGGAAGATCAAACTTTTTCTTCAATTCTAGCCAGTTTTGTGTGCCTGCCTGACCATGAGCAGGTAAAGAATAGAGAGAACTGGCAGAGCTCAAGGAGTCAAGCAAGGTCACAAGGAGAAGGATGTGTGGTATGGTAGCTCGCCGCTATCTATGTGCGAGAGGGAGACACAAAAATATACGTGTAGGACTACACAAAACCTGCTGACGATAACGCATCTCTATATCAAATCCCGTGTTCTGCTAGGTAGCATTGCATGCATTTTATACCATCAATCTAAAATTTTCTTCACAAATAAAAACAATGGATGATAGCGTAAAACACTTCTCATCACTATAAATGGATAAATTACTCACGATTTTCTGAAAGTTGGAGCGAACCCTAGTAACTCTCTAACCATCAATAACTCTTTATTCTCTTGCCGAGTGATTCAAGAATTGCCGCGCCGACCACCTCGTCTGCAAAAGTAGGTCCCGAAATGCTGCTCTGTGATTGGTTAAAACCACGGTTTCAGTTGAGTCCACTGTTTCAGACCACCCCAAACAGTTGACTCAAAATCGTGACGTAGAAGACTGCGGAGAAACCATGGTTTCTGCCGAAACCACCTTTGTGAATCGCAAGTTGAAACCATGGTTTCAAATCTGCGGTTTGAAACCGTGGTTTCGAGCGAAACCACCTTTGTGAATTCGGGCCATGTAGTTTAGAAAACCACGACAAAACCTTAAGGCGAAGACACCACGACAACACCACAAGATTTCTTAGGGTGTTGTCGTGGTTTAAGCGCGTAGTTTAAGCGCGCTGTGGCAGCGCGCTTAGACTATGGGTGCGTTTATAAGATTTTGCGGGCCTAGAATCACTGTTTTGAAACACTGTTTCAAATCACACTTTCGTCAGGAGAGCGTTTATAAGATTTTTTTTTTTCTCCGAGCGTGTTGGGGCTCTCGCTCAGACTGTGCCATTGCGCAACTCACTCTGCGCAGTTTTTCCTCGGCAAAAGGTCAAACAGGGTGCGCGCAAGGCATTGTGACGTCACATAAACAGTGTTTGCGATCGCGGTTGCGTTTATAAGATTTTTGTAACATAGGGTGCGTTCGAACGCTCTAAAGCGAACCAAAGCGAACTGAACTAAAGCGTACCGTACCGTACCATGCCAATTTTGGAGCGTTCGAGCGCTCTGTGGAGAAAGCGTACTCACGAGTTATTTTTAGAAAGGTCACGCTTGTTTGTAGCAAGAATGTCATTCACCCCTGGCGCTTGAACTACTTACAGCTGTCCAGAACAAAGAGAATGATGTTTTTGCATTGTGACGTATGCGCATGATACGCGCATGCTTTACAACGAACTTTCGGTACGCTTTGGTACGCTTTTGGAGCACATCGAGAAGTGGTCCACTTTTGGCTCGGTACAGTACGGTACGGTACACTTTAGGAGCGTTCGAACGCTCCCCTGGCGCGGTACGGTACGGTACAGTTCACTTTAGGAGAGCGCTCGAACGCACCCACTGATTCTATAGAAACACTGTTTATAAACGCACTATTTTGTGCGTTTACAAACAGTGTTTCAAAACACTGTTTGAAATCAGGGCGAGCGTTTATAAGATTTTTTTTTTTTCGAGCTAGAATCACTGTTTGGCCAGAAACAGTGTTTCAAAACACTGTTTCTGGCCAAAAGAAAAATCTTATAAACGCACCCTATGACAGATGTTAACGGAGCTTTGTTAACCACGACGCTCAGTTTTTTCCACAATAGTGCGCAACCCTATGTGCAAACTAGGCGCCCTTTATTTTCTATCGTAGTTATCTTTACCTCGAGGTTTTGCTAACTGCATGTAGGTGTGAACGGCATCGAAGTTTTGTCGTGGTTAGGGGAACGCATTTTTGCGCTCGTAGTCAGTTAAACTCGCCTAAGTCGACATCGCATATGTCGAATAATCGCGCAAGTCGATAATTTTAAAAAGTCCCGATTTTTCCCCATTGACTTACGTGTATTAATTCATTCATAAGTCGAATTTTTTAAGTCGAATACTCGCTTAAGTCGATGAAATTCCAAGAACACTTTCACGGAAAAACCATTGAATTCACTGTGCCTAAGTCGAATAAGATTTTATTGTGTAATAAATCACTGTCAAAATCACGAGACGCCAGTTTTTGTTTACATACAGTAAATACCAAAAGAAACTGCGTAAATAAACATTAACGTTTCTTTAACGCAAGCGGTTTCACCTGAATCGTTAGTAACGCAAACTATCGATCGGGAAAATTAACGTTTGTAGCAACGATGAGTAACGATCCCTAGCGCAAATTAACGATCCCTAGCGCAAATTAACGATGTTTCGTTAACATTCGTTAACATTAACGATAGGTAACGCAAGAACTCACGCGAGATTTGGTTTTGTAACGAGACCTGGTGAAAGGACGACGTAGCCCCTGCCGAGTGTAGCGATCTATGCCTTATATTTAGCGGAGTCTTTTCGCGAATCGAATCACGATTTCGCGAATGGTTAATTTGCGACCGGGGTCACCAAAAACGCACGCCAGGCCACCAAAAAAGCCGAATGTTTGCCTTCAGTTTTGGAAATGAAGCGGTAACAATCGGTTCCATAAGATGCTGAATAAATGTCAGATGTTTGCTCTTTTAATTTTGGAAATGAATAACGGTAATATTCGATTCCGTATAATACTAAAATAAATGTCGGATGTTTGCTTATACTTTTGGAATGTCAGAGATTTGATTTTGCGTTCGGAAATGAATAAGGACAAAAACAAGTATCCGGAAGATGCTGAAATAAATGTCGAATGTTTGCTTTGACGTTCGGATATGAAAAATAATGATATTCAACTCCATACGATGATAAAATAAATGCCGGATGTTTACTTTTACATTCGAAAGTAAATAACAATTACATTCAGCTCCGGAAGATGCTAAAGTAAATGTGGAATTATCCCTTTGACGTTCGGAAATGAATAACAATAATAATCAACTTCGTACGATGATGAAATAAATGTCGGATATTTACTTTGACGTTCGAAAGTAAATAACATTAACATTCAGCTCCGGAAGATGCTAAAGTAAATGTCGAATTATCCCTTTGACGTTCGGAAATGAAGGACAATAATCAACTTCGTACGACGATGAGATAAATGTCGGGTGTTTGCTTTTAATTTCGAAAGTAAATAGCAATAACATTCGGCTCCAGAAGATGCTAAAATAAATGTCAGATGATTGTTTTTACGTTCGGAAGTGAATAGCAGTAATATTCTTCTCCATACGATGCTAAATAACTGTCGGATGTTTGCTTTTAAATTTCGAAATGAATAACAGTAACATTTAGCTGCGTTTGATGGTAAAGTTAATGTTTGATATTTGCTTTAACGTTCGGAAAGGAATAACAATAGTATTCAACTCCGTCCGATGATAAAATGAATGTCTCATGTTTGATTTTATGTTCGAAAGTAAATAGCAATAACATTCAGCTCCGGAAGATGCTAAAATAAAAGTTGAATGTTTGCTTTGGCGTTCGGAAATGAATAACTATGGTATTCAACTCAGTACGATGATGAAATAATTGCCGAAAGTTCGCTTTTACGTTCGAAAGTAAATAGCATGTAACATTCGATTCCTGAAGATGCCAAAATAAATGTCAGATGATTCATTACACTTTCGGAAGTGGACAGCAGTAACATTTGGCTCCTTAGGATCATAAAATAAATGTCGGGTGTTTGCTTTTCAATTTGGAGATCGAATAACGGTAATATTCTGCTCCGTACGATGCTAAATAAGTAACAGATTGTTTCTTTTACATTTGGAAATGATTAACGGTATCAATCGGCTCATTTACACTCTTAAAATATCCGAGTCGGAACTGACCCGGAACTGGGTCCGTTGGGGTCACACACCGTTCTGGGTCAAAAATGACTTGGAATTTGGTCATGAAGACCCCGAATGGGGTCACCCTGACCCAATTCATGACTCTGAATGGGTCACATCTGACCCCATTCCTTGTCATTTCTGACGCGGAACTGTGTGTGACCCCAACGGACCCAGTTCCGGGTCAGTTCTGACTCGGATGTTTTAAGAGTGTAGATGATAAAATAAAAAGCGGATGTTTGCTTTCACATTCGGAAATGAATAAGGATGATATTCAGCTCCGTAAGATCCTAGAATGAATGTCGGTTGCTTGTTTTTACATTTGAAAATGATTAACGGCAACATTCGGCTCCGGAAGGTGTTAAAATACTTGTAAATGGTGGATGATTGCTTTTACAATCAGAAATAACGGTAACTTTCGGACCGAACGTAGGACCGATTTAGTTTTGCTTGTTTGTTGGTTGTTTTTTTTTTTTTTTTGTTTTTTTTTGTTCGGGCCACCAAAAAATAAATATCAATCATTTTGGGGCCACCAAAATAAAAGTTAGTGTGGAGCCCTTGCCTGCATTAATGTGGATAAAGTGTCTTGCTGAAGGGCAAATATCGGGCACACCGCTCCAACTCTCGGCTCCAGAGTAGACAACATACATGTATATATGTACGTGTGGTGTAACTTTAAGTCGATTTTTTTCGACTTACGTACAAGTCGAAACTCGTCTAAGTCGATGTGTTTTGCTCAGTCCCGAGAAGATCGACTTATGCGAGTTTAACTGTACATACAAGTTTTTGGATAGGTGTAGACATGGCTAAAGACAGCGCGTCTCAGGTGATGTGCGTCTTTGCCTGAGACGCGCTGTCTTTGAAGTTGTTGTTGTTTATCAAGTGACTTTGATTGTTTTAGATCATGTTGTTTCCAAAATTTTACCTCCACGAATAATCCTTATTACATCTCGTTCTTCAAAATAATCCCCTTAATCGGAAAAAAGCAACTACTGTAATTTTTAAATCTTTTTAAGATAATAAAAATACCACTACCTTTGGAAATGAATAATGTTTATAGGTGTACTGAGTTTGTACTGAGCTCTCTTTTGTATCGTCATGTAAAGGGTAGCTGTTTTGTTTCCATTTTTATCACGCGCCTTCCTATCTTCCTCTACTCTCTACTATCGTTGGTCTAAATGAAAGAGACATACGAAAATTAAAAGAATGAATAAATAATTATGTCGCTGAATGGCATACAGCATGAACTCATGTTCGTGATGTTTTGCTTTGTATTTTATTATCTTGTTTTCTTTATCTGCTACTTCTCCGTCCACCATGTTTTTTTTTATCTTGTGTTGTTTTGTTTATTTGCTACTTCTCCGTACACCATTATTTTTTTTTTTATTTTTTACATTCACAGAACTTTGGTTGTGACGGGAATTTGAATTCGGGTCTTGTTTACGACGATTGTCACGTATGTGGCGGAGATAACACTTTATGCAATTGCACCGAACGGGCAATTACCCTACAAAGGGGTAAGTATTTAGTAGTTACAATAATTTTATACAACAATCTGTCCTATCAGTAATGATTGTTGTACAACGTTAGAGGATGGGCATTTAAAGCAATATGACTTTGGTCGAGTACTATAGCTCTACCCACGATCTTTGAAAGTATTCAAACATTATTCTTTTAACGCACTGATCGAAGGGAAAGACCTCTCTACACATGTGTACCCTTAGGTTTATCGGTGTAATCCATTGTTAGTGGGTGGGGGAACAATATTGTTTTGACGAATACCCTGGTACTATACCATTGCTCACAATCACCTTATGCCTTTAAAGGGATGGTACAGTTTGGGTTTTTGTTGTTGCTTTTTTAAAGATTTTTTTTTTCTTGAGATCATGAAAAACCTCATGAAATGTGAATTAGCATATCATTCTAAAAGGAATTCCATGTTCATCTGATGAAGTTTGGTTTTGAAAGAGATATCCAAAACAAAGCGATCTGTATAGTAAAAGGTGGAACCCATCTTTCACTAGGATAGCTTTGTTTTACTTGTTTTTAGATATCTCAACAATTTCAAACCAATATTTTATTAAATAACATTTTAATTCTTCTTCAAAGCGTATGCTTCTTTAACAGTTCATTAAGTGGTTTCTACGTATCTTGCAAAAAAAAAAAATAAATGCTGAGTGAACCCTCACCTCAACAAATACTATTTTGTTTTATCAAGTTATATTCGTTTGCCTTTCGTTATTGACGTAAACTTTCTGGGTCCCGTTGCATAAAACTTTTTTAGCAACCTTAAAAAATTCAGGTTGGGATTTGCCCAACCTGAATTTTTTAAGGTTGCTAATCTAAGAATGTAAAATCCGTTGCATAAAAACTCTGGTTGGGAGCTTCCAACCGGAATTTTGTGATTTCAACCGGAAAAAAGTCCGGTTGGAGTTTTATGCAACGGGCCCCTGTAAGACCGCTATGTAGCCCAATATATATATATATATATATATATATATATATATATATATATATGTATATATCCATTGATGCATTGTGTTTCTTTTTTAAATCTACGCCATATGTTATCATACATATATTAAGGAATTGGATTGTATTATATTAAGAAATTGAATGCAACTCATATCAAAGAAAACTAAATGGGCCATGACGCGAGATAAGGGCCCTTAGCGCCGCTGCGCGCAAGCGCCAGAAAACGGCGCGGAAGTTTGACAAAGCTATACGCGCAAAAAATATCAACTACACTGTAGCTAACTGCGCGTATATGTATAGATGAATCAAAAAGTAATAGGATTTGGACAAAACATGCTCTTTGAATGTCATAATGGGGGCATTTAGGAGTGGAATTTCAGAAAAAGGTTTGCATATCTAAATACGTCATAGTTCCTTCTACAATGTGGAGGTGAAAACTCATTTTCGGTATTTAATGCCCTAAGGGCCCTTTTCTCACGTCACGGCCCAAATCGTTTACCAAATGAATACATAATTCTAAACATTTCAAAGTGTTCAAAAGGATGAATTCACACATTCATATCTATCTCAAAATTCCAGTATTTACTAAGGAACATTGAAACAACAGATTACAAAATTCACATCGTTTCTTACAGTGTAATGTACCCAGATATTAACTAATATGCAAACACAATCATAGTTGCACTTTCCTACTGTGCTCACAACATGGCCGTACGTAGGGGGAAGGGGTGGAACAGATGTGTTCTATATTATTGGTGCGTTCTCTATAAAGGTGAATTTGTCCTTTTATTACAGTTCTCGCATCTTATTATCCTAGTGCGACATATGGCCTTATCAGATTATCGTGATACAGTATCTGTCACCACTCCATTTACTGCCATTTATTTTAGCATTGTCGATGAGCGCCAGGCATCTTAATGACCTAGTATACAGTGACCCCCGACACACACGCGAAATATATGGCAAGATTATAGCCATTTTCATCGTCCCTGAATGCATTGTTACTCATTGTCTAAATATCCTACAGGGCCCCGTTTCATAAAAGATGTTAGGATGTCAACTCTTGCTGGAATGACAACTTCCTATAGCAACAACCAATCAGGAAGCTGCATTCATGTCGTTACCATGACAATTGACATTCCAGCAAGGGTTGTTATCATATCAACTTTTTATGAAACGGGGCCCTGAAGTGTGCATCATCTCAATTTCATCTCAATCTCAATCTAAAAAATGCAAACGTTTCTACGTTAAGGAAGAGAAATCTACCCCATCAAAAATATTTCTTTTTCACCTCAATAAACTTGGTACATGTGAAAATGGAAAATGCAGAATGAGCGATGTCATAATAAACCACAATCTAGCCATTCACAATATGTATTTTTCGTTCTCTTTATTGACAATATTCAACAAACACAGTGTTCCATATCGTTGAGTTCAGTTCTTAAAATCAAAAAGCACCCTGGTCTAATTATATCTCTATATGTTTAATTACCCGGTGAAGAGGCATACGCTGAAACAAAAAACCAAAAAAACCAAAAAACCAAAAAAAAAAAAAAAAAAAGTGATAGCTACTACAATTTACCCATCTACATTGTTCTTGAATATTTATTGTCTTACTTTATGCTTGGAAAAAATTCCAAATATTCCCCCCCCCCCAAAAAAAAGAAAAGAAAAGAAAAATGAACATGATTGTTGACTTTAAAAGTGCAAAAGCTCGGGACCTCGTGTGGGAGGGAGAATAAACTCTCCCCACCCACCTATAATGCTAGGTCGTTGCACCCCCTCCGTTGCACCCCCTCGCTTGCGTGTTCCCAAATAGCGAGCATTAGATCTGCAAACACTGAGACGACGCTAATTAGGCCGAAAATGGTGTACTGCACCTGCACGAGACAGCTGTTTCTATATTCCAACTCGGGAGGCTGTTGCGTCGTCGTAGCGTTCGCGTTGCAGATCTAATGCTTGCTAGTGACAAGCCCATGACAACTGCAAAAAGACACAAAGGAGAAAGAGAAAGTAGGCCTACCATTTGGACTCACCTTCCAGTCGAGTGTTAAATAAAATATAAAAAAGGAGCAAAAAAAAAACACACACACACACCACATGGCTGTGCTTCTTACTACATGCTACGTATCGAAAGGAAAAAAAAATAAAATTACTCAAGGGTCATGTTAGAATTGCAATGTTAGAACTAGGCCTACACAGGTATCGGTGCAGGATATTTGGCCTTCGAAATTGTGCTTGAGACATCATGTAAGTAAATAAATCTTTTAAAAAACTATTCGACGTGTACTAGAAATCTGCTTTAAAATATACTCGACTTCATCTTTGAATTTATTACAAAGGTGAGGATGATATCACCTATATTCCAATTGGATCATCCAACGTGACTGTGGCTGTGACTAATTCTGATAATTCCGGTTTCGGTGAGTGCTTTTAAGTCTATTTCGTATTTACCAGTCAATTAGAGATCATATAGTTGTAGATCTACGTAATCACACACACTTTGTTGATTTTTTTCCCCAATTAGTTTCTGATCAGTGCTAATATTGCATTATTCTATGTCCTTTTTCTATCCTTCCCGGTAGGCCTCTTTGTCAATGAGACATTTATTCTAGGAAATGACCTTGAAACCCTCGTTGACACACCAAAGAGAACGTACAGTGTAGGTGGTATGTTGGTGAGCTACTCTCTGACTGGGACGACCCGCGTTATCAAGTCACTAACAGAACCAACAAGCGAGGTCCTCGAATTTTTTATTTCGCCATTCAGCGTCACGAATGTCGTTTATAACTACTGTGCAGCAGTGACAAACAGTCAGGAATCAAATTCCACTCTTAGTCCCGTTGTATCCCCGTGCGCATCCATGGCTCCGTCGTCCGTAGCATCTAGCCATATCACGACGCCTTCTCGGTCATCGATAGCCCCCGAGATGTCATCAAGTTTCCAGGAGCCAGTTTCATCTACAGTGCATTCGCCATCTTCCTCACCGATGACTGAAGAAGTTTCAAGCTCCGTGATGATGCTCACGTCATCTCCTGTTCTCGTGGCACAATCTCTAAGCGCCATTGGTCTACGTTCTACAGGGGCCACTATGCAAACTCTTTCAGATGTTCAAATATCTTCAACCAATCAAGTACTTGGCTCCTCCTCGCTGACTCTAATATCGTCTTCGGAATCAACAATACAGCGATCATCCACCCTTTACTCATCAAGTTCTCCTTTCGTTGTTTCATTGCACTCCTCGCAAACGGTTCCTGTTTCGTCAACTATGGACGCTTTACGTTATTCTGTATCACCGTCGCCAATGCCCAAGTATACATTGCAGACACAGTCCATGTACACGCTATCCAGTGCTCCTACAGTAACGGCGACTCCACCATTGTCAACCGAAATGGCCTTATCAGCCGATCAAATATCAGTCCACATCACTTCTGCAACACCAACACCTAGGCTTAAATCAACACCGAAAGTCATTTCAAGCGAAGAGAATTCCCCAAGCGTTCTCTCTCCCACTCCAACTACACAGCTGCCACCAACAACCACAGACAGAACTGAAGCTGTAACAGGTGCGTTCCGTTAATTGCCGTTTAAAGTTTAAGTTAACAATTTTTTTTTTTAGTTTACCATAAAGTTGCAATAAATTGTATGATTTCAGTTAGTCCTTACCACGTCATTACGAGAAAAGTTCGAGTTGCATCACATATTCACATTGGTATTAATAACAGTTGCAAAATTAAGAGTCTGTGTATTCGCAAGAAGAGCTTGTAGCTCCGGTCTTATGAAGTGATGTTACATTTGCGATTCAAGCTGCTAAAACACCAGGCCCGTAACTAGGATTTCTATGGGGAGGGGGGTTCAAAATTGGAAATAGTGGGCCTTTCTGAGGGAGTTCAGCAACCAAGCGGGATAGGGTCTCACTCTGGGCCGGTGGCAGTGGCGTACCGTGGGTCAAGACATGGGGGGGGGGGGGGAGGGGGCACCTCGTGGAAAAGTAATTTTGAGGGTGTGTATGCTTGTGCGTGGGTGCGTGTGTATGTGTGTGTGCTGTCAGTCTGCAAACTTAATGGGGACTACAATACATAAAGGAATGTGATACATTCCACAGCGCAGTCATTGAGCAACATTGTCACGAATAGGACTCTTCCTTTTACTGTACTTATATATTCAGGGGCGGATCCAGGAATTCCGTACAAGGCCGCACAAAGCGAGGGGGCGTATAGCGACCAAGCCCGAGCGAGCGGAGCCAGCGAGTGTGGGGATGGGGGTGGGGAAGGCTGTGGGGAAGGCTGTGGGAGGGGGTGTCCCCCTCCCACGGTAGGGAGATTTTTTTTTTTTTAATATTTATGTTGGTCATCTTGCGATTTCATGCAAACTTTTGGTAGATTTGTAAATGATTTTGTAACTCTGAATATTTCTGGAAAAGGGAATGGAAATATTGTTTTACTCGAGGAATGTGAAATATGACTGCAGTAGAATTATATAAACATATTTTCTGCGCTCATTAGATGATTGATTGATTGATTGATTGATGTTGATGATGAATAAAATGTAGCTGCATAATCCCAAGATTGCATTAATTATAAATCATTAATTGTGATCATGTTCTTCACGACGAAATGAGTTTGTATATGGGTGAGAATTTTGAACGATGTACAATTGCCAATTTTCGCACCTTATGACATTCTTTCCCTTAGAACAAGCCAGGATGATCTAAGAAACCAGATTTTTTCATGTCATGTCAAAGATTCGTAAATATCCTTTCAGGAAATGTATGGTTTGGTTGACTTTTGCCTGATATTTTTCATTTGACAAGGACTTAAAGCGTAAAAATATGGTAAAAACGCTATTTTCACAATAATTTTTGTTTTTCAAACTAATGATGTGCCTTTTATATGGTACGTGGCATTTAATATCTGGCCATGTTCTGGATCTGACATATCATGGGTATGTACCACAAAATGATAAGAACTTTATGAGCACGTATGAAATTACAGAGAACAATTGAAATATCAAAGCCCTAAACAGACGAACGTCCGTGATGCTTTTATTTCTATCGCTGCTGCAAATTCTACTTTGTTGTCCCAACTGTAATGTATACGAAAATTTGGTGTTCCACCTAATGAACATATCCTGCAAAAATTGTACGTCTGCTGGCTGTACATGGGACGTAACATTATTTTATGCAAAATTATACTCAGTTTTCGTCACGGACGTGCTTCCGCTATTTTCTGATAAAGATCGTAGCCCATTAAACGTTATTGGCGATATTGTTCTGAGTCGTAATCAACTAAGATCTAGCCACACGATAATATGTTTGTTTTGAGTTTCTGTCCATCCTTTGTCAAATAGGAACCGAAATTATATTTTTAGACGAACCTCCGAGAAAAAAAGTACGTCCGTGATGATTAAAACGTTTTCGAGTGGGACACCATCTTGCTTTGATGGCGAAGGTACATTTTACCTTTGGCTTTCTAGCCGAGGAGCTGCATGTCATTTTTGGAGCGGACTCAGGCTCGTCTGCAGTTTTTGGACCATGCAATTTACCGAAAACCAAGCAAATAATTGATATTTTCTCTGAAAATTCACCTCCTGATCCCCCTCTGAGCAATACATATATGTTGAAAGGATGTCAAATTTCTTTTAATTTTCATTGACAATACTTTTTCAAATTTTTGAAAGAGTTAGGAAGGCTAGGTACTCACTGCCGATTAGTTATCCGTCCTGGAACATGACCCTAGTAGTAGAACGAACGTCCGTGACAATTCCAGCGAACGTCCGTGACGTATGCAATCCCACCGATAGGCATAACTTGTCCCGAAAGTGTCCTGTATTCTTTAAAACTTTTGACTCCAATAGCGACAAATAAAGTTTTACAAAGTAAACAATGAGTTTAGAGCAGTAGTTTCAGAATTTTTAAGGCGTTATGTGATCATGATAACCACACAGTTGAAAATTTACTCACAATTTTACGCTTGTTTTCCCTATAATTATACAAAAACAGCTTAACACTGAAAACAAAGTTATAGGAAAATGGAATTTTGCATAATCTGTAATTTCTGTGCATTCAAATTTCTTTCTAATGAGGTTCTGGAGACAATTTGTACTGTTACCGGTTACAGGTTCTGAAAGTTTCGCTCATGGACGTTCTGTCCGAGAAAGAAAATTTCTGATAATTACAAATATATCACTGCACATTAAGTTAATGTTACTTGAAAATATTACCAAATCACCGAGTCGCTCGTACCCAAAAGTGAATAACGTTCAGCACTCAATTTACCTGTAATAACAAACGGAAAACGTTTTGGTCACGGATGTTCGTTGGTAGAATAAGTCAATGGATTACATAGTAGGAGAAAGAAGAACAGTGCCACTTTTTAGTGACAGATGCTCCAAGTGTTTATCTTTTGAGTATGGCAGCTGCCGTCTCAAACAGAACACATCCAGTTTTGGTCTCCATAACGGACGTTCGCTGTAATTGTTATGATATTAAATGCCCTAATTCTTTCTTATTTTTCTCTTCACGACGATTTTTCTCTCATTCCCTACGTAGCCTGAACATGCTGCGACCAAAAAGAAAAAAAAAACAAAAAAAAAACAAAAAAACAAATCCGAAAAGTGCTACGCAATCACATTCAGGATAATGACGGAATAAGTCTGTAATGGGCATGTATTGAAGAACAAACGGAAAAGTTTCAAAAGGACGTGGAAGCAGTTGAATGAAAATGAGAGAAAAAAAAACAGAGAAGGGATCGAGCTCTAACACACAGACAAAAGAATTGCCAGTGCACTCCCGTTATACCAAATTCCTCTGGAGAAGTTTTTTTTTTTTTTTTTTTTTTTAGTTTGTTTGTTTTATTTCATTCATCGAGATGCCGTCACAAGCGAACAAAAATAATGCAACATACAATTATTGTCTGATGAAAACACGCAAATCCTCCGCTTATCATGACATGGTGTTTTTTTTTTATACTCATCAATGAAAAACAATGTTAATTTGTAATTCTTTGCAAGATTTTTTTTTTTCCATTTTACATTTAAGAGACAGAGAGATCGTCAATAATTTGTTTGTGCTTTTGTGTTTACTTTGGAAACACATGCTAAAAAGGCAATGATTAAGAATAGGTTTAAGGTTGCACTTTGATACGTTCGCTCTTGCAAAGATTCGTTACTCCGAATGTCCAAAGGTTTGTTATTCCGAAAATGAAAAAAAAAAATGTTCGTAGTTAACTCAGGAGGTTTCTTATTACAAATGTTCTTATTCCGAAAGTTTGTTAGTCCGAAAATCAAATATTAAGGTTCATTATTTTTAGGTCCGTTCTTCTAAAAGTGGAATGGGCCTGATATTCGTTTAGGTGAAAACGATTATCATGAGGTTTTGAAATGTGGAGGATTTGGTTGTTAACTTGTTTCTCCACATTTGGATAAGCGAACCTGATTTTTCATGTTCCAATTAATAAACCTCTCGATTAACCTTCGGAGATTCCTATCATTTACCGAATATAAAAGCTTTATGATTATACGAACTCTATCAATTTTCAGATTGACAAACTGTATGAATAACGAGCCTCCGAAATGACGCGCTACAAAATGTTTGTTATAACAAACCATAATTGTATAATATCGAAGTCACAAACATCCATCCAAGTTATGGACTATTGTGTCTTGTTACGACGAAACTTCGCAGTATCGAACATAATAATCATTTCTGACTAATGTAATAACACATATTCTCCTCGGTAACAGTGTGTAACACAAGGAGCAAACGCAGAGGGATTTCTTCCTAACGTATTCGTTTGCCCTCCCCAGCTAAACTTCGTATTTCTATAACGGAGTACATTTCTTTTGTTTTTGTGTGTTAATTCTTTGTCATAATTAGCTGTGACCATGTTCGTTACAAGCAAATTTTGCATTGTAGACTTTAGATAACAAATTTAGGACCTGAATCTTTACTTCGTGATAACGAAATTTTGATAAATATATTCGTTCTCAAGGATGGACTACGTCACTGAGATTACACGTACGTTTGTACGTTCATTTACGAGAGATGGAAAAATTGTTTTAATTCCTCAGTGTGAAAAGATAAACAAGCTTTTATAATTGCGAATTGGTAATATCTATTCAGGATTTTGTAGAGGAGTTTGTTCTCGACATGAAATTGCTGTTTGTTGTGAGTAGAATGCGTTTCCAACTCAAGAGAGTTGCATTGTTCAATGTCTTGTTTGTTCCGAACGTCCGTGAGCTATATGCGAACCTCCGTGATGAAAACTATGCTATGTTTGTTGGGTTATAGAGACTGCCTAGATCAGATACATCTTAAAATGGTATGTTATTATTTGGGTGTGAGGATTAAAGTATGGGATAGTGAAATAAGAGGTCAAAATATTGAGTCTCTGTAAAATGCGCTTAAAGTGGAGAAAGTGTTTAGCGGAGGAGCAATATTTCAACAGAAATGACGAATTTGCTCAAATCATCAGTTGTCTACCATTACGTACAGGTTAAGAGTACAAGCTTAATATTCTGCCAACACGTACACATGTCCCTTAAGATATTTCGTTACGATTTTGAATTGAATCAGGTCTTTGCAAACTATGTTAAATGGTATTCAAATGTATGTGCAGTACTATTCCTCACGGATGTTCGCTGCTCTGGACATGGTAAACTTCCGCGGTGAATAAAAACTTGTTCCTCTGGGAAAATCCTAGTATAATTGGGATCATATTAAAGCTTGAGTTATACTCTTTCAGGTAAGATAAATGATTTGGAGAATTTCCTACTTTTTAAATTTTGCCTTGTTTTGGCTCAATTTTACATCGTTCAAAATTCTGGCCCATATGCGCGAGCGAGCAAAGCGAGCGCTGAAGAATACACATATTTATAATGTAGATCCAGGAATTCTGTAAAGGGGGGGGGGGGGGGGGGGAGCTGACTAATATTTCTGGTGCCACTTCCGGGTTTCATTTCATTTTTTCTCTTCATTTCTTTTGTTTTTAACGAAAAGTAAAGGGGGGCGGTTGCGCCCCCCTCAGGATCCGCCTCTGCAGAATCATCATTTACTATCCATACTTGTGTTTGCGACCGAGCGAAAGCGAGCCTTCGCCTGAATGCTCTTTTCATGTGTCTTGAATACATATGTCATCATTTTTACTCAATAAATATCTTTCCGAAAAAAATAAGTTTCAGGTGCAAAAATTCCTATCTTTCTTGTCGGCGCAATGTTTGTTACATGGTAGAAGTTTTCCTCACATTGATTATTGAATGACGGTGAGAAACGACAAATTACTGGCAGCAACATCAGGAGAAATGCGTAACAAAAATGCGAGCGAGCGGAGCGAGTGAGCTTGAAAATGTTGACATTTTACGGTCCAAAAGACTGCCGTTAGTAGCTATATTTTTTCGCTTTGGAAATTAAAGGGGGCGCACATACCTTATAACAATACCCTCTAAAGTCATTCCATAATTATACATGTCTCCAGAATCATCATTTACATGTCTTAATTGTGTGTGCGAGCGAGCGAAAGCGAGCCAGCGACTGAAGATACATGCTTTTTTCATGTGTCTTGAGTACAACATTTTTTACATAATAAATATCTTCCCTAAAAATATAAGTTTCAGGTGCAAAAATTCCTATCTTTCTTGTCGGCGCAATGTTTGCTACATGTTAACAGTTTTCCTTACATTGATTATGGAGTGACGGTGTGAAACTGGCAACATCAGGAAAAATGCATAACAATTAAATGCAAGCGAGCGGAGCGAGCGAGCTTGAAAATGTTGACATTTTACAGTCAAAAAACTGCTGTTTGTAGCTATATTTTTTCCCTTTGGAAATTAAAGGGGGGAGGGGGCGAATACCTTATAATAATACTAGTACCCTCTGAAATCATGCCATATATCCAGAATCATCATTTACTTCTCTTAATTATCTGTGCGAGCGAGCGAAAGCGAGCCAGCGCCTGAAGAAACATGCTCTTTTCATGTGTCTTGATTACATATGTGATCATTTTTACCCAATAAATATCTTCCCGAAAAAAAAAAGTTCAAGGTGCAAAAACTTTCTTGTCGGCGCAATGTTTGTTGTATACATGTAAACAGTTTTCCTTACATTGATGATGGAATGATGGTGTGATACTGGCAGCAACATCAGGAGAATGGCATAACTATTAAATGCGAGCGAGTGGCACTTGAGTGGAGCGAGCGAGCTTGAAAATTGTGACATTTTACAGTCCCAAACTGCCATTTGTAGCTATACCCCCCCCCCGTAGTTACGCCACTGCTGAGAAGAGTATATTTTCAAACGTAAAAACAATGAATTTTCCACCTTAATAGTTCGGTTTGACACATGTATCAGCTGTTGTTGTTTTATCTTTAAAAATCATTCTTCCGTCGTATTTAGAGCTTTGGGAAGAGATTTTTTTTTTTTTTTTTTTTTTTACATATTCAAGCGGACCCTGCTCGCAAGGGGGGGGGGGGGGAGGGGAGAGGAGGGGGGGGGGGTTCATTCGAACCCCCTGAACACCCCCCCCCCCCTAGTTACGGGCCTGAACACAAAGAAAAAAAGGAGAAAATAAAGAGCTTTTTGATCATAACATATCCTTTGATCATAACTTGAAATTATCATTCTTCAGCTAACGATGAAATGTCACGGAAAAGAATTTACTTACCACTCTGATGATTCATTATTCTAAGAGATTCAAAAATAACTCTTGAAAAAACCAAAAGGAAGCAAGGAATGCAAATTGAATGAAAGCAGCAACTTAATTGGAACACATCCGGTTCAATGAAATTTTTAGGAAAATTGGACAATCAATGCAAAAGTTATGAATTATTGAAGTTTTCGTGTATTATAATGACTGGATAAGGAGAATACTTCAGCGTATGACATTATGTGAGGAGAAAAATAAGGAAAAAAATGAGAAAATTTACCATACTTTCACCTTTCCAGTTTGATAATGAAAGAGCACTTGGCTAACCTCTTTCAGAAATCAGAGGGAATCATATCACTATATGTGTGTATGTCAGTAACAAGTTGTTGGAATGTGCAATTTTCATGAAAATTGATTTTTGTGGAATTCTTCTTTTATTTTCTTTATATTGTTGTCACACATGACGTCATAAACTCTAGAGTCTCCTTATCCAGTCATTACAACACCAAAAGGTTAACAATTCATAACCCATGCATCGAATGTCCAATTTTCCTCAAACTTACACTGGTGTTCAAATTCATGAAATTTCACCGATATCTTCATCCATGGACATATTGTGGTAGGGTCAATGGTTCTACTAATGTTGCTGCTTTCACTCAGTCCACATTGCTCTTTTGGTTTTGGTTTCCTTAAGCCCATTTCCAAATGAAACTCTTCCAAGGTCTCTGGATGGTATCGTAATCAGCGCTGCTTTGATTTGCATATCCACTGAATTAAAAAGGAGGAATTCCATTCTGATATTATGTCGTTTTTTTAAAGTATTTTCTTCCAAGTTAACGTGTTACTATCGGCACCCAGTGATATCCTGGTGGTTGTGTCAATGCCGGGAAAGCCGTATAGGTGACAGAAAAAGAAAGAATCACTGAATGGTGATATTGTTACAATTCAGATAACTGAGCGGCCGATATTTTACTACTACTCGGAAATGTAGTGTATGGGAAAAATTGTGCGTGAATATTGGATGGCTGTGGCTACCGGGTTTGACTGGTTTGTCGAAAAGGAACTATAGTATTATCATTCATACCGAGCAAAACAATTTGAAAATCGAACATTTCCAAGAAGCTCTAGCTTACACACAAGCCTCTTGGTAAAGTAGTATGTTTTCAAATAAACACAACTTTTTTACTAACAGATGAAAATGAAGATACAGTGATAATATTTGGCCTAATTTAGAAAGTTGTCGAAATGAGAATAATATTGCTCTACCTTCCATGGAAAACTAGGCCTTTGCGTACGGAATCTTCAGTTGCTATAAAAGGGTTTACTTTGACGGTTTATCTACTTGACATCCCCCACCAAAGAAAAAAAAAAACACGCACACCAAATAAATAAAAGAATAAAAAAGACATTAATAATTAAAAACAGTTACCATGATTTACAAGACCCTAACTCATCTGTAACTACTTTGCAGAAATTGATGCATGCCTCTCCTCACCCTGTCAAAATGGTGGCGCTTGTAGTTCCAGTAGGGGTGTTCACATCTGTGAGTGTCCCGAAACACACGATGGACGAAACTGTGAGACAGGTGAGTTTGCACCACTGGGTTACTAACTATGTAATGAGCATTGTAAGAACTGTGTGACTTAAAAGCAAACCCAAGGACGCATTGTGTGTTTGTGAATCATGAATAGCCACGTCTACAGAAGGAGGTGAAGTCTACCGACATTCTGTGTGCAGTCTATCTGTCCATCTTGTAATCATTATTATTTTTTTGTACCTACTGTAACGACAGCTCACTGGTTGAAGATGCTGTAAAGTTTAAATCATATGCAAGGGAATAGTAGGCTTATCTTTGAGTAACTAAGTTCCACTCTTTGACACCCGGACTAAAGTTGGGGCAACTTCCTTTACAAACTTCATGGAACTTTACGGAGAGATATTTGCGTAGCCTAAAAGCGCCACCTGTCCTATTTGCAGCTGTCCCTATTTGGAGCCGGTGTAGCAGTGGAAAGTGCCCCCCACCCCCCGATCTGTATGAGAGCCGGCCCCTGTTCGTACTGGACGACCCCTCCCGGAGCAAACTGTCTCACGTCAGAACAAGAAACTTGTTCAGGAGATAAAAATATCGAAGTTGACGCGTGAAGATCAGACTTTGGGAAGGTGCCAGGAATTCTGGCGAGGGGATTGAAGAAGTTTGGTGTTTTCAGGTTCCTACTCCCCCCCCCCCCTCAGTTGGAATGACGCCATTTAAACACACAAAATTGAAATTGTATTACAGGAGGGATACTACATGCCGATTTGTTGAAAATCCGTCATAAGGTTTTAAGGAAGGCGCTGAAAATGTGAAAATTCGGCCCTAACATATAAGTTTTGGGACTTTGAGACTCTACTCTCACCCCTTTTTGTATCAGGAGGGGATGCTCACTTTAATAAATTTATATCCATTTACCCTAGGGATGCTATTTCTATTTTCCAAGTGTGGTGAAATTCTGTGAAGGCGTTAATTTTGCACATTTCCCGGTAGCAAAACACAGCCCTCAACAACGACTCCCCCACCCATGCACCTACACCTCTTAACTCTTATTTTACAAGTTTGAATTTATTAAATGGTTGCGACGCTTTCAAAAACTGGTTTCTTTGATTATGTGCTTGTTTTTTATTGTCAAATCCTACAACCCCATCAAACGTAAGGAAAACATCGGAAAACTTGATTTATTATAATAGAATTATTGCTTTGATATAAATTGATGTTCACAAGATTATGTTATGTTATATCACGAGGTCGAAATGTACCCTTATACTTCCACATGTTGAATATGAAAAAGCTACAGAAAATAAGTGAAATTAAACGAAATAATAGATGAAGAGTGAAAATCATGAACTAACACTGTCGAAAATGCACAACAGGAGGTCAGAAGGAAAAGTTTTGCCATATCGGAGGAAGAGTCTGCATTTTAGCTGCATTGTGTTAAAGGGAGGATGTAGTTTTGGTTGAAACGGGACTTCTCGTTTCCAACTTTTTTTTTCTCGAGATAATGAGATACCCCTTTTGAAATATGAAACAACATTAGTGGGGGGCGCAAGGGATTTTTGGTTCAAATTTTTCCAAAAGCACCAAAATTTGGCACACATGTAGCCCAAACCATACTATTTCGATTTTTGATGGGCGCCAAGAAGGGCGCCCTCTGGGGCGGCCATATTGGCAAAATCCAATATGGCCGCCATATAGGTTTAAAGGTCACCTGCATTTGAAAACATAAAAGGGTTACAATCATTTAAAAAGTCAGGTTAAGAGGTTTTCTGGGTCAAGGAATTCGAATCTGAAGTTGTTTTTGTGGTTTGAAGTCAATTTTTCCTTATAAGGTCACCTTAAGGTCATATAGGGGTCAAGCCATTGTATTCATAACAGTTTATTGAAAAAAAAATGGCTTGCCCATGGTCAATATTCCAGGAATGCCAGCCTTAGTAATAGAATCGCAGTTGTCAACGGCTGAAAAAAGGCGTATTTCTTGTGAGGGGCGCCCTCCAGGGCCGCATATTTGCAAAATCCAATATGGCTGCCACCTACGTTTAAAAGCCAGTATAACAATTAAAAACCTTTAAAGTGTTACAATGATACGAAAAGTCAGCTGTAGCGGTTTTATGGGTCAAGGAATTCGATTCTGAAATTATTTTTATGGTCTGATGTCAACTTTTCCTTATAGGGTCTCCCTAAAGGTCATTTGGATTTTATGTTCACAATAGGTGATTTAGACTCTTGAAATGGCTTGCCTATAGTCAATATAGGAGGAATGCCAGCCCTGCTAATAGAATTGCAGTTGTTGAGGGCTGTGAGAGAGGGAGAGGTGGGCTTTCTCTCGAGTAACATCAATATGAATTATCTGCTTTCGTGTTAAGATTTCAAACACTAGGTATACACTCATGAATTATAATAAGAACCCCTTTCTGAGAGTAATTAGGTTTAAGGGATCTTACTCAGATCCTTATTTCACAATTAAATTTGAAGACTTGGTAACCCTTCAATTTCATTTTTAATGATTACTTACGGTAATTTTTTTTTTCTGCATCATTTTAATTATGGCCTGTTGTAATACGGCTACACAAGCTTTGAAGTAAGGTTCTGTACAAAGCTATGGAATATCATAGTTCATGCCACAATCATTTCAATAATTATTTTTACATTACAGGCGCTAAGAAGAAATGTCCTCACCGACTGGTCATATTTGCGGAATTCAATATATTTGCATTTGCTTTAATGACAGCCAAAAGAGCTAGTTAGAATTATGGGTAATGCCCTTTCAAAGAGTTTTCAAGATTTGATTATTGGATTATTATTTTCATCTTCATCTGCAAGGAATGCAATAAAAACATACATATATGAGAAATAGATTCCTATTGCTACCTAATATATTAATAGTTTAGCAATAAGGGGAGGTGGCTACTCTCTGTATTACCAGCGTTCTTGACGTTGCCACTAAAAAGAGAAATGTTTTTATTTCTCTGTTGCAGTTCAGGGATCCTCAATCACAATAGATATTCATAATTCAGATTCAAATTCAGTGGAATAATAATTATGAAGATCACTCCTAATCTGGATGAAAAAAGGAGAAAAATCTGTCGTGTTTAAGGGAGTTTTAGTACATCAGGTAGGCATCAATTTGCTATTTTCGAACTTGTGTAAGAAAGTTCGACTCTAAAGTCCTTACAGGAAATTTTATGTGCCTCCACAGCTAAATATGCCGTTCAGAGAACATGAAGGTCCTGGTGACGCCACGTAGGGAACAAGCATATTTCACAGGTGCCACAGTGACACCATTAACAGGGTACAGATTAGATATGCTGTAGTACAACTTCATGACACCTTCTAGGGTCTATTGAGATTCTATCCAAAGTGCTTGGACGCAAATTGGTATGATATCACAAGACTTTATAAGTTGGTATCTCGTTGGTCTGAAGACTATAGGTTGCAACTCTACGCATCTGGAGACGAGCCCAATCTCCAGGATTTGCCGGAGAATCGAACATTTTCGATTTTTTGCAGAGACTATTTTCGTCTTCCAGCTTGTCTCCGAGACGTCTACGAGACGTCTCTGAGAAATCTCCATCACTGTGGCCATGTCGTGGGGACTAAATTTGTCTGCAACATCTTCGAGATGTCCCCGCATATTGTGGAGGCCGTAATAACGTAATGGCGACGAGATGGAGAAGTCGCTGAGAAAAGACGTCTCTGATAAGTCCCTGCGACTGCAAAAGTCGTGCCAACATCCCCGTGACTTCCAAGCAAATAAGTTGTCCCTTTGTTTGAAGACGTCTTGAACGTCGCCCTGGAAATCGGTTTAGTTGTGATAGCGAAAATAATTTCTTCGAGACGCTGGCATTGCGACAATGTTCCTCCCGTCAGATAGGCCCTCAATTCCCTCCCCCACCCCCACTTTAAGTTTGCAGCAATATCAAACTACTGACCATGGCTCATCTGACAACTGCTCTACATTGTGCATTTTCACATTCATTCATTCATTCGTTCATTCATTCATTCATTTCATTATTTTTTTCCATTTCCATGTTTTCCACCTCCCAATGCATGACTTGAAAAAGCTGTGGTGCAGAAGAATGAAATTTGGTACTGAAGCATTGCGGAGAGTGGCTGATAGTACTAGCAATTGCCATGTACCTGTGCCATCTTTCCTCCAACTCCACTCCCTGAAGTCAGGGATCACATCATGACCCATGCTGTCATGATTCCAGTAGAAACTCACTTGCAGCAGCACTCATCTTCGAAATGTTGATACAGCGCCTCTTGAGCAGATAGGGTGGTTTCTGATGATCTGGTCCCACGTTATGACGAGATGATGCCTACCCTCGTTGACGCTGGCTGCCCCATAAACCTTGTTGCTCATCAGTCCTTGCTGGACATGAGCACGATTACTAAAGTAGTTAATGTGTCAGTGAGCTTTGGTTTGCTGACCCATACTACTTAGGCATTTTGCATTCCACATCAAAGCAAGTCTGAAGTAATGTCGCACCGTGTCAGTGCCTGATGTTGTGCTCTGGAAGAGAGGTATGCTGTACAGGAAAGACCACGACCCACCCGTAACTCCCTCAGATCAAAGGGATTAAAAAAAAGCACACTACCGAAAATGTGATGTTATGCTCATCCGTGCGACTGTATACTGTTTTCAGAAAATGCTTTCAGAAAACATTATGTCATCCTTTGTAAGGATGTCTTTGCATAGATCGCATCTAAGATGTTGGAAAGCTGAAGGGTTGTGAGATCACAATTCCTGTTGGATATTTCCGTCTCGAATCAGGTGCTCAGGATGAGTTGTCCGTCCAATTTATTCTTGAATATCTGTGCGCTGATAAATGAGGGCAGTTCTTTATTTTTCAATCGTAATTTTCAGGAAGACGCTACGCTCTTCCAATCATAACTTGAGATTTGAGTGGTGCCATCACCATCTCTTGTCAGAGGACTGCACAGTGTTGCTGCACAAAAATGTTAAGATTATTTTCTTCAGGATCAGTATCCCATACAACATCAATAGGTGTTCAGTCTCCCTAGTCATTTGCGCTTCCAGTAAAGAAACGGTTCCGTTTGATAAAAAGAGAATTAAAAAAAAGATAAGAAAAAACCTTCAGCTGAATTGTCTTCACCTACTCTGATAAGATACTGCCATTAAAGGACTTTAATGATCGAATTCAGTTAAAGAGGACCTCCGAATGATTTTCAGACTTTCACATTTGAACAACTAAAAATTAGTTCAACTGAGTACAGAGTTTCAGAATTTTTAGTGATTGGTATGAGGAATGAGAATGTTTTCAAAATCTATAACAAATTGCAATGAACAAGGATGATGACATAGCAGCCTCACCATAAGAATGCATGAGTTGGGGCTCAAGGAAGCAGAACAAAAGAAGAAGGCAAGCATAGATTTTTCACAGGTGAACTTGTTGAACAAGCGGTATTGTAATTGAATTACACTGCTACATTTCTGAAATAGATGAGGCTCTGATGTCATCGACACTGTTCAGTGTAATTTGTTTAAGATTTTCAATTTATTGGTTTCTCTGCTCAAGGACCACAATAAATTCAACAAATCTATACATGGAGCTGTCGATTTATGTACTACATGATGTGGAATTATGAAAATCGTCCGGAATGCCCCTTTAACTGCCCCTGTAGAATACTGGTCTGACCTCGATTGAGGAGCTCCATTCCCTGGGAGCTTCGGCCATTGCTTCCTTCACTGAAGAAGCAGACGCTGTCTTGTCAAGGGAGAACAGGCATACACCAATTTCAGCAGGAGGAGAATCATATCGCTTGCCAGCTGGAAAGTTATGTAATTGACCATGAAAGGTGACGAGGTGGCTCAGTCGGTAGCGTATGGCTTGCAGTCTAAAGACTTGTGTTCCGGCGCGGGTTCGAATCCCACTTATCTCAAGTCTAGCTGAGCAATGGTGTGTGTATTAGAGGTACAACACTTTGCACCCCATCACTTGGATATAAAAAGTGGAAGTCCCTTGTGTGTTAAGAATCACAAACCCAGACAGATGGAGATCCCGAATCGGCATTCCGTTATCGGAAAACTCAAGGTGCATAAATCGGTAAAGTGGTCCACCCCAAGTACATACAACTGACCAGCTAGTTGTATACGGGCTATCCAGCTATCTCGTCAGAAGGAAAAAAAGAAGACAAAATAAGATTAGGCGTGTTATTACCCTCTTTGCCATTGCACCCTGATTCGGCACCTTGGAATAGGATGGCGGCCGTATTTAAGCATGTATATATATATATATATATATATATATATATATAGATAATATATTGAAACAACGAAAGGAAAAACTGACCAGAAACAATAATTGATAAATAGTGAAAACTTTGAGCAAAGAAAATGAGAAAAGAAAACGAAACCAATGGAAGCCCGTTTTCTGTGCTCAAAATATATATATATATATATATATATATATATCTTAAATATAATTTTTTCATTTATTTGTCATAATCATTATTGATATGTAGGGGTATGGAACCGCTCTTGGCCCTAATTGACCATTAAAGGAGTATGGAAGAGGTGACAAATGGGACAAAATAGGGGTACCAGTGAATTGCAATTGAATGCTCACAGACACCATTTCGAAAAATGCCTGATTTGACCCTTATTTGACCTTGAAAGTGACCTTGAGAGGTGAGAGTGACCTTGAATTGCAGAAATGATATTTAAAATCACATTCTCTAACCCCGTAAAATCTTCCACATGGGATTCATAACATTAATCAACCTTTTCAATTTGCAACTGCAGTTGACCTTTAACCCGGATGGCGGCCATATTGGATTTCACCAATATGGCTGCCCCAAGGGTTTTTAGTCTTGGCGCCCATCAAAAATCGAAAGAGTATGGTGCAAGGGACCTATGAGCCAAATTTGGTGCTTTTGGAAGAATCTGAACCAAACCGCCCATTTTGAGCCCTTAGGCCCCCAACTACATGTAATTTTAGTGGGATTCAAAGTTTATTTGATGAATATTGGTTTTGAAATGGCTGAGATACCTAAAACAAAGGGATCCTAATAGATATTAGGATGTCTTTGGTTAACTTTGTTTTTGAATATCTCAGTCATTTTAAAACCGATTTTCATCAAATAAGCTTTGAATTCCTCTTAGAATTCCATGGTCTTTAAAATGTCATAACTGGTTTGTTGATATCTCGCAAAAACTTAAAAGCTCAATCTCATCTCAACCACTACTATACCATCCCTTGAACGTGCTTCTTG
This sequence comes from Diadema setosum, assembly GCF_964275005.1. NCBI lineage: Eukaryota > Metazoa > Echinodermata > Echinoidea > Diadematoida > Diadematidae > Diadema > Diadema setosum. The sequence goes on along the minus strand of NC_092687.1, from coordinate 17,868,769 downwards.
TTTAGTTGACTACGAAAAAGTAAAACTCATGGTATTGCTCAGTACTGACTTACCTTTACCATGTCTGTCATCATTTGTTTTTAATGCCCATCTGTTGACAGACGATATTTGCGTCATTATTTCCGAAGATTGTTAATCTGCATGTCTGTGCGTGTGTGTGTGTGTTCACATTAAAGATAGATTACGTGTGTGTTTCTTTTTGCTTGATTCCATCTTTCTCCGTCTTCATATCTTCGCAGCTAGAGGGACATGCAGCACAGGTCAAACGCTTTGTCCAGTGAGGGAGACATGTAATACAGACACAAACCTCTGTGAATGTGTCGGCAACAGAGTCCGGGATGAGAACGGGATTTGCCAAAGTACGTTGCTCTGTGTAGTGTCTGTATTAATACATTACATTACATTACATTACATTACATTACATTACATTACATTACATTACTTTACATTACATTGCATTGCATTGCATTGCATTGCATTGCATTACATAACATTGCATTGCTTTACTTTACATTACATTACATTTCATTGCATTACATTGCATTGCATTGCATTGCATCACATTTCATTGCATTGCATTGCATTGCATTCCATTCCATTGCATTTCATTGCATTACATTTCATTACATTTCATTTCATTACATTTCATTTCATTGCATTACATTACAGTTCATTACATTGCATTGCAATACATTTCATGACATGACATGTCATGCCATGACATTTCATGACACGACATGACATGACATGACACGACATGACATGACATGACACGACATGACATGACATGACGTGACATTGCATTGCATTGCATTGCATTTCATTGCATTTCATTGCATTGCATTTCATTGCATTGCATTGCATTACATTTCATGACATGTCATGACATGACATCATGACATGACATGACATCAGTGGCGTATCTAGAGAAAACGGCGCCCGGGGCAAGCGCGAAAATAGCGCCCCTAATTTCTGAAAAAGTGTTCCACCCCAACCCCATCCCGGTAGGGACTTTAAACAAAGTCCACATAATGTGCTTTTTCAAGCACTTAAAAGGGATCTTTTGAGATTGATTTAAATGTAATGAGTGTTGATAAATTTTGGCGAGCGAGCGCAGCGAGCGAGCCGAAAATTTTTGTATTTCAGCTTACAAAACATGGAATTCTTGTCATTTTTTGCTTATCAAATCTTACAATTCTAATAAAGATATAGTGACGGCCTTGTAGATAACGATTTATACCAACAAACTGAGGACTTAGAAAAAAATACTCTAAATTAATACGCGCGAGTGAGCCGAAATTTGTATATTTCCGCGGCATCATCACGATTTGTGCTTATCTCTCTTTTTTTTTTTTTTTTGATAAATTTTGACGAGCGAGCGCAGCGAGCGAGCCGAAAATTTTGTATTTCAGCTAACAAAACATGGAATTCTTGTCATTTTTTGCTTAATAAATCTTACAATTCTAATAAAGATATAGTGACGACGATAACGATTTATACCAACAAAATGAGGACTTTAAAAAAATACTCTAAATTAGTAGGCGAGAGTAAGCTGAAATTTGTATATTTCCGCGTCATCATCAAGTTTTGTTCTTATCCCTTTTTTGGGGGGATAAATTTTGGCGAGCGAGCGCAGCGAGCGAGCCGAAAAATTTTGTATTTCAGCTTACATAACATGGAATTCTTGTCATCTTTTGCTTATTAAATCTTACAATTCTAATCAAGATATGGTGACGACATTATATAGATAACGATTTATACCAACAAACTGAGGACTTGAAAAAATACTCTAAATTAGTACGAGCGAGTGAGCCAAAATTTGTGTATATTTCCGCGTCAACATTACGTTTTGTTCTTATCTTGTTTGATTTAGGGTCTTTTTGCGCCCCCCCCCCGTTTGTTCGAAACGGTTGGCGCCTTCTTTTGATCCAATGGGCGATCGCTTCAGAACAAAAGAAATTGCAGCCGCTGCTCTGTGAAACATTTTGCCTGCTAAATATAAAATGACATGTGTGAACACAAGAGACATTGGCATTTTCTCCGCGTCATAATCACGTTTTGTTCTTACCTTTTTTTTATATAAATTTTGGCGAGCGAGCGCAGCGAGGGAGCCGAAAATTTTTGTAGTTCAGCTTACAGAACATGGAATTCTTGTGTGAACACAGATAATAAACATTGTCATTTTGTCCGCGTCATCATCATGTTTTGTTTTTATCTTGTTTGATTTGGTTTTCTGTCCCCCCCCCCCTACCATTCTACCTCCCCCCTCTTCCGGGCGAGTTTTTTCTTGTTCTTTTCTTTCTTTCTTTCTTTCTTTTTTTCTTCTTCTTCGTTTTTTTTTTCTTTTTTTTCTTCGTTTTTTTTTTTCGTTTTTTTGCGCCCCCGAGGAGCGGCGCCCGGGGCACGTGCCCCCCTTGCCCCCCCCCCCCTAGATACGCCACTGCATGACTTTTCAACCCTAACCACAAACAGGACTGTGATGGAACCATGGAACTCCATAGTAGGACAACAGAAGGAAGCTACAATACATTCTTCAAATATTAATTTGAAGAATTAATATTTTTCGGGTGTGTGTGTGTGTGTGTGGGTTATATGTCCGTGGTCGAAATTCACCGAGTTTATAAATCGACTGTGTAAATAAACGTGACACGTCATGTACGCGAGACGTCTTAAAAAAAAAAAAAAAAAAAAAAAAAAACCGGAAAGCGTGCTGACACGCGCATGAGCAAGTTATGCCTGTTTCGCACTTGGTTTTAGTCTGGGGACTAAATTTAAAATTTGAACTTTATTTTAGCTACCTTCGTAACGTCGGGCCAGTGTGTAATCACTTTTGACATTCTGAGTCAACAGCATAGAATCAAAGTCAAATGTTTATATTACCAAGTACATATTTATGTAATAGTATAATGTATATGCTTGTGTGTGTGTGTGTGTGTGTGTTGTGTGTGAGTGTGTGTGTGTTGTGCATATTTTGCTTACATTAATTCATTCATACATACATATACAACACATTTCTCCAAGTTCCACACTCCTTTCTTGATTGATATACTCTCATCTAACAATTCGAAAGTTCTCTCTTGCTCTAAAGCAAAGTAGCCCAAAATCAACGGAATAATGTTTTAGCTGCTGAATTCATGGGAATGACGAGTTAGCATGATGAGATAACGACCCATTTCAAATGCTCTTACCTTATAGTGTGTGGATATGGAGGGATGCCTTTTTGTCTTGATGTACAATGTTGACACTGATTAACGTGCCCACCATTAGAATTGTAATGTGGTTCAATAATGTTCGGTTTGTTTAGCCTCAGGCCTGCTACAAATCAGCTTCACAATACTGACGATCGATGGCGATGATTCCTCTTTCTTGACCATCGTCACAAATCCGTCTTCATCAACGTCTGCGGACTTTCGGCGACGCATAAGACTGACGGTAAGGCCATCTAAATGGTACATGCATGTGAAGTTACATTTCCAAATGTATAGTCTTCTTAACAGAACTTCAGGTAATGCTCTTGCATTGAAGACGAGGAACTAATAGGGCAGTAGTATTTTAGCGTATTGTTACAAGTCGTTGAGGAATTTCTGGGTAAGACCTATATTTCTTTTTCTTTCTATGCCAATAGAACCCTTTAATATAAAAAAACCCCCAAAAAACTATCAACTATCACAGTTTAGTGGAGCGCAGGCAGAGGTGTAACGGCTATCTATTTTTGGCATGTTCTTATTCTCAGTAACCCATTTCCTCCCCTTCAGTCATCGCATGCACTAACTTCAATAATTCGTCAGTCTTAATATGGTTATTTTATGTTTAAATGAAGCCATTGTATCAACATAATGATCAAGTAGGACCTACATTCTAATTGAAGTCTTTCATGTGCGCTTTTAAATCTTTCCGCTTATCCTCCGTCTGTCGCAGTTGTCATCCATTTTCACCAGAAGTTTCGGGAACTCGTTCTTCGGGGTCAGCCTGATGAGTTATCGACTGGGGAGTCTCGAGGTCGATGCCGACCTCCAGTTCGCCGACGACACCTCGGAAGTCGTGCCCGATCTAGAAGACGTCATGGAGGCATTCACTTCCTCCCTGGACAATGGTGTGGTAGATGGATTCACTATCGATCCATCAAGGACCACAGTTACTGGTAAGACAAGATTGTTGCGAGGCAGATATCATATCTTTGTTGTCTGTACTACTTTCTTTAGAGATTAAGGTCGGGGGAGGGGGGTAAAACGAGTTCTTCCCCCAAAAGTGCCCCCTGTAAAAAATAATTAATCAATTATTTAAAGACCAAAATGAACATTAAAGGCATTTTCTTGTCTAAAAGTTGTCAATTTCATATTGTAATACACTAATAATATACATTATGCATACACTAATACATGTATTTACTTATGAGTAAATTTAGTGTATAGATGGCAGCCCCACGTCTTCCAGTGTGCCCACTGAAACATTCCTTTAGTAAACCTTTCATTTTTCCTTTTCTTCTATGCTTTCTACGGGTCTAGGACTTGTCCCCCGGAGGACAACTCCCCCGGGGACTACTCCCGCGGGGACTACTCCCACCTGACAAATCCACCGGAGGACGTCTCCCCGGAGGACTACTCCCCCGGAGGATGTCTCCCCCGGAGGATGACTCCCCCGGAGGACGACTTCCCCGGGGGACAACTGCCCCGGGGGACAACTCCCGCAGAGGACCACTCCCCCGGGGGACCACTCCCCCGGGGGTCCACTCCCCCGGGGGACAACTCCCCCGGAGAACAACTCCCCCGGGGGACGATTACCCCGAAGGACAACTCCCCGGGGGACAACTCCCCCGGGGGACAACTCCCCCGGAGGACAACTCCCCCGGAGGACAACTGCCTCGGGGATGTCTCCTGGGGGACAATCCCATACTGAACAGAATTTTTTTTTTTTTTTGTGTGTGTGTGTGTCCTAGAAATTAGAATTAAATTTATCTGTGTAAAAACAGTATTCTTTTTACATAAAATTTAAATTAAAGTTGGCGTTACCTAAGACACGTCCATCTTTATAACAAAGTTTTTGAAATCTCAGCACAAAGTTTTTACCATTGTACATGCTACATGTAAGGTCGAAAAAAGTAGAAACGCAGGTCCATTTTATCACTGAAAGTTGGTCAAGAGATAAACGCATTGACGGAAACACGCTTTTGAGGGGAGAGTTCATTCCTTAGCATGTACCTGTTATTCTTCATTATTTTTTGATATTTTAAGAAGTCCATTCTTTGATGATTTTCTTTTTCTTTTTGCAATTCATGATTATGATAAGGAATATGTTAAATGAAAGAAAGATATCATTCAGAGGGGTGAAGGCTCAAGTTTTTGAGTTTCTTCAGTTTGTCTCCCTCTACAAAGGAATATGTTGTTAGAAATACCCTTTTAATGGGGTTATGATTTTTATCTTAGATTCTTATGATAGTTACTATCCTGTATGTCACTGTCAGTAATTTCATCGTGCAATTTTCATTTGTTATGTTGACTGTGAATTTATCTGAACATCATTACAATTCTTAATGTCGGAGAAATAATTGACAGAAAAAAAAAATGAATATTCTGTTCCTGAAAAGACGTGAACGTGTGAAAAGGTAATATCTTCCAACCGGCATTAGGCACTATAATGCAGAAACAGTATTAGCACTGGTTGCACAGTTACCATGCATCCTGAATGCACCAGCCACATACCGGTATCTGCATGACACACGTATAAAGTAACCCTTGCTGTACTATTGTTGGTAGAAAACACCAGATTGATAGCTAGAACTTGTTATTAAGAGTATGGTAGTCAATACTACTTGAAAAAATACAGAAAAAAGTGCAAAAAATGGCAGTTGGGGTAGGGGTAAAGGGCAAGGAAATTTTATGCCTAAATATGGGCAAAAGGTTAGTATCATGTGGAAGATTAGGTTTTACACTAAAATTATCATTATAATCCATTTCCTTGACCCCCAAAACATGGGGTTAGACACCAAAACCATCACAATTGACCAAGAAATAGCCGAGTTATAACCAGAAATGTCTTTTTAGAGCCGAAACGGCGACTAGCTTTTCGGCCGGGGCACCCTGGATTTCGCATTTTTCATTCTTTTTTCAAAAATGGTGTCAGTAGGCACAAAGTCATCAAACTACCTACAGGTGTGATGAGCATGTTCTGAAAATGTCACCCTCTTTAGCCCATCTCTAAGAGATATCAAAGGATGACGACTGTAATATTTAGGCTGTTATTTAGAGAATTCCTTAGTTGTTTCTTTAATCAGTCAGAATAAGCACACGATCTTGGCAGTAATTTGTTGTATTACGATCATGACGAGTTTGAACAATGCAAATGCTTTAGCGATATCGATTGCATCGGATGCCCAAGGGAAGAAACGGACACTGGTCAAAAAGTATATGTGCACATTTTGTTAACACGCAGGTGATAGGTTGATATGTTTTATTCTTCTAGGTCTTGGGTGCAAGTAAGGAAGTTTGCTGAGGTAGTACATCTACCTCCGGGGTTTCTCGATAGGGGTAACTATAGAGCATAGCAACAGCATCATCTCTATGGGGATTGGTTGGTGCTGCATAGCTACAACGTAGGCACTAGTCTGTGCGTTCAAACTGTACTAATTTCAAACATTTGGCATCTCCCTTTCTTTAGAAAAGTAAAGGTTCTCTTTTTCACACAGATTTTTTCATTTATCAACTACCACTGGAACTTAATTAATAAGCCATTGTCTTTTTAGGATTATCATGGCAATTATTTGATACGTTGTTCACACAATATACTTGTCCAATTTGAGTAATAATGGAAATACGTCTTGTATGGACGTGTTTGACTTGCCATATCTTATATCTTACATTCAACTTTACTACATGTGTAATCATAGCAACACATCTTATAAACACAAACATTACTGATACTCTTGTAAAGTGAGTAACACTTCACTTCAATGTTGAGATATCACGGCTTTGTATGACACATTACAACGCACTCTTATAACGACGTAAATTCAATCTCGCTCTTCACACTTGGAGGAATACTTGTGATTGCTTTGTAAACTGTACGTTTGTTCACTTTTAGAAATGTGTTATTTTTGTCTTTGAAGAAACGTTAATCATTGTTTCTCTTATTATAATCAACAGAGCTGTTACTTTGGATAAGTTAGATGAAACACTTTTATTGCACTCAAAATGTAACCATATACTCTCCAGATGAATAGTTCAACATCTAAAACATTATCACAATCCCGTGATCATTGTCATTTCATTTCCCGTCAAATTCCGGTATCTATCCTATAAAATAGATAAGTTTTTACACTGGTCCATATTTTTGACCTGATCTTGTGATACGATATTACGTTGAGTCATCTAGCTTTGTTGCATTAAGGATTGTTTTCCGCTGTACCTCTTCTGATGTCAATTCTGTTTTGACAGGAGCATTTTCCTTCACATTCCACTATGCAACTTCTTGGAAACTTTGTCTTTGAAACAACAACAGCATCTTTCCAGAGATTGTTTTACATTCGCATCTTCACTTGTTCTCCTTCTTTGAGTGGAGAGAGCTTTTTTTTTTTCGCTTCGATCAAAGTAATTTTACTGCACTTTTGTTTCTTGGCCAGCTTTGTTTGCACATTCTTTATTACTTTTGGTTTCAGCAGCTGGCTAGCTGTTGGCAGGGTGGTCCTTGTCCTCCTCTGCATCAACAATTGTGCAGGACTAGCATCTAGCCCATCGATCGGTGTGTTCCGATAGTCAAGAAATGCCAAATCTGGATCTGTTCCATCTCTCATTGCCTTTTTCATTAGACATTGCGATTTGTACTGTTTTTTCCACTTTCCCATTGCTATGTAGAAAGTGATGAAGACGTGACATGCTTGAATTGGTACTGACAAGCAAACTCTTTGAACTGGTCACTTGTAAACTGTGTACCATTATCTGATACCACAATCTCCGGTATACCATTAGGTGCAAAAGTGTTGTTTGCATACTAACTTCAATTACTCTTACGCTAGACATTTTTTTTTTCATGTTTAAACGTTATCAAATAAAACTCTGTGAAACAAAACTCAATTTTCAATTAATTGAAACTCGAATCATCCCATCTTTGTGGTTGAGAGATTTGTGTTGGTCTTGCGGGTGTGCTTTCCCAGGGCTGTTGGAAGATAATACCTTTTTACACGTTCAAGTCTTTTCAGGCACAGAATATTCATATTGTTTTCTGTCAATTATTTCTCCGACATTAAGAATTGTAATGATGTTCAGATAAATTCACAGTCAACATAACAAACGAAAATTGCACAATAAAGTATTACTGACAGTGACATACAGGATAGTAACTATCATAAGAATCTAAGATGAAAATCATAACCCCATTAAAAGGGTATTTCTAACAACATATTCCTCTGTAGAGGGAGACAAACTGAAGAAACTCAAAAATTTGAGCCTTCACCCCTCTGAATATCTTTCTTTCATTTAACATATTCCATAATTATCATAATCATGAATTGCAAAAAGAAATAGAAAATCATCAAAGAATGGACTTCTTAAAATATTATAAAATAATGAAGAATAACAGGTACATGCTAAGGGATGAACTCTCCCCTCAAAAGCGTGTTTCCGTCAATGTGTTTATCTCTTGACCAACTTTCAGTGATAAAATGGACCTGCGTTTCTACTTTTTTCGACATTACATGTAGCGTGTACAAAAGTAACAACTTTGTGCTGAGATTTCATAAACGTTGTTATAAAGATGGACGTGTCTTAGGTAACGTTAACTTTAATTTCTAAATTCTATATAAAAAGAATACTGTTTTTACACAGATGAATTTAACTTTAATTTCTAGGACACGAATAAGAAACATCTCTGTTCAGTTATGGGATTGTCCCCCAGGAGACGTCCCCGGGGCAGTTGTCAGGTGAGTGGAGTTGCCCCCCGGGGGAGTTGCCCCCCGGGGGAGTGGTCCTCCGGGGGAGTGGTCCTCCGGGGGAGTGGTCCCCCGGGGGAGTTGTCCTCCGGGGGAGTTGTCCTCCGGGGGAGTTGTCCCCGGGGGAGTTGTCCCCCGGGGGAGTTGTCCCCCGGGGGAGACGTCCTCCGGGGGAGTAGTCCTCCGGGGGAGACGTCCTCCGGGGGAGTGGTCCTCCAGGGGAGCTGTCAGGTGGGAGTAGTCCCCGGGGGACTAGTCCCTTCGGGGGAGTTGTCCTGATACGGTTAAAATCATAGCCCTTTGCACTGATTTGTTCCCACTATATTCAATTCTCTAGAAATTTGCTTTTAAATGCTCTGTAAACGCGACTTTTGTAATCTGTTGTTGTTGTTGTTGTTTTGCAAAAGGTCCTTACCGTGGGAGAGGGTACCCCCCTCCCACACCTACCGCCGCTCGGGTCGCTTCACTCCATCGCCGAGGATCTCACGCCGTCACATAAATGTACCCCCATTGTATGCTAAAATCATAGCCCTTTGCACTGATTTTTTTCCCACTATGTTTAATTCCCTAGAAATTTGCTTTTAAATGCTCAATAAACGCGACTTTTGTACTCTGTCTTAACAAAAAGGTCCCTACTGCGGGAGGGGGTATTCCCCCTCCTTCACCTCCCAACCGCTCGGTCGCTTCGCTCCCTCGCTAAGGATCTCACACCGTCACATTAATGTGCCCCCGTCGAGATTTTGCCCCCCCCAAAAAAAAACAACAAAAACAAAAACCAAAAAACAAAAACAAAAACAAAAACAAAAACAAAACAACAACAGCAACAAACAAACAAACAAAATAAAAACAAAACAAAACAAAACAAAAAGTCTTAGGGCCCGCTTGACCCTGAGTATACGTTATCATACTGAAGCATAATGGTCTTTCTCAGGCGTGGGATTACTCTCACTTGAACAACCATTTTTTTGTTGTTGTCTCTAAACCAAAATCAGTGACAAATAGGCCTAACTACATTTTATCAACATGATTATGACGTGCACGTCGATTTCCTACCATCAACTGAACAACACCCTACTTGCATCTGCAATCTTCATCCCATGACGTCATTGTTTTGGTCATTGGAATGGTTTGTCAAAACAATAACAACAACAACAGATTATCACCCACTTTTCACTTCTTGATGTCACGTGGAAATCACCTTTGGATTAGTCAGTCATTGGATTATCATACGGTGAACCGTTGATTTGACCTAAATTCTAATCCCAATGGTTAAATGCCAGTTAATAGAATAGATATCATGTATAGAGCTTGAATAGTGGATACTTCAGTAGTTATAAAACGTTTGATGTGCACATATCCGACACATCTTTATCATGTTCTGGGTTCATTGCGCACAATGAAATGAATAGTTGTGATGGTTCTAAACCTTTTGTATATTAATGAGGAACTCTTATACATACAGTTTGTGGCTATGATTTTTTTTTCTAAATCCATGAACTCATCATGAATTTCTAGTTAAGACCATATTCTGAAAGAGCAGACTTTAAGCTTTAAAATGATGTATAACTCAAATCAAATGGACTCTCCTAACCTATCTGAATATTGGAAAGAAAGCACAAAGTCAGGAAAAGTGTGAGCTGAGAAAAGAGGCTCTGAAGTACAGTGTCTATTAAAGCGCTTAATCCTTACCAAACCGTGCTGGCTGTGCGACGAATGGGACAAACAACAGGAAGTAAACGACCAGAGTAACAACAATGACGGAATTATCAGATTAAACTGAAATTAGGCACGCCTCATTAACACATTCTGTCTATAATTAATGCCAACTTTCAAAGCAGTAGCACGACCCTTTCAAAAGTTATTAGAGTTGAAAGTGAAGAGTGTGGACAAGGTTTTTCAGAAATGAAAAAGGGATTCTAAAGACACACCTAATCACACTATTCTACCAAAAATGTTCGAGATAAAGTGCTAAAAAACACACTTTCCTGCCCGTTTTATGATACCAAATTTTAGCATAATGTAAAAGAAGACCCGCTCTTTCAAAAAATATGAAAAAATCAAGCTCGGCTAGGTTAACCCATTTCACTTATTGTCAGTCCTCACGCAAAATCAATGTGTGCGACTTTATGTTCGTTTTGAGGTGCACGGTCACATGTATATATAGCCGGGTTCACACGTACAAAATAGCGGGATGATGATCGCGATCCATATCTCGAGTTTTTTTTTTTTTTTTTTTTTTTGCGAGCGTCCACACGTACCAAATTAGCGAGATAGCGATCGCGATCGGTATCCCGCTAATTTTGCGAGCGTCCACACGTACCGAATTATCCCGCTAATTGCCGATAGAGATACACAGCAAAGCCTGCAAACTGGGTCATACCGTGATAGAGGTGCGCACTAAATGTCTTTCCTTTGTCCTTCGCAGAGGCCTCGCTGTTGTGACGAGTGCATTGCATGAGGGGATATAAAAACTCGAGATTCTAAACCCGACCGTTCACACGTGACAGCGCGGGGCCAATTATCCCGCTAATTGATGAACTAGCGCAAGATTCCTTGGGATTAGCATCGCGATGCTTATCCCGCTAATTATCGGGTTTTTTTCTGTCCACACTTGCAAAAAACTCGAGATACCGATCGCGATGCAAATCTCGAGAAATTTTATCCCGCTAATTGGTGTACGTGTGAACCCCCCTATTAATTAGCACAGAAGTGATATACTGCGATCAGTCATTGCCCATCGTCGGACGTGTGTGTAATTACACATTTTCATCCTCAGTTTCGTCTTCAATCCCCATTACGAATTTTCATCAAACTGGGTATAAGACATGCAACAGGACTAGGGTGATAGAATCCCAATTGAAAGCGTTCTAATGTCCCCTTCGGCCTTAGGGGATGACCCACAGCCCCAAAGCTAAGGAATCTTTGAAAATCTTCTCCAGAAACAGGTAGCTATCGTTGGGGGTGATACACTATTTGTTTAAATGGAGCACCAAATCCCACAAGGAGGGGAGGGAGGTAGGGGCCAAAGCCCCCCCCCCCCCAATCATGTTTTGGAATCTTTAAAAATCACTTTCCATAGCACCGAAAGTGATAGAACTGATTTAAACCTTATACGTTTTGTTTTGGTTCGTATATTTGAATATAGCAATAACTTGTTACCACTCATTTACATTTCAAAAAAATATTCACTTTGAATAGTAAACTGTGTTCTTATCCGTAATTGTGAAACTTCAAATCAACCTCAAATTAAAGATTACGACTCTGATTGGTAGAGCACTCTTCCATTTCGTATGGGCCGGGTCATGTGCCTTAAATTCATTCTCTCAAAAGTACCATGAGCACGACGATATACTAGCGTAAGGTGACACATAAAACGCCCCGTCAAACAAGGCAAAGTCTTCATTTTTTTTTCATTTATCGTAAATCTGATTATTTCTTTGTGTGTCTTACGAGAAACATTTCACTATTTGCCCCCAGACGTACAAATCATGATAATTCTCTCACATGGTTTCCTTGGTTTTTGCCTCTTTCTCATCTATCTCCCTGAATCAATCCTGTGGCTTAATACAGACGTTGATGAATGCACCAATGGAACTAATGACTGCCACGCCGATGCGCGGTGCAGCAACACCATGGGTGGGTTTACATGCACCTGTAACGAAGGTTTTGGTGATGTCAGTCCAGCGGAAGTGGGCGCGGGAAGAGCGTGCAGCGGTAAGAAATTGTGTTTGGTTTAATCCATCCTCTCGGTATCACGATGAATATTATTGCGCTGTTATTGCATTAAGCTCTCATCTCTTTTGAGAACGAACACAGAGTATGGAAAAACTATCTGAACTTGATCAAAGGGTCACTTCATATTCTTTCCATTTTCGTTTTCAATCCGGCAGCTATATACTAGCTGAAGGTAGACATCAACTGATAATTCACACTGATTCTTGTGTAATATGAGATGTGAGAATGACCAACTGTTGATTGCAGTATTAACCTTCAAAGTCAGACTGACGGTGTAAAAAATTAACACTAGACGTAGGTATTATTGATATGTGGTTATACTGGAAGAAACATTTTAATGGCGTTTGTAGCTATAATTTCTGATCTAGTCGGATGTTTAACATAATAATCGTAAAGTTAAAATTATAGATTGTAGCACATAACACAATCTTTTAATTATTAAAGAGGTAATCCAGTCCAAAAATAAGTTAGTCTGATAAAAAAAGAGTAAAATCTTACGAATTCTACGGTAAAAATTTGACTGAAATCGGATGAAATATAAGGAAGCTATGATTTTTTTTTTTTGCTTATTTCTGCAGAACAGTTCTTGTACAGTGGATATGGATATGCAAATTAGTGAGCTAACCATGTCATACCCTCACAATTTTCCACTAAGTTGATCGTGTACAACAAAAGACGAAAATGCAATGTTTCTGTCATTGAAGTCTAAAACAGGTTATTCCTGGTTGAATAACTTCATAATGTTGGGATCAGTTAGATATATCAGGATTTGAGCCTCGGGCATAATTGCGTTTGAATGAAAACGGGAAATTCCAAAATTCTATGTACAAACTATATGGCAAGTTGTGAGGGCATGACATGGTCACTCTGCCATTTACATATTCATATTGACCGTTCAAGAACTGTTTTCTGACAAATTTAATAGCGAATCACCAAAACGTCATAGCTTCTTTATTTTTCACCCAATTGACCGTTCAAGAACTGCTTTCTGAAAAATTAGCGAATCTTCAAAATGTCATTACTTCCTTATTTTTCACCCGATTTCGATCAACATTTTACCTTTGAACGGAAAATATCCACTCTTTCTTTTCAGACTAACTTATATTTTGAGCGGATTTCTTTAAAGGAACATGTAAAAATACGGTTAGAGCATACACGCGCAGCTGTACGGGTGACTGTGGGCTTGGGCAAGAGTCCATGAGAAACAAGTATCCATCCGGGTGTCTGGTGGGTGATATGAGTAACCTGAATCCAACTCCCAGTTGCAGGATATTATGACGCATCTATACTTGGAATTCATTACAGAGGATTAAAAAACCTAAAATATAGTCAATCTTTTTCACGCTTTAAAACTGACCAGAAGATGGCGCCTTGACAAATGACGAGGTAATGCTTATCGCCATCGCCACCCCAGTTGGTTTCGTTTTCCTCGTAACATTAACAATCGTCATGTGTTGCACCGTGGCCTTCATCAGAATAGAACGAATTCGACACGTCAAGCCCATGTCGAGGATCGATATGTTTGACGCTGAGCAGACCGTCTCCCATCAGCGGGCGAGTGGGCCCCGAATGGAGCTGTATGGAACACGTTCGCTCTATGTCGGAACTTCGCGCAGCTCCTACGAGAAGGAACACGACAATTCAAACTCATCTGTCGTCCGGAACAAGCTGGTGAGTTGACTATGATGCATTCTAGCAGTCTTACCATCGTCATTTCTAAACAGATGAACTTAATTTTCTGCTCTAATAGTATGTATATCCTCATGGCGAGTGTCTTCACTAGAATATCCAGGCGTTCATGAATCCGCATGTCAAAAATAGTTTAAAGAATGCACACGCACACACTCTCTCTCCCTTATTCTGATCTAGGCCTAACTGCATTAAAGCTTCATTAAGGAACGATTAGTATTTTACGTCATTAAAGTATGATGGTAGTATGATGGTAGTGATGGTGATAATGATGACGATAATAATGACCAAAATGATAATTTATACTGTATATCATCATTATACCCCCGTCACACTTAGTGTGAAGGGGGTATTATAGGAATCACCGTGATGTTGGTCGGTCGGTCGGTCGGTCTGTTGCAAAATCTTGCGTTGCGAACTCCTATAGTTTTGAAGCAATTCAAATGAAACTTAGGAGAAATGATGATATTGAGGTATAGATGTGCAAGACATGTTTTTTGTGTTTGTCGGACAGTGCGTTGCCATGGTAACCGTAATTTTACCAAAACCTTGTGGATTGAATAAATTCCATAGTATTTAAGCAATAAATTTCAAAATTGATATCTATGATGATCTATAGATGTAGTTATGCAAAACACTCTTTGTGTTTATACAAGCGTTGCCATGGTAACCGCATGTCTTCTTCGAAATCTTGTGGAGTGAACAACTTCCACAGTTTTGAAGCAATTGAAATCAATTTTGGTACCGGGCAATACGGCCTTGATGCATAGATGTGCAACACATAATTTTTGTGTTTGTCGGACAAAGCGTTGCCATGGTAACCATAATTTTACCGAAACCTTGTGGACTGAATAACTTCCACATCATTCAAGCAATTAAGGTCAAACTTAGTATGTATGATGATCAGGAGGTGTAGTTATGCAAGACACCAATGTGTTAATATAAGAAAAATGTGTTGCTATGGTAATCACTCATTTTTGTATCAAATTGAATCATTTAATGTATGAAGTTGAAATTTGGTGTGTATGATGCTCTTTAAGTGTAGTTTTTTTTTTTGAAAATGTCCTTTGTATTTGTATCGGACAATGCGTTGCCATGGTAATCACATGTTTTTGTTTTTTTTTTCAAATCCTGTGGAGTGAACTTCTTCCACAGTTTTCAAGCAAATGAATCCTAAATTTGGTAGGTATTATGGCCCTTACGTATAGATTTGGAACACATAATTGTTGTGTTTGTCACACAAACCGTTACTATGGTAACCACATTTTTACCAAAGCCTTGCAGATCGAATAACTTTTCCGTCATTCAAGCAATTAAAGTCAAATTTAGTGTGTATCATGATCTAGAAGTGTAGTTTTGCAAGACACCAATGTGTTAGTATGAGGAAAATGTGTTGCCATGGTAACCACTCATTTTGTATCAAAATAAACCATTCAAGCTATGAAGGTCATATTTGGTGTGTATGATGGTCTTTAAGTGTAGTTATGCAAAATGTCCCTTGTGTTTGTATCCGACGATGCGTTGCCATGGTAACCACACTTGTTACCCAAACCTTGTGGAACTCAGTGTCAACTCTGTAATTGTACAGTAAACTAAAATTATTCTGTGTCCAATTCGACAATGCACAACCTTGGTATAAACGTTATTGCCCTCATGACATCACATACTATAAAGCAACACTAGGGGCGGGGGTATTAATCACCTTCAGTGATAATGCTAGTTACCATCTATTACCATTATAGGCGGGAACCTAGCCAGTGGGTGACCATGAAGTCATTTTATCGTGTAACTCAATTTATGAGTGCCTAGGGTATCGCCAACTGACATACGAGACTAACGATAGTGATACAGACCAGCGATTTCAACTTAAACGCGAAATTTGATTGGCACTATTAAAATGGGGTTATAGTGATCGTGGTGAAGGAAATGTGTTTTCGATGGCTGTAATCTGTTGTAATGAGAAAATATATACATAAGTTCCTCTATACCCACGAAAGAAAGGACTCCATGCGTTTTAGAGACCTTGCTACACTCAACCTGAAGTCATGTGCTTATGACAAATTTGCAGTGTTGCTTGGGATTGATTATCTGGAGAAAGTTTTCTGTACTCCCTGACATCAGATCCCTGTCATCTTCTTTACACACAGAGCGGCAAACCCAGCAGAAGCAGTCAGAGATCTGCCGGCGAGCAGTGGTACGACAACCCCAGCTTTTCCCGGGCATACGTGGTGACTGGTGACATGTTCTGACATTTACGACCTACAACCGTTACCTTTTCCAGACGCCGTTTAGTTCAGTGATTCTGAGATTACGAGCGCGTACTTGTATTAGCCTCATCATGCTGCAAGGCATTATGGGACAAAAACAAAAAACAAAAACAAAAACGTATCTCTGCTGGTATTGGGCCCATGGTAGAATAGAATGGTAACTCCTATTCCGTGACCCCTGTACAGGGGTGTCACGGCGTTTTAAATATTCCCGGATAAATATTGCATGGTTTTGTGGTCTTGCGAGGCTTCATCAATTATACACATACATACATATACATAATAGTCATATACATATTACTGTACATAGGTATAATTATTGAAAGGATGGCGAAGTAGGGTGGTAATGCATTTCAGTCCAACCGTGCTATTTATTCAGACTAAATTTCAAAAAAAAAAAATGTGCATGGTTTTGTGGTCTTCCGAGGCTTCATCGATATACATACACATCATTATACAGATACATATAGGCCTATACATACATAAACATACATTGTATGCATATACACAATTATATACATATACATATATATTGACAAGAAAAGTTTCGAGAATTTTGTCTGAATAAATAGGACGGTTGGACTGAAATGCATCACCACCCTACTTCGTCTTCTTTTTTTTTGTACTGTTACCAACACGCGAAGTAGAGTGTATCATCATATACATAATCATAATTTTATACTTATGGAATAACTTGTTCATAATCATATAATGATTATTGATAAGTTGTTTTGTAATATTGCGAGTTAAAGACAAGCAGGAATTAAGGAGGAAGCTGTAATGTCTCTTAAAAAGTATATCCAGCATTGACATTTTAAGGCATCATCACTTCAATGTCGGATTTCATTGCATCTTCTAAAGACCTAAAAAAAAAAACCAAAAAAAAAAAACCAAAAAAAAAAAAAAACCAGGTCTTCAAATTGTGCTCTCCGTCATTGATATTACTGAAGTTATATATATTTACTCCTCTTAACCTTGGCTGTCTTCTTTCCTTTTCCTCCTAGAAGCATCTCCGAGAATAATAGGGAGCTTTAGATTTTCGAGACGGAGACGTTCAGAGGAAAAAAAAATGTTCTGAGCATGCGCAGAATCGCGCGTCAAGTCGATCTAATTTTAGCTTGCGTCGCCTGAGTTTTTTTTTTTTTTTTTTTCACTACGCGTTCTGGGCTATTTCTACGTCTGCACAGTTTGCAATGTAGAGAAGTACTTCATGCACGGATCATTTATTATGGGAGCGCCATTTTATGTTTTATATGTTGCGTCCCAGCGTATAAATCTAAAGCTAATTTTCAGCACGACGCAGGAGGAGAGCAGAACGTCCAGCTCAAGCGTCGTCTCAAACGTCCGCGCAGCAAATCTAAAGCTTCCTAATGTATGTATTAACGGATCAAACTGCACCTTTTCAGTTGTGGGCGCATATGGTCAAAGTTTATGGGTGGAGGTCAAATTCTAAACGTGTTCTATTACCTCCAATACCTAACGGAATTTCTTTTTTAAATGAAACTAAGTATATGTATTCCCAAAATTGATAAAAATTCGCGATTAAAAGCTTTAGCCCATGGGGTGAAAGGTCAAATGACAAATTAAAATGTTGAAATTTCCCTTTTTTCTCTCAGATGGCGCAAGGCATTTTCATTAAAATTGTTGCCTGACAATGATCCTCTTGAAAAGGTTAGTTTCGTAAGGTTAAAGATCAGGCGTATGATGATAACATTACGCAATTTTATGTTGAATTATACTATTTCTTTAATCTTGAAATTGGCTTAATGAATGTATACACGTGATTAGAATGTATTCTGTAGGGAATGATTGGTCTAAAATGACAAAGGTCACGTAAAAGTGCTAAAACTTCATTTTTCCCACATTGTATAAGTGGCTGAATGTATAGTGAGGAAAATGTGTGCATACATGATTATTACCAGATTGTGACAATTCTTCTTTCATAATAAACTGTCTTCTCATACTGGCAAGTTGTGCGGTAGACCTAGTGAGAGAATAATGCGATATAGCAAAGGCATGCCAGTTGTTATCGCAACATATTTTTTTTTTTTTTTTGTGGGTAATATGTATGTGTTGGGGTAAGGACCGGCCGAGAGGATGCAGGATCGAATCAAGGATTAGCCCGTTTGACTCCAGCTCCTGGGATCCGGGGGAAGTGGGAGTTTTTGAATGCCTCCATTTGGTAGAACAGTTCCAAATTACGATCTATTTGATGCTGTTTTCTCCGTTAATAATGCTTAATAATGTTTGTTTGTTTGTTGTTGTTGTTTGTTATAGGAAACTGCTTAATGTGTTCAAGCCGAATTAGCATTGTGATTCTTTGGATTTTTGGAGACTTATTGTAAGAATAATCTTTGGTTTATCTGGACATATGTATGGTACATTTTTGGTATGGAAATTATATTAAGTTCATTAAGTAAAACGCGATTGGTGAAATTTTTTTTTTCAGTGAAAGGTTGAACAAAATGACTAAAGGAGTCATGCAAGGTGAACGCACTACGTGCCGGAAAAGTGTTCCGTCCATTAACTAAAGGAAACATGTTTTGATATCGTGTGATACAATCAGATTTTCGCATTGATTAGACCCAATGTGGTTAATTTTTTTTCTAATGGTACTTCAGAGACTTAAAATATAACATTTTAGCTCTATTTTGCAGAAATCCCCATTCGATTTGGTTAAGCGGTCACGGAGAAATGTGGATTGTTGTAAAGCATGTCATGAGACTGATTCTTCCAAGTTTAGCACCTCGATGGTCTTGTGTGTGAATAATAGACAGAACTTGGAGGGAAGAGATTCCCGACATCCTCTACAAAATTCCTCATTTCCCTTTGACCACTGAAGCAAGTCGAATGGGGTTTTCTGTAAGATGTGGGCAATGAGTTATAGTTTCACACAATGAATTTGTATTTAGATTGATTCACTATTTTCAAAGATATCATTGCGGAGGTTCCCGTTGATTTTTTTTAATTTTTTTTTTTTTCATAGGGGGACATACTGTACACAGACTTCCACTGTTGTAATGATGCTATTGGCGGCATTGGTGTGATAGGGTCTAGGGCAGTTACCCCAGAACCTTCCCTTGGCCCTAATTTTAACCCTAACAAAATATTGATAGTCTGATTGCTGATTTGGCAGTTGAGTTTTGAGATGATGTTTTCGGTGAATCCGATGTCAACAGCTCGTATGAATTATGTATAAATAAGTTTCTCTTTTGATATAACAGGAATATACCCCTTGTACGAAAGAGAATAAAAATAGGAGAAAGCCCCGCAGAGCATGGATTACCAAGGGTATTTTGTTATCGATAAAAACACGCAATAACTTATACAGGAAAGTGTTACACACGCGCTTAGATGTTAATTTCAGTAGTTATAAAAAGTACAGAAATATATTAACAACTATTATACAATTGTCCCCTAAGTCTTATTATTCAAAAATATTGAATCTAAAGGATCCAATACAAGCGCCATTTTGAAGATACTTAAGGATCTTTTGGAAAATAAAAAAGTCACTTGTAAAAATATTGAAAATGATATGACATTACGGACCCAAATGATATTGCTGATACTTTTAATGAGTATGTTATCAATATAGGATCAAATTTAGTATCTTAAAAATGAACATGAATGAATATAATAATAAATGAAACCGATACTAATTGTATGCAGTATTTTTCTGAATCATTTGATATTTCTCTCTTTTTTTTTCTCACCAACTTCATACCATGAAATAGTTAGCATTGTTAAAGATCTTAAATCCAATGATGGTTTAAATGTTTATCTCCTTAAATAGATTGTTCATTTTGTCGCACCCTCACTAGTACACATATTCAACATAAATAATTATCTCTTATTTCTGGCCATTGCCCAAAATCACTGAAAATCGCAAAAGTGACTCCCATCCATAAAAAAGACGATCACACACAACTAACAAATTACCACCCAATATCCCCAAGCATATAAAAAAATCTAGAGAAAATTGTTTATAAAAGACTATTTTCTTTTCAAAATCAAAATAAAATTCTTATTCCGAATCAATTCGGATTTAGGAAAAATACAAATTACGCCATTGCTCAACTTTGTGATAGAATAATTGAAACCTTTATTTATAAGAAAAATATTATTGGAGTTTTCATGGACCTGAGTAAAGGCATTTGATACTATTGATCACAAAATTCTTTTTCGCAAATTAAAACATTGTGGAATTCGAGGAGTACCTCTGCTATGGTTCACCCATTACTTATCTAACCGTGAGCAATATCTTGATTTTGATTCATGTTCCTCCAGGAGATCAAAAATCAATTACATATATGGAGTATCACAAGGGTCTGTCTGTTAAAGGCCCTGTGTTATATCCTATCTATGTTAATGATATAATTAATGTTTCACCAATACTTTATTATTAACTTACTTTTTGTTTGCAGATGATACAAATATATTTTATTCACATATAGAGTGATCACAGATACTTATCCTCACACTTAAATTTGAATTATGTAAAGTTTCTTCTTGGTTCAAATGCAATAAATTATCTTTAAATATTGATAAAAATAGTTTGTTTGCAGATGATACAAATATATTTTATTCACATATAGAGTGATCACAGATACTTATCCTCACACTTAAATTTGAATTATGTAAAGTTTCTTCTTGGTTCAAATGCAGTAAATTATCTTTAAATATTGATAAAAATAGTTTCATATATTTTAAAAATGTTAATTATTCTGGTATTGAATGTAATTTATATATTGATGGGTTACCCATGTAGAACAAAAAAAAAAGTCTACTAAATTACTTGGTGTAACTATTGATGCTAATCTTACCTGGATGAATATGTAAATAATATAAGTAGTAATGTATCGAGAAACATAGGCATATTGTTCAAACTGAAAGATCTTTTGACAGAAAGTTTTTTTTTTTTCATATAATGCACTGATTTTACAATACATCACATATTGCAGTATGGTATGAGCAAATTCTAACAAGACAAAAATTCAGTTCAGTTCACCTTCTCCAAATCCCCATTTGCACCAACTCACATTATCTTGCAAACTCTGGACCATTATTCTCTAAATTGAAAACTCTGAAAATCAACGATGTTAATACATTACAATGCGCAATATTCCAGTACAAATACAAATCCAGCACCCTCCCTTTCTCGTTCCACAACCTAATCACTGTGAACTCCAGCCTCCACGCTTAACCAACTCGACATTCCAAAGAGTATCACCTCCACAATCCCAAGTTTATGATAGCTCACAAGTCAATTAGACACCATGGACCTGACGTTTGGAATTATCTCCCTGAGCAAATCAAGAGAACCGCTAAATGATATTCTCTTAAGGCACTTATAAAAAAAAAATATCTTTTATCGAAATATAATGATGTATGAGTGATAGGAAGTTTTGGGGTTTTTATGTTCACTCGTGAACAGTTTATATTGATAAAGTATTAATTTAGCAATTTGCTGCACATTGAAATTGTTGATATTGTATACAGAAGTTTGTAGCAGACATACATGTGACACAAAAGTACACCAGAAGCAACTCAACAAGGCATATAAACCCAAACATTATATTAACAAAATTGTATTTCATCGCATGCACACCTCAGCACAGCACAGCACAGCACTCACCTCAGCACAGTATCATAGTAAAGAATGCCTATTGATAACAAATAAACTATAAGTATTTTGAATGTTCCCTTTATTTTTTGACTTCATAAATTATAACGAAATTTTGGATTTGACTATTCTATTTTGTAGACACGTCCGTCATACAGATATATGTAAATCGATTTTAAGTCTCGAATTTAACCCCGAGGCCTCGATACATGTCAAACTGCTGCTTATGATCGCGGTCTCCTGCTTTTCTGTTATTACAATAACCAAAAATGTTTAATTTCAAAAATCAATTCATTCAAATCCCCTTCTGTAATATTTTTTTTTTCTGAAATTCGTTTATTGAAACGTTATGGTATACTCTGAATGAATAATCAATCATTATTTACATAATCTACACCTGTTGATTCGACGATTCGCCTCTGAACATTTGTTTTGGTGTGAATGATATGCTACACGTCTTATACATCGAATACTGTCATATTAATATTGTGTGTATACATGTACGTTGAATTAATTTGTAAGACAGTATGCTTGCTTATGTGTCGTGTAATGTTGATTTCGAAATATGTGTATTCTTTTGTTATGTGTGATTTTGAGAAAGGCAGAAATCAAATCAAATCAAATCAAATAAAAAACATCCTGAACCTAATGCTAACCCTGAGCCAAACTCCTAACCACCTGATTATGTTCATCTTGATGAGTACATCCAGTTGCTTGGATAATGACACAATTGTGCTATCGTGCATCGTCACTGACAACGAAGAACCATTTCCCTCATTGCGGTCTTATTTTTTCAGACTCAACTGCCTTTGAATAAACACCGATGAAAGGGAGCAGCAAACCCGAAAACATTCAGACAGTTTTCCTATCACGAAATTTAAACTTACTGAAGTGGACACTTGTGGACAAACATGTAACATGGCTTAATGATAGGACATACACGTCACCTACGGTTACTGGCCATGTTTACTCTGGAACAATGTGCGAAAAATGGGGGAAATAGATTACAAATTACAAAGTATAATTGCTTTCTCTCGTAAAGTACGCGCATTTCGCAAATGAAATTACTTAAGCGATAATTTCCCTATGTACACTACAACTGAACATGCATTTTTCTTGATATAAGAGATGCGCACGTAGTTTTCAGATTTCTCAAAGTGTCGTCTTTTTTCAGGCTAGTTGTCGGCGGTGATGATAACATCAAAGTAGGAAAGCATGTTTAAAATGCTTTTGTGACGCTCTTGACAGAAACATGAGCGTAAATTGGTTACTTAACGAGCGATGAATGTCCATGTGTACTTGGTCCATGCAATAATCATACTAGTAACATACAGGTTAGTACAGAGTCCCGTTTCATAAAACTTGTCAAGTTGTCATAGATGTGACAAGCTACTGAAATCCTTGCATGTAATTGGCTGAGAGCAAATTTGACAAAAAAATGTGGCAGTTGTCACTGATAACAAGTTTTATGAAACGGGCCCCTCAGTCTCATTTTCTGCATCCCATTGTCAATACGATAACACACAAATTAACAAAGTGTCAGCAACATTGTACATAAATTTTAGCGCAAAATTCTGTACCGCGCACTCAAGTTATTAAAAAAAACCCCGAAACAAACACGGTTATAACAAAAATTATTTATACTTAGTACAATTCAGGTATGGAATTATCATTTACAATATTTTTGTGCCTTACCATTCGGCTGTAACGAATTTCGAGATAACGAAAGAGAACTGTCGGTATTGTAGCTGAGGACCTCGCTATAACGCGAGTGGCCTGTTTATAGATGAAAAATGCGTCGAATGAAAAGAAATGGAGTTATGCCAAGTTCTAGTTCAAGTTCAAGTTCGAATTTATTCGTTTTTCCACAATAAAGTAATATAAACATACATCTCACTTTCTTGAGCGACAGAAACAATGCATGTAAATTTGTACAAAGAAAACATCAATAATGAGAAAAATTAACAGTATCAATACATTGCAATTGTTGCAGAGGTACATGTTGACTGTACACTACAAAATACACTAATTTAGAGCAACGTTTACAGAATAATTGGAAAGTAGGGGATTATATATTTATAAGTATAGCAGTAGTAATGCGGAAGAAGATTTTCTTCTACTTCAGCAAAAAGTCCTTAATATGGATGACAGGCGAGACAATTCAGGCGCAAATACCAAGGTTAAGTTGACAAAGAAATTCAGGAAATTATCATATAGCAGTTTTTTACCCATAGCACGTTTCATTTGTGTTAAATTTGATAAATCTAACGTACCTGACAATTCAATTCAATTCGTTTAGAACTTGTGTAAGATTTAACTTGCTGGGACTGGAACATTGATTCCGTTATATTAAATAGAGATCTGGGGCGCACTGCACTTGACAAAGGAAATGACGTCATAATTGCCCTTGCAGGATGGATCTCGGGCGTTCTGCCCTGTACGTTAACGTGTGCAAATTGTCCTTGAATCAACAAAGGTTCTTTGTTTTCTGTACATGATTGGTCAAGTGTTGATGACAACAATCAGATAATGAGGTCGCTGTTAATGTGTGGGGGTTTTTATGACTTCACAGCAATGTTGGTGAGAAAAATAGGTTGAAAAGTAAAGTTCATGGTAACTCCAATCATACAAAATCCTGTCACCAGTACCATGGCTCACAAAAAAAAAAAAAAATGAAATATTCAAATTATAACTTTAGAGGGAGCCCCATACATATTTGTTGAGTTGTCATAATAAAAATACGTACATGTCTAAGTTCGATTCTTTTTCTTTGAGAGTCTTCATGGTCGCATGATCATCATCACGTTCATTTAGACAAAATACCTCCTTAATGATCTGATATCTGTGTCACACGGTTTAGTCTGGTCTGCAGCAGCACACAGCTCTTGAAAAAAGAGAATGCTGTTTCGCCTGGCACGATAGCGTGCACGAATTGTCTTTGAATCATCAAAGGTTCATTGTTTTCTGTACATGATTGGCCAAGTGTTGATGAAAATAATCAGATAAAGAGCTTGATGTTAAAGTGTGGGTTTTTCATGACTTCACAGCAATGTTGGTAAATAGGTTGAAAATTAAAGTTCAGGGTAACTTCATACAAAATTCCGTCAACAATACCATGGCTCACGAAAAAGAAGAAGAAATATTCAAATTCTAACGTTAGAGGGAGGACGAGTCCCGAGTATACTCGGGCAAGCGTCTACGGGAAATGCGTGTCGTAGCAAAATCAGCCCGTCCTCAACGGGTTAAGCAGAGCAGACGATGATTTGCAACATAGTGAATGATTTGGGAGGCAATATTACTTCCCCCTCCCCCTAATGGTAAGGACCTTTTGCATTTGAACTTGAAATGTGACTTTCGGTTGTGGGATAGGCATGTTTTGTTTGTTCGATTATTCTGGTGGGATGGGGTTTCTTTACCCTGTTGGTATAGGTTGCAAGGGTGAGAAAAGCTTGTAAGGCCCGAGTATGACGCGTGAGACTTTATAGTAATATACCAAGCCTTGTCTGTACTGGAATTTCATGTTATGTAGTGAAATTATTTATTTGTACATATTTTTCAAGGATTTTATGAGACATTGGTACATTACAGGACAAGTGGATTGAGTGAATGTAGAATATCAGTAGAACACATAAGTAGTACGCATGAAAGTTTGAGAAAATTCGAATACTCTGTTCAAACTTCACGAATCTTTAAAGTTTCTGTGCAGTCACTGTTGGAGGAGAAGACTATAGTGTGTGATGTCTCGTGCACACTGCATAAGAACAATATAAAGAGAAAAAAAAAATTATATATGTACGTATATAATATGGAAAAACAAGTACACATTCAATCGACCTGCCCTTCTGCCTTCTGGAAGGGGCAAGTCATGTAATCTTTTATTATGCCAAAAAGTGAAAATAAGATGATGTTTTTAAAATATATATTTCTTCATATCGTTCTACACATGTCACATCATAAATTGTAATAGTCTTCTCATCAAATATGATGGCACTGAAACTTTAAGAGAATTTAGAAAAAAAAAATGATAATCAGGTACCCAATACTTGTTTATGGTCTCACTCATAAAACATTGCGTTATTGCAATTTTGTTGGATTCAGCATGCCAAAATTTCGGTTCACAACTTCAATGTTAAGATGCCTCTTGAATCCACAGTGTACCATAATACCACTAGATACCACTAGATCATGTAAGACTTACATGCTCGTATTTGTACACGTTTTCACAAGTCTTATGTCAACACTGACAATCACCCCCGCGCAACACAAACAAAAAAGGCATACCAATGACTACGATTAACAAAATAACAACGATTAATCTAAAATTATGATACTGAATTATCCTTTGTTCTGATGTTGATTTGATCTATCTTGATTGTGATATTACTATTTGGAAAAAATAAATAACAAGATTTGAATGTCAATCCACGGACTAGCTACCAGATTGTTTTCCAACAACCACACTGCACAATGTACGATGCACGTGACTGACAATGCATTATCATTCATGGATGAAGGACGAGAAACAACGACCAATATATAAAGAGAATGTCGAAATCACCTCAACACGCTTCCTTGCTTGCCTGAGCAACCGAACAACTGAACAATAAGGGACAGCCTTTGATCGAAGGAAAGGTCTGAACATTCTTTTTTTTTTCTTACTCGACATATTGAAGGAAAACTAAGCCGCTTATAATATGTATCATTCTTACAAGCACTGATTGATTTCTGCGCGCACGTAATAAGGTTGTGATCCCGAAGGTTCATTTAAACAAATGTCGTTAAAAACATATCTTAGTGCACACAAAAACATAATTGAGTCTTGGGCAGGTGGAACCTTTCAAATAGTGTGGCAACGTACGAATGCCATGCAGGCGTTTGAGTAGACAGAACGCCAATAAGGTAAATTAGTGTGCTCTTCATTGAAATATTAACTTGTAAATGTTACAAAGATCAGAGAAATAAATATCAAAATAAATCATCTTTTAAGATGACAATTTTGGCAATGTTTTAGACATTATCCGTCTTCCTCAATCAATACATTTATTAGCGTTTTGATAATGACAGTACTTCCCCTCGATGTCAGGTATTGTCCGATCAAGTCCGTTTTTCTTTACATCAGTTTTTGTACATATCGCCGTATAGAAAAACGTCCCCATTTTCTATACATTTTTTTTCTACACTGTCAATGACATACAATATCAAATTATTGCTGATATCTAGAACAATCAGTCGCGGAATTCTGAAATGATTTTGAATGGCGCTTCCTTGAATTATTAACTGTTTAACGTGCAACCTAAATGCTTTGTATGATATCGGTACATCAGTCATAGAAGTGTTTTTTTTTTGTGTGTGTGTTTTCTTCAAATTTACAGGATACGCTAATGAAAGAAGAATAATTGCTTTACAAGAGTTACGAGGTTGCGTGATACGTCACACGATTTTATTGTCTCCATCATTTCCTAATGTTTGATTGAAATGATAACAGCTTCAAGTGGTTAAGAAATGATTTCACCCTTTAACCTTTTGTTTTCTTTTTTTCCTTGTGCAAGAGCGATCGACGTCAGGCTCGCTGTAACTACCAACCTTACAACATTTATATAGTAACCTTTTCTTTTTCTGTTTTTCTGTTTTCTTATCTTTGTCTTGTCTTTTTTTTTATATTCGACGTTCTTTGTCTTGTCATTTTCTTTTTTATATTCGACGTTTATATTTCCCCAACTCATAGATTGTCATTCCTTTCAATTGTAAATACCAAGTAAGAATTTATCTCATCTGTGAATCTACACCCTACAAGCAATACTTTTATGTAGATTCCTCATATTTCATAATATATGTTTAATTGTCTTAATGCTGTATTTGCCAATTCATCCTTGCATTTTCTTTTGTTATGTTGATGGTTTATTTATTAAACGTGGAATATGGAACGATAAAAAGAAACAAACAAAACAAACCTATATCACTTGCTTGAATCTTATGTGTTGACTTGCAGGAACAAGATGCAAACTTCTGCTCTGTCTTTGTTCTATAGCCAGATTTTGTTTTCTTTGGCTCGTGTGTCGTCGGGAAGTGAAAGGATTCTGACAAAAGTGTGACTTTGGATAAAAGGGATTAGTCCCTACTGAGATTTTGCACTCCTTGTATTCAGAGATATTCTAAGGCACACAATTGATTTTTTTGTTCTCAAAGGGAAGGTATAGTATTGGTTCAGATGAGGATTTAGATTTAGATTTTTTTTTTTTGCGAGATGCTAAGAGCAGACGTTCTACAAGGAATTCAACTTTTATTTAATGAAAATAGGTTTTGAAATGACTGAGATATCCAAAACAAAGTAAAACAAAGCAATCCTAATGAAACGTTGGTCACACCTTTTATTGGGATCACTTTGTTTTGGATATCTAAGCCATTTCACAACCAATTTTCATGAAATAGACTTTGAATTCCTCGTTCTTTCGGCTTTCGGCTAAAATCAGTCTGTCATCAGAATAAAAACCCATTAAGTATTCATTTCACGTTTTCAGGGATACTTTATGCGGCCTTCTATCTCTTGGAAATTGATAATAATAGAACTGCAGTGCCTGTTGTAACTGCAAGGTCGCCAGCAAACCTTATTGTTGATTACTTTATCTTTCTTTACGAACCTTCTGAAAATTTATAGTAAGAGCAACGTATCGTGCCTATAATCTCAAAATAAATCTTTACCAATGGAAATCGCATTAATTTATTTTTTCATTTACTGCATGCGAATCATTTCTCTGCGTAAGTAAAAGAGTGTTATGATCCCAAAGTAGCCATTTTCTATATTAGCAAAAAAACAAACAAACCAAAAAACAAAGTGAAAAACAAAATAAAACAAAAGATATTTGATAGCTAATGGTTTGTTAGTGCTTCGCACTTAAGATATTAGAGCAGAATGGTCATATAGTGTGAATCGAATAACAATAATGTCAAGATTAATTGATGTAACAATTATCATTTTCATTTTAGTACCACACCACCATCATCTGGTAGCTTAAAAAAATTGACACTCAATCCACTGTGACAAAGATCGATTAGATACTATAGAACATGATAGCGATTAGCAAAATCTTTGATCAAAAATTTGAGATGTTGGTAGAAGAATGAGAGAGTTATGATTTTCAACTTGAATAGAAAAAAAGAAAAAAGAATCACGTTTACTGCCAGGAAGAGATCCGCACGACAGTTTGAGATCGCCGCTCGCGGATCGTTGTTTGTCGGTGCGCACTCTCTAGAGATTTGTGAACCCGTGTTTGCATTTTGATTCACGCACAAGCAGTTTCGTTTCGTCCTTCAACTTTGATAATGTTTCTCCATTAGCTATCAATTTTCGGAGGAGGAGAAAGAAAGACGTCAGAAACAATACCAATGGTATGGTTCAATGACTTAAACCATAAAAATAGTATGGTTCAAGTTCAATGATTCAAACGCAGCCGAGAATTCGTCCTCCTATAAAGACGTTGTTACATGAGCCTCAGAAGCCATTGATTGTCCTCTTTTATGAGGACGATGTGTGACCTCATTTTACGTTCGTCATGACAACTCCATCACCTCACTGAAATTGTGCTGCAAAGAAAATTTCAACCTCTTTGGGAACAAAAGCATTGCCTCCACAGTCTTCCAAATTCCTCGCAGCACAGTAAAATCCAGCGCTTGTCCTTGAAAAGGTAATATTTTTTTCCTTTGTAATAGGTATTAGAACCTTTAACTGAAATAGACTGATTCTTCACGCAGATATGAATCAACAAATCAGTGATTGTATCAATGAAGGTAAATGTGTATTCGTTTGCATGTATGTTTGACATTGGATTTGATCGGGAAAATTTCCCCCGAAATCTTGGTCTAGTTCGTGAACTAGACCGCTAATTCGTGAAATAGCGCGCTATTTCGGGTGCGTCTCCATCAGCCCGAAATTTTCTCGAACCCTCCACGCTTCTGGTTAGCCAGCTGGCTATTGAAAGCGCATGTACAAGCTAGTGATTGTGTATAGTGCATACACTCACGGCGTATTCAAGGATCACATGTGTGTACTAGGCCTATTTATACTGTCGTTGACATTTAAAATCAGGGAGGTGATTCCGTGCATGCTATGTTTTTTGTAAACTTCTTCTTCTGTCCACTCTACCTTAGCTAAAGATTCTTGCAGATTGTGTGTATTTTGGATTTGTTTAAACATTGCAATTCGTTCATTTCATATAAGATGTGTCACTGGACAGAAGAGTAGCGTTGTTAATATCCCTTTGGAGAGAATTTGCTGTACTGCTCACCTCCCTGGTTATAGTATCGTACATACGGTGTTGTAGGAGATTTTGAGCGGGAAATCCACTTTCGAACAGCGAGCTAGGCAGAAAAGTGCACATGCGTCAATTTTCGGACTAATTTCCCGAAGTAGGCTGTTCGAGCTGATGAAGACGCACATTCGCTCTATCGGGCTATTTTCTAAGACCGCAAAATATCCCGCTAGTTTGAACTTCGGGCTGATGAAGACACGCCTATTGGGAGTGTTATGGTTTCGGTTGCGGTCGTTAAGTTTATAAAAAAAAAAAATAATATCAGTCATTCGTTTAGTGTCGTATCCACAGAAGTGCGCAAAGTGTTCTTCTTTTCATATTCATTTCAATGATCGCTTTATGTAATCTAAAAAGACCGAAACACTTGCAAGTTTGGGACTTGCGACATCTATAGCACATGACAATGTGTGCAGTTGCAAATAAGAGAGACAATTAACAAGCAGGGATCTTCCATTTTGAATGGTTGGAATCGGGGGCATAAATCCAACAATAATATTTTCTGCAGCCTCATGGTATACACACTGTCCAAAGACTAAACCACTCCTATTGTAAGCCCTAAACGTATCCTTGCGTCTGCAAATGCGCTGTAAGTAAAAGCTTGGCTTCCATTTGGGGAGAGAGATAATTCGGCTGCTGTCCGATGAGATTTTTTTTTTTTTTCGTACAAATCTTGTGAAATTCATTCCTTCGACTTCAATGGGGAAGGACGTGTATGCGTAGCGCTCTCCGACTGACGGCCACCGCCCTTCCTTTTACGCTTGGAATGCAGGCACTACTCTACTGACAACGTAATGCCCCAGTCACATAGACATCCCGGATCACCCCGGACCACCCCGGATCTGATCCGGGGAGAGATCCGTGTTGACGCCGGGAGGCCAACACGGCAACTTTTGGAGGTCAAAAACATCCGGCGTCATCTGGGGATTGCCGCGTTGGTAGAGCAATCCGGGGTGTCCGTGTGGCTGCCGTGTAGCTGCCGTGTTGATCCGTGTAGGTGCCATGTTTGTCCGCGTAGACGCCGCGCTCTTCCGGCCTTATCCGTGTAGCTGCCGCGTTGATACCGTGTGTACAGTCATACCAAAATCCCGGATCTACCCGGATATCCCCGGACGTCCCCGGATCACCGTGTAGATCCTTGAGCATCCGTGTTTATATGTGACTGGGGCATAACATGGATTAACAGAACTGCATTTCTGCTATCTGCTGACTTTGATAGTCCATAAGGAAGAACTCATCACTTTTTACGAATTTGTGTTCATTTTTTGAAACATCTTGTTACGGTACGTTCAATCTAACATGGCTGACAGCCCAGACCGCATACCTACCCGATCTACATGCCCGAAGGAGAAGCCTAGGGCACCGCATGCCAACCAGCTCGCCAAGCCCGCAAGTCATAGCAGCTCCTACACTGATACCACTGAAACGCCATGTGATGCTTCTAACCTAACTGTAGCTGACATTCAGCGGTCTATTTCCCGCTAATTCGCTTCAGTCTGCGAGAATCTGGACGCCCTATAAAGCTAGAAGTTACTGCAATAATGCCAAGCTCTCGGAACTGGAAGCCTCGGTTTCTATGAACTCTGACAAAATCATCGAAACTGAACAGAGGGAGCTTCCGGACATCGTACTAACAAGATGGCGGACGAGATCTCCAAACTCAACGATAAGCTGACCGCTATGGAAATTCATGGCCGACGGACTATTCTACGGAGTAACGGAAACACCGAACGAACAAATCGACCGGGTTCTTCGTGACACCTTCATTCATCTCGGGATCAGCGCGACCGGTCATGATGCAGGTGGCATCCAGCTTGCCAATGCCCACCGGCTTCCTCGCCGCGACTTCGTTTCCAACCAGGCTACTGGAGGCCCATCCCGCGACCCTCCCCGAGAGCTATCATCGCCAGATTTGTGTTCATGCGCGACAGGAACCTTGTTCTCAACGCGTTCCAGACACGGGAGCGTCAACCGCGATCTGGTGATGACCCAGGATCCCCCAACTGTAGAATTACCGTGCGTACCGACCTGCCGACCAGTCTTAAAGCTCGAGAGGTGAGCTCACGAAAATTGCCCACGACCTACGAAAACAGAAAGGTGTCTCCACAAAAATACTTCTCGCTGGAACCAAGGTTGTACTAAAATGGAAAGAAAAGACTGCATCAGACTGGAATCTAAATTATATCATGAGTAATATCCTTTCACTTATTTCTTCTTTTTCATCCACGCACTTCGTACTCAAAAACTCTGCTATTTCTGAGTTTCCTTATACAATATACACTCAATTGTAATTGTTTTATACTTTTGGCTAATCGTATTCAAAGGTGATGATGATACCCACATAACAGTAATGAAAAAGAATTGAATCATAATTTTGTATTGATAAATTGCTTATTCTGGGGTTCTACCGAAACGTGTATCAGTTACGGGTCGGAGAAGTATGCAGGCTTGTTGCTTGCGGGGATTGTGAGTTCGGCGACTGAGTTGCGACTCTGTGTATTGTGTGTGGATCAGGAGGCTCTCGGGTGATTTACGCAACGATTCACTGAAGTTCAATCGTGTGCGTGTGTTCGTTCTCTGTTTTGTTTCTCTCAGAAAGGAAAGACTGTCATAACATGTTCAAGGCATCTTTTTCTTTTTTTTTTGGGGGGGGGGGGTTAGATATTGTATCGTAAGCTGGGTATATGGAATAAACGTCAAGTTGTCCTTTTTTATTGTTAATCATAACATCAGCACGATACAGTTTGTATTAAATTCACTAAAGGTTGCTGGTTCATAAGAGTTAGTCTTTCTCTTTTGAAGATATCCTGTCACATACTTCATACATAAGCTCTATTTCTTCTTCATTAAAGCTTATAGGCTTATAATGTTTCAACAGGAAATACTATTTGTCCTCTTGTAATATTCAGACAGATCGACTTGCTGCTGCTGCCTTTCTCTCTCTCTCAGATGTTTTCCGATCCATAGTGGTTGAGTAGGGAGAATGCCAGAATAGAAAATTTAAATGAGAACTTACCTGCTTGAAATTTAAATTGTATTTTATGAGGAAGGCGAAGGAAGAGACTACGATGCATAATGAGTAATAATAGGAGAGTCCGCACGCGCGTCCAGCAATATTAGTAGCTCCGAAAAATGTGACTACCAAATCATACAGTCATCCTACTGCTATTTAGAACTACCTGAGATTATGAAGAAGGGTGTTACAGGAGGGACTGTATTCTCTTCCTTCGCCTTCCTCATAAAATACAATTTAAATTTCAAACAGGTAAGTTCTCATTTAAATTTTCTATTTTATTTCGGAAGTCTCGAAAGAGACTACGATGCGTAATGAGTTATAATAGGAGACTTTGAAGTCGGTAGTCACATTTTTGTTTTTTGACCATAGAGTACAGCTATACCAATGACCACATTTTCCACAGAGTGGTATCACTTTACCTTCTAAGATGCACTGCTTGGTTGAAACCCCCTTTCTCCTCACTGAGAGGTTTCGCGTAATATGTTTGAAATGTATTCTCGTTACTCCAGCCTGCCTGTGCCAAAATCTCATGTACAGGCAGATCTTTCCTGTGGGCAGCAGACGCAGAGGCTGCTCTTGTGGAGTGTGCCGAGAACCAGCTGGTGTCAATCCCAGCTTCTGCCATTACTGTCTTTATCCAACGTGACAAAGTTTGGGTAGAAACCCTGTGGTACGGTTTACAAAAACTGATTAACAGATACTTTTGATCCTTCCTAATGTTCCGAGTCCTTCTCAGATACTCTCAAAGGTATCGTACAATGCAAACTCTTCCGTCTGGAGGGTACGCTCTTAGACTAACCACTTGGCCTGCATAACCAGGTCTGTGATGCTTTAATAAGTCATCAATGAAGAAATTAACGGAGTTATCTTTGAATGTCATCTTGTCTATGCTCAAATCATTCAATGACTGTACCCGCTGTGCTGAGAGAAGCGCTAATAACATTGTCACTTTCGACGTTAGCTCTTTCAAACACAATTCGCCTGCAGGTGATTTCCTCCTCAGGTAATTGAGGACAGTTCTAACGTCCCACACTTCCGTGTAGCGGGGTCTGAGGGGTCGTAAGTGAAAGACTCCCTTCACAAATCTAGTTAGTAAAGGATGTGTGCTAATGGAAAGCGAACTGTCTGTGAGTGTCAAAAAAGATGTCTCCTTTATGGAACAAGTCTGAAAGAAATTCTAGGGTCCATTCCGATGATGTCTGGAGATAATTAATGTTGTTGGCGGTGCAGAAAACTTTCCATTTGTTGATGAAGCTGTGATATTGTTGTCGTGTAGATTTCCCCAAAGAAGCTATGATGACCTTGACGGTCCCTGCACTCAATCCCTGAGACCTGAAAGGTCGGCCGAAAGCCTGCAACAGAGCAAATCCAAATGTTTGTGTAAGGGGTGGGGCATTAAAGACACAGGTTGAACAAGAAGTTTTGCATGGCTACGTAGAACAAGTGGTTTTTCAGTCAGCATGTCCTAGTGCTGGGAACCATGATTGTGTAGACCAGTTTGGTACTACTAACAACCCTGTGGCTTCATCTGCCCATATCTTTTGCAGACATTTTGGGATAAGGCAGAAAGGAGGGACATAGAACTGTGAATGCATCTACATTCTCTGCTGATTCAGGCTGCCAAGTGATATACCTGGGTACAGTAGCTGTGCATTAAAGTCTGGCAGCGAAAAGATCTATTTCAGGGAGGCCGAAATGTTCTACCACTTCGGCGAATTGGGCTTTGCTAAGCATCCACTCTGTTCGATCCTTAAACTTCCTTGACATGAAGTCTGCTGTAGTATTGAGCCGCCCTGGCAAGGAGGCGGCTGTGATCCAAATTTGTCTTTCAATACATACACCATTCCCAAATGTCATGTGCCAAATTGTTGCAGTCCCGTGATCTGAAGCCCTTCATATTATTGTTGATATATGAGACTACAGTTGTATTATCCAGTCTGATGAGGACATGAATATTTCTCATGCCTAAACAAAAGGACTTCAATGCCAGTCCTGCTGCAAGGGTTTCTAGATTATTGATCTCATTGTTAACAGCCTTTTCTCTCTCCACTTCATTCCATTGCCCTCCTATGTTTGTGCACATGTCAGCTGCTTCCCAACCAGACCCACTTGCATCTGTGCGCAATTCTATCGTATGCCTGCATGGGTCTATTGATAGGATTAGAGGTGTACTGTATGTGGTCAATCCATCCCTTAAGTTCCTGTTTGAATCTATTAGACAAGCCAATTTTCCCATCAAAATGACCTTTATGGGTCTTCAATGCCAAAATCTTGTCTTTTTCCAAGATTTTGTAGTAGAGGGGTCCATATTGGGCTGATTTTAAGTGTGCAAAACTGCGATTTTCGTGTCGCCGGCATGTTCATACAGTTTAAATCGATATTTTGTCCCTCAGAAATCATTTTTCTTTTAAATTAAATTTATCTGAGAGGTTAGACCTGTAAAATACATACCAATAAAGCTATTGGGATATCCGGGATAATATTAAAAATACGATCCGAAGTTTGTGATGTAACCCTAAATACCCTATGTCGCCAGGACAGGAAGTGTTCATATAACAAGTTGTTGCTCATTAAAATATCATTCTAATCAAATCTTCTGTACTTCATTCCATTGCCCCTCAAGTGCTTGAATGACAAAATAATATCATATAACACTATCATGTTTTGATATATAATATCTCTAAGATAGCATTAAATGATATAAATTTTATATCATGTCGCCAAATCGCAGTCATACTTTACCCTTTTTCAGACTCTCGAGAGAAGATCAAAGTAATGCCGCATAGCAGTGTAATTTCATGTGTTAAACAAAGTCAACCTAACGCATAAATGGAACCATAATCAGATTCTATTCATTGAATTTCGTGTTACAACAACAACAACAACAACAACAAAATATATATACTGATCCGAAGCCGCGGAAGCCTAATTTTACGATGAGCTGATATCAGATACATATACGTTACTTAAACTTTGCTTCATTAAGAAAAAGTATGCTGTAAATAAAAACAAAGCTCAGATAACTTAAGGTAATCATTAATCACACAACAGAAATTGTTGGAGAAAATCAGTATTTTTGTAGATAATAGTGTGAGAACGGTAACGGCACATCAGATACGTTCCATCAAACATGTCAGATGCGTTACCAATAAAATGTATCGTGCAGCAAGTTTAACCGCTACGCGCTTTTGCGCGCGGATTTAACTGGGTGACAACGTGCTCTATATGACTTGCTAAGAGGACATAATTATACACCTTAAAAGTTTATTTGATGAAAATCGGTTTTAAAATGGCCAATATATCCAGTAAAAGAAGTAAAAGAAAGAGGTTCTAACAAAATGTGATGGCTCAGCTACTTCCATATGGACGTTTTTATTTTACTTTATTTTGGACATCTCAGTCATATCAAAACCGAGTTCATGAAATAAATACTTCATTCCTCTTTATAGAGTTGTATGCTCTTAAGTATTTCGTGTAAGTGGATTTCGATTATCTTACAAAAAGTTAAAACCTAAATACTCATCTTAACCAGAACTGTACTATCCCTTAGAATTATGGCATTTACAAAAAGGACCGTCAGATATACGTTACAAATTAATTTCATTTTTGCTTTTTTTGTGTGTGTTGTGTGTGTGTGTGTGTGATTTGTTTCACAATAACATAGAAGGACTTTAAGGACTGAAGTGTGGTACCCACCTTTTTTTTTTTAACTTCACAGCAAACGCAACTACATGAACGGTCTACCTTTGTTCATTATAATTTTGCATCTTATCTACATAAAATGCGCTTAGTATTATGGTTAAAGTCAAGAGCACTTCCTTTGTTGCATGTTTATGTTCTGAAAATGACAATAGGATTTGTTGTCTAACGTTTTGCATTAGGTTGTTGAATCGCATGTTTGAGTGATCGGGGTTTGATGTAAATCGGTAGTTTATTTTGTCAATGAACATAAATACTTTGTCAGATACGTTACCATCGATTATTGAATCTTGAGACCTGATTCATTACAGAGAGGAACAAATGAAAATTGAATTCATGTGTATAATTTGCATAAATCTTTTCCAACTTCATTCTTACCGTCTCCCGTGTATCAAAATAACAAAATTTTGGAACTATACATCAGAAAAAAAAGTATTGTGGATTTGTGCTGGTTTTGGTTCTTGTATTTCACGTACATCTCAAAGTTTTATTGAAGAGTTATCCAATCTTCTGTCGATGACGATAACACTCTTTAAGCTTAGAAGTGCTGTGTTTTAACAAAAAGTAATCATATTGTAATTTTCTTCCAAGTTAAAATGAAAATATTTGCATGATTGGTGTTGGGTTTAAAATTGTATACTAACGGAACGTCTGATGCGTCAGATACGTTACCACACACCGTTCTTCTTTCGATCCAAAATGTATTTAATCTGGCAGAGATGTTACCTGGCATTTGCTATTTATAAGAAGTATAATCCTTTTACATATTAAAGTTTCATACATAATCAATGAGATTATTGATAAAATTCAAATGCAGGTAAAAAGTTAAATTAGGGTAACATATTTAAATCCGAAATATATATGTGATCTTGATTTTTATTTAGCCTTCACTTTATCATTTTTATCATAGATTAGATCAAGGCTGACTCCAAAATGTTTCCATGATGTTTGTTTATGTATAAGCTTGTAGTTTTACATAAGCGTTGTCATTTTAAAGCAAGAATTAAGCAGACAATCAACAGTTTTCTAACATGCTACCTCTGGTAACGTATATCTGATATTTGATTTTAACGTGCAAGAAAGGACTCTACATTTAGAAATGTTTTTAGAAAAGAATAATATTATGAGGTTTCAAAAATCACCCATTGATTGTTTTGTATTAGTAAGGGATTGAAGTTTCTAAATTGGTACAAAATGAAAGAAATCTTTGATGTTGAATTTTTGTCATTTGTACAACGGTAATTGCATACTTTTTCGGAGAATGGCCCTTAAGTTCCTGTTTGGCTCTATTAGACAGCTCATTTTCCCGTCAAAATGACCTTTATTGGCCTTCAATGCCAAAATCTTTTCTTTTATCAAGATTTTGTAGTAGAGGGGTCCATACTGGGCTGCTGGAAAAGCAGCAATCAGTTTCCCTATTACTCTAGCCACTTCTCGAATAGAGGAATCCGTACAATTCAACAGGCCTATACACTCAGCAAGGATATCTTCCTTCTTAGATTCAGGGAGAGTAACTGTCATGTTCACAGGGTTAAGGGCAAATCCCCCAAAGGTGATTTCTTTAGTGGGTTTTAACACTGATGTTACCTCACAGATCATTTTTGGAAGTCATTTTTTTTTTAACCCACAGATGAATTTGAGCTGATTGAAATTAATAAATAATTGACAAATAGTTTTTCGTACGATATTGATTATTGAAATGTATACATAATGAAACCTTTTTTGAAACCTTTACTTTATATATTTAATCTATCTTTACAAACTGGTACAGTTCCCCAATAACTGAATATTGCGAAGATAATACCTGTGTATAAGACAGGAGAATCTCATTTATTTAATTATTATCGACCTATATCAATATTAACATGTTTTTCGAAAAAAATAGAAAAATGTATATATAATCTGGCATTTTCTACGCAGATACGCAGATGACACCACTGTATTTTACACCCAACCTGGAATTGAAAATTTCAAGGATAACATTGACTTTGAGTTAGAAAAAGTTAGTACATGCTTGAAAAGTAATGTTAATTGTTAATTTTGATAATACTAGTTTTGTAATGTTTTATAATAAATTAAGGTTATTGATTGAATAGAAAATATTGAAATTTCAGTTGATTCACGTTGTATACAAAGATTAGAGAGTGATTACAAATTGTAAAACACTCAATGTGCCTTTATAAGTACTCAGACATATAACTGAGAGAATGTATTTCATACAAGGCCTCAAGGTTTTTTCTATAGTTCTCTTTTTCATTTAAATGAACTGTTTGATATGGCAAAATATGTAAACTCTAATTTTGCTTGTCTGCATCATGTCATTGATTTTTGTTTGTGTTCTTTGTAACCACTGATCTTTTATTGGAATGAATAAAGGAACAAACGAACTAACGAAATTTCGTGCGTGAGTCAATGGCAATATACAGTGCAAATGTGTGGGCAGATGCATATTTTTAATCTGTTTTGTTGTTGTTGTTGTTGTTGTTTCCAGATTTCAGTATGTTGTATCTTGTTAAATTGTCTGTTGAATTTGTGGTAACGTTTTCCGATTTGATGGTAATCTTCATAACCTTTCTTTTTATTTTGCGAAATGCCAGTTAACGTGACTTAATTCATTGAGCAGTAGCTGCTCTGTTGTCCTTGGCCGGATTTCTCCCAGATTTTGATTTGACCCTGGGCTTTCAGTTTGTGGCCATTGATTGCTAGGTGCATGTCGCAGTCAACGTCCGAAATGTGGATGAATTTGAAACTCAATTTTCAATTTACTTAGATTTTGTGCAATACACATCTTCTATTGGCAGTGCCTATAGGTTTTGGTCAACAAGATGACGAGTTTGAATCCTTGTTCTCTGATAAACATCTCACAGATTGCGCGGCTAATCGTTTCAAATCACGAATGAAACGGATAACCTAATTTGTCACCGTTGACAAATATCTACTGTCTAGTTTTATTCTGTATCTGAACAGACATAGACAGCTTTTACATGGTACTGAACAGAAACGTAGATAATGCAAGATTGAGAAATAAAAAAAAAGAAAAAAATACAGCGACTAAACAACCGCTTCAGGTATGTAAGACAATCCAAAACGATGTCTAAAATGGCCACATTCACTGGTTTTCTCTTAATTTTCAACTAGGTCACCCCTACACATTTTTATGTCTAGACATATTTTGACACAGAAGAATCCAACAAGATTCTTCTTCAGAGAAAACCATATAAGTACAATTGAGATTCATGCGCTTTTCCCGAAATCGGGATATTTGTTTGTGTGTGTGTTTGTGTGTTTTATTACTCTGCAAGTAGGCTACCCAACAAAGCATCTTAATATGTTTGGAGCAGTTGGGGAACTCGATAGAATGCAGAATAATTCACTGTATATTATAGAGTCAAATTGAAGCACACAAATAGAGTAAAACCACTCTCGCTTTTACGAAAATCCGAGTTAGGAAGTACAACTATCCTTTTCGGTGTCTACGGTTTACCTAATAAAAAAAAAAAAATTGTACACGTAGAAGGTAACGATTACGCGAAAATTTATAGACATTCAAAATGTGTATCTGATTTACCTAGTTGCAAAGTGGAATATAAGGAAACAAGAAATGGTGGCCATTTTTGAAGCCATTTTGAATTTTGAGAATCGCTCTAGTGATCTTATTGGTACTCGCGTCTTTCATAACCTCTGCATAACTATTGTATTGAGTAACTTTTGTTGCACAATAATATTTAGAAAAATAAGTGTGAATTCGGTTAGCCTAGTTGCAAAGTTATGAGAGAAAACCGGAAATGGTGGCCATTTTATATTTTTGAAAGAGCCCAGGCGTTTTTTTTTATTGGTATAATTTTGTACTGCACTTGGTTCCTCGTGTTATAGATCATTTGTAACCCTACACCACAAAACGAACAAAAAATTTGCCAAAATGGATTTTTAGTTAACGACAGATTCTGAAAGAGCAGACTCTATGCTTGAAAATGATGCATAATTCAAGTCAAATGGACTCTCCTAGCCCATCTAAATATCAAAAAGAAAACAGATGCTGTGGAAAAGTGTTTACTGAGAAAAGAGGCTCTAAAGTATAATTATGGTCTATTCAAGCTCTTGATCGCAATACCATGCCGTGCTAGCAGTGCAATAAATGGCACAAAAAACAGGACATGAAACTCCGAATCATAAAAAAATAAAAAGATTATTAGATTGAGCTGAAATTGATCACTCTCTATTAATACATTCTACCCATGGCTGGTACCAACCTTCAAAGCTGGAGCATTATCCGTTCAAAAGTTATCAGAGTTGAAAGTGAAGAGTGCGTAAAGGACTATAAGAAATGAAAAGGGGACTCTAAGACACACCTAATTACACTACTCTATAAAAAAGGGTTTCTAGAAAAACTGCACAATTTCCCATTCGTTTTATGATCCAAAACTTTATCATGATACAGATGAAGGCTTGCTCTTTTAGAAAAAAAAAATGAAAAACTCAAGATTTACTAAGTCATTGTAAGTTGACCCATCTCACCTATTTTGAGTCCTGAAACAAAATCAGTGTGTGCGACTTTTTGTTGGTTTTGTGATGCGCGGTCACATAAATATCTAGATATATAAGTAAGTATCAGCAATACCTACTTGCAAAGTTTTCTTGTATTAATGCGGATAACTCCTGGAGACGCTTTGTGAGGACTTTTAATAGGTTGTACAAAACACATTCGTGGACCTATCCTGAAAAAAAAAATAAACTTGTGACCCCCAAAATGTCCAGGCTATTTTCTTTTTAAAAATAAAATCATCGTCGACATGACCATAACTATGTATATGCCTTTTTTT
This sequence comes from Diadema setosum, assembly GCF_964275005.1. Classification (NCBI taxonomy): domain Eukaryota; kingdom Metazoa; phylum Echinodermata; class Echinoidea; order Diadematoida; family Diadematidae; genus Diadema; species Diadema setosum. The sequence goes on along the minus strand of NC_092687.1, from coordinate 17,826,697 downwards.
CCCGCTCATTATTACTCCTGGTGCATACATAATCTCTGAATATTCACTAATGTCACGGATTTTTTTTTTTTTTTTTTTGGATTATCTACGCCATCCTCTTAAAAATCATAAACTCTGCCAGGGCAGCAAACTGTCATTAACAGAGAGAGAGAGAGAGAGAGAGAGAGGGAGAGAGAGAGAGGGGGAGAGAGAGAGGAGAGAGAGAGATGGAGAGAGAGAGAGAGAGAGTAAAAGAGAAAGAGGGAGAGAGAGATGGAGAATAAGAAACAAGTCAGATGGATTAACCTCAACATTGCATTTCAGTAGACAGGTTAGAGGCTAACAGAGACAAACAGAATTGTAATTATGCGCTAAAACGTCCATCACTATGGGTAAAGTAGGCCGTGTGTTCGGAAACAGACAAATCCAAGAGCATTTAACTGTGTCTATTACCTTTGGCATTTTTTTTTTTTTTTGGAGCACGTGCTGTAGAGATTCTGAAAATGTCATCCTAAAGACAGTTTTCCAAGTGTTTACTTGATCATCTAGACATCTGTTCACTATTAACCTGAAAATGTTATTCACAAACAGTTAGTTTTCTAAGTGTTGACTTGATCATCTTTCTAAGAATCAAGACATCATTGACTGTCCCATAGAGCGCCGGTTGATGAAGGCTCCAGACGAACGTATTGGTAGTCACCATCCTCACACAAGAGAGAAGGCACACAAGAGATAGAAAGTTAACTCGATGATGGAAAGAACCGGAAGAATAGTTGGCATTACCTTTCTTCTCCTCGTCGTAAGTGGCGTCTACTCACTCTCAGAAGTAAGCATATCTGTTAACTTAAATCTGGTGCCAAGCACTAAACATAACTTGCCTGGATTTTTTTTTTTCATTAGCACTAAGTAAATTGTTTCATAATGAGTGATTTTAATATATATGTATATATATATATATATATATATATATATATATATGAAGAGTTTGTTTGCAAAAACCGATAAGTCCATTTTTGAAGATTTTGAAGTACGATCTCTGTCAAAAAGTACAAAATAATACCTTTTAAATGATATATTGGTCACTACTTATAAAAGTATATTTTTGAAGTTATGGTCAAAAGAAGCAAACATTTTCTTATCATTCTCTTTATTTTTCTTGAACTTAAATCGCAAATATCTCCATTTGGCAAATATGGACTTATCGGTTTTTGCAAACAAACTCTTCATATATAGATAAGTAACAAAGCTGCAACAAAGTTCATGCTGTATTCACCAACGGTTTATTAGAAATAAACCGTTGGTGAATACAGCATGAACTTTGTTGCAGCTTTGTTACTTATCTTTTTATCTTGCCAACACGTGGACTACCTTACCAACATATATATATATATATATATATATATATATATATATATATGTATGTATTTATTAAAACAAAATAACATGTCACAATATTTTTGGAAACATTTTCATATGCGTCTTTCTCGCCCTTAATATCTAAACCCACACGTAAAGCCAATGAATCCGCTTCCCTTTTTGATATTTTTTTTTGGTAATATTCTTCCTCCTCCCAATTCCCATAAAATACTCTCAGATACTACACATCACTTTCCATCTCGACTAGCTTCTCTTTAAATGATTCAGTTAATAAAAAATACAGCGGTTTATCAATTACAAAGAAAGAGTCACATACGAAAAAATAGCCAGTCCGGGTGCTAGTTTAGACACGACAGACTGCTCCTGTATTTTTGATACAAATTGTGTTGACTTTTCGTTTGAATATTTCATGAAGATTTTTTGTTCAACATTTATACACTCATATTTCAAAACGTAGAGAAAAACCATCTAACTACAAAAATACCCAGGCTCCAGTGTATTTTTAAATCACTCTTGCGTTCAATAAATAGAAAGAATAATCTATAAAATTCAAAATGAAAGTTACTGAGCAATTAAAAGTTATGAATATACGCATTGAAAAGGGAAAAAATGTATACTAATTACAATTGTACATTATATGCCAAATACATGGAAATTTTTTAAAGAAAGCAACGAATATATCTCATTATAAATCATATACACTAAGACTGGATTTGATGATGAAATTATTGAAGATTCTCATCAAAGTTGGTATATCCTACATAATCATTTTTCCTCAGTTGGGGAAATTTTTGCAAGTGATATTCCCTTCTCAACAAAACGTTTTCCGAATTTGTAGTTCCACCAAATTCCAGCTCAATGTTTCTTAGTCCAACAAATAACCAGGAGATAATCAACATTGTTTCTGATTTTAGTTCCTAAATGTGGTGGACACTTCTACATCAGTAATTTTCTTCTGAAGGGGGAACTATCGTCAATATTGTGGATCCTTTAGCTCACATATTCAATTTATCCCTTTTTGACGGCATCATCCCCGAAAGTATGAAAATAGTAAAATTTATCACTTTGTTTTAGAAAAAGGTGACAAACTAGATGTTAATAATTACCGACCAATTTCCTTGTTATGTAAATTTTACGAAATTCTTGAAAACTATTCATAACAGAACTATTTCTTTTTTTTTTATTTCAATAACTTATTTTCAAATTTTCAGTTTGGATGTAGGGAAAACATAGCACTACACATGCATGGATTATTGAGTTTTATAGAAAAAGTGGCACATGCTATCGACAAATCTTCTCATCTACTAGGTTTGTTCCAGGGCTTCTCCAAGGCCTTCGACATCATTAATCATGATATATTACTTAATGAATTACATCATTACGGACTGCATGGGAAGACCTTGGAGTGGTTCAAGAGGTACCTCATGAACAAGGAAGCAATATGTCTCTTTAAATGGCTGTGATTCACAAATGCCAAAGATCAATTGTGGGGTCCCACAGGGAAGTTTATCAGGACCGCTCTTGTTTTTTTGTCTTTATAAATGATTTTAGTAGATTGAGATGTTCTTTTTTCTATTCTCTTTGTGGATGACTCAAATTTATTATTTTTTTTTTTGTGCACAGTAATCCACTCACTCTTGTAAATACAACAAACTCTGAATTAGAAAAATTAGGAAATTAGAAAAAGTGACGAGAAATATGAAGATGTTGGAAGTTGCCGTCATGTTCTCTCCGAACTGTTTTTTTTTATTCAATTGGTACTCGATTGTGATTAGAACAAACAAACAGGATTGTTAATTCTTCTCTTATGTGTCAACAATAATCAAGCTTTTGCATCCCTTTGTCCTGCACAGTTCCGAAATGTGCTAACAGAAGATGAACTGCGTCTGTATTCGAAAACGTCTAAAATAAAAGGTTAGTTGAGATCTTTCCGTCTTCTCTATCTAGTAGCCTCTTCAGTGTTTACATTCATGTGACAATTTATCGGACGTGTATGTACATTCTCCAGATGAAGTAGGTCATTGTATGCATGTTAGGGACTTGTAGAGTACTCTGGCGCAGTACCACAAGACAGTGTACTGTGCTTCCTTCCTTTTGTTTTTTCGATGTTTCCATTAAAATCAAGGGTTGTTTTTTTTTTCAATACAAAGTCTTTAAAAAGAAAGATAAAAATAGGGTAACAACTACAAAAATTAGTGAAAGCATAGTCTTTAATATTCTGGTTCAAATATATATCAACCATTAAAACGGCAATTAACTACAAGATGGATAAGAATTTATCAAATTATACTCATATTTAAAAAAAAAAATGCTTAGATCAATGTTTGAGAGCTAATTTGGGCCATTTTGTTTCCAATGCAATTTTGTTTCATTGTAATCAAATGTTCCAATTTTATCTTTAACCACACAGAATATGACATCATTTTGCCAGATTTTAGCCACTCTTCCGGTATTTCAAAGCGTAGTCTCGGTCATCATGCACACTATCCGAGAACGCACGAAATCACATTTACGGCCTTCGATGAATTCCATCATTTGGAACTCGAGCGAAACGACTGGCTTATGAGACAAGGTCTGGACATCGAGTACCTTGAGGGAGACGGTTCTATCCGACGAGAACCGATACGGACCAGAGACTGTCACTACTTCTCTACCTCGCTCTCACACGATAACTCCTCGGGCGCCTTCAGCACCTGCAATGAATTGGTATTGATAGATTAAAGTAAAGATAAACCGTACTTCTTTCAGACATGCAACGTTTTGGTTTGTCTATAAGAGCTGGCAATGCAGGTTAGTGTTTAGGGTTCCTTCAAACATGTAATGGTCCATAACCTCCAACATTGCCACCTGTCCGATACGTAGTCACTCCCACGAAGGCCATCTACACAGTCCATTTTTCTCTATTCATATTCAACACGTAGCTCGCAGCAACAATATTCTTGGCTTGAATATGAAGAGAGAAATAGATAATAGGTTAGCCTTTGTGGGAGTGATCAAGTTATCGACAACGCGGCCATGCTGAACGTTATTGACCATAAAAGGTTAGAAGAAACCCTAAACACAACCCGGCAGTCGTGCAGGCTGGTCTGTTTATTTGACCAGCTTCACTGAAAGATATCATCCATTCAGGGAGACATTCAGTGTTCCTTCATGTGACACTCAAACTTGGAAAAGTGCAATTTGCCATTGTTGTATTTAAAGTTCATGTTCGTAGTCATGCATGTCATCTGTCAAAATAATTTGGCATCAATGGAAAGAGGAAGAGTCCCCCTTTCATCACAATCAACAATGTCCTCTCCATAGCCGACACTTATGAAATAGTGAGCCTCCATATCCTTACAAACGGCGACGAATGTGTCATGGTTGCAGAGGAAAAATTCAACTCAGCGAGAAGTGCACTTCCTAAAGGGATAGTATCTGCAAGATTAGTGTGTTTGCAGTTCGATCATATCATATCATATCTTGATCATACCTACACGCCCGCCCTTATCACCCAGATCTAATTCGTTGAACACATGGAGAAAAGGGGACCGTGTGACCAGATATTGCGACGTTCTTAAAATGTCACTTCCGCGTTAAGTCAATATGTTTGTCCTTGTACGTGATGCCAAATGCAAGAGAAAAATCTATGATTGTCATCCAGCTGGCGAAAGACCTTGAAGTCATACATTCTGTGTAACATCTATTACGTCTTTTTCATAATAATATCGATGTCTACAAAATGCACCGTATGCATTGTCCTCATTGTTATCGTTGGTTGTTAGGTTGTTCCGGTTCTATAATATACATATATTCTTTATTTCAGCGTGGAGTGCTGACAATCAAGGATGATGTGCTGTACGTCGAACCTCTCAAAAGTGACCACGCCCAAAGAGTTCGGAGAAGTCCATCGTTGACGTCACATCCTCATCTCATTTACAAGCGAGAGGCGATCGGCGAACATGAGGAGGCTGTTCAATGTCCCGTATCCGGTAAGGATCAATCCCAGATAATATAAAGTTTTTTTTTTTTTTTACTTCAAAAGTTTCCCTGAATTTCGTTGTCTTAGTTTGTGTTTCAGGTTAAAGTACCTTTCATATAACTAACACTGTGAGACTTACTCGCCCCAAAGTGCTCTCATGTCTTAGTAATCATGCAATTAACTGCGACCAGCAGCCCCATACGCACAGCGTAATGGGGCTTCGCATTGTAGCATTCAGGATCATGACAGGCTAGATTTAGTATCGCGGGTAAATATCAACTTAAAATCCAAAAATTTCTTCAATATGAGGACTTACCAATTAAGTTAAAGTATTGAAAACGGGCTTCGGACAACGTTTGGTTCTGCCAGTAGTCCCTTTCTGTTCGAATTGATGACTGAATGTGACTCGGTCGAGAGGACCTTGGGAGAGCAGCTACATACACTGAATACTACGGCCAGCGTATGCGCACACATCACATGCGCACAAATTTCAAATCCATGAACGGATAAGATGTCTGTGTGCGCATGCGCTGGCCGTGAATTCAGTGTAGCTCTCCCAAGGTCCTCTCGACCGAGTCACATTCAGTTATCAATTCGAACAGAAAGGGACTATTGGCAAAACCAAACATTACCCGAAGCCTGTTTTCAAGACTTCAACTTAACTGGTAAGTCTTCAAATTGAAGAAATTTTTGGATTTTAAGTTGATATTAACCCGCGATACTACATCTGTCATGATCCTGAATGCTACAATGCGAAGCCCCATTTAGCTATGCGTATGGGGCTGCTGGTCGCAGTTATCATGCATTATAAAATGGGTTCAAGAATGTAGCCAATTGGAAGCGCTGAAATGAGTCACGTGTGCGTGCATTATTTTCTTACTAACATGCACGGCCTGACGTCACAATGTTTACACTAGCAGTGCGCACTCAATCAGTTGTTACAAGTGCGTCACTTGGTCACGCGCTACTATACGCGCTGTCAATCCTGTAAACAACTTCTAGTTCGGGCTGCCTGCCGGCCTTTCTTGTGCATATACATGCATTATACGTACAATACAATGTGCGGGATTTCGGGTCCGAGTGCGACGTGCGTAAATGTTTGGGACGAACGTCTTCGGACACCTTGCCTTTTGAGCGAGTGCTACATGTAGCTGACTGGTATTGACCCACAAAGGTACGTGAAAAATGCTGTTAGTTTTCGACCCATTTTATAAAACAAATGATGCACAGGATTATTTCGTGGCGTTAGTGAAGGTGCGGCGCACTCGAGAGTATTGACAATGGTGCAACATGCATGAGGCGCAACTCTATCCTGTGCATCATTAAATTTTGTATAATAATGGTTTCGTACAATACGTGTACTACCTCGCAGCCGTACGGCGGCGCATACTAGTAAACGGCTCTGGTACGAAACCATTATTGCATGATTACTAAGACATGAGAGCACTTTTGGGCAAGTAAGTCTCGCAGTGATAGTTATATGAAAGGCACTTTAACCTGAAACACAAACTTAGACAAGGAAATTCAAGGTACCAAAACTTTATATTATCTTTAAACACTTTTTTTTTTCCGCCACGTAGTTGTAATTGTCGAAAGAAATATCTTCAATGTTGAATAAAGAAAAGGAGACCTCAGAAGATGGCTGGATAGTCCATATTCAGCTGCAATAGCTGGTCTTCGATGGGGCAAAGTTGGATGTGTAATAGGCGGGACCCCTTCACCAGGTTAACCACCATGCTCTTTGCGATGAATAAAGGAAGCGGAATCTTTTACGTGCATGAGTTGTGACTCTCTCACACACAGGACCTCCATTTTATGTCCTATGTGAGGAACAGAATGTTTTTGCCTCTTACTAGAGGAGACGGTATTATTACACACAACATTGCTCAGTGGGAGTACTTTGAGCAAACTCACTGCCCTATTAACTACTGAAAGACAAAAAACAGTCAAATATGGTTTCATAGATGAGAAAATTGCAGGATTATCATTTCTATATTGGTAAAGGAATGCTATACGGATGTTACTCGTGATAGTTTCGTATTATTCAGGGTGAGCCGTTACACGAAGAACCCATAGGGATTTCATCATCTTAAAGGACAAGTTCATCTTCATAGACATGTGGGTTGAGTGAATACAGCAATATTAGTAGAACAAATCAGTGAGAGTTTGAGGAAAATCGGAAAACATATATGTCAGTAACAAGTCGAAGAAATGTGCACTTTATTCAAAAAGTGAAGTTTTGTGAAATTCTCTTTTTATTTTCTTTTTATCGTTGTACGCATATGACATCATACACTCTAGTAATCTGCTCATCCAGCAGTGATTGTGCAGATACTTTATAAATCCATAACTTTTGAACGGATCGTTCGATTTTCCCCAAACTTTTACTGATATGTTCTACTAATATTGTTGCATTCACTCAATCCACATGTATATGAAGGTGGATTTGTCCTTTAAAGAAGAACGGGTTATGTGGGAGCTTTGATTCCACGGAATGAAGAGTATGCAGCTGAACAAAAAACAATGTGCATCGTACGTCGTCCATCATGCATAAACATTTTGACTTATTAGCTTCTTCTTGAAAATCTAATTACGAATTTTAACCAAACTAGGAAGGCGCTATTCCTTGGGTAATGGAAAATTAATTTGTTGAAATGTGCACTATACACCCAACGGAAATCTATCGACGTAGCGTTTCCTTCAACTTTTATATTTCCATTTGTTCATTTTTTTTTTATTCCAGCCTGCATCGTTGACCGATTATATTGAACAATAATAATAATAATAAAAAGAAAATTGCTTCACAGTTTTCTAGTACTTCGTCATCATTACAATACATGGAGCATGTGAAGCATGAATAGCATAAGTAAATATATTATATACATTCAAGTGGAGATTGAATCAAACAACACAACAAGTCATGACAATGAAAATAAGTTTGTATACACGCCTATGTCAATTGTATTATGTAGATACACTATCATGATGTCAACGTTATGATTGAAACGGGAAGAAACCCACTCCCCGTGACACTGAACAAAGGGATGGGAAAAACTAAAACAAACAAACAAACAAACAAACAAACAAACAATTGAGTATATGAATATAAGAACGACCCAAGTCCAACTTTTTGGCCAAATTCAGTTTGACATGGGAAATTGTAACTTATGCATGGACTCATCTTGTATATAAATGATAAATCCTAATTACCCCCGGAAGTGCCTGAAGTAAATGAGTTAAATCTTATATGAATGTATGAATGAAGGACTTGGGTCATTCTTACATTCATATTATAGCGCCCTCTCTCGTCCTTCTCTCATCTCTACAGCAGAATATCATGTATATGAATCAAAGAACGACCCAAGTCCATCACACAAAAAGGCCTCTCCACAATTAATGTTAATGTTAATTGTCATAATAATATATGTTCTAATTTGTATATACAATGTTGCCTTCCCATCACAGTTAAATAGAATATTATTGGACAAACAAAAAAGATATGAAGTTTTTTTTTTAGTTTACTCGAAATGGTCTTCCATGGACTTGGGTCGTTCTTATATTCATATACTCAATTAAACAAACAAACAAACAACTCTTCAAACTCTTTCCTTTTGATTCTGAGGTATAATATTCCTGTTTATGTCATACTACCATATTCAAAACAATTTCCCATTTCTTATTTTTCTAATGCTAATAACTCAAGGAACAACTTTGGAAGGTAATACCGGAGAAGGGGAGAGTGCCAATACTGTGCCGGGGAATGAAACATTGTATGACGGCCCGTACCTTGGCAGAAAATACATCGAGGTCTTCTATCTCGTAGACAGCGTGGTCTACCAGGACTTCGGGGAAGAGACGGAGAGTTACGCCATGACCATCATGAACATTGTGAGTCTGAAGGAAAAGAGAAGACAAAAGTGTTACGTTTACGACCCAATAAAAGACTTACTGTAAGAACTACTAAGAGAGGTCGGACAAATCTGTGGTTACTTTAAAGTATATGTAATGCGTATATATTATATATATATATATATATATTCATTCATTTATGTGTATATATATATATAAAATATACATATATATATATTTAAATATATATATACACATAAATGAATGAATGAATGAATAAATATATATACGTAATATATATAATACATAAATACAATACACTAACGCAAGGTTTATTATAAAACATTGATATGACTCAAATGCATCTGAGGCTGGTGACTTCGTCAATCTTTCATCAATATGATATTGCGACAAAGTTGGTGAAAATCAACCTGTAATTGAAAGGGTTTATATTGTCCAATAGAGTGGATCGTTTGAATATCAACTTATGAAAGAAACGTGACGTGAAAGCATACTGCAGCTCATTCAGAAAAAAAAAAAATCAGGAAAATTCAGGAAAAATTCACATCTGTCACTGTGAAATAGTGATATAAACTAACGATGACTGTAGAAGACTAAAATGGATTCCATTCTGGGAACATTGGAACTTTACAGTGTGTTTTTCGGTTACAAGAAGGATGTGTTCTGAGTGGCCCTGGACACCCGCTGATACATTCTTGGACGCCCCAGTCCCATGTGCACTTTCAAGGCGTAAGTTTGTCTTCATACCGTGATAATATGACATTTTGTTTGAAATAGCTCAGAAGTTCAACTTTCATTTCACTCGAGCTGCAGGAAAACAAACTGTTGTGTGGTCTTGCTCTTGTTTGGAAAACTCGTGCCCTCTACACAAATATCGAAATCTAGCAATCTTCCACTATCCCAGTAAAACAATATACTAACTATACTTATTGCTAGAAGGCATATTTGGTTCCGTGTGTGTGAACATTAGAGCATCATTGTATGCTCTGAGGTGACCGGAAGTATGTGTCTAGAGTGGCCCTGCGCAACGCCTGATCTTTGAACGCCATTAGTTCCATCTAAACTTTCATGACATTAGTTCCATCTACTTTCATGACATTTTGTTCGTGAGTACTACATTTCTACCAAAATGGCGCCGACTACAAGGGAGAAGGCGCCATTAACCATTAACGAGGCTTCGGTCGACTTGGTGGCTACAAAGCTGAGCACGAACAAAGCATTCCTTACGTCCATTCAGGACGTAGTGAAAGAAGCGATCAGGAGTGAACTTGCCTCATTACACGAGACAATCGAACGACAGGAAAGCCGCATCATGGATCTTGAAAAGTCAGCGGAAAGTTCATTGAAAGAGGTTGCTACCCTGTCGTCGAAGCTAGAGAGAAAGAATGAGGAGATCATCCATCTACAACAGACCTGCAATGACCTCGAACAATATTCACGAAGAAACTGTGTGCGCTTCTTCGGTATACCGGAGTCAAGGGGAGAGAATCACTACAGAGATCATTTGTCACATCGCGAAAGAGAAACTTGGGATAGACCTACAGAAATCTGAGATAGATCGAAGTCATCGAGTCGGAACGAAGGATGTACGAAACAAAGCAGAGGGAACGGAGACAAAACAGAGTACAAATGCAAGAACGGAAAGTCACGGCAACAAAAAACATAGACCAATAATAGTGAAGTTCGTATCCTACCAAACAAAGAAAACAGTACTCACCGAGAGACGGAAACTGAAAAACACTGGAATCGCTATCTACGAAGACCTAACAAAGAGAAACAAGCAACTACTTACCGATACAAAGGCCCACGATAAAGTTCTCACAGCATGGACCTCTGATGGCCGCGTTGTTGCGCTCATTGGTGCCTCCGGAGGGAAGACGATCACACGAGGGATCCGTGATCACAATGACTTGCGGACACTACGTTAGTGCCTGTGCCCTTTCCCCCCACGTTATGCAATGATTACTATGATTGTACATTAACACTTCCTTCTATAATGACTTCGTACGCTTGTTCTTGCTGCTCCAAAAATGTGAGCAAAAACCAGAAAGCATTATGTTGTACTTATTGTAACCAATGGATTCATATCTCTTTAAATTTTTAATAGTGTGTGTGAAAGGTTTAAAAATAACACCAAGTCCACAGATATAAGTGCCAACACTATGGAAACTTTGGGTCAAGTAAGCACAGAGTTCCAATTCAAAGAAATATCTGTTGAATTTGTAAAAAATGAACTGCTTAACATTAATTGCAAAAAAGCTATGGGTATTGATGGCCTACACCCAAAACTGTTAAAATTGTCAGCTGGTTATATTTGTGAACAGATAACTTTTATATTCAATCGCTCATTACAAACATCTCAAATTCCGGCAGAATTTAAAAAAGCTCGAATTACACCGGTACATAAAGGTGGAACATATGATATTAATAATTTTCGACCAATATCGATACTTCCCATTTTATCAAAAATCTTAGAAAAAGCAGTACATGAACAGTTGTATACTTATCTAAATGAAAATAAATTATTATCCTCACAACAGTCTGGATTTAGGCCATCACATTCGACCGCAACGTGTGTAACTGATATAGTTGATTTTTTGTTAGAAAATATGAACAGGGGACATCTTACAGGGGCAATATTTTTGGATTTGAAAAAAGCGTTTGATGTGATTCCTCATGGTAAGATTCTGGAAAAAATGACCTATTATGGTATTTCAAGTCGAGAGTATAATTGGTTCAAATGTTATTTTCATGAAAGATTGCAGTGTGTATCTGTGAATGAATATACAAGTGATTATGTAGTTATGAAATCGGGGGTACCCCAGGGGTCCATCCTTGGTCCTCTGATTTTTTGTTTGTATATCAATGATATTTGCAATTTGAAATGTAATGCTTCTACTAAATTGTCCTTATATGCGGACGATACTGCAGTGTTTACTAATGGACTCAATTTTTTACAAATTCAAAATACTCTTCAAAATGATTTTGACTTAATTACACGATGGTTGGAATGTAATGAATTGATACTGCATTCTGAGAAAACTAAAGTAATGTTTTTTGGTCCGAAAAGAAAATTGAGAAATAAAGTACCTGTAATAACGTACAATGATATTGTATTAGAAACCACTGATACTGTTAAATATTTGGGAGTTATATTAGATTCCCAATTATTGTGGAATGATCATATACTGCATGTACGTGGAAAGATATCTCGAGCAATAGGATGCATCCGTCGTATAAAAAAATTTTTACCCCAAAAAATGCTGATCAATCTATATTTTGCTTTTATATTGCCACATATTGATTATTGTTGCACGGCATGGGGTAGTTGTTCTAAGACTAATGTGCAGAAATTACAAAGAATGCAGAATAAATATGCGCGCTTAGTACTTAATGTTGATTGTTATACTCCTCAGTGCTCTCTACTCACCACTTTAAATTGGCTCTCTGTTGAAGAAAGAATCAAGTTACAATATTGCATACTCACCTTCAAAATCCGTCATAATCTGGTACCTATTTATTTAAATCCTCTAATCACTTCTTATTCAGCTAATTATTACAAAACACGATACTCTAAGAATTGCACTCTATCAATACCTTACCCGAAAACCGAATATAAGAAACGTTCCTTTTCGTACACCGGTAGCTCTCTTTTCAACAAACTCCCCATTGAAGTACAACTGTCTTCGTCATTGACTATATTTAAAACAAATTGTTTAAGATTTATCCGCATGCTTTAACTTTTCTCTTCCAATGAATCCAATAAGACCTCTTTTTTTTTTTTTTTTTTTTACATTGTCACACACACTAGACTTTTTTCTTTGTTTTGTTTGTGTTTATATACTATTCCCTTTTCTAAATCGTTAAGGTTTTAGTTTTTATGTATACATTTATAACATATGTGTAGTTAAGTTGATTTCTTTTGTTTGTTTATGTCACTGATCGGTAATTGTGTGAATCATGTTACTACAAATGTATTTGTTGTTTTATTTTGTGTATATACAGGGCGCCATTGTAAAGCAGTTAGCAAACTGAATGTGCCTACCCTGTATTGTTTTTAAAAGAAAACATGAATAAATAATAAAATAAATAATAAAATCGTTTAATGGGGATGGCTAGTAACTGATCAGTGGGAATCAGTAGGAATGCTGGGGGATGATTGCTCCAATCCTTGTGGGATTCATTTGAGAGTACATTATATATCTGTATATTGTTGTGTGAAAATTGTTTGCGTCAGAATGGTCTCATGTTCAAGTAATGTGCAGTTTAATCGCCCCGTCACTGTACAGGCATGCTAACCTGGAAACATTAAACTGCACATTACTTGAATATGAGACCATTCTGAAGCAAATAATTTTCACACAACAATAGATACATAATGTACTCTTCAATGAATCTCACAAGGATTGGAACAATTATCCCCTAGCATTCCCACTGATTCCCACTGATCAGTTACTAGCCATCCCCTTTAATCTATATTTATTCGTTGTTCATAAAGCTCATTATACTTGCAACATACTTCAAAATCAGTCTTAGACATAAATGTTCCCACCTCATGTCGAGAGTTATATGGGTCATTTTAATAGTGGGATCACAAATCTGATCGTAGTTTGTTTATTCTATTTTACTTTTTTTTTGTTGGTTATCTTGGCTTGTGAGTGCTGCCAGATCTATAGATTTCTCTGTGAAAATAGTCCAAGATGTCTACAGAGAATGATCCATTACATACATACCCACAAGAAAAATTATGATTACATCTGGACCCTCATCAAGCGATGAGGGGGTACCAGGCGATTTTAATAACCGAATACTCCTTAATATAATTCAAGAGAAACCTACGCGTTACAAGACATAGACTAGATGTATATCGGTTTGTATACTAGTAACATTATCATTATTATTATTACTATTATTATCATTATTATAATTATTGTCATTATTATCATTATCATCATCATTACTATCGGTATCATTATTGGTTTGGTTTGATTTCTACCTTTTTCCAAATCAAATATAACAAAAGAATACATACATTTAGAAAATAACATTACACGACGCATAATCTAGCATATTGTCTTACAAATTAATTGAAATTACACATGTACATACACATCAATACAAGGACAATATTCGATCCATGAGACGTATAGCATAATATCACCCCCCCCCAAAAAAAAATAAAGGTTCAGAAGGAAATCGTGAAAATAACAGTTATAAATATAATCTAGATGATTGAGTAATCATTCCAACTATGTCTTGTCGTTACAACAAACGAATTTTAGGGAAAAAAAGAGAGGGGGATTTGAATGAATTGATTTTAAAATTGTGCATTTTTAGAGATTATAATAACAGAAAACAGGAGACTGCGATCATAAGCAGCAGCTTGTCATGGATAGAGACCTCGGGGTTAATATTTGAAAAGTTTGTTTGCAAAAACCGATAAGTCCATATTTGCCAAATGGAGATATTTGCGATTAAAGGTCAAGAAAAATAAAGAGAATAATAAGAAAATTTTTGCTTCTTTTGACCATAACTTCAAAAATATACCTTTATATGTAGTGACCAATATATCATTTAAAAGGTATTATTTTGTATTTTATGACAGAGACCGTACTTCAAAATCTTCAAAAATGGACTTATCGGCTTTTGCAAACAAACTCTTCATTTGCAAAAGCAATACTGCATACGTATATGTGCATTACTCACGCATTTTTTTTTATTATTCTTGAAGCAATAAATTAATCACCGAGATGACGACGATGAACAATCGATCCTTCTATAAATTTGTTCTGAATTATTTGTCATATGACCTCACTATGTCTGTGTATAGATGAGTCGCAGATTTCTCGACCCCAGCCTGGATATTGACATACGCTTCTCAGTGGTGCGGTTTATGATAGCAATGACGAGTATGCCATCGGTGAGACATCCTGCAATATTCATTTTTTGGCGTCACTATAGGTTGGAATCACACTGTCATGAAACCGACGTAAGATGACGATACGAATAGGAAATGTTCAATTTCGCGCCTAGTTATATACCCAAACGTGGGTAAAAGCACCGATCACATGCCAAAGCAAGTACGATACTTTGTTAGTCGCCAGAGAAACTCCGCCGGTGGTTATCCGAGTCGCGTGGCTTTTGATAAGATGCCTTCTCAAATCTACAGATTTCCATAAGACCAGAGCCGATGTAACCGTATATCCATCTTTGCTCATCTTCTGGACAGTGTGACGCCTGCATTTACAGAAAGAATTATGGTCATTTATTTTTTCTGCACTAATTGTTTTATTGGTATATAAGTTAAAGGAGATATTCCTTCAGTCCAAAAATGCAATAGATGTTATGAAAAAGGATTAATGATGTACCAACTTGCATCAAGATTATTCTCTTCTTTTAATTCAGCTTGCCTAGATTAGATATGCATACAAGGGATTCGGGTGTCATGAGGACACCTTGTGAACAAAGTTAGAAAGACATGTGATTCTTGATAAGGTAACTTTGATTCACATTACAGTATCTCCATATCTGCCTCTGTTCATATAATGTCATAATATATTGTGTTTCATACTGTCAATTATAAACAATGCATAGCAGATGCTTATCAAACGAAATACTATTGTGGTCCATACTGCATGGTGTAAGTTAAGTGTCGATCACCTTTGTCAAACTTCTCAACATGCAGGCCCCCGCTTGGTTTGGTGGTACCAGGACTTTTACAGTGGCAGCAGACGCATCACAAACCTTGGTTACCTTCTGCCAATGGCAGGGCATCCTAAATCGCCCTGGTAGCACGGACGACTGGGACTTAGCTGTGCTCTTCACTGGGTCTGTGTACTTTGCTATAGAAAAGTACAAATTTGAACACGAGTTAAAGAAACTCTGATTTTGATACATCAAAAAGGTACTCAAACGGATCCAAATTTAAATGGTCTTCCACATGCGCATGCATACTCATGTCTTTCTATACTGTATTTTAATTGACTCTTCTATAATGATATCCTATACGCTTGATAACTTGGACAGAAGATACCTATACCTTTTTTTTTTTCTCTCCTTGTTTAGGGTGGACATATTTCATTCCAACTCCTTCAGTGTCCTCGGGCTATCAAGTGTGTCAGGAGTGTGTACAGGGGACGCCAAGTGTTCCATCACCGAAAACAATGGACTGCAAGCCGGTATCGTTATGGCACACGAGACTGGTCACTCGTAAGTATTTGTCCCATATTTTTAAATTTTGTTCACACCTCCAACACGCAAAACTCGATAAAGTCCATAATTATTCATGAAACATACCTGTATATTTTCTTCTGCTTATTGGGTACTTGCTCCTTTCTTGACCTCAGTTTTATACTCTATGACTTAGTTGTATGGTTTTAGATTATGGATTATTGTTACCATCAAAATCACACTGTGTCTGTGAATGATCGCACAAAAGAACCAATAAACTAATGTTCAGGCGATTTATTAACAATGATGTTTTGGGTAACGGTGAGCAATAGAAACAATATCAGTACAACACAAATATAATCATTTACATGCATTACAGTGAAATGTGAAATCTCAAGGTCCGTGTAATCCCCTGGAATTGTCCAAAGATGACATTCGATGCACAGATGAATGATCCTCAATGCACCGATGACCGATCCCTCCAACGTAAATCATTAGGCATACAGGTTACGGTAGTCCAAAATAAAATCCACAGCAGCACGTGTACAATCCCGACGTTACGACGACCGCGTCCAGTCGATGCGTGAATGAAAATCCAGCAAATGATATCCAGCTCGGAGTCCAGCCCGTCACAGCTTCGACGTAGCAATATCCATTGACATTATAATGGAGTCAGTCACCAATGTAGGTAAATCAATTCTCCGCGGGCAATATATCTCCCGGGCAATGTGTCTCCCAGGCCTTATCTCCACAATTTAATATAGCAGGTTATCAGGTAACGCAGGACTGACTATAAACAAGTCGCTTCATACTGTCATAGCCAGAAGTGACTTAACTCTCAGAGCAGAGGTGTTGGGTACTCTGCCTACCTCAGAATTTCTGTAGCTTGTATAGGTCCATTCACCCCTTCTTGAATGTTCTGTAATTCTCTCCAACCTGGGGCTACATACTTGTCCATACTTGTGACTTCAAGAGCCTACTAGAACCCTGACTTCCTGTCTATACCTAAGAATAACTACCAATCACACCGGGTTACAAGTACAGTCTATGTATTGCATGACTCAGCCAAAATAATATTTAGGCACTTCCTAGAAGATTCTAGATTGGATGAGCTATTTCCTTTCACATGCATGTACTGTTATATACCAAATAGAAACTTCTCCACTAAGCTGGTCAACCTGTATACATGCAAACATTTAAACAACCGTACAATACATCAATACATATCTACCAGTATGTACATTCATGACAGTAAACGTAAAATATATATATATAGTCCGGCAGCCAAACCCTGATTTTGGGGCTAAGGTTGCATTGGAATGTTACAGTTTTTTTTTTTAAGTGATATTGAATGTTTAGACCTTCTATTTTATCAATCCACATGCTGGAGCTCTGTCAGCATTGAGCAATTTGAGATATACGCGGAAATCCAAGATGGCCGCCGGCGGCCATCTTGAAAATGCTATTTACTTACTTTTAACCCCCCTAGCACATCCAAAATGGGCATTAAAGGTTTTTAGGGATGGAGAATTCAAATCTGAGGTTAGTTTCAGGATATTACTATGTTTTGAAGTCTTAAAATAAAATGGCGTCCATTTTTCAAGATGGCCGCCATCAACATGCTGTAGTGTAGACTTTATATGTAGAATCGCGCAAAGACCTGACTTATCATTTAAGTTTTCCCCTTTTTTTAGACAAGGGAGGTGCATAATGTAAAAAAAAAAATATGAAGATTAAGGCCTAAAGCTTAGATTCATTGATAAACACAATACAGGTTAATCCTGTTATAACGAAGTCGCTTATAACGAATGACCGCTTACAACGAAGCAATGCTAGCTGAAGTCCCGATTCTCTGTAAATACAACCGATTCGCATACAATGAAATTCGCTTATAACGAAGTATTTTATGTGATCCCAAGCATTTCGTTATAACAGGATTCGACTGTAGTATTATCAGAAGTATTTCAAAATAGTCATGTTGCTTTTGTGTATACGTTGGTATACACATAATTTCAAGGTATCTTTTAGATATGATTTCTTTGAATACTTCTGTTCTGTAACGGCTCATTATTCTTGTCACAATGACCAAACGAGAGAGGCAAGAGATATTACCAGCCATCCAGAAGAAACAGATGAAATAGATGCATAAACAGTATCTTCAGGAAAAAGACTGATATTCAGGAACATGATCCATACATCTGAACCAAATAAAGTAGTAGACAAACTTAAATATTTGGTTCTTGCTAGAACAGAAGATCTGTTTTATCACCTCTGCCTGTAGCAGTATAACCAATGGTGACACTACAAGGGAACAAGCACTTCATTCAGGTAGGATTGTTATTGTTTCACACTACTCTTCAGCAAGGACAGATCCTCCAACAGCAGGGTGATGTAAAAAAAAAAATCTTCAACCGTCATTAGGGTTCTAGTTTGGTCATTATATTGTATCACCCAAAAAGAGATCACTTTCAAAACAATCAAGAAGTATTTAAAAAAATCATATCAAAAAGATACCTTGAAAACGTTTTTCAGTTGGGGGGGGGGTCCAAGGTCATGTCACCCCCCCCTTTCTTGGGGGGGGGGGGGCTGTATTATGAGGGAGCGAAGCGACCGAGCCGAGCGAGCCGAGCGAAAAGAGGGGGAGGGTGCGTCCCCCTCCCAGGGTGAGAACTTTTTGAATTTTTATGTTGTAAATGACGCAATTTGATGCATGTTTTTGCGCGTCTTATGAACTTGAAACTGTCACACTTGTTTAAGGTAGCAGGATATTTAGATGTGGATTATTATTGAATAACTTGCCTATAAAGACATTAGTGGTAGCATTTGAATAAACTTCTTGTATTAATTAATGAATTTCATGAACGCTGTCTCTTGTAAAGCAATCAAACAGAAAAGGTATGCACACGTCGAGGGTGTACATAAGGGATATTTCTCCTTCCACACTGAGGTGATTTTACATTTTCAGACCTGAAATTCAGCGATCTGGTGCAAACTTTTGTTGCAATACTTGGAGTTTTTTCTAGCTCCCCCCCCCCCAAAAAAAAATAATGGAAACAATTAGGGCTTTTTTTCAGGGAAGTGTTAATAGCAAAATCACGGGATTTAGCTATTATTCCGCATGTGCATCACCTGTGTGCATGTACAAAGTCTAGAGGAGGAGGGTGTGGGAAGGGGATGCCCCCTCCCACTCGACGGAGCTATTGAGTTTTTAAAACTGAAATAAAGCGATCTGAAGCACACTTTTTGTGGGAAATTCGGAAACTGCCATTCCCCGCCAAAGTGTACTTAGTCTATAGAGGGGACCAATCAACGGGAGGGTGGCAAGATACCTCTCCCATATTCGAGGGAGGTTTTTTTTTTTCATTTTTAGAACTGAAATTCAACAATCTGGCGCACACTTCTGTTGGCATATCTGAAAATTTGTCAAATAGAGAAGTGCAAGTCTGCAGAAGGAGACATAGCAGGATGATGTGGGAGGGGATAAGCCCTATTCTCCCTCCTACATGAGGGAGATTCTGTATTTTCTGATTGCAGTTAAATGTTTTTGTGTACACATTTTGTGGTACACTGATATGTTTGGAAAACTCGAAGTGTAGCCATAGTCTGCTTGTTTGCACGGGAGGGGGGGGGGGAATGGGGAGAAAGCGTGGGAGAGTGCTATCCTCACCCTCCCCGTACAGGGAGCTTTTGCCTTTTTAAAATTGAAATTGAGATCTATATTTCGTATACGCATATTTGATGGAATATTTGGGAAAGTATTAAAAAAAAAATGATCGGGGAACCGAGAGAGGAAAGGGTTGATTAAAAGGGGATATTCCCCTTGTACATGACGGAACTTTTGATTTTTTCGGAATGTAAGTGATAAGTCTTGTGCACTCAGAATTATTCAGAATCTTCAGAGGGCTGCAGCCCCCCCCCCCCCCCCGGTTCCGCGGCCCCTGTAATACTACAGTCGAATCCTGTTACAACAAAATGCTTGGGATCACATAAAATACTTCGTTATCAGCGAATTTCGTTGTATGCGAATCGCTGTGCTATAGGTTTGTATGTACAGAGAATCGGGACTTCAGCTAGCATTGCTTTGTTGTAAGCGGTCATTCTATATAAGCGACTTCGTTATAACAGGTAACCTGTATTATTTTTATCAATGAATCTAAGCTTTACAGGCCTTAATCTTCATAAATTTGTTACATTATGCACCTCCCTTGTCAAAAAAAAAAAAGGGAAAACTTAAATGATAAGTCAGGTCTTTGCGCGATTCTACGTAGTCTACATTACAGTATGTTTATATGGCGGCCATCTTGAAAAATGGCCGCCATTTTATTTTAAGACATCAAAACATAGTAATATCCTGAAACTAACCTCAGATTTGAATTCTCCATCCCTAAAAACATTCAATGCCCATTTTTGATGTACTAGGGGGGTTAAAAGAAAGTAAATAGCATTTTCAAGATGGCCGCCGGCGGCCATTTTGGATTTCCGCGTATATCTCAAATTGCTCAATGCTGACAGAGCTCCAGCATGTGGATTGTTAAAAGAGAAGGTCTTCACAGTCAATATCAATTAAAAAAAAAACTATAACATTCCAATGCAACCTTACCCCCCATGGCTGCCGGACTAATATATATATATTTTTTTTTTGACATATTGTGATTTGCCGCTTCGGGTTTTCAACGTGTTCTGAAACTCTATATCCTCTTGAAAATAGTTTATAACATATAAATCATCTCAAGGAGCTCGACGCATAATTCGAAAACAGTCACGTAAACCAGACATGTGTCTCTAAACTTTTAGTTAGGGTTTTGTATTCTCTGGTTCCTGTTTGAGTGTTTGATTGTCGTCGTCGTCGTGGTCGTTGTTGTTGCTGTTATTTTTGCATCTGTGCAGTCTTTCATTATCCCATGATGGAGTGTACGGCTGTGCGGAAGACACAAACATCATGTCCGCGATCATCCCAAGTGGCATCGAATCCTTTCGCTGGTCCTCCTGCAGTTCCAATCATATGAAGATCTTCATAAAGTAGGTGAAATAAACAAAATACGTGATAATCAGGATCGACGAACTTTGCTTTTTAATAAATTTATTCATCCAGTATCCATATTTCTTTTCTTCAATCTCTTATCTGTTTCTGAAGATATTTGTCATGATCATTTAGCATCGTTTCATTTTATTGCTTGTATACCAACATTGTCTGTGCGCGGTGTTATGCCATTTAATTCTCATATCAATTAGTGTTAAAGGAAACATTTGCAACATTTGATAGCACTGGCCTGAATTGATAACTTTATACTTTATTTTTATTTCATCTTGTTCCATCCCACTAGTATACACTTGTAGTTTACTGTGAGTGATAAAGTTCTATGCCCATGCATGTGTCATAATTTAAGGTATTTATCCTTAATCTTTGATGTAATGCATATTTCATGTTTAATTGTACTCTGAAATGCAGCACTGCTGAAACGGCTTCAAATACATGAATACAAATATGATTAGAATGAAAAAAAAATGTACAAAAGAAAATATCTTTCCTTTGAGCTAGAAGAATATTCAAGGCCCTATAAATGAGGATAAATGTGTTGCGAATTTTATCAATACTACTTTGTGAATGTATATTGGTAAGTTCATAAATATTTTCTTTTGCTTATTTGTTTTCAACATTCATAAACTCCTT
Source organism: Diadema setosum (assembly GCF_964275005.1). NCBI lineage: Eukaryota > Metazoa > Echinodermata > Echinoidea > Diadematoida > Diadematidae > Diadema > Diadema setosum. Next base: position 17,804,669 of record NC_092687.1, on the reverse strand, counting down.
TTGCTTTAGTCACCAGACGTGTTTCGATGACATTCCCGGAAGTAATCTAAGCAGCATTGTTGACCTTCCGGGTCTTACGTATGACCTTGATCGTCAGTGCGAACTTGCTACCGGAAATACGACTGCCTTCAGTAACAATGCTGTAAGCACTAAAAAGTCTTTAAGTATATCATGTGCATTTTGTGTCCAAGCGATAACTTAAAGGCATTTGGAGTAGTGGGCATAACGGGATTAAGGCATCATATATTTCAGTTGAACTTGAACACCCCTGCATTAGCTTTAGTTCAGTATGCTTTATTTTCCCACTTATACGAATGAAATCATTATGACAAATCACATCCAAAAGCAGTTATCAAAATGTGAATAAGAGCACTTTTAAAAGAACATTTAAAGGGACGTGATATGATCAGGGCCCTGTTTTATGAAGAGTTAAAATCGATTATAAAGTTGATTTCAACTGTAAGTCTATGGCAGACTGTGTGGTAAGGGAATTTAAAATCGATTTTATGTTTTGATAAAACGGGGCCCAGGTGTTTTATACAAAAAATTACATTACGCCGTATCTTAGGGTGTAGGTGGAGGACACTATTTAGCACTGTTAAACATGACTTTGCCAACGCACTAACAGAGACCAATGGGACACAGTCATGATAGCATAAATGCTATCTTTATTTTATTTTTTTTTTTTTTGTCGACAGACAACCTGTGCGGCGCTTTGGTGCTCCTATCCCGACACAACGTCTTCCAAAACGATGTTTGGGGTACCAGCTGAGGGATCTACGTGTGGGGATGGATTGGTAGGTAAAGGCGGGAGGTGTACAACCTCCCTGGTAGATCAGTACTCCCCATCTAAGAAACGACGAGTCTCCTAGAGATCTAGTCATGATGGAGATTGCCCCCCCCCCCCTTTGCAAGAGCACCGATTTAAGGATGACTGTTTTGATGGACAGGATAGCTATGCCCCGGAAGTAATCAGGTGACAGTTCTACGTAACATGGTTGGCAAAGACATGTAGCACGGTTTCATTTATTTATTTATTTTTATTTATTTATTTATTTATTTATTATCATTATTATTTATTTGTTTATTTATTTATTTATTTATTTATTTATTTATTTATTTATTTATTTATTTATTTATTTATTTATTTCTTGGGGGGAGGGGGTGTTGTTTGATCGGACGAAAACTTCACTTCGTGATGGACTGTTTGGGTGACCGAAGTACAAATTTATTGGTTCATTAGGAATACCCCTACACGACCTATGACATCAGACCTCCCAACGTCACACAACTCATACCACTAGTAATCAAATCAAAATCTTATTTAATGACTTTTTTTTTTGTCAATCCAAAAAGGAAGGAATAAAAGATAGCATAAACTTTCAAGCGTTAGAATCGCTGGGTTAAAAGCCATTTTCTTTAAGTTGACTACCAAAGTCCAAGTAGTACCTACACAAGAGGGGGGGGGGGGGGGAGCCGCAACCCCTCTCCCCACACACACCTGCACACACACACTTTCTTTTTGGATCGTCAAAATCATGGGGGGGGGGTAAGGTAAATTTTTTGGGGAAAATGTATCAACAGCACCCATGGACGTTCTGAAGTTTCCGTCACTAAAAAAAGTCTTCTGTGTATCCGGGGAAGTAATTTTCAGTGGTATGTCGGAGGATTATGTGCAAATTTAACATAACATAGAATATCATGAGTGGCCAGGTGATAACCCCATTAAGTTTTCATTAGAGAACAGTTGTAGTACCTGACATACTTGAGAGACTTCAGTTATTGCTGTTGAGCTGGACTATTGTTAAATAAAGGTAAACATCGACGCCCGACCCTCACCTTCTATGTTCCCCAGTGGTGCATTGGAGGGATGTGTGTCAACACAACGCTAGACGTAGCCCCAGCCGTGGACGGCGGATGGACGGAATACTGCGACTACAGTGAGTGCTCGCGAACTTGTGGGACAGGGGTTCGAATCCGAAGCCGCAGCTGCACAAACCCGACACCCCAGTGGGGTGGACAACCGTGCGTCGGCAGCAGCCAAATATACATACTGTGCAATGAACAGGTACAACTAGCTTATTGCTTGACTCAAACTGATAACCACTGCTTTTTAACATAACTGCCTACGGGCAATAGTAAATGTATTTACTTTTGTATGTAGTCTCCATTCATTTCATTTTCATTTTGTGTAACGTGGTGTACAGTACAGTGTATCCTTTGTAATGTTCATTCTGGTTTTTGTTTCATGTTTGTGATGTTAATGATATGTATCCTATATTCTTTACCTGGTTGAATAAATAAAAATGATAATAATAATAATAATAATAATAATAATAATAATAATAATAATAACTACATAATTCATGCAGGTAGCGATAATATGCTTAAGTATTTTCGTGCTTCCAAAATCTGTAAAAAATGTGCACAATAATCTTTCCAGCCAGTTTGTTTTTGTAAAAGCTTGTACAATAAAGTAATTTGTTCTGCAAATTCATCCGTGTATTCAGTGTTAAGATTCTGTGTGATGAAACCCGGCACTTCGCATAGTTAATCAGAAAAACGTTGTAAGATTTGGTAATTATCATGTCATGTTTATGGTTTGAACGTAATAACGTGATTTGATTGAATTTTCATTTTTATTTATGTTCTGTGTTGAATTGGCTGGTGGTAAATAGGACTTTATTAAACACAAGGAAAAGTAAAATCGTTTTCACAAGCATCATTCGGAAGCAGAAGTTAAGTTTCTTAAAAAAAAAAATCGTATTTCTGTAAATTATTATAATTGAGAAAGAAGCCTGATAAATAAGTCCAGAGTAGGTAAGCATATAGTCTCCATACCGTGACATCCTCGGCTTATTTTGGAGACCCTTCTGTTTAACTTCCATAAGCTGTTTGTATTTGTCTTGTATAATTGTATTAAAAACTATGTGTCGATATACTGTTTGTCATAATTGACATGTACATAATCATATCTGATGTAACGGAATTAAGCAGAAATAAATCAAAATCAAATCAAATAACACGATTATTGGGAATTATAGAGAAGGAGGACTTCGCATTTAACACCATTCTACAATCAATGATTTTCTTTTTATTTTATGTTCTCTAGTAAACCAGCTGGTCGGCAAGTAAGACTTTTTTTTTTTTGACATAATCAAAAGTAAAATATCTTTACAAGCATTCAGTCGGAAGAAGAAATTATGTAAAGATTCTGCTACCTGTCATGAAACCTCGTATTTCATTTGTCAGTGGATATCAAAGAAGGGGCGCACGCCACGAGACCGTCACCCACGCGGCATACAGCTCATGAGTGTACATCCCACAAGTCATACAGTCCACGAGTCACACAGCCCACAAGTCATACAGCCCAATGGTTATACGGCCCACGAGTTCGACACTAAGTGAACAAATCCCAAGAGTTCGACATCAAGTAAAATAAGTCCCCGAGTATTACGGCCCATGAGTTCGACACCAGGCAAATTGTAAAAGCCCATGAACGCATTCGACACTACGCAAAAAAAAAAAAAAAAATAATGCTCACGAATAAAAGACACTAAGCGAAAAAGGCTCACGAGACAGACACTACGCAAACAAAGCCCACGAGACTGACACTACGCAAAAAAGATGGTCAACAGACCGACACTAGGCTCAAAAGGCCCACACACGAGACCGACAGGATGAACAGCGCCATCTATAAGCCAATGAAGATTGCGTTATTGTATATACGGTGTCCCGATATTAGCATAAGAAGAAATACGTTATAGGAAAGGAAAGTTGCTATAGGGTGTTAGCGCGTCAGTTGCCCACCCTCATCCCCTGGAAGTTTCAAGACCTTTATTTGTGTGTGCGTGTGTGAGTGTTTGTGCAAAAATTAATAAAATTCACTAAAAGTGTGCTCCAGATCTGTCCACTTCAATTCCAAAAATGCAAAAGCATCCTCTTTTGCGTGTTAACTCCTCGACTTTTTCAAGTATTCTTGCTCCCCCTAAAAAGTAGGATCTTCGAAGAAAGTGTGACTGATATTAATATCGAAAGTCTTTCATAATGCCTCATTACAATACTTTTTGATGTGCTAGTGTATAACAGTTCTTTATGAAAAAAAAAAAACACTGTACCTTATTCGTTTTATAGGAGGTACATGTATTTATCCCCGAAGCCGTCGTGTCCTATAAACCGGGAAAAAATGTCCATTTGTGAAATGAAGATCACAAGGAAATACCTAACAAAATGGCCAATGCCGCAGAGCGCACCTGCTTTACATGATCAGGAGGGCGTAGTTATCAGCGAAGGTGTGGATGTATGAATTCACAGAAAATAGGCTAGTCGTCTTTCAAGGTATAATTATATGTTATGATTGAGAAAAAATGCACCCATAAAAAGAGCTATTTATTCCTTCAAAAAATATAGCTACACTGGAGTACTTTATAACAATTGGAACAATGAAGAAAGGGGAGAAACCGTACATCCTGCCCATAATATATCTTCTGGCTAGAAATGGGGAAAACCTATTGAAATTAGCACGATATCATTATGAAAGATTTAAATTTGAAGCCACACATCGTTATTGTTATTTTCCACTTTCTCTTCTAATGACATGGAACACCCTGGTCATATTATACACACTTGTAATTGACATATACATGGCGCTGTTCATTCTGTCGCTTGCGTGGACCATCTTTGCCTAGTGTTGGTCTTGTGACCCTTTTTTGCGTACTGTCGGTCTTCTGAGCCTCGTTTGCGTAGAGTCAGTCTCGTTAGCCTCTTTTGCGAAGTGTCGATCTCGTGGGCTCTGATTGCGTAGTGTCGGTCTCGAGAGCCTTCTGTGCGAAGTGTCGGTCTCATGAGCTTTTTGTTTGTTTGTTTGTTTGTTTGTTTGTTTGTTTGTTTGGTTTTTTTTGCCTGGCGTCGAACTCACGGGCTTTATTTGCCTAGTGTCGAACTCATGGGCTGCATTATTCGTGGGCTGTATGACTCATGGACCTATTTTCAGTGTCGATCTCGTAGGGCGTATGAATCGTCAAGTGTCGGTCTCGGGGGATGACCGCTAAATAAGTACGTCGTCATCGCTTGACCATGCAATTCTCGATTTTTCTTTCTTTCTATCTTGTTCGTATCGTAGCCGTGTTCAACATCTCAAGAAGATTTCCGAGAGGAGCAGTGTAGTGCAACGAATTCCATCCCCTATGAAGGCTCTACATACAATTGGACCGATAACACTCTTTTGTCAGGTGAGACACTGTCTTCTAAACGACTTCATAAACAAACAAGGAATTTTTTTGAATAATGGGATTTCTAAACTTTGTAATGTAGACGATCCCCTGACTGTTCACGTCACGATGCAACTTAAATATAATAAAAAGTTTCGGTACCTCAAAAGTTTCCCTGAATTTCCGTGTTTCAGGTTAAAGTACCTTTCATATAACTAACACTGTGAGACTTACTCACCCCAAAGTGCTCTCATTTCTTAGTAATCATGCAATTAACTGCGACCAGCAGCCCCATACGCATAGCGTAATGGGGCTTCGCATTGTAGCATTCAGGATCATGACAGATTTAGTATCGCGGGTAAATATCAACTTAAAATCCAAAAAATTCTTCAATTTGAAGACTTACCAATTAAGTTGAAGTCTTGAAAACAGGCTTCGGGCAACGTTTGGTTCTGTCAATAGTCCCTTTCTGTTCGAATTGATGACTGAATGTGACTCTGTCGAGAGGACCTTGGGAGAGCTACATACACTGACTACTACGGCCAGCGCATACGCACACATCACATGTGAACAAATTTCAAATCCATGAACGGATAAGATGTTTGTGTGCGCATGCGCTGGCCGTCAATTCAGTGTAGCTCTCCCAAGGTCCTCTCGACCGAGTCACATTCAGTCATCAATTTGAACAGAAAGGGACTATTGGCAAAACCAAACGTTGCCCGAAGCCTGTTTTCAATACTTCAACTTAAGTGGTAAGTCTTCAAATTAAAAAAAAAAAAAATGGATTTTAAGTTGATATTTACCCGCGATACTAAATTTGTCATGATCCTGTAAGCTACAATGCGAAGCCCCATTTAGCTATGCGTATGGGGGCTGCTGGTCGCAGTTAGCTACTCAGTATGCGCATGGGGCTGCACGCTGCTGGTCGCAGTTATCATGCAATAATGATTTCGTACAATACGTGTACTACCTCGCCGCCGTACGGCGGCGGCTCTGGTACGAAACCATTATAGTCCGGGAGCCAGCGGGGGTCAGCCTAGCTGAAAAGGTTACCAATTTGTATGTATATAGCAATTTAGTACATATGCCCCTAAGTATGGAAATGCACGTCTGGCTGGTCATCGGTGGTGGGTGTGGCCAGGAGGGCCAAAAAAAGGACCCCTCAAAATTAGGCTAGCCTAGCTGGAAAAGTAACCCCATGAAAACCACTGGAACTTGTTCGTTACACTTACAGGATAAATGAATGACGATTGCCAGACGTTTTAAGTGGTGGGGGGTAGCCGCCAGACGCTCTTAAAGGCCCAACTCCAGCTAGGCTAGCCTAGCTGAAAAAGTAACCTCATGAAAACCACTGGAACTTGTTCGTTACACTTACAGGATAAATGAATGACCATTGCCAGACGTTTTAAGTGGTGGGGGGTAGCCGCCAGACGCCCTTAAAGACCCAAATTTTTCCAGCTAGGCTAGCCTAGCTGAAAAAGTAACCTAATGAAACCCACTGGAACTTGTTCGTTACACTTACAGGATAAATGAATGACCATTGCCAGACGTTTTAAGTGGTGGGGGTAGCCGCCAGACGCCCTTTAAGACCCAAATTTTTCTAGCTAGGCTAGCCTAGCTGAAAAAGTAACCTAATGAAACCCACTGGAACTTGTTCGTTACACTTACAGGATAAATGCATGACCATTGCCAGACGTTTTAAGTGGTGGGGGGTAGCCGCCAGACACCCTTAAAGACCAAACTTTTTCCAGCTATATAGGCTAGCCTATAGCTGAAACCTAATGAAACCCACTGGAACGTGTTATTTACACTTACAGGATATATGCATGGCCGTTGCCAGACGTTTGAAGAAGTGGGGGGGGGGGGGGTGTAGCCGCCAGATGCCCTCAAAGACCCAATTTTACCAGCTAGACTATAACCCTGGCTGGAAAAGTAACCTCCTGAAACCCACTGGAACTTGTTCTATTTTTGTATCTCACCTGATAAACACTGTCGACATAGTATTCTGGTGTTCTTTCATTAACTTTCCACACTTTTGAGCTATATGATCACCAAATTCACTCCTCAGATCATCTAATGATTGCTGTCAAGTGTTAATATTGGTGAAGTCCGACTACGTCAACAGTCAAAAAGTCAATGAACTAGGCCTATGCCATTTGAAAATCTCTGTAATCACAAGGTCGATATGTGGACGAGACATCACTTCGCTTTTGCCTTGTTAAATGGTGAATATTAAATTAATTTGTAAGCTTCCGTTTCTCATTCATACAGCACCAGCATACATGTCTGAGAATAGCGGTAAAGAAGATTAGAGTCTTTGGCAACAAGTGCAAAATTAAATTCTGTGCCTTATTTGCTAAACAAACGTGGTAGGATGACAACGACCTGTTAGGCAATATGGCGGACCAATAGCTCTATATTATTAGTGTTATAGAATAAATGACAATGATGTAGTTCTGAAGCATACTTTTCATTAGATGCTTTTGCAATGACTCAATGTATACTTTTAATCGAACTAACTATATATCCATGACTTGCTCATGAATTACGGCAGAACGATTCCGTGAGGAAAGTTTTCTGTCATGTCATTACGGAAGAAGTGAACGTGTCAATATTTTGCTATTTGTTCCATAATTATTTCTGAAGTGGTTAAATGTATTTTCCTAAAACATTTTTTCTTTTATATAATACCTACGTTGCATCCAAATGCCTATTCGTTGAAAAAATGCAGGCCATGTATTCAAAGGTCAAAGATCATAGGTTAATGGAAGTAGGGCATACATTGTACAACATTTCACTAAGTTGTTGTTTTGTTTTGTTTTGTTTTTTTTTTTTTTTGGGGGGGGATGATTCAAAGTGTCCTAAAACCTTGTATTTTAATACATGTATTTAGTTTTGTAGTCACGACTCTTGCTATGTATGATGCCAAACTCTTCCCGCTCATACAAATGTAGCCGTTTCAGGGAAATAATTATGATAATGATTGGTAATGCTGAAGTGGTTCATAACATTCCATTGATACTATGTATAGAACAGAAAGTGAATTTGACAATGGTATATGATATCCGCAATTTACCCTTTGACAGGTTCTGTCATCCGATTAATAATGTATAAATTGAATATACAGTAGTCCCCTATTCAGTAACTACAGGTTAAGTTAGATAAGCTGCATTCATTTTGCACGCGACCATGGCGTTATACCCAAAGATGATTGAATTCTGTAAATCTCTGTGTGCCTGCACAGGATTGGAAAACGAAACTTCTTTCTGTGTACAGAACAACGAAACAGAAACTGGTGCATGCATTATCTCAGTCACTTTGTTATGCATCATGATGGTTTGCTCATTGCAGTTCCGGAATCTCAGCTCGAGGGACTCGAATTGATCCTAAATCAGTCGGCATGCGTGTATCACCCAAAACAATATCTGAACACAATTATAACTGCAGTCCTCCATAGTCTGTATTGGTTGTCGATAAGGGCTGGTATCAAGTTTGATTTTCATATTATTTACAGTACCGAAGTTGTATTTAATTGTTTTCATCGAAATGCCCGTATACGGTATGCGTATCTCAGTTAACTCTTTAAACCATAGTTGTAATCTACGTGCCAAGAATCTCATGTTTTCAATAAGCGTGAACTCCAAGACATGTCGTGATAAGGACTTTAAGACAATTGGCATCGTCATTATAAAACGAATTCCCCTTTTACAAGACACGTTTTAGATTTTAGATAGAAATATGGATTCGTTTGAATGCATACAAACAGCTTCTTAAATCCTCTTACATTTTGTTTTTAAGATATGGTGTATACTTTAGAAGTGTAAGAAGCATGCTCTTGTTTTAGAGGCTTTGAGTACTGGTAAGAAGCATACGTTATTCTTATAGATTATGTGAATAAGTACGCATTCAAGAACGTTTTGAATAAAACGTATCCAGACAACTGCATATCATATTTTCACCTCTTCCTTAAACATGCAGATGTATACTCTTGCCGAGAAGGTTAACTGTTTGATAGATATAGTGCTCACCTTATTGAAAAGGTAATTGGGTAAATGTTTGGTTTCAGTATATTATTCAAACACAACTAAGTTAACTTTTACATTAACATTTTCACAACTCACAAATTCTGCACGCACACACATTTCATGATTCACAAGATCCAAGTTACACTAATCCTATTTACTTTGCAGAGTGCAACAACAACATAAGTTATATGCTGAGCAAATAGGCTTACATCAGTTCGCACTATTCAAGGTTTAGAGTAGTTAAGGAACTAAATCGTACCCGATTTTGTGATGCTAAGTTGCACCTTGAGATGATGGGCAATATTGCCCCTGTAAATTAGGAGCAGGCAGTGACACTGACTTGCTCCTTTGAAGGAGCAATTTTGCAGCAGTCATGGAGCAAATAAGCACCACATAGGTGCAACATCATACCAATAAGGCACAAGGTTGCACCCTCAAGAGAGGGTACATTCTTGCATCCTTCGGGCATAAAGTTGCACCTAAAGGTACGAGGTTGCGCCTTTTTCAAGTGGGCAAAGTTGCTCCCGAGGGTGTAACTTTCACCCTTTCTTGCGGGTACAAAGTAGCATCCAAAGTTCCAAGATTGCACCCTCAAAACAAGGCACAATCTTGGAACTTGGAAGATGTAAAGGCTACACGGGGTGCAAAGGTGCGCAGAAAGGTAAAGGGTGCAAGATAGCACCCTCAAGAGAGGTGCAACTTAGCACCACTTAATGTGGGTGGAAAGATGCACCCTCACGAAAAGGTGCAATCTAGCACCACTTAGTGTGGGTGGAAAGATGTACCCAAGGGAACATTTTCGAACCCTCATAAAGGGTTCAACTTTGCACCCTCTCTGCAGTATTATTTTATACACACGTGAATTCCTTGCTCCTGTGAACTACGTTTAATATGAGCGTGACCCAGTATTAGACACGTGTCAAGCCTTTGCAGACACATAATTTTTTCTTCATATTCTTTAAAGGTCATTTAAAACAAATTAAAATATATATTTATTTCTTTTAAGTTAAGAGGAGCAAATGTGGAGATCATGACCTGTGATACATGTTACGGGAAGTCTATATTTTTATGTCTACTCGGTTTTTTTTTTCAACTACAAGGAATTACCTATGAGCTAATTGGATAAAGAAGCTGAGCATTCCTTTTTTTCATCAGTTAATGTCAGTGCTGGTGTATTATTCTTGAAAAGTTGGCATCTAAATGTGCTCCAAACCAAGTACTTACTGTATAAAATTATATTTCTGTGAGTTACGTTTCTTATGAGCATGACAGATCTGTAGACACGTGTCATAGTGGTTACAAACACTAAGTTTCCTTTGCTTTCATCGTTATCAAGAAGCGATTTTGAACAATTTCAGATGTTCAGTTTTTTTTTTCAATTTCGTTACGAGAAGGCAATAATGATTTCATGTAAAATATGTTAAAAAAAGTTGATAGTTTGGTTATTTTATCATTACTCATCTTCGTCTTCTCAACAAGAAGATGATACACATGAGCTCATTTGCTAAAGAAGTTGAAGGATGTTTAATTGCTGGTAGCCACGTAGGGGCTTTTGTCATAACATTTTGCATCTTAATCCCTCGAAACTAAGTACATGCAGTATTAGTTTATAGAAAACATAGTATTTTTGTTGTTGCTGTGACTGAGCTTATTCATATGAATTTTACACATGTTTCTCATATGTTTCTGTCATATGCTTTACTGAAGAACAGCAAATGTTGAGTTTATTGGCAAGAGAGGTTGATCATTACTTTACATTTAAGCTCATTGAAGTGCCGGAGCATAAACTTGTCTTGAAATATTAGCATCCAAAACCCTCCAAACCAAAAACGTGCAATACTAGACACGACAGGAATTCCTTGTTGTTGTGAGTTATGTTTCTTAAAAACACTGATTTTTTCTGCTTTTGCAGTGTACTATGTTCAAAAACACTCTTGAACAATTATCAGATTTCGTTTCTTTCTTAAGAGAAGAAAACGGTTAGGTAATGTGAAGCATGTTCCTATAAGTTTTATTTCGTTAATAATTTTTCTTTACCCATCTCCTCAACCGTAAGGTGATATGGTACCTAAAAAGTCATGAGCTTTACTTCTCCTTTTTAAAGTAAATTTAAGAGCTGGGGCATTTTTTTTTTAAGTTGGCATTTTAAGCTATGTACACCGAGGACGAGTCTTACTGAATGGATTTCTTGTTGCAGTAGAATTGTATTTTTTATGAGCTTGATGGAGTATTAGACAATTGTATAAAGTGTTTGCAAAAACTGTTAATGTATTCCCTTTTGCTAATGTCCAAAAAGTTCATTTGCCAAGTTTTGATTGTCTTTTGTTTTAATCATCAGGGGTCTGTTTTATCATGGTCATAGAGGAAAGAAACTTAATTATAAAAAAGAAAAGCCTTCATATAAGAAGAGATACTGTAGGACGCAATTTCATCAAAAGTTGTGATTTTCAACATTTCCAAAATGCAATTGATGAATATTTCTCCCCAGGGCACAGAAAGAAAATAGTTTTTGGTCTTGTTTTTTTTTTTTTTTCACGTCAGTATGTTATAATACCCGCGGGTTTACGCCCATCCCATCAATTTCCATCCGGATACTGTACCCGGCCCTTCTTTTTTTTTTTTTTTTTAACACTGCAAAGAAAATGAGAACACTGATGCTTGAGAAAAATCCCGACATGTTTGATTGGGCAATTCTTTTTTGATGTCTATTATTCTTTCCAAATAAGTTTTTTGGTTATCACTGAGGACAAATACAGATACCCTATTTCTTCTACCAAAACCACAGCACTGTATATTCTCATATTTCTACAGCATTTTGTCTCAACACTTGCCCTATTAATATTTCAAAGCATGTTTCCATGTGCGCTCAAGAAACTCCCCCATTAAAGGAGACCTCCGGGTGATTCTCAGATGTTTACATTTGTACAACTATGAATTAGTTATACTGAGGACAGAGTTTCAGAATTTGTGATAATTGGGATGAGGAATAAGAATATTTTCAAAAAATAGAGCAAATTGCAATGAACAAGGATGATGACATGGGAGAGTCACCATAAGAATGCATGAGTTGGGGCTCAAGGAAGCAGAACAAAAGAATAAGGCATGCATAGATTATAGACAGGTGAACTCGCAAGCTAGCGGTATTGTTATGGAATTACACTGCTATCATTTCTGAAATGTGTGAACCTTATAGTTGGTAAAATTGTGTCTTTGAGAGCGTCTGGGGGCTACGCCCCACCACTTAAAGCGTCTGGCAACGGTCATGCATTTATTCTGTAAGTGTAAGAACAAGTTCCAGTGGGTTTCATGGGGTTACTTTCCTAATTTTCAGCTAGGCTAGCCTAGCTGGTACGAGTTTGGTCTTTGGGGCGTCTGGCGGCTATTGTCTGGCAACGATCATTCAATTATCCTTTGAGTGTATCACAAGAACAAGTTCCAGTGGGTTTCAGGAGGTTATTTTTCCAGCTATATATAGGCTATCGCTTAGTCTAGCTGGAAAAATTGGGTCTTTAAGGGCGTCTGGCGGCTTCCCCCCCCCCCCCCAACCACCATTTAAAACGTCTGGCAACGGTCATGCATATCCTGTAAGTATAAAGAACAAGTTCCAGTGGGTTTCACAAGGTTACTTGTTCAGCAAGGCAAGCCTAGCTGGAACAAGTTTGGTCTTTAAGGGCGTCTGGCGGCTACCCCCCACCACTTAAAACGTCTGGCAATGGTCATTCATTTATCCTGTCAGTGTAACGAATAAGTTCCAGTGGGTTACATAATGTTACTTTTTCAGCTAGGCTAGCCTAGCTGGAAAAATTTGGGTCTTTAAGGGCGTCTGGCGGCTACCCCCACCACTTAAAACGTCTGGCACTGGTCATTCATTTATCCTGTAAGTGTAACGAACAAGTTCCAGTGGTTTTCATGAGGTTACTTTTTCAGCTAGGCTAGCCTAGCTGGAAAAATTTGGGTCTTTAAGGGCGTCTGGCGGCTACCCCCCACCACTTAAAACGTCTGGCAATGGTCATTCATTTATCCTGTAAGTGTAACGAACAAGTTCCAGTGGTTTTCATGAGGTTACTTTTTCAGCTAGGCTAGCCTAGCTGGAGTTGGGCCTTTAAGAGCGTCTGGCGGCTACCCCCCACCACTTAAAACGTCTGGCAATGGTCATTCATTTATCCTGTAAGTGTAACGAACAAGTTCCAGTGGTTTTCATGGGGTTACTTTTCCAGCTAGGCTAGCCTAATTTTGGGGGGTCCTTTTTGTGGCCCTCCTGGCCACACCCACCACCGATGACCAGCCAGACGTGCATTTCCATACTTAGGGGCATATGTACTAAATTGCTATACACATAAAAATTGGTAACCTTTTCAGCTAGGCTGACCCCCGCTGGCTCCCGGACTATTATTGCATGATTACTAAGACATGAGAGCACTTTGGGGCGAGTAAGTCTCACAGTGTTAGTTATATGAAAGGTACTTTAACCTGAAACACAAACTAAGACAAGGAAATTCAGGGAAACTTTTGAGGTAATACCAAAATTTTATATTATCTTTAACAGAAAAAAAAATTAATTTAAAATTCAAACTCGACACAACCCGTGTCAGATAACTTGCACATTCATTTATGCTAAATTTCAAGGGCTTATCCGTTTGCTCTTACTGCAGTTTCACAATTTACACCGATATGCTAGAGTAAAAAAGAAATGTGACGGAGTTTAATTCATAAGGAAAAATTATTTTAAGGACAAAATTTCACCACTATTGGAAAAACGCAAAGAATCCCCAGAACCCAGTCTGGAACACTACACGTTGAGTTGAATGTCATAAATGTATTTCTTGTGAATAGAACTGGATTGTCTCATCTTTTGCAGGTCACTTTCTTTGTGTGTTAAACTGCTATGTAAAGGGGGTAGACATTCAAAACGACCGTCCAGGCGATTTCACAGATGGGACATTATGTTGGGACACTCGCCTTGAGGATATACGAACGAACAAGATATGTATTGGTGGCAGATGCGAGGTAAGACAGGCACACCAGAACGAAATTGTTTGATGGTCACTCACATTATATTTACAACGGTAAATAATGATCTTTAGGGGTCAAAATTGTAAATAGCGCACCTTCCTGACGGAGTGAAGCGAGCAGATAGGGTCTCGGAGAGGTACAACAGAAGTACAACATATTGTACAAGCTTTGCTTTTTAGTGGGATCCTCCATTTCCATTCCCATCCTTACTTGACTTGTACTATTCATAGGTACACCTGTAATAAAAGATACAATTATGTTTTCTTAATTTTGTAACTCATCATCACATGTATTTTGTTAATCGACGTTTTTGCAATTATGTCCTGCTTATACACCGTATAATTTGATGGAAATGAAAATGAATTTGATTTTGAATATGAATTAATTTGAAAGGAAGGATTTTTGTTTCTGGAACACGGGCGGCAAAAACATCTTAATCTTGATAGGGGACGCACGAGCGAAGGAGTGTAGGAACAGTGCGGGAGCGGGGGGCTGGGGGAGAACTCTAATCTCTCTCCCCCATGAGGGAGCTTTCGTATTTCTAGAATTGACATTCAGTGATTTGCTACATACTTAAATGGACTATTTGGAAAATTTTGGTTAAAAAATGTGTGACATTTCGTTAAATATGTATATATATTTTTATTTACAAAGAAAACCATACAAAGTGTATTCTTCAAATCTTTTCCTTCTTTTCTCATTTACTGGTCAATTTATTTGAAAATCTAACGTCTGAGGAGGAAGAGTATACGGGAGACGGATTATCCTCTTCCCAAACAACAGAGCATTTGCATCATTATTACAATTAAAGTTCAACGATCCAATGCACACTTCTGATGGAATATTCAAAAACATTCAATCACAACAGTAAAACGATGGGTTGTTAACACAAAATTGCAAAAAAAAAAAAAAAACCCAAGCCAAAACACATAAATACTTTTACTGCTCAGTTTTGAAAATCTAGTGTCTAAAGCATAGATATCGAGCGTGACTGGAAGATTGTGGGAGAAGGGTGTATTTGGAAGATATTTTATCAAACAATGAAAACGATAAGTGGGTTATGTATCAAAGTTGAACCCCCTAAGAAAAAAAAAAAGTAAATTTGTCATTACTAAAAACTTTCATCGGTTGGGGATGACAATAAGTTTAATGTTTAAGCTTCTACCAACCTTTAATTGACGAAAGCTTGCCCACTACAATTAAAGGTTGGTAGAAGCTTAAACATGAAATTGAGATTTGTCACTGTTGTATATATATATAAAAAAAAAACAATTTTGTTCTAGCGGGCGCTACTTGAAAACGGGTGGGGGACTAATACCCTCCCCCTCCCATTTCCTTAGTTTCGTCGTGTCTGATCATGCTGACATTTTATTGTAGGCACTTACTACGCTTACAATGTTTTGTTCCACATTAACAAGAGCGTTTCTTACACAAAGGTTAGATCATGACTTCGTGACTTATACAATATTGTTTAATAGGGATTTCATGTTTCATTATGGTTTATCAGCAAGAGGATATGCAGGTGATGTATTTTCCTGTATGTATCGTCTTTTAGCCGCCTTGTATAGTCCTCAAAGCGCTCGGTAACATATCTGTACCTTGGATGGGGAAAGTTGTATGAGAATTTGAGCATCTGAGATATTTTGGCAGAATTTGAGGCGCAACACCGTTCCGATTCTCCCTTAAATGAGGTCAGATTGTTTTAAATGCTGTTAGAATGCCGTAGAAATATTTGGAATGCAATTAGAGTTTAATTAGAATACCCTTCGAATGCAGATCGATATTTCTCCACTTCGAATGCTCCTCGACTGATTTATACCCCCGTCACACTAACTCGGAATCAGCACGAATCGAGCAGAACCAGCCGGAATTAAGGTTTTCAAAATTCGCGCCACATTCTGGAGAAAAATTCAAATTCTAACAGCTTGGTAGGGAATGCTGTTCGAATACTTGGAATGCACTTCGAACCCTTCTCGAATCATTCTTGCACATTCTGAATGAATTAGCGCTCGAATGCTGCTCGAATGTACTTGGAACGCTGTAGGAATATTCAGAATGCTATTAGAATGCGGTCAGAATTTTTAGAAAGCACTTCGAATGCCGCACGACCACGGTTCGATTCCTGCCCGAAGTCTGATGGTCGGAATGCAGTACAAACTCATTTCGAATGCGGTCAGAACGTTCCCGGAATGGCTACCAAATATACTTTGAATGTTCACGAATTCAAACAATGTAGCCCGAAAAATTAGAATATACTTAGAATGTACTTAGAATGCAACACGAATGTTCCGTGTGTGTCAAGAATGCCGCCGGAATGGTCTCCGATAGCGTATAAGATGGTGATTTTCACAAGTCTCAACCCGATCATCCTTGGACCATGTTGCTTTGCTACAGACTGCTGTCCTCCAGCAAGACCTCCTTGAAAGAGAGTGTCTAGGTCAATGCCTCTGGGCAATTACCCCAGACCCTTCCCGTGACCCTAACCCTAGGCCTACTCCTAATCCTGAACCTAATCCTAACCCTAATCCAAACTCTAACTCCAGACCTAACCCTATAAGACCCCGTTTACAGTCCGGCCTCAATTGCGCGGCCGAGCCTCGCAATTTTGTCCGTTTACACTGCTGGGCTCGGCCGCGCTTTTGATTCAAACCTTTCAATATTTTGTCGTAGTGGCGCTCTGCTTGTAAACAAACGCAATTTGGTATTGTCTGGTTTTCAGACCCTTTGCCAAATGAATTCCGTGGCGACAAAGTCGCCGTTCGGGCAAAGGCCTTTGCCGAAGGAAAAAAAAAATCCTTTGCAGGACAAAACCACCTTAAACTATACTAGTTTTCGACGTTGAGGGGGTTAATATCCTGAATAGCGAAAGATACAGGCAGAGGGTTTGGAAGCCAGACTAAAATTGGCCGCGCAATTGGCCGCGCATTTGGCCCAGTTTGCGTTTACACCAAGAAGAGGCAGGGCTCGGCCACGGCTCGGCCGCGGCCGAGACCACCTCCAGAGCGAGGCCAAATGCGAGGCCAATTTTGGCCTCGCATTTGGCCTTTTGCGCGTTTACACTGAAGCGGGGCTGGGCTCGGCCGCGGCTCGGCCGCGGTCGAGCCTCGCACTGTAAACGGGGTCTAAGTCTAATCTTTACTCTAACCTTTTCTCTAACCAGTATTTGACTGGGGGTAATTGTATGAGCGTTTGATCATTTGAGATATTTTGACAGAATTGAGGTGCAACACCGTTCCGATTCTCCCTCAAATGAGGTCAGATTGTTTCAAATGTTGTTAGAATGCCGTATGAATATTTAGAATGCAATCAGAGTTCAATTAGAATACCCTTCGAATGCAGATCGATATTTATCCACTTCGAATGCTCCTCTAATGTTTTAAGCATGGTTAAAACATTCGAGCTGGCCACAAGAATGGGCCCGAATGTTTAGAACGCACTCAGAATGTCGTCAGAATTTTTAGAATGCATTTCGAATATGCAGGAATGCAGGAAGAATTTTCATTCCAACGGCATTCCGGCTCATTCCGCCTCTAGTGTGACGGGTGTATAAGATATTATGTGTCTGTTCATTATAGATGCACATAACTAATTACCTTTGCTTAGAATAAACGTCTAAATGAAAGAGACATACGAAAATTAAAACAATGAATAATAATTATGTCGATGAATGGCATACAGTATTCGTTCCACAAATGTTACACATTTTGATGTTTTGCTTTGTTTTTTTTTTCTTGTCTTGTTTTGTTAATCTGCTACTTCTCCGTCCACCATGTTTTTTATTTTAATTCTTGTCTTGTTATGTTTATTTGCTACTTCTCCGTTCACCTTTTTTTTTCTTTCTTTTTTTCTTTTTCTTTTTTTTTTCTTTACATCCACAGAACTTTGGTTGTGACGGGAAATTGAATTCAGGTCTTGTTTACGATGATTGTCACGTATGTGGCGGAGATAACACCTTATGCAATTGCACCGAACGGGCATTTGACTTAACAGGGAGTAAGTAGTGAGTAGTTACAATAATTTTATACAACAATCTGTCCCATCAGTACTGATCATTGTACAACGTCAGAGGCTGGGCATTTAAAGCAATATGATTTTGGTCGAGTACCAGCTCTACCCACGATCATTCTCGTATGTATTCAAAACAGTATTCTTTGAACGCACTGATTGAAGGAAAGGTACAACCTCGGGAGGCTGATGCGTCGTCGTAGCGTTCGCGTTGCAGATCTAATAGGGAGCTTTAGATTTTAGACGCGCGGACGTTCAAAGGGAAAAAAACATGATCTGAGCGTGCGCAGTAACTTAACGTGCGCTACTGCGCACGCTCAGATCATGTTTTTTCCCTTTGAACGTCCGCGCGTCTAAAATCTAAAGCTCCCTAATGCTAGCTAATGACAAGCCCTTGACAACTGCAAAAAGACACAAAGGAGAAAGAGAAAGTAGGCCTACCATTAGGACTCAGAGCGTTAAAAAATCTATATTATATAAAAAAGAAGCAAAAAAAAATGCTCTGCTTCTTACTAGATAATACGTATCGAAGGAGAAAATCAAAACTTATTACTGAAGAGTAAAGTTAGAATTGCAATGTTAGAATTACACAGGTATCGGTGCAGGATATTTAGCCTTCGAAATTGTGCTTGGGACATTCTGTACGTAAATAAATCTTTTAAAAATTATTCAAATCAATGCAATTCAATTTATTCAGTTCAATTCAATTCAATTCAAACGACGTGTACTAGAAAACTGCTTTAAAATATACTCGACTTTTATTTGTTTATTTATTTATTTATTTATTTATTTATTTATTTATTCAGTTTTCTTTTAGCAGGGTAGCCCTTTCAGCTCACTCAGAACTGCTCTGCCAAGGGGCCCTGCATCACGGACAAAGTACAATTTGAGTAAAAACACAAGGTTACAAACACGTTAACAAAGAGGGAACATAAAACACAAGATATAAGTTCATATATAGCGTACACGAGAAAATGATTGTACACAAGCCAATGAAACAAAAATGGGAAAAAAATACAATCAAATCCGGAAGAGAAAGAAAATAATGGTAGACGAAAAGACCTCACACACACACCATCACGCACGCACGCACACACACACACACACACACACACACTTTCACCTCTACACCAGTACACCGGCACCCACCCAAACCCGTACACGCACACATGCACGCATGCACGCACTTACATGCACGCACATGCACACACATCCACACGGACACATACCTACACACAACCACACCCATGCCGCCAAGCGCACAAAATGTCTAAAGTCTATCAATTAAAGCTAAGCATTTTACATTGTCGTTTCAAAGAGTTAGAGTTTGAAAGACTTTGTCTTTGAATTTATTACAAAGGTGAGAATGGTGCGAATGATATCGTCTTCATTCCAAGTGGATCATCGAACGTGACTGTGACTGTGACTGAATCTGGGAATACTGCTGTCGGTGAGTACTTTTAAGTGTATTTCGTATTTACCAGTCAAAAGAGATCATGTAGTTGCAGATCTACGTAATCACACACACTTTGTTGAACTTTTTTTTTCAGTTAGTTACTGATCAGTGCTAATATTGCATTATTCTATGTCCTTTTTGTATTGTTTCCGGTAGGCCTCTTTGTCAATGGGACATTTATTCTAGGAAATGACCTCCTATCACAACTTGACACACCGGAGGGAACGTACAGTGTGGGTGGTATGTCGGTGATCTACTATCGGACGGGGTCGACCCGCGTTATCAAGTCACTAACAGAACCAACAAGCGAGGTCCTCGAAATTTTTATTTTGACATACAGAATTATAAATGTCGGTTATAACTACTGTGCAGCAGTGACAAGCAGTCAGGAATCAAATTCCACTGTCAGTCCCATTGTTTCCCCATGCACATCCATGGTACAGTCGTCAGTAGCATCTAGCCATATCATGACGCCTTCTCCGACATCGGTAGCCCTCGAGATGTCATCAAGTTTCCAGGAGCCAGTTTCATCTACTGTGCATTCGCCATCTTCCTCACCGATAACTCAAGAAGTTTCAAGCTCCGTTATGATGTTGACCTCATCTCCTGTTCTTGTGGCACAGTCTCCAAGCGGCATTGGTCTACGTTCTACAGTGGCCAGTACGCAAACTCTTTCAGATGTTCAAATATCTTCAACCAATCAAGTACCTGGCTCCTCCTCGCTGACTCTAATATCGTCTTTGGAATCAACAACACAACAATCATCCACCCTTCACTCATCAGATTCTCCTATTGTTGTTTCATTTCACTCCTCGCAAACTGTCCCCGTTTCGTCAACTATGAACGCTTTACGTTATTCCGTGTCACCGTCGCCAATGCCCACGTCTACAATGCAAACGCAGTCTATCTACACGCTATCGAGTACTCCTATAGTAACGGCAACTCCGCCATTGTCAACCGAAAACACCTTATCAACCAATCAAATATCAATCCACATCACAACACCAACACCGAGGCTTAATTCAACAGCGAAAGTCATTTCAAGCGACGAGAATTCCAGAATCGCTCTCTCCCCCACTCCTACTCCACAGTTGCCACCAACAACCATAGCAAGAACCGAAGCTGTAACAGGTGGGTTCCGTTCATTGCCGTTTTCAGTTTCAAGTCAACAATGTTTTTTTTTTTTATATTTTACCATAAAATTGCAATAACTTGCATGATTTCAGCTAGTCCTTTCTAAAGCATTACAAGAAAAAAATTAAGTTGCATTACATATTTATATCGGTACTAAGAGTTAAGAAATGAAGAGTCTATTCGCAAGAAGAGTTAGCTCTGGTCTTCTTAAGTTATGCTATATTTGCGATTATCGCTGCTAAAACACAAAATAAATAATAAAAAAAATCATAACTTTGAAAACATTCTTCCTCAGTTACAAGTGAGATATCACAAAAAAAAAGGTTTTATTTTGTACTCTGATAATTGACTTATTTTAAAATATTAAGAAATGGCGCTGAATCCATTTTCAAATCAAAGTCTTCCGAAGGTTTTTGTGTGGCATTAGTAATCAGCGCTGTTGGGATTCCAAGCTGTTGGGATTCCAAACAACACGCCCTCATGAGGGCGTGTTGTTTTAAGTATTTTTTTTTTTTTAAAGTTAACCTGTTCCTACCGCCAACCACTGATATCTTGGTGGTTGTGTCACTGCCGGGAAAACCGTATAGATGACAGGTTCGAATACTAGTGGTTCCTTTTTTTCCGGACATGTTTGATGAAATGCAGGTTACCAGTTGATTAATATTTATGAAGTGCTTGCTTCCAAAAGGCGCTAAATCCATCTTTTTCAATGGATTTAGCTCCTTTTGGTTGCAAGCTCTTTTATGTATATATATATGGTGATTTTGCTACAATTCAGCTCACTGTGCGGCCGAAGTTTTACTATACGGATATGTAGTGCAAGAAAAAAATATTGTGTGCTAAAATTGGATGCCTGTGGCTACCGGGGTTGACTGATTTGTCGGAACTATACTCCGGAAAGTATTTTCATTAATAAACACCCAAGCAAAGCGATTTAAAAATCGATACAATGAGGTATAGCTAACGTCTCTCCAGTTTAGTCGTGATTTACTATTGCAATAGCATTTTTCGGCTGTCTACGTAAATTGTATCAATATGTCTATCATTGCTCTATCTGATTTTCATAGATATATTGCCGTGTGTCATCAACCCCTGTCAAAATGGAGATACCCGTACAGTATTTGGTATCAGTTACACTTGTGATTGTCCGGATCGATATGTTGGCACGAACTTTGAACTTTGTTAAACAGTGTTTCTCTTTGAAATGTTGTGCGAGAGAAAATTTCAACAAACGTTCCCAAAGTTTGTGTGAGAAACTTTAATTACCTTTTATCTTTACAATTTACCAACCTGATATCCCCCCTAAAAAAAAAAGAAGAAACAAATGCGTGAATGATTATAAACAATTACCATGGTACCGAAGACCCTAACTCATCTGTAACTACTTTGCAGAAATTGATGCATGCCTGTCCTCGCCCTGTCAAAATGGTGGCGCGTGTAGTTCAAGTCGGGGTGTTCACATCTGTGAGTGTCCTGAAACACACGATGGACGAAACTGTGGGACAGGTGAGTGTGCACCACTGGGTTACAAACTATGTAATGAATATTCTAAGAACTGTGTGACTTGAAAGCAAACCTAAGGACGCATCGCGTGTTTTTGAATCATGAATAGCCACGTCTACAGAAAGAGGGATGCTATTTGCCAAGTTTGGTGAAAATCTGTGAAGGTGTCAATTTTGCACATTTCCCGGCACCACACCACAGCCCCCAACCTCGACTGCCCCACCCATGAACCTACACCTCTTAACTCTTGTATCAATATTCAAGTTTGAATTTATTAAATGGTTGCCAAACTCTGGTTTCATTGATTGTGTGATTGTTTTGTATTGTGAAACCCTGCAATTCCATCAATAATGTAAGAAAAGCATTGGATAACCCGATTTGTTATACTGCTTATTGATGTTGACAAGATTAACAAATTAAGTTATGTTGGATCACCAGGTCGAAATGTACCCCTATACTTCCATTTCTAGAATATATATTGTTCTTTGTAAATGAAAAAGTTACAAGCAAGTAAGTGAAATGAAACGAAATACGAAGAGTGAAAATCATGAATTACTGTCGAAAATACACAACCGAAGGTCAAAAAGAAAAGTGTTGCCATATAGGAGGAAGTCTGCATTTTAGCTGCATTGTGTTAAAGGGATGGTGTAGTTTTGGTGGAAACGGGACTTCTCGTTTCCATTTTTTTTTTGTGTGTGAGCTAATGAGAAACCACTTTTGAAATATAAGAGAAAATGTAATTTTAGTGGGATGCAAAGTTTATTTGATGATTATTGGTTTTGAAATGGCTGAGCTATCCAAAACAGAGGGATCCTAATAAATATGAAGATGCCTTTGGTTAACTTGGTTTTTGAATATCTCAGCCATTTTAAAACCGATTTTCATCAAATAAACTTTGAATTCCTCTTAGAATTCCATGGTCTTTAATAACTGGTTTGTTGATATCTCGCAAAAACTAAAAGCTCAATCCTCATCTCATCTCAACCACATAGGCAGCACTGCTATACCATCCCTTTAACGTGTTTCTTTTTTAGTTGATTATGAAAAAGTAAAACTCGTGGTATTGCTCAGTACTGACTTACCATGTCTGTTATCATTTGTTTTTAATGCCCATCTGTTGACAAACGATATTTGCGTCTTTATTTCCGAAATATATTAATCTGCATGTGTGTGTGTGTGTGTGTGTGTGTGCAAGTTAAAGATAGATTACGTGTGTGTGTTATTTTTGCTTCATCCCATTTTACTCCGTCTTCATATCTTCGCAGCTAGAGGGACATGCAGCACAGGCCAAACGCTTTGTCCAGTGAGGGAGACATGCAATACAGATACCAACCTCTGTGAGTGTGTCGGCAACAGAGTCCGCAACGAGAACGGGATTTGCCAAAGTACGTTGCTGTCTGTAGTGTCTGTATTAATACATTACATTACATTACATTACATTACATTACATTATATTACATTACATTACATTACATTACATTACTTTACATTGCATTACATTACATTACATTACATTACATTACATTGTATTACATTACATTGCATTACATTACATTACATTACATTACATTACATTATATTACATTACATTACATTACATTACATTACTTTACATTGCATTGCATTACATTACATTACATTACATTACATTACATTGTATTACATTACATTGCATTACATTACATTACATTACATTACATTGCTTGACATGACATGACATTACATTATATTAAATGGGTTAGTTAAATACCGGTTAGTGATTGGCTAAACAGAGTCACGTGATGGAGGAACATTCGTTATGTTCGCCCATGGGAGTACATTTTTGTAATGTTCGCCCATGGGAAAACATTTTCACGTAACAAATGACAGAAGGACCCGCGCACAGTGAATTTGACTCTGCGCGAGAGATCGAGTGCGTTGTGCTGGTGGTTGACGTCGACGTATTTGACGTATTTGACTATAAAACCCATATAATATAACAGATGATGACTTTTGTTGTCGGGAACATGTACCAAACGTTCCAGCCTCAGGGTTTGAAATGCTATTTCGGGAGGCTATATAAATCCCTCGAGTTCGTCTCGGGACTTGTAACCCCCCTCAATAGCATTTCAAACCCTTCGGGTGGAACATTCGGTACACTGTATGTTACCTCCCCCGCCAGTCATCATCTATATTACATTACATTACATTACATTATATTACATTACATTACATTACATTACATTGCATTACATTGCACTACATTGCATTACATTACATTGCATTGCATTGCATTACATTTCATTTCATTGTATTGCATTACATTTCATGACATGACATGACATTACATAACATTGCATTGCATTACATTACATTACATTACATTACATTACATTACATTATATTAAATGAGTTAGTCAAATACCGGTTAGTGATTGGCTAGACACAGTCATGTGATGGAGGTGCATTCGTTATGTATAAGTCCCTCGACTTCGTCTCGGGACTTATAACCCCCCTCAATAGCATTTCAAACCCTTCGGGTGGAACATTCGGTATGTTACCTCCCCCG
The DNA here is from genome assembly GCF_964275005.1 of Diadema setosum. Classification (NCBI taxonomy): domain Eukaryota; kingdom Metazoa; phylum Echinodermata; class Echinoidea; order Diadematoida; family Diadematidae; genus Diadema; species Diadema setosum. The sequence continues at coordinate 17,779,775 of NC_092687.1, read as the reverse complement.
CCAGTCATCATCTATATTACATTACATTACATTACATTACATTGCATTGCATGGTATTGCATTACATTACATTGCATTGCATGGTATTGCATTACATTACATTGCATTACATTACATTACATTACATTGCATTGCATTATAAATTTCATTACGTCACAACCCTAACCACAAACATGACTCTGATAGAACCATGGAACTCCATAGTATATAGGACAACAAAAGGAAGTTACAGTACATTCTTCAAATTTCAGTCCATGGACTAAATTTGAATTTTGAATTTTATTTTAGCTACCTTCGTGACATCAGGCCAGTGTTTTATCCTTTTTGACATTATGAGTTAACAGCACAGAGTCAAAGTCAAATGTTTATATTACCAAGTACATATTCATGTCATAACTGTACGCGTGTGCGTTGCGTGTGTGTGTGTGTGTGTGTGTGTGTGTGTGTGTGTGTGTGTCGCGCGTGTGTGTTGTGCATATTTTACTTACATAAATCCGATTATACATACATATCACACAATACATTTCTGCAAGCTCCACCTCCTTTCCTAATTGATATTCTCTCATCCATGCCATCTAACAATACTTCTTGACTGAGTTATGGCGACAAAGTTATATCTTAAAGTTCTCTCTTACTCTAAAGCAAAGTAGACAGAATTAACGGAATATTGTTTTAGCTGCTTGAATTCATGGGAACGACGAGTAGCATGACGAGATAACGACCCCATTATTACATGTTTTTACCTTATAGTGTATGGATGCCTTTTAGTCTTGATTTACTATGCTGACACTGATTAACATGCCTGCCATTAGAATCGTAATGTTGTTCAAATGTTCGGTTTGTTTAGCGTCAGGCATGCTACAAATCAGCATCTCGATATTGTTGATCGACGGCGATGATTCCTCTTTCTTCACTATCATCACAAATCCGTCTTCATCAACGTCGGTGGACTTTAGGCGACGCATAAGACTAACGGTAAGGCCATCTAAAGGGCACATTTGTGTCGGCTACATTCCGAAATGTCTTCTTAATAGAACTCCAGGTAATGCTCAGGACCAGAAACTGACAGGGCAGGGGTATTTCAACGTATTGTTACACGTATCTGAAGAATTTCAGGGGTAGACAATATTTCTTTCTCTCTGCCGATAGAACCCTTCGAGATATATATATATATAAAATACTATATATATTTGAATAACCATTAACTATCACAGTTACTGGAGCATAGGGAGAGCTGGAACGGCTATCTATTTTTTGGCATGTTCTTACTCTCCGTAACCCATTTCCTCCCCTTCAGTCTTCCCACTAACTTCAATAATCTCGTCAATCTTAATATGGTTATTTTCATATCTTTATATGTTTAATTGAAGCCATTGCATCAACATTATAATGATAAAGTGACGTGTACATTCTGATTGAAGTCTTTCATGTGCCCTTTTAAGCTTTTTGCATATCCTCCGTCCATCGCAGTTGTCATCCATTTTCACCAGACGTTTTGGAAACTCGTTCTTCGGGGTCAGCCTGACGAGTTATCGACTGGGGAGTCTCGAGGTGGATGCCGACCTCCAGTTCGTCGACGGCACCTCGGAAGCCTTGCCCGATCTAGAAGACGTCATGGAGGCATTCACTTCCTCCCTGGACGGTGGCGTGGTAGATGGATTCACTATCGATCCATCAAAGACCACAGTTACTGGTAAGACAAGATTTTTGTGTGGCAGATATCATAATTTTGTTGCCCGTCACCCATTCTTACTTTCTTTATAGTGATTAAGGTAAGTCATTTGAAAAAAAAAATGCAATTAACCAACATTGTCAATTATATGATACAATATTAATCTAATGCGGTTTGAGTATCTATAGGCCCTAATGTGTTTTCTGATCATACAATTGTCCCAACGTCCTTTACGGATAAGACGTCACATCGTTGATTGTTTTCCTGCTTTATTTCACCCTTGACGTTAGTATGAAATTCTGAGATAAAGACAAAGCAAAATCGGGAAAACCAGGAAAAACTAAATATCTCGACTGATTTTAGATGAGAAAAAAAAAGTAGCAGATACGGCGCATACAATTGTTTTAACAATCTAGACCCTTACAAATTATTTCAAATGTGCATGTTTTTTTGCCTTTTTCTCATCGATGTCCCTGAATCAATCCTATGGTTTAATACAGACGTTGATGAATGCACCAATGGAACTAGTGACTGCCACGCCGATGCGCGGTGCAGCAACACCATGGGAGGGTTTACGTGCACCTGTAACGAAGGTTTTGATGATGTTAGTCTAGCGGAAGTGGGCGCGGGAAGAGCGTGCAGCGGTAAGAAATCCGTCCTCTCGGTATCACGATGAATATTATTATGCTATTATTGCATTAAGCTCTCCTCTCATTTGAGAAAGAACACAGAGTACAGAAAAACTATCTGAACTTGATCAAAAGGTCACTTCATTTTTTCCATTTCCGTTTTCATCCCGGCAGCTACATACTAGCTGAAAGTATACACATGACCTGATAATTCAGACTAATTCTTGTGTAATATCATATGTGGCAATGACCAACTGTTGATTGCACAGCAGTATTCACCTTGAAAGTCAGACTGACAGTGTAAACAATTAGCATCAGACGCAAATATTATTGATATGTGGTTTAATATACTGGGAGAAACATTTTAATGGCGTTTGTAGCTCTAATTTCTGATGCAGTCGGATGTTTAACATAATAGTCGTAAAATTGAAATCAAAGAAGCACATAACACAATTTTCTGGCCATTAAAGGGGAGGTCCAGTCCAAAAATAAGTTATTCAGAAAAAAAAGAGTAAAATCTTACGAATTCAATGACAAAAATTTGGCTGAAATCGGATGAAAAATAAGGAAGTTATGAAATTTTGAAGTTTTGCTTATATCTGCAAAACAGTTCCTTTACAGTGGATATGGATGATAATGCAAATTATATCTAATAGCCGATAGTGACCTGTCCATGTCATACCCTCACAATTTTTCATTGATCGTGTACAACGAATGACAAAAATTCAATGTTTCTGTCATTGAAGTCTAAAACATGTTAATTGTTCCTGCTTGAATAACTTCATAATGCAGGGATCAGTTAGATATATCACGATTTGCGCCTTGGGCATAATTGCGATTGAATGAAAAACGAGAAATTCCAAAATTTTATGCACAAACTATATGGCTAGTTGTGAGGGTATGACATGGTCACTCTGCCATTTACATATTCATATTGACCGTTCAAGAACTGTTTTCTGACAAATTAGCGAATCACCAAACCGTCATAACTTCCTTATTTTTCACTCGATTGACCGTTCAAGAACTGTTTTCTGAAAAATTAGCGAATCTTCAAAATGTCATAACTTCCTTATTTCTTACCCGATTTCGATCAAAATTTTACTATTGAACTCGAAATATTCACTCTTTCTTTTCAGACTAACTTATTGTTTGAACGGATTTCTTTAAAGGAACATGTAGAAATACGGTTAGTGGCTACACATGCAGCTGTACGGGCGACTGTGGGCTTGGACAAGACTCCATGACAAACAAGTATCCCTCCGGGGTGTCTGGTGAATAATAATATGAGTAATCTGAATCCAACTCCCAGTTGAAGAATATTATGACACATCTATACTTAGAATTCATTACAGAGGATTACCCCCCCCCCCTCCTAAAACACATCAATCCTTTTCACGCTTTAAAACTGACCTGAAGATGGCGCCTTGAGCAATGAAGACGTAATACTTCTCGCCATCGCCAGCCCAGTCGGTTTTGTCCTCCTCGTAACACTAACAATCGTCATGTGTTGCACCGTGGCCTTCATCAGAAGGGAACGAATTCGACACGTCAAGCCCATGTCGAGGATCGATATGTTTGACGCTGAGCAGACGGTCTCCCATCAGCGGGCGAGTGGAGCCCGAATTCAACTGCACGGAACACGTTCGCTCTATGTCGGAACTTCGCGTAGCTCCCACGAGAAGGAACACGACAGTTCAAACTCATCTGTGGTCCGGAACATGCTGGTGAGTTGACTAAGCATTCCAGCAGTCTTACCATCGTCATTTCTAAACAGAGGAACTTAATTTTCTGCTCTACTAGTATGTCTATCCTCATGGCGAGTGTCTTCACTAGAATATCCAGGCGTTCATGAATCCGCATGTCAAAAATGGTTTAAAGAATGCACACACACACACACTCTCTCTCTCCCTTACTCTGATTTAATTGCATTAAAGCTTCTTAAGGAACGATTAGTATTTTAGGTCATTAAAGTATGATGGTAGTGATGGTTATAATGATGACGATGATAATGACCAAAATGATAATTTATTCTGTAGTCATCATTACTATCTATAATCATTATAGGCGGGAACCAGTCGGTGACCATGATGTCATTTTATCGGGTAACTCAATGTATGAGTGTCTAGGGTATCGCCAACTGACATAGGAAACTAACGATAACAGACCAGTGATTTCAACCTAAACGCGAAAATTAATTGACACTAAATGGGAGTATGGTAATCGTGGGAAAGAAAATATGTTTTCGATGGCTGTAATCTGTTGTTATGAGCAAAAGTATATATAAGTTCCTCTATACCCGTAAAGGAAAGATTTCCATGTGTTTTAGAGACCTTATTACACTCAACCTGAATTCATGTGATTATGTCAAAATATAGGTTTTCCCATTCATTTTCAATTTTTTTTCATTCAATTTCACAAATTTTTTACTTCAATTTCGTCGCCGAATGTCGGGAGTAGGCCAATCTTACTTTCAAATTCGTCTTTCGTCGTTCATTTTCAAATAAAGTCCATTCAATTTAGTCATTTGGCATACACTTTCGTCATTTATAGTTCAAATTCGTCAGTCTCACTCGCAGCACTAAAAACAGCAGGATCGATTTCGTCTTTATTTGTCAATCATTTTCGTTAAATTTTCATTCATATTCGTCTCATATCTCTACCCGGTGTGAATTTCCAGTCATTCATGTATTTTTTTTTCTGTAACCGTTCACATTTTACATTCAGGAGTTAATGTACACACAAGTGCCCCCCCCCCCACACACACACAGATCCACAGATACAGACACACACACAAGCAATCCGAGTACACACTGATACAAACAGACGTATACCGTCTCGCAAACGAAAACACTGACAAACGATTTCTAGGCAAACATGATTAAAGACAAAATTTAAGTGTAGAATTGTCGCCTGTTTAATGTCAAAGAATGGATAACATAATTATGTTTGCTGCTTTCCAGGGTACAAAATTTAAAATTTGCTTCATGCATTATGATGCGAAAACCGAGTTAAAGTTCAAAATGTGACACTGACATACTGTCGTGGGTTATGACTTTTGACTGTCGTTTATCCTTCAATCATTTTCGTTGGTAGTCTTGTTTTTCGTGTGTATTGTTAAAGCAAATGGTTAGGGAATAATGTGTAACGATACAGTTTACGAGAGAAAGTAAAGATATGTCGGCTTAAAGTTCGTTAACCATCAAAATAAAGAATCGACAATATCTGACTAATTTGAATGAAAAAATCATGAAATTGTGAGAACAAAGACAAATTTGATCTTCACATTCTGCGATCCGTCAGCGGGAGGGACGAATTTGAATGACAGTTGACGATTCTGAATGCTATGTCTTCGAAAATGTTTGACGAAAAACGAATTACAATGACAATTGACGAAATTGAAGTTGGGATTTGCGTTCCACCTGCTTCTCGGGACGAAATTGAATAATAAATCTTTGAAATTGAATGACAAAAGTGCGAAAATGGATGGGAAATCCTATAATAATTTCGTTTGGGATCGATTATCTGGACCATGTTTTCTGTACCCCCTGACTTCGTTCCCTCTCATCTTCTTTTGACACAGAGTGGCAAACCCACCAGAAGCAGTCAGAGATCGGCCGGCGACCAGTGGTACGACAACAACAGCTTTTCCCGGGCATATGTGGTGACAGGTGACATGTTCTGACATGTACGACCTACAGCGGCTACCAGACGATATTTAGTTCAGTGCTTCTGATAGTACGATGGCATTGGGCCCATGGTAGAATAGAATGGTAACTCCTATTCCGTGTCCCCTGTGCATGGGTGTCACGGCGTTTTAATTAATATTCCCGGATAAATTTTGCATGGTTTTGTGGTCTTTCGAGGCTTCATCGATCTATATACATTTAATTATATACAGGAGTATAGGCCCTATATATATATATATATATATATATATATTATACTCAGTGGAATAACTTGTGCATAATTATACAATGATATGGACAAGTGGATAATATTGCAAGTTGAAGACAAGAAGGAATTAAGGAGGAGGATGTAATGTCTCTTAAAACGTATATCCAGCATTGACACCTCTAGACATCACCATTCAGACTCTTGTCTTGCAAGAAATGTCAAATTTCATTGCATCTTCTAAAGACCTAAAAAACAGGTTTTCTTCATATTGTGCTCTCCGTCATTCATATTACTGAAGTTATATAGATTTACTCCTCCTAACCTCGGGTGTCGTCTTTCCTTTTCCTCGGAGAGCATCTCCGAGAATAACAGGGAGCTTTAGATTTTCGCGACGGAGACGTTCAGAGGAAAAAACACACGTTCTGAGCATGCCCAGAATCGCGCGTCAAGTCGATCTATTTTTAGTTTGCGTCGGCTGAGTTTTTCACTACGCATTCTGGGCTATTTCTACGTCCGCACAGTTTGCAACGTAGAGAATTGCTTCATGCACGGATCATATGTGGGCGCCATTTTATTTATTTTTTTTTTATACGTTGCGTCCCAGCGTATAAATCTACAGCTACTTTTCAGCACGACGCAGGGGAGAGGAGAACGTCCAGCTCAAGCGTCGTCTCAAACGTCCGCGAAGCAAATCTAAAACTCTCTAATGTATGTATCAACGGTCCAAACTGCACCTGTTCAGTTGCGGGCGCATAAGGTCAAAGTTTATGGGTGGAGGTCAAATTCTAAACGTGTTCTATTACCTCCAATGCCTGACGGTATTTTTATGAAACTAAGTGTATAGAGTATTACCCAATGAAAATTTCCGATGGAAAGTTTTAGGCCATGGGGTGAAAGGTCAAATGTCAAATAAAAAATGCTAAAATTTCACTTTTCTCCATATTGCTTAAATGGCGGAAGGCATTTTCATGAAACTTGTTGCCTGACAGTGATTATTTGAAAAGCTTAGTTTCGTGAGGTAAAAGATCAGGATTACGATGATAAGATTTACAATTTAATGTTGAATTACACACTATATTTTCTTCACATCTTGAAAATAACCTAATGTATGCACTTGATTAAAATGTGTTCTGTAGGGAATGAATGGCCTAAAACGTCAAAGGTCAAGTAGACCTAGTGAGAGAATAATGCGATATAGCGGAGGCATGCCAGTTGTCATAGTGAAACTTTTATCTTTTTTATATGTATGTGTTGGGGTAGGGACCGGCTGAGAGGATGCAGGATTGAATCAAGGAGGAGCCCGTTTGAATCCAGTTCCTGGGATCCGGGGGAATTTGGAGTTTTTGAATGCCTCCATTTGGAAGAACAGTTCCAGGCTACGATCTATGTGATGTTGTTTTCTCCGTTGTAAAACAATGCTTAATTCAAGGGACAACGTGACATTTATAATATGCCACATGCCAGAAAATGTGTTACTGTTATCATACTGCTTATACAGTGCATGTCGCTAACAATTCTGTTGGTATATCTCAATTTTCTTGATACAGCACTGCAAACAAATTTTCAACAATTATATTTACTTTATGAATATATAAAATGGATATAAAATGTGTTTACTGGCATAAAGATATTTCTGCATACGGGAAATTTGCACGAACAATTTCAACAATTACCTCAGTGTGGTATTTTTTTGTTTTGTTTTAGGAAAACTGCTTGATGTGCTCAAATGCTGCTTTGGGTTTTTGGAAACTTATTGTAAAAATGATCTTTGGTTTATCTGGACATATATATGGTACAGTTTTGGCATAGAAATTATATTAAGTTCATTAAGTTATAAGTGATTGGTGAAACTTTTTTTTTGTGACAGGTTGAACAAAATGACTAAAAGAGTCATGCACGGTGAACGCAAAACGTGTCGGAAAAGTTTTTCACGCATATAACTAAAGGAAGATACGTTTTGATATCGTATGATATGACTCTTGATGTAAAGTTGTTGATTTTTTTTTTGACCTGACTATATCCGTTTTGAAAAGAATTTGAATTTATTATGAAGATGAAAATAAACTCAATACAGAATTTCGTATTCCATGATTTGTTACTGTTTAACAGACTGAAATTGTCTTCGTGTGATAATGGAATTTAAATTTTGACTTTTATATAGTATGTATCCCCTGTGTGTTTGATGTTATCAGCCATATAAGGTTAATGAGTGTTTGAATGTGACATGTAATGGAAAACTACTGTCAGGTTTGTAAAGTTTTATTTTTTTCTTGTGATCACATTTGAATTAAAATTGATCTTTGTAATGAGAATGATATAAGAGGGGATTTGTTAACTTAAGAAGGAAAATGTATTGTTTTAGGTTGTGATTTCACCGTGTTTCTGACAGCTGCAAGTAGACCGTCAGGTCTGAATCAGAAAATATTGCGAATTTTGATTATTTTGTAACTTACATAACGATGTAATCAGGATAAACAGTGTTACTGGATATAAGCCTTGTTTAAGGGAAAAAAGGAAATGTCAGCACAATATTGCCCTATTAAATATGATGAAAATTGAGTTGTATATTTTTACCAAAAATCCTGTAAAAGTAGAGATGAATCAGGTTGTTGGGACTGTTCTGATTCCTTTTGTTGTTGTTGTTGTTGGGGAATTACACAATCTTGATAACACAAGGCGTGATGAATGACTTGCAAGAATGTTGCAGTGACATCTTGTGCACGACAAAATGAATTCTACTTTCCAGCGCCGAAAGGCTATGCAGTTGCAATTCGGGGACCCCTCTCCCCTTCCTTCCCCACGGAGGATTACTGGGTTGAATGCTGACCTGAATGTATTCACTCTTGAACAAGAGGTTTCTAGGGGTTAATACTGGTTGTGCCTGTACAGTGTATTAAGTTTATTTTTCTGTCTCATATTCTCAATAAACCTTTGAAGGGACAACTGTATGCAGTTTTGACTAGTTGAAGAATATATTGCATCGTATAGATAATGAATATATATATATATATATATATATATATATATATATATATATATATATTTCTTCCCTGAAAGGACTTAAATAAAGTATAGTTTTATGTTTGCTATTTGATTATTAGTACAAGGTCTGATCTCCCGTTTGTGATAATTTTTGAAATACATGTAATTCGCATTCTTACCCGTACGTTAGGCCTTTATCACTTGTCTGCATATTCACATGCGCACAATTCCTGCGCGCTCATATGCGAGTGTGAAGTACGGTTGTTTGCACAGCAGTTCTGCTCTTCACACATACGGTTCCAGTACCCACATGAGCACTGAAATCCTTCCTTACACTCGCAGCCATGCCCACATCACACACGCACATGCTAACACACACGCACATGCTAACACACACACACAAAAAAAACAAACAAACCAAAAACGTAATTATACTCTCACGCACAATCAAGCTCTCGCGAAGTCCTTCAACCATCATTCTGCCTACTGACGCCATACATACACACACTACCACTGTTGTAATGATGCTATTGGCGGCATTGGTGTGATAGGGTCTAGGGCAGTTACCCCCCCCCCCCCCAGGCAATTACCCCGGACCCTTCCCCTGGCCCTAATCCTAATCCTAATCCTAATCCTGAACCTAATGCTAACCCTTACCCAAACTCCTAACCGTACGGTTGTTTTGAGCGTACGCACGGTTGTTTGAGCGTTCGTCAGCTAGATGGCGTTAATGGCAGCGTTGGCCTGCCATATCTATAATTGGGAAGTCGGGCGATTTTTTAGCAACCGTACGTATGGCTAGAACCAAAGAGATTAAGTGTAAAAATCACTTATCTGTACAGAAGAACAAGAGGGGTGGAATTGAGCTGCTTGGCGGAGGTCTACGCTCTCGAAGTGCTTCTCTAATTATAATGGCATCATGACCAAAGTGGCCACAAAAGACTTCAATTCATTCATTCCTGACGTAGGAAACATTTTCAGCAACGCGACCTAATCAATACACAAACTTGCGGCAGTTGTATCGCAGTTACCGTTCAGCAGTCGAGAATGTACTATGTATGACAATCAACGTAGATGGCGCTGCACGGCTCTGACGCGCCCACACAGTTTCAGTAACTTGCTGTTCTCATTCCATCATATCGATAGCATAATACAGTCATAACTATTTTTTTTTTATGGTGTTCCATGACATTTGCTCCAGCAACAATGCTCCTATGACATATCTGCACGCAAAGCCACACATAAATTCCATCCACAAACGTAACCCTAACAATAATCCTGTATAATCCTCATACCAAACAAAATCTAAAACCTGTCAATAATTACACTAACCCTAGCCGTAATTCCTTGAAGAAAATAAGAACGGAGCAGCACTGTCGCAAGAGCAAATATCATTGTTACCAGTTTTTATAATGAAACACATTTCACACTTATCAACTCTTTCAGTGCCAATGCATGAGTCAAATGTGGACAAGTTTCGTATACAAACCTAAGGACAGCTAATTAATGTGACACACATTGTCAAAGGGTTAAAGGAATAATTTACCATTTGCAAATGAAACAAAAACCCAGCATCAGTGTTTTAAAATAGACCTAAATTGTGAGTTAGGGATAGAAACAACAAATGTAAAAACTTGAATTGGTAAAATCGATGTTAAGTATTGTTAAATGTACAAAATGTGAACAATCGTTATAACAAAAATGCTTCCAGACTAAACCGTCTACAGTTACGGTTAATTGAGAAAAATACAGATATCTCCTTATATTTTTGGCTTAATGGCGAACAGACCTACACATATGCATGAAATGTAGTATTTTACAATTCTTTAAATCGTTGTTCCCAAAGGTAAACAGGTGGACCTTTAACAAACTATTATTACCCCGGTCACTGGATACATCACCGGTATTTCCAACCAGCATTGATAATGCTCACTCTCCATCCCCAGGGGAGTATTCTTCCAGTTGCAGCCATTCTATAGGTGGATGGAGAGCAACAATAAGGACAAACTGCCTTGCTGAAGGGAAAACGTCAGGCTTCACTGGGACTCGCACCCACGGGGAATCCATGGCACTGTCCGACGAGTGTAACCCACTTTGCCATGACACTTCCACATCTATTTTGATTCTCTAAGTTATTCTTCAGGAAAAAAAAAATATGCCACGTGTTCAACTTCATTCAAATAGACAGCATACTTGCTTGTTTTTGTAGTAGTAATAGTAGTAGTAGTAGTAGTAGTAGTAGTAGTAGTAGTAGTAGTCGGTGTTGTTGTTGTTGTTGTTTTGTTTTGTTTTGTTTTTTGTTTGTTTGTTTGTTAGTTTGTTTGTTTGTTTTTTGTTGTTTTTTTTTTGGGGGGGGGGGGTCTTGTATCATGTACTATTTACACACACATGAAATTTACCGTGACATAAGATAAGATAAGATAAGATAAGACAAGAAAAGATAAGACAAGATAAGATGACATTATCTTACATAATATAATATTTTTATCAGCGCTAATAAACTAGATTTTTTTTTTTTCTGCCAGGGACCACAATATCGAATCCAAAAAGAGCATTTGTCCATTACGGCCGAAACATATATACAACTGTATTTAATCCGTGGTTTGGGTGTGTGTGTGTGTTGTTGTTTTTGTCTTTTTTTTTCAGAAGCACAAGTGCGTTGGGACTTGACTTTTTATGTAGGTACTGACTTAAAGAATGTGATCAGTAGAAAAATACTAGCTCCTTTCTTAGATAATGACAACGAATAAATATTGTGTAACATATAAGTAACGTACATTTGGAATTGTAACTGACGTTGTCAATTTGTATTCTCTCCAGGGGTTAAGGCCTTATACAGTTACAACCTGAAGATAAGTAAACGCCCGTGTGACTAAAAATGGAACCTGCAAGTTTGACATTATGAGTTATTATCCTTAGAGCGTTTGTGAACTATTCAGCATTGAAATATTTTGTATTATAAAAATAATGAATATAATTATGTTTATTTTCTTATTTAGCAACGATTTCCCCCTCGTCTATCTCTCACTCTAAGGCCAAAATACATTCTATCAGTTCTATTTTATCTTAAATATACTTCAACTTCAATATCACTGCCTAATAAACAGCCTAGATGACATGAGAGAACCATATTGTGCAATATCTAGTTTTCCTAAAATATAGGAAGAATAATTAGAATTACGCCGACATTGTAGTCTTGACCCTCTGAATTACTTGCATGAGGTAAATTGTCCCGTGTGAGAGAGTACCACAACTCATGGTACGTGTATGTTAAAGATCCCGCGCTTCATTCATTCGTCGCAAAGAGCAGGGTGCATATAAACCCAGAGAGTTGCGTGGACCCGCGTCACATCCAAATGGACTCCATGGAAGACCAGACAGTGCAGCTGAACATGGGCTATCCAGCCATCTTCTAAGATTGAAAAATGAAATAAATAAACAAACAAACAAAGAAACTAATAAATAGGCAAACAAACAAATAACCGATATAATTCTGGAACCTCACTGACATTAGTCTACTTCTTGGACTGACTGCAATCAACATACCAGAGGCAAAGAATCGGCCAGTACTCGTATCTGAATTCAATACAAAGACTGCCATAATGTCTTCATGCCCACGTCGTGAGAAGACTTGAGGACGATCACGAACAATTGTGCGGGGTTAAAGGAGACATCCAGTTTTGGTTGGCGATGGCACATCAGAATGATTTTTTTTTTATTTATTTATTTTTTTTTTTGGGGGGGGGGGTAATGAGAAACCACGTATGAAACATGAAAGAGCATCGAAATTTATGGGAAATTCAAAGTTTGTTTCACAAAAATCAGTTTTGAAATGGCTAAGAAGTGCAAAAATAAGCCGTCCGAATAAAGTTTGGGACCCACACTTTATTCGGTGATACGACCTTACCTCCCTCAACCGTTTGAATTTGACAGCATGGGCTTGAGGCTTTTTCGACCGTTATCTTCCGCACACGCGAACGGCATGGGTAACGCACAGCTTGGTCTGGTCAACCCCTGATGGATCGACCGCTACAACAACATCATCGAAGTTGTTATTGGCATCGTGATCAATCTCCCTGTGTATTGACTCGAGCAATCATCTGCTTGAAGTATAAGAGACGTATTGGTTTTTTTTTCTTTTCTTTTCATTGCTACAGCTGGTTATTCGTACCTACTCTGCGAACTATTTTTTCCCCATGACAATGTATTGTTATTATTGTTACTCCAAGGTTCCACAACTATATTTTTCTCAATTTACTCTGTTTTGATTATAAAACCGTATTCTCTGTTACCAAAGAACGTGAGATGTTTATTTATGTTCTTTTCGAAAAATGAAATATAATTTGAGTTGAATTGAATTGAAAAAATTGAATGGGCTAGTGCACATCAAGAGCTCGATAGCTACGAGTCATACAACCCACGAATCAAATGTACGAGCAAGGCACTACCATGGGCCGAACATCAAGCGAAATAAGCCCATTAGCTGCACGGACCACCAGCCTGACACGAGGCAAAATTAGTCCCATGAGCGTGAGCAGCTAATTACCCCCATTCCACAGATATTTTATTTTCTCTCAACGATCACTTATCGGAAGCAAAGTTTGTTGCTTCCGGTCGCCCAAAGAAGTATATCGGATCGTAGCCTGATGAATCCGACTTGGTTGGTCTACTATAAGATGAGTGCCAGACATGTTGCGCGAGATCCTAATCGGACAATATTGCCTCATCGGATCACCACCCGACATGTCTGATACTGACCTGATAATCGATCAACACTGTCCAGTCGGATTCATCGGACTGCAATCCGAAAGTTTTCTTCCGATGAGGGACCAATGAGAGACAATTCCGGTGGAATGGGGGCATCAGACACCATAGGCACAAAAGGATCAAAAGACCGATATAACATCATAGGGGTTTAATGTAATCATAAAATCTTCAACACATTGATTAGGTGGTCTATACACAACTCCAAATAAAATTCTTCGATGATTCATTTCAATTTCAGAAAATATACTTTCAATATAATTATTGTTTACATCCAAGTCAGTCCTTCGTTCAAATTTGACATCATTTTTGATATACAAACCAACTCCACCACCCCTCTTAAATCTACGACTATTTGCAAAGAAAGAATAATTGTCAAGCCTGTACATATCAAAAGGTGAGTTAGCATTCAGCCATGTTTCAGAAATTCCTATTATAGTTGGTGCAATATCAATTGAAGTTAAAAATGAGTTTAAGTTATCAAAGTTACGAGACATGCTCCTACAATTAAAATGAATACAAAAAAGGGGAGATTCATTTTCTTTTGCAATCATCTTGGAACGTAAAATGCTGTTAAAATCTTTGGTTAAATAGTAATATTGTTCAGAGACATATTCGTTATCGCTAGCAGGAGAAATATATTCATGTAGTTTTTTAAGTTCAGGGTTCACGTGAGAAAACTGGCATTGGTTGACTATATCAGAAAAATACATTGAACAACAAAACAAGACTCGCTACACACAATTAAAATAACTTCAAGAACTAAGAACATACATAAGAGAAGGTGAGAGCAAAAAGAGAGTCAGCTCCTAAAGAGTGAATGAGGATGCATTAAGTATCAAGGAAATTCGATTGGGTCAACATATTATATGTATAGTAGATATCAGTTTACGAAAACAACATATTTTGTTTAAAGCTTCTTCAATTCACTGACTGACCATATTCTCTTTCTCACAGTGGATCCATTGGTTGCTTTGACCAGCACGATGACTCTGCCATCACTGGACCATGCTACACACAGTTTGTCGTTTCTTTCTACTTCTTCTTTTGCTTTGGTCAACAGGAGGCGATTTTCTGCTGTGAGATCTTCCTCAATCCCTACATGAGTACCTTTCAGTCTTCTCCGGCTTTTGATGACCGTGTACATGTACTTAACAAAAAAGAAACAAAAAGTAAAAACAAGCAATTAGCAGAATACAAAATATGATATAAGGTTGGTCATTTAATACAAGAAAGTGTGTCAGCATATTTCATGTACATAAAAGGCAATTCTCTATAACGTGTGAAATACAAAGGAACCGGAAAAGCAAAGCTTGTAACCGCGTGTTCCAGGAAAAGAATACCAATGTAAATTCTATTTGCAACGGAGATAGGACACAAAGTACCAATGACGAAACTATTTTGAAAGCTAACACAGCAAGGTACAAAGAGCAGAAGAAGTAAAAGAAAAGAGAAAGAAAAACCAAGATAGAAAATGAATACAATAAGTACTTATTGATATAAGATAGAATACAAATACACTGGTATACGAGCATGACCTATACGAACAGTTTCATAATGAGTTCAAAGTATGAGTACTAAAGTGTACTGATTTATGGAAGCATAGACACGATAAAAGCTGACACCAGGGGTAAAGCAAAGGTACACTTCAATTTGGTCCGCTATGCATTGAAAAAGAATAATGTAAAATGACAGGTAACACAATTCTAATCAGGCAAGTTATACTCATTAATTAACATTAATTTGTGCTTTTGTTTGAAAATAAACAGAGAAGAACATTTGACTAGGTCTGCGGGAAGATCATTCCAGAATTTGGGTCCGGTGAAAACAATTGTTTTTTGAGTAAAGAGGGTAAGAGTATCAAAAATATGAACTCGAAAAAGTGTTCAATTTCTTTTTATTCTGAGTGTATATTGGATATCTAGTTCTACATCAAAACACTGCTTTTTTAAAACCAGGAAGACTTTTTAAAGTCGATAAAACATGCCAAAAGCATGCTCAAAATACACCATTAAAACACCAAAATGCAAATAAAAAAAGTTCTTACTATGGGCGGGGTACCCTCTCACTCACACCAAGGTCGCTCCGCTCTTTCAGGCTCAGCTCCCTCGCATAATGCCGCCCCTCCTCCTCCCCATTAAATTCTGGCTACGCCTTTGAGCCAGGTTGCAGTTGCTATTTGCATTGATAAAGAATTTGTTAATATTAAATGAAATAGATAACCAAGGAAACCTTACGTCGAGTTATTTGAAATATTACACTGCCTTACTCTGGTAGAGACTTTGTCCTCAGCACCAACCCTCAACATAAGCCACTCAAGATTTTGTCACGGATCATCGTCTCCAAAAAATGTGCGATCAATGGTAACATAGTGTGCTGAAATATCATATTTTTTATCCCCCATTTGCTCGTATCTTTGCACCGGTGGCATTGGAGCTACCTGAAAATTCACTAGTCTCTTAACCACAGTAGCACGAGGGTCACCAGAAATCGCCATTAATATAAAAAAGGTACGTGTTTACTGAGTGAGTATCCATACAATGACTTTAAGCACGGTAAGGTCCTCTCTAAATTCCGTGGATTGAAAGTCAATGTAATAGATTGTAGTCAGGGACCAATCCATAATTGGATTGAAAGTTTCAATCGAATAAGATTGAATTCTAACTCTATTAGACTGAAAACTTCAATCCAACGTTTTGGTTGGCCCCTGACTACAATCTATTTCAATCTGAGGAATTTAGGGTGTCCGTGATCATTTTTAATTGTGATATTTGTTTGCAAATAATATTATAGTCCCCAGTAAGGATTCGTACTGCGTGTACATCGAGGAGTCACATAGCCCATAAGCTGTGTTGGCGGGTATTGGCGAGTAGTTCCATCAAGGAAATTAACATACGTGATACTGTAAAGTAAGTGTTGAAAATGATATGTCTTCTCGAGAAATTCATAATCATCTTCTGATTTGTACTCAATGCCCGAAGATATGAAATGAACTGGAAAGTAGTTTGTAAGCTCAGCTTATATACACTGAATCATCTTGAAAATTTGATTGCCTTTTTTTTTTTCTATTTGTGTGTGTGTGAGTTTGTTGTAGGTGAGGGGGGGGGGGGGGGGTTAAACAGAATTCTTTCTCCAAGATTGACTAAGGTCCCCCTTTGCAAACATCTGTCAAAATTTGCTATCATCTCACAAAAAATGTTCATTTAATTGAAATGGATGCAGTCAAGCAAAAACAGGGTGAAACAAGTTTAGAGCTTACTCCTGTCTCTTTAGAGATGTTATCAGGGGGATAATGAAGTAAGACACCCCAGCGGATAACATCCCTGCGAAAACGGGCTAAGGATTTTATGATTGAGGTTTAATGGAAAGAGCAAAAGCAAATACATACCATAAGATTGTTGACATTGATTTTTTACATAATTTGAAACATTTCAGGAATGTCGAATTCTCTGCTGTTTTTTCATTATTAAAGCAGCTCACGTGTTGGAACAATATTCATATGATGTCTGCTCATCTCAGGTCTCATCGGTTTGTGGATAACGATATATTTACAGTGATTTCAAGGTTTGGAACCTCAATATTTTTTGTTTGCTTGTGTTGAGTTTATTAAAAAACAACATGAAATATATGAATACATAAAGTACGTGTTTTTTTTTCATGAGCATGTGAGTATGACAATATGAATACAATAAACCAAGAATTGGATATACAGATACATGCGTAATTAAACATCATACATACATAAAGTTATACTTACCTTGATTGTTAAGATAAACGTTGTTATAGGGAGAACCAAAAGTTAGCACAAATGCTAGTCGAGAAAGGTTCTCCAATATTTTTTCTATTATTACGTCAGCATCCTGATCATGTGAAAAGAAAGAGAACACTTGTGGCCATAAGATGTCGCTACAAAAGAATTAGTAAGTAAGCTTAAAGCACGAAAACAAGTACAAGTAGGCCTAAAGTACAAAACAAGAAAATCGTATGAAATTGATGAGCACTTGCTGGCTGTAAGCCACGAACCCTGCTCAACGCATTTGATTATCTTTTACCATTATGTTTAATGTTTCTTTTTCCTGTAACAGGCATGATGGAAGGGTTTGCTCAACAGCTACGGAGCCATAATGAATCCTACCAACAGCATTTTCTTAATCTGCTTGATCATAGTCATCTCCAGATCAATGAATGAATAGTTCTGCACATAATATGAATGAATCAAGGGAAGCTATTTCTACGTCCTTGCACACAGACTGATAAAATTGACATTAGGGTGTGTCTACCCACCTCATTAAAAATGGATTTGATATGAATACAACCAATGAAATAGAATCGCATCACTAACCCTTGAGACTATAATGGACAGGTGAAAAATCTTTATCTACGTTGTCAACAATGGAGCCGACATTCTTGCTGGGAAATAAAAATAATGGCAACACAAATTGCTAACTGAAGGTGGCAAATGACATCTTGAACTTACAGAATATCGCAGATTAGGGAGCTGAAGTCAGTGTCATAAAAACCCACACCATATCTTTGCTCTTCCCACAGTACAGCTGTACGGGCACACCTTGATATTGTCAATGATGACGAAAGAGCCATGTCAACGCCTTGGATGAAGATGATACGACATTCTGACATGTTGCAACTGATCACCAAGAATCTGTACATTTTCATGTGACTCTACGCCGATGATTGTGGTAATTGTGGTGCCACTTTTATAGCTAGTACAATCGGCCATACTGCTGTGCTCACCCACCTTGTTCTGTAATACTGGAGGCAATGTGAATTCTTCTAGTTGAAGCAAACCCACAGACATCCCAAACGTTCTACAAGTCTATCAAGAGATCTTGGTATCGCAACCTTTGCTGAACACAATGGTGCCTAAATACTACGCATTGCCCGTTGCGTTGGATATCTTTAATTTGCCGGTTTTTCTGCTGACGATGCGGCTGACTTTTTTTTCATGAAAATATACTTCCACATACAGAAAACCACCCTTAGAAGCGGTATCATAAATTGCTATTTTTTCTATTAAATTGTACACCACTGATTGACAAAGGAGCTGAACTAAGTGCTGTTTATAAACAAGTGACAGTGCCCAATTCCTTGCATCTTTGAATGAACACTGCGACATGTCTCATCTTAAGAGCGATGGAGCTGGTGTGAATGTTGGAACCATGGATGACGTAATACCATTGCATTCTGCTTGTCAAAATGGACATCTTTCAGTCGCCATAACTTTGATTGATAGTGGAGCTGACGTGAATTGTGTTGGCAAAGACGGTAACACAGCCCTACAAGGGGCATGTCAAAATGGTCATTTTGAAGTTGTGTACTATCTGATTAACAAGGGAGCTGATATAAATATTGTCGATAAACAAGGTAGCAATGCCCTCCACTTTGCATCTTTGAAAGGCCACTGCGATATTGTCTCATATCTTGTAAGCAATGGAGCTGATGTGAATGCTGGAACTGTGGATGATGTTACACCCTTGCAACTCGCGTGTGAGAACGGCCATCTTAAAGTTGCTACAACTTTGGTTGATCATGGGGCTGACGTAAATTTTGTCAGCAAAGAAGGCTGCACAGCCTTACAAGGCGCTTGTAAAAATGGACATCTTAATGTTGCACAGTATCTGATTGATAAGGCAGCTGATGTAAATGCTATAAATAAGAAAGGTTACAGTGTCCTCAGCCTTGCATCTTCTTATGGACATCGCGATGTTGTCGCTTGTCTTGTGAGCAATGGAGCTGACGTAAATGGTGGAACCGTGGATGATGTAAAATCCTTGCACCTCGCTTGTCAGAATGGCCATACTGAAGTTTTAACATATTTGGTTGACCATGGAGCTGATGTGAATTGTGTCAGTGAACAAGGCAATACAGCTTTACAGCTGGCAAGTGAAAAAGGACATAATAAAGTTGCGCACATTCTGGTTAACAAAGGAGCTGATGTGAATGCTGTTGATAAACTAGGAAGAAGTGCCCTCATCCTTGCATCGTCGAATGGTCACAGAGATATCGTCTCATTTCTTTTGAGCAAAGGAGCTGATGTGAATGTTGTAACCATGGGTGACTTTACACCCTTACACTTCGCATGTAATAATGGACATTATGAAGTTGTGCAGTATCTGATACAAAAAGGATGTAATGTAAATGCTGTTGATATACAAGGGAATAGTGTCCTCGCCATTGCATCTTCGAATGGACACTTTGATATTGTTTCTTATCTTCTGAGCAATGGAGCTGATGTGACTGTTGGGACGGGGGATGGTGTAAAACCATTGCACTTCGCATGTAAAAATGGACATGTGGAAGTTGCACGATGTCTGATTGGCAAAGGAGCTGATGTAAATGCTGTTGATAAAAAAGGTTGCAGTGCCCTCATCACTGCATCTTTGTCGGGACAGTGTGACATTGTTCGTTATCTCGTAAGCAATGGAGCTGATGTAAATATTATTAATGGACAAGGTTGCAGTGCTCTTTCCTGTGCATCTTTTTTGGGACACTATGATATTGTCTCTAATCTAGTCAGTAATGGAGCTGATGTGAATTCTGGAATGGTCCTTGGCTTAAGCCCTTTACTCCTCGCATGCTATAATAGACATCCAACTATTGCCATAACGTTGATTGATAGTGGAGCTGATGTGAAGTTTGTCAGCTGCAAAGATGGTTACACAGCCTTACAAGGGGCATGTCAAAATGGATATATTGAAGTTGCACGTTGTCTGATTGACAAAGGAGCTAAAGTAAATACAATTGATAAACAAGGAAACAGTGCTCTGAGCTCTGCAGCTTCGAACGGGCATTGTGATATTGTCTCTTACCTCGTGAGCAATGGAGCTGATGTGAATGCTGGATCCAATGATGATGTTAGTCCCTTGATACTTGCTTGTAAAAATGGACATATTAAAGTTGCCACGACATTGATTGATAGCGGGGCTAATGTTAATTGTGTAGGTAAAGGTGGTTCAAGAGCCTTACATGGGGCATGTCAAAAAGGACATGTTGAAGTTGTGAAGTATCTACTTGAAAAAGGAGCGGATATATATGCTCTTGATGATGAAGGTAAAAGTGCCCTCAGCCTTGCATCTTTGTATGGACACAGCGATATAGTTTCGTGTCTTGTGAGCAATGGAGCGGATGTCAACGCAGGAACAACGAATGGCTTTACACCTTTGCACTTTGCATGCTTTCATGGAAATCTTGAAGTTATTAAAGTCTTGGTTGATAGGGGAGCTGATGTTAATCATGTCAGTAAAGTGCGCCACACGGCCTTACAAGGAGCCAGTGACAATGGACATTATGAAGTTGTACAATATTTAATTGACAATGGAGCTGATGTAAATGCTGTTGATATAGAAGGAAACAGTGCTCTCACTCTTGCATCTTCAAATGGACACACCGATGTTGTCTCTTATCTTGTGAGGAATGGAGCTGATGTAAAATCTGGAACCGTGAATTATGTAACACCCTTGCACTTTGCATGTCAAAATGGACATCTTAAAGTTGCGCACATTCTGGTTGAAAAAGGAGCTGATGTAAATGCTTGCGATATAAAAGGAAAAAGTGCCCTCACCCTTGCATCTTGGAATGGACATTGTGATATTGTTTCTTATCTAGTGAGCAATGAAGCTGATGTGAATGTTCGAGCGGTGGGTGGTTTAACACCTATGCTCTTTGCATGTATTAATGGGCATCTTGAAGTTATGAAAGTTTTGGCTGATAGTGGAGCTGACATAAATTTTGTCAGCAATGATGGCTACACGGCCTTACAAGGGGCATGTGAAATTGGACACTTTGAAATTGCGCAATATCTGATTAACAAAGGAGCTGATATAAATGTTGCTGATGGAAAAGGAATCGGTCCCCTTAAAATTGCATCTTGTAATGGCCACTGCGATATTGTTTCTTATCTTGTGAGCATGGGGGCTGACACGAATGCTGGTGACGTGGATGGTTTAAGACCTTTGCACCTCGCATCTCAAAATGGACATCTTAAGGTTGCTCACACTCTGGTTGACAATGAAGCTGATGTAAAAGCTGTTGATAAACATGGTCGCAGTGCCCTCACCTTTGCATCTTCGAATGGACACTATGATATTGTTTCTTACCTTGTGAGCAACGGAACTGATGTAAAATCTGGAACCGTCAAACACAAAAGACCCTTGCACTTCGCATGTCAAAATGGACATCTTAAAGTTACACAGATTCTGGTTGAAGAAGGAGCTGATGTAAATGCTGTTGATACACAAGGTCAAAGTGCCCTCACACTTGCATCTCGGAATGGGCACTGCGACATTGTTTCTTACCTGGTGAGCAACGGAGCTGATGTGAATGCTGGAGCCGTGAATGATATAAGACCCTTGCACCTTGCATGTCATGATGGACATCTTGAAGTTGCCAGATTCTTGGTTGATAATGGGGCTCATGTCGACTCTGTTATGAAAGATGGCAGCACTGCATTACAAGCGGCTTGTCAAAAAGGACATCTTAAAGTTGTGTACTACTTGACTGAGAAAGGAGCTAATGTAAATGCTGTTGATAAACAAGGAAGCAGCGCCATCACCCGTGCATCTGCGAATGGGCATTGTGATATTGTCTCTTATCTTGTGAGCAAAGGAGTTGACGTGAACGCCGGAACCGTCTACAATACAACACCCTTGCACCTCGCATGTAATAAGGGGTATCTGGAAGTTGCCATTTTATTGGTTGATAGTGGAGCTGACGTAAATTGTGTCAGCAAAGATGGTTTCACAGCCTTACACTTTGCGTGTTTTAATGGGCACTCTAAAGTTATACAATATCTGCTTGACAAAGGAACATATGTAGAATCTATTTATAATCACGGATTTAATGCTCTGACCCTTGCAGTTTTAAAAGGACACTGCGATATTGTTTCGTATCTTGTGAGCTTTGGAGCTGATGTCAATGCTAGAAACGTCTTAGGGGATACAACACCCTTGCAAATCGCATGTTTGTGTGGTCATTTAAGCATTGCAAAATGTCTGATTGAAAAAGGGGCTGATGTCAATGCTGTTGATAACCTCAGAAATAGTGCTCTCACACGTGCATCTGCGAATGGACACTGCGATATTGTTTGTTATCTTCTGGGCAAAGGAGCTGATGTGAATAATGGAAATGTGGATGATATGACACCCTTACAACTGGCATGTCGAAATGGACACCTAGAAATTGCGCAGTGTCTCATTGACAAAGGAGCTGATGTTAATGCTGTTGATAAAAAACATCGCAGTTCCCTCACCTTTGCATCTTTGAATGGACACTACGATGTGGTTTCTCATCTTCTGAGCAATGGGGCTGGTGTGGATGATGGAACTATGGATAACGTAAGACCGTTGCACCTCGCATGTTTTAATGGACATCTTAAAGTTGCGCAATGTCTGATTGACAAAGGAGCTGATGTAAATGCTCGAACTGTGAATGATTCTCGACCGTTGCACTTTGCATGTCAGGGTGGTCATCTTAAAGTTGTACAATATCTGATTGACAGAGGCGCAGATGTGAATGTTTGTGATTGGAAAGGCAATACACCTCTTTTTCTTGCTTTACTAAGAGATAAGTTTGAAGTTATTTCTTGTCTTGTGGATTCAAAAGCAGAAATTAATATCACAGACGACAAGGGTTTAACCCCTTTACACATTGCATCATCTAAAGGACGTGTTGAGATTGTGAAATATCTTGTTTTGAAAGGGGCTAGTATCAATACTGCTACTAGAGATGGTTTAACCTGTCTGCATTTTGCTTCCTATTTTGGGCAAATCGGTGTCGTTAATTACCTTGTTAGTGAAAGATGTGATGTTAATGCTGTGGGTTCCACTGGTTTCACACCCGTACATCTAGCGTCTCAATGTGGTCATGCTGAAATTGTCTCCTCTCTCGCAAACAATGGTGCTGACTGTAGCACTTCCGATAGAACTGGTGAGTCCCCCATTCACATTGCATCCCGTTATGGAAATGTACAAGTAATCATGTGTCTTCTAGAGCATGGTGAAAGTGTCAATAAAAAGACTAAGCACGGATTCAGTCCTCTACATATTGCACTTGAAAAAGGACATACGCAGCTGTCATGTTATTTGATACAAAAAGGAGCTGGTGTAAATGAAGCTGATAAGCAAGGTCTAACACCTCTTCATATTGCAGTCAAGAAACGTGATTTAGAGTTGTTCAAATGTCTTGTTGACAATGGTGCTGATGTCAATATTCCATCTACGGGTGGTGACACACCTCTTCACACTGCTGCAAGAGTCGGTAACCTTCAAGCAGTCATCTCTCTTGTGGATAAAGTTGCAAATGTGAATGCAACCAATGAGAGAGGTCAAAGTTCTTTATACGTTGCAACCCAAGCTGGCAACCTTCCAATTGTTTCATTTTTCATAGAAGAATGTTCAAAAGTTGGCATTTTCGATGACACAGTTTTGGGCATTGCAGCTGCAGAAGGGAAACTTAGCATTGTTGAGTATCTGATACACAATGGGGCTGAGGTGAATAAACCAATAGAAGGCACGACACCCCTTCATAGGGCAGCTAAACATGGACATCTAGAGGTTGTCGTCTGCCTGGTCTCTAATGGTGCCAGGGTAGACATCACAGATGATGAAGGCTTCACACCTCTCCACGTCGCGGCCAAAGCAGGACATGTCTACGTTGTCAATTACTTCACGGCAAACACTGCCCTTGATACAGGATCTGACGTTTCTTCTCGTAAACTGCAGGTAAATCCAAACCTAATTGATTTCACGATGAGTCGCTGCAGTCATTGCATTTAACTGCATTACATTATCCTGTACACGTGCAATCACAAAATCTTATTCCGTGCAACCACAGTTTTCCTTGTCATCTATTTTTGTAAGGTTTTGACGTTCGATAGGGGAATTGTAACAAAATAAATGTGTTGATGATTCTGCGATTTAAAATGCATTTAAAATACTTTTTCACTCTTGATAAACGATTTTTACTACCCATTGTTTCTTTTGCAAGAACGTGGGATTAATAAACAGCACTGATCGGGCAGGCTTCACGCCATTACACCTTGCCACATGGCATGGCCATTCGTCTGTGATAGAGGCTCTTGTGGATCATGATGCTGACCTGAACATTCCATCTGGGAACGGTCGAACGTGTCTTCACACAGCTGTCAGACTCTGCAAAGATGACAAAAGACACGTTGAATGTTCACCTGCCCTGACTAAGGTTTGTTGTATGAATTCCGTAAATAAAATAGAATCATAAAATCCGAGCAATAATTACTATGGATTAGTCAAAGAATCAAACACCCCTCTACTACGACCTCGTACACATGCGAAAGAGAAACGAAATTTTACATGTGATGCACCATCCTTTACATATTCCTGTCTTAAACTCAACCTGCATCCCATTATTGCGGGTAATATAAGGTATAACATGGATGTTTAATATGTTTGTTCGTTTATTTGCTCATTTCCATCTGAAAAGATGGCTGGATAGTCCATATTCAGCTACGCTAAACTAGTCATCCATTGGGTCCAGTTGGATGTGAGGTAGGACCACTTCACTGGGTTAAACACCCTGCTCTTTGCTATGAATGAATGAAGCGGGCTCCTTTACGTGCACGAGTTGTTACTCTCTCATACACATGACCTCCATTTTGTGTTTTATACGAGGGAAAAAGTGTTTTGCCTCTTGCTAGAGGGGACGATATGATTACACACAACATTGCTCAGTACAGACTTGGGTTCGAACCCGCTACCAACTGAGCTAACTCACCGAAAATGAATATTTCAAGCATGTATTTTGTCATTCAGCATCCCTTCCCCCTCTTGCTTATTCACGTGCCATTCCGCTCTCGCAACGAACAAAGCAAAAGGCAAAAATAATGACAGTTTAGGCTAGTTTAGAAAACCCTAATGTATAGAGAATCCCAAAATCTGATTCCGACATTCGTTATCTCCATCGAGTGAGTCTTATAAACATGAGTTTTAACAAATTCCTATCGGGGCTTTCTCGCGCAATGTCTGTAAGATTACGATGGTTGTCTTTCTGCTACAATATATGAAGATTTTGTTTGCAAAAACCGATAAGTCCATATTTGCCAAATGGAGATATTTGCGATTAAACGTCAATAAAAATAAAGAGAATAATAGGAAAAAATCTGCCTCTTTTGACCATAACTTTAAAAATGTACCTTTATATGTAGTGACCGATATATCATTTAAAAGGTATTATTTTGTACTTTATGACAGAGAACGTACTTCAAAATCTTCAAAAATGGACTTATCGGTTTTTGCGAACAAACTCTTCATATTAATGTCATCATGCTTTTCTCATGATATTAATATGATTTCATTGTTAATATCTGGAGAGTAAGGTGATAATGTACAATTACCCATGAAACACCTTTAATAATTATGCGATCAGGGCATCGAGCTAACAATGACGGGATTTCATTATTCTATAACCGTAAAACAATAGTAACAACGTAGCCCACATTAGAAATCGCATAGGACAACATCGCTTTGTCGACACATCGCATGGGTTAACCCAATCAAAATGTTATATATATATATATGAAGTGTTTGTTCGCAAAAACCGATAAGTCCATTTTTGAAGATTTTGAAGTACGGTCTCTGTCATAAAGTACAAAATAATACCTTTTAAATGATATATTGGTCATTACATATAAAGGTACATTTTTGAAGTAATGGTCAAAAGAAGCAAAAAATTTCTATTATTCTCTTTATTTTTCTTGACCTTTAATCGCAAATATCTCCATTTGGCAAATATGGACTTATCGGTTTTTGCGAACAAACTCTTCATATATATATATATATATATATATATATGGGCCGTGACGCGAGAAAAGGGCCCTTAGGGCATTAAATACCGAAAATGAGGTTTTACCTCCACATTGTAGAAGAAACTCTGACGCATTTAGATATGCAAACCTTTTTCTGAAATTCCAATCCTAAATGACCCCATTACGACATTAAAAAAAGCATGTTTTGCCCAAATCCTGTCACTTTTTGATAGTCTATGCGTGTGCGCGTAGTTATAGCCAGTTGATCTGTTTTGCGCGTATTGCTTTGTCAAACTTCCGCGCGGTTTTCTGGCGTTTGCGCGCAGCGGTGCTAAGGGCCCTTTTCTCGCGTCATGGCCCATATATATATGATTTGATTGAAAAACGCAATAAATCCTTTTTCACTAAATTGAGAAAAATAAGATTTTCTAATTCGAATATTTCTTGAAGAATAAAACCCATGATTTTTTCTTGATTGTTGAGCTTTATGAAAATATCAAAATCACACATTGAGCTAAAATCTAAGTATGCAAGATTTCTGGGAAAATCAGTGAATTTGAATGATTTTTTATCAAAATGCAATAAATCCACAATGTCCTTTCATTGCAAAACGCAATAAATCCAAGCTGTCCATTATGCAAGTGTATT
This sequence comes from Diadema setosum, assembly GCF_964275005.1. NCBI lineage: Eukaryota > Metazoa > Echinodermata > Echinoidea > Diadematoida > Diadematidae > Diadema > Diadema setosum. The sequence goes on along the minus strand of NC_092687.1, from coordinate 17,752,390 downwards.
TTTTTAATTAACACTTTGGAGTTGTTTGGGCAGCAGGTACATCAGAAGCACACAGAAACAAACACATTCAAACACACACATACACACATACACACATGCGCACACACGCACGCGCACACACACATACACAAACACACACGCACGCACGCAAGCATAGTGCAGATTGCGGGCATGAAGAAAGACTAGGTTTTCGAACACATTCATTGCACTCTTTCTTTCCCATGCGCGCGCGCACACACACGCAAGCACGCACACACAAACACACACTAATACACACACAAATACACACACAAGCACAAACGCACTCGAAGTTCTTTTGGAGAAGTTCTTTGTGGAGTCTGTTATTTTTAGAGTTTTTTTTTTTTTTAGGCAGCTGGTACGTACATTACACACACATTTACAAAGATACAAACATGCAAACCCACACACACACTCCCGGACATGCAGTTTTAATTATCTATCCCACTCTCTATCAAAATTACCTCATGCACCCTCATATATCTCATATTTTTTCCCCGTTTATCTGTTTTTCCTGTGAGAAAGAGACATATTCGTTAAATGCAGTAGGGTTATACCAAGGTCTTATTATCAATGTACTTGACCATTCTGCAGTTGCACCAGGAATTTACCCCGGGAATCATTAGCTGAACTTCACTTTCTGCTCATTCATGTCTTCGTCTATCGGAGAAAAAAAATTAAAGATCGTTAAGCTGCAATAGTTCACGTGTTAACTAACGACTAAGCGTGGCTGGTAAGGTGACTCATTTTTGTCGTGTAAATCAGCTTTCGCGGAAATGGCTTGAATTTCTCCGGCTCCCTGTTTGTCGACGTATGTGAAGTCTACTGCGTGCGAATAATATGGGAAATATGCAATTGTTTATAAACAACATAAACAACAACAATAAAAAAGCAAAACATAACAAAATAAAACATAGTGACTGTTGCGGGTCTGTGAACAGAGGTCGCATGAAATGATCTTGACTTGTTTTCACGATTTGTGCATGGTAAATCGTAATTGAATTTGTGCATGATAAATCGTAAATGAAATTTACTTATTGAAAATTTCAGTAGGTTCGTTTAATGTTCATGCATATTTTGGGCCGTTGTTTCTCACCAGTTTCCAAACATGAGGTGAAATTACTTCTTGAAAGGTAACATGCAAAGTACCTAATGTGTGGGATTCAATTGCGGCGAAATTTGCTTACTGGATCCTTGCCTCATAGTAATATAACAATGAAACGAAGAACATATGAAGAGTTTGTTCGCAAAAACCGATAAGTCCATTTTTGAATATTTTGAAGTACGGTCTCTGTCATAAAGTACAAAATGATATCTTTTAAATGATATATTGGTCACTACATATAAAGGTACATTTTTCAAGTTATGGTCAAAAGAAGCAAAAATGTTCTTATAATTCTCTTTATTTTTCTTGACCTTTAATAGCAAATGTCTCCATTTGGCAAATATGGACTTATCGGTTTTTGCGAACAAACACTTCATATATACTCAGTTGCTGGGGTCGTATAATGTGCAGAGTTACTATAAGACTGATTGTAATAACGTTTAGACTACAATTAAGCTACTCTGCAACATGAACATTATAACAAATGGCACGCTTGACTGTTACTGCGAAATGTAAAAAAGTATGCATGTTTGTATTGGATGAGATGATGCATGTCCTATTATCATAGTTATTATTTTGTGAAATATATGATAGTCACTGCTACAGCTGAATTCTTTCTACATATCCTACATTAAGTACAGATCACAGCGGATTTTTCTGACGGCAATCTTCCACCAGAGAAAGCCCTTGTCCTCTACCTACTTCAGCATGGAGCAGATTTCAATGTTACTGACAGGAAGGGGAAAGTTCCTTTGCAGTATGCAGGTGATAAAGTTGTGCATGACATAATTGTGAGGTGAGCCTTGTGATATTTATTTAAGAAGTTACTTGAATGATATTTCAATGACATGGTGTGTCTAGTTAAAGCGGATAAATAGATTTATTGAAATGTAAGAATTTGATTCCTTTTTCGCGCAACTGGAAATACGCAAAACTGGGACCAGGAAAAATAAAATAAATTGTTTTGCATGACATTTGCATGAAATTGCATTACATCAGACAACGGAACAACGTGCACTCAGCTGTTTTTGCACAATCTCCGTGCGTGTAAAGGGATGACATGTGCTATGACATATATATGAAGAGTTTGTTTGCAAAAAACCGATAAGTCCATTTTTGAAGATTTTGAAGTACGGTCTCTGTCATAAAGTACAAAATAATACCTTTTAAATGATATATTGGTCACTACATATAAAGGTACATTTTTGAAGTTATGGTCAAAAGAAGCACAAATTTTCTTATTATTCTCTTTATTTTTCTTGACCTTTAATCGCAAAAATCTCCATTTGGCAAATATGGACTTATCGGTTTTTGCGAACAAACTCTTCATATATATATATATATATATATATATATACATATATATATATATATATATATATATACATATATATATATATATATACATATATATATATACATATATGTACATATATATATGTACGTATATACACATATATGGGTCAGAAATTTGAACGATGTACAATTGAGCCAAAACAAGGCAAAATTTAAAAAGTAGGAAATTCTCCAAATCATTCATCTTACCTGAAAGAGTATAACTCAAGCTTTAATATGAACCCAATTATACTAGGATTTTCCCAGAGGAACAAGTTTTTATTCACCGCTCAAGTTCACCATGTCCAGAGCAGCGAACGTCCGTGAGGAATAGTACTCCACATACATTTGAATACCATTCAACATAGTTTGCAAAGATCTGATTCAGTTCAAAATCCTAACGAAATATTTTAAGGGACATGTGTACGTGCTTGCAGAATATCAAGCATGTACTCTTAACCTGTACGTAATGGTAGACAACTGATGATTTAACTAAATTCGTCATTTCTATTGAAATATTGCTCTTCCGCTAAACACTTTCTCCACTTTATGCGCATTTTACAGAAACTCAATAATTTGACCTCTTATTTCACTATCCCATACTTCAATCCTCACTCCCAAATAATAACATACCTTTTTAAAGATGTATCTGATCTAGGCAGTCTCTATAACCCAACAAACATAGCATAGTTTTCATCACGGAGGTTCGCATGTAGCTCACGGACGTTCGGAACAAACAAGATATTGAACAATGCAGCTCTCTTGAGTTGGAAACGAATTCTACTCACAACAAATAGCAATTTCATGTCGAGAACAAACTCCTCTGCAAAATCCTGAATAGATATTACCAATTCTCAATTATATAAGCTTGTTTATCTTCTCATACTGAGGAATCAAAGAAAACAATTTTTCCATCTCTCGTAAATGAACGTACAAACGTACGTGTAATCTCAGTTACGTAGTCCATCCTTGAGAACGAATATATTTATCAAAATTTCGTTATCACGAAGTAAAGATTCAGGTCCTAAACTTGTTATATAAAGTCTACAATGCAAAATTTGCTTATAACATGGTCACAGCTAAAATCATGACAAAGAATTAACATAGAAAAACAATAGAAATGTGCTCCGTTATAGAAATAGGAAGTTTAGCCGGGGAGGGCAAACGAATACGTTAGGAAGAAATCACTCTGTGTTTGCTCCTTGTGTTACACACTGTTACCGAGGAGAATTTGTGTTATTATGTTAGTCAGAAATGATAATAGGTTCCATACTGCGAATTTTCGTCATAACAAGACACAATAAGTCCATATAACTTGGATGGATGTTTGTGACTTCGATATTGTACAATGTGGTTTGTTATAACAAACATTTTGTAGCGCGTCATTTCGGAGGCTCGTTATTCATACAGTTTGTCAATACGAAAATTGATAGAGTTCGTATAGTTATGAAGCTTTGTAATTCGGTAAATGATAGGAATCTCCGAAGGTTAATCGAAAGGTTTATTAATTGGAACATGAAAAATCATGTTCGCTTATCCAAGTGTGGAGAAACAAATTAACAACTAAAATCCTCCAAATTTCAAAACATCATGATAACCGTTTTCACCTAAACGAATATCAGGCCCATTCCACTTTTAGAAGAACGGACCTGAAAATAATGATCCTTAATATCTATTTTTCGGACTAACAAACGTTCGGAATAAGAACATTTTTGATAACAAACCTCCTGAATTAACTACAAGCATTTTTTTTTTCATTTTCGGAATAACAAACCTTCGGACATTGGAGTAACGAATCTTTGGAAGAGCGAACGTATCAAGGTTCAACCTTAAACCTATTCTTAATCATTACTTTTTTTAACATGTGTTTTCAAAGTAAGCACAAAGGCACAAACAAATTGACGATCTCTCTGTCTCTTAAACGTAAATGAAAAAAAAATCTTGGAAGAAATTACAAATGAACATTGCTTTTCAGTGATGAGTATAAAACAACACCATGTGATGATAAGCGGAGTATTTGTGTGTTTTCATCAGACAATAATTGTGTACTGCATTATTTTTGTGACGGCATTTCGATGAATAAAAAAACATAAACAAACAAACAGAAACTTCTCCAGAGGAACTTGGTATAATGGGAGTGCACTGGCAATTCTTTTCTCTGTGTGTTGGAGCTCGATCCCTTCTCTGTTTCTCAGTCATTTTCATTCAACTGCTTCCACGTCCTTTTTGAAACTTTTCCGTTTCTTATTCAACACATGCCCATTACAGACTTCTTCCGTCATTATCCTGAATGTGATTGCGTAGCACTTTTCTGATTTGTTTTGGTTTATTTTGTTTTGTTTTTGTTTTCTGTTTGGTCGCAGCATGTTCAGGCTATTGAGGGAATAAGAGAAAAATCGTCATGAAGAGAAAAATAAGAACGAATTAAGGCATTTAATATCATGACAATTGCAGCGAACGTCCGTTATGGAGACCAAAACTGGATGTGTTCTATTTGAGACGGCAGCTACCATACTCAAAAGATAAACACTTGGAGCATCTGTCTCCAAAAAGTGGCACTGATCCTCTTTCTCCTACTATGTAATCCATTGACTTATTCTAACAACGAACATCCGTGCCCAAAACGTTTTCCCTTTGTTATCACCAGGTAAATTGAGTGATGACCGTTATTCACTTTCGGGTATGAGCGGCTCGGTGATTTGGTAATATTTTCAACTAACATTAACTTTATGTGCAGTGATATATTTGTAATTATCAGAAATCTCCTTTCTCGGACAGAACGTCCGTGAGCGAAACTTTCAGAACCTGTAACAGTACAAATTGTCTCCAGAACCTCATTAGACAGAAATTGAAATTCACAGAAATTACAGATTAGCAAAATTCTATTTTCCTATAACTTTGTTTTCAGTGTTTAGCTGTTTTTGTATAATTAGAGGGAAAACAAGCGTAAAATTGTGATTAAATTTTCAACTGTTTGTTCATCATGATCACATAACGCCTTAAAGATTCTGAAACTACTGCTCTAAACTCATAGTTACCTTGTAAAAGTTTATTTGTCGCTATTGGAGCCAAAAGTTTTAAAGAATACAGGACACTTTCGGGACAAGTTATCCCTATCGGAGGGATTACATACGTCACGGACGTTCGCTGGAATTGTCACGGACGTTCGTTCTACTACTAGGGTCATGTTCCAGGACGGATAACTAATCGGCAGAGAGTACCTAGCCTTCCTAACTCTTTCAAAAATTTGAAAAGATATTGTTAATGCAAATTATAAGAAATTTGACATCCTTACAACATATGTATTGCTCAGAGGGGGATCAGGAAGTGAATTTTCAGAGAAAATATTAATTATTTGCTTGGTTTTCGGTGAATTGCATGGTCCAAAAACTGCGGACGAACCTCAGTCCGCTCCAAAAATGACATGCAGCTCCTCGGCTAGAGAGCCAAAGGTAAAACGCACCTTCGCCATCAAAGCAAGATGGTGTCCCACTCGAAAACGTTGTAATCATCACGGACGTTCTTTTTTTCTCGGAGGTTCGTCTAAAAACATAATTTCGGTTCCTATTTGACAAAGGATGGACAGAAACTCAAAACAAACATTATCGTGTGGCTAGATCTTAGTTGATTACGACTCAGAACAACATCGCCAATAACGTTTAATGGGCTACGATCTTTATTAGAAAATAGCGGAAGCACGTCCGTGACGAAAACTGAGTATAATTTTGCATAAAAGAATATTACATCACATGTACAGCCAGCAGACGTACAATTTTTGCAGGATATGTTCATTAGGTGGAACACCAAATTTTCGTTTCCGTTACAGTTGGGACAACAAAGTAGAATTTGCAGCAGCGATAGAAATAAAAGCATCACGGACGTTCGTCTGTTTAGGACTTTGATATTTCAATTGTTCTCTGTAATTTTATACGTGCTCATAAAGTTCTTATAATTTTGTGGTACATACCCATGATATGTGAGATCCAGAACATGGTCAGATATTAGATGCCACGTACCATAAAAAATGCACATCATTACTTTGAAAAACGAAAATTATTGTGAAAATAGCGTTTTTACCGTATTTTTACTCTTTAAGTCCTTGTCAAATGAAAAAATATCGGGCAAAAGTCAACCAAACCATATATTTCCTGAAAGGAAATTTACCAATATTTGAGATGACATGAAAAAATCCGGTTTCTTAGATCATTCTGGCGTGTTGTAAGGGAAAGAATGTCATAAGGTGCGAAAATTGGCAATTGTACATCGTTCAAAATTCTCACCCATATATATATATGCAGCCATGGGCATATTAATGCATGGGGACCCATGGGCAGCATAGGGACATAAAAACCGGCAGCGTTGTTATGTAAGAGTGATTACAGCTTGTGATATAATGCGATGTGATCTTGTTTGTAAATAAGCAAGTGAGACTGGTATAGATAATCATCTACGTGTACTTGTCAATTGGCATATCATTGAAAAAAAAAATACAATCGAAAGAAGAATGGAAACTGTATTTTCTCTTTGTTGTAGTAGTATCAAAATTATAAAGTAGCCCAGGGAACTTAATATTTAACACAGAGATTCAATAAAAATAACATTATAATTACGGGAAAACCCTTGTAAACATCCCCTATACAGTGCGTTTAAAAAGTAATCCGACTTTGGAGGGCTACAATATTATAATTATCACCTATGGAGAGCCTCATTTTGAACGTGAGGAAAGGGAAACTCTTATTCTTTCCACTTATATCTTATTATGTTGACATACACCATGCATGACAGAGCACATAAACTTTAAAGACAGCAATGACAAATTGCATTTATTCCAAGTTTGAGTGCCACATAAAGGAACCATGAATGTCCAACTGAATAGATGAGATCTGTCAATGAAAGTGTTTAAATTAACACGCCAGACTGCAGGTTTGTGTGTATTTTTTCCCAAACCTTTTATGGTCCATAACCTTCAATATAATATGATCGCTCCCACAAAGGCAAACCAATTACCCATTTTCTCTCGTCATATTCAAGACATGGTCTGCGAGCTATGTGTTGAATATGAATTATGTGGATTGGCATTCATGGGAGTGACCATGTTATAGTACAGGTGGCCATGTTAATAGCTTATGGATCCTGAAATATTAAAACCCTCAACACAAACTCTGGAACATAAACCTTTCTTCGTACAGGCCTGCCCAGTTGTTGGCCACTCTATTATAATTGAAACGCTCCTGCTGCGTATTGTGCAGCTCTCGGCGTGCGTGCGTTGGAGCAAATCTTATACGAATAAAAAAGATTGCACAGTAAATTTAGCCAAAATTGCACGAATGATGACGTAATAGTAAAGTGGGACGAATGGTCAATAGGAAACAACCATTCAAATGACAAGGATCTGTCTACGTGTAGGTCTTGTAATACTTTTTAATATAACACGTTATTTCTTTTTGTCATTTGATTGATTGTTTGATACTGATCATTTGTCCCATTTTCACTATGACGTTATCATTCGTGCAATTATGGCTCCATTTACCTTGCAATCTTGGATTCATAGGATTTGCAGATGAAACAAAAACCTAGATTTAGTGCTTGAAAATAGTTTTAAATGTGAGTTACAGTTTGAAACAACCAATGTAAAAATTTGAATCTGTATTGGAATGTTAAGTAGGGCCTTGTTGAATATACAAATGCGAACAATAATCATAATAAAAATATTTGTGGACTAGACGGTCTAGTTAGTCTAGTTATTTGGAAGAATAGAAATATTTCGTCTTATATTCCACATACTAAGAATGTTGCAATAGGATTGGTCCAGAGCTGATCACGTGATGAAGCGTAGTTTTGCCCATCACATCACCTGAGAAGAAAAGTTCGTTACACTCTATGTTGATAGTCCCTTTAGTTTCAATGATCTCCACACAGTCCACACAGTCCTAACGCAAGATGAGTACTCGCGAAATAAAAGTGCGTTGCACTGTGGACTATCATGTGACCTAGGTCACTTGATAGTACACAGTGCAACGCACTTTCACTTCGGTGCCGCGCAGTGCGCGCAGGAAATTCATTGTTTTGTCATCTACGCGCACACGTAGCCTAAGCCCTATGGATACCTAAAGACAGGTTTCAGATGTGGAATAAAATGGGAATTTCTAGGACCCAAGATGTGGAATATAAAGCAAATAATCAACTTTTAGTTTCAGGCAATGAGACAAACTATCACTTCCTCGGCGATCTGAATGTGTACGCTTTCTTTCCTCAGCTGCGCTTCGGAAAGATACATCCAGATCGCCTCGGAAGTGATAGTTTGTCCCATCACCTTCACCAACGTTGATTATTTGCTTAATATTTTAGACGTCATTGCAAAATCGTAAAATGGTGTGGATGTTTGTGATACAACTGACCTACAAATATATTCATCAAATGTGATATCTCGAACATTTTTAAAATCACTACTCCGACGGCGTGCTGGCGTATAGCGCTCAGTGAGCCTACTCTCAAACTCAGATCTCACACATTCTGTTTTGTTTCTTAACTCGTACATCACGAAACAACAAAGATCTATTTTTAGGCGTTATATTAAACAAATGATGAAAGTTTTTCACTCCTGCAATGAACAGAATTGTCCATTTAGTTAAAGATGACGTCAGCAATCCATTCAACTCGGCTGCCCCTCGTTAAATGGATCGTTTCATCTTTCACCTCATGAAATATTTTGTCCATTGTACTCATTAAGATTCATTATTTGTATAATAAGAAAATCGTTAGGCCTATATGAAGGCATATATGTGACCGTGCACCTCAAAACGAACATAAAGTCGCACACACTGATTTTGCGTGAGGACTGAAAATAAGTGAAATGGGTCAACCTAGACGAACTTGACTTTTTCATATTTTCTGAAAGAGCGGGTCTTCTTTTAAATTATGCTAAAATTTGGTATCATAAAACGGGCAGGAAAGTGTGTTTTTTTAGCAGTTTATCTCGAACATTTTTGGCAGAATAGTGTGATTAGGTGCGTCTTTCGAACCCCTTTTTCATTTCTGAAAAACCTTGTCCACACTCTTCACTTTCAACTCTAATAACTTTTGAAAAAATAGTGCCATTGCTTTAAAAGTTGGCATTAATTATGGACAGAATGTGTTGATGAGGCATGTTTAATTTCAGTTTAATCTGATAATCCCTTCATTGTTGTTACTCTGGTGGTTTACTTCCTGTTTTTTGTCCCATTCATCGCACAGCCAGCACGGTTTGGTAAAGATTAAGCGCTTGAATAGACACTGTACTTCAGAGCCTCTTTTCTCAGTTCACACTTTTCCCGAGTTTGTGCTTTCTTTCCAATATTTAGATAGGTTAGGAGAGTCCATTTGATTTGAGTTATACATCATTTTAAAGCTTAAAGTCTGGTCTTTTAGAATATGGTCTTAACTAAAAATTCATATCTGGCGACTTTTTGTTTGTTTTGAGGTGCACTGTCACATATATTCTTATTATTATTATATTATTTCTTTAAATACACGAAAACGTGTTATTATGGTTTCATATCAAAACATGCATGTTAGGCAAGCTATCATGATTATGAATGGCAAAACTCAAATTCAAATTTTGGTTGTTGTGCAGTATTACTTTGATTTTTTTATAATTTTTTCATAATGAACCAAATCTAAAATCAGTAAATCAGAAAGTGCTTACAACATAAAATCAACCAATTTCATTACAAAATGGGCTAGCGCCCTTTTCAACATTTTAAAGTATGTCAGTCCTCAGATGGAGCGAACTTAATCATTTCTTGTGATTCCTTACTCTAAAAAAAAATATTTTCTTGAAATTATGATTGATATATTATGTATATAATATTTCCTTATCAGTCTCTGTATGGATAGCAACCTTAATCGCGAAATTCACAACTCGACGAAAAAGGAGATACCTCGCTTTGGGCTAAAAGTCTTCAATTCTTTCACTTCAATAGAACCCTTTCGTGTATAAAGCTACAGTTAAGCAGAGCGCGTTGTTGCAAAACATCGTTGATATTAAACAATATGCATTTGTTTCGTTCTGATCTTTAGGCATAGTTTGGAGTCAGCAAACGAAAGTCAAGTTTTACGACCAGAAGCTATTGGACATGGTAACTATATTGAATAAAGTCAATCAAATTAGTCCAACATTAATATGAAATGATGTTGCCCAGTGATACATTTATGTGAGTAAACATGCTAAAAAATGATGTCGGATATCCACTTCTTTTCAAAGTGATTCAAAGTGAACATTAAATGATATTTTTTTTTATTCAATTGAAATAATCTATTCAAATTAGGTTTAATCAATCTCAAAATCCCATATGAGTCTATCACACTTAGCTCTATACAATAGTTACAAATTTTATCAGTTGGGTGCCGATATGTAATTTGCTTTCTTTCTATTCAATTTTTTCTTAAGCTATCATGAAATTATATGTATTGCACGTCATGATTGTGTTCTCACTTTAATACTGATACAAAGATCACGCCCATATATTCACTTTGATACTGATACAGAATATTCAGAGGGATGTGTGCCAGGCACTAAAGAATATTTTGGCACGACCCTGCAGGACTTGAGTCATTTTGGCATACAGATTGAGATGGGGACAGAAGACCATCACAGAGTTAATGTCCAACCACTACTAGAGACTCCTCGTGAGCTAGTCCTTGGGGATGGAGAAGTGGTGCTCGCAGCTGGTTTGAAGTTTAATTCGTCTGCAAAACAGCTTGAGGAACCAATCAAAGTTACCATGCCCCATTGTGCCCTGTTCACCAAGCCTCAGCGTGTCACGACTCTGCTCTACCATCGGCATGACGGTATCGTGCACCAAATTCATCATCAAATACCATCACAAATTGTACAACGTATAATAAGCATCAAATGCTTTAGACTACAGTGATAGTCCATGTTCAAACTGACTTTCATACTAACATAGATACATCCGCAGCCACCGAGAAGAAAATTAGATATAGCAAGAAAATAATGGGATTTAATGTTACCCATGTTGGGTAGCAATATTGATATTGATCGATCGCAACCAATTAGGCATGCTATACGAGGAGATTGTATCACTTCTAAATTGCAAGTGCTGTGTATACAAAAATATTACATTATGAAATTATAATAGATTTGTCCCGCCAACTACCTCTAGAAAATTGTCTACAGGCCGATTGGCACTTAGGTTATTATGGCTACCACACAGAATAACTATTGTCGGGACACCTTCCTCAGTATATTCACCCCTGTCACCACTATCAACTGGCCGTTACCGTCCAGAACAACGATTCACTCAAGTCAAACCCTCACTATTCAAGTCACATAAGGTTCGTGAGACCTGGGACCCGTTTCATAAAACATAAAAGTTGTCACAGATGTGACAACCTTCTGAAATCTTTGCATCTGATTGGCTGAGAACAAATTTGTCATAGAAATGTGGCAGTTGTCACTGATGACAAGTTTTATGAAACGGGCCCCTGGTCAATTTATAACTCTGACAACTTGTCGTTAGAATTATGTATTACCGCCCCACCACTTCACACAGGTCCTGACCATAAGTATTTCCTCTTTATTCCCATCTCTGAAAGAAAAAAAAAGAAGAAGGTCGGATTACATCCTCACATTTACTTGATTTTTACTTGATTAAGTAAAAACAATAATTGATTTAAATTGCATGCACAAATTGCAAATTTGGGTAAGTCTTATGGACTAGTAATACCAAAATGTAATCGTCTGGAGAAAGAAATTGACACGAATCTGTAATATTAGCTTTGTATGTATATTCTCCATTGGTATCTGCATGCATAAAATATACATATTAGAGATCAAGATCAAGTTAGCTGAAAACATAGATTAGTTGGCTGGGTGAATTGAGAATCAAAAAGAGTAATGTGAATATGCAATAATTGCTTCCATCTGTTTTATAGACAAATACCACCATGAACACTCGGTCCCTGTTATAGGAAACAGCTTATACTTTGTCGAATATGCCATTGGCAATGATTGCTCTGATAGATATTGCTCTGAATTTTTACCACCAGGGGGGTGTTTCATAAAGCTGTTTGTAAAGTTACGAACAACTTACGAGCGACTGGTGATCAGTTCTTGTGCTGAACTATGGAAATTCTTATAAGTATAGCACATCAGAACTGATCACCAGTCGCTCGTAAGTTGTTCGTAACTTTACGAACAGCTTTATGAAACAGGGCCCTTGACGCTTATCCTTTTGCTTCATACACTCTCTCGAAGATGCATAATGAGTTACCTATTGAACAATTTATTCTTATGAGAACACCCCCCCCCCTTCTCAAATCTGACGCTTATGATGAGCGTTGACATTGGAAATTCTGATATAAAGATGTTGATGAGTGCGAGTTGACAATTACGACAAGAAGACCATAAAATGATCTTCTACAATGTTATCAAATTTGTGTTTCATTCTCCTGTTAATCACTTGTTGTAGAACATACATATCAATAGCCACAACTTGGTATATGTTTCTGCAGGGACATTACGTGATATGAAAGGTTTCGTCAGCGAGAAACAGTTATTGTGATAAAAAAGTTGTTATTCACGTATGTCTCAAGTTCGTAGAAACATATCGATATCTCTAAGGGTTCGTTTCTTTTATCGATTTCCTAGACTCGGAGCTGTTTTCTAAGGCATCTGTAACATCTGGTTCCGTCATCTTAGATAAGACCACCTTAGAACTGATTATCAACCATTTATCTGAGTGGTGGATTATTGGAGTTCTCAATAGATACTTTGTCGGGAAAAGGGTCATTTGCACAGCGTACATGCCACAGCATGCGAGACTACCAGGGCAGAGGCACGCAGTTCCCCTAATTCTTCATGATGACATTATGGGTTTGTCGAAGGTATGTGTCCTTACGATAACACAATCCCTTTTCGAGGCGCTAATACTTAATTAACCAAAAGTATGCCAGTATTACTTTGCGTGTATTTGTCTTTATTTTACGAGTTGTGATTGGTAAAGAAAGTACCAATAACTTTAACATTGAATTGAGATTGTGAACAAACTCGCGTGAAACAAAATGCACATATCATTACCGATGAAGAGTGCATTCCCTGTTAGTTGTTCCACAACAAAAAAGAATCATCCCTGCTTCAAATTGTGCTCACTCTAGATGTATTTGCAACTCGTGCAATCACCGGCATGAGTGTCTGTGTATGCATGTATGTCTATCTATGTATCATGGACCATTTCTGTACATGTATTCTGTCTAAGTGTGTGTGTGTCTGTGTGTGTGTGTGTGTGTGTGTGTGTGTGTGAGCAAATCTTAATCATGACTTACTGCGGTATGGGAACCTACTTTACAAAATGCCCTTACCGTCAATAACTCTAGGTATATGACTGATATATAAAACTGATATTTTCCTCAGGAAATTCGTTGTGAGATGGCGTATAGGGGCTTTGAGGATGCGCAAGGCGGGCACGGTGAGGAGTTCTTTGTGAAATGGAGTAAGGGCGACGTAACCATTGCCCAGTCTGTAGAAGACAAGGTTATGGAAACTAAAGTAAGTATTTCATTCACCATGTATTCAACTTTGCCATGTCTACTTCTTTAGTGTAGCGTAGATAGCCAACTGGAAGCGTGTACTGAGAATATACGCTGCCAACCTCAGCTCACCATGAGACAAAGGCTCAAATGTGTTATTGCAATCGTCACTCGGGGTCAGTCTCAGTTTCTTCTTGAAAACTCTTCACAGCTCCCTTACAAAAAAAAAAAGACATCGTCAATGGTAATTGAACGGTAGTAAAAGGCTACTATAAATGGTAAGGGGTATTTGAACTATACACTTACAGGGTTCAGTGGTAAATGTCAATGATGAAGTGTTTTTGAAAGGTAGGTTTCTAGTGGTCGGTTATAATTGTCGATGGTGAAAGACATTTCAAATTTAGGTTTTCAGTGGTCAATGATAATTATCATGCTAGGTTTCCAGTGGTAAGTGTAGTAACTGCAATGGTGAAAGGTATTTTAGTAAAGTAATTTAATGTGTATCATGATCTGATGATACAATTTAATTAGCGAAGGCGACTTGATCGATTTAATCCAGCTATTGGCATGGTATGTTCTTGCATATGAGTACATGTCACCATCATCTAATACCGAAGTCCATTCAAAAAGATAAAAGCCTCGCCATGATTTGGTTATTATAACTGCATTGTAAACTTGGGATTTTGTCTGTAGGGTGAATGTCAGTTTTTCCCATATCCTTCTGTACAATCGCCCGTAATCTGCACTTCCCTGGTTGACTCTGACATTTATTTCTTTGTAAATTGTTGCATCAGCACTGACGACTGAACACTGATACGTAAAATCTCGATTTGCTTTAAGAGGTTAGCCTTTTAGTTCTAGGACCGGTTCCAGGACAGGGCTGACCAAGAATAATTGATTGAAACAGAACCTCATTCTTGTTTGTTTGTTTGTTTGTTTTTTAGCTGAGTGTGAGACCAAACTCCCGTGTTGCCCTTGCGAAGTTGTAGAAGTTTTTTTTTTTTTTTAAGATGTCAAAAGCTGAGGAGTAATCTAACAATATCAGTATAACCTCCTGTCAAGAGAAACAAGAATAGCGTTAACAACTCTTATCAGGGCGGTTTCAATTATACTGGAATTGCCGGTATCCCGATTGTGGTTAAGCATGCAAATCAAGTCTCTTCAAATACTCGTATAACTGTAATGCTGTTATTTTCTCCAATAATTTTGCAAAGAACTTGAGGTTGGCATATCATTGGATGTGCCTTTGAGTTTAGGCAAACTATAGGCACATTTGAATTGCAAAGGAAAACAACCAATATCAAATGATTCGTTAATGATACTTGTCATGACAGGAGCCAATTCAGGAAGACATTTCTTTGATAAAGATTTTGGGATTGGATTAAAACTGCATGTTGTTGATGACGATGCAGTGATAACTTTCACAATCTCGTTCTCCGAAAGAGCTCTAAAACATTCAAATGAAGAAGAATAGTGGACTCTTCATACAGACATGTGATTGTATTATTTTGTAACAACTGAAATTCTGCGGTAATATAATCTCCTTCATCACAGAATTAGTTCAGAAAACACTGTTAAATCAAATTGGATTGTTCTTTGTCAGAAGGAAGGTTTTGAATAGCAGTTGGCTGTAACATTTTCTCTACTTTTTAAAATAAATCACGGGTGTTATATCTTCTTAACTGTTTCCTATGATATTTTTATTTTTTCAGAGGTCTTCTTTCTTGTTGGACAAGCCATTTTGAAATCTTCTCTATCTATCACCATTGCGTGTGATGAAAATGCTTTACGCTCAAGTTGTCTGAGTTCTTGTTTAGCTTCAAGAAGTTCATCACTAAACCACGGTAAATCTTGTGGACATCGTACTCTTCTGGATTTGGAGGGAGCATGTTTGCCCAGAAGCGAAGATAAGACAGTCTCAAACTGGTCAATAGGATCATCCATGCTGGAAGACGGACTCACTCAGATCTGAGAGTGACGTATATCTTCACGGAAGTCATCACTTTCAAAGTTACGGAGATTCCGCATTTTTACATGAAGACGCATCGGCTCTGGCGTATAGATTTCGAGTGAACACATGACTGCGATACGATTAGAGGGAAGATATTTGTGAGGACTGATGTTGTCAATGAAATCATCCGTTGGCCTGGTAAGGATAAGGTCTGGGGTATGGACCGACTAGATGAGTAGGAAATGGTATTATCTGCTGGAGATTGAATGCTGTAACAGCTTCCATAAAACTGCTGGTGTTACCAGAGTCAACGTAAAAATTGATGTCATCAGCGATAATTATGGAATTACGACATATCAACATCTCTTTAAAACTGCTGTAAAGATGAAGATACTGTCTGTCAGATGCCATCCGATGAGGTCTGTAGATTACCACTAGATGTAATGATATTTGCTCCCGAGACGTCACTTGCAGATCGATGTGTTCAAATGAGACAAAGTTTGTCACAATTTCATGGTGCTTGGTGTTATTTTTTATAAATGCAAACTCAAGCACCACCACCTGTACGTTCCAGACGCGGCCGGTGATACCAGGAATAGTTACGAAGTGTTGAAGATGACTGAGCGAGAGCAATGGCAGCCATTTCGCACCGGCACTCTGGCAGTGAAGTCTCCTCGGCAGAAGAACTGTCGTTGCATGTTTGTTTTATCGGTGTATGACATGGTGACATCGCCTTAAATCAAGACGGGTCGCGAGTGCACACAGTGACAATCGTCCCGTTCAAACAACGCACAATTTGCGTGTATCAGCTCCTAATTAAATCTGAGTACAAGTACGACATTAGTTTTTGTTTGTTTGTTTGTTTTTTAATAGGATAAGAAACACACCTTGCTCCGTAAAAATCTAACCTCATAATACTATGTTGTTTAGTAGCCCTAAATCACAATCGTGTAAACATGTTTAGTAAACGATGGAATTTACATGTTATCTCGTTTGTCCGGGTTTTGCTCTCTTTGCGTGTATTATGTGTGTGTGTGTGTGTGTGTTATAACAGTAATTGACAGTACGAGGGAGTTGTTCATACTTTTCTGTTCATTCAAATACACAGACGATGAACACCGAGTCATTTTACTGGCTGAAGAAACATGAATGCACCTTCTATACGAAGAGACAGGATATCTCCGTTACGGATATAGTAGTGGCCTTTGACTTGAAACAATGCATCCAAAAATCAATCAGTTTCCTACTGACGTTCAGTGGTAAGTTAATGTCTCAATTTGATGTTTTGAAAAGGAGGTTACTCATTTAGGCATGCACAGGTTAATTCAATATTCACTTGTAAAAGGAAGACAATTGACGAACATTTATTTTCTGATATGGTCCAGACCCAACTTATCGAGTCCTCCTTGTTTGACACAAAATTATTCAATATTACATACTTTTTCCTCCTGCTGCAGCTTATGTTTTTCTTGTTAACATTTTTTGACGTACATTGTGTCTGCCAGTGTGATCTAACAGCATTTCCAACCGTCAGAAGAGATGTGGATAGTGTGACAATGAGATATAGTAGCAACTGTACTTTCCACTATATAGCGCATCTCAAATGGTTTTAATCATCGCATTGATGTATATTGAACATTATGATTCATAAATAGAACAAGTAAGACATTCTTTTTTTTTCACAATGTCTTCTGTGTGTGTGTGTGCTTGTTAGATGCTTCTTGAACATCTGTAGAGGATTAGTTGACAATGCAACTCTCCTCATCATAAATGACTGACCAAATGAATGAATGAATGAGTGAACAATCATCAATGTTATTTTGTTGTTGTATGTACTTTTCTTTCAATGAGAGTAATTGGAAAGCAGAAAGTTTCATATTGGTCAATTTTGATTTGGAGACACACGCACGTCTCAAATGGATTTGATCATTGCATTGATATAATTATATTAAACATTATAAATCATAGGCAGAACAAGTCAAGCATTTTCTTTTCCCCCTCACAATTTCCTCTCACGTGTTTTGGTATAAATTATCAAAACATAGATGCTTCTGTAACGGCTGCCAAGGATTACATTGTTGACATAAAGCGACTCTCCTTATCATAATCTTCAATGTCAGTATGTTTGTTGTATGCAGATCTCTTGGAAGGACTGGATAGTTTAACAGGTACACCTCCCCCCCCCCAAAAAAAAAAAAAAAAAATCTCCGCGAGAGTGATTGGCAAGAAGGTTTTATTTTGGTCAAAGTTTTGAAACCAAAGCTGAAAATGGTTATTGTCTTGAATTTAAGACAAAAAAAAAAGCGACGACAAGCCAAAGGAAACAGTCCGAGAGAGATAAATCTATGCATGTATGTGCACGTGTGTAAATACGTGTACATTGTACCTGCATTATTTCTTCCAATATTTTGTACACTACGATTTTCATTGTGTGAGCATAACAGTTCATTACGAGGTTTCATTGCAATTATTTTGACATTATCATATTGCACATGTACCAAAATAGGCATACCTATGAAAATCATGTACAGCTTTGATTTGACTTCTTATTTTATTTTCAATAGCCAATGTCATCAATGGCCTGTGCAGGTCTTGTGGATCAGAAGTGACATTTGGGCGAATTGATGATGTATATGATTTGATTTGACCGGAGTGACAGATCTTTGCCTTTTGTGTGTGTGTGAAAATAAGATTTATAAATTATTGGTTCCGCAATTTCGCTTTTAGATATCAGGTATGCAAGATTGTAAAATTCTGTTAATGAGTGTTCTGGAGTGGGGTGCATCCTATTTTATATGTGACAGTGCACCTCAAAACAAACAAAAAGTCTCCAGACATGAATTACTAGTTAAGACCATATTCTGAAAGAGCAGACTTTAAGCTTTAAAATGATGTATAACTCAAATCAAATGGGCTCTTCTAACCTATCTAAATATTGGAAAGAAAGCACAAACTCAGGAAAAGTGTGAACTGAGAAAAGAGGCTCTGAAGTACAGTGTCTATTCAAGCGCTTAATCTTTACCAAACCGTGTTGGCTGTGCGATGAATGGGACAAAAAACAGGAAGTAAACCACCAGAGTAACAACAATGAAGGGATTATCAGATTAAACTGAAATTAAGAATGCCTCATTAACACATTCTGTCCATAATTAATGCCAACTTTCAAAGCAGTAGTATCGTCCTTTCAAAAGTTATTAGAGTTGAAAGTGAAGAGTGTGGACAAGGTTTTTCAGAAATGAAAAAGGCATTCCAAAGACACACCTAATCACACTATTCTACAAAAAATGTTCGAGATAAACTGCTAAAAAACACACTATCCAGCCCGTTTTATGATACCAAATTTTAGCATAATGTAAAAGAAGACCCGCTCTTTCAGAAAATATGAAAAAGTCAAGTTCGGCTAGGTTGACCCATTTCACTTATTTTCAGTCCTCACGCAAAATCAGTGTGTGCGACTCTATGTTCGTTTTGAGGTGCACAGTCACATATTATGTGGGCCTTCATAATTTGATGGCTCAAAAAAGCAATTAACATGCAAAAAAGCCCCCTCCCCCGCCCCCACAGTACTCCAGTTCAAGTTCGAATCGGTACACTTTATGGAATCAATATGAAAGTAAATGTTGACACAAGTAAATGACTTCACTAGATGCAAGATTAATACTGTCATTAGAAATTGAATCCATATTTAGTCCGTTTGGGTGTTTTCAGAAATATTTCGTAAGAGAATTCTGAAATTTCGAAAGAGCGATTGACGTGTTGATAATATGCTAAGATTATTAGGCTAGTTTGCACAGGAGAGTATTACAGGGTACTAGGGGAAAACAACATTAGTACATTTTTAAAGCCCAAAGTATAGCATTCTCTATGTCATCATTTGTTATTTCGAAAAATTTCAAATGCTTGAATAGAGGGTAGTTACGTGAGAGTTTTTTTTTTTATCTTAACAGAAACTCATGGGTAATAAGGTTACACAATTTAATCTTTTCAGAATGCAATGCCCCCTGCAAAAATATTGAAGCAACAAAAAAGAATAGCAATTTAAAATAGAGAAAATTGAATATTAGAATAATCATGGTGAAATGATTGCATTGTATATTGTACGACTAAACTCAACAGCAGATGTTTTCCTTTGATAGCTATTGAACAAGCTACATTGTTGGAACATGTATTTGTATAGGGCAGATTATACCAACACTGAAAATGTTGTTTGTTTTTGTTTTTGTTTTCGTTTTTGCATTGTGAAAATAGATGGACAGAGTGAACACGACCAAGGAAACAGTAACGGCAGAGATCATGACAGAAGGTACATATCTCATTTCCACCAGGGTCGAGTGTCTTTAAGTTATACATTTTGCCTGGTTTAATAACAAAAAGATCGAGGCCAAACCTGACATCTCTTCCATGGATATTCCATGAATAAATAGCTGGCAAAGATGCATACAGAGAGTTCAGCGGATTGTCTTTCAAAATCATTAAGGGAAAATACATATTTTCTACTGTTAAAAAAACCCCCACAAAAACACGTAAATTTGATCGTCGCCATGCATTATTATTGAACGTATAGCTAAAAAAATAAATAAAAATAATTAAATAAGGAACTCAGTTATTCCATTTTTAAGATAACAGCATCGCCAGCTTTTGATTCATTTTTACTTTTAAAAGACAAATAAAATTTTACACAAATATTCTTTGACACTGATATCACCAATTTGTTGACAAGCAAAGAACTCTCAATACAAAAACGAAACTAAACTAACCACAAACAAACAGTGCATAAATCATGGATAATTGTTCACAGTGTTCAAATTATATTTGAATTGCCTTTTGCTAGACAAAGTGTTTTCAAACGGTTGAAACAACATGAAGTCAAAAGTATACATTTTGTTATAATAGATGTTGACAGTACCGGATTATTTAATATTGTTGACATTAATGCATATTACTCTATGTTTATTTCACATATTCTAACACTATCATGTTTACACTATTATGTTTACATTTGTTGAAATAAACCAATTTAGACAGGCGAAGGTAACGGACAGGCAACTGCATCGGCTCTCAACCAGGATACCTCCAGATAAATACTATCTTTTCTCCATTGAACTTGAAATCTGTGACACTGAAGCCAGGCAAATTCTAGCCACGAATAGGTCTAATTATGAAATGGCTTCTCTAGAATATCTGCAAAGGTGGAAAAACCGTACTGGTGGCTACATTGTTGCCCTTCATCAGGCACTGAGGAACTCCGACCTGGGAAGAATAGCTGAGGAGTGGAGTGACATCGTCTAAGAATGCCATGAAAATGTTCCTGCACAAGTCATGCAGGTTACGAGTTATTTGTGTTTTCCTTGTCATTGACCATATGTTGGCTTATGGGATACTGTGTATGATAACTGATTCCGTCGGAGATAGGGCAATTGCTGTTGATCTCGGCACATCCTTGGCATGTATGTAGATCGTTATAAGGCTATTGCGCTCGAAAACTTTTAATATGGCAGGAAAATTTAAACTCATTCTGTCAGCTAGAATATACACTCTAAGAAAATGAAATGGCAAACCATCAATCTAACAGTTGTCACGCTTCCAACTTTCTGTTAAATTTTACCACTCACAATGATATTTTAAACACTCAAAATGTTGAACTGTCATTCCAGAAATGGTAAATCTTACACTTTAAGTGTGGGATTTAACATTAAGAAAAGATTGGAGAGACAAGCTTTGATAAGTGGACCTACGAATGCGTTTCTTGAAATGATTAAATGATGAATGGGTGAAGAAAAATGTCACTTTATTAATTTATAATCATGCAGACGTCATTTGTAACTATAAGTCACTTGAATGATGAATACCTTAAAATTGGTCTCACACAAAAGCAATTTCAACTTTCTAGTTTATCAATGTCAAAGTGAATTATTGAACAGAATCGCATGGACATCTGAACATCATGTTGTTGCGGGCCTTTTTTTTACACAAATCACGACGTTAGTATTTTTTTCAAATCATAAATTCTTGAACATATATCCGAACTTTCGGCCCGTAGCTTTATGTTTTAGAATATCTACCGACCAATTATATTTAGTTTTATAAATATCTATTACCATATCACTCACATGTGTGTGTGTGTGTGTGTGTGTGCGTGTGTGCTCTCATTTGTCGAGAGCATTGAACGTGATAAAACACATTTCCACCATGAAAATCCTTATCCCGTCAGAGTCCAACTATCTCCTGAGGGAAATAGTGAAATAACTTTTTCATGCTGCTGATTTGCTAAACGTACATAAATACGCCAGACGTGCTCTGATTGGTTAAGAGCATTGAGAGTGACAAAACACAATCATTTCCACCATAAAAATCATATAAAAAGTGCATGAGACGGGATCACATCACGCAGCGCTTCCATAATTGTTGTTGTGTTAATGTTCAGAAAGTGAACTACCATGAATAGACGATAGAGCGTAATTTAGATATATCCATATTCCTTTATGGAGGTTAAGAATTTTGCCTCAGGTATTTGCTTTTCGTTTTCGTTTTTGTTTTTGTTTTTGTTTTTGCTTTTGCTTTTTTAGCTGCATTGCTTGTGTTGTTGTTCATTTGTATTACTTAAATTTGTAGTATATGTATACTCACGTTGACGCAGTTTATCCCAGTTCAAGACATGTTATTTTGCATTGATTGCTGTTTGAATTTCGTATCTACATTCAGAATATGAACAGTCATAAAGACGATTTGGTGCAATTTTAACATATTACGTCGTTTTGTTATGAGTTTTGATTATATACTGTATCATGCTTTCTTGTTTTTCCACATTGTTCTAGCGGCATTGCTTTCGTATTTGTTATCAGTTTTATATTTTATGAATTATCAGAATATGTTATGTAATGTCGACGCCTCAGCGGAATTTCGAAGTTAAAATCTAAGACTGTAGTAGAAAAATAGCAAAATCAACCGGTTGCTTTCATAGCTTTATATCGATGTTCAGAATGTGCCAAATGAATGCACACCAACGCAGCTTTCAAAGATCACTCACGCACTCTTGTTATTACACGCTCTCGATTATCAGGTTGAAGTACTAAAAGGAAAAAACACACACACACGAATGTACGAGATGCAGTAATTTATGGTCAATATTCCAACCTTACATGACATTACAATCGTTCAAAGAAACATCGGGACTCGTAATCGTACAGACCTCGTGTTATTGATCACCAACATTTCTATTGAAAATGTAATAGCGTGAACCACTTTCAATACATCTCTGACCTTATTGCAAGGCACATATTTAAGATGCTTTGTGAATCATAACTTTGTTTTCTTTCTGTTTGTTTGATTTCATACTTTTTGTGTAATGAATGTTCGGAATGCATGGAATGAAGTGCACTTTGAAATACGTGTTTCGATCTGCATTTTTAAGCGCCAAGTACTACGTTTTATTCCTGTATATAACACTGTGCTGTCAGTTTGCTGCACATTATATAATAAATGTTTGTTATGTGAATATCTATACATGTTTATATTAAGGATCATAATAACCACATATTTAACAAAGTCGACCACCTTCAAAGGAAAGTGATATGTCGTTAAAGCATTTGCGTTCTGATTTCCATTTAATATAACACTTGCTTCTTGCTTCTTTTATACCAGTAATGCAAATATTTTTATTTATGTGTAAATAATACAAAATGTGCAAAAGCATATCAAAACTTCATTCTAGAATTGATCTCAGAGTTGTTCACTTTGTGCCTATGCTTAGATATGCACTTTGCGACTGTTGTCTACATGTTTACAGATACAGTGTTTGTGAATAAAAAAAAAATTAGCTTAGGTGGAACAGAGTGTCACTTCTCTGGTATCTTGAAGTTCATTTCTTTTTTTCAAAAGTGCATTATTATATTCTTGTGTATTACATTCAAGGGTTTGTTAAATGGGTACAAATGTGTTGTCAGGTTGTGTGCTCATCATTCTATTATTTTGTTCATTTTGATACGACTCACCTTATGAAATTCTTTTGTTTTCGTTAATTTGAATATGTACGTCCATAAACTTACAACCCAATAACATTTATAGGTCGGTGTGACTGATTGACGTTATATTGTCATTTGATTTTTTTTTTTAACAACGTAAGATACTCTCAGAAATCAATCAGGTGCTTTTAGTAAACTTTGCACATGAGTATTGTAAGTGTTTATGTCGATGAGATTCGAAGCAAAGGTCACATACTATGTGGTTCAATATTTATAGTGTCCTATCATGAACATAAATTATCTATTAACTATTTGATTTGATCGATTCGATTTGATTTAATTTGATCGATTGGTTTCTGCGTTATGGTTGTATATGTGACAATGCACCTCAAAACGAACATAAAGTCGCACACACTGATTTTGCGTGAGGACTGAAAATAAGTGTAATGGGTCAATCTAGCCGAACTTGACTTTTTCATATTTTCTGAAAGAACGGGTCTTCTTTTACATTATGCTAAAATTTGGTATCATAAAACGGGCAGGAAAGTGTGTTTTTTAGCAGTTTATCTCGAACATTTTTGTTAGAATAGTGTGATTAGGTGTGTCTGTAGAATCCCTTTTTCATTTCTGAAAAACCTTGTCCACACTCTTCACTTTCAACTCTAATAACTTTTGCAATGATAGCGCTACTGCTTTGAAAGTTGACATTGATTATGGACAGAACGTGTTCATGAGGCATGCTTAATTTCAGTTTAATCTGATAATCCCTTCATTGTTGTTACTCTGGTCGTTTACTTCCTGTTTTTTGTCCCATTCATCGCACAGCCAGCACTGTTTGGTAAAGATTAAGCGCTTGAATAGACACTGTACTTCAGAGCCTCTTTTCTCAGTTCACACTTTTCCTGAGTTAGTGCTTTCTTTCCAATATTTAGATAGAATAGGAGAGTCCATTTGATTTGAGTTATACGTCATTTTAAAGCTTAAAGTCTGCTCTTTCAGAATATGGTCTTAACTAAAAATTCATATCTGGCGACTTTTTGTTTGTTTTGAGGTGCAGGGTCACATATGTACACATTGTAGATATTCATACGTTGTTTACCATACTGCATATTAATAAAAATGTATGAGCGTTACAATAATAGTACAGAAGGGGTACAGCTTTATAATTATATAAGCGTAGCTTGATTTGCTCCCACCCCTATACACATAATCCGTAGAAAGGTGAATAAATAAAGGCGAAAAGTGACTTCCGTTGAGAGATAGTTACTAGTATATGACAGAGGAAAAGAAAGGAGGAAAGGAATGGTTTGACTGCTCCTTAAAAAAAATGCCTATAATCTGTTCACACAAATTATCACCCAGATTATAGTTTGTCAACCTAGGCATAAATTGTTTGTTTTTTTCCCCATCCGGGTGCACAGGTGGACAGTTTTGTATGTCAGGTATATATGGCCGGGCATAAATATGATTACGTAAGATTTCAAGTCAAGGGGATATTCAAAGTAGGACTGTTTCCTACGAAAATAAAAACAACATTTCTCATATAAATCTAATTATACTTCAGTTTGTACTTCCTCATTGAATTAAATTTGTGTCTATATAAATGTATGTGGCATATAAAACATTTTCATTTTTTTCTCTTTGTTGTGTGTGCATATGGGTGTGTGCATGCATGCTTGCCCTGATGTACCTGCATGCGTGCAGTGCGTGTGCGTGTGTGTGTGTGTGTGTGTGTGTGTGTGTGTGTGAACGTATGTTGCAATCTGATTGTGTCTGACATTTTTGTTGGGACCTAGACTTACATGTAGGCTCCCCCGCACATAACACCCAATATGAATGTTACATAATTTAAATCGATTTAAATTCATTATGTGTCACATAATGATTATAATTTTAGTTTTTACTGAATTTACAAATAATTATGTGTTCCTTTCAATTAATATCTATGGATGTATGTTACAAATACAACAATGTATAATTTGTCAAGTGTGGAAACTTGATAAAAATGAAATGAAAAATAGAAAAAAAATACAGAACACACATATCCCTGCGAAGGATGTGTGAAGTCATTATGAGATATGCACAAAGCCAATGTGTGGTACGATAATATACAGAAATGTCATTATACTCTTTAAATTTTAGTATCCTGTACTCACGTAACTGTTATGTATATTATTCTGTATTACTTTAAAAGGGCATAGAATTAATTGAATTTGAAAAGGAAAGTTCTTTTACGAAATCAATTTACTGTCGTACATATCTATTTTACATTTACAGGCATGCTTTTCAGTGGACCAGTCCTCTCAATTCTTTCATTTCTTTTTCTTCAGACATAACTTTGTATTTTGCCGGTATACATGTTTAATTTTGTATTTGTTAACTATTATCTATCATGTAAAGTCGAATACATACCTATATTATATCTTCTGATTAATTTCGTGTTATGTTTGCCGAAAAGGAAAGAATGAAATAAATGAAATGAGTAACACAGTGCATCACCATTTGAGCCCGTTTCATCTTCCCTTTACCCCACAAACTGTTCTTGTACAAATCTTGCAATGTTGCTATAATAAGCTTAATAGCTGTATAGCTTATGTATAGATGGAGTATAAAAAAGATAAATTAATTAATGGTATCTTCGGTGTATGCCTATTATCTTTCGGAGGCATGTGTTATTAACCATGTAGACGGACAGTGAGTGAATGCCCTCGTACACCAACCTGTAATATGTCTCTTTATCTGTGCGTATTGAATATCCATCTTTATTGTGTGTGTGTGTGTATGTGTGTTTGTGTTTTTTTGTGTGTGTGTGTGTGTGTGGTGTTTATGATGATTATGTTCGTGCTCCTAAAAATGTTTAAACTCAGGATATTTGGACACACAGGTTTCTGATAATGAATAAATTGTAATATTTGCTCACCTTCTTTTCCAAATACTTGCAACAGCCTTTGGGCACGGTCAAAAATGTAGGCTTATTTATCCAACTTCTTCAAGAATAACAATCTTTAGGTACAATATTGAAACATGATATTAACACATTTTGCGTCAGGGTTTAGGCAATATAGCGCAATAGCGCAATGTAGGCAATATACATGTAGCGCACCAAATATAACATTTGATATACACAAATCAATGATTACCCTGCTTTTCATTTATTTATTTTATTTATTTTATTTTTTTTTTTGATACCCACGACTCGGGTAAACTAGAGAAATTTATATTTGTTACATTCAACTTGATCACTCCTATCCCGGTACTAAGATGTAGATTTTAGAACTTCTCTTGCTTCAAGACTTTTGTTTCTCTAATAAGCATTACCATGCACAAGCACATGCACAAAAACAGACAGACAAACTGACACACACATCTACGTGTATCATATATATATATATATATATATATATATATATATATATATACATACATATAACATTATTTCTAATGGTATACAGTAAGTTACAGTCTATTATCCATTTTGCGTAGTCAAGTTTGGGGTCTCACCGAAAGAAGGAAACCACACATAAGCTTCACGATTAGAAATTACACATTCTTTGGATTCAACGCGGACAACGCAAGAGAAAAGACGCAACTGTATCTATACTTTGATATCTAATCGTGAGATTATCAGTCGAGAATCGAATGTGTTTGGTTGTTTTGTCATTTAGAATAATTTTAATTCCCTCCTCCCCCTACAACCACCTATAAGGTTGTGTAGTTCGATGAAATCTGTTTAATACAGTCATGTAGTAATATTGGACAATGTACTCCTGTAATTCGTTTGGCAATGTATCACCTTAACATGTTAAGTTGTTAGCCTTATTTAGAACTACACCTTTTCGTAGAATTGTATGCAAGTTGTGTTTCACACTGTGGGACACTCTCTTCTTTCCGGCAAGGAATTGACATAATATCCTCGTGGAAGTTTTATTTTCCACAAAAGATTTCATTTTCTCGAAACCGTATACACACCAAAATATAATCTATTCAAATTATAAATGTGTTTTATATGGATACAGTGAAATTGTTTCTTTTTTAGTCATTTTCATATCAAAACCTAGAAAATGACACGTTTTATGTATGATCAATTACATTATGGATATTGCTTGCTTTTCTATAGAGGCTTGATACAGATGACTCTTGTTATAACGAAATAGTCGGGACCGCCAGATTTCTTTCGTTATACATTGTTTCGAGATTTATTTAGAACCGAACAAATAATTGATAAAAATTATAATGACAACGAGAAAAATATAGAGCGAATAATCTTGTAGCCTGAATTTTTACTTCTTGTATAATCGCAACTTCGTTACAACTGTGTTTATTATTATGGAAGTGCACTGTTCAACAGTTGACACGCAAGGGGAAGTTATATTTTCCCCATGACATTACATTTTTCGAAAACACACATACACACACACACACAAAAAAAAAAATAGGGACCCATGATAACATAACACGCATGAATGTATTTTGGTCCCGTGAGAGATATCGAAAAATTGGAATTTAATGTTTCAAAATAATATTTCATACACGTACTACGTTTCAATGGTGTGTTGACATCCCAGTGAGTGTTACAGTGGACTCCCATTATAACGAAGTCCTCGGGACCTGCAGGTATCGTTCGCTATATCGAAATGTCGTTATACTCTATAAAAAGATCGAGTGAAAATATTCACTCTTGAAAGAGTGAACACAAAAAGTGAATTTAGGAGTGAAATTGGAGTGAATATTCTGTGAAAATGAACATTTTCACTTAATTTGGAGTGACCTCAGGGATCACTCGAAGATTTTGGAGTGACCCCTGAGGTCACTTCAAATTCTTCGAGTGAATGAAAATTTTCACTCAAAATGAATTCACTCCAATTTCACTCTAAATTCACTCTTTTCTGTAAGTCACTCCTTTAGGAGTGAATATTTTCACTCGATATTTTTTTAAAGAGTAACCGAAAAAATAACAAGCAAGGAAAATACATAGAGTCGATAATGTTGCTGTCTGAATTTTCATTTCGTTGTAACCGGAATTCTGTTTTAACCGTGTTCGTTATAACGGGAGGGCAATTATCCTTATGTCTCTCCCCTCCCCCGAACGTAATATACATAAAGACATATTTAATGAAACAATAGTATTATTGAATGATATACATGATAGTACATTCGCGATATATTAGATACTGAAAATAGAAAATGAGAAATGAGGAATGATACGTTATGGTTCTTTGGAATACATTAAAAGTTTCCACAGGGAATTTGTATTTGGTAATACATATATACACTAAGATTCAAAAACATACCGTCACGCATTGGAGATACATGGAACAAAAAGAAAACGTTTAGAGGTTTAGAATTTGATCTTGACATATGACTTTCGACTTGTGCGCCCACAACTTGATAGTTGCAACACTGCCCGTTGAAGCATACACATGCCAAGTTTCTCGAAGACGTGAGAAAAAGGAAAGACATCCAAGGATATGAGGAGTAAATCTATTCATAGCTTCATAAATATAAATGATGGAAACCACTATATAGTATTCACACGATATGAAGAAGATTTCCTTGTAGGTCTTGGGAACATACTCTTGAAATTTCAATTAATTCAACATGCTAATATTTCTGTGAGCTATGAACTAGCATACAAAAAGAATCGGGTGCTGTTCGTTATTCCGAACGTTTTTTATTCCAAAGGTTTGTTAATCCGAATATCTAATAGGGTTCGTTATTCCGAAGTTTTGTTGATCCGAAATGAAATACGGTCCCTAACGAGACTTGGGAATAACGAGCTTTGTTTCATTTTTTGATTAACGAACCTTCAGAATAACGAACCTTATTTCATTTTCGGATTACTGAGCCTTCGGAATATCAAACCTTATCACATTTTCGGATCAACGAACCTTGGAATAACGAAGCTTCGGAATAATGAAGCTTCGGAATAACGAATCTTCGGACTAAAGACCCTTCGGAATAAGGAACCTTCGGAATAACGAACTCAACCAAGGAATCATACACTGAAGTCATAACGTCTCTTACAAGACTCGAGTCTGAATTGATGATGCCTTAAAGATGGGCCATGGCCTTTTGCATTCCTCCCCAAATATCACAGAACATTATATATTCCACCAAAAAGATAAGATTATCGTAAAGCTATAACATTTCTGTGACATTTGAAGATTGTTAACCCTTAAAATGTAAATAGTGCACCAAACGCTCACCGTAACGTATTCTGTGTGCTAGGCAAAGCTGCATACATTAATCATCCTGAGATTGTAATATTATACTTATACTTCGAACAAAAGATATGCATGTTAAAGCTGTCAAAAAGAAATAACTTGCTTCTCTTACTTTGTTATTGATGGCAAATAACAACACATCAGTTAAATGAACTACATAAGTAATCCTACAGGCCTGTAAAACTAGACTAGAGGTTTAGATTTGTAATCTTTTCTTAGTACGAAAAAAGAATTTTTTTCAAATCTTAAGGGTCAATTTAATTTAACAAATAAAGACCCTCTTGAATTCAAAACGTACAGGTTTCTAAAATAAAGTGTTTTCTTCAATACCAATGTGTTCTCATCAGTTTTTCATAAATTTGCGTGGAAAAAGGATGATTGTGTCTTTAAAGTGTCAATGCTGGATATACTTTTTAAGAGACATTACAATTTGCTCTTTAATTTCTGCACGTCTTGACTAATGTACGCCTACACGTAAGATTACATATCCACTTTACCAATATGGTTGTATGCACAAGTTACTCCACTCCACTGAGTATATGGAAAAAGCTGTCCCGGAAGACCACAAAACAACCCAAAATTTATCGGGAAATGTGAAATGATTGAAACGTGGTGACACTCCTGTATAGGAGTCAGGGAAGAGGAGTTACCATTCTATTCTACCATGGACCCAATACGGTTCTAGGGCAATTACCCCCTGGACAATTACCCCAGACCCTTCCCTTGACCCTAACCCCAATCCTAATCGCGAACCTAATCTTAACCATAACCATCTTAAAACAAACTATAACCCTTTACCCAACTCGAAGTATTTTAGATTTTTAGCTAACATGAAAAAAAAAATGGCAAAAGGAAGCAAGTGCCAATCATGTCATGAGAATGTTGTACTTGCTTCCTTTTGCCAAAAGTATTGTAGCAAATAGAAAAAAAAATAGCGAAAGGAAGCAAGTGACAATCATATCCTAATGATTTTACTTGCTCCGTTTGCCAAAGTATTTTAGATTATGTGTAAATATAAAAGATTTGGCACAGGGAAGCAGGTGACAATCATATCATGAGGTTGTAACTTGCTTCCTTTTGCCAGTTTTTTAATCCAATTTTGTGCGCTTGGTTCCTTTTGCCACCCGAATATCTCAGAAATGGGCCAAAATTGTAACTTTTGGATTTTTCAATTAAATAGAGTATGCCTCAATTATGCCAGATCAATCAAAAGTCAATATTCATGAACATGTCACTTGCTTTCTTTTGCCAGAGTAGGGCAGTACACCTCCGCTGGGGATAATCCCCCTGTTATTACGCTCAAAGCCATGTATTACATCCCTTGTCCCGTGATGCCTTACAACACGGACCGTGCATCGCACTGATAATGTGTGAGAGCTGAACATAAGGTGAAATAGGCCAACCTAGCCAATCTTGACTTTTCCATATTTTCTGAAAGAGCCAGTCTTCTTCTACATAATACTAAACTTTGGGACCATAGAAGGAAAATAAAATTGGGTTTTTAGTAGTTTCTTTTTTCTGGAACACCTTTGGTAGAATATTGTGATTAGGTGTTTCTGTAAGAATTCTCTTTTCATTTCTTAAAAAACCTGTACATGCTCATCATTTTCAACTCCAATAACTTTAGAAAGAATGATGCTACTACTGTGAAAGTTGGCATTGATCATCTACAGATTGTGTTTGTAAAACATGCACAATCTTAATCCCTTCATTGTTGTTGCTCCGGTGGTTTACCTCCTATTTTTTTTTTGTCCCATTCATCGCACAGCTAGCATGTTTGGTAAAGATTAAGAGCTTGAATAGACCCTACTCTTTAGAGCCTCTTTTCTCAGTTCACATTTTTCCAGAGTGTGCACGTTTTTTTTTTTTTTTTTTTTTTTTTTTGGGTTGCGTTGTAAATCATTTTAAAGCTAAGAGACTGCTCTTTCAGAATCTCATCTTGTCTAAAAATCCATGTCCGGCGAGTTTTTGTTGGTTTTGTGTTGCATGGTCACAAATAGAACTAATGATTTAACTGATTCCACCCTGAATTCTGTAATCCCTATAGATTTGATACACAGACCACCAGATTCCCGTATTGGACGGGTTAAGGTTCCTGGGGGCACGCGCTCGTAATCTGGGAAGCACTGACAAAAATGGTGTCTAATAACCGCTGTAGGTCGTACATATCAGAACATGTCACCAGTCACCACATATGCCCGGGAAAAGCTGGGGTTGTCGTACCTCTGCTCGCCGGCAGATCTCTGACTGCTTCTGGTGGGTTTGCCGCTCTGTGTCAAAAGGAGATGTGAGGGGAAGAAGTCAGGGGGTGCAGATAATCGATTCCAAACGACATTATATTTTTTTAGACATTATCATATGAATGCAGGTTGAGAATATGCGTAGAAAGAAAGTTCTCTAGAACACATAGCATTGTCTTTTTATGGGTATAGAGGAACTGATGCATAAATTTGCTCCAAACAACAGAATGTAGACATCGAACATATTTTCTTCACCATGATCACCATCCTCCATTCTAATAGTGTCAATTAATTTTCGCGTGAAATTTGCAATCTCTGGTCTGTTACCGTTAGTCTTGTATATCAGTTGGCGATGACAAAGGCGCTCCTTCAATGGAGTTACCCGACAAATTACTTTCTGGTCACCAACTCCTTCGTGTAGTGACAATAATGATGAGTACAGTAATAACATTCATATAATAGTCCACTTCTCGGTAAGACCAAAGTCTCATGTGCCATGGCATCGACCCTTGAACTCTTCCTCCTTTGCCCTTTCCTCTGCCTTCCTGTCCCCTTCTGGCCTTTGACCTCCTGTTTGTTCTTTTCACGCGTATGTAAGAGAGCTGCTTTGTTTCTGTCTGTGTGTGCGTTTGTGTGCGTACTCGTTTTATGTTCTGTTTCCCGAGGATTATGTCAAATTGTCTCGTTGCATTGTATATACTATAATTTTCACGACTCACGAGGGGACTGCATTCTACAAGATTGGCTTTTTAGCAGTCCCCTCAATTTCCGACCTTTTCTACGTTGTGATTCAGTCACATTTTGTCCGTGTATTTCTTTAACTAAAGTATGTT
Source organism: Diadema setosum (assembly GCF_964275005.1). NCBI lineage: Eukaryota > Metazoa > Echinodermata > Echinoidea > Diadematoida > Diadematidae > Diadema > Diadema setosum. The sequence continues at coordinate 17,719,194 of NC_092687.1, read as the reverse complement.
TATTAATCCATAGAAACAAATGACGTGTATTTAAATTTCATTTGGATATGTAAAAGTTACATTGTACTTAATCTATTTATATACAATGCCATATGATATGCTTTGGCCGGAATTGAAATAAAAATGAAATGAAATGAAATGAAATAACAATTCTGGTCTTTATCACTGATATCATAATCACCATCACCACCATCATATCTTAATGACGTAAAATACTAATTAAATCGTTCCATATAAAGCTTTTATGCAATGTCTATACAATCAGATTAATAAAGGAGAGAGAGTGTGTGTGTTTGTGTGTGTTTTGAAACGCGGGTTCATGAACGCCTGGATATTCTAGTACGATGAAGACACTCGCTATTCGCTATGAGGATATACATAGAGCAGCAAATTAAGTTCGTCTGTTTAGAAATGACGATGGTAAGACTGTTGGAATGTTTAGTCAACCCACCCGCATGTTCCGGACGACATATGAGTTTGAGTAGATGTGTTCCTTGTCGTAGGAGCTAGGCGAAGTTCCGACATAGAGCGAACGTGTTCCATGCAGCTGTATTCGGGGCCCACTCGCCCGCTGACGGGATACCGTCTGCTCAGCGTCAAACATGGTCTTGACGTGTCGATTTCGTTCCATTTTGATGAAGGCCACGGTGCAACACATGGCGACTGTCACGAGGAGGACAAAACCGATTGGGCTGGCTATGGCGATAAGCATTACCTCGTCATTGGTCAAGGCGCCATCTTCTGGTCAGTTTTAAAGCATGATAAAAATTGACTGTATTTTAGGCGTTTTCATCCTCTGTAGTGTTTTCCAAGTGTAGATGCGTCATAATCTTCTCCAACTGGGAGTTGGATTCAATTTACTCATATTATCCACCTGCTTGCCAGACACCGGAGGGATACTTGTTTGTCATGACCTCTTGCCCAAGCCTACAGTCGCCCGTACAGCCGCACGTGTAGCCACTTGACCGTAATTTTCATGTTTGTACACGTTCCTTGTGGTTAGACAATTGAGTATCTGAATATAAGAACGACCCAAGTCCATTGAAGACCATTTCGAGTAAACTTAAAAAACAAACAAACTTCATAACTTTTTTATTTGTCCAATAATATTCTATTCAACTGTGATGGGAAGGCAACATTGTATATACAAATTAGAACATATATTATTATGACAATTAACATTTACATAATTGTGGAGGCCAATTTGTGTGATGGACTTGGGTCGTTCTTTGATTCATATACATGATATTCTGCTATAGAGATGAGAGAAGGGCGAGAGAGGGCGCTATAGTATGAATGTAAGAATGACCCAAGTCCTTCATTCTTACATTCATATAAGATTTAACTTAATTATTTTCAGGCACTTCCGGGGGTAATTAGGATTTATCATTATTTTATACACAAGATGAGTCCATGCATAAGCTACAATTTCCCATGTCAAACTGAATTTGGCCAAAAATTGGACTTGGGTCGTTCTTATATTCAGGTCTTCAATTGTGTAAAGTGCTTCTATGACTTTGAATTTACGACAACTATGTCAACCATCCGACTACATCAGAAATGAGAGTCTATAACCGCAATTCAAATGTTTCTTCCAGTATAACTATATACTTGTATCAATAATATGTGCGTCAAGTGTTATTTCTTTACACTGTCAATCTGACTTTCAAAAGTAAAACTGCAATCAACAGTCAGTAGGCCATTCTCACATCTTATATAACAAATTACACAAGAATCAGTGTGAATTATCAGTTAGTGTGTACCCTCAGTTCATACAGCTACCGGGATGAAAACGGAAATGGAGGGAATGAAGTGACCTTTCGTGTTCGATCAAGTTTGGGCAGTTTGCCTGTTCTCCCTGTTCTTTCTCAAAAATAAGGAAAGCTTAATGCAATCAATACAGTTATAATGATATTTATCGTGAATGCGAGAGGGTGGATTAAGCCAAACACGATTGATTTCTTACCGCTGCACGCTCTTCCCGCGCCTACTTCCGCTGGACTAACATCATCAAAACCTTCGTTACAGGTGCACGTAAATCCACCCATGGTGTTGTTGCACTGCGCGTTGGCGTCGCAGTCATTAGTTCCATTGGTGCATTCATCAACGTCTGTATGCAACCATTAATTATGATTGATTCAACAAAGAAATCATGCGAGAGAGTTATCATGATTTGTATACTACTGGGGGTAAATTGTGAAATGTTATAAACCAGACCCAGTAATAATAATCAGACTTACGCTAATCGAATAAAAAGATCATTGCAGACTATACCTTGCTTATGATAGGGTGTCTTACCTGTCACCTCACTCAAATCTCTTATAGGCGTGCTCATGGTACCTTTGAGTGAAATACTTGAGGTACATGACCCTACAGGAAGTAGTGTCAGAGTGTCAGAGTCGTAATCCTTAATTTGAGGTTGACCGAGTGAACATTTTGCAAGTTTCACCATTATGGAAAAGAATAACGTTTACCAATTAAAGTGAATACTTTTTTAAAATTCATTTATCTATCCATATTATGAATATGAATATATATGTATGTATAGGATAGGTACATCATGTATATTATATGAGCATGTTTATGTATGTGTACGATGTGCCTTACCATTACTGCGTACATAAAATAAGCACGATATATTTCATTCCATATCAGATACCAATATGTATAGGATACTTTGTATTCACACATTATTATTTTCATAGTGCATATTCGGTCATTACTCCGGCAAAGGCAACTGAACGTGTAAACTTTGATATCATTATCATATTGTATTTATCATCATTACTATTATTGTAAAGTAGTTGGAGTGGTACACATACACTCTGTAACTTCCCCTCTTCCCCCTACCCTTTCCTATTTCTCTCTTTCTCTATTCCCTATTCTATCCAGAGTAGGTAAGCACATATGTAGTCTCCATACCGTCAAGCCTCGACTTATTTTGGAGACCCTTCTGTTTAAGTTCCATAAGCTGTTTGTATTTGTCTTGTATAATTGTACTAAAAACTATGTGTCGATATACTGTTTGTCATAAATGACATGTACATAATCCCATCTGATGTAACGGAATTAAGCAGAAATAAATCAAATCAAATCAAAATCAAAAATGAAAATAATTGGTAATAGGTTATTGCAACCTTCGAGTAAAGAAAATCAAAACTAAAATTAAAAGTTTTAAATGGGTTCTATCAGTCTTGGTGAAATTAAAGAATATTTTTTAAAGATTCAAAATGATAATGGGTCTCTGCCCTTACCTCCATCCCCACCCCCATCCCCATGTTGGGAAATGGCGCCCTATCTAAGAGAGTCTATTGCTCTATCACCCCGAGTTGTAATATCTACCAGGTTTTGGAGAAGACTGTCACAGATTCCTTTATAGCTTGAGGGCATTGGGTCATCCTGTGGCCCCCAGGGCCGAGGGGGACATTAGGACATTTTCATAAGACCAGTTCGTAAAACCACTTTGCGCATGAGCAGAAAAAGGTCATTTGTACCAACAGGTATTTTGGTTTATTAATTCACTGAGATGAGCATCTGTGATGTGATGACTATTCATGAGAGGCTTACCTAAATAGTGCTTACCAGCACATCCACCTGATAGCAAGCCTGGTATTTTGGTAATATCAAAAGAAAAAGGTTGTTACTGCATTCCATACGAAACAATGAATTAGATGCCTGCTAAAGTGTCAACTGACGGACTATTCTGATCACCTGGTCTAAACACAAGTTCATGCTTTGTTTGAACACGAATTCTTATAAATTGTTATGTCGGGATGTGTTGTGAATGTGCATGTCAAACGTTTTATAACTTCTATAGAGCCTATTGTTTATTACTTTACATCTATTAACTGGCAGTTAGCCATTGCGAATAGAATTTTTATTGAATCGGTTCAACGTATGATAATCCAATGACTAAATATTGCAAAGGTGATTTCCACGTGATATCAAGAAGTAAAAAGCGGTTGATAATCTGTTGTTTTTGTTGTTGTTGGGTTGGTTTTTTTTTTGTGAAAACGCTCTAATGACCAATAATGTGATGTCATGGGGATGAAGATTGCAGATGCAAGTAAGGTGTTGATGGAAGCAAATCGAGAGCACTTCATAATTATATTGATAAAATTTAGTCACTGACTTTTGTTAAAAGAAAAAAAAAACCTATGAGTTGTTCAAGTGAGAGTTATCCGACACCTGTACACAATCGTTATGCTTCGGTATGATAACGTACCTACCACTGCCTACGTAGTGTATTTTATTGCGTATAAATCATAAATTGTGCAGTAAACCTGAAAGTTTGATGAGAGGGCTGTATCTGTACATTTTTGTTTGCCTAAAACTTCGTCCTTTCAGCGACTAATCACGCCCTTGGTGCAACTAGCTAGGTCATCTCGATCAGAATACCAGTGCGAATCGCACATCAGTAAAGAATAATTTTTGTGCATTAAAGTAAGAGGACTATTTAGGATCTTCCTTCATCATCTTTCCTCCTTTCTACTATGCACATTTGAAATTATTTGAAAGGGTTTAGATTGTTTAAAAAATTGTGTGCGCTGCATCCATTTGTTTTTCACCTAAAATCAGTCGGGATATTAAGTTTTTCCTGTTTTCCCCCATGTCAGGGGTGACTAAAGCAGGATAACAGTATGGCGCCTTTAAAGGACGTTGGGACTCTTGTATTATCAGGAAATACTCTATACCTGAAGATACAAACCAACGTTAGATTAATATATATAGTTCTATATTATATTATGAATATATATATATATATATATATATATATATATATATATATATAATATATTATAATATATATATAATTGTCAATTTTGCTCATTGCGTTTATTTATTTATTTATTCCTATTATTATTATCATAATCATTATTTGCTTTCAGCCGACTTAGCTTAATCACTGGAGAAAGTACTAACGGACAACAAAGATATGATAAAATCTACCTCCCAACAATTTTGTCTTACCAGTAACTGTGGTCCTTGATAGATCGATAGTGAATCCATCTACCACACCATTGTCCAGGGAGGAAGTGAATGCCTCCATGACGTCCTCTAGATCGGGCACGACTCCCGAGGTGTCGTCGGCGAACTGGAGGTCGGCATCGACCTCGAGACTCCCCAGTCGATAACTTGTCAGGCTGACCCCGAAGAACGAGTTCCCGAAACTTCTGGTGAAAATGGATGACAACTGCAGCGATGGACGGAGGATAAGCGGAAAGCTTTAAAAGCGCACATGAAAGACTTCAATTGGATTGTACATGATACTTGATCATTGCAATTTTTATACAATGGCTTCAATAAATACATAAACGATATGGATCGACGAGAAGTTAGTGAGAAGACTGAAGGGGGAAAAATAGGTTACGGAAAATAAGAACATGCCAAAAATAGATAGCCCTTACAGCTGTGTCTACGCTTCAGTAACTGTGAAACTTAATTGTTATTTTTTTTTCATATCAAAAGGTTCTGTTGGCACGCACAATAAAAGAAAGAAATATAGATTTACCCCATGCAGAAATTCTTCAGCGACATTTAACAAGACGCTAAAATACCACTGCCCTCTTAGTTCCTGGTCTTTTCGTGGTCTTACCTGAAGTTCTATTAAGAAGACTGCAAATTTTGGAATGTAGCCTACACATACCATTTGTGACCATGCATGAGAAAACCAACAAAAAAAGTCACACCCCTTGATTTTACATGAGGACTCAAAACGGGTGAGACGGGTTAACAAAATCAATCTTGAGTTTTTTTTTAATTTTCTGAAAGAGCTTTTCTTCTTCTGCATTATTCCTCAAATGAATAGGAAAGTGTGTTTTCAGCCGTTTTTCTACAATACTTTTTTTCTTCTTTTAGATTAGTGAGATCAGGTATGTCTTAGAGGCCCCTTTTAATTTCTTGAAAATCCTTTGCCCACTCTTCACTTTCAACTCTAATAACTGTTGAAAGGATAAGGATACTGCTATGAAAGTTAGCATCAATCATGGACAGAATGTGTTAATAGAGCATGCTTAATGTCAGTTTAATCTGACATTTCCTTTATTGTTTTTGCTCCTGTGATTTACATCCTGTTTTTTTTTTTTTTCGTCCCATTCATCGCACAGCTACCAAGGTTTGCTAAAAAGATGAAGCGCTTAAAAAGGCCCGGTACTTTAGACCTCTGTTCTCAGTTCACACTTTTCAAGACTGTGTACTTTTTCTTTAGTATTTAGATAGGTTAGGGGAGTCCATTTGAATTCAATTATACATGATTCTAAAAGAGACCTCCGGATGATTTCATATTTTTGCATTTGTGACCCTGCACCTCAAAACAAACAAAAAGTTGCCAGACATGAATTTTTAGTTAAGACCATATTCTGAAAGAGCAGACTTTAAGCTTTAAAATGATGTATAACTCAAATCAAATGGACTCTCCTAACCTATCTAAATATTGGAAAGAAAGCACAAACTCAGGAAAAGTGTGAACTGAGAAAAGGCTCTGAAGTACAGTGTCTATTCAAGCGCTTAATCTTTAGCAAACCGTGCTGGCTGTGCGATGAATGGGACAAAAAACAGGAAGTAAACCACCTGAGTAACAACAATGAAGAGATTATCAGATTAAACTGAAATTAAGCGTGCCTCATTAACACATTCTGTCCATAAATAATGTCAACTTTCAAAGCAGTAGCACTATCCTTTTGGAAGTTATTGGAGTTGAAAGTGAAGAGTGTGGACAAGGTTTTTCAGAAATGAAAAAGGGATTCTAAAGACACACCTAATCACACTATTCTACCAAAAATGTTCGAGATAAACTGCTAAAAAAAAAAACACACTTTCCTGCCCGTTTTATGATACCAAATTTTAGCATAATGTTAAAGAAGACCCGCTCTTTCAGAAAATAATGAAAAAGTCAAGTTCAGCTAGGTTGACCCATTTCACTTATTTTCAGTCCTCACGCAAAATCGGTGTGTGCGACTTTATGTTCGTTTTGAGGTGCACGGTCACATTTGAACCATTATAAATTAATTACAATGAGGACAGAGTTTCAGAATTTATGATAATTGGGATGAAAAATAAGAATATTTTCGAAATCTATAACAAATTGCAATAAGGATGATGACATGGCAGGCTCCCCATAAGAATGCATGAATTGGGGCTCAAGGAAGCAGAACAAAAAAAGAAGGCACGCATAGATTATACACAGGTGAACTCGCAATCAAGCGGTATTGTAATGGAATTACACTGCTACATTTCTGGAATATGTGAACCTCCCATGTCATCATCCTTGTTCAGTGTCATTCGTTTAAGGTTTTTCAAAGTAATGTTTTTCTGCTCAAGAACCAAAATACATTCCACAAATCTACACATGGAGCTGTTGATTTATGTACTACATGATGTGAAATTATGAAAATCGCCTGGAATGTCCCTTTAAAGCTTATGTTCTACTCTTTCAGAATCGGCCCTTAACTAAAAGTCCATATCTGGCGACTTTTGTTGGTTTTGTGATGCAGGATCACATTGAGATGGCCTTACCGTCAGTCTTATGCGTCGCCTGAAGTCCACAGACGTTGATGACGACGGGTTTGTGATGATAGTGAAGAAAGAGGAATCATCGTCGTCGATCATCAGTATCGTGATGCTGATTTGTAGCAAGCCTGAGGCTAAACAAACCGAACATTTAACGACATTACGATTATAATGACAGGCACGTTAATCAGTGTCAGCATTGTACATCAAGACAAAAAGGCATCCCCCACATCCATACACTATAAGATAAAAGCATTTGATAATGGGACCGTTATCTCATCATGCTATTCGTCGTGTCCACGAATTCAATCAGCTAAAACACCATTCCGTTAATTTTGTCTATTTTGCTTCAGAGCAAGAGAGAACTTTAAGATATATCTTCTTTTGTCACAATTCGGTCAGCAGGTATAGTTACTTTAGACGATATCAGTCAGGAAAGGAGTGTGGAACATGAGAAACATATTGAACAATAATATTATGTATGTATACATGAATCTATAGCAAGAAATATGCGCAACTCTCTCTCTCTCTCTCTCTCCCACACACCCACACACATGCACATTTAAGCACTTGGTAATACAAACATTTGACTTTGACTGCAACAACGCACAAAGGTGGCTAGATTAATATCCACAACATTTACTGGCCTCGAGGGAGATACCAGAAAATATTGCCCAAACTGAAAGAATATTGCCCGAGTCGAAGACGAGGGCAATATTCTTTCAGTGCGGGCAATGTTTATCTGGTATCTCCCTCAAGGCCAGTCAATATCATAATTATTACCTAATCCCTAGGTAAATTAGGAAAATATGTGAATACAGCTAAACACTATGATATCGATCAAGCCACATTTGACAACCTGTAGATCATCACCAACATGTCGAATATTGAAGATTGTTCGCAATGTATACCATTCAATTCCAACTTCCAAGATATATGTAGTTGTAACAGGCGAACTTCAAACATCTGAACGTTTTTGCACTTTATTTTTGCTTATGTTTCAATTTGGAGAGTTGTAATAACTGATTGTCACTGTGCAGTTATTGAGCACAAATGGACTAGTCTTTGCTTGACGTGTAGTGGTGCTGGAAGTGGGCGACCTTGTATGAGTTGATTTATCGGCGTTCTTCTGCGGTGCGTGTAACCGACAGGCAGCGACGTCCTTGAATGTCTTCACTTTGTGGTCGACCGGAATGTTTACATGTACAGTGATTGGCGAGACCAAAATGTTTACAGCGCAATCCCGTTATAACGAACACGGTTATAACGAAATTCCGGTTGTAACGAAGTAAAAATTTGGGCTGCAATGTCCTCCACTCTATGTATTTCTATTGTTTATTCTTGTTCGGTTATAACGAAATTCCGATATAACGAAAGAAAACTGCCGGTCCCGAGGACTTCGTTATAACAGGAGTCCACTGTTATATGTAAAACCCCGGATGCTCGTGATATGCTCTAATTTCACCTGCTGAACTCCACGACCCTACAAAATACCAACTGCAGTTGCCTCGCAAAACTACCTCGTATAGGTAATAATCATATGTATTCCTTACACTAAAACCAAGTGCGAAACATGCGCAACTTTCTCATGTACATGTCAGCATGTTTTCCGTTTGGAAGTCGTCTTGCGTACATGGCGCGTCATGTTCATTTATACACAGTCGATTTGAACAACCATGTGAATTTCGATCAATGGCATAACGAATTGATATTTCAAGGATATACAAAAATTTCCCATGGTTGTCCTTCTATAGAGCTCCATCGTTCCATCACAGTCCCGTTTGTGGTTATAGGGTTGTGATGTAATGTGATGTGCTGTGATACGATGTGTTGTGATGTGTTGTGATGTGATGTGATGTGATGTGATGTGATGTGATGTGATGTGATGTGATGTGATGTGATGTGATGTGATGTGGTGTGATGTGATGTGATGTGATGTGATGTGATGTGACGTGACGTGACGTGACGTGACGTGATATGATGTGACGTAATGTAATGTAATGTAGTGTAATGTAATGTAATGTAATGTAATATAATGTAATGTAATGTAATGTGTTAGTGCAGACACTAAAGACAGCAACGTACTTTGGCAAATCCCGTTCTCATCCCGGACTCTGTTGTCGTTACATTCACAGAGGTTTGTATCTGTATTACATGTCTCCCTCACTGGACAAAGCGTTTGGCCTGTGCTGCATGTTCCTCTAGCTGCGAAGGTATGAAGTCGCAGAAAGATGAGATCAAACAAAAAGAACACACAAATAATCCATCTTTAACGTGCACACACACACACACACACACACACACAGACTACATCAAGCACATGTGGTTAAAAAACAAAAGTGCTACACCCTATGTATTCCTATATATTGTGCACAAAAAGTAGGGAAAGGGTGCCCTCGCCCCCCTCCCCTCGTTTCCGTCGGACCTGGGTTAATGTTCGGAAATAAAGATGCAAATATCGTTTATCAACAGATGAGCATTAAAAAAAAAAAAAAAAGATTACAAACATGCCAAAAATAAGTCAGTACTGAGCAATACCACGGGTTATACAGCATGAACAGGGGTGGGCCGGGGGAGTATGACGGGCTCTCAAACAGATATGGGGGGGGGGGTTTCCACTGCCACACCGGCTCCACATAGGGACAGGAGATAGGACAGGTGGCGGTATAAGGCCACGCAAACGTCTCTCCGTAAAGTTCCGTAAAGTTTGTAAACGAAATTGCTCCAAACTAATAGGCTGGGTGTCAAAGAATGGAGCTTAGTCACTCAAAGATAGGCCTACCATTGCAAAGCTTTGCAGTACACTGTATTTTCATGCACATCTTCAACAAAATAACAAAATGCACAGATAGACTGTGCACAGAAAGTCTCTACACAGAAAGTCTCTAAACTTCACCTCATTACGTAGACGTGGCTATTCATGATTCAAAAATAAGTAACACAGTTCTTACAATGCTCAGTACATAATTATAGTTTGTAACCCTGTGGTGCAAACTCACCAGTCTCACAGTTTTGTCCATCGTGTGTGTCAGGACATTCACAGATGTGAACACCCCGACTTGAACTACACACGCCACCATTTTGACATGGCGAGGAGAGGCATGCATCAATTTCTGCAAAGGAGTTACAGATGAGTTAGGATCTTGTAAATCATGCTAACTGTTTATAGTTATTTACGCCTTTTTATTATTTATTTATCTATTTATTTATTCATTTATTATTGGTCTTTCGGGTGGGGGATGTCATGTAGATAAACTGTCAAAGTAAACCCTTTTATAGCACTTGAAGATTCCGTACGTAAAGGCCTATTGATCCCTGGAAGGTAGAGCAAAATTACTCTCATTTCGACAACTTTCTAAATTAGGCAAAATATTATCATTGTATGTTTATTTTTTATCTGTTTAAAGGTTGTGTTTATTTGAAAACCTATCAAGACTTTAGCAAGAGGCATGTGTGTGAGCTATAGCTTCTTGTAAATGTTCGATTTTCAAATCGTTTTGCTTGGTATTAATGAAAATACTGTTCAGTTCAATTTCGACGAATCAGTCAAACGCGGTAGCCACAGCCACCCAATTTTCACGCACAATTTTTCCTACACTACATTTCCGTGTAGTAAAACATCGGCCGCTCGGTTAGCTGAATTGTAACAATATCACTATTCTGTGATTTCTATTTTTCCTGTCACCTATACGGCTCTCCCGGCAGTGACACAACCACCAGGATATCACTGGTTGCTGGTAGTAAAACATTAACTTGAAAAAAAAATACTAAAAAACAAAAAACAAAAACAAAAACGACATATCAGGATGGAATTACTCCTTTTTAATTCAGTGGATATATAAATCCCAACAGCGCTGATTACGATGCCACACAGAGACCTTGAAAGAGTTTGATTTGAAAATGGGTTTAAGAAAACCAAAACCAACAGAGCAATGTGGATTGAATGAGAGCAGCAACATTAGTAGAACCCTTGACCTACCACAATATATCCATGGAAAACAACATCGGTAAAATTTCATGAATTTGAACACCAGTGTAAGTTTGAGGAAAATTGGACATTCGATGCAAGAGTTATGAATTGTTAAAGTTTTGGTATTGTGATGACTGGATAAGGAGACTACTAGAGTTTATGACGTCATGTGTGGCAACAATATAAAGAAAATAAATGAAGAATTCCACACAAATTCTTTTCACGAAAATTGCACATTCCATCAACTTGTAACTGACATATATGGTAATGGTAAGTAATATCATTCCCTCTGATTTCTGAAAGAGTTTAGTCAAGTGCTCTTTTATCATAAAACCAGAAAAATGAAAATATGTCGAATTTTCTCATTGCTTTCTTTATATTGTGTCCACACATTATGTCATACGCTGAAGCGATCTCCTTCTCCAGTCATTACAACACCAAAACTTTAATAATTCATAACTTTTGCATCGATTGTCCGATTTTCCTAAAGCTTTCACTGAATCGGATGTGTTCTAATAATGTTGCTGATTTCATTCAATGTATATTCCTTTGGGGGTTTTGGTTTCTTTTTAAGCGCTATTTTTGAATCTTCTAGAATAATGAACCATCAGAGTGCAAAGTAAATTCTTTTTCGTAATATTTCATCTGTAGCTGAAGAATAATAATTTAAGTTATAATCAAAAAGCTCTTTATTTTCTCTTTTTTTTTCTTTGTGTTTTTAGCAGCTTGAATCGCAAATATAACATCACTTAATAAGACCGGAGCTCGGTCTTCTTGCGAATAAACAAACTCTTAATTCTGTAACTATTATTAGTTATTAGTTAGCAGATAGACTGTGCACAGAAAGTCTCTAAACTTCACCTCATTACGTAGACGTGGCTATTCATGATTCAAAAATAAGTAACACAGTTCTTACAATGCTCAGTACATAATTATAGTTTGTAACCCTGTGGTGCAAACTCACCAGTCTCACAGTTTTGTCCATCGTGTGTGTCAGGACATTCACAGATGTGAACACCCCGACTTGAACTACACGCGCCACCATTTTGACATGGCGAGGAGAGGCATGCATCAATTTCTGCAAAGGAGTTACAGATGAGTTAGGATCTTGTAAATCATGCTAACTGTTAATAGTTATTTACGCCTTTTTATTATTCATTCATCTATTTATTTATTCATTTATTATTGGTCTTTCGGGTGGGGGATGTCATGTAGATAAACTGTCAAAGTAAACCCTTTTATAGCACTTGAAGATTCCGTACGTAAAGGCCTATTGATCCCTGGAAGGCAGAGCAAAATTACTCTCATTTCGACAACTTTCTAAATTCGGCAAAATATTAGCATTGTATGTTTATTTTTATCTGTTAAAAGGTTGTGTTTATTTGAAAACCTATCAAGACTTTAGTAAGAGGCATGTGTGTGAGCTATAGCTTCTTGTAAATGTTCGATTTTCAAATCGTTTTGCTTGGTATTAATGAAAATACTATTTACTTCAATTTCGACGAATCAGTCAAACGCGGTAGCCACAGCCAACCAATTTTCACGCACAATTTTTCCTACACTACATTTCCGTGTAGTAAAACATCAGTTTTAAAGCATGATAAAAATTGACTGTATTTTAGGCGTTTTCATCCTCTGTAGTGTTTTCCAAGTATAGATGCGTCATAATCTTCTTCAACTGGGAGTTGGATTCAAATTACTCATATTATCCACCTGCTTGCCACACACCGGAGGGATACTTGTTTGTCATGACCTCTTGTCCAAGCCTACAGTCGCCCGTACAGCCGCACGTGTAGCCACTTAACCGTAATTTTCATGTTTGTACACGTTCCTTGTGGTTAGACAATTGAGTATCTGAATATAAGAACGACCCAAGTCCATGGAAGACCATTTCGAGTAAACTTAAAAAAAACAAACAAACTTCATAACTTTTTTATTTGTCCAATAATATTCTATTCAACTGTGATGGGAAGGCAACATTGTATATACAAATTAGAACATATGTTATTATGACAATTAACATTTACATAATTGTGGAGGCCATTTTGTGTGATGGACTTGGGTCGTTCTTTGATTCATATACATGATATTCTGCTATAGAGATGAGAGAAGGGCGAGAGAGGGCGCTATAATATGAATGTAAGAATGACCCAAGTCCTTCATTCTTACATTCATATAAGATTTAACTTAATTATTTCAGGCACTTCCGGGGGTAATTAGGATTTATCATTATTTTATACACAAGATGAGTCCATGCAAAAGCTACAATTTCCCATGTCAAACTGAATTTGGCCAAAAATTGGACTTGGGTCGTTCTTATATTCAGGTCTTCAATTGTGTAAAGTGCTTCTATGACTTTGAATTTACGACAACTATGTCAACCATCCGACTACATCAGAAATGAGAGTCTATAACCGCAATTCAAATGTTTCTTCCAGTATAACTATATACTTGTATCAATAATATGTGCGTCAAGTGTTATTTCTTTACACTGTCAGTCTGACTTTCAAAAGTAAAACTGCAATCAACAGTAGGCCATTCTCACATCTTATATAACAAGTTACACAAGAATCAGTGTGAATTATCAGTTAGTGTGTACCCTCAGTTCATACAGCTACCGGGATGAAAACGGAAATGGAGGGAATGAAGTGACCTTTCGTGTTCGATCAAGTTTGGGCAGTTTGCCTGTTCTCCCTGTTCTTTCTCAAAAATAAGGAAAGCTTAATGCAATCAATACAGTTATAATGATATTTATCGTGAATGCGAGAGGGTGGATTAAGCCAAACACGATTGATTTCTTACCGCTGCACGCTCTTCCCGCGCCTAATTCCGCTGGACTAACATCATCAAAACCTTCGTTACAGGTGCACGTAAATCCACCCATGGTGTTGTTGCACTGCGCGTTGGCGTCGCAGTCATTAGTTCCATTGGTGCATTCATCAACGTCTGTATGCAACCATTAATTATGATTGATTCAGGGAGAAAGATGAGAAAGAGGCAAAATACAAAGAAATCATGCGAGAGAGTTATCATGATTTGTATACTACTGGGGGTAAATTGTGAAATGTTATAAACCAGACCCAGTAATAACAATCAGACTTACGCTAATCGAATAAAAAGATCATTGCAGACTATACCTTGTTTATGATTGGGTGTCTTACCTGTCACCTCACTCAAATCTCTTATAGGCGTGCTCATGGTACCTTTGAGTGAAAGACTTGAGGTACATGACCCTACAGGAAGTAGTGTCAGAGTGTCAGAGTCGTAATCCTTAATTTGAGGTTGACCGAGTGAACATTTTGCAAGTTTCACCATTATGGAAAAGAATAACGTTTACCAATTAAAGTGAATACTTTTTTAGAATGAAAATAATTGGTAATATGTTATTGCAACCTTCGAATAAATAAAATCAAAACCAAAATTAAAAGTTTTAAATGGGTTCTATCAGTCTTGGTGCAATTAAAGAATATTTTTTAAAGATTCCAAATGATTAGGGGTCTCTGCCCCTTACCCCCATCCCCACCCCCACCCCCATGTTGGGAAATGGCGCCCTATCTAAGAGAGTCCATTGCTCTATGACCCCGAGTTGTAATATCTACCAGGTTTTGGAGAAGACTGTCACAGATTCCTTTATAGCTTGAGGGCATTGGGTCATCCTGTGGCCCCCAGGGCCGAGGGGGACATTAGGACATTTTCATAAGACCAGTTCGTAATTCCACTTTGTGCATGAGCAGAAAAAGGTCATTTGTACCAACAAGTATTTTGGTTTATTAATTCACTGAGATAAGCATCTGTGATGTGATGATTATTCATGAGATGCTTATCTAAATAAAATCTTGCAAGCACATCCACCTGATAGCAAGCCTGGTATTTTGGTAATATCAAAAGAAAAAGGTTGTCACTGCATTCCATACGAAACAATGAATTAGATGCCTGCTAAACTGTCAACTGACGGACTATTCTGATCACCTGGTCTAAACACAAGTTCATGCTTTGTTTGAACACGAATTATTATTAATTGTTATTTCGGGCAAGCTTATACATTATACCGCTTTGAAAACGAGTGAAGTGCCTAACCAACTGAGGAGAAATAAAGGTAATTTGTACCTAGGTGTACATGAGCTAATTACGAACTGGCTTATTCAGCTTCTATCACCCTATTAGTATTGCTGCGTTCACTTACACAGTTTGATGAAAATTCGTACAATTTGTGATGAGGTTTCGAAGAAAAATTAAAATGAAAAGTGTATATACACACGACAGTTAACGGACGACGACTAATCGCAATAGCTCACTCGTGAACTAAAAAAAAAACAAAAAACAAAAAACAATATCTAAAGCTTTTAGTTGGGTTTCCGGTTTTAATGTGAAGCACTTTGAAGTAGTTCGTGGATTTAGAAAAAAAAAAGTCATAGCCATTTATAGTAGGAACTGATTTCCTCATTAAAAACAAAACAAAACAAAAAAGGTTGAGAACCATCAAAATTATTAATTTTATTGTGCGCAATGAACCCAGAACATGATAAAGATGTGTGGTTAATGTGTATGTCAAACGTTTTATAACTTCTATAGAGCCTATTGTTTATTACATTACATCTATTAACTGGCAGTTAGCCATTGCGAATAGAATTTTTATTGAATCGGTTCAACGTATGATAATCCAATGACTGAATATTGCAAAGGTGATTTCCACGTGATATCAAGAAGTAAAAAGCGGTTGATAATCTGTTGTTGTTGTTGTTGGATTTTTTTTTTTTTGTCAAAACGCTCTAATGACCAATAATGTGATATCATGGGGATGAAGATTGCAGATGCAAGTAAGGTGTTGATGGAAGCAAATCGAGAGCACTTCATAATTATATTGATAAAATTTAGTCACTAACTTTGGATAAAAAAAAACAACAACCTATGAGTTGTTCAAGTGAGAGTTATCCGACACCTGTACACAATCGTTATGCTTCGGTACGATAACGTACCTACCATTGCCTACGTAGTGTATTTTATTGCGTAAAAATCATAAATTGTGCAGTAAACCTGAAAGTTTGATGAGAGGGCTGTATCTGTACATTTTTGTTTGCCTAAAACTTCGTCCTTTCAGCGACTTATCACGCCCTTGGTGCAACTAGCTAGGTCATCTCGATCAGAATACCAGTGCGAATCGCACATCAGTAAAGAATAATTTTTGTGCATTAAAGTAAGAGGACTTTTTAGAATCTTCCGTCATCATCTTTCCTCCTTTCTACTATGCACATTTGAAATTATTTGAAAGGGTTTAGATTGTTTAAAAAATTGTGTGCGCGGCATCCATTTGTTTTTCACCTAAAATCAGTCGGGATATTAAGTTTTTCCTTTTTTCCCCAGTTTTACTTTGTCTTTATCTCAGAATGTCATACTAATGTCAAGGGTGACTGAAGCAGGATAACAGTATGACGCCTTTAAGGGACGTTGGGACTGTTGTATGATCAGGAAATACACTATACCTGAAGATACAAAACAACGTTAGATTAATATAGTTCTATTATATATATATATATATTATATACATATATATATATAATTATATATATATATATAATTGTCAATTTTGCTCATTGCATAATTGCGTTTATCTATTTAGTTATTCCTATTATCATTATTATAATCATTATTTGCTTTCAGCCGACTTAGCTTAATCACTGAAGAAAGTACTAACGGACAACAAAGATTTGATAAAATCTGCCTCCCAACAATTTTGTCTTACCAGTAACTGTGGTCTTTGATGGATCGATAGTGAATCCATCTACCACACCATTGTCCAGGGAGGAAGTGAATGCCTCCATGACGTCCTCTAGATCGGGCACAACTCCCGAGGTGTCGTCGGCGAACTGGAGGTCGGCATCGACCTCGAGACTCCCCAGTCGATAACTTGTCAGGCTGACCCCGAAGAACGAGTTCCCGAAACTTCTGGTGAAAATGGATGACAACTGCAGCGATGGACGGAGGATAAGCGAAAAGCTTTAAAAGCGCACATGAAAGACTTCAATTGGATTGTACATGATACTTGATCATTGCAATTTTTATACAATGGCTTCAATAAATACATAAACGATAAGGATCGACGAGAAGTTAGTGAGAAGACTGAACGGGGAAAAATAGGTTACGGAAAATAAGAACATGCCAAAAATAGATAGCCGTTACAGCTGTGCCTACGCTTCAGTAACTGTGAAACTTAATTGTTATTTTTTTTTTATATCAAAAGGTTCTGTTGGCACACAAAAAAGAAAGAAATATAAGTCTACCACGTGCAGAAATTCTTCAGCGACATGTAACAATAAGCTAAAATACCACTGCCCTCTTAGTTCCTGGTCCTTTCGTGGTCTTATCTGAAGTTCTATTAAGAAGACTGCAAATTTTGGAATGTAGCCTACACATACCATTTGTGACCATGCATGACAAAACCAACAAAAAAAGTCACACCCCTTGATTTTACATGAGGACTCAAGAAGGGTGAGACGGGTTAACAAAATCAATCTTGAGGTTTTTTTTTTTTATATTTTCTGAAAGAGCTTTTCTTCTTCTGCATTATTCCTCAAATGAATGGGAAAGTGTGTTTTCAGCGTTTTTCTACAACACTTTTTTTTCTTTTAGATTAGTGAGATCAGGTATGTCTTAGAGGCCCCTTTTAATTTCTTGAAAATCCTTTGCCCACTCTTCAATTTCAACTCTAATAATTTTTGAAAGGATAATGATACTGCTATGAAAGTTGGCATCAGTCATGGACAGAATATGTTAATAGAACATGCTTAATGTCAGTTTAATCTGACATTTCCTTTATTGTTTTTGCTCCCGTGATTTACATCCTGTTTTTTTTTTTCGTCCCATTCATCGCACAGCTACCAAGGTTTGCTAAAAGGATGAAGCGCTTAAAAAGGCCCGGTACTTTAGAGCCTCTGTTCTCAGTTCACACTTTTCCAGACTGTGTGATTTTCTTTAGTATTTAGATAGGTTAGGGGAGTCCATTTGAATTCCATTATACATCATTCTAAAGGAGACCTCCGGATGATTTTAGATTTTTGCATTTGAACCATCATAAATTAGTTACAATGAGGACAGAGTTTCAGAATTTATGATAATTGGGATGAAAAAATAAGAATATTTTCGAAATCTATAACAAATTGCAATGAACAAGGATGATGACATGGCAGGTTCCCCATAAGAATGCATGAATTGGGGCTCAAGGAAGCAGACAAAAAAAGAAGGCATGCGTAGATTATACACAGGTGAACTCGCAATCAAGCGGTATTGTAATGGAATTACACTGCTACATTTCTGGAATATGCGAACCTCTCATG
Organism: Diadema setosum; assembly: GCF_964275005.1. Classification (NCBI taxonomy): domain Eukaryota; kingdom Metazoa; phylum Echinodermata; class Echinoidea; order Diadematoida; family Diadematidae; genus Diadema; species Diadema setosum. The sequence goes on along the minus strand of NC_092687.1, from coordinate 17,700,384 downwards.
TCATCATCCTTGTTCAGTGTCATTCGTTTAAGGTTTTTCAAAGTAATGTTTTTCTGTTCAAGAACCAAAATACATTCCACAAATCTACACATGGAGCTGTTGATTTATGTACTACATGATGTGAAATTTTGAAAATCGCCTGGAATGTCCCTTTAAAGCTTATGTTCTACTCTTTCAGAATCGGCTCTTAACTAAAAGTCCATATCTGGCGACTTTTGTTGGTTTTGTGATGCAGGATCACATTGAGATGGCCTTACCGTCAGTCTTATGCGTCGCCTGAAGTCCACAGACGTTGATGACGACGGGTTTGCGATGATAGTGAAGAAAGAGGAATCATCGTCGTCGATCAACAGTATCGTGATGCTGATTTGTAGCAGGCCTGAGGCTAAACAAACCGAACATTTAACGACATTACGATTATAATGGCAGGCACGTTAATCAGTGTCAGCATTGTACATCAAGACAAAAAGGCATCCCCCACATCCATACACTATAAGATAAAAGCATTTGATAACGGGGCCGTTATCTCATCATGCTATTCGTCGTGTCCACGAATTCAATCAGCTAAAACATCATTCCGATAACTTTGTCTATTTTACTTCTAAGCAAGAAAGAACTTTAAAATATATCTTCTGTGGTCATAATTCAGTCATTAGATATAGTAACTTTAGACGATGTAAGCCGATTGGAACATGAAAAGCATATTGAACAATAATGTATGTATACACAAATTTATAGCAAGAAATATGCACATCTCTCTCTCTCTCTCTCTCACACACACACCTATGGACATAAATATGCAAAAATTTGACTTTGAGTGCAGCAACGCACAAAGGTGGCTAAAATAATATCCACAATATTCAAATTTATTCCTTACACTATAACCAAGTGCGAAACATGTGTAACTTTCTTATGTACATGTCAGCGTGCTTTCCTTTGGAAGTTGTCTTGCGTACATGGCGTGTTATGTTAATTTGTATACACAGTCTATTGAAAAAACCCTGTGGATTTCGACCACTGACATAACAAATTTTCATTTCAAGGATATAGAAACATTCTCTTTGGTTGTCCTACTATGGAGCTCCATCGTTCCATCACAGGTTTTATGGTTGTGATGTAATGTGATGTGATGTGATGTGATGTGATGTGATGTGATGTGATGTGGTGTGGTGTGGTGTGGTGTGGTGTGATGTGATGTGATGTGATGTGATGTGATGTGACGTGATGTGACGTGACATAATGTAATGCAATGTAACGTAATGTAATGGAATGTAATGCAAGGTAATGTAATGTAATGTAATGTAATGTAATGTAATGTAATGTAATGTAATGTAATATCATGTAATGTAATGTAATGTAATGTAACGTAATGAAGCGTAATGTAATGTAATTTAATGTAATATAATGTAATGTCATGTAGTGTAATGTAATGTAACGTAATGTAGTGTAATGTAATGTAATGTAACGTAATGTAATTTAATGCAATGTAATAATCGAGTGTAAAGTAATGTACTGCAATGCAATGTAATGTATTGATACAGACACTACAGACAGCAACGTACTTCGGCAAATCCCGTTCTCATCCCGGACTCTGTTGTCGTTACATTCACAGAGATTTGTGTCTGTATTACATGTCTCCCTCACTGGACAAAGCGTTTGACCTGTGCTGCATGTTCCTCTAGCTTCAAAGATATGAAGACGGAGAAAGATGGAATCAAGCAAAAAGAAACACACACGTAATCTATCTTTAACGTGAACACACACACGCACACACACACTACATCATGCACATGGTAAAGTGGTTAAAAAAAACCAAAAGTCTATGTATTCCTATGTATTGTGCACAAGAGTGGGGAAAGAGTGCCCTCCCCCCCCCCCCTCCCCACTCATTTCCGCCGGCCCTGTGTTAATATGTTCGGGAATAAAGATGCAAATTTAATATTGTTTATCAACAGAGTGAGCATAAAAAAAGGATAACATACATGTCAAAGGTAGGTCAGTGTTGAACAATACCACGAGTTATACAGCACGAACAGGGAGTGGGGCGGGCTCTCATACAGAGGAGGGGGGGGGGGAGGGGACTTTCCACCGCTACACCGGCTCCACATACTGTGTAGATACAGGAGGTAGGACAGCCTAGGCTAGGGAAACATCTCTCCAAAAAAGTTCCGTAATGCTTCCAAACGAAATTGCCCCAACTAATATGCTGGGTGTAAAAGGATGAAACTCACTTAAAGACAGGCCTACTATTTTCCTGTGTGTGGCAAAGCTTTGCAGTACATTGTATTTCCATGCACATCTATAACATAATAACAAAATACACAGATAGAATGTGCACAGAAAGTCGGTAAACTTCAGCTCCTTATGTAGACGTGGCTATTCTTCATGCAAAAATACACAATTCGTCTTTGGGTTTGCTTTTACGCAACACAGTTCTTACAATACTCCGTACATACAATGTATAGTTTGTGACCGAGTGGTGCAAACTCACCTGTCTCACAGTTTCGTCCATCGTGTGTTTCGGGACACTCACAGATGTGAACACCCCTACTTGAACTACACGCGCCACCATTTTGACAGGGCGAGGAGATGCACGCATCAATTTCTGCAAAGTAGTTACAGGTGAGTTAGGGTCTTTTAAATCATGGTAACTGTTTAAAACTATTCATACATTTTTTTATTACTAATATTTGGGTGGGAAATGTCACGTAACGTAAAAGTAACCCTTTTAAAGCAACTGAAGATTCCGTACGCAATGGCTTATTGTTCCTTTGAAGGTACAGCAATATTACCCTTATTTCGACAACTTTCTAAATTAGGTAAACTTCTATCATGTATGTTTATTTTTATCTTTTAAGAATTGTGTTTATTTGAAAACATATTAAGACTTTACCAAAAGGCTTGTGAGTAAGCTATAGCTTCCTGCAAATGTTCGATTTTCAAATCGTTTTTCTTGGTACGAATGAAAATACTATTTAGTTCAATTTCGACAAATCAGTCAAACCCACTAGGCACAATCATCCACTTTTCACGCACAATCTTTCCTACACTACATTTCCGCGTAGTAAAACATCGGCCGCTCAGTTAGCTCAGTTAACTATTCTGTGATTCTTTTTTTTTTTCTGTCACCTATACGGCTTTCCCGGCAGTCACACAACCACCAGGATATCACTGATGCCCGGTAGTAACAGGTTAACTTGGGAAAAAAAATACAAAAAAAAAAAAACCCGACATAATATCAGCATGGAATTCCTCCTTTTTAATTCAGTGGATATGCAAATCCCAACAGCGCTGAAGAGTTTTGGAAGAGTTTCATTTGAAAATGGGTTTAAGGAAACCAAAACCAATAGAGCTATGTGGATTGAGTGAAGGCACCAACATTAGTAGAACCATTGACCCCACCACAAATGCCCATCGAAGAAGATATCGGTGAAATTTCATGAATTGGAACACCATTGCAAGTTTGAGGAAAATTTGACATTCGATGCAAGAGTTATGAATTGTTAACCTTTTGGTGTTGCAATGACTGGATAAGGAGACTCTGAAGAATATGATGTCATGTGTGACAACAATAATCATAAAGAAAATAAAAGAAGAATTCCACAAAAATCCATTTTCATGAAAATTGCACAGTCCAACAACTTGTTACTGACATATGGTAATATGATTCCCTGTGATTTCAAGAGGTTGGCCAAGTGCTCTTTCATTATAAAACTGGAAAAGTGAAAGCATGGTAATTTTTCTCATTGTTTTCTTTGTTGTTTTCCTCACATTATGTCATACGCTGAAGTATTCTCCTTATCCAGTCATAATACGAAAACTTTAATAATTCATAACTTTTGCATCGATTGTCCGAGTTTCCTAAAGATTTCACTGAATCGGATGTGTTCTAAATATGTTGCTGCTTTCATTCAATTTACATTCCTTTCTTGCTTGTGATTTTTTAAGGATTATTTTTGAATCTCTTAGAAAAATGAATCATCAGAGTGGTTAAAGTAAAATCTTTCCCGTGAAATTTCATCTTAAGCTGAAGATTAATTATTTCAAAGTTATGATAAAAAAGCTCTTTATTTTCTCTTTTGTCTTTGTATCTAAGCAGCTTGAAGCGCAAATGTAACCTTATTTCATAAGACCGGAACTAGCTCTTCTTGCGAATAAACAGACTCTTAATTTTGTACCTGTTATTAGCACCGATGTGAATATGTGATGCAACTCGAACTTTTCTCATAATGACGTGGTAAGGACTAACTGAAATCATACAATTTATTGCAGCTTTATGGTAAACTGAAAAAAGTTAACTTAAACTTTAAACGGCAATGAACGGAACGCACCTGTTACAGCTTCAGTTCTGTCTGTGGTTGTTGGTGGCAGCTGTGTAGTTGGCGTGGGATAGAGAATGCTTCGGGAATTACCTTCGCTTGAAATGACTTTCGGTGTTGATTTAAGCCTAGGTGTTGGTGTTGCAGAAGTGATGTGGATTGATATTTGCTCAGCTGAAAAAGCCATTTCGGTTGACAATGGCGGAGTTGTCGTTACTGTAGGAGCACTGGATAGCGTGTACATAGACTGCGTCTGCACTGTAGACATGGGTATTGGCGACGGCGAAACAGAATAACGTAAAGCGTCCATAGTCGACGAAACACGGACAGTTTGTGAGGAATGAAATAAAGCAACGATAGGAGAACTTGATGACGGAAGGGTGGATGATTGTTGTGTTGTTGATTCCGAAGACGATATTAGAGTCAGCGAGGAGGAGCCAGGTACTTGATTGGTTGAAGATATTTGAACATCTGAAAGAGTTTGCGTAGTGTCCACTGTAGAACGTAGACCAATGGCGCTTGGAGATTGTGCCACGAGAACAGGAGATGATGTGAGCATCAAAACGGAGCTTGAAACTTCTCGAGTTATCGGTGAGGAGGATGGTGAATGCACCGTAGATGAAACTGGCTCCTGGGAACTTGATGACATCTCGGGGGCTACCGATGACGGAGAAGGCGTCATGATATGGCTCGATGCCACGGACGACGGTGCCATGGATTTGCATGGGGAAACAACGGGACTAATAGTGGAATTTGATTCCTGACTGTTTGTCACTGCTGCACAGTAGTTATAAACGACTAGCTGCGAGCCAGGGGAAACGAGAATATCGAGGACCTCGCTTGTCGGTTCTGTAAGTGACTTGATATCGCGTCTGGTCGCCCCTGTCAGATAGTAAATCACCGACATACCACCCACACTGTACGTTCCCTCCGGTGTGAGACCTAAGGCATAAGGGTTTACTCCTGCAATAAATGTATCATTAACTTGGAGGCCTATCGGAAAAGATACAAAAAAGACATAGAATAATGCAATATTAGCACTCATCAGAAACTATATTGAAAAAGCAAATAAACAAACAAGTTCAACATAGTGTGTGTGATTTGTATAAATGCAAAATACACTTAAAAATACTCACCGATTAAGGAACCTCCAATTGCAGTCGCGGTCACGTTGGATGATCCCTTTGGAATGGTGATAATACTCACGTCTTAAAAAAAAATCAAAGGCAAAGTCGAGAATGTTTTGAAGCAATTTTTTTTTTTTTGTACACGTTGAGTAGTTTTAAAAACATTTATTCACCTACATAATGTCTCCAGGCACAATTGCGAAGGCCAACGCCCCGATAGCTGTGTAAGTCTAACACCGGAACAACATGAACTTTGGATAATTTGATCTCCATTTTTCTTTAGATCCGTAGCATGCGGTAAGAAGGGGGCCAATATTTCATTTTGTGCTTCTTATATTCATATACATGTATATGTAATATATATATACATATATATATATAAATACACACACTGTATATATATATATATATATATATATATATATATATTACGCTCGATTGAAGGTGAGGAGAAATGGAAGCCTTCTTTCTTTTTCTCCTTTGTGTCATTAGCTACATGAGATCTGCAACGTGAACGATACGACGACGCATCAGCCTCCCGAGTTGGAATATAGAAGCAGCTGTCTCGTGCAATTGCAATATACCATTCTCGACCTATTCTATTCAATTGAATTCATTTATTTTTATTCTTCTTTTTCCAACAAAACATAACACATTATAAACCAGGAATTACATCATAAACACAAACATTTGCCTTTGCAATAAATAAATGGTACCGATAAACATACGAGCGCATACTGGCAAAAAAAAAAAGAAAATACAAAGTCATGCTTCAGTTGAAAAAAAAAAATAATTGAGAGGTCAACTAAAAAGCAGAGCTTGTATATTGTGAAATACTCATAAAAATTATGAATTACTTATTTACAAGCACTTGTCACAAATATGATGTACGACAGGACGGGACTTAACAGGAGAAACCCAACAACATGACACAACTTGCCAGAATAGATGAAAATAATGGAAGGAAGGACAGAAGAAGAGAGAATGAGAGAATGCCTACACGCTTAACAAGGGAAATGGAACAGGGGAAGGTAGAGAATGTGCTTCATAGCGAGAGTTGACGCTACATGTTGCTGTGCAAGGATTGTGATGGCCACTTCATTACGTAATAATAAATTGAGTGATTGAATGATTGGTGGATGGATGATGAACCCTGAGGTTGACGAAACCTGTAGCTAATGAAAAAACAAGGAAAAGTAGAAATTACGCGGTGCGTAATATATGTCCCCGCCGGAAGTAGCATTTTGTAACAAAATGTGCAATATAGGTAAAAAATCAAGGTCAAAGTTCAAAGAAGTCAAAGGTCAAAATTCTGTGTAGAAGTTTAGAAGCCCTCACCTAGTGCCATCACATAAAGCAAATGGAATCGAAATTGGGTTAGAAATGGCGAAGGAGTAGCATTTTGTAGCAAAATGCACAATATAGGTCAAAAATCAAGGTCAAAGGTCAAAGAAGTCAAAGGTCAAAATTCTGTGTAGAAGTTTTGAAGCCCTCACCTAGTGCCATCACGTAAAGCAAACGGAATCGAAATCGGGTTAGAAATGGCGAAGGAGTAGCATTTTGTAGCAAAATGCACAATATAGGTCAAAAATCAAGGTCAAAGGTCAAAGAAGTCAAAAGTCAAAATTCTGTGTAGAAGTTTTGAAGCCCTCACCTAGTGCCATCACGTAAAGCAAACGGAATCGAAATCGGGTTAGAAATGGCGAAGGAGTAGCATTTCGTAGCAAAATGTACAATAAAGGTCAAAGGTCAAGGTCAAAGGTCACAACTGAAATTCTGTGTACAAGTTTTAAAGCTCCCATGTAGTGTTATCATATAAAGCAAACAGAATCAAAATTGGCTCATAAATGACAGAGAAGTAGCAAATTGAACATTTTGATCACACACGGACGCACACACGGACGCACGGACGGACGCACGGACGGACGGACGGACGGACGCAGGGACACACACACGTACGGAGCCCGTTTCATAGTCCCCTGCTCGAACTCGTTCGGCGGGGACAAAAAAATATCAGAGAGGAAATAATAGAAAATAATTCGACGTGCGTTTAAAAGAATTTAAAAAATGGGATTTTTTTTTTCTCGCAGCTTAGCGAGTTCAAAAATCTAGGATAGGACCGGTGTATGTAAATGTGTTCTGAGCTAATAAAATTCTGAGGAGGAGTAAATGAAACTCATTCGATTTTCTAGTAGGATAATTATGACTAGTTCCGTGGAAACATTGAATTGAAAATATTGGGAAGTGCATTTACATTGTAATTAAACATAAGCTGACCAAGCTGAAAGAATACAAATCTTTAATTTTCAAAATCTAATTTTCAGTAAATAATGGCTCTGTATGGGGACGTGGCAGGACGCCACAAATAATACGAAGAGCCTTTTTTGTAATAACAGTAGTTTATCTAGTAAAGTTTGATGGGCACCTCCCCATGCTAGGAGTCTGTAATTAAGATAAGGCAAAATGAGAGAAAAATACAACGTCAAAAAAAAAAAGGGGGACAATGGAATATGAACTTGAGTCTATTGGTAATACCAATATTGCGTAGAATTATTGTACAAATGTTAGTAATATGCGACCTCCAGGAAAATTTATCGTCCATTGTGATACCAAAGGATTTTATGTGAGACACTCTTTGTAACAAAGTGTCATCAAGAATAATATCTGTGAATAAATCTTCTATAGAATTACTAAAAAGCATATACTTTGTTTTCTGGAGATTAAGTGATAATTTATTAGCTCTTATCCACTGAGTTCCTTTTTTTTTCTATTCGAAATTAATGATGCGTACCAGAATATCTGGAATTTGATGAGAAAAGAAAATATTTGAATCATCAGCAAAAAGTATACATGAGAGTATGTCAGATGATCTGCAAAAGTCGATCAAAATAAATGATAAAAAGGTCTTAATAAACAACCTTGTGCGACCTCACATTTAATAATGAATTCTAAACTTGAGCCGTTCTCGTTCAGAGATACGTATTGTTTTTGGTTATGTAGGTAACTCCTGAACACTCCAAGGCCTTCCCCCGTATTCCATAACGAGACAGTTTATAAAGTAATATTTCATGGTTAATTGTATTGAAGGCCTTGGAGAAGTCCAGGAAGATACCAATAAGATGAGAATTATTTTAAATAGTATGCGCAGCGTAATCAATAAGCTTTAATGTTTCTGACGAAACCCAAATTGAGAATTTGTAAAAAAAAAATCATGAAATTTCAGAAAATTAATTGTTCTCTTAAATATTAATTTTTCCCATATTTTAGATAAAGATGAAAGCAAAGAAATAGGTCTATAATTACTTATATCAGAATCATCACCTTTTTGAATAAAGGGAAAACCTTTGATATTTTCATAAAATCAGGAAAAACACCACTTAATCTTGATTTATTGAAAATATAATTATGAAAGTGGGTCAGCCATTGAAGATATGATTCCTCTTTATGTGCCACTTTCGCACGTCCTTCTCATTCGACGGCGTGCCAACTTCGCATATTCTGCTCAAACTCACTAATCCGCCTAATCCGATCGATAAACCACCTAATGCCGAGGTACAATGAAAGCGCTTCTCACGCAGCGTCCGTTCCTCTCGCATATAGCTTGCATTTCATGTAGTGATTGACTATCAACATGTGTTTTCTACTGTATTTGAGAGTACCTTCTAAGTTTCTGTCATTGTTTTGTGTGCAAAAGTTATGCCTTTGCAGCAATGTAAGTACTAGTCATGTGAAAGAAACACAATCATAGATTTTTCATACGATAATACATCATTGCAAAGCTTGGCATTCTCTCTAAAACTTTACTTTAATACTATTCGCCCACCTCAACAGAAATCTAACGACGTTACATAGACTTGAAAAACAGAATGTTTTCTCAAAGCATGAAACCGTTAGTGTCTCAGAATAATGTGGCACAAGGGGGTTTTCCACCATGGCACATTAAGAATTAAAATGAAAGTACTGATATCGTCATAACCGGCACTTCGCTTGTTATTTCATTGCAGTAACAATATTTATTATATCATATTTTGTTGTTGGAACGAAAAAAAAAAAGAACTGGAATTGGATTGACCTAACAATTTAGAAAAATGTATATTTGACTGCGGTATCTTTCTGCCAAGTTCTCTCCAATCATTGAAAAATAAGAGTTAAAAATATTGTTTATATCATTGGAATCATTGGTGCGTTATGATTTTAGGACCATTTTTGTCAACCCTTGCAATTTTTAAAATGTGATCATTTTACACTCTCAGGGATACCGAAACCAGCGAGAATTCGGCTTGCCATAGAACCAGTAGCATTCACAATGTGTCGAATGTGGGGCGGAATGTGTAATTGTTATTGTCCGTTATCATTGTGAATAAGGTGAATGTCATTGTGAATATCATTGTGAATGCTACTTATTCTATGGCAAGCCGAATCCTCGCTGGTCTCGGTATCTCTGAGAGTGCAAAATGATTACATTTTGAAAATTGCAAAGGTTGACAAAAATGGTCCTGAAATCATAACGCATTAACCAACATTAAAGAAATTGGTGTCATTCTATTGGAAAAAGAATGGCCTTTCAAACAGTGTGCAAAATGATGACATATTTGCAACAATATTGCTGAAAGGAAAGATCTTACGCGTTCCGTTCTTTCTGGCCACCCTGTATGCATATATATATATATATATATATATATATATATATATATATTTATTTACTTATGTGTGTGTGTGTGACCGTGCACCCCAAAACGAACAAAAAGTCGCACACAGTGATTTTGTGTGAAGACTGAAAGAGGTGAAATGGGTTAATCTAACCTATCTTGAGATTTTCATATTTTCTGAAAGAGCAAGTCTTTTTCTATATCATAAGCTAAGGTTTGGGATCATAGTACCAGTTTTTGTCAAACATTTTTTGGTGGAATAGTGTGATTAGTTGTTTCTCATAGAACCCTCTTCCCATTTCTCAAAAACCCTAGCCATACACTTCACTTACGATTCCAATAACTTTAGAGAGAATAATGATACTGCATTGAAAGTTAGTATTAATCATGTACAGAATGTGCTAAGGAAGCATGGCCAAGCATGGCCAATTTCAGCTTAATCTGATAGTGCCTTCATTGTTGTTGCTCCCGTAGTCAACATCCTTTTTTTTTTTGTTCAACTCATCCCACAGCTAGCATAGACTGGTAAAGATTATGCGCTTAAATACACCCTGTACTTCAGAGCCCGTTTTCTCAGTTCACACTTTCAAGAGTGTGTCCTTTCTTTCCAATATTTAGATAGGTTAGGAGTGCCCATGTGAATTTAGTTATACATTATTTTAAAGCTTAGTGTCTGTTCTTTTAGAATCTGCTCTTAAGTAAAAATCTATGTCTGGCGACTTTTTTGTTTTGAGATGCAGGGTCACATATATAACCTGCTTCAACACCTTCCATTTTTTTTTTTTTTAATGTCATGTTTATAGTTTTCTTACTGAATCATATAATATTTTCTCTTTTCGAATCGTATGGTATAATCTTCGTTGAAATATTCATATACGAAGAGTATTTTTTTTTTTACTTCTCCTTGTTTTTTCATTTTAAATTTATAACATAACCGATTTTTCCTATTTATTGAACGAAGAAGAGATTTTTTAATCCATGGTTATTTGGGGGAAGTTTTATAATTAATTGACTTCTCTTCTAATCTAGGAATACATTCATCTAAATAGCTATTAATTATCCCTGAAAAATTCTCAAACCATGCATTTATATCATCAGCATCATAAACACTAGACCAAACAACCCTATCTAAGCTCGCACCAAAGGTAGCCAAATTTTCCGGTGTAGCTCTACGTCTGGATGAAGAAAAATGAAAATTAAAGCACAGTGTTTAAGGTCAAAACATGATATAATAGGACAATGATCAGAAATATCAGATAAAATTATAGAAGAATATATAATCTGCACAGAATTAGCAAAAACATTATTAAGGAGGATGGGGGAATGATTTGTAACACGAGTTGATTTCGAAATTAATGGCAAAAAAAGAGGCTGACAAAAACATTTCAAGAAATTCTTGAGATGTGTTATGAGCATTTTTAATCAAATCGATATTAAAATCACCCATTATGAAAATACTTTTATTAGTAGAAAGGGCTTTTAAATAAGTTTGTAATACAATTCGGAAAAAATCTTCAGAATTTGAACTAAGGGATATATAAACAATACCAATTATAATATTTTTACTTTGCGGAATAAAAATATCCACAAACAGAGACTCTAGAATATCATTCATAATATTCAATTCATCACAAACACTTAATTCAAAATTTTTAGATAGATAAAACGCAACTCCACCACCCGTTCTGTTCACTCTGTTATTAATTATAAAATCATAACAATTTAATGCATTCGGCAAATTATCATCAGATGATAATCATGTTTCAGTTAAACCCATCACTGAAATTTGATGTTTATTTTGATTATCTAGTTATATCTATAATTCATCAAAATGTTTATTGATACTCCTCGTGTTTAGATGTAACATAGAACATGTGCATTGTGAAAACTATTTGTAAAATCCTAAATAGATTAACAGTGACATTATTAGAAGGAATTTGAGTGGAGTCATACTCAAAATCAAAATCATTATAGATATCTTTTGAAGATGAGTTAACATTTTTGGCAATAAGATTATCTCTTCTTCGGAACACACAAGCGAGGGGTGCAACGACCTACAGCATTATTGATGGGAGGTCCCGAGCAGTTGGATTTTTTTTTTTTTTTTAATTCAACAATCATGTTCGATTTTTTTTTTTTTTTTTTGAGGTGGGGGAATATTTAGGATTTTTTCAAGCAAAAAGTAAAAACAAAAATGAAAATTTAAGAACAATGTAGATGACATTATTTGTAGTAGCCGTCACTTCTTTTTAGCGTATACCTCTTTACTGGGTCATTAAACATACAGAGATAGACCAGGTGTCTTTCTCATCTTTAGAAATGAACTCAACGATGTGGAACACTATGTTTGTTGAAAATTGTCAGTAAAGAGAGCGAGAAACGTCGTATACAATGTGAATGGCTAACTTGTGGTATATGCATTGCTCATTGCTCATTTTTTTTCTCAATATTTACCAGGTTTATTGAGGTGAAAGCACTTATTTTTGATAGGGGTACATTTCTTTTGCTTAACGTAGAAACTTTCGCATTTTTGAAATTGAGATTTACATGAAATTCAGATGATGCACACTTTTGTAGGACATTTAGACAAGAAATAATATGTATTCAGCGACGAATATGTGAATTGCTAAATTGTGGTAATTGAAGTAAATTCCGTGAGTATGTCTTCACTGTGTACTAGGTCTATTAAGATGCCTGGCGCTCACTGGCCATGACAAATAAATGGCAGTAAATGCTTTATAATGCACTAGAATGATAAGATACGGGACTATAATCAAATATATATTGGTTGTTTTTTTTTTTTTTGCGAGATACGTAGAAACCACTTTATGAAAGGTTGAAAAGAATACGCTTCGAAGAGGAATTTAAAGTTGATTTGATTGAAAAAAAAACCCAAAGGTTTCATATGGCTGAGATATCTGAAAAAAAAAGTAATAAAAGAAGCACTCTTAATAAAAAGTGCGTTTCACCTTATTACGTTCGGGTTTGGTTTTTCTTTTTTTTTATATCTCAGCAGTTTCAAAACCAATTTTCATCAGGTGAATTTTGAATTCCTGTTATATTGGTATGTTATTTTACGTTTCATTACAGGTTTTTCATGATCCTCCCCCCCCAAAAAAAAAAAAAAAACTTCCTGAAAACAAACAGATGTTGGAAACATCAAGGCCCAGCTTAACCCAAACCGTACCATCCCTTTAAAGGCGCACATGGCTTAAGGTGATTGTGAGCAACTGTATAGTATCTGTCCAAACAATACTGGTTCCCACCCTATTAAAATGGATTACACCAATAAGCCTAAGGACACATTCGTGCAGAGAAGTGTCTCCCTCGTGCTGTACTGTTTGAATACATACAGTGATCGTGGGGAAAGCTAGTACTCGACCAAAATCATATTGCTTTAGATACCTATCCTAACGTTGTACGTCGATTCGTTCTACGTTAACAGTCAATACTGATTGGACAGATTGTTTTATAGATCGATTATTGTAACTACTGCATACTTACTCGTAGGTCTTCGAATTTCCCCTTTCACGCAATTGCATAAGGTGTTATCTCCGCCACATACGTGACAATCATCGTAGACAAGACCTGAATTCAATTTCCCGTCACAACCAAAGTTCTGTGGATGTAGATAATAATAATAATAATATTAATAATATTAATAATAATAATAAATAAATAAATAAGAAAACCGGAGCACAGAGAAGTAGCGAAAAAACACAATGAGACAAGAGAAAACAAAGCAAAACATTGAAATGTATATCATTTGTGGAGCTAACATCAGTTCTTGCTCCATGACATTCAGCGACATATCTATTCTTTTGATAAGCCAGTTGGGGTTTCCACTTTCAGCATCAGCAGAACAAGGTCATTTGTACCAATGGGGCATATTGATATTTAGGATCACTAAGTGATTATTCATGGAATCTTTATAAACATTGGGCTTACAAGCACATGCGCCTGACCAAAAAGAAAAAAATAGTATTTGGCAATATCGACAGAAAAAAGAAGATTACTAGTGGGTCAGATTTTTGAACGATGTACAATTGAGCCAAAACAAGGCAAAATTTAAAGAGTATACAATTCTCCAAATCATTTATCTTGCCTGAAAGAGTATAACTCAAACTTTAATACGAACCCAATTATACTAGGATTTTCCAAGAGGAACAAGTTTTTATTCACCGCGGAAGTTTACCATGTCCAGAGCAGCGAACGTCCGTAAGGAATAGTACTGCACATACATTTGAATACCATTTAACATAGTTTGCAATGGTCTGATCCAGTTCAAAATCGTAACGAAATATCTTAAGTGACATGTGTACGTGTTGGCAGAATATTAAAGATAATAAAAAGTTTTGGTACCTCAAAAATTTCCTTGCCTTAGTTTGTGTTTCAGGTTAAAGTACCTTTCATATAACTAACACTGTGAGACTTACTCGCTCCAAAGTGCTCTCATGTCTTAGTAATCATGCAATTAACTGCGACCAGCAGCCCCATACGCATAGCGACCAGCAGTCCCATACGCATAGCGTAATCGGGCTTCGCATCGTAGCATTCAGGATCATGACAGATTTAGTATCGCAGGGTAAATGTCAACTTCAAATCCCATAAATTCTTCAATTTGAAGACTTACCAATTAAGTTGAAGTATTGAAAACAGGCTACGGGCAACGTTTGGTTCTGCCTATAGTCCCTTTCTGTTCGAATTGATGACTGAATGTGACTCGGTCGACAGGACCTTAGGAGAGCTACATACAGTACACTGAATACTACAGCCAGTGCCTGCGAACACATCATATGCAGCCCGCACACAAATTTCAAATCCATGATGAACGGATAAGATGTTTGTGTGCGCATGCGCTGGCCATAGTATCCAGTGTATGTAGCTCTCCCAAGGTCCTCTCGACCGAGTCACATTCAGTCATCAATTCGAACAGAAAGGGACTATTGGCAGAACCAAACGTTGTTCGAAGCCTGTTTTCAATACTTCAACTTAATTGGTAAGTCTTCAAATCGAAGACATTTTTGGATTTTAAGTTGACATTTACCCGCGATACTAAATCTGTCATGATTCTGAATGCTACAATGCGAAGCCCCATTACGCTCTGCGTATGGGGCTGCTGGTCGCAGTTCGCTATGCGTACAATGGGCTGCACGCTGCTGGTCGCAGTCAGTGGTTTCGTACAATATTAATTATCGACGCTGGTCAGCGTCGGCTCTGGTACGAAACCATTATTGCATGATTACTAAGACATGAGAGCACTTTGGGGCGAGTAATTCTCACAGACAACGTACTTTAACCCGAAACACAAACCAAGACAAGGAAATTCAGGGAAGCTTTTGAGGTACCAAAACTTTTTATTATCTTTAAGCTTGTACCCTTAACATGTACGTAATGGTAGACAACTGATGATTTAATCAAATCCGTCATTTCTGTTGAAATATTGCTCTTCCGCTAAACACTTTCTCCACTTTACGCGCATTTCACAGAAACTCAATATTTTGACCTCTTATTCCACTATCCCATACTTAAATCCTCACTCCCAAATAATAACATACCTTTTTAAGATATATCTGATCTAGGCAGTCTCTATAACCAAACAAACATAGCATAGTTTTCATCACGGAGGTTCGCATATAGCTCACGGACGTTCGGAACAAACAAGATACTGAACAATGCAGCTCTCTTGAGTTGGAAACGCATTCTGCTTACAACAAACAGCAATTTCATGTCGAGAACAAACTATTCTGCAAAATCCTGAATAGATATTATTAATTCTCAATTACAAAAGCTTGTTTATCTTCTCATATTGAGGAATATTTTTTTTTCCATCCCTCGTAAATGACCGTATACAAACGTACGTGTAATCTCAGTGACGTAGTCCATCCTTGAGAACGAATATATTTATCAAAATTCTGTTTTCATGAAGTACAGATTCAGGTCCTTAATTTTTTATCTAAAGTCTGAAATGCAAAATTTGCTTATAGCGAATATGGTCACAGCTAAATATGACAAAGAATTAACATGGAAAAACAAAAGAAATATTCTCCGTTATAGAAATACGAAGTTTAGCTGGGGAGGGCACACGAATACGTTAGGAAGAAATCCCTCTGCGTTTGCTCCTTGTGTTACACAGTGTTACCGAGGAGAATTTGTGTTGTTATATTACTCAGAAATGATATTAGGTTCGACACTGCGAAATTTCGCCCTAACAAGACACAATAAGCCCATATAACTTGGATGGATGTTTGTGACCTGGATATCATAGAATATGGTTTGTTATAACAAACATTTTGTAGCGCGTCATTTTATAGGCTCGTTATTCATACAGATGTCAATCCGAAAATTGATAGATTTCGTATAATCATGAAGCTTTTTTTATTCGGTGAATGATAGGAATCTCCAAAGGTTAATCGAAAGGTTTATTAATTGGAACATGAAAAATCAGGTTCGCTTATCCAAATGTGAAGAAACAAGTTAACAACCAAATCCTCCAAATTTCAAACCTCATGATAATCGTTTTCACCTAAACGAATGTCAGGCCCATTCCACTTTTAGAAGAACGGACCTAAAGATAATGAACTTTAATATCTAATTTTCGGACTAACAAACTTTCGGAATAAAAACATTTTTAATAAGAAACCTCCTAACATTTTTTCCCATTTTTGGAATAACAAACCTTTGGACATTCGGAGTAACGAATCTTTGGAAGAGCGAACATATCAAAGTGCAACCTTAAACCTATTCTTAAATATTACTTTTTTTTTAGCATGTGTTTTCAAAGTAAGCACGAAAGCACAAACATATTGACAATCTGTCTGTCTCTTAAATGTAAAATGAAAACAAAATCATGGAAAGAATTACAAATTAACATTGCTTTTCATTGATGAGTATAAATAACACCATGTCATGATAAGCGGAGGATTTGCGTGTTTTCATCGGACAATAATTGTATACTGCATTTTTTTTTTGTTCGTTTGTGACGGCATTTCGATGAATAAAAGAAAATACTTCTCCAGAGGAATTTGGTATAACGGGAGTGCACTGGCAATTCTTTTCTCTGTGTGTTGGAGTTCGTTTCCTCTCTGTTTCTTCTCATTTTCATTCAACTGCTTCCATGTCCTTTTGAAACTTTTCCGTTTCTTCTTCAACGCATTACAGCCTTCTTCCGTCATTATCCTGAATATGATTGCGTAGCACTTTTCGGATTTGTTTTGTTTTGTTTTGTTGTGTTTTTGTTTTCTGTTTGGTCGCAGCACGTTCAGGCTACTTACGGAATGACAGAAAAATCGTCGGGAAGAGAAAAATAAGAATGAATTAAGACATTTAATATCATGACAATTACAGCGAACGTCCGTTATGGAGACCAAAATTGGATGTGATCTGTTTAAGACGGCAGGTGCCATACTCAAAGATAAACACTTGGAGCATCTGTCACTAAAAAGTGTTACTGTTCTTCTTTCTCCTACTATGTAATCTATTGACTTATTCCACCAACGAACATCCGTGACCCAAACGTTTCCCGTTTGTTATTACAGGTAAATTTAGTGCTGAACGTTATTCACTTTTGGGTATTAGCGACTCGGTGATTTGGTAATATTTTCAAGTAACATTAACTTAATGTGCAATGATATATTTGTAATTATCAGAAATGTCCTTTCTCGGACAGAACGTCCGTGAGCGAAACTTTCAGAACCTGTAACAGTACAAATTGTCTCCAGAACCTCATTAGAAAGAAATTTAAATGCACAGAAATTACAGATTACGCAAAATTCCATTTTCCTATAACTTTGTTTTCAGTGTTAAGCTGTTGTTTTTGTATAATTAACGTGAAAACAAGCGTAAAATTGTGAGTAAATTGTCAACTGTTTGTTCATCATGATCACAAAATGCCTTTACAATTCTGAAACTACTGCTCTAAACTCATTGTTTACCTTGTAAAACTTTATTTGTCGCTATTGGAGTCAAAAGTTTTAAACAATACAGGACACTTTTGGGACAAGACTAGTTATCCCTATTGTTGGGATTGCATACTTTACGGACGTTCGTTGGAATTGTCACGGACGTTCGTTCTACTACTAGGGTCATGTTCAAGGACGGATAACTAATTGGCAGAGTATCTAGCCTTCCTAACTCTTTTAAAAATTTGAAAAGGTATTTTCAATGCAAATTATAAGAAATTTGACATCCTTACAACATATGTATCGCTCAGAGGGGGATCAGGAGGTGAATTTTCAGAGAAATATTAATTATATGCTTGGTTTTCGGTGAATTGCATGGTCCAAAAACTGTGGACGAGCGTCAGTCCGCTCCAAATATGACATGCAGCTCCTTGGATAGAGAGCCAAAGGTAAAATGTACCTTCGCCATCAAAGCAAGATGGTGTCCCACTCGAAAACATTTTAATCATCACGGACGTATTTTTTTTCTCGGAGGTTCGTCTAAAAATACAATTTCGGTTCTTATTTGACAAAGGATGGACAGAAACTCAAAACAAACATATTATCGTGTGGCTAGATCTTAGCTGATTACGACTCAGAACAATATCGCCAATAACGTTTAATGAGCTACGATCTTTAATAGAAAATAGCGGAAGCATGTCCGTGACGAAAACAGAGTATAATTTTGCATAAAAGAATGTTACGTCCCATGTACTGCCAGCAGACGTACAATTTTTGCAGAATATGTTCATTAGGTGGAACACCAAATTTTCCTATACATTACAGCTGGGACAACAAAGTAGAATTTGCAGCAGCGATAGAAATAAAAGCATCACGGACATTCGTCTGTTTAGGGCACCGCTTTGATATTTCAGTTGTTCTCTGTAATTTTATACGTGCTCATAAAGTTATTACAATTTTGTGGTACATACCCATGATATGTCAGATCCAGAACATGTCAGATATTAGATGCCACGTACCATAAAAAAAGGCACATCATTAGTTTGAAAAACAAAAAGTATTGTGAAAATAGGGTTTTTACCGTATTTTTACGCTTTAAGTCCTTGTCAAATGGAAATCATCAATCAAAAGCCAACCAAACCATCCATTTCCTGAAAGGAAATTTACCAATCCTTGAGATGACAAGAAAAAATCTGGTTTCTTAGATCATCCTGGCGTGTTCTATGGGATAGAATGTCATAGGGTGCGAAAATTGGCAATTGTACATCGTTCAAAATTCTCACCCATACATTCAATGCAGGATAATAAAACGGTGCTTTCCCAAATGGGCCACTCTCTTCACCTGGTCTACACAAATTCATTCTTTATTTGAAAACGACTGATGAATTCCATAAATTCTTACATCTGGCAAGCTTATGCGTTTTGTCACTTTGGAACAAGTGAAGTGCCTAACCAACTGGGGAAAAAAAAAAAGAAAGGTCATTAGCACTCTAGTTCACGTGAGCTTACCCCAAACTGGCTTATTTTTGTATGTCTCTTTCATTTAGACGCATATTCTATAACCAAACATAGGGCCTAATGATTAGTTATGTGTATCATTTTGACCCTGTAAAGACCATTGTTTACCGTTTTAAATGTAATGAGAGTGATCGTCAATTTCATCTCTGTACATGTGGTGTTTTGGTGTGCCTGTTCCTACCTCGCATTTGCCGTTAAGGCATATCTTGTTCGTTCGTATATCCTCAAGGCGATTGTCCCAACATAATGTCCCATCTGCGAAATCGCCCGGACGGTCGTTAGTAATGCCTTCCTCCATTGCATGGCATAATAACGCACAGAGTGAGTGGTCTGTAAAATATGAGAAAATTCAGTTCCATTCACAAGGAATGCATTACATTCAACTCAAAGTCTAGATTTCCTGACTGGTTTCTTGAGATAAACGGAATTATTTGCATCCTTCCAATAGTGGTGAAATGCTGTCCTTAAAATCATCTTATATTCATTCATTCATTCATTCATTCATTCATTCATTCGTGTTTTTATTCTCATTTCCAACCAATATACATACATTTGTAGGTAATACAATATCATATATTATATAATAATTATACAATAACATACGATACATCTTGTTTCATAAAGGACTTGGTGTAAATGAAAATTGAGGGGCTGCTAAATAGAGAACTTGTAAAGTGCAGTCCCCTCACTTATTCACGCTACATTTCTACAATACTATATTAATATGAATTAAACTCATCACATTTATTTTTAATCTTGCATATCACTGTGAAACTGCAGTAAGAAAAATAAAGCCCTTGGCAATTGCTTGGAGTCTAACAGGAATGAATTTGCAAACGAAAAAAAAAAGATCTTCTTTTCATCTAACACCACTTGTGTAGAGTCTGAATTTAATTTAATTGGTTTTTTTTTTTAAGTTGCATAGTGACATGAGCAATCAGTAGGTCGTCTACATTACAAAGGTTAGAAATCCCGTTATCCACGAAAGTCATTGTTGATTAAAAGACAGTGACTCACCTGCAGTGCTATCGGTCCAATTGTATGTAGAGTTTTCATAGGGGATGGGATTCGTTGCACTGCACTGCTCCTCTCGAAAAACTTCTTGAGATGTTGAACACGGCTACGATACAAGCAAGAAAAAAACAACAACAACAACAGAGAATTGCAATTTCCGAGCGATGACGACATACTTATTCAGCGGTTATCCCACGAGACCGACAACATTGAGTCATACGGCCCCAAGAAACCGACATTGAAAATAGGTCCATGGACGTACAGCCAACAATTCACACAACCCATGAGTTCGACACTCGGTAAAGCCTAAGAGCTCGACACCAGGCAAAAAATAGGTGCACCCCACTAGACCGACACCCACACGTCACACAGCCCATGAGTCATACAGCCCACAAGTTATACAGCCAAAAAAAAAAAATTACAGCCCACGAGTTCGACACTAAGTAAAATAGGTCCACGAGTTATTCAGCGCATGACCGACACAGCGACTACGCAGGAAAGGCTGAAACCTACACTACGGAAACAAAGCCCACGAGACCGACACTACGCAAACAAAGCTCGCGAGACCGACACTACGCTTAAAAGGCTCACGAGACCGACACTACGCAAAAAAAAAAAAAAAGCTCGCGAGACCGACACTACGCAAAAGAGGCTCAAGAGACCGATACTAGGCAAAGAAGACCACGAGACCGACAGGATGAAAAGCGCCACATACAGACCAATAAATTCCATATGACGTCCAGATAATGGCATAAGGAAGATACTATGGTAGGTGGAAAACGAGAGTTGCCCTGCCTCACTCCCTAAAGTGTTCAAGATTTTAGCTGTGTTTGCGTGTGTGTTTGTAAAAAATAAAATAAACAAAATTCAGTAAAAGTGTGCATCAGATGTTTCCAGATTAATTCAAAATTTGCCCAAACATCCTCGTTTGAATGGTATTTCTTTGTCCTGTAACAGGTATTTCCCCCTCAAAAAAAAAAAATGAGAAAAATGTGCCAACGGTTATGTTTCGTATAGTCTAGTGGCATCATCGAAAACAAAAATGTAGTATTTTACCGAGTAAAATTTGGATACTGCACCTTACTCTTCTTGGGCATGATTGGAGTAATGAAAAAAAAAAGAAGAAAAAAGTGTGTAAGCATAATTCTCCTCCAATTCTTACAATATCTCGCTCGATAGCTTGACGAATTTGCACAAGCCAGTACTGTCGGTATTATGGGGTTTCTTTTCGTAGTGTCGGTTTCGTGAGCCTTTTCTGCGTAGTGTCGAGCTCATGAGCTGTATGACTCGTGAGCCGTATAACTCGTGGGATGTATGACTCGTGAGCCGTATAACTCATGGGCTGTATGACTCGTGAGCCGTATAACTCATGGGCTGTACGACACATGGACCTATTTTTGATGTCGGTCTCGTGGATAGTATGACTCGACGTGGTTGTCGGTCTCGTCGGATGTCCCCGCAAAAATGCTGATGAGACCGACATTACGCAAAAGAGTCTTACGAGACTGACGGTATCTGTTGGTAAAGAAGGGTTACGAGATCGACTCTATATACGTAAAGATTGAAGGCCAACGATATCAACAGGATGACAGCGCCATCTGTATGTCTTCTACAAGTGTATATCTGTACAGTGTTATGTATTGGTACCATGGAAGGGAAAAGGCGGAAAATGAGAAGAACGACGTACCGCTTTATGTTTAGTTCTTTCAAACTGGCATTATGTTAATTTTTGTTAATTTTAAGGCTTTCCCCATTTCAAGCCAGAAGATAATGGGCAGGATGTAAGATTTTTCCCCTTTCTTCGTCGTTCCAGTGGTTAAGTATTGCACTGCTAAGAAGTTTTAGAGAAACGATTTGTCTCTGTTACTATAATGTATGGAATTCAGCTGATGACAACTGTTGATATCACAGCCATGCAGTCTTCATTTGTGACTTGTGTGTGTAACACAACTATTCTCCTAAAAGTGTTTTGTTGTTGTTGTTGTCGTTGTTGTTGAAGGTATAACTATTCGTTTTAATGGATGCATCTTCTATCCCTCAATCATAACATATATGCTGTACCTCGATAGAAAATTACGTTATTTTCTTTGAATTCCTACCAAATCAACACATTTGCTGATGACTACGCCCCTCCTGATCATAAGCGGGTGTGAGCTTACTCTGGTTTTCCGACCCTTTGCCACCTGGACTCTTTTTTACAAAACGCGCCCTTCGCGCCACGAAAACCTGCTCCAGTTTTCGACGTTGAGGCTGTCAATATTCTGTATAGCAAAACTGTACCAGCAGGTCTGGAGGGTCTGGAAGCCAGTCTAGTATATTTCCTTGTGATCTTCAACTCAGATTATGAAATTTTTCTAGTAGGCTGACCTAAAGAATTATGCACCACATTACGTATATATATATATATATATATATATATATATATATATATATATATATATATATATATGTATAAATCATGCAGTTATGTCAGATGCAAGGATATCAGTTTGAGTCAAGAAATAAGATACCTGTACCTGTTCATTACACAGTATGTACATTCGGCTGCTGCCGTTGCAAGGTTGTCCACCCCACTGGGGTGTCGGGTTTGTGCAGCTGCGGCTTCGGATTCGAACCCCTGTCCCACAAGTTCGCGAGCACTCACTGTAGTCGTAGCATTCCGTCCATCCGCCGTCCACGACTGGGGCTACGTCTAGCGTTGTGTTGACGCAGACCCCTCCGATACACCACTGGGAACATATTATAGAAGGCGAGAGTTGGACGTCGGTGTTTGCCTATATTAACTCTTATGTGCCACGTTGACACGCCCGACTCAGTCGACGGCGTGCCAACTTCGCACACTCGCTTCAAACACAAATACCTACCCAAACCGATCAGTAAATCGTCAATGCCACAGCACAATGAACGCGTTTCTTACAACTCTTTCATCTCATATATAGCTTGCTTTAAATGTGGTGATTGATAAGCAAGCGATGTTCACTACTGGATTTGCGTATCATACTCTAAGTTTCTGCCACTGTTTTGTGTGCAAAAGTCATGTCTTTACAACAATGTAGTCATTTGAAAGAAAAACGGTCATTGATTTTTCATATAATTTATATATCAGCAAAGCTTGGCATTTTTCCACAACTTTGCTCACACCATGTATACAGCTTAACATGAAATGTATGAAAGTTACACACATAATTATGAAAAACTGAATGTTTTCCCAAAAGCCTGACTACGTTGGTGCCTCAGAATAATGTGGCAGACAGGGGGATTCTACCATGGCACATAAAGAGTGAACAATAGTTCAGCTCAACAGCAATAACTGAAGTCTCCTTTATATGTCAGGTATTACAGTTGTTCTCTTATGAAAACGCACTCATTATTTTATGCTGGGTGAGATTCGCATGTGTGAACTGAGAAAAGGTACAGGGTCTATTCAGGCGCTTAATCTTTACCAAACGGTGCTATAGCTTTGTGATGAATGGAACGAAGAGACACAAAGAAAACAAACGAAAAAAGGGATATAAACCATCGTAGCAACAACAATGTAGAAATTATTAGATTAAGCTGATATTGAGCATGCTTTATTATTACATTGTTTCCACGATTATTGCCAACTTTCAAAGCAGTAGCATTATCCCTTCAAAAGTTTAAGATTAAAGTTGAAAGTGAAGAGTGTGGAATGAATTTTCAAGAAATTGAAATCGGCCTCTACGACATACCTGATGTCACAACTGTACAAAAAATGGAGAAAAACTGCTGAAAACACACTTTCCCATTCACTATGATCCCATACTTAGGAATGACTTAGAAGAAGAAGAATGTATAGCTCTTTCAGTGAATAATTTATGAAAAACCTATGATTGACTGCGTTGACCCCTTTCACCGTTTTTAAATCCTCACGTAAATTCAACGGGTGCGACTTTTTGATGGTTTGTGATGCACAGTCATTTATGTTATGTTTGCACATAATACTCCGGCACACATTTAACTTCAGCGGAGACAAGAGAAGAATTTAATGACGAAAACTTCAGAATGTCCATGGGTGTTGTTCATACATTTTTTAAATTGTCCTTGTTTTTCCATCGATGATTTTAAATACCATAAAAGAGATTTTGCGTGTGTGTGTGGGGGGGGGGGGCTGTAGGTACCCTGTGATGGTGTTAGTTGGACTTTAGAATTCAACTTTGGATGAAAACGGGTTTTTAACTCAACCATTATAATACCTGAAAGTTCATGCTCCCTTTCTTTTATTCCATCATTTTAGGATTGGCAAAAAATCTCATTAGAAATTATTCTGATTTGGGTAGGCGCTATAATTACGACGTTGGGAGTTCTGATGATGTCGTGGATTGTATAGAGGTATTCCTAATTAACCAATATCAATACTTCGGTCATTCGAACAGTCCAACACGGTCTGATGTTTTCGTCCAATCCCCCCCCCCCCCCAAAAAAAAAATGCAATTCGTTAAATGAGAAGTACTTTCACCAGGGAGGTTCCACACCTCCCGCCTTTACCTACCAATCCATCCCCACACGTAGATCCCTCAGCTGGTATCCCAAACATTGTTTTGGAAGACGATGTGTCGGGATAGGAGCACCAAAGCGCCGCGCAGGTTGTCTGTCGATAGCAAATGTTATCATGAGAAAACCATGATGCTTAATTCATTTTTACCTTAAGCGAATTGTCAATAAACTTGTAACATTATGACTGTTTGCATCATTATGCTAAGTACTGCTATATCAAAAAAATAAAATACAAAAATACAAAAATACGATTGTCTTTGTGCAGAAATTTGCCCGATCCTACAAGTTATTTAATGCCCAGTCATTTCACGAGGATCTAGGGAAAACTGAATGGGCACATGTATCTAGATACGACAATGTAAACACAGCTTATAAAGTTTTTCATGATATGTTTGAGAAAATATGTGATAAGCATGCACCTACAATAGAATATAATGTATCCCAGAAAAAGAACAGCCCAAAGAAACCTTGGATCTCATCAGCGATTCTTAAATCAATCAAGAAGAAGCACAGCTTATACAAAAACTACAGGTCTTCAAATTTTAGTGACGAATACGGAAACAAGTATAAAAGGTATCGAAACACTTTGGTAACAGTCATTAAAAGTGCAAAGAGATTATATTATTGCAATTCTTTTAATCGTAATAAAAGTAACATGACAAAGACCTGGGATATTATTAATGAGTTAATTGGTAGAAATGGTGAACAAATACCCAAATGGGCATCCTAATAGTTGTTTTCAAGATTATTTGGGTGCCAGAAACACAAAGTCTTTGGCTTGGAAACCTATAAGAGAAGAAGAAATTATGGATATTGTATATGCTCTTGATGTTACAAAGTCTCATGGTTATGATAATTTGTCAATATTAGATTGATCAAGGACGCAGCACCATATATTGATTCCCCATTGACTTATATCTTTAATTTGTCATTGGAAATGGGCCAATTCCCAGATGCACTTAAGATTGCAAAAGTGACGCCTTTGTTCAAGAAAGGTTCGAAAGATGACCCAGGTAATTACAGACCTATTTCGGTTCTGCCAGTAATTGCAAAAATTTTTGAGAAATTAGTCAATGGTCGTCTAATGGACTTCCTAGAGTCCACTAAAATTTTGTACAGACACCAGTATGGTATGGATTTCGTAAGAAATACAGTACAAAATTATCACTAATCAATTTGGTTAATACATTAACACATTCAAATGATAAAGGTGAAATAACCCTTGGTATATTTATAGATTTCAAAAAGGCGTTTGACACAATCAATCATCGCATCCTTTCACCGAAATTAGAATATTATGGCGTAAGAGGCATTGTGTTGCAGTGGTTCCAAAATTACCTCTCAAACCGATCGCAGGTATTGTGCTACAAGAATGAAGTATCCAGTAGTAGAACAATCACATGTGGAGTACCACAAGGTTGCAAGGATCAGTGCTAGGACCCACACTGTTTCTATTATATATCAATGACTTACCTAGCTCATGTAACTATTTTCAGTTCAGACTATTCGCTGACGATTCAAATATTTTTCATACACTTCCCAAAGGTACAAAAGAAATTGATATGAATGATTTACTAGTAAATGGAAAATTGGATGTGGTACAGAAATGGTGTATTGTGAATGAATTAACAATTAATTTGAAGAAAACAAATTATATGATTATTAAACGACTAAGACAACCAATTGCAGTTAAAGGTGTGTTAACAGTCTCTGAAACGGTTATAGAAAGAGTAAATGTAGCATCTTTTGTAGGTATCCAAATTGATGAGACTTTGATGTGGAAGGATCAGATTAAATGTATCAACAAATGCTTTAGGCGCAAAATTGGTTTAATCTTCAAGTTAAGATACTTTGTTCCAAGGCATGTTCTCATGCTTTTATTCTTTATACAATCACATATACTTTATGGAATTGAAGTATGGGGAAGTACCTACAGAAGCCACTTAAATTGTATATTTTTAGCGCAAAAAATGGCCGTGAGAGCAATTACATTTTCCCCCTTAAGATCAGGTTCTGGGAAATTATTCACCAGTCTAGGAGTATTAGATGTTTTTGACCCGCATAAGCTTGCAGTGTCAACCTTTGTATATGATCTACACAAGGGACATTTACCACATTCTGTAACGCAATATTATGAGCCAATGATGCATCATGCATACAGGACTAGAGGCAAAGAACATTCCATGCTTAGACTCCCGAAATGTAAAACGACACATGGTACATTTTCTATATCTTTTGTCGGATCAAAGTTTTGGAATAGTTTGCCCAAAAATGTTCAAGAGGAAAGAACAAGATCTTCATTTCGAAGAAACCTAAAAAATCGCTTGTTAAAAGAAGTTTAGTGATGAAAAGAAATTTCAGTGTTCAATTTAATGTACTTCTATAGTATAGTTACTTTAAAAGAGTAGACCTTGCAATAAGCAGCTTAAATATACATGTAGCTGTAATGGGAGAACCATTCTCGACTAGCACTTGTGCTTACTTTTGGTTCCCCCTTTAACAACATTATCTTCTGTTTTTCTATTATTTTTTTCGATCATTTTTTTTTTCAGAACCTCTGTCTATGCATATATGTCTACATTACATACTTATTCATTCTCTTTGCCTTTTCAGTGATAAATGTATCAAAACGAAACTAAATCTATTATAACACATGTATTCTTATGTATGGTAGATATAAGTATGTAAAATATATGCTTGCAAAGCTGCAAGAACCTTGTACAAAATCATTGTATTCTCATTAAAAAAAAATCATGTTATTGTACCTTACACTGTGGAATTTCATGTTATCATGTTATCATATTCATATGTATGTTGTTAATAAACTCAACTCAACTCAACTCAAAAATATGATAATGTCTATGGGAAGTCTGTTTATATTATTTCATGAGTTGCTGG
This sequence comes from Diadema setosum, assembly GCF_964275005.1. Taxonomy (NCBI): domain Eukaryota; kingdom Metazoa; phylum Echinodermata; class Echinoidea; order Diadematoida; family Diadematidae; genus Diadema; species Diadema setosum. Next base: position 17,672,443 of record NC_092687.1, on the reverse strand, counting down.
TTATAATTGACACGTGAGACAAGTGATTCGGTGTTACGCGCTCACCCTGAGTACCGAAAGTTCACCTTCCCAGCATTCATGCAGATTATTAAAGTGTAAACATAGTTCCCATATGCCCGTATGACGACTGCTACTTTTTGCTGATATATGTACATGTATATATATATATATATATATATATATATATATACGTGCAGAATGTCTAAAATAATGCTGCAAAGTGACGATATCTGTTGGGTAACAACGAAAATGCAAAATATAATCCAGAAAGGTTTACCGGATGTACTGCAGTCTCAGAGCTTCTTGATCATGGCTGCTTTTTTCATCGATTATCGATAATCGACAAATCGGACCACAACTTACAGTATCCATCGATCTTCCATGCTAGAGCTAATCGGATGCAGCTTGTCGGAAAATACGATTGTGAGGACACGATCGGTGGTCAATTAGCGTTTTACCTACCTTTACTACTGATAAGGGAGGGCGCGCTTCAGGAATTATGTCTTCTGTATATATACGATCAAAATCACTTGACACCTTAGATCTCAAAAGGTACTCCCAAACACTCAATATCAGAACATTTTGGTAAACCGTTTCTATGTATTGTAAGCAAATTGACATTATAAAATGATGACTCTTGAGCCCTTCTGAAAACTTTGTTTTTGGCTTTCAACTAGGGAATATATAGCAAAAATGGGGGGGGGGAGGAGGGCGCTGCCCATTTCACCAATATATAATCTAACATCATAGCAATGCTACATGCAAGGTGTGATGAAAATCTAACTATAAGTTTGCAAGAACATGAAATTATGAAAATTGGGTCCCAAATTTCGTCCCCTTATATCCCCGGGGGAGGAGGTTATAGTGCCATGACGAGAACACCTCGTCTAAATTGAACTCACCGTTTTGAATGTGTACACAAGAGAATCTGTTATCTTAATCCTATTAGGATTTGACTGTCATACCCAGAAGAGGCATTACCAACGGAAAGGGATTAGCTCTCTCATGACAGAGACCCCCCCCCCCCCTTTGTTTTTATCTCAGTCTGGGAAGAGACTCCCCCACCTCCCAGAATATGATATCTTTATACAATTTAGGTTTTAGACCTTGCAATCCCCTAAAACAGTGTTGAATCAATCCCTAGACTAGAGTGGTAAAGAGCTGTGAAGTACTCTTGCAGAGACAGTATTTTTTATGCACAAATAAAGATTGCACTTTCTTGAATATGTAATAAAAAAAAAATCCTGCAGCCTGTTTTTGGTAGAAAATTAACACAATATTACGAATGCCCACATCACAATCATGCAACAAGAAGTAATTTGGTCATCAGTAATGCATTTCCACTACCGCAAATGTATAAGAGTGTCTTTGATGTAGACTACACATCTACGAACTGGTGCTGAAATAATCCTCAAACCCGAGTTGGAGGAGGAGTTGCACGTCTAAAATCTTTCCCAACTCGGGTTTGGGGATTATTGGACACCGTTTTCTGGATAAGGGTAGTCTGAATTCCAGACCCTTTGCCAATTACATCGGTTGTATATGAATTCAAAGGAGTACCTTCTTCTGCTAAGGTCAATGTTTGTACAAGGGATTAACTGTGCAGATAAGAAGCTTGGCTGGTGAGACAAAAACGGTGTCGAAAACCCTAGCAAAGCATTGTTTTACTCGGGTTGCCTTAGACAGACTGTATTCCTAATGGCTTATTTGTAAAATGTGAGATTCTATCGCCCTAATAGAGATACTGCCTGCCAAGTTCGGCAAAAATAGGTCACATCAATTTCTTTGTATGTTTTGTTTAAAAATGTGATCATGCGTACATCCCTTATACAATACCTAATACCACCTGTGTGTGTGTGCGTGTATATTTGTGTGTATGTGTGTGTGTGTGTGTGTTTTGTTTTATTTTGTTTTGTTTTGTTTTGTTTTTTTTTTGGAGGGGGTAGATGTTGGCAAATTCAAACTAATAATCATAACCATACCTTTGCCTACCATATGTTTTTCACTTAAAAAAAAAAAAAAAATCAAAGAGATATTCTTTTGGGAAAGACAATACTTGGTCAATGATTGCACTATAGCTCAAAAATTCTAAACACTGTTCCTATTCGTTCTCTTCTCAAAACTTCTCCATATTCAGGGAATCTCCAACGTTCTATTTCCCATTTGTCTCTGTTTGGCCGTTGGCCCAGTCAAGTTCACTGTTAAATATTAATGACAGTTTCCTCCACCTGTACCCTAAAATACGACAGAATGCAACATTTCTTGTATACAAATCATTATATCACTGTATACAATTTTTCTGTAAATAGGCCGGCCGACTCTGTAGGTGCTCCTATTTACTTTTTGATAACTAAGTTTGGATGTGATTGCCATAATTCATTTGTGTAAGTGGCGAAGAAATAAAACATACCGCACTGAAGCTAATGCAGGGCGTTCGAGTTCATCTGATGGGGATTCATAAAATGAGGTTTAATGCCGGCATGCCCACTTCTCAAAATGCTTAAGACATCGCCTAGGCACAAACTGCACAAGATATAGTAAAAGGCTTTTTAGTGCTTACAGCAACGTTACTGAAGGCAGTCTTATTCCCGGTAGCAAGTTCGCACTGTCTATCAAGGTCATACGTAAGACCCGGAAGGTCAACAATGCTGCTTAGATTACTTCCGGGAATGTTATCCAAACATGTCTGCGAACTAAAGCAAAAGGAGTTTATGAATATTGAAAACAGCACAAAACAAATAGAAAATAAACTTGGTAACATCAATAGACAAGGAGTGTAGATAGATTCCACAACATATCCAGCCTTATCTATAGGCCCTGATATTCCAACGTGAATAACAATTTTGTTTTGGTATGTCTGTTTTATTTATGTATGTACTCATGAACTGGAAGCTATTTCAGCAGTGCTGCATTTTAGAGTACAATTAAACATCAAATATGCATTACATCAAAACGTCGAACAGAAAGACAATGAAGGCAGAAAAAAACCAGCAAAGATTAAGAATAAACATGTGTTGTCTGAGATTATGACACATAGGCAAAGAAACTTTATCACAGTATTAAATAAATGTGTATAATAGTAAGATGGAACAATATGAAATCAAAAGTATCAAGTTATCATCAAGTCATGCGAGTACTATCAATTGTGACATTTAATGTTTCCTTTAAAAAATGCTCTTTGATATGAGAAATAAATGACGTAACACCGCACAAGCAATTTTGGAATATACAAGAAATAACATGAAGCGATGCTATCTTGATCATCATGAAAAGAATGATGTACTTCCGAAACAGAAAAGATTGAAAAAAAGTAATATATTATACTGGATAGATTAAAAACAAAGTTCTCCGATCTTGAAGATCATGCAGTTGTTTATTTTGCTTACTTTATGAAGATCTTCATATGATTGGAACTGCAGGAGGACCAGCGAAAGGATTCGATGCCACTGGAGATGATCGCAGACATGATGTTTGTGTCTTCCACACACCCGTACACTCCATCATGGGATAATGAAAGACTGCACAGATATATGTACATATTATATATATATATATATATATATATATATATATATATATATATATTCATATATAATGAGTAGGTTGTCCATGTGTTGGCAAGAAAACATGATAAGAAAAATAAGTGGAACCGGTTTATTTCTGCACACTAAGGCCAAAAAAAAAAAAAAAAAATGTTGTATTGGCGTAATATGAGATTTTCAAATAGGGTCTGGCGGGCGGATTTTTCTTTTTCTTTTTTTTTTTTTTTTTTGGCTACCTGTATTTTACGTGTAAAACTCATATTTAACAAAACCCCATTCGATAGAGAGGGTACGTTGCATCCAAAGTTTGTTATATCACCGGTTTAAAAGCAATAAATATTAAAACAGAATCATATTTTGGACATGGAAAATTACCCCGGCCCCCCACTCGAACCCATAGGAGACCGCATGCGTGTTCCCGTTTTTAACGTCTATCTACGGAAGATTTGTCCCTATAAATTTATGGAGGGGGGGGGGGTGTTTTTTAGTCTTTTCCGTAGGTAGGGGTGTCCATTGAAAATTCTTTCGTAGATGGGGGAGGGGGGGGGGGTCTGTTGAAAACTCTTCCGTAGATAGGGGGTCAGAGCCCCCCCCCCCAAAAAAAAAAAAAAAAAAAAAAAAATTGGACTGAAGATCTCCAGAAGATTTTCCCTAGAAATTTATGAAAAGGGGGGGGGGTATTTTGTCAGTTTCTGTAGATAGGGGGGTCATTTTCTGAATGTTTTCCCTAGATGGGGGGGGGGGGTCTTTTGAAAATAGGGAACAAGTAAAGGCGTACACCCAAAATAGGGGGTGGGAAGGGGGTGAAATACGCGAAGGTGGTTTTGGTTTAAGCCATGGGGTGGTTTAAATTAATTTTGAGATGCGTCCATTGGACCATTTTTGAAATATGCGTTTTGTACTGGCGCGACCGGCACTTCTTCGCCTCCATCGTATTCGTAGTAGCAAACCATATACCGGTACCCCATATCCAACAGAATGGCACTCTGGTCGGACAACAGGACATCTTTGAACGGACCTGTTTCCGCCTTCCCCACTTTAACAGCCGTCACGACATACCGGTCAGAATACAAACGAACAAATTCCTGGGCTAAATCACCCAGCGCCACAGACAAATCGATTCTCCGAATAACATTATATAAAATCTTCGAACCGGACTTGCCGCTGTATACTGCGCGGCCATTTTCCGACACCAGCTGTTGTTGTTGTTCTTGTTTTTGATAATTTGCAAACCCGTATCGCGCCCTCTCTCGGTAAAAACGATGTATTTCCTTTTTTTAATTTTTTTTTATTGAAAAGTTCAGGGTCGGGTTTTTTTTTTTTTTTAGGGTCGGGAGGGTTACGCCAATACAACGATTTTTTTTTTTTTTTACCTAAGTTTCGATCGTCTCAGGCGCAAGTGTTGATAGTATCAACATTTGAGAAAGGGCGGCGAGACGCTCGAAAATTTGTGTGCAGAAATAAATCGTTGGTGAATGCAGCATGAACTTTGTTCCAGTTTTATTTCATATATATATATATATATTATATTATATATATATATATATATATATATATATATATATTTATAACAACACTCAAGTAGGAACCAAAGAATAAAAAAACTCTACAGTTTAGCGCACTCGTATCCCCCTTCTGAATATGCTTTTTACAATCATTACAGTTATAATTGTTATTCGTATTGTTGATGTTATCCTCACTGTTTGTTTTATTTGCTGTTGTGGTTTTTCATATCTGCACGAAGAAAATAGTGAGGAAATTTGAGAAACTGCCATCAAAATGATCTGGAACCCATCCAAGCATCTTCGCTAACCAACCAACGCATACCCAAGAACTTCTGTAGAGTCGAGACGAATGTATCTGAGTATGTTATAACACTGTGAGATCAACAATTATCAGGAAAAGATATTGCACGTGAGACAAGTTTATAGGTCATGAGCAGTATACGAGCATGTTACATGTATAGTATGGACTTTATCCAGTTTTGTAGGGTGAAAGTAGAACAAATTCTAAAAACCTGTGATAAAAACTAAGTGTTACGAAAAACACTTCCTGTTTTTAATCCTTAATAGTTCCAAAACTAACACTGCGTTAAATGAGTGACAGAAGGTAGCTGAATAGTGTACATTTAATAGGGAGGTGATTATGAATATGAAAGCATTAATCATTTTCGTTAAATCTATAATTTATGTTATTTTGAGTTAGGTTCCAGATTTTGGTCATATTTCAACCCTCTGCATGTAATTTGAACTTTACACAGGAACCAATGATGTGAATGTGAGTGTGTATTATAATGACCCTGAACAATGCACAGGAATACTACCTTTCAGAGCTCGGTTGAAGAGCCTGCTGGTCTCTTGTTCCAAGGCACGTGGCAACTCATGATGGACTGTCGTGGGCACTGCTAGTCTGAATCCATGGTAAAGGCTAAATGCATGCGCATGTTTGTATGTTACAAAAAATGAAGTACATGTTTTCATGTGCTTGAATAAACTACATCGCAGGATGAATAAAGACTAACTGTATCGGTGGAATTTTTCATGAATAAATGATAAAGTATTCAAACAATGCCCATTGTCTGGGTGTTCTCCACACACTGTAATACACACCAACTGACCCTGTGCAAAGTTAACATTTTGCACAAAGGGTCGAAAATACAGCAATATCTGAACCTTCACTTAAGAATAAATCTTGAAAATGATTTAAACTTATTTTTGTTTTTATTTTTCAGGTTACCTCCAGCAAAATTGTACACTTTTCAGCTATTATTTATTGCAATGTCAGTGTTATTGGATACATGTTTTTTTTATTATTATTACGGATCAAAGTGGAATTATTATTATTTTTTTTTTAACTCACGAGTGACCGGTCTCGTGTGCCATAACGATACCGGCTTGCAGTCCGTTGTTTTCGGTGATGGAACACTTGGAGAACTCGTCACACACTCCTGATACATATGATAGCCCGAGGAGACTGAAGGAGTTGGATTGAAATAAGTCCTCCCTAAACGAGGAGAAAGAACAAAAAAAGGCATAGGTCTCCTCTATCAAAAGTACCTATCGTACAGGATATCATGTAGACGAATTGATATACTGTTCAGTATGGTAAGACATGAGTCGTATATTATGTGTGAGCATGTGAGAGACTGTTCAAATCTGGATTCGTTTGGGTACATTTCTGAGGTATCAAAATAAAAATGTCTTTTATTTGCTTTCAAATGTGTTCTTTTCCACTGCTAGTTAAGCACACAGACCCAGTGAAGAGCACAGCTAAGTCCCAGGCGTCAGGAATGGTGTCATCTTGGATGAAGGTCTGCCATTCGCAGAAGGCCCCCAATGTTCCTGATGCGTCTGCTGTCACGCTAAATGTCTCCCAACCAATCTGTTTAGAAGTTTGACAAAGGTAATTGACACTGTAACTTACACAAACGATAATGTGCTTTCTTTTTGAACATGCTGTTCATTTGAAAACTTTCTTTTCCACATTACAAACCGTATGTGGGGAATTAAGAATGATATCACGACTTTACCCCCTCCCCAAATGTGACAACTGATTGCGACAAGGATTCCTGAAGCATGGATGAACACATTATCATCGTACGCAAGAGGAATCAAATTTACCAAGGAACGAAATTAGAATAATTGCAAGCACAAATGTGACTGTACAGAAATAAATATAATTTATGTCATCGTATTGTTTACATATTTTATGTAATTTAGAACAGCAAGCTCTTTCAATTTTTTTTTTTTGGTGCTTTTTGGAAATGTTTGAATACATATCCATGCATAATAACAACCTACTATGATTTTTGAATAATTAATAATATAACACGTTATGTGTTAAGCACTATGTAGGAAATGGATGTCAGTTAAACAGGAAAAGAAATGCAGATATTGTGAATCAAAGTTACATTCTATGTACATGTATATATATATATATATATATATATATATATATATATATATAGCGATAGTAATGTCACAACAGAGGAATGCATTAAATGCCAATCTTGATTTTAATGAAAAATCAAGATTGATTTAATGCATTCCTCTGTTGTGACATTATCATTGCTATTTCTAGTACTGCCAATGCGCGGAACAACTACAATATATATATATATATATATATATATATATATATATATATATATATATAAAGATATAGATATATAATTACAGTATGACTTTGTAATTTGTTCAGAGATGTTGTCATGACATCTAAATCCCTTTTACATGTTTTATGCGAATCTAATCTAGGCAAGCTGAAGTAAAGGAAGAGAATACTCTGGATGAAAGTTGATACATGATTAATCGTTGATTTCAAAACATGTATTGTATTTTTTTTTTCTTTGCTGAAAGAATTTCTCTTTATAGCAATTAACCAAATGCGAAAAATAAATGACGGGGATTCTTTCCGTAAATGCAAGCGTCACACTCTCTCGAAGTTGACCAAAGATGGATACGTGGTTTAACTCTTAATGTGCCATGCTGGAAACCCCCTTTGTGCCACATTATTCTGAGACACTAACGGTTTCATGCTTTGAGAAAACATTCTGCTTTTCAAGTCTATAAAAACTTTTTTTTTAGATTTTTGTTGAGCTGGGGCAAATAGTGAGTAAAGTTGTAGAGAAAATGCCAAGCTTTCCACTGATGTATTACTGTATGACAAATCTATGATTGTTTTTCTTTCACATGACCAGTAGTTACATTACTGCAAAGGCATGACTTTTGCACACAAAACAATGACAGAAACTTAGAAATTACTCTCAAATCCAGTAGAGAACACCTGTTGATAGCCAATCACTACATGAAATCAGTGGCGTATCTAGGGGGGGGGGGGCAAGGGGGGCACGTGCCCCGGGCGCCACTCCTTGGAGGCGCAAAAAAAAACACGAAAAAAAAAACGAAGAAGAAGAAGAAAAAAAAAACGAAGAAGAAGAAGAAAAAAAAAAAGAAAAGAAGAAGAAAAAAGAAAAAGAAGAAGAAGAAGAAGAGGAAAAAAAAAAACTCGCCCGGAAGGGGGAGGGAGAATGGCGGGGGGCAGAAAACCAAATCAAAGAAGATAAAAACAAAACATGATGATGACGCGGACAAAATGATAATGTTAATTGTGTTCACACAAAAATTCTATATTCTGTGAGCTGAAATACAAACATTTTCGGCTCGCTCGCTGCGCTCGCTCGCCAAAATTTGTATAAAAAAGAAGGTAAGAACAAAACGTGATGATGACAAAATGGCAGTGTAATGTGTTCACACATGTCATTTTATATTTAGCAGGCAAAATGTTTCACGGAGCAGCGGCTGCAATTTCATTCGTTCTGAAGCGATCGCCCATTGGATCAAAAGAGGGCGTCAACGGTTTCGAACATACGGGGGGGGGGAGGGCGCAAAAAAACAATAACAAATCAAACAAGATAAGAACAAAACGTAATGATGACGCGGAAATATACAAATTTCGGCTCACTCGCTCGTACTAATTTAGAGTATTTTTTCAAGTCCTCAGTTTATTGGTATAAATCGTTATCTATAAGGCCGTCACTATATTTTGATTAGAATTGTAAGATTTAATAAGCAAAAAATGACAAGAGTTTCATGATTTGTAAGCTGAAATACAAAAATTTTCGGCTCTCTCGCTGCGCTCGCTCGCCAAAATTTGTATAAAAAAGAGAAGAAGATAAGAACAAAACGTGACGATGACGCGGACAAAATGATAATGTCTATTGTGTTCACTCATGTCATGTTATATTTAGCAGGAAAAATGTTACACGGAGCAGCGACTGCAATTTCATTCGTTCTGAAGCGATCGCCAATTGGATCAAAAGAGAACGCCAACGGTTTCGAACATACGGGGAAGGGGGGCGCAAGAAAAAAATAAAAAAGATAAGAAAAAAAAAACGTAATGATGACGCAGAAATATACAAATTTCGGCTCACTCGCTCGTACTAATTTAGAGTATTTTTTCAAGTCCTCAGTTTGTTGGTATAAATCGTTATATATAAGGTCGTCACTATAATTGTGAGATTTAATAAGCAAAAAATGACAAGAATTCCATGTTTTGTAAGCTGAAATACAAAAATTTTCGGCTCGCTCGCTGCGCTCGCTCGCCAAAATTTGAAGGGGTCGGTGCATTATAGTGCTAACCCACACAATGTTCATTTTTAGATAATCGCTTTTGAAAGTTTGAAAAAATCCATAAATCAGGTTAATGACTCGAGAAGGCCAATTTTTTCGTATATGAACCTTTACATACTCCAGATTGAATAGTGTCTTGGGGAAATTTGCTACCCTGATATTTTGGTGGATTCAAGAGGATTTCTCAAGTCACATTTTGAATTTGTGGCTTAGCACTTTATTGCAGCCAAATCCGTCGTGTATACAAATACTCTTTATTTTTTTGAAAACTCACAAAATATCAATATCTCTTCCCTAAGAATGGAAAATTAATGTAATATCTGAGTTTCTCTCCTTTGTGACGTGAAATTAAAATAAGATATACTTGTTTTTAACTATCTGTATTGTATAGTCTGTGTGAATTATGAAGACAAACTTTCCATATATTTCAGACGCACACACGCGCACAGAATCAATCATATACGCATAAAGACATCTTGAAATGTCAAGTGGATATTAAACAATTTCAACAATTCAAGTTTTAAAAGAAAAAGCATTCAGTGTCATACAAAATAATAATATGATTTGTTGGGGGGGGGGGGAGGGGTTATATCTCATTGAGGATTTTACATCTTCCGTGTACCTAAAAGCAGGGAAAGAGTCCCTTCTTCAGCATTATGCATATAACGCATTTTAAATTTAGGGTATCTAGATCAGAGAAAATAAAGTAAAATGGTACATATCAACGTAATTCCAGAGATTATCATGTCTTTTGTTAAAGGGAATAAAATACCATAAAGTAGACATTAAGGCCTTGTTTAGCTAGATTGGTTTTCTTGTTTAGGGTATCAAAATCACCAATAGTGCTCTAAAGTCCTTCTTTGTGTGACAACGAATTTACCAAAAAAACAAATAGTGTTGCATGAGAATTATGACTGTACATGCCTCAATGAATCCTCCTCCATGTTCGTTGGTAAATGCAGGCTGTGTGAAATTATGCAGGAAAGTTCTTATCATAAAATGAATGACTAACTCTTAACTCTTCATGTGCCACGTTCGCACGTCCGACTCACTCGACGGCGTGCCAACTTCGCATATTCTGCTCAACAAACAAAGCCACCAAAACCGATCGATAAATCGCTAATCCCGCGGTACAATCAAAGCGTTTCTCGCACTTTTGTTCCTCTCACATACGGCTTGCATTCTATGTGGTGAATGACTATCAAGCGGTGTTCCCAACTAGATTTTGCATGTACACTTTAAGTTTCTGTCACTATTTTACGTGCAAAAGTCATTCCTTTACAGTAATGTAGCAACTGGTAATTCAAAAGAAAAATTGGAAATAGAATTGTTATACATTGTATATGGGAAGCAAAGTTTGGCATTCCTCTTTAAGTTTGCTCACTATTATGTCCAGCTTAACAGAAATTTGTAGAAGTTATACAGATTGGAAAAACAGAATTCCTTCTCTAAGCATGACTTATCTTCGTGTCTCAGAATAACGTGGCACACAGGGTGTTTCCACCATGGCACATAAAGAGTTAATGGCCAAAAATCCATGAAAAGAACATTTTTAAAAATTGGGAAAATATCTCTTTGGAAGTCTGAACACTTATAGATTTCGTATATTTGGACAGACCATACATGCTGAAATCCAATGTGCCAAATAAGACCAGAATAGTCTACGTATTATACCAAGTTGGTGTGTTTATACACATACATTTTACCCCATATGCACGTTTTCAGACTACATTTGGATAATGAAGATCATTTAGGAACAAGAAAAAAAATTCTCATGTCAAAGCTGTTACGGTGACAAAACATACACGAAAAAGTGAAAAATCTATATGCTTTCAATAGTTTTATCAATCACAAATCTCCAAATTAATTTGAAGGAAACTTTCTTTTTTGTAAATTAATCTTGAAAACAACCCTGTGAAAAAAAAAATAACTCTGAAATTTGTTACAGAATGCAGCAAATACATTTTCTTTCCAACATGGAGACTTCTTCATAAAAATGCATGATAAATACCGAGTTTAAAGGGTAAATTCAGTAGTGGAAAAAAGGGAGCTATTGACTCAAAATTAAATTACGTTAAAAAAACACTATACTATCAGCATTGATGCTTTAAATTCCGCTTTGATTGCTTTCAATGTTTATTGATTTAAATTGAGAAACCGTATAGAGGTATCAGCCACGTAGAACTATGAATTTTATACGACAGCGTTAGATTTGAAAAATAATGTTTGCAGTTCTATCATAAATGTAACATCCTTTCAAAGGATGTTAAACATGTGAGTATCGTGTCTCGGTTATGTAAGAAACAACAGGGAAGCACAGCTGTGCAGGATTTTTTTTTTTTTTTTTTGCGGAAAATTTGAGGTAAATTGATCGATATTAAAAATGCATTTTGTTTTCATCCATTTTCTACTGTTTATAGCTAATCCCACTAAATATGGCTGTGAAAGCATAGCAAAATTGCATTTTATTCAAAAGAAGTTACAAATTAATCCATGACAATTTCAAATGTTGTTTCACTAGTGATCTAACTCTGTAAGAATTACTAACAGATAAGGCACATGTCCAAACATCCAGCTATTCGTACATTTTTTTTTACCCATATGAACGTTTTCAGATCACACTTGCATCGGGAAAAAAAATCATAAATTTAGAGACAATACACTTATTATAATACGCCATTTTGATGGAAAAAAAAACACACATAACAAATAAAGATTTATATTTTGAATATATTTCATCAGTTATTTAACTACTTATTAATTTTGAGGAAGTTTTCCTTTTGAAGCGAAATGTCAGCATGAATAAAGTGCTAACCCGCTAATGAAACTTTAAGGTGCTGGGACAGACCATGAATGTTGATTAATTTTCTTATAGGTCATAATGCACAATGCTAAAATACTTCTAAAACCAGTGATTGTGGTATTTTCCTGATAAGTTCAACAAAAAAAAAAAAAAAAAAAAACTGGTGAAAAATGTCGTGATCAGCAGAATTAGCATGAAAATAGTGCTATCCCCGACAGTACAAAAATTAAAAAATAATACTCATTAAATGCTTAAAATGTCATTAATGTTTATCTCATCTCCATTTTCATAACTGGAAGAAGAGTACAAGTTATGCTATGAATCAGAATCACTCATTTCTGTAGATGAAACAGTTTCCTCACTGTTCAGATTTAGATATTTTTATGACACCCTTCTGTCTGCTACCATGGAGGTCGCCATCTTGAAAAGTGTGGCTTGGCATTATATTCCTGCCTATAAGATGTGATTAATTTTCGGGGCAAAAAGATGCCTGCATTAAAAACCCATTTATTGCATAAATTTCAAGATGACATTTTTAGGGATTATAGAGCAGTGATTCAGGATGGTGTAAATGCATGTAACTCATTTTTCACCAAAGTGTGGGTTAACACTATAATGCACCGACCCCTTCATTTATATAAAAAAATATAAGAACAATACGAGATGATGACGAGGACATTTAAAAATTTCAGCTCACTCGCGCGCACTAATTTAGAGTATTTTTTTAAGTCCTCAGTTTTTTTTTTTTTTTGGTATAAATCGATATCTGTAAGGCTGTCACTATATCTTGATTAGAATTGTAAGATTTGGTAAGCAAAAAATGACAAAAATTCCATGTTTTGTAAGCTGAAATAAAAAAATTTTCGGCTCGCTCGCTGCGCTCGCCCCCCAAAATCTATCAAAATTCATTACATTTCAATCACCCTCAAAAAGATCCCTTTTAAGTGCTTGAAAAAGCATCATGTGGACTTTGTTTAAAGTCCCTACCGGGATGGGGTAAGGGTTGAACACTTTTTTCAGAAATTAGGGGCGCAATTTTCGTGCTTGCCCCGTGCGCCGTTTTCCCTAGATACGCCACTGCATGAAATGCAAGCTATATGTGAAAGGAACGGAAGCGTGGGAAACGCTTTCATTGTACTGCGGCATTTGGCACAATTTATCGATCGGATTAGGCGGATTAGTGAGTTTGAGCAGAATATGCGAAGTTGGCACGCCGTCAACTGAGTCGGACGTGCGAACGTGGCACATAAAGTGTTAAAAAAAAAACATTGCTCAAATTCGGCTGTAATCTAATGAACATCGGTATGTTTGTTAGGGCATCTTATCAAAAGTCATCGTATAACCATCGGCGGAGTTTCTCTGGCGACTTACAAAGTATCGTCATTATTTTTTGCACGTGATCGGCGGTTTTTGTCACGTTCGGGTCGAAACTTACACGCGAAATTGAAAATTTCCGATTCGTATCGTCATCTTACTTCGGTTTTTATGCCAGTTTGGTTACAACCTATACAGTGACGCCAAAAATGAATATTCCAGGATGTCTCACCGTTGGTGTACTTGTCGTTGCTATCACAAACCCTACCACGGAGAAGCGTAAGTCAATATCCAGGCTGGGGTCGAGAAATCTCCGACTCATCTACACAGACATAGTAAGATCATTATAAACAAATAATTCAGAGGAGATTTAAAGAAGGATTGATCGTTCACGTCATCTGCGATTAATTGATTGCTTCGAGAATATAAGATAATTTTTGTTACTCATTCTTGGAGTTTTGCACACATATATTTTTGTAGTATTGCTTCTGCAAATACATGCAATAATAACAGTAATGTCAATAACTATGATAATAATAATGATAATATATACAATAATTACATTGTTAATCATAGTAACCAAGTCCATGGCTTGTTGCGCGAAGTGGCTTTTTTTTCAATATAACAAGGCCTGACGTACTCGGCTAACTCGCCTACTACCCTCTTAATTCGTTCAAAACACCTGACATAGTTGATAGTGTCATGATATGACATGTTTTGTATTTGTCACGTAATAATTTGTCTCATTGTACTACTGTTTATTATGTAGTTCATGTAAGAAATTGATGTTATCGCAATGGTTACAAAAGAAGTGCAGCTTTTAAGACAAAAGCGTGCATCAAAATAACCATATAAGGAGATTTTGCGGTGCACAATAAAAGTAAAAGAGAGTGATTTGGAATTTAAATGTTTTGGGGATGAGTAAACCCTACATGACGTCAAAATAGGAGGAAAGGGTTTCCCTGGTAGTATGCCTCATACTATCTGGTATGTGGACGTCATTCACGACGTCAAACACAAGTTTCTACACTGTAAAATCATCGGTGTTAGATTTAACAAAATGGGTGTTAAATCTAACACCGATCAAACATCAATAGAGGATCACACCCACAGGTGTAGAAAATGTATTGTGACGGTGTTAAAAAGTGTTCACCTGGCACTTCGTGGTGTTAATTTGATACTGTGGCTGGTGATATTTTTGACACTGCGCTAGAGTTGATTCCATAATGACACCGCATGGTGTTGATTTGATATTGGTGGTGTTAATTTCAATGGTATAACACCGGTCCAGCTTCAATAGGGGACCACACCAACTGGTGTTACTGTGGTGTAAATGTGTTTACACATTTTTTAAAAATCAAGTACTTTGTCGGAAAATTCTTTATCGTCTTGTTGAAGTTCAAAATTAACAAGAAGTGCAGTAACTAAGAAATTATTCAAAAAACAATTTTAGATTTTGAAATGACACCCGGAGGTGTTAATCTAGCACCGTGAATGAGCACCGGAAATTTAACACCAGCTCGGTGTTTCATAATTAACACCGGACTTTTTGCAGTGTACCTAGGTCAAAACAGGACCACTTCAAAGAATTTTGGTTTCCGTGGACAGAAAGTGATGACGTCAAGCAGAGGCTTGACCAATGCAAAAAGAGATACTCAGGAAAGTTTTGACAGACAGAAAACGCCAACCAATAAGAAAAAGGGGCAGGACTTCTATGAAAATTTTTTTAGGAAGTCACTTCATTTAATTAATTTTACATGGAGACACATAGTCCAACAAATGTATAAATGTGCAATGTTTAGGCACAAAATTCAGATGCCATTATATGCGGAAAACTCAGGACCAGGCTACGGTACTTCGAGATTGCGAAGTTAGAGAGTAGCAGAGTGTTATTTGGAATCAGTGTGATTCAGGGACTGTTGCATATCGGCTAGGACAGCCTGACCGTCCAGAAGAGAATCTAGAAGGATTCGAGTTTAAACACCAACAACTGTTGTAAGTACCTGACCATTTCATTGAAAGTTGTTTGTACATTATAATAAGTTTGTAGGTAATTCCCGATATAGCATTGTATGTGTGATGTTTGTATGTCAACCCGAATTTTAATTGCATCGTGAAAGAAATGGAGAATTAGAACAACGCTTAGATTTTAATGGGCTGATTAATCACCCCTATTCAACATTGAAAGATAATGATCCATTGTGAAACATTATTATGGAAATTATGTGTGGCAAATCAATGTTAATATGATGGAATATATAATTATATGTTTTGTTGAAGTTATATGAATAGAATCAGAAATAACCAAAGACCTTAAATTATAAGGGAGGCACCATGTTATTAAATTAACAGGGTGTTTAGGGTTCCAGCGAGGACCAAGTTTAGGGTTCCAGAGAGAGCCACAGTTTGGGGTTCCAGAGAGGACCAGCAGTTGGGGAAGCCAACGATCAGAAAAGGGAGACGACCCGCTACTTCAGGCAGGGCATCGTCGACAGCCTAGAGCAACCAAGCACGGGAGCTTCTAGAATAAACCAACGAGCAGAGCAACCAAGCTCAAGATCAAGTGGAATTGGAAATCTGTACTCAAGTTTGTTTCATGTTATTATTGTAAACCATCACAACTTTGAGACCAGCATAATAAATCTCATTGATTATTATATTGTAAGAATACTGCGTGATTGGCTACTTATTTCGAGGCACATGAGTTGCACAAGTCGAAAGAGTTGATTGAATGAATGGTCTGCTAACAATCTGCTGCGTTTAGAGAAAGTCAACCTTTGACTATAGAAAAGATCCCAGTCGCAGGGAGGACTTTCGTTCCCCACATTGAGAGGAAAGTCCCCTGTGATAGATAGGGCGTTAATTGATGAGGTTCAAATTGTAATTATGTATTACATCCTGTGGGTATGTGTGTAATGGATCACTGTCTATATTCTGACATCTTTGAATACTTCCACACAGAAAATTGTAGATATGACAGCACTCACAACAAGCCAAGATAACCAAAAGAAAAAAATATGAAAAAACAAACAAACTGCGATCAGATTTGTGAATCCAACCCCAATGAATGACCACTGTGTAACTCTCGATATAGAAAGATTATCTAAGACTAATTTTAAGACATGTTGCAAGTAGTACTTCATGGGCAACGAATGAAATAGAAAATAAGACACTGAAACAGTATAAATATTTTTTCACCCATTTGTCGTAAGGACATAATGATGAGAGAATGGCAAAGTCACCTGCTTGAGATGTATTTGAATAATATCAATGATTTATTAATAAACCTTGCATAAGCCTATGTTTTAGATATATGTGACCGTGCATCACAAAATGAACAAAAAGTCGCAGACACTGAATTATGTGAGCTAAAAAAATAGGTGTAATAGGTCAACCTTTCCAATCTTGATCTCTTCATATTTTCTGAGAGAGACAGTCTTCTTCTACATTATGCCAATCTGTAGGATCATAAAACAAAAAGGAAATTTGTTTTTTTAGCAGTTTTTCTGGAACACTTTTTAGTAGAATAGTGTGATAAGGTGTCTCTCAAAGAATCCTCTTTTCATTTCTTAAGAACCCTGTATACGCTCATCATTTCTACTCCAACAACCTTAGAAGGGATAATGCTAATGCTTTGAAAGTTGGCATTGATCATCAATAGAATATGTAAATCAAGCACGCACAATTTCAGTTTAATCTGATAATCCCTTCACTGTTGTTCCTCTGATGGTTATCATCCTGTTGTTTGTTTCATTCATAGCACATCTTGGACGACTTGGTCTAGATCAAGCGCTTGAATATACCCTGTTCTTCAGAACCTGTTTGCTCAGTTCATTTTAATCCAGAGTGCGTGCTTTCTTTCCAATATTTAGAGTCCATATGGATTGACATATAAATTCTTTTAAATTTTAGAGTCTATTCTTTCAGAATCTGACTAAAACTCCATATTTGGCGACTTTTTGTTGGTTTTGTGGTGCAGGGTAACTTATGTATATCATTATGACCGTGCATCACAAATCCAACAGAAAGTCGCACCCCTGATTTTACGTGATGTGTCCAAAAAGTGAAATTTGCCAACCAAGTCGATCATAAGTTTTTCATCAAATCTTCTACATCATTATTAACATTTGGGTCATAAAATGAACGGGAAATTGTGTTTTTAGCAGTTTTGTTTGTTTGTTTGTTTGTTTGTTTTTACATCGCGTTTTGTAGAGTGGTGTGATCAGGTAGAGGTCCTCTTCATTCTTGAAATCCTTTGCACACCTTTCGCTTTCAACTCTAATACCTTATGAAAGTTGGCATTTAATATGGACAGAATGTGTTGACAGACAATGCTCAACTTTAACTTAATCCCATAATCCCTTCATTGTTGTTCCTACGGTGGTTTACATTCTGTTTTTGTCCCATTCATATAGCACAGCCAGCACGGTTTGGTAAAGACTTATCATTTGAATAGACCCTGTACTTTACAACCTCTTCTCTCAGTTCACACTTTTCCAGACTGCGTGCTTTCATTAAAATATTTCAATAGGTTAGAAGAGTTCATGTGTATTCATGTCATTATATTCACATCATTTTCACATCATCTTAAAGCTTAGAGTCTGCTCTTTAAGAATCTGCCCTTAGCTAGAAATTCATGTTTGACGACTTTTTGTTGATAAAGGGATATATAATTTTTATATCAAATTTTGGCTCCTGAAGAACGTGGAGGCCAGCGAAAATTCGAGGCTAATTAACTCATTCTTTATTGGCGAAATAATGCATTACTAGTTATTGATTCTTTGTTATATTTGAGCCAACATGTAAATTTTCAACATGTTTGGACCTAGACTAATATATAATTATGAAGAGTTTGTTTGCAAAAACCGCTAAGTCCATTTTTGAAGATTTTGAAGTACGGTCTTTGTCAAAAAGTACAAAATAATACCTTTCAAATGATATATTGGTCACTACATTATAAAGGTATATTTTTGAAGTTATGGTCAAAAGAAGCTAAAATTTTCTTATTATTCTCTTTATTTTTCTTGACCTTTAATCGTAAATATCTCCATTTGGCAAATATGGACTTTATCGGTTTTTGCAAACAAACTCTTCATATGTATACACATACTTTTCTCTTGCTTTCTCAGTGTTCTTTGTGACGTCTTATTTTGTGCGCTACTCGTGTATGTTTTGGACGCGCAAACACTGACGACGCATCTATTATTTTAAGAGACATACAAAATAAAATCTGCCATTGACTTGGCAAAAATTCGCCAAAACTACATCTTTCACGGAATTTTCATATGAACTACTGTTGTTAATCAATACTTTCTTGGACTCCGAGCAAAAACCTATTGTTATTAGTCATTTATATATATATATATATATATATATATATATATATATATATATATATTTCCAATTTTTTGAAGGGTATGTATATATATATATATATATATATATATACACACCCTTCAAAAAATTGGAAATCTGACTTCAGTTGTAAATTTCTCCAGTTTGTAAGCACTTTAATAATACATGTTTGACATTAATGGAAAGATTATTTAATTTTCTTTAATGATACCCTACTCATTATGATTATTTTATCAAGTAAACGACTGTACTCAAAAGTGTCTGATAAGGTCTGCATTGAAAAGTTGCAAAATGAACAAGAACGGGCCTTAAGCCGTGGTCACAACTCGCCGTACTTGCAAGTGCGTGCTGTCTACTTGCAAAACTGTAGGCAAAATTTGGGGATCCGTACGTAGTTAAGCTATGGTCACAACCCCCAAAATTAGCCTGCTCGGCGACCGGTGGGCGAGTTTTTAGCTAAAACCGGTCAGAGAACGACCGGTGACCGACCAGTGACCGACCAGGCGCCGCTGATATTTATGGCATCGGTCGGTCGCCGCTGAAGTTTTAACACGGAGTTAAAATTTCAGCGGCGACCGACCAGTTTTCACTCGCTGCCCAAAATACGCTCGGTGTCCGAGCAGGAACCGCCCAGGTACTGACCTAATTGAGCGGTCGCTGCCGAGCAATTTAGGAAACAAAAATAATAGAGACAAAAATGACAAGAGCACAGAAGAAAACCAAAAGAATAGATCAAGCGGTCGCCGTCGAGCGATTTTGGGACTAAAAATTTTAAGATAAAAATGACAGAGGCACTGAAGGAAATCAGGGCCTAGATGGAGAAGATAATAATCTAGCGCAATGTGGAAGAAGCAGGGGGAGGGATAAGAGGCAAAGAAACCCCACCAACATATCAGCATCTCAACATCTCGGCAACCAACATGAGGGACATTGAAGTCAGAGGCAACCACTTCGGGGCAAAAGAGATGAAAGCTAAAAGTTAGTGTCGATATATGTTGACGTAGTAAAATATGGTTTGGTTACCTTATCATTCATTAAATGCCTATTGATCGAAGAAGAAATGAATAACAAGAGATGGGGAAAATTAAAATATGAAATCAAACAGGAATAGAAAATACTGTAAAATATAGAAGCAAAAAAGATATTTTGGAAAATTCTAATCTATTCTAATCTTTGTTCCATCTTGGGTGTTCCTCCCTTTTGTTTTATTTCCTAATTTCTAGTTATCTGTGGTATCACATGGCGGAGTTTTGTTAGTTGATAATTTAACTATTAGATGTTTTGCCTCAAGTTTTCTCTTAATTAATTAATTAATTAACACATCACAAATCACATAGGAACATTAATAAACACAGGTAGCTCGTGAGAAATTTCCGGCAGAGATCGGCGGGTGGCCGCCGGTACGCCTACGGGTCACCGGTAGATGACCTATCGATCACCCGTCGGTCGCTGAGCAATTTCATAAAAATCGGCCGGTGGCCGGTGGCCGGTGGGAGATCGTCCAGTTGCCGATGAGACATCGCTCGGTGACTGCTCGGACTCTGCTCGTTGCAGATCCCCACATTTCGCCAAAATTTTACTGAAAATCGATCGGTGACCGACGGGAAATCGACAGGGCACTGCTCGGTCATCGCTAGGATCTTATAGCCTGCTCAGCATCTCAAAAAACTGCTGGGCGGTGCCAAAATTTCAGCAGCGACCGAGCAGGCTACAAATCGGTCGGTCGCCTCTCTGACTTGTGACCGTAGCCTAATATAGGCCTACCCCTAACATTTGACAGAAAAAAAAAAATCATCGCACTTGCACGCACTTAAAACATGCGAGAGAGTAGGGATATCGTACGTGAGCAGCACGTGTAATTACAGCCTCCGCAAGAGAACGTGGCAATCGCACGCAGATCGTAAGTTGTAAGCACGTACAACTCACTTACCACGTGCACAACGTACGATGCACGTAACCCCTCATGGCCAGGTGTGGCGTGCGGGCCACGTAGTTACACCTTGTGCAACCGTGCAATCACTCCCTCCCCACGTTTTCAGAAAAAAACAAAACAAAACAAAAACGTGAATGCCGTGGTGTCCGCCAAGAATGTACGGACTTAAAGCCCGCACGGCGAGTTGTGACCATGGCATTATGAATGAGAATGGTCGAAAAGAGTTAATAGAGAACATGTTAGTTTGTGTTATGTCTTTTGTTTTTAACTGGTCAGCCATTGTTTTCAACTGGTCAGCCATGAAGGCAAATTGCAGTAGACATCTTAACTTTACATTCAAGTTTTCCGTGGTACAATGCCAGGCAATTGTGATAGTTTATTAAGTTTTATGGTTGTACATCATGCCACGTGTAAGCATTGTTCAAAGAGCCCGTGCCAAAGTGCAAATTAAAGTTTAGATGCTGCAAAAAGATGACAATGCAAGACCACAGATAGCGAGACTTGTGCTCAACTTTCGAGAGAGAGAGAGAGAGAGAGAGAGAGAGCATCACTAGAATGGACTGGTCTGCATGCAGCCCCGACCTTAACCCCTAGAACATCTTTGGGATCAACTTGGCCGAGCTGTGTGAAAGAGGGTCACAAATTTTAATGCAGCGACATGGCAGGACTCAGTCAGATCATGGAGTTTTTGGTAGCTCCATGGTCAGATACTGATTGACGAGTGAAACACCATTCCTCGGCAGGGAATCACGAAGATAATCAATAGCATGAGGACACGATGCCAGGCAAGCACTTGGGTTGTCCAGCAGATACTGAGCCTAGATCATGTTCATTGACAATTATGAAGACAAAGTTAACATGAATAAAATAAAGTAAAGACAAAATAACGTCAAAATGAAGGCAAAATAAAGATGAAACTCCAATAAAATCAGGACCATGCCATTTCATTTCTTTATGTCTTTGTTGCGGTTAATGTGGCGAGGTTCTGTGAGACAAAATGGTTTGAGTCATGATCGTTTCTGTGTGTGTGTGTGTTTTGTGTGTTTGTGTGTTTGTTTATCTGTTTGGCTAAATGCATACATGTTTCTCTCCATAAAAATGCTGATGTGAATACAGTAAATGAGCACCAAAGAAACAATGGGAAACTCACTCATAACGAGGAAACTCGATTAGGGACGTCAAAAATTGGGCAATTTTGCAACTTTTGAATTCCGACTTTACCTCATATTTATACGCACTGCACCCCCATATAAACGATAATCATAACAAATATGGCATAATTTTAAAGAGAATTAAACAATCGTTTTGTGGTACTAAGCACAAATAAATTATTTCTAAGGAAAAATGAGAAGTGTTTGATCAAACTCAGATTTCAAAACTTTTTTGAAGGGTTCATATATATATATATTTATATAATGTCTATGCACTACCTATAATTTAAGTAAACGCAGATTTGACTGAACTCAATAATTCTTACAACAAGTCTTTTGAATGGGTCTTAAAAAAAAAAAAAAAAAACATTGAGGACAAGTCCCGAGTATACACGGACAGGGGTCTATGTGTTGTAGTAAAATCAGCCCATCATCAACGGGTTTGACGAAACACTTTTGTCCTCTCTTTTCCTTCAGACTCACAATGTTCATGATGGTCATGGCGTAACTCTCCGTCTCTTCCCCGAAGTCCTGGTAGACCACGCTGTCTACGAGGTAGAAGACCTCGATGAATTTTCTGCCAAGGTAGGGGCCGTCATACAATGTTTCATCCCCCGGCACAGTATTGACACTCTCCCCTTCTCCGGTATTTCCCTCCAAAGTCGTTCCTTGTATTATAAGCATTAGAAAAACAAATAAAAAGCTGATAGTCGTCTTGAATCTGATAGTATTTGATAAAAAAAAAAAGATTGTATAGCTTCGAGTCAAAAGAAAAGAAAAGCGTTTAACGAGTATTTTGTTTATTTGTTGGTTTGTTGGTTTGTTTGTCGTTTTGTTTTGTTTTTATTTGTCCCTTCATGTGTAGAGTGTGAATGGGTACATAGTATGCTTCTTCCCATTTCAATAATCATGTTGATATTATGTGTACAGACTCGTTATCATTCTTATGTGTTGTTTGATTGAACCACCACTTGAATGTATGTACCTTTATATGACATTGTGTAATTCAGGTTTCAAATGCTCAATGTTTTTTGTTTTTTTTCATAAAAATAAATTAATAGAAAACTGTGTAGCAGTTTAATTTTTAAATATTGTACAATAAAATTGGTCGACGGTGCAGGCTGGAATAAAAAAAAGTAAAATGAATAACTGAAATTATAAAAGTTGTAGGAAATGATACATCGATAAATTTATGTTTGGTGTAGCTCCCATTTCAACAAATTAATTTTCCAATTCCCCAAAGAACGTTTGGTTAAAATTCGTTATTAAGTTTTCAAGAAGAAACTAAAAATCAAAAGGTTTTACAATATGAGTAATGGACGACATATTACGATGAACATTATTGTTTATTCAAATTTATACTCATCGCCCTGTGGAATCAACGCTCC
Source organism: Diadema setosum (assembly GCF_964275005.1). NCBI lineage: Eukaryota > Metazoa > Echinodermata > Echinoidea > Diadematoida > Diadematidae > Diadema > Diadema setosum. Next base: position 17,648,826 of record NC_092687.1, on the reverse strand, counting down.
GGGTTAACCCGTTCCCCTTTAAAGGGACATTCCAGACGATTTTCATAATTTCACATCATGTAGTGCATAAATCGACAACTCCATGTATAGATTTGTGGAATTTATTGTGGTTTTTTAGCAGAGAAACAATACTTTTAGAAACCTTAAACAAATTACACTGAACAAGGATGATGACATAGGAGGTTCACATATTTCAGAAATGTAGCAGTGTAAATTCATTACAATAAAGCTTGCTTGCGAGTTCAACTTTGTATAATCTATGCATGCCTTCTTCTTTTGTTCTGCTTCCATGCGCCCCAATTCATGCATTTTTATGGTGACTCTGCCATGTCATCATCCTTGTTCATTGCAATTTGTTCTAAATTCTGAAAATATTCTTATTCTTCATCCCAATTATCACAAATTCTGAAACTCTGTCCTCAGTATAACTAATTTATAGTTGTTCAAATGTAAAAATCTGAAAATCATCCGGAGGTCTCCTTTAACAAGATGGAAACCCTATTGGCTCTTTCGTGTAAAAGCTAGCCCTGAATATAACGACACTATCACGCACGTGTGGCATCGGTATAGCATTCCTTTACCAATATATAAATGATAACCCTGCAAATTTCTCATCTACGAAACCATAGTTGACTGTTTTTGTCTTTCAAAAGTTAGGGCGATCAGTTTGCTCAGTCGTTAGCGCGTCTGCATCACGAGCCAAAAGACCCGATTTCGATTCCCGAGTCCCACTGAGCAATATTGTGTGAAATCATACCCTCCCTTTTTAAAGAGGCAAAGACATTGTATCCCCTCAGATAGGACATAAAACAAGGGGTCCTGTGTGTGAGACAATAAGAACTCATGCACGTAAAAAATCCCGCTTCATTTATTCATCGCTATGAGCAGGGTGAAGTGGTTCCTCCTAAACATCCAACTTTTCCCCATGGAAGACCCGTCATTGCAGCTGATTATGAGCTATCCAGCCAACTTCTTAGATGGAAATGAAACCACAATATCCCTTCTTTCTTATTCAGTACACAAGATATTTCTTTTGAAAATTACAGCTACGTGCTTTAAAGGATTGTTCAGTACCGGATACAGGACATCGAACAGCCTCCTCATGTTCGCTGATCGCCTCTCGCTTGTAAATGAGATGAGGATGTGACGTCAACGATGGACTTCTCTGTACTCTTTGGGCGTGGTCACTTTTGAGAGGTTCGACATACAGCACATCATCCTTGAGTGTCAGCATTCCACGCTGAAATAAATAAATAAATATATATATATATATATTTATTTATTTATTTATATTTATAATATGACTCGGCAAAAATGGTAAGTCTCCCCGAAGATTTTTTGATATACCTCAAAAAGTATTTTACGGATTTGCATAATTCAAACGGGAATGGATAGGGAAATTCATTACTCATAACAGCAATGGCATATCATTGCCACCAGATACCATTATTGATGTAAAAAAAAAACAAAAAAAAACGCGTTTTATGTCAAAATGCATGGGAAAAAAAGTTGCACTTCAGGCTATATGAAGCATATTGGTATACATTTCCTATGTAAGTTAGCAAATGACCTTTTTAAATTGTGTAATTCTCTGGAATTTCTTCAGGTACAATGTGCTTCCCTATTAAACAGATGTTATGCATACTTTTTAAACAATAGCCTTTTCAATATGACAATGTTGGTAGAAGCCATGTGATTTATAATTCCAATTTGGGTTGATCACATTAATGTGCCAGATGGTCATTTTGCATCATGCGCTCAAGTTGTAGATCAGTTTGTTGAGGGAAATGGCATCGAACGTATGGAGTGGAATGCAAGATCCCCTGACTGTAATCCAGTAGGGAATCTTTGGTATATCATTAAGCGGAAAGCGAGCCAGAAGGTGAAAGATGACACTTCACTGCAATAATTTCAGCGCATCTTGCAGAGAGCATGGCCAACATTGAGCAGCGCCGAGTACAAACTTTATTAAACAGTATGAGGAAGAGATACCGGCTGGTCATTGAAGCGGATGGTGGACATGGTGGACATCAATTATCAAATTAATACTTTACTGTATGCTCATGAATAGAAAGAGATAGAGAAATATGCAATAAACCATGCTTCAGTGTTTAGAATTATGAGTGATTGTTTGATTATTTGTGTAAAAGTCATTGCAAATCACCAAAGTGCAACTTTTGTTTCCATGCGTTTTGACATAAAATGCATTTTTCACACCAATAATGATATCTGGTGACACTGATTTCTTTATCCATTTCCGTTTGAATTGTGAAAATCGGTAAAATACTTTTTGAGATATATCCAAAAATGCTAGTGGGGAACTTTTTTTGGTGAGTATATATATATATATATATATATATATATATATATATATGTGACCCTGCACCTCAAAACAAACAAAAAGTCGCCAGACATGAATTTTCAGTTAAGACCATCTGAAAGAGCAGACTTTAAGCTTTAAAATGATGTATAACTCAAATCAAATGGACTCTCCTAACCTATCTAAATATTGGAAAAAAAGCACAAACTCAGGAAAAGTGTGAACTGAGAAAAGAGGCTCTGAAGTACAGTGTCTATTTAAGGGCTTAATCTTTACCAAACCGTGCTGGCTGTGCGATGAATGGGACAAAAAACAGGAAGTAAACCACTAGAGTAACAACAATGAAGAGATTATCAGATCAAACTGAAATTAAGCATGCCTCATTAACACATTCTGTCCATAATTAATGCCAACTTTCAAAGCAGTATTACAGTAGCACTATCCTTTCAAAAGTTATTAGAGTTGAAAGTGAAGAGTGTGGACAAGGTTTTTCAGAAATGGAAAAGGGATTCTAAAGACACACCTAATCACACTATTCTACCAAAAATGTTAGAGATAAACTGCTAAAAAAACACACTTTCCTGCCCGTTTTATGATACCAAATTTGAGCATAATGTAAAAGAAGACCCGCTCTTTCAGAAAATATGAAAAAGTCAAGTTCGGCTAGGTTGACCCATTTTATTTTCAGTCCTCACGCAAAATCAGTGTGTGCGACTTTATGTTCGTTTTGAGGTGCACGGTCATATATATATATATATATATATATATATATATATATATATCTAAACCAGAACCTAACAACCAACGATAATAATGAGGACAATGCATACGGTGCATTTTGTAGGCCTTGATGTTATTGTTAAAAAAAAAGTAATTGATGTTGCATTGAATGTTTGACTTCCAAATCTTTCGCCAGCTTGTCAACAATAATAAATTCATGGCAGTTTTTTTTTCTTTTACAATTAGCATCACGTGCACCGCCAAACATACTTCATTAACGCAGAAGTGAAATTTTAAGAACGTCTTAATATGTGGTCCAAGGTCCACTTTTCTCCACGTGTTCAACGAGGGTATTGCTCATGCACGCAGAGTGAATCTGGGTGATAAGGGCAGGCGTATAGGTATGATCAAGATATAATAATCGAACTGCAAATACACTAATCTTGAAGATACTATCCCTACAGGCCCCGCCTTTCTCGCTGAGTTTAATTTTCCCCCTGCAGTCATGACTCATTCGTCGCCGTTTGTAAGGATAGGTGGCCTATTCTTCGAAGTAATATTTTATTGATACATTGCGTATCAAAAAAAAAAAATTATCCAAATTTGGAGGGCTACAATTTCATAATTGTCAGCTATGGTAAGGGCAATGTTAATTGTTAGGAAAGGGGATCTCTTCTTCTTCCACTGTTACCTAATCATACTGACAAATGACATGCATGACTGAGAACATTAACTTTAAAGACAACAATGACAAATTGCACATTTCCATGTTTGGATGTCACATGAAGGAACAATGAATGTCTCACTGAATGGATAAGATCTCTCAAGGAAGGGTTCCTCCTAACCCTTTATGGTCGATAACCTTCAGCATGGCCACGCTGTTCACTCCAACAACGGCTAGCCTATTATTCATTAATTTTTCTCTCTTAATATTCAAAACATGATTTGTTGCTGTGAGCTATGTGTTGAAAATGAACAGAGCAAAGAAAATGGACTGTGTGCATGGCCTTTGTGGGAGTGATCAAGTTATCTTACAGATGGCAAAGTTAAAGGTTGTTACTGTTTGAAGAAACCCTAAACACAAAACGTAAACACAAACCTGCGTTGTAAGCTGTAAGAGACTAACCAAAACTTTGCATGTCTTAAACAAGTACGGTTTATCTTGACTTTAATCTATTAATACCAATCCATTGCAGGTGCTGAAAGCTCCCGAGGAGTTATCGTGTGAGAGCGAGGTAGAGAAGTAGTGGCAGTCTCTGGTCCGTATCGGTTCTCGTCGGATAGAACCGTTTCCCTCAAGGTACTCGATCTCTAGACCTCGTCTCATAAGCCAGTCGTTTCGCTCGAGTTTCAAATGATGAAATTCATCGAAGGCCGTAAATGTGATTTCGTGCGTTCTCGGATAGTGTGCATGATGACCGAGACTACGCTTTGAAATCCCGGAAGGGTGGCTAGAAGCTGGCAAAATGATGTCATATTCTGTGTGGTTGAATATAAAATTGGAACAATCAATTACAATGAAACAAAGTTGCATTTGAAACAAAATGACCCACACTAGCTGTCAATTATTATTGATCCACATATATTTAAAAAATTATGCTTTCAATGTGATAAACTCTCAGCCATCTTGTAGATCAATGGTTAATATACACTTGAACAAGAATACGAAAATACTATGTTACCACTTATTTTTTTTTTTATTTATATGTTTTATTTAGAAATCACATAAAATTACAATATTTACAAATAATCATCAATCAGCAAACACGAGAAAAAGAAAAAAAAAGAAGAAAAAGTGACAAGAGCAATTCAGAAATAAAATAAAAAGAGAACCACCATGGTTCATCAATAAGTAGTAAGGTAAAGCTTCCTCAAAGACCCCCGTCTCATAACACACCCAGGGAGAAAGGCTCCCCCAGTGGGGTCCCCAGGTCTGAAAGAGGACCATACCCTCTTATTCAACGACAAAAGTCACACCTTATCCTACACAATCAAAATTTACTCATCTAATCATCCCTCAAAACTACACATTCTCAACTCATCTCGAGACATCTTTAGCATTGTAATTCAAACCACTACATAAAGCCTAAATCAGACCTGGAAATCCCTGACAGGAAAAGATTACATTACAGACTGTTAAAAAAAAAAAGAAAATTAGAGCCAAAAAAAAATCCAAAACCATTGAGCAATTAGTTCATGTCCAAGGCGCGCCAACAAAGCTGGAGAAAACATAAAGGCCAGACAGAGGGCCGGCAAATTCACTAACTACAATGTAGTACTACACATGGTTGTACTTTGTATCAGCGACAGATCATGGAGATTCCAATGAGCAAAATACAATGACAAGTATTCAGCATACCAATACACAATATGAAATAAACTTAATCCAAGGGGTATGAAACAATTTTAAAGTAACATTTAAACATATCATAAATCAAATCTCCATTTTTTGAAATGTAAAGTAAGCTTATTTCTTTTCTTAGCTAAATAATACTCTGTTTCTTTTTGCTTCTTAATGAAACTCTTAAAAAAATCAACAGTTGGTACTTCATTCCTAAATTTACAAATATAAAGGTAATATTTTACAACTAATACAAGGTATGTTAAAAACTGATCTGATAATAAACCAAATAATTTTTCAAAATTGGAGAGCTTAAAATTATTTATGTGGATTTCTATTATGTTTACTACATATCTCCAAATTGGTATAACCTTCTCACAATCGCAAAACAAATGAACCATAGTCTCTTCCATTTTCCCACAAAATGTACAGTTTGGTGAGTCTTTCCTTTTAATTTTATACAAAAAAGCATTCAAAGCTATGGATTTGTGAAAAACTTTAAAATAAAAAGAGCGTAACCTAGTATCAATAGTGCAAGTAAAATTAATCTTGTGTACATTATCCCAAATGATATCATCAGGGACTGTTATTTGACTTTTTCAATATTCATATCTTTTCTCAGGGACATGTAGCACATTTAATATTTTGTAAGCATGTCTGGGTACTTTTTTCTGGGCATTCAAATTAATAACCAAAGAATCACAAATATCTAAATTATTCAATGCAGTATCGTCCAACCATCCATTAGGAATATTCCTTAATAAGAAATTGAATTTTCTTCTGTCTGTATGGGGAATATCAAAATCTAAACTCAATTCTTCAAATAATTTATGACCAGGGAGGGGTGGGTTCAACAAGTCGGAAATTCCCAAAACATTTTTGTCGCACCAAGTTTCATAATAGAAATACTTTTTTGATTTTGAACGAATCAATCTATTAAACCACAGCACTTGACAAGACCCAATCTCAGAAAATTTAGAATCATAGGATTCTAAAGTGGCATATTCTCTATAAATATACCAAGTACGTAATGATTCAGCCACTTGAGAGTTTTGCAAAGATCGCAAAATTGTTTCTGGGGCATATGCTTTCCAAAGAATCTTGGGGTCTCTATGAAATTTCTCTAGGGCCAATAATTCAATAGATTTCCAGACAGACTCATAATTTTCATCTAACAAACATTTAACCCATGTCATTTTTTGAGCAAGTGCAAAAGCCCATGGATCAATCATTTTAAGACCACATTGAATATAGTCATTATACAAACATTTTCTTTGAACTCTATCCCTACCACCATTCCAAATAAACTTAAAAAAGAGACTATTCAAATCATTAAAACATTTTTGAGGGATTTTTATACTAAGCACAGAAAAAAGATAAATTAACTGTGGCAAAACAAGGGACTTTATTACGCATACTTTACCAATTAAAGAGAGATTCCTCATCCGCCAGCAGTTTATAGTCTGTGCCATTCTTTTTAACTTCTCTTTATAATTAAGATCAAATATCAAACCCAAATCCAAAGAAAAATTAACCCCCAAGGATTTAAAGTCAGAGGTTTTCCATGTGATTCCTTGATTTTTTCAAAGGAAAATCTTTACATCCCCTCTTTGACCCAATCCAAAGTGCCTCTGTTTTGGTTAAATTAATCTTACATCCAGAATATCTACCAAACCTATTCAAAATATCAAACAATACACCAAAAGAATCTCTAGTTCCATCTATAAAACATACAGAATCGTCAGCAAATAAAGAAATCTTCACTTCATGATTATTTATCTTTATCCCATTCAACTGCTCATTCTGTCTTATTAATAAGGCCATGACCTCAATAACAAACAAAAATAAATATGGAGATATGGGGCAGCCCTGAAAAATACCTCTTTGCATGGATATACGATTGGTTAAAAAACCATTGTTTAGAACGTAAGACTTCCGTTCAGAATATAATGTCTTTATCCACTCAATAAATGTATCTCCAAAATTAAACTGTTTTAATGTCTGAAAAAGGAAGTTATGATTAACACTATCAAATGCCTTTTCAATATCAAGTAAAACTATAGCTCCAGGAACTTCATTAACCTGAGTATACTCAATAATATCAAAAATTAATCGAACATTATGACTTACATTTCTGCCTTTTAAAAAAACAGACTGATCTGAATGAATGAGAGAGTGCATAAATATTTTAATACGTTCTGCGAGACATTTTGCTAATATTTTATAATCAACCGTCAATAGTGTAATGGGACGATAATTTTTTATCAACAATTGGTCCTTATCTTTTTTAGGAAGAAGAGTAATAACACCATTTCTCTGTGATACAGACATCATTCCATTTTGTAAAGAAAAATTATAAGAGTTCATCAACATGTCACTTATGTCAGGCCAAAATACTATGTAAAATTCAATAGGAAGTCCATCAAATCCAGGAGTTTTATTAATTTTCATCGATTTGATAACATCAAATATTTCTTGTTTAGATAAAGGTTTTTCCAAAATTTGTTTTTCATCATCAGTCAATTTTGGTATATTCAAATCATTGAACAAATCCTGACGTACATTTTCATCAGCCATATCTTGATGCTCAGGGTTGGAATACAGTTTATTATAAAAAGCATGTATTTCTTGCAAAATCTTGTCAGGGTCAGAAATCAAGTTTTCTTTTTCATCCTTCATTCTACTAATCGTTTTCTTTTGCCAAGATCTGTTTTCTAAATTACAAAAATACTTTGAATTTTTTTCTCCTTCTTCTAACCACCTTACCCGAGATCTTATAATCAAACCTTTAGTTTGAAAATCATAAATTTTATTCAAATTATCTTCTAATTTTTCTAAATCTAATAACAAATGTTTATTTTTTGAGACATCCTCACCTAACTGCGAGTTAATTTTATGAATTTCATTTATAAGATGTTCCTTTTCTTTATTCCTTTCTTTTTTTTCCTAGCAAAATACTCAATACTAGTTCCAGTTATAACACACTTCAGGGCATCCCATTGAGTATTAGGGTTACAATCAGACTCTTCATGAATTTGTTTGAATTCAATTATTTTTTCTTTAATCAATTTAATATAATCTGCATCATGGTGTAAATAATGACAATTAAGCTTCCAATAACCTCTACCCCTCGAAGGAAGATTATCATTAAAATGAATTGAGACTACTGAATGGTCCGACTGAATTCCTGGAGAAATTTTAGATTTAATACAGTTTCCAATGAAATTGCTTGACACCAAAACATAGTCCAATCTAGATAACACCTGAGGTGTCTTTTGGTGCCTAGTATACTGTCTTAGAGTTGGGTGAAAATGTCTCCAAACATCAATCAAATTATATTCTTCAATAATATCAGAAAATATATTACTAACCCTAACATTGGAATGTTGCTGACGAGTACCCTGATAATCTAAATGGCTTACTACCGCATTAGAATCTCCACCTATAATTAAAACAGAATTATCAAATTTATCAATTTCTGCAAAAACTTCTAATAAAAAATCTGGGTCATCTTTGTTTGGGGCATAAATATTTACTAATGTCACAGGTATATCATTCAGAACAGCGTTTAAAATTAAGAATCTACCATTAACGTCATAAATGCTGCATTTTCTTTAAAAACAACTGAGTTTCTTACTAGTATTGCTACACCCCGACTATTCGAAGAAAAACTTGCAAACCAACATTGTTCACCCCATTGGGATTTCCAAAACTTCTCATCATTTTTGGCAGAATGAGTTTCTTGTAGTAATATTATATCAGATTCAGTATTTCGCAAATAATGAAAAATCTTTCTTCTTTTTACAAAGTCTTGTAGACCCCTACAGTTGAAAGTACTTAATTTCACTACCATTGTTCTATAAACAAAAACACACAAAAGTACCACCCCGGATCACAGAAAAAACATAAAGTGCATTGGTTGAATGTCACACATATACATAAAACTAACCAGATTGTAATAATCTGAAGTATACAATGAAAAGTTGAATAAAAACACATCTTGTCACAGAAAAAAAAAACACACAATGAAAAATATGTATAAAAAAGAGAGAAAAAGAAAACAAATACGGTATTATCAAGGCAAAAAACTGAAGAGAGCAAGAGCACAAGAAGTCAAGACTTCAAATCAAGCAAAACAGTCTTGACAAGTGCAAAATCATGTAACCAAATGAACAAGTTTGGCACAGAACAAAAAAAAAACCAAATCAGCTGGAAAAATCAAAAGGTAAATACAGTATTGTCACATACATAGATCCAAAGTAATTACACTCCAGATTAAACCAAAAGAGCCTTACCATAAAAAACAAAACAAAATTATAACCTTTTATAATTACTGAAATTACAATTCTACATGTGGTATATATTAAACTTGAACTACATGGAAGAAAAAAAGGAGAAATCAAAAAAATGATACTAATACTAATACCCCAATCTCGACGAAGAATCGCCCTAGACATAACTTTAAAAATACATACTGTATAAGTAAATTAAAAAAAAATAACTTTGGATTTATGAGAATGCAATCTACACATACATAAAAGGAAAAATTATTCCTCATAGTAAGTACATACATGTAACTATTACACACTACTCCTGGAATTATCTGAAAAGTGAAAATGCAATTGCAATGACCACACGATATAGCAAATCAGTTCCCATCAATACAATTTTAACATGTACAGTGGTCTCCCATTATAATGAGCATTGGCACGAGGCCTCATCACAACAAGGCAATCACCGTAGACCCAAATTGCAATCCTCCATTGCACCGCATTATTTTGGAATGCTAACACAAGGTTTCACCACAACAAGCACACCTTCCTGGCCCAAAAGACCTCGCCACGAGAGTCCACTGTATCTTAATTAACTAAGCAGCGAATTAGACCCAAAAGTAGAAAAAAATATTTTGGAAAATATACTCGTGCCATGGCAACACAATAAAATACATACTAATGTACACTGTACAAGTATACAAATATGAAAAATAAAACGTACAACACTTATACAATACATGTATGTGGTTTTAAAACTTAACATCCATCTACTTTTCTACAAATACATGTCACATTGATCAAAAGATGAGAAAAACAATTAAAAACAAGTTAGAAAACTTTGGAACCAAAAATTGTAAACCAAAAAAGTTCTGCCATCAATAAGGAGTCACTAACCTACACAAAGTGTTTGAAGTGTATATACATGTCTCAAATTCGTAAAAGTCACAGCTTATTCTTTATTTTGATCATGAGAGATCATGTCCTCACTAAACAAAGACAAGCTTTCCTTCCTTACTCCTGTAAGCTAGTTTTGCTGGGTACAAGAAGAAGGGCTTCCTTCCCGTGTCTTTCAACTGCTTTAGTTGGTCCATTTTTTCCTTTCGCATCTGTAGAATGCGTCGTGAAAAGTCCTCTGACACGTAGATCTTGCTTCCTCTGAAGGAGCCCTCGGCTTTAAGCTTGGATATGCACGCTTTTCTCACCCTCTCCTTGGTCGCATACGACGAGAAAGCGACGTGGATAATTCTTGGCTTCGTATTCCCTGTACCACTCAGCTCGCGTACTGTAGGGGTGCGGTGACACCGTTCGATAGCATACTCATCCACACCAACAAAATCGGTAAGGAACGACTTCACGGTTTCATAGCAGTTCTCCCTGGGAACTTCTGGGATACCATGCAATACCAGATTACTCCGTCTTGCACGATTTTCTAGGTCATCGATCTTCAACAGCATGTCATCCTTCTCCTTCTTCAACTTTTTCACTTCCTCTGTAACTGTATCCAGCTGGATACAGCAAGCACTGATTTTCTCCTCGTTGGCATTCGTTTTTAGCGCTATTTCTTCGAGCCTGTTTATTATCAACGAGTCTATACGCTCCTCCAGCTTGTAGAATTTGTCTAGGAAGGAAGCGAACCAGTCCGGCGGGGGCGAGCTAGCTGCGTCGCCCGGCCCAGCGGGCTGCGACACCATCGGAGTGTCGTCAACTACGTCAACGGCGCTCGCTTTCTTCGGCGGAGCAAATTTTCCCTTTTCAGGGATATCAAGATGTCGTTTCATTGACATGATTGCAATCAAACTGTCCTACAAATGAATACTGACAATACTACTCACTGTATATAATCACCAAGACTTCTCTCCAGCAAATATTTGGTAAGATATAGCGAACTAAGTGAGAACCATGCTTTCAGAACAAAGGGTGAGAGCGCCCTCCCATGTTACCACTTATTTTTTTACCTGTAGCCTTGTATTTGTGTTTGTCTCTGTCTCTTTCAAGACTTTGTATTGAAATCCTCCCTTGATTTTAATAAAAACGCAGACAAAAAAAATGAAGGAAGCGTATTCACACCTGTGCATGAGTGAAACCACACCGAAATGCTGCTGTGCATGTACTTGACATGCGTACCTTGAGCTACTTCATCAAGAGAACGTACATACACGTATGATAAACTATCATATGAATGAACGCACACTAACGAGGCTACTAAAAGAGAAGACGGAAAGATCTAAACTAACCTTTTATTTTAGAGGTTTTCGAATACAGACGCAGTTCATCTTCTGTGAGCACATTTCGGAACTGTGCAGGACAAAGGAATACCAAAAATTGATTATTGTTGACACCGAAGAATTAGCAATTTCTCCGTTATTTGGCAATCACCATCGACGCCGATTGAATAAAAAATCGTTCAGAGAGAACATAACAACAAATTTCAAAATGTTCATATCTCTCGTCACCTCCAAAGGAAGAAATGGGTGTCCTTTAATAGGATCCGCATAACCCATGTAAGGATTTACGGCCCACCACCTCAATCTCTTGTCTTGAATTTAAGGATTGTCAGCCAGCCTGTCCCTGTACTTTTACCGACCACACTGAGCCGCTTGCTCTGCAAATCTGCCCCCTTAGTTAATATCCAGGCGGCCTCGACGGAATTAAAGACACAGCAGACGACGCCCTAGCCTGACTCAGTAAATCTTATAAACGGAGTCACTTATTATTCCGCTTGGCTTTTCTTCGAAAAGAGTTTTACTGGATGCATCTATATTTGCCTCTTCTCTGTCTAAAGTATAAAGAGAAGCTAGAATTCTGAAGTACAACCATGTCTATTTAAAGGGGCGGCTAAAGGTAGATAGTGAAACTTGCAAATTGTCTAGTTTAACAGTGGCTAGTTGGTTGCTCTTGATGTTTTACCTTTTTGTGACAGCTCGCAAATTGCAACTGCTGCTGCTGTTGACAAAACTAACCTTTGCTGTGCTAGTCGGTAATAAGGCTGGAGTCTTTTCTCTGCTGATTGGGTGGCAATATCTAAAAAGATTGTGTCACCACTCTCATCTTGATGGACTGAGAAACATCGGGCTTGGTAGCTAGATTCAGACCACGGTCAAGTTCGGACGGATAACTTAATACTAATAAAAAAAAAGGCAAGTTACGCTTAGCGCTTGGTAATAGATTTTCGTTAACAGAGATACTTACTTCTGAGAGTGAGTAGACGCCACTTACGGCGAGGAGGAGAGAGGTGATACCAAGCATTCTTCCAGTTCTCTCCATCATCGAGTTAACCCGTTCCTTACCGGAACCTGGTGGCCTCTGTAATGAGTCAATGGGGATTTAAGAATCCAGTATGGAAAGGATTAACTCTCCCTCTATCTTGTGAGAGGAAGGTGGTGACTAGTACGTTCTTCTGGAGCTGCATCAACCGGCGTTATAGTACAGTCAATGATGTGTTGACTCTTAGGTAGATAAACAAGTCAAAAACTTACTGTCTTGTGAAAGCCATTTACATGTAAGTAGTGAACAGATTTTAAGAATTCCTTAAGTAAACAAGGCAAGTGCGAAATTGTGTATCGCCCATTCGCGTACAAGAAATTAATATATTTTATAACTCCCAGAAGTTAATTGACCTGCTTATGACCTTTGACCTTGTGGTGACCTTCAACACCCCAAGGGACATTTACCATCCAAGTTTGGTCACAAACGGACAAAGGGATCAAAAGTAATGAGCCATAATCGAAACGCGCCATAAAGACATAACATTGGGCCCTAAAAATTTGTTGACCCCTTTCTGTGACCTTTGACCTTGTGACGACCTTCAACTCCCCAAGGGACATCTACCATCCACGTTTGGTCACAAACGGACATAGGGATCAAAAGTTATGAGCCACAATCAAAACGCACCCTAAAAACATAACATTGGGCCCTAAAAGTTTGTTGACCCCTGTCTGTGACCTTTGACCTTGTGACGACCTTCACCTCCCCAAGGGACATCTTCCATCCATGTTTGGTCACAAACGGACGAAGGGATCAAAAGTTATGAGCCATAAACGAAATGCGCCCTAAAAACTTAACATTGGGCCCTAAAAGTTCGTTGACCCGTCTGAGACCTTTGACCTTGTGGTTACCTTCAACTTCCCAAGAGACATCTACCATCACCCAAGTTTGATTGCCATTGTAGCAACATGTGCTGAGTTACGTGTGATAAGAGAGTCTTGCAAGTAAACTTTAACGTATGACCTCAAATGACCTTTGACCTTATCATGTGACCTCTTACGGCACCATAACATGAAGGTACCCCAAGTGCATCCATCACCCAAGTTTGATTGCCATTGTAGCAACATGTGTCGAGTTACGTGTGATAAGATAGTCTTGCAAGTAAACTTTAACGTATGACCTCAAATGAGTTTTGACCTTATCCTGTGACCTCCAACGGCACCATAACATGAAAGTACCAACTGTGCATCTATGACCCAAGTTAGGGTGTAATCCAAGCAACTTATGTGAAATTATTTGTCAAAAGAGAGTCTTGCAGGTAAACTTTAACATACAAAAGAGAGTCTTGCACATACTCTTTAATATATGACCTCAAATGACCTTTGACATGATCACATGACCTTCGACAACACCATAACATGAAGATACCCCTAGTGCTTCTATCGCCCAAGTTTGGCATCCATTGCTGTAACAGTTGCCAAGTTATGCATCATAAGAGAGTCTTGCAGGTAAACGTTAACATTTGCGACGGACGACGGACGGACGACGGACGGATGACATATGGATCCCTTAGTCTCGCCTTCACCTCCGGTGGGCGAGACAATAATGACCCCAAAAATGACAATAAATCTCGGGAAATCTGCACAGGATATGCTTAAAAAAATGCGAAAGGTAATACACAAAGTAAATGTGACCGTGCACCTCAAAACGAACATAAAGTCGCACACACTGATTTTGCCTGAGGACTGAAAATAAGTGAAATGGGTCAACCTAGCCGAACTTGACTTTTTCATATTTTCTGTAAGAGCGGGTCTTCTTTTATATTATGCTAAAATTTGGTATCATAAAACGGGCAGGAAAGTGTGTGTTTTAGCAGATTATCTCGAACATTTTTGGTAGAATAGTGTGATTAGGTGTTTCTTTAGAATCCCTTTTTCATTTCTGAAAAACTTTGTCCACACTCTTCACTTTCAACTCTAATAACTTTTGAAAGGATAGTGCTACTGCTTTGAAAGTTGGCATTGATTATGGACAGAATGTGTTAATGAGGGATTTTTAATTTCACTTTAATCTGATAATCCCTTCATTGTTGTTACTCTGGTGGTTTACTTCCTGTTTTTTGTCCCATTCATCGCACAGCCAGCACGGTTTGGTAAAGATTAAACGCTTGAATAGACACTGTACTTCAGAGTCTCTTTTCTCAGTTCACACTTTTCCTGAGTTTGTGCTTTCTTTCCAATATTTAGATAGGTTAGGAGAGTCCATTTGATTTGAGATATACATTATTTTAAAGCTTAAAATCTGCTCTTTCAGAATATGGTCTTAACTAAAATTTCATGTCTGGCGACTTTTTGTTTGTTTTGAGGTGCAGGGTCATAAATGCTCTTGGATTTGTCTGTGTACGAACACACGGCTTACTTACATGTCTAATGAAATACACATGCACATAAAAAGTCATTTAGTTGGCTCATTCCAGACCCGGGCTGTCCAAACTGGTGCAACCTTACCACTCCATAACAGTGTATGTTCTGATTTTGGAAAATGTGATATATTTGTGATTGAAAGCCGAATAAATGATAATAATAATGAATGAAATGTTGAGGTTAATCCATCTGACTTGTTTCTTATTCTCCATCTCTCTCTCTCTCTCCTTTCTCTCTCTCTCTCTCTCTGTTTAAGGATAGCTGTACTGCCATTTCTTATGATTTTACTTTGTTAACAGAATGACGAAGATAATGAAAAGAGAGTAAAATTCACAATTGGTTGAAACAGGTGACATAGATGTTAAAAAAAAAATCAGTGACTTTAGTGAATATGCAGATATTACGTAAGCCTAACCCAAACTCCTAACTCTAATCTTTACTCTGACCTTACCATAAACCAGTATTTAGGCGGGGGGGGGGGGGGGGGGGAGGTGAGGGGAGGGAATTGCCCTCAGGGGGTAATTGCCCGGATACGATATATGTCGACGATGATTTTATTTTGAAAGTAGTTTTAGCATGGACATTTTTACTTCTATCTAAGATATCTAAGTATTTATGTCACCATGCATCACAAAACCAACAAAAAATTGCACACACTGATTTTGAGTCAGAAATTTGCAAGAAATCATAAATCATGACCAAAGTGGATTTCTTCCATGTAGATATGTTAGAGAAAAATGTGATTATCACTTGAAATGATTGATCATACAAATTAGACGAATATTCCCGGACTTATATTATTAGCTGATATCGAAAAGGGGTTTGATAAAGTTAGAATGGATTGTTAGTTTTCCAGCATTGCATTTTTTTTTCTCATTTCGGACAAGAGTATGTAACATGGGTTGAAATATTAAACACAGATATAATGTCTTGCGTTGTAATTAACGGTCATGCTTCTGCATTCTTTCAATTCACCGCAACGTGATGGTCATCAAGGGTGTCTTTTAAGTCTATTACTGTACATTTTATGAAGTCAAATACTAGCAATATGGATTAGATAATTATGATTTCAACATAAAATGTATTAATGTTTATGGCTGCAATATTCTTATTACCGTTCACACCGAGGGTACACTTTTTTTTAAAAACCAATTTCCCTTTTTTGGTTGTTACGAATATAGGATCAATTCTCGCTATAGCCAATGACGTAAAAAGTACCCGGATGTTGATTTAAGCGTCATTTACGGTGCATTATGGGATAGTCCGGTAGCAAAATCACTTCCGTTCGTACGCGCGTGATACGTGACTAATGCTATTTACACACACAACCGACTGTATTCTACGTGTACTTCCGGCTTTCTTGACTTGAATTACAGCTTTAATATGACTTGAAATTTCTCCATTCCTAAGAAATTGCTGTTAATACGACTATTGGTTGTTGCTGCGAAGCTGCCATGTGTTGTTCGCACGACAATAAATGAAAGAAATCTGCAGAAATAGGACCCTTACTGACATGCGAGACGTGACGTGGCAGCGTGGGTGAAGTTTGCGGGTGACTCCACAGCGCAGTACGTGCACGCGCGACTTACTAGTACTAGTACTGGTAGTAGGCCTAGTTCCTACGTACTTACTTGGAAGAAATTGCTTCGGAGACAGGATAAGTTCGAGATCACGGTTCGTTCCCGACTGTGTGTGCGACATTTTGACAGAGAACAAATAAAAAAAAGATGGGCATTCCATGACGATATCCAGGTGGGTGAATATTTTCCAGCATATTTTCAGCGTATGCAGAGATGACTGATCTGTGATGTGCACATCGATCGCATGATCACGCATTACGCTGTACCGGTATGTGTTAGCTTTATGCGCTGCGTGCAGTGGTAAAGGTGCATGCTAATGCAAGGCCGGTGTACCGGCCACCGGCGGGGACTCGACTACAGTGTACGAGTATGACAGGCCTGTCCACTCGCTGGCTTGGGCGGTACAGCCGCCTCCTGTACTTGTATCCGTGGTCGGCGCGGCGCTATACAGTGTAGGTAAGGTACACGTACGCGCACGCTAGCGTTGTGCAAATTATGCTCCGCGCCGGAAGTGCCCTTGCTACCTAGTGCACTAAATCTTGAAGAAAAAGCCACATCCGGGAACTTTTTACCTCATTGGCGGTAGCGAGAATTGAAATCTTTTTCAGGTTTAGCAATTAAACGCAATAGAAGTGAAATTAAGGCTCTTGGTTGTTATAAAGCACATCCACCAGATATAAGCAACTCCGGTTTTAGTTTTTCTTGTGAACCGTCTAGGTTACTTTAATCACGTTGTCCACAACTGTATTGAAATTATAACGTTTGAGTTGAATAATATGTAACTAAAAAAAAAAAAAAAATAGAATGGTGAAGATTTTGAAAATCTGCTCGAGGAGACATTTAAGATAACCCCCGTCGGGAAAAATGTTGTATTCAATTTTTAGCCCCACTCAGGAAAATTGTTTTATTTTAATCTTTGGCTCTTTCCCAATTAATTTTTCTATTTTCGGTATAACCTTCTCCCTCAACACAGTTTACAAAAGAAATAGCACAAATATTATTTTCTTTTATCTGGGATGATTAACCAGATAAAATTAGCCAGGGAACAATAATTGGAGACTATTGTCAAAGAGGTTTAAAAATTTCATTTTCCATTCGTAATATCTGGACTTACAATCACCTGGGTGAAAAGATTGTTAAAATAACTCCTGATCAAAATATAATGTTTCGGACATTATTTAGAAAACCTAGGGGGGAACATAATTTGGGAAAGTAATATGGCCGGAACAAAAAAAAAAAAAAAGAAAGAAGAAAGAAAATAAATTTGAATCAAAGCAGTTTTAAACTTGAAATTCTTCAGGCTCGGTGTGAATATTGTTTTTCCCCTAATCTATCCGTATAATGAGTGAAAAACCAGGTAATATAGTTTTATTCATCAATTCGTGTAAATAATGCGAATTTTTTACTTAATGTTCAAAGTGGTATAGTAAAGATTAAACAATTATTGAATTATGACGGTTCATCTTATTTAAGTTTTGGGCAGTTTCGGGGTATTTCTTTAGAGTGGAAAATATATTGAAAACAAGTCAGCAAATGATAATGGAATAAGGACGCAACAAGAAGACACGATCATAATGTGTTTAAAAGAAATAAGATATGTCAATATATATACCGACTTTTGTGATAGAATATTTCAACCACCTGCATCAGAAAGGAAGTGTAGAGAAATATTTAACAAATTTCAATATAATATACGATGTTCTTTATACATCTACCCCGAATTAAAAATTTCGTTATTTTCAATATAAAATTCTGCACAGAAATGTTGGTGTTAATAGATTACTTTTTGCAATGGGACCATCTGACACACACGTCTGTACGTTTTGTTTGAGCCTTACAGAAACAATAGATTTCAGAGTGTGATGTTATGTAAAGCTTTATTGCTCAAATACAGAAAATCATGTTACAGGATCAACTTCATGTGCTTTTATACTTGACGAGTTTGTTCGGAAAAACCGATAAGTCCATTTTTGAAGATTTTGAAGTATGGTCTCTGTCATAAAGTGCAAAATAATACCTTTGAAATGATATATTGATCACTACATATAAAGGTACATTTTTGAAGTTATGGTCAAAAGAAGCAAAACATTTCTTATTATTCTCTCTATTTTTCTTGACCTTTAATCGCAAATATCTCCATTTGGCAAATATGGACTTATCGGTTTTTCCAAACAAACTCTTCACTTGGTTCTACAAAAAAAAAAATCCAAAGTGTTCCAACGAGGTTTATTTGTATCCAAAACACTTTATATTTTCTGTGAGAAAAAAAAAATCAGCACACTTTAGCCAATTTTGTCAATGAATATATATTATGTCCAAAAAAAAAAAAAAATGTATCAAACATCAGTTGGAATCATTTACATTATTTGTGACCGTGCATCACAAAACGAACAAAAAGTCGCAACCCATGATTTTACGTGAGGATTCAAAAAAGGTGAAATGGGTCAACATCTTGAGTTCTTCATATTTTCTGAGAAAGTGTGTTTTCAGCAGTTTTTTCTACAAACCTTTTTGGGGGAAGAGTAGAATGATCAGGTATATCTTAGAGGACCCTTTTCATTTTTTAAAATCCTTTGCACTCTTAACTTTCAAGCCTAATAACTCTTGAAAGAAGAATGTTACTGCTTTGGAAGTTGGCATTAAATGGACAGAATGTGTTAATAGAGCATGCTCAATTTCGGCCTAATCTGATAATCCCTGCATTGTTGTTTCTCCGGTTGTTTGCATTCTTTGTTTTGTCCCTTTCATCACACAGCTAGCATGGCTTGGTAAAGATTAAGCACTTGAATAGACCCTGTACTTCAGAACCTCTTTTCTCCGTTCACACTTTTCCAGAATGTGTAATTTCGTTCTAGTACTGAGCTTAGGGGAAGCCATTGGAATTGAGTTATGCATTATTTTAAAACTTAGGGTCTGCTCTTTCAGAATCCGCCCTGAACTAAAAATCCATGTCTGGCGACTTTTTGTTGGTTTTGTGATGCAGGATCACATTTAGCCGTTTTGTAGCTGCCTGTCAATGATGTATCATTTGTCTTTTTGTATTGTATGTGATATTTGTTTTGTACCTGAATGTTTATGGGAATAACATTTCTCTGTTAAAAAAAAAAAGAATAGGTGAGATGGGTCTACTTGCAATGACTTGGTCTTGGTAAATCTTGAGTTTTTGAAATAATGTTCTGAAAGATTAAGCCTTCACCTATATTATGATATTTTTTTTTCTTTTTTGTACATGAAACGAATGGAAAATTTTGTTTTAAGCAGCTTTTCCAGAACACTTATTTTTTTTTTTTTTGTAAAATAGTGAGATTAGGTGTGTCTTGCAGTTCCCCTTTCATCTCTTAAAAAAAAAAAAAATCCTTTACACACTTTTCGTTTTCAACTCTAAGAACTTTTGAGCGGATAATGCTACTGCATTTAAAGTTGGTATACCATGCAGTCATGGTCGAATGTGTTAATTTCAGCTTGACAATCTGATAATCTTGTTACTGTTGTGCTGCGGAGTTTCATACCCTGTGTTTTGTCCCATTTATCGCACTGCTAGCACGGCATGATATTAAGTTCAAGGGCTTGCATAAATTTTGCATAGAGTTTGCATACTTTAGAGTCTTTCTTTCAGTAATCACTTTTCCATAGTATATGTTTTCTTTCAAACGTTAAGGTGGGCTATAAAGGAGAGTCCATTTGACTTGAGTTATACATCATTTTAAAGCTTAAAGTCTGCTCTTTCAGAATCTGTCCTTAACTTAAAATCCATGTTTGGCGACAACTTTTTGTTGCTTTTGTGGTGCATAGGTCACAGGAACACGAGCAACCGAAACAATTCATAGTCATGCTGATATTTTGAATCATATACAATCGCAAAAAAAAAAAACACCACAAAAAAAAAACAAAAAAAAAAACGCCTGGGCTCTTTCAGAAATACAAAATGGCCGCCATTTGTTGGCTTTCTCTCATAACTTTGCCGATAGGTTAGCAGAGTGTACTCTTAAATGTCTAAATATCACTGTGCGACACGGTTTAGAAAGACACGAGTACCAATAAAATCACTTGAGCGATTCTCAAAATTCAAAATGACATCCAATATGGCCACCACTTACTGTCTTTCCTATATTTCACCTTGCAAGTATGTAACTCCGATACACATTTTGAAGAGTCGCTAAATGTTTACCTTGTACATGCATATATATATATATATATATATTTTTTTTTTGTTTTTTTTTTTTTTTTTTTAATCAGGCAAACCGTATAGACACCGAAAAGGATAGTTGGTTCGTAAATCGCATTTTCGTAAAAGCTAGAGTGGTTTTACTCATATTGTGTGATTCCATTTAACTCTAAGGTGCATACAGGTTAAGTATTCTCTCATGTTCCCCATGAGGTCCATACTCCATACATATTTAGATGCTTTGTAGAATAACCTACTTGCAGTTTAATGGAAAAAAAAAAAACCCACAAACAAACAGGACTTGGTTGTAATGGGGCACCACTTTCGATTTCGAGAATAGCGCATGCATTTCACTTGTACTTTTATGCCTATTATATCTCTTATGCCTATTATATCTCTGAACAAGAAAAACTTTTGTCTCAAATGGTATCTATACATAAAAAAAAGTGTATAGCGGTGACCTATTTAAAAAAAAAAAAATAAGAGAAAACCCGAGAATGCGGCCATCTTAGGCATCCTTTTATTATATTGTCTTCCATACATGCCTGAAGCAGTTTTATTAGTCGCTCTGTTTGTTTGTTTGTGTGTGTGTGTGTGTGTGTGTGTTTTATATCTCAATCTTGCATCACCTACGTTTCTGTGCAGTGCCACAAGTTAAAGCTGTCTATGTCTGTTGAAATACAGAATAAAACTACACGACAGATATTTGTCAACACTGACAAATTGCTATGGTGATCCATTTCATTCGTGATCGGGAATGATAATCAAGTCAAGCAATGTGTGAGACGTTCATCAGAGAACAGTTATTCGAACCCGACATATTGGTGACCAAAAGCTACAGGTATTGTCAAAACAAGACACATAGCTAATCTCTGTAAATTGAAGGTTGAGTTTCAAATTATTATCATTATTATTATTTTTTTTTTTTTTTTTGGGGGGGGGGGGTGAAGGCGTGATTGCGACATGCACCTAACAATCAAATACTAAAATCTAAAAGCCAAAAAGGTCAGAAATAACATATTGAAATCTGACAGGAATCTGGCCACGGATAAGTGATCTACTGCTCAATGAATAAAGTCATAGTAATTGACATTTCAACAACAACAACAACAACAACAACAACAAACACAAACGAACAAACGAAAAACAAAAAGAAAAGATTGTCTTGATAATTTCACGTAAAATATTCAGATTTTCAACGGTAACTTCAATCAATTATTTTTTAAGATAATGACGTCATCAAATGGGAAAACGTTAATATAATTCAATAGACAATTCAACAACATACTGAAACTTGGTAACTACGGAAAATATGGATTTGAAATACGTTTTTGCCCGCATATTTTGCATTGTACATATCAATTTGTTCCCCTTGTGGACAACCAAATAAGAACAAATAACACATTTTTTTTTTTAATACTCACGTCAGACCCTGTAATTTTAGGTATGGAAATTAATTCATGCATTGCCTAGATATATGTGTCCCATTATCATTTGTCTTCACACTTGATGCAAGGAGTATATTCAGTCCTCCTCACACTTTTTTTTTTTTATTGTTTCTCCTGTATCTACCATTGAATTGTACTCTGTTAGTCTAATACCAACCCTACGAACAGTATATTGCGAGAGTGGCATTGACTAGTGACAGCAAAGGACAACCACTCTAGGAAATATCGTCAATTTAAAGCGGCCCCGAGTGGAGTAGTCAAGACCGCTGGTATTTCACCCCATTTATAATAAGTTAAGTTGCTGTTACTACCCTCAGTTAGAGAGGAGCACATCACCTCTTGTGGTCAAAATGGTTAAGTAAAACCAATGTTTGCAGCGACATCCAGGGATAAGTCTACAGTGTGAATAGGTGCAATGCACAGAAGGTCCATTGATAAACAAACTGGAGTTGCGAGGGGCCTTTGTCTTAACCACATGTTTTTTTTTTTTTTTTCTGTAAAAGCTCTAGTCTTGACCCTCTCACTACCATGAAACAGCAGCCCTATGTTAATTCTAGTGTATGTAGTCAGTAGTGAAACTAAATGGGGTAAGCATCAAGTGTGAAGTAGGAAACTTCGGCAGTGCCTCACCCAAGTTGGTTTCAGCCATCTTTGGTGAGAGCAAATTGTTCATTCTCTCTTTCCTCCTTTCTTTTCCCTTCTCTCCTTCCCTCTCTTCCCCACTCTGTCTTCTGTCCCTTCACTCTGGCATGGTCACCATGGTCATAGGTAGTCCGAATTGATTTACGACTCAGTGCAGTAAGAGCGCTGCACAAACTGTGTATAGACAGATTTATGATGGACATTCTGATGTACATGTCTAACTTGACTGTGTTGGGAGCTATTTTAGCACTGAAAGAGTTAATCTTGCTGAGGTTACAACATGCCTCCCAGGCGTGTTCATATTAAGTGCTGTATAACTCTGTAGGTTAAGTTGTGGTACAGAGAGATATTCATCATGGATTTGTTCACACTAAAGCTTAATCAGGATTAACTTTATTCTTGGTGTAATCTGTGAAGAATATAAGTTTTTATATATTATGTAGGATTCATTCTTATGAGTGTTTAGTATATATATACTTAGGTGTTACTGTTATTGTCATGCACCAACAGAACACCCGTCAGCACCGACATAACATCTGTCATACACCGACAAAACATTCTTGGATCAGCACCGAATGACTGCAACTGTTCACGCCATGTTTGCCAACTCCAACTCTCATGTCCCGAATGGACACTTTTTATTACACCCCACCCTGGTTTCACCAAGGCACATCACGGTTCTCCGTCACACCTCCCCCCAACAAGAGGAAAGTTATGAATGTAACTTTTCGACTATAAACACCTTCGTTGTAAGGCTTGCTTCACTGTTCTTGCGTACTATATTCAGCTTACACGATTACAAACTCAAAAAGTTTTGTGTTGTTTTCTTACAACCTCACCTGGCATACTACACTTATAATTACTGATTTTGAGCCTTATCAGAATCAGTTAACTCCGGCATCAATTGTCCACTTTTGGAACAATATGAAAACTTGACAAGCCCCCCTACAAAACATGTAAATACACATATCAATATGTTTACAGTAATACACATGTGAAACTGTTTTCAACGGGTGCACATACGGGTGCACATAATCCTGAAAGGTTACACCAGATGTAATCAATCATTTCTCCAGTAGTATCGATATTTTGACTGAGACTGTGCTTTCTGGTAATCTCGACTGTAATAATATCCTCACATATTTGACCAATAAACTTCAGGCATGAATAATATATATATATATATATTTTTGGTAACACATACACTTCATCTTTAAATGTGAAAACCAAAAATACACTTTCTTCACGAAATTGTTCCGACTGTTGCAAAGATACATGTATGTCTGTTTCTCCAACACAAACTTTCATTGGAGTTTCACTGAATGTGGTAACAGCACGCATTTCTTGATTATAACAAAATCGTATTTAAACACGTCAACACATGTGTACATCTACTCAATGTACTTGCTAATACATCTTACACTTATGTCAACTCTGCGTCATACGTTAGCCAAAACAACAACAAAATTTTAACCATCGGACATTTCTTTTTGTCCCTTCAAACATATGTACTGTCACACGATAAGATGTTGTAATATATGTGCAAACTCTGGAATATATCGAGATCATACTCGACACACGAAGGTGACGCTGTCACTCTGTAACGAAATACATATACAGGTTACTAATTTACAAAAGTGACATTATAACATTTTGGCTTCTTTATGCCTCACTGTCACTCAACACTTTTTCGTTTATACAAAACAACACAAATTCTTTTGTTTTAACACAAATCGGTTGACATAAAACTCAAAATTTGATCAACAGTTTTCCTGTGACTGGCCGGTTGTGTTTTGCTATACTGTTTTTGCATTTGCGAGCATTAACTCTGTAACGTATCGGTATACATACAATCTGAATCCTTTAACTCTTTGGAATACATTGAATGAAATCAGAATATAAGTGTGCAACTGAAGCACAACTTTCACCGTAATCTTACACACCACATATTTTGTATCCTGGCGCTTCCTGTAATGTTGGGTTTTCAAAACATCATACAATGCTTGGCGTGTAACACATCATCAAATTTTTCAAGTGATGTCTCCTTATAAAGACAGAATATTGTGTACTAGTACTTTCTCATACTTCCTAGCATCACTCACATACTGTTTTCGTTTGAAACAAACATGTCTAACATAAATACAATTTCTTCCTTCACAAATCCTTGGGAAAGGAAGAAAACTGAACGAAAATACATAAAACACATGTATACTTTGTCATATACAAAAAAAAATATCAACATCAGTTGCTTGTCTGGTTTGAGTCCTGTTTGAAATGTTCAGCATGATGTAGGTTTCACTGTAGATTTGAGATTGTTATCGTTCGGCAACATTATCAGCGCGTGCACAGTTTCAAACTCGCGACAAAGCGTCTGCTAATTTGTTGTCCTTTCCTGCTATGTGCACAATTCTCAGTGGGTACGGCTGGAGAATCAAACTCCAACGGAAGAGACGCTGATTCTTGTGCTTGAAGCGTTCTAAGAATGTCAGTGGGTTATGGTCAGTGTACACCACGATGTCTCTTCCACCGTCCAAATACGCTTCGAAATGTTGCACGGCTAGAACGACACTGAGGCATTCCTTCTCCACAGTTGAATACTTTTGCTGATGGCGATTCAATTTTTTTGGAGAAGAAACACACGGGTTTGCTGTGTCCGTTGTCGTCGTCCTGAAGTAGCACGGCTCCTACTCCTCGGTCACTAGCATCCGTAGCTAGCTGGAAGCTCCTCTCGAAGTTCGGTGCGATGAGCACGGGATCGTTCATGAGGACGGCCTTCAGCTTCTGGAACGCATCCTGGCAGCTCGCCGACCACTGGAACGTTGTACCCTTTTTCAACAAATCCGTCAAGGGCACCACCAGATGACTGAAGTTGGGGACGAATCTCCGGTAGAATCCGCACATTCCCAAGAAGCGCTAGAGCTCCCGTTTCGATGACGGCACTGGAAAGTCCACGATGGCTCGGACCTTAGCATCTCGTGGTGCGACGCTACCTCGGCCTACCTTGTGACCTAGGTAAGTCACACAAGCTTTCCCGAACTCGCGTTTGGCCAGATTCTTAGCGGGACGAATCCGATATGGATGCTGCTTTATGGGCGCATTTTCACCCACATCTACCGTATGAACAGTATCTTTCGCACAGCCCAATGTATCACTGCAAACCTCCGGAAATTCCTGGAAGATGTCGACAACATCTTGCCTCTCCGAATCAGACAAATGATTGAGCAGTAACTCTGGATTTTCTAGTGCCTTTGAGTTCTCTATTCGCGGAATCATTCCTGACTTGAAACTCACACTCTGAGAATCTGGAGCATCAGGTTCAAACTCTTCTGCACTTTTCTCAGCACTGTGTAGGACACTCTCACTCACAACTGCACCTACATCTTCTACACGTTCATGGTATTTCTTCAACATATTCACGTGACAAACTCTCTTGGTTTTTCTACGATCAGGCATGCTCACCACATAAGTCTCCTTCCCAAGCTTCCTCTCTACTACATAGGGACCACTGAATTTAGCCTTCAATGCATCTCCTGGCAATGGAAGTAGAACCAAGACTTTGTCTCCAACCTCAAACACACGACTCTTTGCCTTTCGGTCAAAGATTTCCTTCATTGTCTGTTGCGAAGACTTCAAGTGCTCTCTCGCCACTTCATTCGCTCTCACAAGACGCTCTCTGAACATGGAAATGTAGTCTAAGGCATTGGAATCCTTGTCTTCCTCATCAGACAACAGCTGCTCTTTCACAACTTTCAGGGGCCCTCTTGGCTCATGCCCAAACACCAACTCAAAGGGGGAGAATCCAGTGGATTCATTAGGCACTTCACGAGCAGCGAAGAGAAGAAAAGGGATACCTTTATCCCAGTCCCTGGGATTATCCTGACAGTAGACCTTCAACATCGTCTTTAGCGTCTGATGGTACCTTTCTAAGGCCCCCTGTGATTGCGGGTGATATGCAGACGACTTGATCTGTTGAATACCAAGCTGGTACATCAACTCCTGAAAGACACGAGACATGAAATTGCTACCTTGATCCGACTGTATTTCTTTTGGTAGCCCGTACCTAGTAAAGAAAGTCAACAAGGCATCCAGAACTGACTTAGCAGTTATGCTCCTCAACGGAAATGCTTCTGCGTATCTCGTGGAAACATCCATCACAGTCAATAAATACTGACATCCTGACTTGGACTTCGGCAATGGACCAACGCAATCTACCATCACACGGCTAAATGGCTCCTCAAAAGCCGGAATAGGAATCAACGGCGCAGGTCTAATGGCATGTTGTGGTTTTCCTACCACTTGACATTTATGACACGTTCGACAAAATTCAGACACATCCTTTCTCATCTTGGGCCAGAAGAAATGAGTTCTAATTCTACACAAAGTCTTCTTGACACCCATGTGTCCGGCCATTGGAATTTCATGTGCAAGACGTAGAATTTCCTTTCGATACGGCGGAGGAACAACTATCTGGTCGACAACCGTCCAGTCCTCATCTGCGGGACGATCTGGAGGACGCCATTTCCTCATCAAAACACCAGACTTTACATAGAAACATTCTGGCACTCCCTTCGCCTCATCTACAGTCAATGCACCCTCTCTCAACTTCAACAACTCCTCATCTTCCATCTGTGCTTTGATTAAAGCCGGCTCACTGAACACACCTTCTTCCCAACTTTGTTCTCTTTCATCTTCACTAGTAACCTTTTCAAAGAATGTGTCATCAAGAGAAATTTCACTTTCAGACTCCATTCTCTCACGCTCTGCTTCATTTGCTCGAAACCTTGTAATAGCACATGTTGGAAATACTTCTGGGAATTCATCGACAAGTTTTTCAGTTTCCTGCTCGTACACTGGGACTTCGGAAACAACCGGAAGGACACTCACTCGACCTCCTGCAAGATCATTACCAAGCAAAAAGGAAACTCCATCCATAGGGAGAAATGGAACAATTCCCACAATCACTTCCCCTGAAATCAGTCCACTATCCAAATTCACTCGGAAAAGAGGGACCGCCTGAGTTCCTCCATTGACATCATGTATCAGTACTTTCCTACCCGTGTTACAGTCTATGGGCATACTCTTCACATCTCCTACCATGAGGGACTGTGTAGCTCCAGTATCACGAAGGATGACAACCGATACTCTAAATTCAGCAATGGTAACTGTACCCTTGGAAATGAAGTCCTTGTACTTTTCATCCACACCACTTGAACACCTATCTGTCATTTTTGAGACATTGCTTTTCACAACATTTTTTGGATGACGCTGTTCATCACTTACACTTGACTTAACAAAACCACTGGTGGCTGCTTGGTACTGTTTCTCTTTTGTTTCAGCATCTGAACTGTTCTGTGTACGTGTGTCTGCATGGACTAAACCATGTGTTGCTTTTTGCTTTTGTTTTTCTTTTGCTTCATTTTGTTCCAGCAATCGCCTACATTCGGACTTAATGTGACCTGTTTTCCCACAGAAAAAGCATCTCACTTCTTTGTATTGAGGCCGTGGCGATTTTGGTCGCTCTTTCTGTGATTCAGTCTTTACTTTATCCCTATGACTACCGTGCCACTTTTGAGTGTCAGGATTTCTCGACTGATCAAACTTCCTCTTTCCCTCAGGACTTTTTGTTTTCACTTTATGTGTCAACTCATACTGGTCAGCGGTGACTGCTGCACTCTTTACATCATGTACTCTTCGATCTTCCAAATATGTTCTCAGATCTGGAGGTGTCGATTTCTTGAACTCCTCCATCAACACTATCTCTCTCAAATTGTCATAAGTGAGCTCTACTTTCATTGATCGAACCCATTGATCAAACAGAATTTCTTTTTCTCTCTGAAACTCTACGTAGGTCTGTCTCGAACCTCTCCTATATCCTCGAAACTTTTGCCTGTAGGCTTCTGGGACTAACTGATAGGCAAGAAGGACTGCTTCCTTAACTGTGTCATAGTTATTTGCCTCCTCATCCGAGAGAGCAGACACTACTGAATGTGCCTTGCCTGTGAGCTTTTGTTGTACTATCATAGACCAATATTTCTTCTCCCACTCCAAATTCCTGGCTATTCTCTCAAAGGAGAAAAAGAAAGAGTCTACATCCTCTTCATCAAAGCGGGGGACTGTGTTCGCCATTTTTGCAATGTCAGGCGTCTTTGGTCTCGACATAGTAACATTAGGCCTATCCCCTGGGACGATACTGGCCTGGGCCTGGGTCAACTCAATTTGACGTTGCATTAACTCTTGTTCGAGTCTCAGATTTTCTGCCTTCATTTTTTCTTTTTCTAACTCCAATCTTGCCAGTTCCAGTTGTGTGGAATCTACCTTCATCTCACTAGGTCTAGTAATACATGTAGTAGTAGTACTTGGAGCAGTTTTTCTACCAGCACTCTCAATCTCATCCGTACTCTCACTCTGGTCTGTGTGTTCATATTCTACACCACCCAGTTCAAGCTTCTTCACCAGAACTGCAAAGATTTCTTTCTTTCGACTACACTCTCTGATATCAGCATCAACATGAGTTGCAACCTCAATCAATTGGGCTTTCACTAACCCTCTCAATCTACCAAGAGTGACGTCTTTCACAAACTCTGCAGCATCGAACTTGGCTGCCATGATTATTCACATCTAGCTTTCCGACTAGATTTCAAGACTACGTCGCTAACGCAACTTCCTACAGTACACTCCACGGCGTACCGAACTACGAGAATAGTCTAAACAATTCAGACCTGACAAACACTCGTATATCTCGAGGCCAATTTCCTCGTAAAGCCACATCTAACGATGCTAATCCAAATAACCAGAAAGTGACACACTAATCTGATAGAATGACATAACGGAAACGGTAATACGTACCCTTCCTTTCCAGCAATCAATGCTGCAACCCTGGTATTCAGCTAGCGAGAAGACCAGTACAAGTGCGCAAAACATACTCATCGCATCGCTTCGCGAATCGCACTTCCATTCACAACCACTGCTAACGCAGCCCCATTACACATACCGTGCAATGTCACGCAGTATACAATACCGCTACTACGAACGAACGACACTGTTACGTTCGCTACCCTGTGTACACATTTCACATGAGTGCGAACACTACACATATATGTACCTCCGACGGGCATCGATCACTACAACGATGTAACAAACACCGAAATACTACCAAAAGACGGCCTGTTTGTATGTTCATTTCCCGGACATGTTCCCCACATGTCATGCACCAACAGAACACCCGTCAGCACCGACATAACATCTGTCATACACCGACAAAACATTCTTGGATCAGCACCGAATGACTGCAACTGTTCACGCCATGTTTGCCAACTCCAACTCTCATGTCCCGAATGGACACTTTTTATTACACCCCACCCTGGTTTCACCAAGGCACATCACGGTTCTCCGTCACAGTTATGTATAAAAAATGTCGACGTTGAGTCCTTAATAATTTGAATTAATTCTTAGATGGAATTTAAGAGAGGAGAGCAAATTGTGACGGCAACGACAAGACATGCCTGTGTTATACTTGAGTTTCGGCTAGATACTCAATGTTTCAGTTTGCTTGATTTTGATCGAGATGCCCCTTTCCGGTCTTTCAGGTAAGTTGACACTCACTCCTTTTACATTTCAATAATGTAGTTTTCATATAATCTGATATATTTTGATTGTAACCTCTTGTAAATATAACTTTTGCTGGTCTTATAATGATAATAATATAATAATACATTACATTTGTAATGCGCTTAATACAATGTTTCTAAGCGCAAATGGTCTTGACCAGCGGTTCTCAACTTCTATTGTATTTTCAAATTGTGTCTCCATCAGTTGTGGCTTGCAGATACAATTGGCACAGAAGTAGGAGAATAACAACATACAAAGCAGAGATTCATAATGTGGAGGTGTCGTGGCTGAGTGGATAAGAGCGCTCGTCTGTGAACGACATGAGCGTGGTATGGTTCGTGGGTTCGAGCCTATGCCAAGCCCGACACGTTTGCCCTTCAGCAAGGCACTTTATCCACTTTGCTGCTCTCCACCCAGGAGTATAAATGGGTACCCGGTAGGATGAGAAAGCTTATGTTGGTTGATCAGCATGTGCGCGCCTGTAAAAATGGCTGCGACTGGCTGGAATGCTCCCCAGGGAGTGGAGAATGAGCACTGTTAGTGCTGGTTGGAAATAATGTATCCAGTGACCGGGGTAATAATAGTCTGTAAAGCGCATTGAAACCCTGAAGTGTGTGAAATGCGCTATATAAAAACCAGCTATTATTATTATATTATTATAATTATTATGTTCATTATTTCACTTAGTTGAGCCATTAATTACAAATTCACTTTTGAAAGACTTTTGATATAGTAGAGTTAACTTCATGAAGCTGTTGGCTTTTTATGGCAGTGAAGTTAAGAACCGCTGAGATAGAAGACTTGTGTTCATGATGTGATGAATGTATTGTCATATGCGTACTTTTGTAATTGCAATGATTTAGCTATAGGCTAATAGTGCTATTGGATACGTCAATATTCAAATATCCAGTTGATTTAGGGTCATCTGATACATCTTTAAAATGTATTGAAATTATTGTATGCTGTAAATTTATAATACCAGTTCACCATACAGCAGAACAAGTTTGCATTTAGATTTCTTGTGAGTTAATATTTCTCACTCTAGCCATGAAGACTTTTATGGAAAAAAGTTATTCCAGTTGTGTGAATGAGTTTTGATACATTGGTCAGCCATCGCCCAGTCCTCATTCTCTCTTTCCTCCTTTCTTTCCCCTTCTCTCCTTCCCTCTCTTTCCCACTCTGTCTTCTGTCCCTTCACTCTGGCATGGTCACCATGGTCACAGGTAGTCCGAATTGATTTATGACTCTGTGCAGTAAGAGCGCTGCACAAACTGTGTATAGACAGATTTATGATGGACATTCTGATGTACATGTCTAACTTGACTGTGTTGGGAGCTATTTCAGCACTGAAAGAGTTAATCTTGCTGAGGTTACAAAATGCCTCCCAGGCGTGTTCATATAAGTGCTGTATAACTCTGTAGGTTAATTGTGGTACAGAGAGATATTCATTATGTGAGATTACAAAATACCTCACAGGCGTGTTCATATAAGTGCTGTATAACTCTGTAGGTTAATTGTGGTACAGAGAGATATTCATTATGGATTTGTTCACACTAAAGCTTAATCAGGATTAACTTTATTCTTGGTGTAATCTGTGAAGAATGTAAGTTTTTATATATTATGTAGGATTTATTCTTATGGTGTTTAGTACATACATGCTTAGATGTTACTGTTATGTATGAAAAATGTCGACGTTGAGTCCTTAATAAGCTGAATTAATTCTTAGATGGAAGTTAAGAGAGGAGAGCAAATTGTGACGGCAAAGGGACAAGACATGCCTGTGTTATACTTGAGTTTCGGCTAGATACTCAATGTTTCAGTTTGCTTGATTTTGATCAAGATGCTCTTTCCGGTCTTTCAGAATCCCAGCCATGGGCGTAAATCCCGGGGGGGGGGGGGGGGGGATGGGGGGGATATATCCCCCCCTGAAATGGAGGAGGGGGGGATGGCCTGTACAATCATCCCCCCCTGAATTTTGAGAAAAAAAATGGAGGAAGCAGAAATGTGATTGTAACAATTTTGACATAATTATTGCATGACGTTTGTACGCCGGCCTTCAGACAGGCAACATAGCTGAACAGTATTCTATCTTGTAGGAAAATGTATACATAATTTTCTCAAGCGCTCGCTCGCTTCGCTCGCTCGCGAAGAAAGTAACATCGACATACAGTCACTGTAAGGTATGGCTCAGACGTTGACAACGTCAAATAGTATAGAGGCCTACATGTAAACATGCTATGACGCGAGTAACTGGGGACCATCTGCAAAATATGTACGAAAACAAACAAACAATAACAAAAACTATATCGTCATACTAGTAATTGAACCCCCTCCATTTCCTGAATGATTCCTGAGAAACGACAGTGACTGATTACTCACTCAGGATACATCCATGGGCATTCCCAGGGAAGATCAGGGGCGTCAAATCTATCTCGGGGGGGGGGGGGGGCAAAGGGGCATTTGCCCCGCCCCTTTGGAAGTGTTTAGGCAGACATATCATTTATCCCCCAAGCAATTCCCGAGATGAGGACAAATCTCGAACTTTCTTAATGGAAAATTGTCCAAATATCCCCAGAACTATGCACCAGATCGTTGTATTGCAATCATAAGCATGCAAAAGCTCCGCTATACATGATCCATAAACTTTGTACACTTTTGACATTGACGTATATATCCCTAATTCATCAAAGAGTGTGCAGCAGATCTTTCACTTAACAAAAGCACCCTCATATGCAGAGGCGTCGATCGGGGGGGGGGGATGGTTCTCCCATAAAAGTGGGACAAACAAAAGCGAAAAATATAGCTACAAACGGCAGTTTTTGGAGTGTAAAATATCAAAATTTTAAAGCTCGCTCGCTCCGCTCGCTCGCATTCAACCATAATGCCATTCTCCTGATGTTGCTGCCAGTGACTGACAGCATTTTTCGGCCGGTGCGCCCCCCTCAATATCCAAAGCGAAAAATATAGCTACGAATGGTAGTTTTGGGACTGTAAAATGTGAAAATTTTGAAGCTCGCTCGCATTCAATCATTATGCCATTCTCCTGATGTTGCTGCCAGTGATTGACAGCAGTTGCGCCCGGTGCGCCCCCTTATAATTTCCAAAGCGAAAAATATAGCTACGAACGGTAGTTTTGGGACTGTAAAATGTGAAAATTTTGAAGCTCGCTCGCTTCGCTCGCTCGCATTTAATCATTATGCCATTCTCCTGATGTTGCTGCCAGTAATTGCCAGCAGTTTTCACCAAGTGCGCTCCCCTTTATTTCCAAAGTGAAATAATACAGCCACAAACGGCAGTCTTTGGACTGTAAAATGTCAAAATTTTCAAGCTCGCTCGCTCCGCTCGCTCGCATTTAACCGCTATGCCATTCGCCTGATGTTGCTGCCAGTGATTGCCAGCAGTTGCGCCCGGTGCGGCTCCCCTTAATTTTTAAAGCGAAAAAGTATAGCTACAAACGGCAGTTTTTAGACTCTAAAATGTCAGAATTTTCAAGCTCGCTCGCTCCCGCTATGCCATTCTCCTGATTTTGCTGCCAGTGATTGACAGCAGTTGCGCCCGGTGCGGTCCCCCTTAATTTCCAAAGCGAAAAATATAACTACGAACGGTAGTTTTTGGACTGTAAAAATGTGAAAATTTTGAAGCTCGCTCGCTTCGCTCGCTCGCATTTAATCATTATGCCATTCTCCTGATGTTGCTGCCAGTAATTGCCAGCAGTTTTCGCCCGGTTCGCCCCCTTTATTTCCCAAGCGAAAAAATACAGCCACAAAGGACAGTTTGGGGGACTGTAAAATATCAAAATTTTCAAGCTCACTCGCTTCGCTCGCTCGCATTTATTCGTTATGCTATTCTCCTGATGTTGCTGCCAGTAATTGCCGGCAGTTTTGCCCCGTGTGTCCCCCTTAATTTCCAAAGCAAAAAAATAGCTCGCTCGCTCGCATTTAATCGCTATCAAATAGCGGCCATTCTCCTGATGTTGCTGCCAGTGATTGCACCCGGTGTGCCCCCCTTAATTTCCAAAGTGAAAATATAGCTACAAACGGCAGTTTTTGGACTGTAATGTCAAAACTTTCAAGCTCGCTCGCTCCGCTCGCTCGCATTTGACCGCTATGCCATTCTCCTGATGTTGCTGCCAGTGATTGACAGCAGTTGCGCCCGGTGCGGTCCCCCTTAATTTCCAAAGCGAAAAATATAACTATACGAACGGTAGTTTTTGGACTGTAAAATGTGAAAATTTTGAAGCTCGCTCGCTTCGCTCGCTCGCATTTAATCATTATGCCATTCTCCTGATGTTGCTGCCAGTAATTGCCAGCAGTTTTCGCCCGGTGCGCCCCCTTTATTTCCCAAGCGAAAAAATACAGCCACAAAGGACAGTTTGGGGGACTGTAAAATATCAAAATTTTCAAGCTCATTCGCTTCGCTCGCTCGCATTTATTCGTTATGCTATTCTCCTGATGTTGCTGCCAGTAATTGCCGGCAGTTTTGCCCGGTGTGTCTCCCTTAATTTCCAAAGCAAAAAAATACAGCCACAAACGGCAGTCTTTGGACTGTAAAATGTCAAAACTTTCAAGCTCGCTCGCTCCGCTCGCTCGCATTTGACCGCTATGCCATTCTCCTGATGTTGCTGCCAGTGATTGACAGCAGTTGCGCCCGGCGCGGCCCCCTTAATTTCCAAAGCGAAAAATTATAGCGACAAACGGCAGTTTTTAGACTGTAGAATGTCAAAATTTTCAAGCTCGCTCGCATTTAATCGCTATCAAATAGCGGCCATTCTCCTGATGTTGCTGCCAGTGATTGCACCCGGTGTGCCCCCCTTAATTTCCAAAGTGAAAATATAGCTACAAACGGCAGTTTTTGGACTGTAAAATGTCAAAATTTTCAATGCAAAAAGATTTATGCCCCCCCCCCCCCGTTTGCTTCGCTCCCTCACATAACCGCGGCTCCTCCTATAGGTCAAATCCTG
Organism: Diadema setosum; assembly: GCF_964275005.1. Taxonomy (NCBI): domain Eukaryota; kingdom Metazoa; phylum Echinodermata; class Echinoidea; order Diadematoida; family Diadematidae; genus Diadema; species Diadema setosum. The sequence goes on along the minus strand of NC_092687.1, from coordinate 17,613,141 downwards.
TCTACGCCGGTGATAGGCCCCATTATTTAGTAGGCCTTCACAGTGATGTCGCACAGGCGGAGCAAGAGCTGAAATACCACGATTTAGTCTTTCAATAATATACTGTGAATATTTCATTTTTTTATTTTTCTTTTAAGAAAAGAAAATAAATTTTTCACCAAAAGTGTGCACCAGATCGCTGAATTTCAGGTCTGAAAATGCAAAATCTTCCTCGTGTGGGAGAGGGATACCCCCCCCCCCACACACCCTCCCCCCGTTCGGTCGCTCCGCTCCCTCTCACAGATATTTAAAAAACAAAAAAATGTCTTCATACTTTTAAGGTCTGATTTTCCGCCGAAAGTCATCTGACAAGCAAAAAAAAAAAAGCAACAAGAACAAAAAGTCTTCATATTTTTGCTGCCACTTTCCTCCCACTTTATATTTCATGCAAAAGAGTGGGACATCCGGTCCCTGTAAAGTGTGTGTGTGTATGTGGGGGGGGGGCACCAAGCTTCTCCCCCCCCCCCCCCGGTCCGGTTATGGGCTTGTAATTGTGGTGATGGTGACCATCCCCCCCACTCCTCAGTACGGATTTACGCCGTTGATCCCAGCCCATCTTTTGAGGTCATCCCCGTGATACTGTTAGTAGAGACCCATTCTCGGTTACCAAGGCAACGCTCTCCCCCTGGTGCTGGAACAAGACAGATATACACCCGAGGCTGATGATTTCTCCTAGCCAAGATATAATTCTATTCAACAATAACCTATAGGCCCCAGCTAGATATGGTCATAATATTATTTGTAATAATGTCCCTTTGTTCCATCGTCTTTCTTAATATTGATTCGAGTCTAAAAAGATAGGATTGTGTATGTTGTCTCATTTGTTTCCAACCCGTCTCTAATAGACTGATGTAAACAAATAAAGGCTCCATCAAATTTAAACCTTTCTGTTATAGTATTCTTTTTTTCTTGTATCATTGTAAAAATCTCCTGTCTAAACTAAACCCGAACTGGGCCAGGTTTTTTTAGGTAAAGCCTGTGACACTCAAAATAGCCTGAAACCCATGAAAAATATTTTCTAGCTCTTTTGAAGCATTTTGACATTTTGAATTGGCTGTACTATCGCGTCAAAATGAGCGATCCCTTATCTAAAAAAAAGAAGAAAAAGTTATAGAATCCTAAGCTCATGAGGCATTAAGTACTGTAAGTTTCAAGAGCTAAGAGCTCGAGGTCTTAGTGGTACGCGACGCACATGATTTCTATAGAAAAAAATAAAGATAAAACAATTAATTCCTACAGAAACAAAGAATTATGACCCGTTAGATTTTACGGATCAATTAAGAGTACTTGTTTTATATAGCGCTAGCCACTTCACGCAGTAGCCACTAGCTGCCATAGATGCTTACGTTGCTGTTATCGCATCGGAGAGCCACTCGGCATACTCGTCCTATGGAAGCCAAGATTTTACTGACAGCGCATTTGCATAGGCAAGGGTACGTATAAGGGCCTACGAAAGGAGTGGTTTAGTCTTTGTACTATGAGTACTCGAAACAATTTTACTGTTGAATTTATGCCCCCGATTTCAACCAATCAGATTGGGAGATCCCTGCTTGTTGATAGTCATGTGCTTTTATTTAATCCTAGCTGTCACGTTGATCTTGCGAATGTTTCAGTTTTTGTATACATGTGATTATAGGTGATTACTGATATGAATATGAAAGGAACAACACTTTGAACACTTCTGTGGATATACAAAGGATATGCAAAGGACCGTTATTATTTTTCATTGTCAATAATTACGACAGTAGCCGAAACCATTAACAATTCCAATCATTAACCATTGCCAAACACACACGCACACGAGCACACATCTACCTTCATCCATACAATCACCGATTTGTTGATTCATATTTGCGTGAATCATCCATTCCGGTCAAAGGGTCTAATATATGTAAAGAAAAATTGTATTACCTTTTTAAGGATAAGCGTTGGATTTGACTACGAGGAATTCGGAAGACTGTTGAGGCAATACTTCTGTTCCCAAAGGGGTTGTAATTTTCTTTACAGCAGCACAATCTCAGTGAGGTGATGGAGTTGTCATAAACGACGTAAGATGAGAGTCGCACGTCATCTTCATAAAAGAGGGCAATCAATGGCTTCTGAGGCCCATGTAATAACATCTTTATAAGTAGACGAATTATCGGCTGCGTTAAAATCATTGAACCATATCATTACCATTGCATAAACTTCTGACGTCTTTGTTTCTCCGCCTCCGAAAATTGATAGATAATGTAGAAACAGGATTAATCAAAAGGCAAACAAACACTGGTAAACACTACGGAGAGAGTGCGCATCGGCTAATATCGTGCTGACGCGCTGCGATCTCAAACTGTCATGCGGATCTTTCCCTGGTAGTAAGTGTGAATGTTTGAGCTCTGTTCAAGTTGAAGGTCATAGCTCGTATAATTCATCTACCATCGTTTTCTAATTCTTGATCAAAGTCTTTGCTTAAAAAATCGCTTTCATGTTCTTTAGTATGTAATCGCTCTTCATCACTGTGAATTGAGTGTCAACTAACAAAGCTACCAGATGAATGAGATGGTGGTGTAGTACTAAAATAATAACATAAATAATTGCTACATCAATTATTCTTAATGTTAAAGGACAAGTTCACCTTCATAGACATGTGGGTTGAGTGAATGCAGCAATATTAGTAGAACACATCAATGACAGTTTGAGGGAAATTGGACAATCCGTTCAAAAGTTATGAATTTTTGACGTTTCTGCTCAGTCACGGCTGGATGAGAAGACTACTATAGCTTGTAATGCCATATGAGTACAACTATATAAAGAAAGTATAAAGAAAATTCAAGATATTCTCATTTTTCTCACATAATGGAAGAACACTCGACTTCTCTCTTGCAGAAGTCAGGGGAAACAATATTTCCCCTAACTAAGTCAGTAACATGTAGAAGAAATGTGCACTTTATTCAAAAAGTCAAATTTTGTGAAATTCTCTTTTTATTTTCTTTATATTGTTTTACGCATGTCACATCATGCACTGTAGTAGTCTTCTCCTCCAGCAGTGATTGCACAGATACTTTAAAAAAATTCATAACTTTTGGAACGGATTGTCCGATTTTCCTCAAACTTTCACTGATGTGTTCTTCTAATATTGTTGCATTTTCTCAATCCTTATGTATATAAAGGTAGACTTGTCCTTTAATCTAATTTGATTTACACTAGATGACCATTTACTTCATTCAACTTAGGTTGTGTAGTCACTGGTAGTCGGTCGAATCAGGATTTGCTTTGATATTTTAAGCGAGTCGCAATAACAAACCAGTAGCTTGCAACTGACAGAAATAGTGCCATACATTGACGTTAGAAACACTGCATTGGTGAGTGTTTTAGTAGTAATCATCATAAAATAAATCATGGGCATACACACTCGAGGAGGAATCGAACCTATACGACCTCCTGATCTCCGGACAGGCGTTATCTCTACTAGACCATCGACCATCCGACCGACCACAAGTGCTGGTTTTAATCCTTGAATCATGCTGCGGGTACTGCGCGATTACTAAAATTCATGAAATTCTTCCATCGAGATGTTTTCTCAGTTGCAATAAAAGCAACTCGACGGAAGAATGTCATGATTTGAAAAATGGTTAGCCATCAAATGCCTTTGTCTCTTTTTTTTTTGTCCTACACAGTCCTACACATATGCATCAAATGTGATATCTTGAACATTTTTAAATCAATGCTCTCAAAGGTAAATCGTTTCCTACCACATAAAGCTGTTATCATTTCGACCGAACGTTAGGAAATGATGGAGCAAATAAGATTGTGTGACGCATCAGGAAACCTCCTGACTCTAATAAAGCAATTATTCCTCTTTCATCAGCGTAGGCAGTAAATCTGTAAAAAGAATGGCATTAAGAACACTTCTAAGATTGGTATATTATGCAAAACGTTGAAGTTGCATGGTAAACAAAAAACAAAATGCTTTTTTAAGCGCAAGTAAAATCATCTGCAGAGTGAGCGACTGATTGTTCTACATAATCAGCAACAAATTTATGTTGTAGGTCGTTAACAGTATAGAAGACATGTATAAACTAGAAAAGCACTCTGAGGGCGCAGACCTCCGCCAAGCATGCAGCTCATTTCCACCACTGATCTTGTTCTTCCGTTAGAGATATCAGTGATTCCTACCCATACGTACTTACATAACATGTACTGAAAGTCGCCCGATTTCCCATTATAGAAGACTTTGTTACGCCATAAACCCTCGGCTGCACCGCGCGCCTCGTCCTAGCAAAAACTAGAGCACGCACTGCAGTGCGCCGTATCCGGGCAATTACCCCCGGCTAAATACTGGTTAGTGGTAAGGTTGGAGTAAAGATTAGGGTTAGGGTTAGGTTTAGGGTTAGGAGTTTGGGAAAGGGTTGGGATTAGGTTCAGGATTAGGATTAGGATTAGGATAGGTCCAGGGGAAGGGTCCGGGGTAATTGCCCAGGGGGTTATTGCCCTAGAACCGAAACTTGCAGGAAAGGTTTAGAATAACACAAGTAACAAACGATTACTTTTGGTCGTGATCCGAGAATTTTTGGGGAATTTATGAAGGATTTTCGATATTTTGGCAGGTATATAGGGTCAATGAACTTGGGAGTTAAGGACTATAGCACTATAGGTTCTAGGGCAATCATGCCCCCTGGGCAATTACTCTTTGAGTTGTTTTGCACACGGACAAACGAACGAACGAACGAATCAACGAACGAATGAACTAACTAACTAACAGACAAACCAACGGTAACGAAAACATAACCTCCCCCCTTGGCGGAGGTAAAAAAATGGGGGACTTTTTACATACGGTGATGTACAAAAGACGGATTTGATTTGAGTTCCTCATTATAGAGGAGAATTATACGAAAGCTGATAAATATTTTGAATATTGAATGACAGTATGGAATTCGTACGTTGCCACACTATTTCTTATGATTTGAAAGGTGTCAGCATGCTCCAGACTTAGCCTATTCAGTACGAGAACCCGGTGGCCCGTGTAACTAAGTCTACCACCATTTCAGAGCTTTAGTAGTATGGAACGAGTTAATTATGTCTGTTTGTAGATTAAGGCATGTTTTAAATACATTATCTGTCTTTTTCACAACCTTAGTAAGTGCGAGCGGATATCAGTCGGTTCTTGTGAAAATGGAATCATACCTTAATAGCGACATATTTTTCCTTTAAATTGTCGAAGAAAAGAGAACATTGAGACCTTTTCGTCGATCAGAGACTGCCTCTTGTTTGTTCAGTTGTTGGGTTGTTCAGGCAAGCAAGGAAACGTGTTGTTGTGATTTCGACATTCTCCTTGTATGTTGGTCGTTGTTTCTTGACCTTCATCCTTTGGTAAATATTTGAATGATCATGCATTGTCAGTCACGTGCATCGTACATTGTGCAGTGTGGTTGTTGGAAACAATGGCCTCCTTCATCTGGTAGCTAGTTCGTGTATTGAAATTCAATTCTTGTTATTCATTTTTCCACAGAGTAAATATCACAATCAAGATAGAATAAATATCAGAACAAAGGATAATTAAGTGCCATAATTTTACATGAATCATTGTTATTTTGTTTGTCTTGATAATTGTTAACTTTTTTTCCTGTGTTGCGAGGGGGTGTTTGTCAGTTGACATAAGAATTGTGAAAATATGTGCAAATACGAACATGTCATTCTTACATGATAATCTAGTATACGCTGATGCAATGTGAATTCAAGAGGCATCTTAACATTGAAGTTGTGAACCGAAATTTGGCATTCTGAATCCAAAAAAAAAATCCTATAACGCATTATTCTGTAGGTGAAACAATAAATAAGCATTGGGAACCTGATTATTATTCTTTTCTTCTAAATTCTCTTAAAGTTTCAGTGCTACTGTCGACTGGATGAGAAGACTACTACAGTTTGTGATTTCACATTGTGTAGAACGATATGAAGAATTTACAGTAAATAATTTTCCACCTTATTTTGGCATATGAATTACACTTCACATGTCATCAACAGGTCAATAGAATGTGTACGTTTTTACATGTATATAATCATTATTGATGTTTGCAAAAACCGATAAGTCCATTTTTGAAGATTTTGAAGTACGATTTCTGTCATAGAGTACAAAATAATACCTTTTAAATGATATATTGGTCACTACATAAAAGGTATATTTTTAAAGTTATGGTCAAAAGAAGCAACTTTTTTCTTATTATTCTCTTTATTTTTTCTTGCCTTTAATCGCAAATATCTCCATTTGGCAAATATGGACTTATCGATTTTTGCAAACAAACTCTTCATATATATATATATATATATATATATATATATATATATATATATCCTTATGCTCTGGGCATGTGACATCACACACTACAGTAATCTTCTCCAACAGTGGCTGCACAGAAACTTTAAGGATTGGTAAAGTTTGAACGAAGTTCGAATTTTCTCAAACTTTCACGGATGTGTTCTACTGATGTTCTACATTCACTCTATCCACTTGTCCTCTAATGTTAATGTCTTATGAAATTATTGACAAATATACACAAATGACTAAATTTACTACATAACATGAAATTCCAGTACAGACAAGGCTTGGTATAAGTCTCACGCATGATACTCACGCCTTACAAGCTTTTCTCTTGCAGCCTATACCAAGAGAGTAAAAGAAACCCACCTCCCCCCTCCCCCGAATAATCGAACAAACAAAACATGTATATCTGACAACCGAAAGTCACATTTCAAATTTCAAGTTCAAATGCTATATAGCTCCATACCGTGAGGAGGGGGAGTAATATTGCCTCCAAAATCATTCACTATGTTGCAAATCATCCTTTCCTCTAACCCAATGAGGACGGCTTGATTTTGCTACAATACGCATTTCCCAAAGACGCTTGCCCGAGTATACTCGGGACTCGTCCTCCCTCTAATGTTAGAATTTGAACATTTCTTTTGTTGTTTTTTTTTCGTGAGCCATGGTATTGTTGACAGGCTTCGCATGAAGTTACTCTGAGCTTTGATTTTCAACCTATTACCAACATTGCTGTGAAGTCATGAAAAACCCACACTTTAACATCAAGATCATTATCTCATTGTTCTCATCTACACTTGACCAATCATGTACAGAAAACAATAAGCCTTTGATGGTTCATAGACAATTCGTACACGCTATCGGCCCAGGCAAAACAACATTTCTGTTTTTTTTTTTTTCAAGAGCTGTGTCCTGCAGACCAGACTAAACCGTGTGACACGGATATCAGATCATTAAGGGGGTATTTTTGTCTGAATAAACGTAATGATGATTATGCGACCGTGGAGATTCTCAATGAAAAAAAAAAAAATGTCGAACTTAGACATGAACGTGTTTTTATTTGACAACCAAGACAATTCTGAATAAAAAGTATGCACGGGGCTTCCTGTAACCTATTTCCTCACCAACATTGCTGTGAAGTCATAAAAAACCCACACTTTAAAAGCAAGCTCATTATCTGATTGTTGCCATCAACGCTTGACCAATCATGTACAGAAAACATAGGATCTTTGATGATTGAGGGACAATTTGTACGCGTTATACGTATCGGGCAAAACAACAGAGATAGATTCATCCTAAGAGAGGGCATATGACGTCATTTCCTTTCTCAAGAACAGAGCGCCCCCAGATCTTTGTTTAGTATAACGAATTCAAGGTTCCAATCACAGCAAGTAAAGTTCTGCACCAATCAAATTGAATCGTCAGGTACTTAGATTTATTAAGTTTTACACCAATGAACCTAGATGTGGGTGTAAAAATTGCATGATAATATTTTCCTGAATTTCTTTAACAACTAATCCTCGGTATTTCCGCCTGACTTTGTCTCGCCTGTCATCCATATTATTTAGGACTTTTTGCTGAAGTAGAAAAAAACGTTATCTTATCCATTACTACTGCTACGCTTATGAATATAAATCCCCGCATTCCGATTATTCTGTAAACTTTTCTCCAAATTAATTATATTTTCTAGTGAACAGTCAGCATGACATGACTCCATTTCTTTTCTTTCAACGTATTTTTCATGATTTTATAAACAGGCCACTCCCGTTACAGCGAAGTCCTCATCAGGACCATCAGTTTTCTTTCGTTATTTCCGAATTTCGTTACAGTCAAATAGTAAAGTATAAAAGATATCATAGGTGATAATCAAGAACCTGAATTTGAACTTCGTTAAAACGATTTTTCGTTATGACTGTGTACTGTACAAGCTGATATTTTCGCGTACAGATATTTTCGCTTGCCTCCTTGTTTGAGAGCTCGCGTACGTTTGTGTGTACATTGTACGTTATACACATGCATGTAAATGTACATATTATTTCCAGTGTCCCTTGTGAGTATGCCCTGCATTTGTATGTGTGTCTACTTCGGCTTGTCTGTCTGTCTCTCTGTGATAACTGCGCTTTCATCTCCAGTGGCAACTCAATCTCCATAATATGGATTTCTGCAAAGTGGAAGGTGATTTCTTTCTACCTCCCTGCCCACATAACAAATAATTATACATATGCAACTTCACTTGGTGTACGTCTTACACACGTATGCACACACAAACAAATTTATATAAGTATAAGAAGAGTTTGTTTGCAAAAACCGATAAGTCCATTTTTGAAGATTTTGAAGTACGGTCTCAATCATAAAGTACAAAATAATACCTCTTAAATGATATATTGTTCACTATATATAAAGGTACATCTTTGAAGTTATGTTCAAAAGAAGCACATTTTTTTCTTGTTATTCTCTTTATTTTTCTTGACCTTTAATCGCAAATATCTCCATTTGGCAAATATGGACTTATCGGTTTTTGCGAACAAACCCTTCATATACAATCATGCAATATTGATGAATATAATATTTTCGCAAGGTAAAATACATCAGGATATTGTGTTTGACTATGCTGACAGTGAGCATGCCAATGCATTACTGTTGCTGAAGGTTAGTAACCGTGTGACACCGATATATTCCTTTATGGAGAAAGTATATTAAAGCCAGTTCATATTTAGCTCATGTTGGCCTATGTATATTGCTACAACGGCACTCATTTTCAAAGCGACGATGATACACAATCTTGCCCGACGTAATAGCTATGGAATTCATGTTGACATTTTGTCACGCATCCATTTCATTGTTTTCAAACGAAGCATCAACCCCTTTCTTTTGATATTGCAAAATACTAGGCTTAATGTCAGGTGGATGTGCTGAGAAACAGCATTTTTGTATAAGGGTCGCATGAATAATCACTACATCACACGTGCTTATCTCGGAGAATTAACAAACCAAAATACTCGTTGGTACAAAATACCCTTTTCTGCTCATGGGCAAAGTGGAATTACGAGCTGTGGATGAACGTGAAAATGATCATGCGACCGTTGAGACTCTCAATGGAAAAACAAAATAAACGTCCCAAACTGGAGAACTTAGACATGTACTATATAGAAAACACTCAAGAAATTTCTGAATAGATATGTATAGGGCTCCCTCTAAAGCTAGAATTTGAATAGTTCATTTTTCGTGAGGCATGATTATGGTGATATGAGTCTATCACAAAGTTAAGTTGTTCTTTTGTGAGAGGATCGAATGTTAAAATTCACAAACAAGGTGGGCGTTTCTAACTGAAGTGCATCATGTGAGGGTGACATTGAATGACGAATAAAGTTATAAGGTATGAGGCTGCTTACACACTTTCTTTAATTGCCCATTGTCCGTTTATTGGAAGGAGAATCCACATCTTCTTACGTACGTTGACAAGATACGTTAACAATGGTGGAAATATTGCAAGGAACATCAAATAGACTAGGCCTAAATCGTATCTTATTAGCCTCACACGTACGGTAACCAAATGTAAATCAGAAATTACTATTCAGAATACTAATTGTGTTTGCCCAAAAGAGTAAAGACTTGAAAAGAACTGTATCTAATAATGTATTATATTAATGGTCAATCTATCCAGCGGCCATCTTTACAAAACACACACACACACACACACACACACACACTATAGACAGGTGGCAGTTAAGGCAGAGTTTACAGTATTATACGTATACGGGAAGAGTTTGAACGGAAAAAAGAGTTTACATTTTAGATTAGATTTGTCAACAATAATATTTCGAAGTCAAACTTAATAAATACATCACTTGTTGCACCATGTCGCAATAAAATGTAGACCTGCAGTGGTCGCCGGGATCTCCTTCCTAGTGACATGGGGGCAACAGAAAGAAAATGAAATTGACACGACCAGAGTGGAATACAAACGTACGCTACAAGTCATGGAAAGGGACGGGTCGGGGAAGGGTACTAAAGCTAATATCTCACCAACGGAGACGTCTCCGCGACGTCTCCAACTTATCAGTTGCAGCAGTCGCGGAGACGTCTCCAACATAAAAATCTCTTGCGGTCTCACCAAGGAGACGTCTCTGAGACGAGTTATGGCAGGTGTCAAAAAACTTCAAATATGAGGGAGCCGTTGCAGAATCATCTGACTTGATTTAGGCAGGATGTCAGTACGCAGATGGTCACGTGATTTCTAAAGTAGGTCAAACAGCGTCAAAAAGAGTCGCGGAGACGTCTCCGCGACCTCTCACCAGTTTTCTGGTCTCCAGCAGGTCTCGCCGACGTCTTTAAGACGTTTCGGAGACGTCGCGGAGACGTCACGGAGACGTCTCTGCAACTAGCAAAATCTGGAGTCGCAAACTAGTCGCGAACGAGCCCGGTGAGATACCCCCTAGAGAAGCGCTGTCGATTTGGCGATTTCGCGCCCTGTCTCATTTCACTTTTACTACACTTCAAGCATACGCGCTTGCCACCGAAGTGGTATGATTCCACTTGTAGCTAGAAAGAGAAATCATGTCTGCAGATACATTGGCTTGCTTGTTTTAATTTTTTGGGGTCTTACATTTCGCAAATCGATGATAAAATCATTTTGTCCTTGGAAAGCTGAAGGTCAGTAATGAAAACTCCGAATTTAATTGCCCGTCTCATCAAATGCTAACATTTGATTTAGCGAACTTATAGATCTGCCACGTGTTTGAAGGTCATGGAAAATGGAAACGAACATACTGTCACAATGTGCTTCCATAGTGCAGCACTTCCCCGTGATGATTCATTTCATCCATCGCCTTGGTTTTGAAAGAGTGATTATGTTCCTATTAGCAAAAGTGGATTAAACAAACATCCTCATGTGATGGTGAATGAATCCATATAAAACGGGAGCATAATGATAACGAACGACGACAAAAACATTTTAACAACAACATTTTATCAACAAGATGATTATCCAATTTATAGTTATATTATGATTTTGATCTAAAAAGGGCGCTTAAATCTTTTCAACTCTTTGATGTGCGAAGCCAAGGTATACATGTACACTGTAAGTGTTTTCAGCTGTTGGAGAAATTTAACTATGGTACCGGAATAAACATGTGCGCAAAGTTGATTTTCCTAATGTAACCTTTACTGTTTTCTAATTTTTAGTTCTGTTTTAAGATATTTTTCCTGTATAAAGTAGGACCAATTATCAATTTGAAGCTTAGCATCTAACATATTCACATCTATCAAAATAGAATTAAAAAACGGAGAAAGAAATACTTTCCTGTCATATTGTGGCTTTGAAAATAACGTATCACGTACTACCAAAAAAAAAAAAAAATGTAACGTCAAATTTTACATATTTGTTTCTTTTGTCATCATTTTCTAGTTTAGGTGTAAAGGAATACAGGATATATAGGATGCTTCAACTATGTGTCTGATATATCTCTCAAAGGTGCTTTTTGTTGTCTCCGAAGCCAATTATGCAAAAAAACTTTGTTCTCTCTTTTTTTTTTCTCTCTCTCTCTCTCTTTATGTAGGACTGGTGCAAACTCACATAAGTGAAAAGACGAACAACTTTGAATAATTGTCTTTATGACATATTTTCTGATGCTGGGTTTGCAAAATCCTTTCTGTGCAAGATGATGAAAAAAAAATACGAAAAAAGAAATTCCACGGCTGACTTATTTGAGGTTATAATGTACGCTCAATGAGTGTGTTGATAATCCTTTGCTATATACATGCCGCCCTCCTTTGACTATATATATCAGTGTCACCCAGCAAATTTGCTATACGTTGTGTATGGGAAGGATTACCCAACATAAAGGAGGTGTACAAGCAAGGAGACACATTATGGAAAAGAACAGAAGACAAATTCCCAAGACGAAACAATGTTTTAACAAGGTCAACCGGGTCACTGTGTGATTTAGAACGTTTGGTTGTGACACACTTGATTGCAATGACTTCTTAGTAATTATACATTCCGTTCTAATTTACCATTACTTAACATACATGGTTAGCTGGCTTAGTATTTATGCATTTTGGTGAATCGCACATATGTTTTTTGTAGTTAAATTTGCATTATAATTCATTTCGTTCTATTTTCTTTGCATATTTTATTTACTTAAAAAGTTGAGTAGGACATAAATGTGTTTTTTAACTCTGTTATGCCCTCCCCCCCCCCCCACACACACAAGGTTCGTATATAATGTGTGTACATACAAATGGCCGTGTATTTGTGTGTACACCTATATATTTATTACATACACATATCTACCTATTCCTATCTTTACCTCTCCTTCCCCCTCTATCCCGTTCGTATCTCTACTCCACATCTCTTCCGTATTGAAACTTACTTTGAGAATCACTCTCATAATGTTATCCTTCCCCCATATTTCTGCAATTCTGAATGGAGATTTATGAATTTTTTATGTATATTTTTTTATGTATATGTATACAGTTAGAGGAATTATTTTGTCAATTTGACGTTGTTATTTGGATGATGTTCAAAGAAGAATGTCGGTGACGGGGTCTTGTAGGGGTCGGGTGAGAGAGCTAGGCTTCCCAAAGATATGTTTTACGTGATAATCTAGTTATTAGAATGACATTTGGTTAAGAAATATAAAAACAGTTGATATAATTACATTTGGGGTCGTACAATTACATTTCTAAATATCTTACTTTTGGTTATTATCAGTCATGTAAAATTGTTGTTTTGTGTATGATGTTTTGTAGTTTTATTGGAGTAGATGCAAATCAGTCGTCACAGTATTTCTTTTCATATAGTTCGGCTTGTTTTGACAAAATAATGTGGAATATGTTCTTATCGTGCATGTTATATACCGGATAAAGCTCAACCTATTGATTTGTGTGTAATTATGACATTTTCCCACTCATTTTCATCATTCGTGTAAATGCTTTATTTTGGAACTGTCTGAATGTTCGAATTTGTATGTATATATTCTTTGTAATGTTATACGCAATTTAGCCCGTGGGCTACGAAATATGATATGAATAAACAAACCTTTCTATTTCTATTCAAATTCAAATTCAAACTTTATTTTCACTTTCTTCCTTCAACAGAATGTACAAGAAACATTATTATGAATTTGACATGCGATATTCAGTGTCACTGTGTCACTGTGCCAAAATTGTGTCTGACAAGTGGTTGTAAGGAAGCACACTTCGTGATTCATTAGTGAAAAACAACCCGTTAGTAAGGGGTTTAATATTATCGTTTCACCTTACTTTGTTCCCGGTTTGATCTATTTGACCTCAAATCAGTAGGCCTACACGTGCACCAAGTGTTAGTTCATGGAAGTATCGTTTGGAGCACACCACCATGAATGGTTTGTGGGCTTAAATTTAGGGAATAGGATCGGTATTAGGATTGACATCAGAATCAGAGCTGAAATGAAGGATAGGGTATGGTATAGGGTAATTTAAATGAAAACAACTCATTGACTTTCTATAACTTATCGGAAACAAACAACACATTTGCATGTGAACGTATCGGAGAATTAGGGATGATTTATTTTTTACTGTAATAGCGAATTGTAATAAACGTCTGCTTATCGACAATGCCTCGTCTTTCTCAGCACTGTCTCATTATTCACTTTACATTATGTCTCCGACAAATGTGTAAATACAATAAGCTTTTCGTACCTTCTTGTATTCAATTCCCGACATCAGTACCAAACTCCGCTGTCTAGTGATCATACGACATTCTGGAGACGATCGCTCAACAGGATAATGACGAAAGAATAAACGCATAGATATAATAGCAGAATTGAAAATGGTCATGGTAGCGTGACTGGATATGGATTCGTGCAAACAGGGATCCCCTTGTCTGTGAACATTCACAACGTAATAGGCACATGTAGTACGGGTATACTTGTTCCATCTTGGCAATTCATAGCCTTTTGCAAGAGCGGCTCGCAATGGACTCGCATACGGCGGGCAATGGTCTCACTCGCAAACATACTCTAGCAGCTCGCCGGTCGCGCGCTGTGTGTGCGTGTGCTGAAATTATAGCGAGCTGCTCATTTTGCAAAAAGGCTAGGCGATTCAGGGACCGGGGTCATTGTTTGCGAAAGAAAGAATCATATCGTTCTTTCTTTAAAGTACAATCAGCCATTGGTTTTCTAGAAGAAGAAAAATATCCCTGTATAGCAATTCTTTGGACACAACAACACAATAAATATACATATATATATATATATATATATATATATATATATATATATATATATATAGTTATCATTATCATTATTAATTGTATCATTACTATCATTATCATTTTATTATTATTATAATTATTGTTATTATTATTATTATTATTATTATTATTATCATTATCATTAATAATAATATTATTATCATTATTATTATTGAAAGGGAGAGAGAAAGATTCTATCATAAATTCCTCCGTCTTCCAAGCATTAAGAATGAGACTATTCACACTCAGCTATTAAGACGAAACTGCTTTTAAATCTGTATTGATATATTTTGTTATGTGTTGTGGATTATGTAAGGACACTTCAGGCAAGTGTCGTTAGCGTAAAGAGACAATTTGCCGTGCTTCACCGACTTTGTGAGTTCATTAGTAACAAGAGATAACATTGGCCCGGGATGGAACCTTGCGGCACTCCGTATTATGCAACTTGAGTCAGGAGGCAGAGGCCCTCCTTCACACATGCGCATTGTGTTCGACCAGAAAGGTAGTTCCTAATCAGAGTACCCCTGATTCATCAAAGCCATAAAGCTTTAGCTTTTCAATCATAATACCTTTATCTATTGTATCTATGGCATGCCTATTGGGTCAAGAGCCACAAATACAGAGATAGGACCTTTATCCATACAACTGAATAGATCTTTAGTGAGATTTCATAAAGCAGTCGTATCTGATTTGGATCCCCTAGAGAAGCATGCGATTATTGCAGAGATAGTTCATTGCTTCTGTGTGAAACATTTTTCTCAGTATTACTCAGTAGTAAAGACGGAGAGTGCCGAGATTTGTACAATTGGCTCAATCTGTCGTGCTTTTATTCTCATAGATCAATTTTATCAATTTTAGTACACTTCTACACCAGAGTTATAGAACCTGTTTTGAGTGATATGTACATTAATAATGTGAGTCACTGGTAAAGAAATGAGTGGTGCTGCGATTCTGACCAACTTTTTGAATATGCCATCCAGACCAGACGCTTTATGAGAAGGAAGGGCGTTGATTAGATCAAGATCCTCACTTTTTGAAGCCTGTGAAAACGTAAATATTAAATTGGTCAAATTCCTCGTAAATTATCTAAAGGTTCCTTTGTAAGAACGAGTATTATTCAGGCCACTCAGAAGACCAGCAAAATAATTATTGAAAGGGTCATGCATATATCAATCATCGACTTCGATTGTGTGAATATTGGAATCGAGTCTTCCACATTCTACCACTATTGTCTGAGTCGACCGTGATGCGGTTCTGCACATAAGTCTTTCTTCAGTTTTCTCATGAGGGTTGTCACTTTATTTATTCAGCGTCTTGTACTGATTCCAGTCTTCAGTTTAAATGTGACCCTGCACCTCAAAACAAACAAAAAGTCGCCAGACATGAATTTTTAGTTAAGACCATATGTGACCATGCACCTCAAAACGAACATAAAGTCGCACACACTGATTTTGCGTGAGGACTGAAAATAAGTGAAATGGGTCAACTTAGCCGAACTTGACTTTTCCATATTTTCTGAAAGAGCGGGTCTTCTTTTACATTATGCTAAAATTTGGCATCATAAAACGGGCAGGAAAGTGTGTTTTTTAAGCAGTTTATCTCGAACATTTTTGGTAGAATAGTGTGATTAGGTGTGTCTTTAGAATATCTTTTTCATTTCTGAAAACCTTGTCCACACTCTTCACTTTCAACTTTAATAACTTTTGAAAGGATAGAGCTACTGCTTTGAAAGTTGGCATTGATTATGGACAGAATGTGTTAATGAGGCATGCTTAATTTCAGTTTAATCAAATAATCCCTTCATTGTTATTACTCTGGTGGTTTACTTCCTGTTTTTTGTCCCATTTATCACACAGCCAGCATGGTTTGGTAAAGATTAAGCGCTTGAATAGACACTGTACATCAGAGCCTCTTTTCTCAGTTCACACTTTTCCTGAGTTTGTGCTTTCTTTCCAATATTTAGATAGGTTAGGGGAGTCCGTTTGATTTGAGTTATACATCATTTTAAAGCTTAAAGTCTGCTCTTTCAGAATATGGTCTTATCTAAAAATTCATGTCTGGCGACTTTTTGTTTGTTTTGAGGTGCAGGGTCACATATTCTGAAAGAGCAGACTTTAAGCTTTAAAATGATGTATAACTCAAATCAAATGGATTCTCCACCTATCTAAATATTGGAAAGAAAGCACAAACTCAGGAAAAGTGTGAACTGAGAAAAGAGGCTCTGAAGTACAGTGTCTATTCAAGCGCTTAATCATTACCAAACCGTGCTGGCTGTGCGATGAATGGGACAAAAACAGGAAGTAATCCACCAGAGTAACAACAATGAAGGGATTATCAGATTAAACTGAAATTAAGTATGCCTCATTAACACATTCTGTCCATAATTAATGCCAACTTTCCAAGCAGTAGCATTATCATTTCAAAAGTTTTTCGAGTTGAAAGTGAAGAGTGTTGACAAGGTTTTTCAGAAATGAAAAAGGGATTCTAAAGACACACCTAATCACACTATTCTACCAAAAATGTTCGAGATAAACTGCTAAAAAAACACACTTTCCTGCCCATTTTATGATACCAAATTTTAGCATAATGTAAAAGAAGACCCGCTCTTTCAGAAAATATGAAAAAGTCAAGTTCGGCTAGGTTGACCCATTTCACTTATTTTCAGTCCTCACGCAAAATCAGTGTGTGCGACTTTATGTTCGTTTTGAGGTGCACGGTCACAAATAGAATTAACAGCTCTCTGTTCACTCTTGTCTCTTTCTCTGATCATAATTTTAATATCATTTGCAATCGTAGGAAAGTATTGTTGTTGACCCTCTTTTTTTCTCAATAGCGCATGTTTGTCAATAATTGACCTGACTTTTGTCACCCTAAAGTCATATAGAAACCTATATGTCTAATCTTTGATATATCCACACGAATTTGTATTTTCTTGTTTGTTTGTTTGTTTGTTTTTAACGAGCCGAGGTTTACATAATATGCATTTTGTGAAAAAGTAAATACAGATTGATTCTTCATTTTTCATTTCTTCTAGTTTTGTTTTGTTTCTTTTTTTAGGGGGAGGGGAGGAGTAATTTCAATTGTGATACAGAACTCAATGTTGAGATATGTAAATGTTGAATTTGATTTTTTTTTAATCATTTTTGTGTATGTATATCACGGTGACTACATTTTTGCATAATTATCCTTCGATATTTTTTGCTTTTAAAATAGTGGAAAAGGTATAATTTGAGTGACAAGATGTGAAGTAAATATTTGGTGATTGACGTATTTTTCCATTTATTTTGTGTATTATGACGTAATACTGTATGTCTATTACTGGTCTCTTTTGATAATATCATTGTGTATGTGTCCGGGAATGCATTGAATGAGGGCTCACATGCTAAGGGCAACAGAAAAAGAATGACTTTAGTGAGCCGTGGCCCATGTGTTGTGTACCTCTTCATGCTTTGTGCTGTACGTCAACTGTCACACAGCGCTATTTTAATGAGAATGGTTGTTATTATGTAAATGTTATTGTCATTTTCATTTGGCAGATTAAATAATAATAACATCAAGAGTAGCAGTAATAATAAAAGTATAATGATACTCCTTTTCTGTATCAGTTTCTCTAATAATGTCGTGCCATGGTTGCTTTGAAAGATCATCTGCAAAATTTTCAGTTTCTATTTTATTTATGGCACGTGAAATAACATAATTGTGATTTCATTTGTCATGTGTGACTCGGCCCCAGGTTGCAACCACCATTAAGTAATCACTGAGTCCGATCTTCAAACCATCAAAGAATTTTATCGTGTTCTTAACAGAACTTAATATAAGACTTAAAAAAAAATAACCGGTAGAAAATGTATGCGTATAAACGCTTGTTGGTTTAAACGGGATAAATGGTATCATCAGTAATTTCGAGTAAACGTTTTGTGTGCTTACTTCTCTCTCATTGGGAGATGGCAACACGCCTGTTATACGATGTTTCTGTTATTGAGATGCCAACTCGGCTGTCTCCTATGAAATATTCTTATCTGTCATTATGAAATGGAAACACAGCTCTCTGTAATGAAACAAACTACTCTGTCATAATGATATGACAATACGGTCGTTTTTAATGGAATACATTATGAGATATTCTCTGTCATTTACGTGGCAACATGGCTGTCTCTCATGATATAAACTACTCTCTCATCATGAGATGGCAATACACCTGTCTCATATCTAATATACATTTCTGTCATGATGACATGGCAACACAGCTATACTGCCCTGTAGCTATGAGAAGGCAACATGGCTGTCTCTTTTGGAATACAGCGTCGTAATTCAGATGGCACTATGGCTGTCTCATTTTTAACATACATTTTCTGCCATTATAAGATGGTAACAGGCAGACAGGGCTGGAAATATCCTTCTCTATCATTGTGCGATGGCAACATGTGGCACGGCCGTCCCTTACGGTGTATCTCTCATTGAAATGGCTACATCGCCGTTTCCTATGAAATACAGTGCATACCCGTTGATATGGCAACGATCTGGACCTAGAATAGACCTATAAACAAAGAAAGTCGCCCTCGCGCGGTCACATTTGATCAAGGGGAAATCGAATTGGACAACATGCATCACGTATTCCCACTGTGTCCTACTACGTCATTCGCGAACGATGTTCACACATCGGTTTTGTTGTTTGTTTGGCTTTTTTTTTTCCAGTGGCAAGATTTCCCTCTAAATCGACAGAATAATACAGGAGGAGCTATAGCTGATTTGTTTACACGTAGTCTTTCAGAAAATCTACTGCCGTGGTGAGCGAGAAAACCGGCTCACCGTAGGCCTACAGCCTATATACAAAATTTTGCTACGGTTGATCGCCCATCATAAATTTGCCTATCAATAGAAAAAAAAAATATGTGTGGAATAGACTCTCACAACGGCATGTCTCTTTGAACTGCATACGCGGAGCTACTAACAAATCCTTTGCACATAGCATGGGCATGATGATCTGTAATGTCTGCCTGTAGAATCAGGAGTGGAAGGATTAGGGAGGATTTGGCTTGAAGCCCGATAAGGTTGGTCCATGCTCAGTTTTGATTGTATTCTGTCAACCATTTTAGCACCAAGTAAAGATTCGTGCATATGGTGTGAATCGAGGTACCGTAGCTCATCAGTACAGTGTGGTTGGGTGTTGGTGAGTACATCCCTCATGTTAGGGCCATTGGAATACATGACATACGTGATAGCTCGTATAGACAATGAAAATATCATAATGACAATGTCTTCTTTGAGCCAAGTATCATTATTACTTGATTATCTGTTTTAGAAACCGAAGATTTGAAAGACACTGTGAAATAATTTGAACCTTAGTTTACACCAAATCAACCCGAAATAATTGTCCTGTGTCTTATTTTACTCGAGGTTATCGAAAGGAACTCTTTTTTCCACAATAGACTAATGTCCCTCGTGCAAGAGGGAATCTGTAACACGTACTTAGCTGCCACCGCAAATAATATTGCAATCGAATAAAATAGATGCAGTTACACAACAGGTCGCAGCAAGTTTGCAGCTATATTTATGTATTTCTTCGCGATTTATCTTTTATTTTATTCTTTTTTTTGCGGGGGGGGGGGAAGGAACTTTTTTTTCAGTGTAATGACAATGTAAATGTAACACTTGGATGGAACAATAGCTTCAGTATTTAGCAACTAAAGCTCTTTTCGGTCAATAAGTCCCATTGCTTGGTACAGTAACACGATTGAAACGGTACAGGGGACGCAATGATTTTTTTTTTCTTTCCAACTAAGGCAAATATCAGCTGACTTGTGACAATAATATGAATCCAAAAAACATCTAATCCACTTACTTTCTTACTGTATGGTTGCCTGATCTAAGTCATATTCTGTCATTTTGTGCTTTGATTGCGTATGTGTAGTGTTTTCTGGTGGTCCTATTGGTATTTATTGGTTTAATTAGTTTGATAAAAAAAAAAATCTAATGGTGTGTACTGGACAAGGATACGTTATTTGGGAAATGCTGTTGGTCTATCAAACTTCTGCACAACCATCAGAAACTTGAATGTGTCAGAGAATTAGCCTCGAAATCAGGTGAGAGTATCTAACAGAAATGGTTTAGGATAACCAGGAATGAAAGCTTGGGTACACAATACCAAAGTATTCAATTAATATTCATTAAGGAAAACCTGTGAACTTAATCACGACCATAATGAAAATTCTTAAATTCTTAAATAAAATATACGCAATATAAAGGAATGATCTTTACCAACATCATTTGCATCCCTCGATTGTTTGATCATTACTTTTAAACCTATGTTATCGTTGAATATGGCAATTTTGTAATCTTGACATTGGATCACAGACAATGAAGACTCGTCGCATTCAGTCTATGCTGTAAACAAGTAACAGTACACTTCTCATTCCCCACTTCCTTCCTTTGGCCCCTCTGTTCTACAATCCCCTCTCTTCTTTCCTCTAAAGCTGTAGTAGGCCACGCTCTCTATAAAGGTCAGGTAATTATATATTTAAAGCGTCTGCTTTCTAAATTTTGGCACTCTTGTTGAGCCAGATAAGTAGAACAGCTCTCCTACCTGTAAGATACCTTTTTTTTTTTCCTTTTTTTTCTTGTTCAACAGGGCTTATGGCAGCCACTTCAGATTTAGGCTTTCTTGTACTGACTTCCTGAAATATAATGACGGTAGGATTATAAATCATGGTTATGAAGTTGATAGTAGGGATATTAAACAAGGAAACCAGAAGTAAAAGGAAGAAGGATGTAAAAAGGGGCACTCAAAGGCACATGTTAACGACAACTGACAGTACAAAACGAGAGGAACTGTGACTGAACATGACTCTTAAGACGGTTTGATTTGATTTGATTTTTATACAGCCGGTTCGTACTTTAAAATTTAACTGGATCACACAGAGTAACAGGTACAAGAAAATATAATAATAACAAAACATTGATTAAACACGTTATAAATGCCACAAAAATGAACAGAATTAAAGTGCACCGCAAATGAATGTAAACATGCAAAGATTTGTAATGACAATGTGTACATTTAGATAACAGGATAAAAAATGTGACAGAAAAAAATAATTTGCGTAGATCTTATTAGAACAAAATATACAATACAATAATGTGTTACAAATGCTTGTAATAAGATGATGTGGGGTACACCTTCCTAACATTCTAACATCTACAAGATCCCAACATTCTTACATCAACACGATCCCAACATTCTAACATCTACACCATCCCAACATTCTAACATCTGCGTCATCCCAACATTCTAACACCTACACCGTCCCAACATTCTATCATCTACACCATCCCAACATTCTAAAATATACACCATCCCAAAATTCTAACATGTACACCATCCCAATATTCTAACATCTATACTCCATCCCAACATTCTAACATCTACTCCATCCCACCATTCTAACATCTACACCATCCCAACAATCTAATATCTACACCATCCCGACTGCCAATATTCCATGATCGCTTGCCTGCTTATCCACTCTGGCTTGTCCTTCTAAACTCTGTATCATACTTTACAAAATCAGAAAGATATCTCAGACAAAATACTGTGAGCTGTTTTCATGCCTTCCGTTTGGCCTCATGAATTAAAGCTACACGTATAATAGGATCCATACAGGTTCCAATCCTGGTTGAAATTCATTGGCCCAGTCCCCTGTTTACAAAGTTATAGACCCTTAATGTATCGTGAGTCTTTCCTGAGTACCACACCGAGCTTTACTGCAGTTTATTGGTTCCGAAATTTTCACAGTTGGACTGATTTTAGGTTTGGAATTGGTGTGTAGTTTTTGTGATTGTAATAAACGGTAATCATGTACTTGTAAACTAATGAAGAATGAAATTCAATCAGTTCATGCAACAAACTTCAAGTTTCGAGAAATCTTCGCGTCTGAATAGCTAAAACATTACAGCCATTCCTCCATTTTCGCCCGGAGGAACGGCTGTCTAGTTAATCGCATCCCGATCAGTTAAAAATCTTACATTCATTCCATGGCTGTACTCTCTAAAAGAAATCGAGTGAAAATATTCACTCTTAAAGGAGTGAATACAAAAAAAGAGTGAATTTAGAGTGAAATTTGAGTGAAATTTGAGTGAAAAATATTCATTTTCACTCATTTTGGAGTGACCTCAGGGATCACTCGAATATTTAGGAGTGATCCCTTCACCGGAATGTACAACAATCTGTCTCAGTATAATAGGTTTTCCCAGCTAATTTCGCACTTTTGTCAGTCCATTTGATAGAAGGTTCATTCAATTTAGCAAAAATCCTCTTTATCGCACAGTCTGTCTTTGAAAATTGCAACTTGTGCGTTCAGTTTACCATTTCGATCAATGAAATTTGTCCATTTGGCTTTCGAATTCGTAAAAAGGGCATTCAAATGGGCCGGTACTCTACATTCATTCAAATTCGCCATCACTCGCCGAAAAGGGTTTTTGAGTAATTCAGTTTTGCGAATGGGCTGTCAAATTCCGAACTTTTTTATTCAAATTTACGTCATGTTATTCTTTTTTTAAAAGGTGAGAACATTTAAAGGTGTATTTCTATGTGACTTCCGTTTCATCCACATAGGCTACTGTTAAGCAGTAAAAGTATCACATTTTTTTTTAACCCTTTTTAACCGTGATAACTCGAGTTTGTTGTTCTGTAACGCACCTTTCATTGATATTTACATGTCATTATAGGCCACCATGTACCAGTACTACAGATTATCTTCATCCCCTTACAGTCATGACAGCGCAAGTTAGATACAGACGTATCTCAAGAAGACAGAGAAAGCATTATAGAAACATTTCAGGATCATAACCTTGACTTCATTGAACTGGTCGACACAATCGCAATAAAGCGCTCAACGGCAGGATAAGTTTCGGCCCCATGCACTATCTTCGGACTGGGAGACTCAATAAGCACACACACACACACACACACACACACACAAAAACTGTTGCCAAAATCTCTAAAATGAATACGAAGATAATTATGAAATGTAAACTATGATGAAAGGAAATAGAGAAAGAACCAAAGCATAAACATGTGTGCAAAATTGACTGCAGAAGATATCAAATTGGATGCCCAGAAATGAATTCGAATGAATGAGCGTAGCAATATAAGTGATCACGTGACTATATCATTCTAAATTGAATGAACGAATAACGAAATGGTTCTTGTCTTACGAATTTCAGTTGAAAAAGTGTTAATTGGGATGAGGTTAAGGGTAATTCGAATGCTCTAAAATGAATTTGAATGAAGAGATCATAAAATTGAAATATCGAACATGTCATCTACGCTAGATTTTGCTAAATTGAAAGCAGCAGTAAGGAATTGGACTGACAAAAGTGCTAAATTGGCCGGGAAAACCTATACAAAGGTATGTTTACATTTAACAGAGTTGGTCTAGGGTCATAGTACGAGAAATACGATGGGACCTACCTAAAAGCGAGCTTGTTCAGCCGCATGTCCCGGGGTAAATCAGGTGTAGGAATAATTCTATTGAAAACACATAAGCACCATAGTAACATCCGGATGAGCCGATTAAAACAAAGAAAAAAGAAAACAGTAAAAGAAATGTTGCTTCTCAAATCATAGAAAAGCCACATGATGCAACAATATGAATAACACATTACTAACAAAAAATGGACGTTGGGAAAACAGCGACTGAGATTATAATTATTAAAATGAGTGTGAAGGTAGATTAATGACATAACAGTATGGCATGAATACAAGATTGAAGATAGGATAGTAAGAAATTTGTCGTAGATGTAAATAATACACACAAGGAGGATACAGCTCAGGAATGGCATTCCAGCAGGTCTCCTTGAACCAGGCCACGTTACCATTGCAACTGACAAGCTGCCTGGCTCACGGAATTTCGAAGTCGGGTTTAATAACTATAATAACGGCTCGTAGAGATCAACAGGCAGGCTGATTATTAAATAGTCTTACTTTCTTCCCTGGTTAGGATCCTGGGGAGTTTAAGGATGAATGAACGAGGGTGGGGGCGGGGGGAGGGGGAGAGCAACAAGTATACTGTACACTTTGCATCTCGCGACTATTCCTAAGATATTGCTTAACATTTCGTGTGAAAGAAGACAATGTTGGGCAACTTGTAAGTTAATTGGGAAACTCATTCCAATAATAGGCTCAGTAAACAAAATGGTTTTTCTCGCGAAAATTGTTCGAGTACGTGGAAGGTGATAACCATCACGCTGACGGGTGGGATAATCATGAATTGTGTAATTTCCTGTAAACGTTTGGCCAATTGAAAATCGAAACATGAACAGACCAGTGTTGTAGTTACTCAGGTATTTTCGAGATTATCTTACTCATAAAAAAGTTCATTCGTGTGAGATAAATATCCAGTATGATTTACAATTATGATGGCACATTTTCTGCTCAAGAAATAACCAGTCAATCAGATTTTTTAGAAGCATCTCTCCAGGCAAGAATCCCATAGTGACGAAAAGGAGAAATCAAAGTAGAATATATAATTTTTGAGAATATTGCACGTAATATAATATTAAAGTAGAATATATAATTTTTGAGAATATTGCACGTAATATAATATTTAAGTTTGTTAAGAACGTCTGTATTTCTAGCAATAATTGTACTAACATAATTAACATTAGTTTTCTAAGATGATTCACTATCAACATAAAGACCTAAGAATTGTGTAATACTGACCTGTGACAAATCAATATCGTTTATGTTGGGAGAAATAGGGAGCATAGGTAGGGAATTACTGAACAACTATTATGAGTTTTGTCAGTATACAGAGATAACTTCTTTGCACAAATCTAAGATTTAACAGAACAAGTTCTTCATTTATCATAATATTTACAGGCTTTTGATGAAAAAGGAACAAATTTGTATCATCATTTGTATTTGTAAGGAAATAATCTTAAATGAGTTTTGAATATCGTTTTCATACAAATTAACAGGAAACCATGTGGAAACGCCACCAGAAATTGATTTAGAATGGAAGTCATGGCCGTAGATACTTACGGATTGTTTTCTATTTGTTGAAATAATCAGCAAACCAATTCATGCAACCTTTCCCGAAATTCGTTATGACTTAAATCATACAGTAAAATATCATGGTTTAGTGTATCAAACACATTTGAGAAACCACGGAAAAAAAAGTCCAACAGACTGCAGCGGATGAGCGAGAGATGAACTGTTGAATGTCGGCAATAGTTGGGCTGGAAGAACCACTTGACGCTTCAGTGGTATCAGTGTAATCACTCGTGGGCTGGGCGGGCTGGTTAGCATGTGGTTCCCTCAGCTTCCCTTTCGGTCGCCTAGATCAGGTACGCATGCGGTCTGGGTGGTCAGCCATGTTGAAGTGAAAGTAACGAGATGTTCCGAAAGAAGTGAAAAAAAGAAGTGAACAAAATTCGTTAAGAGTATGAGTTCTTCCCAATATGGACTATTAAATCAAGAGATAAAACAAACGCGGTTCAGTTACTCCATGCCATGTTGACGGTAAAGTAGGTCTATTGCCTGCATAACTAGCGTGAAATGAAGGCAGGTGGCTTCGGGTTAGAGAGCGATACGCATGCGCATCCTTCCGCATCGAAGTCGCTGTTCATGCAAGAAAAAAAATCTTTCGGTATTGGAATGTGTAATAATAGATTACAACAGTTTATGGGTAATTTCATGATTAACAAGGTACCCAACTTGCGAAGCTTATTTTGGCAATAAAACTAGAAATCAGGTTGTTGTTTTTTTATTGCATACGTTCAAAAAAAGAACGTATTCATGAAGTTCCTTAAAAAGTGAGAAAACAAAGAAGTCAGCATACAAAGCAGCAGTATGGGGGGGGGGGATGTAACACATGCATGGTTCTTCTTGTAAGCGGGACTTTTATATGTGACCGTGCATCACAAAACCAGCAGAGAACAGCAAAGCAAAGTAACCAGTCGATCTTAAGATTTTCATATTTTCTGAAAGTACTTTTTCTTTTCTACATTAATTGTAAAGTTTTGGATCATTAAACAAATTGGACACCGTGTTCTCGGCATTTTTTTTTTCTAGAACACAATTTTTTGTAGAATAATGTGTTCAGGAATGTCTTACGGACCCCCTTTTCCTTTCCTTGAAATCCTGTTTAGAGTAATTTATTTCAACTATAAATTTTCGAAAGGATAATGCTACTGCTTTAATAGTTGGCACTAGCCACGGATAGAATGCGCTAATAGAGCATGCTTGATTTCAGCTTAATCAGATAACCCCTTCATTGTTCTTATAGTGGGTTACATCATTATTTTGTTTTTGTCCCTATCATTGCAGAGCTACATTTGTATCACAGCTTGGTTACAAATTAAACGCTTAAAAAGACGCTATACCACGCCAGGAGCTTCTTTTCTCAATGCACAACTTTTCCAGTGTGTGCTATCTTTTCAATGTATCGATAGGTTAGAAGAGTCCAAATGAATTGAGTTATAGAGCATAAAGGAAACTTCAAGTCGAACGGACTGACTGCCCAATCACCGGGTAGCTGACCTCAATGTGATTTGTATACATCTATATAAAAAAAATAATAAAAAAATGAAAGTAATGTAGGACGGAGGGTGGGAATATGCGGAGTAGACCTATGTTTCACAGAGCAGACCCAATGTAATTCATTAATGCCTGTTCTCCCAATTCTCTCCCCCCTTATATGAGAGGAATGTTGCTGGCCTATTTAAATTCGATTCACCATTAACGAATCAGACTTTTGTACTGCTGTTATGGCGTCATTAGTATGAACACCTAGATGAAGAACATTGTGACGACTTACGCCATTCATAAAAGAAAAAACAACAACACACAAACACAACGAAATCAAATGCAATCGCTGACCACTTTCTAGCTTTGTTCATGCAGATATCTTTTCTAACATATGCTTAATATTTCTTTATCCTGTAACAGGTCTTTTGGAAAGTTTGCTCAGCAACAATGGGACCATGGTGACACCTACGAACATCATTCACCAAAATCTGCCTGTCCATATTCATTTTCAAATCAATGAATGAAGCGTTTTCGCAGAGAATATGAACATCAGGGAACGTTACATTCCTACGCCCTTGCACAGAGCTTGTCAAAATGAAGATTGCATTGTTGTGATACGATATCCCACCATCTGATAACTGGACAAGTGACAGCGTTATCTACCTTGCGAATTAGGGTCAACATCCATGCTGGGCAAGACCAATGACGGAAACACATCATTGCTACGTGCATGTTGGCAAATGACATCTTGAAGTTACAAAATATATTGGAGAAGAGGGAGTTATTGTCAATGAAAACAGTAAAACATAATTCTTGATCTTCTACATGTGGGGCACCTTCGACAGGACAAATCGAGATTATCAAATATCTTAAATGCTGACAAAGAAGCCAATGCCAACTCTTTTGACGACATGACATGATTGCAAGTTGCCACTAAACATCCAAAAGTTATAAATGTTATTGTTAATCGAGGCACAAAAGCGATTGGAGCCTACCATCTGATACCATGGAAGTATAACGCATTTGATCACAGCATCTGAACGGGGTCATACTGACGTGTTTCTCTACTTGTTTGATTTGGGAACCAATGTGAATGCTACTAGTGGAAGGGGTTCACTCATTGACATGATGCATCTCACTCGAGATTTCTTGAAATTGGCTCCACTCTCGTTCGTAATGATGTCAGTGTTACATTTTGCCAACTTCTAGGGACCCTTTGAAATTGCCCATGTTCTTGCCGTCAACAGAGCCGACGTAACTTCTTCTTGAAAGATTTAAAACACAGTCTACAAAGGGCGCGCATTAATGTTCGCATAAAAGTTACACACGACACTTACAGAAAAAAAATTATATAAATGCTGCTGATAAAGAAAGTCACAGTGCCCTCTCGCCTCTTTCAACTGACACTGACTCTTATCTGTTTTATCTATACTCATTTTATATGCATGAGATTTATGTGAATACTGACGCAATGGATGATTTCAAGCCCTTGCACGTTGCCTGTCAAAAAGGACATCTTACCGACGTCATAACTATCGTTGATAACGGAGCTAATGTGAATTCTGTCAGCAACGATGAGCGCACAGCTTTGCAAGAAGCAAGTCGCAATTGACATTTTAAAGTTGTGCAATATCTGATTGGAAAAGGAGCGGATATAAATGCTGTTCATGAAAAAGGTCACGGTGCTCTAGCTTTTGCATGCTCGAATGGACACTGCGATATAGTTTCTTATCTTGTGAGCAATGGAGCTGACTTGAATGCTGCAAACGTGGATGGTGTAACACCCTTGCACCTTTCATGTCAAAATGGACAACTTGCAGTTGCCATAATTCTGGTTGATAGTGGAGCTGATGTGAATTACGTCAGCAATGACGGCTGCACAGCCTTACACAAAGCAAGTCGCCATGGCTACTTTGAAGTTGTGCACTTTCTGATTGCACAAGGAGCGGATGTGAATACTGTTGAAAAGCAAGGATTCAGTGCTCTCACCCTTGCATCCTCGAATGGACACTGCGATACCGCCTCTTATCTTGCAGGCAACGGAGCTCATGTGAACCCGAGTAGCATTGAGCATGTAATACCGTTGCACCTTGCATGTCAAAACGGTCATCTTGAAGTTGTGCGCTATCTCATTGACAACGGAGCTGATGTGAATGCTGTAGATAAACAAAGAGAAAGTGCTCTGATACTTGCATCTTCGAATGGACACTGCAAAATTGTATATCTTCTTGTGGCCAATGGGGCAAATGTAAATGCTGGTAACGTAGATGGGATAAGATCCTTGCACCGGGCGTGCTTTTACGGACATCTGGAAGTTGTGGACTTTCTTATCAAAAAAGGAGCTGATGTCAACGCTGTCAATAAACATAGAGACACTGCCCTCATGTTTGCATCTATTAAAGGACATCGTGACATTGTTTCTCATCTTGTAAGCGAAGGAGCTGATATCAACACTGGAGACATAGATGGTATGACACCTTTGAACTTTGCAAGTGTAGATGGACATCTTGAACTTGTGCACTTCCTTACTGACAAAGGAGCTGATGTAAATGTTGTTGATAAAGAAAGAAACAGTGCCCTCACCTTTGCATCTTTGAATGGACACTGTGACATCGTTTCTCATCTCGTAAGCAATGGAGCTGATATCAATGCTGGAAACGTTGGTGGTATGACACCTTTACACTTAGCAAGTGAATATGGATATCTTGAACTTGTGCACTTCCTGATTGGCAGAGGAGTAGATATACATACTGTAAATAAAGAAGGAAACAGTGCTCTCCATCTTGCATCTATGAATGGACACCTTGATATTGCTTCCTCACTTGTGGACAAGGGATCTGATGTAAATGCTGAAAACATGGACGATACAACACCTTTGCACTCTGCAAGTCTAAACGGACATTTTAAAGTCGTGCATGTTCTTATCAAGAGAGGAGCTGATGTCAATTTTGTTGATAAAGAAGGAAACACTGCCCTCTTCTACGCATCTTTGAAAGGAAATTGTGACATTGCTTCTCATCTTGTAAGCAACGGAGGAGATATCAGAGCTGGAAACGTAAATGACATAACACCTTTGCACATAGCAAGTAAGCATGGACATATTGAAGTTGCGCAATATCTGATTGACAAAGGAGCTGATGTAAATTATGTTGATAAACACGGAGACAGTGCGATTATCCTGGCATCTTTGAATGGATACTGCGATATTGTTTCATATCTTGTGTCCAATGGAGCTGATGTAAATGCTGGAAATGTTAATAATTCAGGACCTTTACACCAGGCATGTTTAAACGGACATCTTAAAGTTGTGCACCTTCTTATTCAAAACGGAGCTGATGTCAATGCTATTAACACACACAGAGACACTGCCCTCATGTTTGCATCTATTAAAGGACACCGTGGTATAGTTTCTCATCTTGTAAGCGAAGGAGCTGATATCAATGCTGGCGACGGCGATGGTATGACACCTTTGCACTCAGCAAGTGGAAATGGACATCTTGGAATTGTGCACTTCCTGCTTGACAATGGAGCGGATATACATACTGTAAACAAAAAGGGAAACAGTGCCCTCACCTTCGCAGCTATGAAAGGACACTGTGACATCGTTTCTCATCTTGTAAGCAAAGGAGCTGATATCAATGCCGGAAACGCTGATGGTATGACACCTATGTTATTTGCAAGTGAGTGTGGATATCTTGAAGTTGTGCACTTTCTGATTGACAGGGGAGTGGATGTACATACTGTAAATACAAAAGGAGACAGCGCCCTAATCCTTGCATCTATGAAAGGATACTGCGATGTTGTTTCTTATCTTGTGAAAAAGGGGGCTGATGTGAATGCTGCAGACGTGGAAGATGTTACACCCTTACACTTTGCAAGTCAAAAAGGTCATCTTAAAATTGTGCACTTTCTCATTAAAAAAGGAGCTGATGTTAATGCCAGTGACAAACATGGAGACACTGCCCTTACGTTTGCATCTATGAAAGGACACTGTGACATCGTTTCTCATCTTATAAACAATGGAGCTGATATCAATGCGGAAAATGAAGATGATATAACACCTTTGCACGTAGCAAGTGAGCATGGATATCATGAAGTTGTGCACTATCTGGTCGGAAAAGGAGCTAATGTAAATGCTATTCAAAGACAGGGAAATTGTGCTCTAAGCCTTGCATCCTTGTATGGCCACTATGATATCGTGTCTTATCTTGTTGGCAATGGAGCTGATGTGAATGCTGGAAACGTGAAAGATGTTATACCCTTACACTGTGCAAGTAAAAATGGGCATCTTAACGTTGCGGAATATCTGATTGACGAAGGAGCAGATGTAAATGCTGTAGATAGACACGGGAACAGTGCCCTAACAATTGCAGCCTCGAAAGGACACGTTGGTATCATCTCTTATCTTGTGAGCAATGGAGCTGATATAAATGCTAGAAACGTGGCTGATGTATATCCATTCCAACCTGTAAGTGGTTTTGTTCGATTTGTCGAGAGTCTGCTCCACGGAAAAGCTGATCTAGAATCTGATCAAACATCAAACAGTGCTCCCAACTTTTCATCTCTGCAAGGACACTGTGGCATTGTCTCCTATCTTTTAAGCAGTGCAGCTGATGTAAATGCTAGGACCCTGGTTGACGTAATACCTTTGCACGCCGCATGTAGAAATGGAAATCTTGAAGTTGCCGAATATCTGATTGGCAAAGGAGCTGATGTGAATGCTGTTGATGAATACGGAATGAGTGCGCTCATTCTAACATCTTCGTATGGAAACCTTGATATTGTTTCTCATCTTGTGAGCAATGGGGCTGATGTGAATGGAAGAACCGTGAGAGATGTAAGACCATTGCATCTCGCAAGTCAAAATGGACATCTCAAAGTTGTGCGCTATCTAACTGAAAAAGGAGCTGATGTAAACGCTGTTGATAAACGGGGATACAGTGTTCTCACCTTTGCATCTCTAAGTGGACACTTCGACATTGTTCATTATCTTGCGAGAAATGGAGCTGATGTGAATGCTAGAAACGTGGGTGATTTAGGTCCCTTGTTGATCGCATGTAGAAATGGACATCTTGAAGTAGCCCAGTATCTGATTGACGAAGGAGCTGATGCAAACGCTGTAGATAAAGAAGGAAACAGTGCCCTGATAAATGCATCTTTTCAGGGACACTGGGCTATTGTCTCTTATCTTTTAAGCAATGGAGCTGATGTGAATGCTAGAAACGTGGAGGGTAGAAGACCCTTGCACATTGCATGTGATAAAGGCCATCTTCCTGTTGTCATGAATCTGATTGACAAAGGAGCTGATGTAAACGCTGTAGATAAAGAAGGAAACTGTCCCCTGATTATTGCATCTTTGCAGGGACAATGGGATATTGTCTGTTATCTTCTGAGCAATGGGGCTGATGTGAATGCTAGAAACGTGGATGATAGAAGACCCTTGCATATTGCATGTGATAAAGGCCATCTTCCTGTTGTCATGAATCTGATTGACAAAGGAGCTGATGTAAACGCTATAGATAAAGAAGGAAACAGTGCCCTGATAATCGCATCTTTGCAGGGACACTTGGATATTGTCTGCTATCTTGTAAGCAATGGAGCTGATGTACAAGTTGTTGATAATGTAGGTTTCAGTGCCCTATCCTATGCATCCTCAAAGGGACACCATGATATTATATCTCTTCTTGTTATCAATGGAGCTGATGTGAATGCTGGAAACGTGGATAATATAAAACCCTTGCACTTCGCAAGTCAACAAGGACACCTTGAAGTTGTGCACCTACTGATTGGAAAAGGAGCCGATGTAAATGCTCTTCTAGTACAAGGGGTCAGTGCTCTCAGCCTTGCGTCTATGAATGGACACTGTGATATTGTCTCTTTTCTTGTTAGCAATGGAGCTGATGTGAACACTGGAAGCGTTGATCATGTAATGCCCTTGCACCTCGCCTGTCAAAATGGACATCTTAAAGTTGTACAGTGTCTCATTGATAAAGGAGCTGATGTCAATGCTGTTGACAAAGAAGGAAACAGTATCCTATCTTTTGCATCTGTGATGGGACGCTCTGACATTGTTTCTTTTGTTGTGAGCAATGGGGCTGATGTGAATGCTAAAAATGTGGATGATGCAAGACCCCTGCATTCGGCATCTTTTCAAGGTCATCTAAAAGTTGTCCATCATCTCATTGACAAAGGAGCTGATGTAAATGCTGTTGATAAACGACGTCGTACAGCCCTCATCCATGCATCCTTTAGGGGGCACGTCGATATTGTGTCTTATCTTTTGAGCAAAGGAGCTGATGCAAATGCTGGAGACGAAGATGATGTAACGGCCTTGCACATAGCATGTGAAAGTGGGCATCTTAAAGTTGTGCACTCTCTAATTGGAAAAGGTGCCGATGTGAATGCTGTTCAAAAGCAAGGAATCAGTGCCCTCGGCCTTGCATGTTTGAATGGACAATGTGATATTGCATCTTCTCTTGTGAGCAATGGAGCTGACGTAAATGTTGGAAATTTAACTGTTGCAAGGCCTTTGCACCTTGCATGTAAAAGGGGACATGTTGAAGTTGCGCGCTATCTAATTAGCAAGGGAGCTGATGTAAATGCTGTTGATGAAGATGGAGACAGTGCTCTCCACTATGCATCTATGAATGGACACTGCAATATTGTTTCTTATCTCGTGGGCACTGGTGCTGATGTAAATGCTGGAAACACGGAAGATGTGAGATCCTTGCACTTCGCATGTCAAAATGGACATGCTGAAGTTACGCGATATCTAATTGACTATGGAGCAGATGTAAATGCCGTTGACAAGAACGGAAACACTGCTCTCTCCCATGCATCTATGAATGGACATTGCGATATTGTTTCTTATCTTGTGAACAATGGTGCTGATTTAAATGCTTGAACCTTGGACAATTCAATACTCTTGTATCACACATGTTGTAATGATCAATTTAATGTTGTAAAGATAATCATACTGTCATCTCATTGACAAAAGAGATGATGAAAATGCTCTTGATAGAAAAGTTTGCAACGCACTCTCATCCGGATCATTTTTATGGACTCTGCGAGATTGTTTCTTATCTTGTGTTAAGCATAGAGACTGATGTCAAGCCGGTGTAACAGTGAAATGTGACCACATAGCTGAGAGCCAGCCCTGGATAGGTTTTCCTAAAATTTTATGAATATGTGCCTCTCTAGCCTCTCACCATTATAGTTTCTAGGGGATGTTGCCCCCTTAGGCTCGTTTATAAAGTAGGAATGAGTGTCTCTTGCCATAGGTCTACTGAGTGCCTCCCCTTTAATCGGGAATTACCATAAGTGACTGAGATGCAGGTGTCTTTCGTCTATTTTTACAGGATATCAGTGTAGTCTTTATTCCTTCTCTTGCTGATTGCAATTGCGCCATAGTATAAATCACCCCATTTTTTTTTTATAAGATCAAAAGACTGATACGCAGCAACAGAAAGAAATATGTAACGATTTGATAATGGGAAGAAAATATTCAAAGTGGCTTTGAAAACGGCCATCAAGATGTTTGCCAAGATGTGAAATTAAACTGTTGGTATACGTATTA
Organism: Diadema setosum; assembly: GCF_964275005.1. Taxonomy (NCBI): domain Eukaryota; kingdom Metazoa; phylum Echinodermata; class Echinoidea; order Diadematoida; family Diadematidae; genus Diadema; species Diadema setosum. The sequence continues at coordinate 17,578,466 of NC_092687.1, read as the reverse complement.
ATGACGACAGAACCATTTGTTAGATACTAATCGACAACTAACCAGCTCGTCTTGGCTTCTCTTGCAATCTTGACACATATCAAATAACACATTTTCATTATCTAAGTCAAAAAATAGGATTGTGATACGACTCAGTCGATTGAGCGTCTGCCTGTGGATCCAAGGACCCGGGTTCGATTTTCGAGTCTCACTGAGCAATGTTAAGTCTAACTGTTACGTCCCCTTTTTGTAAGAGGCAAAAACACTCTACACCTCGGATAGGCCACAATGGAGGTCCTGTGTCGGAGAGTGTCACAACTCATGCACAAAAAACCAAAAAAAAAAAACCAAAAAAAAAAAAAACAAACACTTCATTCATCCGGCGTAAAGAGCAGGGTGCTACCCCGGTGAAGTGGTCAACACCTACCCACATAAAAGCAGTGCGTTTATCTTCAAGCGGTATGTTGTGACCGTGGACCACAAGACCAACAATAGTTGCACTAATTGATTTTACGTGATGATTAAAAAAGTGAAACGGGTCAACTAGACAATCTTGAATTTTTCATATTTTCTGAGAGAGCTAATCTATTCTACATTATTCTTAAGTTTGGGATCATGAAACGTATGAAAAAGTGTTTTTAGCAAATTTTCTGGAATATACATGTGTATGTGACCCTGCACCTCAAAACAAACAAAAAGTCACCAGACATGAGTTTTTAGTTAAGACCATATTCTGAAAGAGCAGACTTTAAGCTTTAAAATGATGTATAACTCAAATCAAATGGACTCTCCTAACCTATCTAAATATTGGAAAGAAAGCACAAACTCAGGAAAAGTGTGAACTGAGAAAAGAGGCTCTGAAGTACAGTGTCTATTCAAGCGCTTAATCTTTACCAAACCGTGCTGGCTGTGCGATAAATGGGACAAAAACAGGAAGTAAACCACCAGAGTAACAACAATGAAGAGATTATCAGATTAAACTGAAATTAAGCATGCCTCATTAACACATTCTGTCCATAACCAATACCAACTTTCAAAGCAGTAGCACTATCCTTTCAAAAGTTATTAGAGTTGAAAGTGAAGAGTGTGGACAAGGTTTTTCAGAAATGAAAAAGGGATTCTAAAGACACACCTAATCACACTATTCTACCAAAAATGTTCGAGATAAACTGCTAAAAAACACACTTTCCTGCCCGTTTTATGATACCAAATCTTAGCATAATGTAAAAGAAGACCCGCTCTTTCAGAAAATATGAAAAAGTCACGTTCGGCTAGGTTGACCCATTTCACTTATTTTCAGTCCTCACGCAAAATCAGTGTGTGCGACTTTATGTTCGTTTTGAGGTGCACGGTCATATATATATATATATATATATATATATATACACGTATATATATATATATATATATTTATATATATATATATATATATATATATATATATATATATAGTGCGAGAGATAGAGATAGTTCCCTTCCCAAACGTGCGCGGTGCCTCATTGTTGGTTGCATATATATGTATATATATATATATATATATATATATATATATATATATACTGTATATATATAGTGTGTGTGTGTGTGATTGTTTTATCTAAAAGACCAGTTTTCGTTTCTTTAAAATCTTTTACACACTCTTCACTTTCAACTCCAGTAACTTTCCAAATTATGATGCTACTACTTTGAAAGTTCGTATTAATCATGGCAAGAATGAACAAGTAGAGCATGCTCAGTTTCAGCTGACTCTAACAACCCTTCTATTGTTGCTGCAGTTGTGTAGGGTTCTACATCCTATTTTTTTTTTCGTCCCATTCTTTGCACAACTGGCATGGTTTGGTAAAAATTAAATAGCTTGGATATTGCTTATACTTGAAAGCATCTTTTCTCAGTTCACATTTTTCCAGAGTGTATGTTTTCTTTTCAATATCTAGTTAGGACAGGAGAGTACATTTGAATGAGCTATACATCATTAAAAAGCTCAAAGTCTGCTCTTTCAGAAGCAGCCCTTTACTAGAAATCCATGTGTGGCGACGTTTTGTCGGTTTTGTGATGCAGGGTCATAATTTTCGGGATTTTTTTATGTTTAAAATAAGGAGTGTCCTCTCAGGCTGGCCAAACAACCGTATTAAAATGAAACATACACACTACATTGAATATCCATACATACCTTAAAAGTAAAAGCCATCAGCTGCTTGCAATAGTGGTATCATTTCGCAGAGAATAATTATAATCTTTCTAAAAAATATAGGTTGTGCGTGTATAAAATAAAATGTGTCATTCTGTTGTTGTACACAAACACACACACACACAGGCACGTATACACCGTACAGACACGAGTGACTGTGATGTCATATTTACGCAATTATGTACCTAATTTGTATGGAAGAGAACAGCTGTATCACTTTTAAATACAATTTCAAGGGCGTTCGAAAAAGGTGATATCCGTTATTCCAAGGTGCGCACACACACACACACACACTCAAATCTTGCTCTTACAGGATCGTTAATCAAGAGATTATTGTGGCGAAGTTCCAAAGGTCCGAGTTCTGCAAACGAAACAAGGTGTGATATTCAGAATATTCCTTTAATAACCCGAAAATAAAGTGCAGAGTTCAGGTTCAAGTTCAGGTTGTTCGTTAATCCGAAAATGGTGTGGTGTGCTCGTTTCTTTTGTCGTTCTGAGAATTCATGTTGTTAATCTATTTTCCTCATTCGCGATCGTTACTTTTCTTTCTTTCTTCTTGTCCCCTCTATATGTCGTCCGCAGATCTCTGGACAGAGAATGGTGATCACCATATGACGCTTGCGGTATCCATTCTTCCTAACCTGGTTCGCAAATATTCAATATTTTTGTTGTAATTATCGTCTTTTCTCAGTGCAAAGTCTACTGCGTTTGGCAAACGTATTAGTGTGACTTTCATAGGAAAACAGGTTTCAAGGAATTTTTATGTGATAGTAATGGTTTAGGACCTAATGAAGAGAGACACTCAGTTCCAAAGGGGGCTCTCAGTTCTGCCAGGGGCAGGCTCTCGGCTCTGACACGCACTTTTCACTGTTACAGCAGAACCGTAGACAATGTCTAGGGCTTTGCAGCTAGCATGTCAAAATGGACACCTTAAAGTTGTCAAAACTTTGGTTGAAAGTGGAGCTGATGTGAATTGTGTCAACAAAGATGGTAACACAGCCCTACATTGGGCGTGTGAAAAAGGACATCTTGAAGTTGCAAAATATCTGATTAACAAAGGAGCTGATGTAAATGCTGTTAATAATCAAGGAGACAGCGCTATCGCCCTTGCATCTTTCAATGGACACTGCGATATTGTTTCATATCTTTTGAGCAACGGAGTTGATGTTAACGCAGGATACGTGCATGATGTAAGACCCTTGCACTTGGCGTGCCATAATGGACATCTTAAACTCGCGCACTATCTCATTGAATATGGAGCTGATGTAAATGCTGCTGACAAAAAAGGAAGCAGTGCTCTCACTCTTGCAGCTTCGAATGGGCACTATGACACTGTCTCTTATCTTATAAGCAAAGGAGCTCATGTGAATGCTGGAACCGTAGATAATTTCACACCTTTGCAGTTTGCATGTCTTAATGGACATCTTAAAGTTGCCAAGATTTTGGTTGATAGTGGGGCTAATGTAAATTGTGTCAGCAACTACGGTTTAACGGCCTTTGTGGTGGCATGTAGAAATAGCCATCTTGAAGTTGCGCAATATCTGGTAGACAAAGGTGCCGATGTAAATGTTGCTAATGAAGAAGGAAACAACGTCCTTATCCAAGCATCTGCGAAAGGACACTATGATGTTGTATCTTGTATTGTGAACAATGGAGGTAATGTTAATGCTGGAAACGTGGATGCTGTGAGACCCCTGCACGTTGCATGTGAAAATGGACATTTAAACGTTGCAAAACATCTGATCGACAATGGAGCTGATGCAAATGTTGTTGATAAGCAACTGAACAGTCCCCTCATCAACGCATCGTTTAATGGACACTTAGATATTGTTTCCTATCTTGTCAGCAATGGAGCCGATGTGAATGCTGGAACCCTGGACAATTTAAGTCCTTTGCTCCTTGCATGTAAAAATGGACATCTTAAAGTTGTCAAAACATTGGTCGATAGTGGAGCAAATGTGAATGGTGTCAGCAAAGATGGTTACACGGCCTTACAGGTGGCATGTGAAAAGGGACATTTTGAAGTTGCACGATATCTAATTGACAATGGAGCTAATGCAAATGTTGTTGATAAGCAACTGAACAGTCCCCTCATCAACGCATCGTTTAATGGACACCTAGATATTGTTTCCTATCTTGTCAGCAATGGAGCCGATGTGAATGCTGGAACCCTGGACAATTTAAGTCCTTTGCTCCTTGCATGTAAAAATGGGCATCTCAACATCGCCACAACATTGGTTGATAGTGGAGCAGATGTGAATGGTGTCAGCAAAGATGGTTACACGGCCATACAAGGGGCGTGTCTAAATGGACATGTTGAAATTGCGCAATATCTGATTGAGAAAGGAGCTGATGTTAATGTTGTTGATACATTGGGACAGAGTGCCGTATTCCTTGCATCTCTGAATGGACACTCCGATACCGTGTTTTATCTCGTGAGCAAAGGAGCTGATGTAAATGCTAGACGTGTGGATGAGTCAACGCCTTTGCACGTTGCATGTGCCTATGGATATTTTGAAGTTGCCACAATTTTAGTTGATAGTGGAGCATATGTTAACCCGTTTAGGACGGTTTGCTTTGGCGAGCGAACACCCCCACAGACGGACAGGTTTTCCAAAATCGAGCCCGAACCGAGGGTTACTAAGGGGATGTGACTTACGGTTACGCTCTACCCAATCATCAAATTGCCGTGTATGCGGTGTAGGAATCCGCTTTCTGATTGGATGAATAACGACCGCTCATGAATAATAATGTCGCTTCCCTTCGCTGTCTGGGTTCGCGCGCGCGGTTTGAACTTCACGTACTGTACGATCGTCAATTTACGTTCCCTCGTCAACTCAAATGAATAGCGTCTTTTATTATTGGGCACCAGGCTATGTCGAGGGTGTCGCAAATTTCTTCTACATAATTGTCTTGAATTTACTGATTCATGGAGGCAATCTTTTATGGAAACTGTAATCCGTTGATCACAAGCCTTCAAAGTCTTTCAATGAAAAGCGATCGATCGGAGGATTGTGTACAGGCTTGCGTATTTCCATTTACACGACTGTAAGACACGCCAAGTAAATCTCGTATTGTGGCGATATCAAAGGCACACGAACCCACTCTTGACTTCCTGTTGTTCACAGAATTCCTTACCATAGCTAGTCAATGAATTTTGGAAACAGAAGGAAGTTTATTCATTGTATACAACATTTGAAAATCTGTTACACCTTGTTTGTCCCCGCTACTTGTATCCAAATACAAAGCTCGCTTGTCTGTAACAGAAGCACGTGGCTTTATTTCAACACTAGGCAAACCATCAACGATGTAATATTACAAGTAGAATTGGTGATACTGATTTATCAAAGTCGAATTTCGTAATAGAATAACGTCCACTTGAGTTTATTTCTTGGTTCTGTTTGAGCAATTCCCATAAAATTGACAAGAGCCTGGAATATGTTCAATATTCAAACAAATCTTTGCATCTTTCTAACTTTCTTTGAGACGAATAAAAATGCATAATCCACGCTTGCGCGATACCTGCATCCCCTGAAGAAGTTTGCTTCCTGAAATTATCAATCGTGACTACCTACAAATTTCGATCATGCGACTTATAATAGGTTTTCATTGGATGCATACAAGATATCACCGAGTGTATTTGTGAGTTTATTATCGGGGTTTGATGCTGCTATTTTTCTGTGCGATCTTACAATTCCTTTACAACTTCGACGTAATGTCGGGAAGATAAGGATTATTCACTATGTATCAAGTGAAATGAGATTTCACACAGTGATACAAGACATATATTTAATTATTATAAAAAGTAATCACCGACCTAAATGAGTATCGTTATTTCTTACATAGAAAAAAAAAACTGAGAATAAAACACCGGTCCTGTTTAAGCCAGTTGACAGAACATGTATGAGCTCTTCAGATGAAACAGGGGAGTCTATACGATGAGAAGAAAAAAAGGAGAGAAAAATAGGCTGGTCATCTAAATTTTGTTTGATTGACGGTAGATAATCTGAAAAGATTTTTCAAACGTAATGTAAAATTATACAAGATGAGGTTTGCCTACAACCTGTGTTTTGGTAATATCTTTCTGCGTTTTATATAATATATGGCCCATTCTCAGTAAAAGCGTTCAAATTCGGAATTTTGGTGTCGCCGACATTCCATGACAGTTTGCGGTTCCCTGAAACCTATTAGATACTATTTAAATGTTTATAATATATCACGAGGACTTTATTTGTTAAAAATAAACACGATCAAATGCGGTTGTCTGCCTTTTTTGCATAAAATTTTGCTGTTAAACTTCGTTAAGACCCCCAAAACGCAGTGTCGCCGGCTATTTCAGAATTATGTTTTATTGCTCCTCTCCGTCCACAAACACACTTTCCAAATATCATTTTCATGGACGATGAGCATATCATATGTGCTAATCACAATACTCAAAAAGTTCCAAAATTTTTATTGACTTCTTTTTTTATAGCCTTTTGAAACCTGTCGCCAAGCTCACCGCCAGATACGTTACCAGTTTCTTTAGTGTTACAGCATTGCGAAAATAACAAGACTATGCAATGACCCTGTGTATATGAAACCCTGAGGATATACTTCATACATTGCAAGTACTTAGATTTTTTGTGCAACAGCTCTTTTTTGAGAATACGGTACAATGTTTGAAATATCGGTTTTCTACACTTTTATTTGGACAGATACGTGACATACTTTTCACGCCACCCACTGCAACAGATATTGCAATGTCAGACAAATTGTATATTATACATTACTCCTCGGAATGACGCATCGATTCAACATTAAAGTTTAGTACAAGTGAGAAATATTTGGTAGATATCGCTCTCATAATAATATGATCGACCATATACGTTACTACAGATACGTTACCCCAGATACGTGACCGAATTTTGCTCATTGGTCTTGTGCTTTCTCGGGATCAAATCTGGTCAAAATTCATCCCTACACATTACATGCTTCGTTTTGTTGGACCTCAGGATTATATTCTTACACCAAAAGGACAGAGAGGTGAAAAAGATCAACACTTCCACATGATTTTTCTTTCTGCGTCAGTGTCTCACCACTTAATGCCAAGTTTTCCGACAGATACGTTACCACATAATCAAAATGCTGAAAAGAAATTGTAAATGTTTTTACAAACAAATCGTTGTGTGCCCATAAACTCCAAAGTTCTATTCTATAAAACCCAGTCACTTTCATATTCTATGCAACAACTTTGAACGTTTATTTTACAAGACAAAGATAAGATTCAGCATATCAGTTTTTTGCTTTTCAGATGTAACAGATACGTTACGTATAATTCAGGGCACCCACGGTGACAAATAATGTTATGTAAAACAAAGTGTTCATAAAACAATTCTGCATAGAATGACGCTTCCATAAAAAATTAAAGTTATGTTCAAATGAAGAATATTCAGTAGAAATTGCTTTGTAACTTCACCGACAGAGTCATTTACGGTACGCCAGATACGTTACCAAACTTTGAAAGAGTAAAAAGTAGTTTATGAAACGCTTCCGAGAAAAGTTTCAGTGTTCTGTTGCATATTTATTCTAGTGTTTTTCAACATATGAAGAACTACTCAAGATTCATTGATGAGTTGAACAATTATTTATTCATTTTCATTAAAAGGGATGAGCCAAATACGTTACCATAGGTCAAACAACTGTTTATCATATCGAGTTCATAGAGACTGTACATACTTCCTTCTAAATGCCTGCAAAAATATATTTTTTTAAACCTTGTTTGCATTATCCATCAAAACTTAATGAATATTTATAGTCAGATGGATAAATACATTCAGACGTAAGATGAGAATATTCTGTGAATGAAGAACTCAGCTTTCACATTTAGGGCTCTTTTCCACTACATTTCATAGTTTAAATATTGCGTACAATGTTTGAAATGGTTAATTTGGGCTTACATCATTCATTTTTACATCAATTCATGAGGTAAATAATTAAACAGGTGAAATTTATTAATTCATACACAACTGAAATTATTACTTATATTTTACCAGATACGTTACCAAAGGTGATTCGATGTTTTTCAATAGTTATTTCCCTAGGAAAGCAATTCATATTTGTTCCCTGTGAAATTCCAAATTGGATCGTTCCCTTTGCATGATTTGTGGGATTCGAAACTTTATTTGTAAGCGAAATTTGCTAAAAATACAAGGTGAATCTTAAGGTTATATTTCATTTCAGCAAAAAGCATATTTCAACCTACCACACAGAAATAATTTGTACCAATTAGCAAGGGATGACAACATCTTTACCTCTTGAAAAACCCCAATATCTTTAGGGGGGACAGATGTCTTTTCCTAAACAGAAATTGGATCAAAACAATAAATTTAATTCAGAGTTAGGAGTCCATTACAACATGTAAATTTGCGGTAACGTATCTGATTGGTGATCAAAAATCATATATGATGCTCTATTTCAATTCATTTTTACTCAATGAATGGCCATCATTTAGAATGTTCCACTTTTTGTTTCGTATTTGACCGGTTTTGAAGTTTCCGAAAACACATCTTTGAATGTATTACTTTGTGGTTGATTTTTCGGTTTTACTCACATGGAATTGAACACTTAATCTGAGAATGGCCCATATATATATATATATATAAATTTTATGGGCAGAGTATCTTGGAGAAGAGATCATCACCATCAATGATAATATTCAATCTACACGTTTGTATATGGGAATGAAGAAGGGGATAGCTGGAAAGGAAAGTGATGAGATGTAATGAGATAAAATGAAGGAGCACTACTTGAGACAAATGTATTACAAAGGAAGAGCAAAACGGCAAAAAAGGGCAAAAGGGTACAACATTATGCAAAGATTTTGCAGTCATTTTTTGTGTACGTTTGCCTTCCAATTTCGTAGTTACGTAATTCAAAATAGCCAACAACAAAAAAGAAAAAAAGATAGCGCCATGAAGATGTTCATTCAACCTCGTTTGCCTTTCACTATGTCCTATCACTTCAAAAAAATGTAGCATTAGCACAATTCAAATTAGAATTCCCATCGAGAATTCAGATTCGCATCAATGTGAGAGAGTGTCTTTTCAGACAGGGTCGCAGGTGAGCATTTCCGAGTTCGTCGGAGAAGTTCAATCATATTAGAAACAAAAAGGTTGACCACCCGGCAGCTGATAGAAGAAGACGACATGACCATGGGAGAACGGCGAGCACATGTCACACAAGCTTGAAGGTCTAAAATCATTACATCACTTCAGAAAATAACGAAAAGATGATATGTTTGTTGAAATAAACGACATTTCTCCCGACATTCTTCGATCTCTCATAACAGACGGTTAATTTTGCTGAAATGATCTTCTCTTATGTCATGAGTGTAAATCAATATTATTCTGTTTTATTGTGTATACCAGTCATCGCCCGATAAAAGACAGAAAATGAAGTACCATTCTCATTCAATAAGCATAGTGTATAAAGGAAACGAGCATTTGCTGCAATCGTTTATGAATATGAAAATGCTTCAATGCGATTTCACGAAGTCTAAAGGAATGAATGCAAGTAGGTCTACCTGAATACAGAGATGTATAATGCAATTATTATAAAAAAATACGTAGCCACGATAAGTGCATAAACCACTTCAATAGCAGCATGAAAACATTTGATCACATCAATATATGAGATGGACAAGAACATTTCTTGCTTTTATTGCTCGAAATTCCTTGCTCCTAAACAAAGTAGAGTGTTCAATTGAAGCGACGGGTTATCACATCTCCGTCTCTCGCAAAACTGAATCATCACTTCGCAAATTTGGAGTGCTTTCTACAAATTTACATTAAAAAGTTTATTTTTTTTAAGGCATGAGCTACCATATTCTACTGATTATAAATCGATCGAGCTACAAAACGGTAGTGTGTTGCTAAAACCATTATAACTCAATGATCGCGAAATCATTTCACTTGTGAACTTCCGAAAGAGATGGACTGAAAAACCCAGACTTCTAAACGTATAAATAATTGACAGAGCGACTATAGCCGAAAATTAGCATATTATGAAGAATTCATACAAAACTAGAACCAAAAAAGACTAAACAGTCGACATCACCATTGTCGGTATCGTCGTAATATGGGATGTAATTTTATTTTGACTGCCTCTTTGAAATGCTGCAAACATCAAATACTGAACATCATAATTTTCATTTGTGAATTCTAAGCGTATGAGAAAGAGAGAAAAGAAAGACAACTTCTGCCGTATGTCTTGTTTCTCGCTTTATTGCAGCGTATGTCATTGTCGAAGTTTGAATTCTGTAATACATGTTCGTAACAAGTACATGAGAACTTGCACATTGGATTCCCAACAACCATAAAACTATTGGGGTCCGTAAAAGCGGTTACGTAATACATACGAAGCACATCATTATAATGCATTCTATGGAGCGGTGCAGAATAAAGAGACTGTCTGTAATCGGCCTTTGAACTTCTCTATTATGCTCATAATCCTCGACTTTTCACACTATTACACACGGCTATGTTTGCCTATAATCTGTGTTATGGTGATATCTTATGAGATTATAATAATACGGGCAAAGTATCTTGGAAAGGTGATCGCCACCATCAATGGGGATATTCAATCTAAACGATTAATTGTAGATGATGGGAATGAAGAAGTGGATAGCTGGAAAGGAAAGTAATGAGATGCAATGAGATAAATCGAAGCAGCACTAATCGAGGCAAATCGAGCACAAATCGAGCACAAATCGAGCACAAATCGAGGCAATTACAAAGGAAGAGCAAAACGGCAGATTCGAGTGTTCAAAATGGTTCAACATTATGCAAAGATTTTGCAGTCATTTGTGTGTGTGTGTGTGTGTGTGTGTGTGCGTTTGTCTTCTAATTCAGTTAGGTAATTCAAAATCGCCTAAAAAAAAAAAAAAGATCGCGCAATGAAGATGTTCATTCAATCTCAGTTTCATTTCACTATATCCTATCACTTCAAATTACGTAGCCTTAGCACAATTCAAATTAGAATGTCCATTGAGAATTCAAATTCGTCTCAGTATGAGAGAGCGTCTTTTCAAACAGGGTCGCAGGTGAGCATTCCCGAGTTCGACGGAGAAATTCATTCAATTTAGCAACAAAAAAGGTTGGCCATCCGGCAGCTGTAGAAGAAGCCGACATGATCATGGAAGTATGGCAAGCACAAGCCACACAGGCTTGAAGGCCTAAAATTATTACATCACTTCAGAAAATAAGGAAAAGACGATATTTTTGTTGAAATAAACGACATTTCTCCCGGCATTCTTTGATATCTCATAACAGACGGCTAATTTTGCTGAAATGATCTTCTCTCATGTCATGAGTGTAAATCAATATTTTTTTTTATTGTGTATACCAGTCATCCCCCGATAAAAGACAAAAACAAAAATGAAGTAGTAACAATCTCATTCAATAAGCATAATGTATAAAGGAAACGAGCATTTGCTGCAATCGTTTATGAATATGAAAATGCTTCAATGCGATTTCACGAAGTCTAATGGAATGAATGAATGTAGGCATACCTAAATGCAGAGATATACGTAGACATAAAAAAATACACAGGCACGATAAGTGCATAAATTACTTCAATAGCAACATGAAAAAAAAATTGATTACATTGATGAACATGAGATAAGACAAGAACATTAATTGCATGTTTTTATTGCCCGAAATACCTTGCTCCTAAACAAAGTGTTCAATTGAAGCGATGTGGTTATCACATCTCCGTCTCTCGCAAAATTGAATCACCACTTCGTAAATTTGGAGTGCTTTCTACAAAGGAAAAAAAAATCGGATTTTTTTTTCGGTATAAGTTGTCATATTTGACTGATTATAAATGGATTGTACTCAATGATCGAAAAAAAAATTGACTCGTGAACTTACGAAAGAAGTGGACTGAAAACACCTCAGACTTCTAAATGTATAAGTAATTGACAGAGCGACTATAGCCGAATATTAGCATATTATGAGGAATTCATACAGAACTAGAACAAAAAAAAAAGACTAAACAGTCGACATCACCATCGTCGGTATCATCGAAGTATGGGATATTATTTTATTTGGACTGCTTCTTTGAAATGCTGCAAACATCAAATACCGAACATCATAATTATATCTACAATTTTTTGGCGAATGCTAAGCGTATGAGAGAAAAAAATGCCATATTTCTTGTTTACTCGCTCTATTGCAGCGTATTTCGTTGTCGAGGTTTAAATTCTATACATGTTATATGTTGGTTACAACCACATGAGAACTTGCACATTCGCTTCCCAACAACCATAAAATCACTGGGGTCCGTAAAAGTGGTTACGTAATACATACGAAGCACATCACTATAATGCATTCTATGGACCGGTGCAGAAAAAAAAAGAGACTGTCTGTAATCGGCCTTTGAACTTCTCTATTATGCTCATAATCCCCGACTTTTCAGATGGCGTCTACGAGTGCGTCTTAGGAATGTTTTTGTATCAAAATCCTGTCTATTCAAGGAGGTACAATGTAACCTGATACTCTGGCCACCTGGTCTATTCAAAGTATTCTTGCCTAAAACACGCACTTATGTTAGGCTGTGTTTTACCATGATGAATATATAGGACCCCATAGTGACAATATCGGCTCTTGCGTTGTATGAATATTATACAGTAAATCCTCTATTTGGTTCGTTGGCCAAGTAGATTTTTTGAACGATCTTATAGCACAATCAGGCTGTCATTCATAAGTATGACAGAAAAAAAAAACTTCAAGCATCATCAAAGTTGAGTTTTGCAGACCAATTTTTCATTTGAGTTTGTTTCTTGGCTTTGTTTCAGCAATTATTTTTTTCATAATATTGACAAGAGCCTGGTGGGATCTTCAATATTCAAATAAATCACTGCATCTTTCTGGCTGTTTTTGACAACTAATGATGACTAAATCTGAAAAATCCATGCTCTTGCGGTACCTGCCATCCACACTGAAGTTTGTGTGTATAAAGAAGTTTGCTTTCTGAAATTATCCATCATGACTGCCTACAGATATAACTTAGGTTTCCCTGGGATAAATAAAAGATATCAACGAGCGCATTTGTGACTTTATGTTGGGGTTTAAATGCTGCCAATTTTACTAGTGCAATCTTACGATTGACTTATAACTCTATCGTACTGCGGGGAAGATATTGCTCATTACGAATCACATGAAATAAGATTTCACAAAGTGATAAGACATAAGTTATTCATCATATGATAAAAAGTAATCACTAACAGGAAAGCTGATTGTTTTGATGAATATGTATATTTGATATAACATTTATGAGGTCTTCCGGTCTTCAGGCGAAGCATTGGAGTCTATGCGATAAGAAGAAAGATTGAGAGATAGAGAGTATGGTCTTCTAAATTATGTTTGATGGATGTAATCCGAACACTCTTTTGCAAACGAAATGTAATATTACACACAGCTTGGTTTGCCTATAAAATATGTGTTATGGTAACATCTTTTTAGATTGTATATATATATATGTATTCACAATACAGGCAAAATATCTTCGAGAAGTGATCGTCACCATCAATGATAATATTCAATCCACACATTTGTAGATGATAATGAAGAATTGGATTACGGGAAAGAGAGGGAGAGAGGTGGAAAGGGGGGGGGGGAGAGAAATATGGTGGTCTTCTAAATTTTGTTTGGTGGATGGTAATCCGATCACACTTTTGTAATCGAAATGTAATGTTACACACGGCTAGGTTTGCCTGTCTGTGTTATGGTAATATCTTTTTAGATTATATATATATATATATATATACAACGGGCAAAATATATTGGAGAAGTGACCGCCACCATCAATGATAATAACCAATCTATACGTTTGTAGACGGGAATGTAGTGTGGATAGCTGGAAAGGAAAGAGATGAAATGTAATGAGATAGAATGAAGGAGCACTAATCGAAGCAAATAATGTATCATAAAAGAAAAGCAAAATGGCAAACTTGAGTTTACAAAATGGTGCATTATGCGAAGATTTTGCAGTCGTTTTTTGCCTATGTTTGTCTTTCAATTCATAGTTAGGTAATTCATAATCGGTAACAAAAATATAGTTCCATGAAGATGATCATTCAGCTTTGTTTTCCTTTCGCTATATCCTATCACTTCAAAAATGTAGCATGAACACACTTCAATTTGCAATGCCAATCGAGAACTCACATTCGTCTCTATGTGAGAGAGTTTTTTTTTTTTTTTTTTTTTCAAACAGAGTCGCAGGTACCATTTCCGAGTTCGTCGGAAAAGTTCATTCAATTTAGCAACAAAAGGTTGGCAACCTGGCAAGCTGAAGAAGTCGTCATGACCATGGAAGAATGGCGAGCACATGCCACACAGGCTTGAAGGCCTAACATCGTTACATCACTTCAAAAAATAAGGAAAAGACAACATGTTTGTTGAAATTACACCATTTCTCCCGACATTCTTCGATCTCTTATAACAGAGGGCTAATTCCCCTGAAATGATCTTCTCTTCTGTCAAGAGTGTAAATTAATATTTATTTCATTGTGTATACCAATCATCCCCCGATAAAAGACGGAAAATAAAGTACTTTTCTCATTCAATGTGCATAATGCATAAAGCAAACGAGCATTTGCTGCAATCGTTTATGAATATGAAAATGCTGCAACGCGATCTCATAAAGTCTTTAATTCGATTGAAAGTATGTACCTAAATGCAGTGGTAGATAGAGAGAAGACACATGCACAATAAGAGCTTAAACCACTTTGGTGATAGCATTAAAGCATTAATTACATCAAATAAAGAGAAGAGCATTTCGTACTTATATTGCTCGAAATACCTTACTCCCAAAAATCGAGTGCTACAATTGAAGCGCTCCATAATCACATCTCCGTCTTTCGCAGAATTGAATGACCGCTTCGCAAATTTGTAGCGTTTTCTACTACAGTGTAATTTGAATGATTTTTTTTTTTTTCGGCATGAGTTTTCATATCCGATTGACTGAAAATGGATTGTGCAACCAGTGGCGTTTGGCTGAAATCCTTGCAACTCAATGATAGCAAAATCATTTTGACTTATGAACTTACGAAAGAAATGGACTAAAAACCCAGATTTCTAAACGTTTAGATAATTTATATAGCGACTGCATCCGAAAATAAGCATAATTATAAAGAATTCATACAAAAAATAGAAATATAGACTAAACAGTCGAAATCACCATTGTCACTATGAACGTAATGAACATGGGATATAATTTTATCTAATATACTTTTTTGAACTGCTGCAAGTCCCAAATACCGATCGTTTTTTTTTCATAGACAATTTCTCGCAAATGCTATAAACGTATGAGAGAAAACTTGTGCCATGTGTCTTCTTTATTCGCTTTATTGCAGCGCATTTCGTTGTTGCACTTTAATTTCTATAATAAATTAATGTTTGGAACATGCACATGAGAACTTGCACATTCAATTCCCAACAACCATAAAGTTATGGTTACATATACGTACGAAGCACATCGCTAACATCCATTCTATATGGACCGGTACAGAAACGAAAAGACTGTCAGTAATCGACCTTTGACCTTCTCTATTATGCTCATAATCCCCTGCCCTTTTAGGTTGCGTCTACGAGAGGGTCTATCTAGGAGTGTTTTTGTATCTGCATCCTGTCTATTCATAAATATACAATGTAACCTGATACTCTTGCCAGCTGGTTTATTTAAAATATTCTCGCCCATAACACGTGCACATGTGACGCTGTGTTACGCCATGATGAATTTACGACTTCGATGAAGTAGCACAATCGACTGCGTTGTTTGTATGCAGTACATCCCCTACTCGGTTTGTTCTTGGCCAAGTGGTTTCTTTTTTTAACGATTTTATAACATAATCAGAATATTATTCATGACGGTAAAACTCTTCAAACAACTACAAGTAACATCGCTGTCATGATAACAAACAGACACAAAAACATTCACAAATATCACATGCATGCAGGGACACGCAAAAGATTTACTTTTGAATTTATTCAATTCGCCGAGTTGTGGTAAATCCCAGGACTCGGCAGCGGAAGAAGAAGGCCAACATTTCATGCCAATAATGGTAAGCAGGTTGCCATGCCGAGATGGCTTTCATAGAAAATCCATAAGTACGACATTGCATTACTGATATAACACGAAGTAGTATGCTACAATACTTTATCATGTAAATGTGTGCTAATAAGGTAGGTGCGTGCACGCAACGGTCTTGACCGCCGCACGCACGCTTTTCACTTGAGTGTGACAATTTGCATACCGATGCAAATGAGATCGCCAGAGCGTGCGGCTGGTCGCTCGTCATTGGTCAGTTGCCGGACCGTTGCGAAGGTCTGAATGTCGTGAAAATTGCACTCATGTTTGTCAATATTTTGCTTATTTATAGACATAAGATATGACCAATCATCACAAAATGTTCACAGATGGCAACTTTGATGTATGTAGTCCCACAAAATATAAATCATTTTCAACATAGGCATCGTATTGTTGGTGAAATTCTAAGTTTAAAAATGCGTGTTCATTTCACTCTCTCAGCCCGAGTATACTCGGGACCAGTCCACAGCCTGGAAAACGTCAGCCCGAGTATACTCGGGACACGTCCTAAACGGGTTAATGCTAGAGGCGTTGATGAAAGAAGACCCTTGCACTTCGCGTGTTTACCTGGACATATTAGAGTTGTGTATTATCTCATTGACAAAGGAGCTGACATAAATGCTGTTGACATAAATGGAAACAGTCCCCTTATCCTGGCAGCTTTTAGGGGGCACTGCGAGATTGTTTCTTACCTTGTGAGCAACGGAGCTGATGTGAATGCCGTAGGGCTCTGCAATTTAACACCTTTGCACTTTGCTTGTCTCAATGGCCATCTTAAAGTTATCATAACGTTGGTTCATGGCGGCGCTGATGTAAACTGTGCCACCAACAATGGTCTCACTCCCTTTCATTTGGCATGTGGAAACAGACATCTTGAAGTTATGCAATATCTCATTGACCACGATGCCGATGTAAATGCAGTTAGCGAGCAAGGAAGCAGTAGCCTTACCCTAGCATCCATGAAGGGGCACTGTGATGTTGTATCTTATCTTGTGCGCAATGGAGGTGATGTAAATGCTGGAAACGTGATAGATGTAAGACCTTTGCACCTCGCGTGTGAAAATGGACATCTTGAATGCGCCATAAAATTGGTTGAGAGTGGAGCTGATTTGAATTGTGTCAGCAAAGATGGATACACACCTTTACACGTGGCATGTAGTTTTGGACATGTTGAAGTTGTACACTATCTAGTTAACAGAGGCGCAGAGTTGAATATTGCTGATAAGAAAGGTCGCACACCTCTTTTTTGGGCACTGCAAAACAACCAGTCTACCGTTGCTACTTGTCTTATCGATGCAAAAGCAGAGGTGAATGTGTCAGATGAAAATGGTTTGTCTCCTTTACATGTCGCATCATTAACAGAACATGTTGACCTTGTGAAATATCTTGTTCTGAAAGGTGCCAATGTCGACAATGGCAACAATGCTGGTTTTACCTGTCTGCATTTTGCCTCGTATAAAGGGCAACATGGGATTGTAGATTATCTTGTTAGTGAGAGGGCTGATGTTAATGCTGTCAGTTCAAATGGCTCTACGCCCATTTATATAGCTTCTCAATACGGTCAAGTTGAAGCTGTCTCCTGTCTTGCCAACAACGGTGCTGACTGTAACATTGGCGATAGAAACGGTGTGTCTCCTATTCACATTGCATCACGTTACGGGTATTTGCAAGTAGTGACATGTCTTGTTGACAATGGTGCATGTGTCAATGAAAGGACTAATCATGGTGTCAGTCCTCTACAAATTGCACTTGAAAATGGGCACTTGCAGTTATCAAGTTTTCTGATTCAAAAGGGAGCTGATGTAAATGAAACTTATGAGGATGGTCTGACACCTCTGCACATGGCAATCCAGAAAGGTGATTTGGAGTTATGCAAATGTCTTGTTGACAATGGTGCGGATGGTAATGCTTTAACAGCGGGTGTTGACACACCCCTACACACTGCGACAAGAGCAGGAAACCTCCAAGCAATCACCTCTCTTGTGGGTAAAGCTTCAGATGTGAAAGCAACGAATAAATAGGCCAGAGTCCTTTGTACGTCGCCGTAAAAGGAGGTAATCTTCCAATTGTTTCATTTCTCATGGAGGAATGTGCAAAAGTTGACGACGACAGAGTTTTAGGTATTGCAGCTGCAGAAGGCAAAATTAGCATTGTCAAGTATCTCATAAGTAAAGGTTTTGAGGTGAATAAATCAACGGAAGAAGGCACGACACCCCTTCATAGGGCAGCTGAACATGGACATCTAGAGGTTGTCATCTGTCTGGTCTCTAATGGTGCCAGGGTAGACTTCACGGACAGTGAAGGCTTCACAGCACTTCATGTCGCAGCCAAAGCAGGACATGTCAACGTTGTCAACCATATCATTGCAAACACTCCCAGTGACACAGGATCTGAAGCTTCTGCTAGACTACTGCAGGTGAATTGAAAACCTAATATCTTATTTGATATTAGTAAGTCGTTGCAGCCATTTCACTAAACTACACAAGTACATTGACAAAATCCTCTTTCGTGCAACCATGTATTCTTCATTGTGCAAAGTATTGACAATAGGGCAAATGTACAACAGCAGCATAAATCTTAATGTAGTGTGTCAATGATTCTGGGATTGGAAAATGAATCATGCTGAAAACCATATCAAGTGTCGCTAAATGAATCCATTAATTAAATACAGTCATGTTTGTTACATGATTTTTTGTTTTATTTTGCAAGAGCGTGGGATTGATTAACAGCACTGATCGCACAGGCTTCACACCATTGCACCTTGCCACATGGCATGGCCACTCATCTGTGATAGAGACCCTACTGGATCACGGTGCTGACCTGAACATTCCCTCTGGCAACGGTCGAACGTGTCTTCACACAGCTGTCAGACTCTGTAACGATAGGAGAAGACATGTTGAATGCTCACCAGCCCTGACAAAGGTATTCTTCATAAATACAATAAAACAAAATAAAATCAGAGCAATGATACGAGTTTGCAAAATAATCAAAAGCATCCAATCCTCGTGTGCATGTGGAACAAAAGCGACCTTTTTTTACACACTAAAAAATAGGAGAGCAAATATGTACCCCTAGAGGTACAGATGCTTGTCGCTATACAAGGAACCCTAGCGGTACTTATATGTACCCCATACAGGGGTACATATAAGTACCCCTGCCTTGGGTACTTATATGTACCTCTAGGGTACAGATTGTGTACCCATGTATGGGGTACAGATGAGTACCCCTGCATAGGGTACAGATGAGTACCTCTAGGGTTCCTTGTATAGCGACAAGCATCTGTACCCTTACCGGTACATATTTGCACTCCTTTTTTCGTGTGTATGTGACTGTCTAAGTAAACAATATGACACACACACACACAAACACGTACACAAACACGCACACAAACACGCACACAACACAGGCATGCAATCTATGAGAGTAAGTTTACAGCATACAACTGTATGTATAAGACATGCTAAGGTGTTTTTCCTTGATATATACAAATTACACGCTTTATTTCCTGGAAACTATAACAAAGTAAAAGCATCCACGTGTTGATATTGCACTACAAACACAGAGGACTATACATACGAATAAGGTTGTTGCATGAAAAAATAATACATGTACATGATGTAGTAGTGCACTGTACCAATATGTTGCCATTTTTGTGAATTTGTGAATCATTTTTGGTTTGCAAATTTGACAAGCAAAATTCTCACCAAGCGCTATACTGGGGTATAATATTTAGTGCACTTAAGAGGGTCTCAGTGTCAATTTACGAAAACAAAATCTTGTGACAATACCTGTGACCTTCTCATTCACAAAAATATATATGTACGCAAAGACGAACAGCTTATGCAGTACATGTAGTTGAGACTGTTTATCTTTGGCACAATGTACAACAGTGTAGGTGCCTACAGGAATACATAGAATTGCACAACCAAAAAAATATGTCATAATATACACTCAAATACTAAGATTACACAGCCATGAAATCCATACATGCTCTAAATTCACATTTTCATAATTTCTCATCAATCATAAAGTTGGCTTGAAGAACACCTTTCACTTGTCCACACATTGAACATCCTACATTATCATATCAAACGAAATATCACTTGATTTAATTTGTTGGTAAATCACTTCAGTTACTTAACTTATAGAAACAGCTGTTCATAATCTTCAAATCACAGGTAAATCTGTGACAGAAAAACACTGTAGCACTAATAGGTAAATATGGAACGAAATTTGGCATCAAAATGGCAAAATGAAATAAGTATATCAGAATTGCTCTGAATCAAGAAGGGTTTTGTTTTTTTAATTTTGAAATGGCCTTTTTAATCCTTTACCTTTGAATTTCAAGAGATATGGAATAAAACTAGAAATGTTTCTATGGTAAGTGGTATGTATCCACCATAATGCATGCTTCTCCCAATAGGTCTATGTTACGTCTGGATGAGTGACGACAGTTTCACATAAGTGGCAAAATAGTAAAATGACAAATGTCACAAATGTCACAAATGTGTTGAGTGTTTACTTTCCTTGAACTAATTTTAATTGGATAATAGCTAAGAGAGAGACTTATAGTCTAGGAAAGTAGGTATTTGGGGATTGAAGAAAGTTCTTTGCTTTCATAATGCACATGAACCGATTTTATGTCCCATGTGTATATCCACTTCTTCGCAGTAACAGATACCTACTGTCAATACACTGTAAATGTCTACCTTTGCTCATCAAAATTCCTCTTACTCTGTCACGATGAAAACTGCGTTCACCTTGATGCATTATAACAAAATGTACAGTGAGTTTTGATTCAACCAAAGTGATACCCCTTGCTCTTCACACAAGAAACACATTTGTATCTCTGAAAAAGTAAACAGATTATGCACCATTGACAAATGGGTAGGCCATAGACATGAATTGGATGGTGGTAGTAGACATACTGCATGTACATGTATTATTATCGCACTGTTTGCACCATCAATTATATTTGAAAGTACGATATTTCTTCCTATAGAACACAATTTCATACACTAGTGCATTTAGTGAAAGAGATTATCTTCATCATGTAAAAGCACACTGGTCATATCATAATGCATCAAATCCATGTAGTGAGTGCTTGTTTTGCACGCTGCATAAATACAGCTTTATATCCAACTGGAGAGAAGATGTGTGAACCCGCTGAAAAGTCCCGAGTATACTGAGGCAAATGTCTATGGAAAATGCGTGTTGTATCAAACTCAAAACATCCTCAATGGGTTAACATGGTCTTCTCTATCAGTTCACCACTGAAGAGTAACTTTTGGACGAGGATCACATAAATTAGTTTTGACCATCAGGCTAAATCTAATGGCAATCTCCTTATAGTACTCCCATCTGTTGAGGTAATCTCACTATGCACAACACCGCCCACTGGCACTGGTAAAACAGTCCAGGACTCAATCACCGTTGGACCAGTAATTTTTCAGGAATGGACCAGTAAAATGGACAAACTGGGTTACCTACTGGTCAAACAGATGGGTATGGCCAGTAAAAAAAAAAAAATGGGTTAGTGTGCAGCCATGTCATCCAAACCATTCAATTGTCTACTCATGTCTTGCACACTGCAGGTACTATGTATATCAATCTGTTCGAACATACATAACACACTGCTGAAATGTAATGAATGCTCTCAGGGATATGAATAACTTACAATGTAGCTGAATATCGCTAGATCCACGCAACTAAAGCAAGGTTGGTTGCACTTCATATTCATTCTAAATAAGAAAATATAGATTTAGAAACAGCAGTGGCAATTACAGGAATATTCATGAAAGTAAAGCTCATGCTCGTGTATTTGATGTAGATTACTGGGAAACATGTAAGATCCTATTGTACATAGAAACTATGTGGAAGTTTGTGTTTTGCTTTTGTGTGAGCTTGGAGATCTACCTTCAATACACTGTATAAGTAAAGAGAGGGCAGGTGTAGAACCCAAAGTAACCAAATCCTCACCCTGTTACTAGCAATGTAAAAACCTCAAGAGTGATTCAATTTTCCATTAACATCTGAACCTTTAGAATTTCTTGTCTCTCCTTTGGCTGTAACACATACACTGCAGTCAACCTATGATTTTGTATGGTAAGCACTCAGGATTAGTATCATTTTTAGTGAACTGCTTCAGTTGCCAATAATCCTGTATCAAGTTAGTAGGCTCTGCCTGCAAAGAATATGTACACTACAAACACATTATTGTCAAATTTTTCAATTGATACTGCATCTGGTGCATATGTACATGAGTACCTCAAACGGGCAAGGCAAACTATGATTTGCAATGAATTCAAGCAACATATTAAAAGATTTCCTTGCTCGTAACTATGATGGAAATCACATTTTAACCTTACAGTGTTAAGAGGCCAGAGACGTACAATCACTGTAAGCAGCAAAACAAGAACCCTATTTAAGGATATTCTTATAACTTCAAGTTAACACACATGAGACATTAAAGCTCTAAATGAGAATTTGTTGCCTAAATTCAGCTGAGGTAAAAGGTTTCTGTCCTATCAATGGGCCAGAAGAAGTAAAACCACCGTGAATTTATTGGGATATAACTTTAATCAACTTTCTTATCTTAAGAACGAGATGCTGGAAATATTCAAAGCAATTTCCAGAATTGACCTGAATATATGGGATATTTAAGTTGATCAATCTTTGTACCTTGAATGGTAATTACTTGGAATATCCTAATCTTGTGAGAGAGGTTTGGATGAAATATTGGTGCACTCTTCGTGTTGGGCTATTCCAGCCCAAATGTGCACTACACAGCCAAAGTTGAAGCAATCCCTGCAGAAATGTTGGTGCAGGTGCAGAGAACTGTTCCTTCCACCTCCACGAGAAGGCCATCTGGTGCAAAAGGAATCCCACATATTACTAATAGCGACTTTCTCATTTTGTGACACAGCCACCTTTCTTGTACAAGAGTGGTTCCAGATTGCTACAGTCCGTTTGTCACATCTGGGATGATATCGCCCATTTTGATTTTCAGTGCACGTCGTTCACTACGTACTGCTACGACGTCGTGGCTCCCTTTCCTCCAACAGGCTGGCGAGTGGTTGCACTAAGCGATGACATCACTCATGTTCTGAATATAGGTGGCAATGAAATCCTTGGCAGACGCATTTTGCGATTCAGGCCTGGGATGTACTGGAGAACATGAAAGTATGCACAATTCCTCAAAACAACGTCATTACCTCGATGTCGACAGTCAGGAGGTGAAATGGATTTGGATTTGGTCCTGCAGGTTCCTGGACAAATAGTGAGAAATGAATGTACAACAAATTTGTTAATAACAACAAACAAACTTTTCTTCACATTTTATCTAGTGCCATCAAAAGTGCAACATTCAAAAACATTATATTATCAGTTAGTTTCAAACCCCGGTTGACATTGAAAATGTTACTACATGTATTATCTTAGCTCAAAGTAACCATCACCTTTTATATTATTTGAGGTTGATGTGAAAAAAAGAAGAAGCAGCATAATTGCAAAACTTATCAAATTTGCTTCAATAATATTTATCAACCTTTCTTTTTTTCTTTTTCTTTTTTTTTTTTTTTGGGGGGGGGGGGCAAATAATTAACTTACAACTCTATAAACATTGACTTTCCACAAAACATTTGGAATGTACCAAAAGCTCTTCTTATTTTGTGACAAAATATCCAATCAAATATGGACTCATTCCCTTTCAAATCATATTTCACTTTACACAAACCTGTGGTATTACAGCCAGGGTCTTCCATGATGGGTGCCCTTTTGATGAGAGTCCTTCCAGCTTCAGAGTATTGTAAGGGTGAAGAGAACCTAAGTGTGAATCTATGGACAGAAAAAAAAGAAAACAGGAAAAAAGGGGACAGTTTACCTTATTTGAGATAAAGGAATTGGTCACTTTATCTGATTGATAATTCATAGGAATTACCATCATGTCATATACATCCTACTGTACATATACAGTGGACTCCCGTTAATAACGAAGTCCTCGGGACCGGCAGTTTTCTTCCTTTATATCGGAATTTCGTTATAACCGAACAAAGAAACAATATACATAGAGTGGATGAGATTGCAGCCCAAATTTTTACTTCGTTATAACCGGATTGCACTGTAATAGGAAAA
This sequence comes from Diadema setosum, assembly GCF_964275005.1. Lineage (NCBI taxonomy): Eukaryota > Metazoa > Echinodermata > Echinoidea > Diadematoida > Diadematidae > Diadema > Diadema setosum. The sequence goes on along the minus strand of NC_092687.1, from coordinate 17,554,036 downwards.
TCATTGCTTACGATACTTGCAAAGTCATTCTTTCTGCAAAGGTCTTGTAAGAATAACAGTAATTCACAGCCTGTCATGGACCGCACATACCACGTATCTTGCCACTTGTTCACTGATGCTACATCAAGCAGTCATGGGGTCATCATGTCACTGCCACACAATCAGTAGTATAGGCCTACCGAAAAATGGACATGCATCTTCTGGTGTTACAAGTCACAATTTATCAAATGATAGTATGACCCAGGGCTGAAGTCATGTAACTACGTGTACATCATGTAGTATTGTGCTCTGCATGGTTCTTTCCCGTTTTAACTACAGTACTTATATGTCATTAAAAGACTTACCATTACCAAGTATGCTTGATAACGTCCTTGAGGAGTTCTTGAATAATCTTTGCTCTCCACTGACTTCCAGATGGTTAGAAGAGATGCATTCCTCTCCTTTGTCACATCCATTCACAAGTGACATGAAGTAATCCACAGCTTGGTAGTGAAACAACTGCATTAGGAGCTGCTTGTCTAAATAACAATAACAACAAAAAAAGAAATGTGTAAATGGTAGCACTAATGTGAGGTTTAGGTCTTACATCAGTTTCTTGTACCGTGGTAAGTATTTATTGCCTTGTAAATTCAGAAAGGGAAATTGTTTGGGTCACACCTGCTTCCAATAAGAATAAAAGTTTGTGAAGGTAGGAATACACTGATGAATATTGCAAGTGACATCAACAATAGGTTCATAAATTTTACTGGAATGGGTAAACTCCCAAGTGTCTCGAGTATTGATGACATGATCTAAATAGCAGTAGCAACACAGCTAGACTGGGATGTTCTACACTGTCTTCTCAAAAAGGCCATCATAAATCCATAAAAAGAACATCTAAAACTACAGTGAATATTGGTAACTATACACAGCCCTGTCACTGTACAGAAGTCACAACAGGCATGCTTCACATGACGTCTGGTTGGGCGAGGGATGGGGAGACATTATGAGTACACTCTATGATTTTTAGAACAGTATCAGCTTTTAAGTCAATGAACTTATATTCCCTTTTACATGCAATGTTACAATTGTGTTGACTGTATCCATGGGAATGAAGGCCTATCAATGCATACGCAGAATGAAATTTCACTGAATGGAAGATCTTTACACTCTTGGCACAGTCAGCATTTGGATTTATATTTCAATTACATATATATCATCCAGTCATCAGACTCTGTATATCTTAGAAGTTAGACTATTAATACATTGTATTAGAGATCTACCAGTCTATGTAGTTGACTAGACATCACTTAGTCTTGGTCTGCCTTGTGTCCATCCGGTTTATTAATTCCGATTACAATAGAATCTATAGACCCTATTATAAAAGTTTGAACTCAATCGGCCGTGGGAAAATGATAAGATAAGGTGATCAATAGACTAACTTGTTAAGACAGTGCAATTCACTTGATTCAGTGTGGTTCACTTGATTAAATCAGGGGTGGGTACAGGAATTCCGTAAAGGGGAGGGGTCTTTACAAAATCAAATGGGAGATGCAGGCTCCCCCCCCCCATATTTAACTTATTATTTCTTTGCTTTGGTTCAATCTAATAAAGAGGGAGCAGGCGCCCGGTGCACCCCCCTCTGGATCCGCCCTTTCAATGGTAAATTAAATTCAAACGGCCACGCGTTGTATGTGTATGACGCGTAAACCAAAGGTATCCTGTAGTCTGTGGTCTATGTTGGATGTCAGACACTGGGCTATCAAAACGCAATTTTATGAAGGTTACAAGGAACTCTTTCTGTAGAGGGATGCAACTGTCTCACCTTACCATCTAAAGCAGCCCAGTAACAGCACAAACCATTGCTGCCTTTCAAGATGCTACCCTTCCACTCAAACCAGCGATTGGAAGAATAAATTTTAAAAAGCCTCCTGCTGGGAGACAGGATGCTGCAATTCATGAGTATTTTTTGACTCGCACATGGAACACATGTTTTGGTGCCCATGTTTTAATCGTATATCTTGCTTGGTATAACTTGCGCACCATCACATACAGTGACATACACTAGAGCTCTACTGCCACTGCACAACCCTAACCCCTGGGCGCTCCTTGTACGGTACACATTTATTCTCGCGTTGGGGCTGGTCGTAGTTAGCACTACTAGTACTATTCAGTACAGTGCAGTGTGTACGCTATGCGTATGGGGCAGCTGGTCGCAGTTACGTGTAGGAAGTTGTAACAGTAACACTGCACCATTGTACTGTATACTATAATATTGTAGTTTGGCTGTAATGTAATTGTTGGGACTGTAGACAACATTTCGACAAACAGGCCTTAGAACTGTTAGTGGTCTAGACACTATATATACAAAGAACATTCTAGCTAACAATGTCTTTAGATCCTCAGACAGACTCTTTGTAAGTCCGTTGTGATCCGTCATGATCATGCACTCACTTACCGTGACATTACGAGAAGTGGTCAACACGTCTTGTCCAGTGTCGAAGTTATGCATGCATCAGTTAATGGTCTTCTGTCGACTGCGTGCTTGAATTGAAGATCCTTGCAGTTGCACGTTTTGTACCAGCTGAAGCGCGATAATAAGTGTTTAATCTCGCTAGTTAGCTTGATGATCGGCATATTTTGTTGCTCGGTTACATTCGTTTACGTGTAAGCTGTATGCAACGCGATCATCCTGCGTGAAAACCTACCGCTCGGCGACAAGTCGTCGCCGCTCCAGATATTTGAATGAGTGGCCAACTTGGCGAGTTGTACAGATAAGGAAAAAAAGAATACCTTAAATAATCATACGTAAATTTTTAAGTAAATATATCATGAAAGATTATTTTGTAAATATTCTTAGCAATTTTTTATGTAATTACATTAATTAATTGAGTATATCATTTAGAAAATAACGCTGGTTTTTGATAATCGCAGGAATTGATTTCCTTCTTTTCGCTTATTGGTCAACTAGTTAGGCGGTAGGTATTCTCGTTATCAGAACGTGATTTTAACAACCGTAAAGCCCCCGAAAAAAACATTTCCAAGATTGCAGGTGTATTGACACTTTGTCTTAAAACACGGTACTTGCAAGTTTTAGGTATACCGAAATATGCAAAATGTGTACTTTGACATAACCGTTGTATCCACTACCAAGATGTAATGTAACATGTACATTCATAATTGGTCTTTGTGTCAAGACTATTCACTGTACCGACAAGTAGGAACACCTACCCTCAAGGATGCCTACCCGTTCGCGTACCGACGAGTACCCCTAGACGAACTTACTTGCTCACAAGCCCGATACGGGTACGCAGGCGGAAACGCCTACCCCAATTGTACCGCTAGTTTTTAGTGTGTACGTGAACCGTTTGCACTTCCTCACATTTCTTCTCTTTAACTAAGAAGAAATTGTGTCCGTGTGCCCTGATAAAACGCTTTGTAATTCAAGTACAAAATGTGCGACTACTCGTAAGTCTTTGAAGCATGTACGTTGTCTTTGGAAGTCGAGGCTACCCTCCACGTTTATTTTTATTTTTGAGCCTCCGCCAGGAAGTGTCACCAGAGGCATTGGCCCGAATTCACAAAGGTGGTTTCAAATGAAACTACGGTTTCAAGAAACCATGGTTTTTAGAAACCGTGGTTTCGAGTCTGCGATTCACAAACAGTGGACTCAAAAAACCACGGTTTCATTTGAGTCCACGGTTTGGAACCATGGTTTCAACAGTGGACTCAAATGAAACCGTGGTTTCAACAGTGGACTCAAATGAAACCGTGGTTTCAACAGTGGACTTGACCTCAGAAAAGGGATTTCCCCTATTTGATATTACACTGAGCATGCTCAGTACAGTACACACCTAGCATTGTGTTGTTGTTGTGTTTTTTTAACATGAAAAACATTAAAACATGAAAAACATATCTCCTTCCCCTGTATGCTGTTGCTGAGTCTTATGTATATTCAATGCAATGCAAATACATGTACACACACACACACACACTGGCAGAGAGAGAGAGAGAAAGACACACACACACACACACACACACACACACACATTGGATGGAAACTACTGACCCTGACCTGGAAGACCACACTCACGTTGCAGGAAGGATTCAACGTTCATTTGATGAAAATTGGTTTTCAAATGGCCGAGATATCAAAAAAAGCGATAATAATAAAAGGTAATAGACCACGCCTTTTATTAGGATCTCTTTGTTTCACCTTGTTTTTGGATATCTCAATCATTTCAAAACCGATTTTCATCAAATAAACTTTTCATTCCCCTTAGAATTGTATGCTCTTTGACATCTCATAGAGTGGTTTCTGAATATCTTTCAAACATTAAAAGCTAAATCCTCACCTCAACCAGAACTGTACAGTCAGGTTAATATACAAATTATGTAATTACAATTAAAAATACATCAGACATGGTCTCACAAAGTATGCACATAGTATGTACTGTAAAACAGTTCAGTCATAAATGACGATTTTTAATCACCGGCCATCCAATGGCCTGACAATGTACTTTACAAATTTGCAAGTACATGTATGACTCGCGTGACAGTAACAGTGTATACGTGTACCTTTGTATTCATTCATATCCATTTGCTTAAATGATAGAAACAATGCTACTACAGTGTATTAGGGTCATTTCACTGGTACTTATGAACGTACATGAAGTTATCAAATTGCAGAAAATATTGTGCAGCTGATGGATTATGATAACTCTTACAAAAACAAAACAAAACAAGGTTTAACAATGTCGACCACATGTAAACTCTGTCGAAAAATAACAAAGTTGTCAAACACAAAAGTACTGCATGTACATGACTTTATTTATCGCTATACATGTGAGATGTTAAGAGAGTAAAGACTCCCCGAGCCTACTTAAGATGTTGGATTTTAAGTAACTTGTCTCAGTTCCAGCAGGATAGTTTTGTTCAACCTTCCTGTGAACATCATTATCATATTCAGCCCATCCTCCTCTTGGCCCCCAAATGATACATAACACAATGTATCAAGTATCCCTGTTTCCCTAACAACATGAGTGGGCCACTAAAATCCTTCAGTTTTGGACACGTGACATTTTGATAGACACCCAGACTGACTACAAGTGCCCAACCACCTGTCTTCGTATACCGGGTAGCCCTGAATAAGGCCAACAACAGTTTGTCCAGAGTAGCCACAATTAAGATAGTAAGATTACCACTTATCAAGCCTGGTATAATGTTTCCCTTGTCCAATGGTCAGTCCAGATGAGAAGGTGGTAACTGTGGGAATACAGTTCCTCAGCATTATCAAATGACCACAGCTTCCCTTTCTACATAACCTCCTGTCAAAAATATTTTCTGCGCACATGTATGTCAGGACATTCTTAATTAATTTACCTTATCTAAAGTCTTGTGTATTGTCCAGACCTAAATAATTCTATTGTTCATTCCCAATGTTTAACTGTATGGTTTTTACCTTCTGAGCAGTCACAAGTATATGGTATGATCACATAATTTTTGATTAGTGACAAATCCTTATTACCAACAACATAATAATGTACTTTGTCAGAATGACATTACAATGTACAGTACGTTAGCCATGTTCGGTAGTTTTATCCTCTACTACACTAGTAATGTGTTAAATATTTAGAAATATACTAGAAATGCAAGACAGTGAGATGGACAATACATGAACATGCAAATATAGTATCTGCCAACTTTCCTGAACTACATGTAGTACAGAATAAATCCTGATAAAAAGGCATTATTATAAAGAGAGAGATGACTGTCGGTGTCCCCGGATTTAATCAACTGTAGCCATCTGAGATTTTTCTTATGCCTATCAAATGTGGAGCGACTCTGTGGCTTATTTAAGCTTAGGAGACACTTTCTGGGATATTTGGATAGACAGTCTAGCATTCTCTATCTGAGGTGGCTTTTAATGAATTGTGTGATTTTAACAATTTCCAAAGTCATATGCCACTAAATACTGTACGTATACAGGATTATTGTCACTTTTTGACACGTCTTGGCACCTGGCAAGGATTGTCAATGAGAGTAAACTTCAGTTCGATCTAACCAATCACCTTCAGCCTATACATGACATTGCAATGTTCATGTCTATTCATAGTTTACTATTTTTGACAATTTCACTAAGAATGTGTTAAAGGGATGGTACAGTATTGATGGAGATGAAAATTAGGCTCTAAATTTTTTTGCAAGATACCAAGAAAACACTTACGAAATAGTACAGAGCATGCCATTTTAAGAGGAATTCAAAGTTTATTTGACAAAAATCGGGTTTGGAATAGCTGAAACATCAAAAAACAAAGTAAAACAAAACGATCATAATAAAATGTAGGTCCCACACTTTATTAGGATCACTCTGTTTTGGATATCTTGGCCATTTCAAAACCAATTTTCATCAAAGAAACATTGAATCCCTCTTGGAATTGCATGCTCTTTCATATTTCATAAGAGGTGTCTCACTATCTCACCCCCCCCCAAAAAAAAATAATAAAAATAATAAAAAACCTGAAGTTAAAGGGACATATTCCAGACAATTTTCATAATTTCACATCATGTAGTACATAAATCGACTACTCAGTACTCCATGTATAGATTTGTGGAATTTGTTGTGGTTCTTGAGCAGAGAAACAATACTTTGAGAAACCTTAAACAAATTACACTGAACAAGGATGATGACATAGGAGGTTGACACATGGGGTGTTTCAGAAATGTAGCAGTGTAATTCCATTACAATACCGCTTGATTGCGAGTTCACCTGTGAATAATCTATGAATGCCTTCTTCTTTTGTTCTGCTTCCTTGAGCCCTAACTCATGCATTCTCATGGTGACTCTGCCATGTCAGCATCCTTGTTCATTGCAATTTGTTCTAAAGTTTGAAAATATTCTTGTTCTTCATCCCAATTATCACAAATTCTAAAACTCTGTCCTCAGTATTACTTATTTATAGTTGTTCAAATGTAAAAATCTGAAAATCATCCTGAGGCCTCCTTTAAGCCTCCACCAAAAGTATATGATCCCTTTAAATGTAACTGATGTACACTGTACACTTTAAGATTCTTTAACTCAACATTAATTCAATGGGGTCTACATGTATATCCACTGTTTGTATATATGCATATACTTTTTGGGGATAAAGTAAACCAGTTGAATAGAAAAGGGTAACAATTAATTTGACAGCATGTATTCGATGATCAAACAACATGCTTCATTGTTAATAAGCCATGATTACATTTCTGGTGATATTTATATTTGTTTAGTGAGACAGAGGACTAACAAAATATTATTGTTGCCATTTCATACAATAGCGTAGTGTCTTACGATAGTCGTAATACAGTAACAAAGAAGTTCGGATGATGAGACTCATGACCTGAAATAATATGAAATTATTGTAATGCAATGTCTTTAAATGAGATGTCATTTTTTTTTTACATTTAGATATATCTATTAATCACATTTACATTCTATAAAGCAATAAATGTTAGACATTTTACTGCTGATATATGAATTGCCATTCATCAAAAATTGACGAGAAAAGAAAGAGAAGTATATGATATGCAAATAAATTTCACTTGCGGAGAGGGCAATCATTCAAATGAAATATGGTTCTCAATCATTTTTGCAGTGTATGACCACAGAGGGAAAAATACCATTGATATTTTATTTGAGTATGTAACGAGTACAGCTAATATGATTCCGCCAACTAATTCTTGCCAGTGGATGCATTAAACAAGAGGATTACAGTATTATACTGACGGGATATTTACATTGATCGAATACCTGTTCTTCCTGTTAAGGAAGTACAGGGCTTGTTCCCTACCAGGACTCCTTATTGAGACATGAGTCCTATGACTCCTGGATAGCGGCAGTACTCATAGAATCTCTGCTGGGTAGATTCAATCTCTTCTCTCGTAGTTGGAAACCTGATGAATTCTCTCTTCCTCCTTGCGATGGCTTCCAAAACGTCTCTGATGACTCTGCAAACAGACCACTGTGACATTGATGCCTCGTCCCCATGCATCCGCTGGAATGAATCTGAATAAAAATATGAAACCACTTAAATAGATTTTTGCGTGGATAATCCTTTATCAAATGCAATTGTACACATTTGATTAAAATACAAAGAAATATATAATTTGATTTAAGCCTGTGAAAATGACTGATCCTACTCCCATAGAAATAAGTTCCAAACGCAACAATTTCCCATGTAAACTGGAGTATCCCCCCCCCCCCCCCCACAACAACAAAAATGGTACAAAATGATACGGAGAAAAATGTTTGGCAGCTCTGTTAAATCACTGCTATGAGGAAAACAATTAAAAGTCTAAATAAAAGAAAAGCTGAGCAATACTAACATTAAGAGAGAGTATGCAGATCTAGTGCTCACCAGGGTACACATAATCTCCTGTATTACCAACCTTTAGGGAACCTCCAGCTCCCTCCCATTATGGATGGTCCCACAGAGACTGGTTATAAATCCCCTCACTACTCAAAACAACAATATGAACAAGAACAAGAACAAGAACAACCGCAACAACAAAAGGACAAACATATAAAATGCAATTTGTAAAATGTAATGAGCAAAAATGTATTAACTTACCAACGGCATAAAAGTAGAGAGTGATCAACACCTGCACATGAACAGGTAGTGCATCATTCCAATCTGTGTCCCTCCTCAGATCACCTCCAAGCATGTTGATGAGGTGGAGTGCAGAGTATCTTTCGAAAATCTGTAGGTCACTTGAAAAGCTTCATCCTCATACAGTTCAAATGGATTCCGCCTGTCAGCCAATCCTCTTCAAGGCCTTTCAGCTCTCTAGGAATGTACGGGGAAATAATTTGGACAATAATATACATGTAGTTAGAAAATATGTGGTAAAACAAAATGATTCTCCTTGTTGGTCATAAAACATATTCAATAATGAGGTTTATGAAACGAATATCTACTATTCTGTTAACATTTCCTTGGTGCTGTTCACCTCAGCTCTACCCAAGAATGATAGCAGGGTCGGTACAAACAACTCCTTGGGAGTGAGCATTTCTTCTACTATCCTCATGATCAGTCAATACTTGGTGTTATTTCATCTTAATTGAAAAAAAAACACAACAACTTTAAGGCAAACAAGAGTATTGGGGAGAACATTACTGTTATATGCTTAAAACAGTAATGTGCCGCTTAATTTTCCATCTAATTCACTTTCATAGGACGACAAAATAAAAATGAAATACACAAAGACAATAAATTGTCGTCACTAATGTCAGTTTTGTCAACTGTCAACTGGTGATTATCATGAATATCTTGAGCCAAATGATCAGTTGTAAAGTACTTGCATAGTCCAGTCAGTAGAATACACAGAATTAAATAGGTGATCTTTAAAATGTCATTATTGTTAATGCCCACTACTCTAATTTGCCATACATTTAACTTGAATATAAGAAGCACCACTGCATGCTGATGTACAGGTGTACATGTGTAATTTGGAAGAATGATAATTTAGTAAGCTTATAAATGTATGTCAACTTTAGCAGTGGCCCAGTTGCCACTGGCAAAACAAAAGTTTTCTCGAGCACCAAAAACTGAGCCCTTTGTAGCCCGGTTGGCCACTCATAACAGTCATAGCAATGTTTCCTGATTAAATTTATTCATGAAAGTCAGAAATTTGTGCTTACATTCTGTATTGCAATTGTATCCGAAATTGAATTTGCCCACCAATCATCTTGGTTAAGTGGCCCAGCTGGCCACCTGAAAAATAAGTTCAGCCATGTATGTCTTACTCATTTTAAGTGAATAATCACTTTGAAGAAGCCATGTTGTCCTATTTCCATGCTTTATCGTACAAAGGAAAACATTGAATGTTATATCAAGGCAAGCACAAAAAAATGAAACAAAATAATACCTTTCAGTCTTTGGAGTATAGCTGGAGATGTCTCAAATGGTTGCGCAGCCATTATTGGTGTTTCCTACATTTGGTACAAAAAGGACAAAGATCTTAACTGCATTGAAGAGATTGATTCAGACTATCAAGTTTTATGACATTTTCAACAACAAAGACCTGCGAACAACAAATGAATAATGAATTTAGAGATTCAGCCATGTTGATACATTTTTCTTTTGCAAGTAAATTATTTGGGAATTTTAAACTTCAAGATGTTTTAATGAAATCATTAGAAGTAAAAGAGAAGTTGTGACATCTTGACAATATTTGAATTAGTATACATAAAAAGAGCTTGTGGGTCTAGCGCCCATACTAGCACAGCATGTAGTATTGCCAGATTTGGGGCATTTTTGTAAATTAAACCAAAGATGCTACCCTGGAGCACCCTGGGGAGCTACACTCACCACATGTACATTTTTAACTCCCCACCCCTTACAGATTTCCCTCCAAGTTTGGTTAAAATCTGCTTGTCAGTTGTTAAGATGGGAATGGTGAGCGATCGCTAGAGCTCACTTGAGCTATTTGGCTCAGGTGAGCTGAAAACACTAATCAGAAAAATGCAAATGGTCAGTGCCAAATTTGGTAAAAATCTTTCCAATTGTTTTCAAGAAGATGGCAATGTAGAAAGGATGTTGTTGCCGCCCCAGGGCCCCTCTTAAGAGTATTCCATTTGTACAATACTCCCTCTCCACATAGATGCTTACCAATTTTGCCATTTACACAGACCTAGTGATGACTTTTTTTTTTTTAACAGTAATAATCTGCTTATTTACTCATCTGATTTCTTCAAATATTTTAAAATTCCATATCTTCTCTTTCTTTTTTTTTCATTCTCTAATACACACTTTTATCATGGTGGATTCTAGTTTAAGGCTCACGATCACCCATGCAAGAATGAATCTGTTTCCGAATTTCATTTACGAGCTACCACAGTGGAATCTTACAATGCAATGATGAACACTAGTGCTGACCAGACGCTGTTTATACGCTATGCGAACCCACGTACGTACAGCGACTGGGCTGTGTATAGTTAGATGAACACATAACTTTCTCACAGGGTACTGTAGTAAGTTCAAGCTTGTAATTATGATTAATAAAATCTCCACAAGTCATGTTTTTAAACTAAAGCAAGTATTCCACATTTTTAATTCCTCCCCAACTTGTGTATTTACGAAAGGATTCTACTTACGGTTTTGTTCTTTACAGCAAAACCAGGTTTCCTGTTGATGGCAGTCAAAGGATGTGTCTACTGCAACAGATAAATCACATAAAAAGGGAATGTGATCCATCTAAATTTTGATAAGTAACTCAATCATTTTCAAAGCAGGATCATGTCAATAATTATATCGAAGAATAAATCGTCGGCTGGCCAATATAATTGGTAAACACACATCACTACATTACATACCTTCACACATCAGTCACTTGTTTTCCGCATACAATTTGACAATTCTCGAGTAGAAGCTGTTTTGATTGAACAATTGGTTAACCACTTGTTAATGTCGTGTTGTACATCATTTCCGCATACGATGTGCTTCGCAAATTTCACAATATACGTCTACGTTCCTTCGAAGCTCCGTTGTTGGCAGACAAACAGAGCTTCGATATCGGAGTTACCCCGTGTAGTGTTAGCAAAGTATATTGTATATCAAATAATAATAAAGAAATATTGCTACTTGTCTTGTATGCTAGCTTTTACTACGTAACAAGACATCAGCGACTTGCGACAGATAAAAACGATGGACTTTTACGGTGGCTTACGAAAACACCAATCAAACATTAATATGATCCAATACTAAAAATTATAGACTAGTCAGCGCAGTTGGACTAGCGCGACAAACGCACCTCGTAGGACCTAGACTAACTGCGACCAGCAGCCCCATACGCATAGCGTAACGCTATGCGTATGGGGCTGCTGGTCACACTTTAATAGACCTAACGACACGTGTTAGACCTAGGCCTACTAATCTATCATAAACTACAGGTGTTGGTACTCACCAGCAAAAGGTTGCAAATTGAGCACTGTAAAAACAGTATACAGTTCTCTCCTATTGAGGAGACACTGTTCGCGAACGATTGCTCATGTTGCTGCCTTCTTGGAGGACCGTATCCTATCTTTACGGCAGTTCGCAAACTTTTGCTGGGGAGTACCAACGTCTTAATAGCAAGACTTGTTTGTCACACTTTTCCCATTGAATATTTTGGTAATGTTTAATATTACTAACAAAGAACTAGACTCTAGAGTTCTAGTTTCTAATATTTATAGGGTCTAAGGTCATTTCAACGTTAGATTATAATGTTCGATTGTGTAGTTTGTAAGCCATTGTAAGAGTTCATCGTTTTTATACGCCCGGACTCGCTGCGGAAAGATCCTTTTGGGACAGCCACCCCAATTACATTAGTAGTAGGCCTAACATAAGTTAGGTCCTACTAACGTACTAACAGTAGGTCTAGAATCTTAATTCTAGGCCTAGGCCTAGATCTACTAGATCCTAGTAGGCCTACTAACACCGTTAGATTTCTACTAACCCGACAAGATGCTGTTTAATAGTACGCTGTTACAGCGACTGCGCTGTGTATAGCAGTTTAGTCTACTACGTTACGTACTAGTACTACTAGTACATAGATATCTAGTAGGCCTACAGTAGACAGTGAGTCAGTGCAGCTAGATCTAGATCCTATAGAAAGTCTACAAGTTACAACTCTACCTAGCCTAACCTTGGCCTTGCTTGCGATACACATGGATGCACACACACACTCACTTTTATGGGTGGCTGTCCCAAAAGGAACTCTTGCCAAACTGAACAAAGGTCTAACATAACCCCGGGTGCTCCTTGGAATTGTACACATGCAGTTATCAAAGGCCTAGCTAGACCACGTCTAGTCCTACACAGTACTGTACAACGCTTCGCGTTGCGTGGGGCTGGTCGCAGTTCTAGACTAGGTCCTAAGTTTTTGGATACGTACTCTTCCGTGAGAACTCACACTTCACTGGTTACCTAGGCCTGGCTAGGTCTCTCGTTTGAGACTGATCCTAGATCCTCTACGGCTACGCTCCAGATCTATACTAGGTCTAGGCCCTAATTACTATTTTGGAATGATGTATAGGAACATCAAACTTTTTCTTCAATTCTAGCCAGTTTTGTGTGCCTGCCTGACCATAAGCAGGTAAAGAATAGAGAGAACTGGCAGAGCTCAAGGATTCAAGCAAGGTCACAAGGAGAAGGATGTGTGGTATGGTAGCTCGCCGCTATCTATGACTAATGTGCGAGAGGGAGACACAAAAATATACGTGTAGGACTACACAAAACCTGCTGACGATAACGCATCTCTATATCAAATCCCGTGTTGTGCTAGGTAGCATTGCATGCATTTTATACCATCAATCTAAAATTTTCTTCACAAATAAAAACAATGGATGATAGCGTAAAACACTTCTCATCACTATAAATAGATAAATTACTCACGATTTTCTGAAAGTTGGAGAGAACGCTAGTAATTCTGTAACCATCAATAACACTTTATTCTCTTGCCGAGTGATTCAAGAATTGCCGCGCCGACCACCTCGTCTGCAAAAGTATGTCCCGAAATGCTGCTCTGTGATTGGTTAAAACCACGGTTTCAGTTGAGTCCACTGTTTCAGACCACCCCAAACAGTTGACTCAAAATCGTGACGTAGAAGACTGCGGAGAAACCATGGTTTCTGCCGAAACCACCTTTGTGAATCGCAAGTTGAAACCATGGTTTCAAATCTGCGGTTTGAAACCGTGGTTTCGAGCGAAACCACCTTTGTGAATTCGGGCCATTATGTCTCCGGGTTGTCCATCCATCCGTCTCTATCATAGGTAATCAATTACGCGGGAAATGATTGTGACTTAAGATCTTCTTCTTCTCTATATCTTTAATATAATTTGCCGAATGGAAATGTAGTAGACGAAGAGTGCCTATCAACTTATCAATTGTGGGTACACATACTCAAGGTCAAATTTCAAGGTGAAATTCTGGATTTTTATTAAACTCCCATATCTTTGTAATGCCTGATTTTTTTCTTCAAATAAATGTCCTCTTGAGGGACTATGTTTTGGCCAAAGGGGTGAAAAGGTCAAAAGTCAAAGGTCAAAGGTCAAACAGAAATGCATAAATGTCATGTTTTCTCCATATCTCGGAAATGGCTCAAGATGTCTTCTTGTAATTTAGGTGTCTTCTTCTCAAGGTGTCTTCTTGTAATTTAGAACATATTCATGGATAGAGTGTTCCTTCTACAAAAGAAAGCTCTCCGTGTCATCAGTTATCCTTTCATACCCTCCCACTCAAATATGTTATTTGCCGCCAATAAGCTGCTAAAAATTAGAGATTTGTATTTATTTAAATCCTTTCCATTCAAGTTTGAAAAATGGTTGATATAGCAATGGTCTGTCATTGTTCTAAAGTTAGGCAACCGTCAGGCTTTGCCTCTTGGGCCAATATGTGACCCTGCACCTCAAAACAAACAAAAAGTCGCCAGACATGAATTTTTAGTTAAGACCATGTTCTGAAAGAGCAGACTTTAAGCTTTAAAGTGATGTATAACTCAAATCAAATGGATTCACCTAACCTATCTAAATATTGGAAAGAAAGCACAAACTCGGGAAATGTGTGAACTGAGAAAAGAGGCTCTGAAGTACAGTGTCTATTCAAGCACTTGATCTTTACCAAACCGTGCTGGCTGTGCGATGAATGGGACAAAAAACTAGAAGTAAACCACCAGAGTAACAACAATAAAGGGATTATCAGATTAAACTGAAATTAAGCATGCCTCATTAACACTTTCTGTCCATGATTAATGCCAACTTTCAAAGCAGTAGCACTATCCTTTCAAAAGTTATTAGAGTTGAAAGTAAAGAGTGTGGACAAGGTTTTTCAGAAATGAAAAAGGGATTCTAAAGACACACTTGATCACACTATTCTGCCAAAAATGTTCGAAATAAACTGCTGAAAAAACACACTTTCCTGCCCGTTTTATGATACCAAATTTTAGCATAATGTAAAAGAAGACCCGCTCTTTCAGAAAATACGAAAAAGTCAAGTTCGGCTAGGATGACCCATTTCACTTATTTTCAGTCCTCACGCAAAATCAGTGTTTGTGACTTTATGTTCGTTTTGAGGTGCACGGTCACATATTGGCCTAACCCACGGCTGTGCCTGCCAACTGTAGCTTTCATTGCAATCGTGCCAATCATTGCCAATATCAGCCCAATGTGGGTAGCCGATCAAGATGGTTACCCAATCTTGTGCCAATGTTCCAAATGTAGCTTACCGATTGCGAGCGTGGCGATAATCGCCTACGTTGGCCAAATGTATGCTGGCAAACCAATATCTACCTTAGATTAGTTACAAAAGTAAGTCATTGGGACAATGTTGTTCCAACGTAAGCATACTGACTGCGTTCATGCCCACAAATCGCCAATGTTGGCCCAACGTAGGATAGCCAACCAATGTCCATTTTGCATCAATGACAAAAGAGAGACGGGTGGTCCAACTTTGTGCCGACGTTTTCTTACCGGCTGTGCGAAAACAAGAATTGCCAACGTTGGCCCAACGTAGATTTGCCAAATAACTTCCACCTTCCCTTGGGAACGAAAGTAAATCAATGGCCCAACCTTGTACCAACGTTAGCTTACCGACTGCGACCGTGCCAACCATTGCCAACGTTGCCCCAACGTAGGATTATACCAACCAATATCCATCTTACATCACCGACAAGGTGATACGGTGGCCCAGCGTTGCGCCAACGTTAGTTTACAAATTGCAACCGTACCGACTGTCGCCATCATTGACCAAACGTAGGATACCCAACTATATCCACTGACCGCAAGTGGCGACTATAAAGACATTGGCCCAACGTTGAGCCATCGTCATCTCACCGACCGCGACCATGGCGACCATAAAGACATTGGCCCAACGTTGAGCCAACGTCATCTCACCGGCCGCGACCGTGGCGATCATTGCTGACGTTGGCCCAACGGAGAATTATTATCTGGGTTATTGCGAGCATTATGTATGTAGGGTAATTGCAGTTTCTTCGGCCTCATTGACAGTACTTAGGCCTTCATGAAAAGAACAAACAAGCAAAACTTTTGGGGTGTTACAACGAAATGTATTATTCTATTAGAGGTGGGCTATAGAGGGTCAGTTTTAGGTCATATTTTCAGAACATGCTCATCACACCTTAGTTTGATGACTTTTTGCCTACTGGCACCACTTTTGAAAAAAAAGAACGAAAAAAAAATGTGAAATCCGGGGTGCCCTGGCCGAAATCGTAAAAAATCCAAGATGGCCGCCGTTACAGCTTAAAAAAGACATTTTAGGCTATAACTCGGCTATTTTTTTTTTTTTTGTCTATTGAGATGGTTTTGATGTCTAACCCCATGTTTTAGGGGTCAAGGAAATGGATAATAATGATGATTTTAGTGTAAAACCTAATCTTCCACATGATACTAACCTTTTTCCCATATTTTGGGTTAAATTTTCCTTCTCCCTTACCCCTACCCCAACCGCCATTTTTTGCACTTTTTTCTGCATTTTTTTTTTCAAGTCACGTCAACTACCATACTTCTAATAACAAGTTCCAGCTATCAATTTGTTTGTTTTTTTCTACCGATAATACGGCAAGAAATACAAATCACTTACATTATACGTATGTGTCATGCCAATACTGGTACAGTATGTGGCTGGTGCATTCAGGATGCATGGTAACTGTGGAACCAGTGCTAATACTGTACCTGCTTTATAGCATTTATTATTTCACATACTAAGGTACCTGTTTCGTGCACCTTTGTAACCCCATATCACAATGCAGAATTCATTGATGCCTAGTTCACTCTCAACAGTTTCTTCAAGGTTGGAATATGGGCAGTTGGTCGTGGGTTGCCATTGGTTGACTTTAGATTGAATGCATTCACCTTATCTTTTTTCCCGATTTACGTGCTTAGAAACATCAGTATTGAGCGCTATACAAGTGTTATTCATTATCATTACCATTATCATTATCATTATCATTATTGAACAGTAGGCAGATCAGGGGCAGGGAGATTGACTCTCCTCCAGTCTATAGAGTATCGAGTCAAGTTCACCTTCACTTCCATCTCAGAGATTTGGTTTCAAGAACTTGTACAAGTGTGGGTGCACAATAATCTTGATGGGATATGAGTCTGCAGTATGATAGTTCTCTACATGTACACGTAGAATAGCTTTGAGTTTGGTGGGATCTTTGGTATCCTGGCATTCTTTGAGTTCGCCAATATTGTTAATGGGCCTCCCCATGTTTTACATTCCTGTAACAGACAGCCTATGCACATACTGTAGCTGCTTGTGCTTGGAACACATTTTGGAATTTGAAAAGAGTAAGTAGAAATAACTAATAAAGTCAAAAGACACTAATTACTTCAGCTTAAGGAACTTTCAGTCACAGAGAGTGAGATGATGACTTTACCATAATTATGCTACATGTATGTGAGGAACATACATTGTACATAACATCTGCTTGTTACAGAATTGGTTGAATCACCCAGATGAACCTGAGGACTCTATTGCTTTATAATAGTACTGCAATTTAATGTACATGGTGGTAGGGAAAAGCAGGCATGACAAATAAAGGACCAAGTGGTGATAGTGAAACACCAAAACCAGGCTATGAGATGAAAAAGTGACTGAGTTATGGTTAAAATGTGTTTCTAGGTAAAAGGGCGGGTACAATGTACACATCTATTGTTCAAAACATTCCTTTGTGCTGGACAATTGGCATATCACAGAAGGCTTATTCAAGTCATTTTACAAATTTGTACACCTACAGTAGAACTGTTCACTGCCTATTGTTAAAGGTCTTATGACTAAAATGTTAATGGGCACTATAAAGCAGATACAGTATTAGCACTGGTTCCACAGTTACCATGCATCCTGAATGCACCAGCCACATCCTGTACCAGTATTGGTATGACACATACGTATAATGTAAGTGATTTGTAGTTCTTGCCGTATTATCGGTAGAAAAAACCAAATTGATAGCTGGACCTTGTTATTAGGAGTATGGTAGTTAACATGACTTGGAAAAAATGCAGAAAAAAGTGCAAAAAATGGCGGTTGGGGTAGGGGTAAAGGAGAAGGAAAATTCAACCGAAAATATGGGGAAAAGGTTAGTATCATGTGATAGATTAGGTTTTATGCTAAAATTATCGTTATAATCCATTTCCTTGACCCCTAAAACATGGGGTTAGACACCAAAACCATCTCAATAGACCAAAAAATAGCCAAGTTATAGCTAAAAATGTCTTTTTTAAGCCAAAACGGCGGCCATCTTGGATTTTTTACGATTTCGGCCAGGGCACCCCGGATTTCACATTTTGTTCGTTCTTTTTTTTTTTTTCAAAAATGGTGTCAGTAGGCAAAAACTCATCAAACTAAGGTGTGATGAGCATGTTCTGAAAATGTCACCCTCTATAGCCCACCTCTAATTCTATCCTCCTTGCAGTGCATAAGATTATATGTGACCGTGCATCACAAAACGAACAAAAAGTTGCACCCCTTGGTTTTACGTGAGGACTCAAAAAAGACAAGTCAGTCAAGTCAATCTTGACTTTTTCATATTATCTCAAGGAGTTATTCTTCTACATCATCCTTAGGTTTGGGATCATAGAATGAACGGGAAAGTGTGTTTCTAACAGTTTTCCTACAACCCTATTCTGTAGAGTAGTGTAATCAGGTATGTCTTCTAGAGGTCCCTTTTCTTATCCTTTGCACATTTTTTCTTATGACTCTAATGACTTTTAGAAGGATGATGGTACTGCTTTGAAAGTTAGCATTAATTACGGACCAAATGAGTTATTCAATACAGTACACTCATTTTTTTTTCTCATTCATACCACAACTAGGTCGGCTCATGGTATCGTGCTTAAATAGACCCTGTACTTCAGAGCCTCTTTTCTCAGTTCACACTTTCCAGAGTGTGTGCTTAATTTATTTAGATAAGTTAGGAAAGTCCATTTGAAATCAGTTACACATCATTTTAAAGCTTAGAGTCTGTTTTTTCCCCGAATCTGCCGTTAAGAACAAATTCATGTCCGGCGCCTTTTTGTTGGTTTTGTGATGCAGGGTCACATTATGCTTTAGACGACTTTTCTCAACCTAAAATCCCCATGTTAAACACAGATCATCGCGGATTCCTACGATGGCAATCTTCCACCCGAAAAAGCCCTCGTCCTCTACCTCCTTCAGCACGGGGCAGATGTCAATATCACTGACAGGAAAGGGAAAATCCCTCTGCAGTATGCACGTGATGACATTGTGCATGACATTATTGAAAGGTGAGCCTTGTTATAAATTTATATAAATTGAATATTGGACCAGTGTAGTTTTTAGGTTAAAAAGAAAAAGGAGATATTCTACACTAGTGAAAATTTGATCAAAATTGTACATGTCAAGATTAGTAGCGTAAGGAAATGCTGAAAACGTTATATTTCGCTAATTCTCGCACAATGCTCTTGAACAGTCAATATGGTCATGCAACTATCGTTTTCGATAGTGAGTTCATAATGTCATAAAATGGCAACATATTGTAAAATTCGTACACCATTTTTTTTTTTAAATATCATCTTATTTTGTTCAGACCCAAGTATCATAGTAGATATATTTGCATATGGAAAACTTGCGCGCATTTGCTCCGGAACACCTGAAAAGACGCGTCATATCCCCCCTCCTTTGGGACAAAAATAGCTCTGCACAAAAAACATGGCTATGAATTCAAAACCCTCGCCCTCCAAATGAAACTAGAATGTACCCTCTTTCTACTCCGTGTATTTCCCCCAAAAATAGGTTTGGGGAAATTAGGGCACTTTTCCTCTGAAATTCTGCTTCAAATCACCAAATCTTGAGTTTGTCTATGGCGGAGTACCCAAAATAAGCACATAATTTTCGGACATGCCCATATAAATCACAGGCTGTACCACGGAAGCTTGGTGGAATTGTTTACCCTCGCACCTCAAAATGAAGTAGAATGTTTGGGCTCTTCAGTGATGTATAACTTGCTTTGATTGGTCAGAGAGAAATTAGGGCACTTTTCTTGTCAAATCAAAGAATGTTTTAAAAAACTGCTTGTGACTTTGCTAAAGCGCGCGAGCTTTTGTGCTGTCCATTGTACACAATTCTCCTAATGCTTACGGACAACGGACGAGTGTGCGTAAACAAACAATTGTGTTTGTGCTGTGAAACGAAGGCGGGAGAGTTCAAGTTATTCACAATTTTCGCTGGATATCATGCCTTCTGAATCGTCTTTCGTCCACATTATAACAGATTAGTCTTTATTAATATTCTGACAATCCTGCAGAGTGTATTACCACTTCTTTCAGAGCTAAATATTGCCAAATTCAAGGATCATCATGCGTATTTTGCTCTGCAGAGATGACTTGAGGTTGCAACAAGCCGTGCTTGAACAGACCATGGTTCAGTCCCATTAAATCAACAGGGGTGAATGAACCCATTATGTAGATACTGTACGCGTTGGTGTGTGTGCTCGTGAATGATCAACTTGTGTGGTGAAATGGAAATGCCGTTGTAGGAATTCTAGATTCCCGGTACTAAAAATACTAATATCATTTCATTATTAGCTGTCAGATAAAAAAGAATGGCTTCCATGTTCATGCATTCTGTCCCTCCAGTAAGCACACGCACGGTTCTCCCGATTCCCGTACAATGGACGAGTCCGCTCCTTCCCATATTATGCTCGAGTGCACTCGGCTGTTGGCTCTCGGCGACTACGTGCACTCTGGTCTGTCAACCCTAAATGCGCGAAATCGTGCGAAAGTTTTCCATATGCTGATCAGTACCTATTCAGCATAACAACAATTCTGTTTTGCGCGTCTCATTGCAATATTTAATCTTTTTTTTTTCCTCCGGAGGGGGTACAATTACGATTTTTTTTTTTCAGAAATGACATAACGATCTCACTCAATAAAATTGTCAATTCAGTATATTGTTGAACAGCTGTATTGCAAAAAAAAAATGCGAATCTTTAAAATCGCATAACTTACTCGTGTTTGCTGATTTTGCTGTATTTGTAACATGTTAGTCTCATTTCATAATGATTAAAAAAAAAACGGTCAAGAGTTCTGATGTAACTCAATGAGTGTGAACAATGTATGGTGTATGTGGTTATCCAAGTCATGTTCTTTAAAGAAATTTGAGAATGACAGTTTTACTTGTACATATAACATGTAGGAACTTAATCCTCCACTTAGGACATGCGCACACTCATCTATGTGCGATGTGGTCATCCATTCGGGGCCAGTATACATTGATCAAGATGCAGTACACATGAACAGACTTTGTACAGTACATGCGACTTCCGTCACAAAAAATAAAGATAAATGACTACCCTAAGACCTGAAATTCTACTCCTCAGCAATGGGAACTTGTTGCAACAGGAACAACAGCAACGTTTAGACCGGTCGCACGACTAGATAGCCGAGCCGCGTCATATGACCAGTTGCACGACAACACCGCACACTAGGCCTAAGCAGCTATAGACTTACGACCGTTCTGGTTTCAGTACAACAGTATTACCGAAGACTATCAAAGCGCACGGAGTGCGCGCTGCGTGCCCTTCTGTATTCTTTGCATCATACTGTATTGTGATAGACTGAAATCCCATGACCGGTTGAGAAAATTCGACATGCCAAATCTCTTCCACTGGCACTAAGACCCAGTTACATGACTGGAAACTGGGTAGGCTGGTGATGTCAAGTGTCAAGTTCGTACAACTAGTATTAAAATCACGGCAAAGGAGCTCTAAGACTGAATAAAGGCCGGGTCCCACTGGCCGACGGACACAAAGCGTATGCAGAAAGGACACAGCGGACGAGCAAAATTTCGGGGATGGCTTCATCCGCTTTCATCCGCTCCAGAAATTGACAAAATTGGCGAAAATTGGCGGTAACAGAACGGAAATAGAACGGACGTGGGTAGTATGTAGCGGGGATGTTAAACGGGTGTTCATCGGAAGCCTAGCGGATGAAAGCGGATGGAAGGGAATGACAGCTCCGAAGGGGTTACCGGAGATAATTGCGAAACGGACGCATAGCAGAAAAAGCGGATGCAGAGTGGATGCAGAGCGGATGCAGAGCGGATGCAGAGCGGATGCAGAGGGGATGCTTTCGAAATGCTTTATATACGTGATGCATACGCTTACATCCTTTCTATTAACGTGCTATTAACGATGTAAGGACGTTCCACGTACCATATCTTTCCTCCCGCTTTCCGTTTTTAGCTGCAGCGGATGTGAGTTGCGAGGATGCCCAGAGGATGCAGAGAGGATGCAGCAGACGTTTAAGGGATGCCGCACGGACATACAACGTTTGTTGCTCGTATGTCGCGGATTTACATCGTACACAGCGGAAAGTTCATCCGTACTAAAAGTTTTAAGCAGCTTGAAACTTTTTGCGCGGATGAAATCACAGTGGACGGATGCTCGATGGATAGAGCGGATGAAACACGTATGCGATGGGTACACAGCGGATTCGTAGCGTTTTCCAACGGATGGCAAGATTTTTTGTACGCTTTACATCCTCTTTGCATCCGTAAGTGCAGTGGGACCGGGCCTTAAAGGCCCGGTCCCACTGGCCGACGGACACAAAGCGTATGCAGAAAGGACACAGCGGACGAGCAAAATTTCGGGGATGGCTTCATCCGCTTTCATCCGCTCCAGAAATTGACAAAATTGGCGAAAATTGGCGGTAACAGAACGGAAATAGAACGGACGTGGGTAGTATGTAGCGGGGATGTTAAACGGGTGTTCATCGGAAGCCTAGCGGATGAAAGCGGATGGAAGGGGATGACAGCTCCGAAGGGGTTACCGGAGATAATTGCGAAACGGACGCATAGTGGAAAAAGCGGATGCAGAGTGGATGCAGAGCGAATGCAGAGCGGATGCAGAGCGGATGCTTTCGAAATGCTTTATATACGAGATGCATACGCTTACATCCTTTCTATTTCCGTGCTATTAACGATGTAAAGCCGTTCCATGTACCATATCTTTCCTCCCTCTTTCCGTTTTTAGCTGCAGCGGATGTGAGTTGCGAGGATGCCCAGAGGATGCAGAGAGGATGCAGCGGATGTTTAAGGGATGCCGCACGGACATACAACGTTTGTTGCTCGTATGTCGCGGATTTACATCGTACACAGCGGAAAGTTCATCCGTTCTAAAAGTTTTAAGCAGCTTAAAACTTTTTGCGCGGATGAATTCACAGTGGACGGATGCTCGATGGATAGAGCGGACGAAACACGTATGCGATGGGTACACAGCGGATTCGTAGCGTTTTCCAACGGATGACAAGATTTTTTGTACGCTTAACATCCTCTTTGCATCCGTAAGTGCAGTGGGACCGGGCCTTAAGCAGATACCAAGTTTGCTGCACGGACACAAACATCAGAAACGCACCCGTATGCCACATCTCCCTTTGTTTTGGGCCCGGATTTCAAGCTATATTAATTTGAAGTGGGTTACCTTTAACTAAAACAACTAGAGCCATAATCTAATTTTATTTCTTATTATGATTCCAAAGTTCTTTTGACGTAATACACATGCAGTTACCGAACCTGTAGCAAGGACACATATGCACACACACACACACACACACACACACACGAGCAATCCCCTTTGTTTTGTATCCAAAGAAGTACTACTCTTACTGCAGCTGTCAAATTTTGTAAGCACGAGTAGAGCATGACCAATCTGATCACAGGTCATGACATAATAGCGGAATATCAATATACTGCCATCTATGTGGTACAAATGAGGGCTACCATTGATGTTTCAAAATATATATGGCTACAGCACATGAAGTGTCATAGTTTGCTTTGCCTCTATTAAATCCTCTTGCTATTGAAATTGAGACCTGATCTGTTTGGGAGCTGCTTGTTATGCTATTCACCTATGGGAGGGGGGTTCAGTTTACCTAGCTATAGTTGATTTATGTACCGACATAGCAGTACACTTTGTTTTGTTTTTGTTTTTTGTCACCAATACCATGCTCAATTTATCTCCGTTCATTTCGTCACCGCTGGTGACAACTGTACCTACGTAGATTTGACATTGCACACAGTGACAACGTAAGCGTGAGTGAGTGTTGATATCTACTAGAGCTTTTCGATTGTGTGGACGTGGACGCGTTTCTCGTACTAGATAAGAGTGGCTTGATATTCAAATTCAAATTCAAATTCAAACTTTATTTTCATTTTTTTAACAGAATGTACAAGAAACAATATTACAAATTTGACATGCGAGTCGTTGAAAATATACATAACCAGACAGGATTAACAACATGTTCATGTCTACGTGATCAGTACAAAAAAAAAAAAAAAAAAAATAAGAAATACATACACTCTATATACACTCTGCACAAAAAAAAAAGAAAAAAAAAAGTGGAGGTAACCACTCAAAAGACTTTGCTTGTATCATGTGGGTACCTCTGAGGGAAAGGGGGAAATAAGGGGGGGGGGTGAAAAGCTTACAACTGCAAAGAGTGTGGGAAACTGGGAAAGTCGGGAATAGAAAAAAAAAAAGCAAGCAAAAATGTGAATAAAAAAGAACAAAAAAAAAACAGGGGAAAAAGGAAGAGAGAGAGAGAGAAACGCCTGCATCATTTTGATGCATACACCAAGGGCGAAAGCCCACAGAGACCCCGTTTACAGTGCGAGGCTCGGCCGCGGCTCGGCCCAGCCCCGCTTTAGTGTAAGCGCGCAAAAGGCCAAATGCGGGGCCAAAATTGGCCTCGCATTTGGCCTCGCTCTGGAGGTGGTCTCGGCCGCGGGCGAGCCGCGGGCGAGCCCGGCCTTTTCTCAGTGTAAACGCAAACTGGGCCAAATGCGCGGCCAATTTTAGTCTGGTTTCCAAACCCTCTGCCCGTACTATTTCGCTATTCAGGATATTAACCCCCTCAACGCCGAAAACTAGTATAGTTTAAGGTGGTTTTGTCCTGCAAAGGATTTTTCCTTCGGCAAAGGCCTTTGCCAGAACGGCGACTTCGTCGCCACGGAATCCAGTCGGCAAAGGGTCTGAAAACCAGACTATACCAAATTGCGTTTGTTTACAAGCAGAGCGCCACTACGACAAAATATTGAAAGGTTTGAATTAAAAGCGCGGCCGAGCCCGGCAGTGTAAATGGACAAAATTGCGGGGCTCGGCCCCGCAATTGAGGCTGGGCTCGTCCGCGGCTCGGCCCAGCCCCGCACTGTAAATGGGGTCAGAGACAATCAGCCAAGCATCTTCGAAAGTGATACATCATCGAGCTGCTTTCCAGCGGAAGAGATTGTAACTGTGAGGAAGAGAGCACGTCCACTCGTTACTCCCGCGGTGTTATCACCCGTTACGATTTTTGAGTGCATGCCGTTCACGACGCACTGCTCTGACGTCATGATCCCGTTCCGGGCTGGCAATTTTATAGTGCGCAAAGCGATGACGTCACTCACGTCCTAAATCTACGGGGACGTGAAATCCTTTGAAGACGCGTTCGTGATTCTGGCGTTGAACGTGCTGGAGAACCTGTAGCATAGGCAGTTCCTCAAAATGACGTTATTACCTATTCAGCGAAGTGGAAGATTGAATGAGTTTTTGTGCTTCATAGATCTTAAAAATGAAAAAGATATTCTGACTTACAATAGTACTAAACAAAATTTACCTTTGTGCGGAGAGAAACATTTGGATTTCACTTAATTTGGAAACTGCAAATATCAGTCTTCTTTTGTTCATTAATTTTTGTTTCGATCAGGCTCTTTCTGCTCACACGCACACACAACATAAGGAAGCAATTAATAATCTAGGGCTGTAGGTCATGCACGACAATTAAAACTACACAGAATGCTTTAGGAACATGGTGATATCTACTGTAGTGGCCATTGTAGGCATCATATCTTTATCATTTAGTATTCTGCCTAACACAAAGTATGAACAGGGTAGCAATACATGGCCTAGGGCTCACAAGAGTAATTATTTTACTGTTGCCCTTAGGCATGTGAGTCCTCAATGATATTATTATATGAGGAAGCATTTATATTGGAATTTAAATTTCGGGCAGTTTTTTTGGCTGTCATCTTAAATCCCTCAAGCAACCCTTAAGGAAGCCAAAGTTGCGTCACCAAGATTTTGAATCAGCAGTCAAGAGAAATAATAACACATTTTTTTCACCATTGAATTTTAGAACGAAATACAGTTATATTTTGGTGGCTTTGGCGGCTATCTTTATTATCTCAAAGCCCTCAAGGATGCAAGAGTTTCATCATGCAGATTTGGACTTAGCACCCTCCGAATAGGGCAAAAAAAAAAATCAGTTGTTTTCAATTTTTCACAATTAAGCAGAAATACAGGGGATATTTAATTTTCGCTGGCCACTTGGAGCCATCTTGAACATCTCAAAACCCTCAACAATGCAAGAGTTCATCACGCAGTCCCAGATCTAGCAGATGAACGTCACGAGACCGACTCCCAACGAGTCATACAGCTCAGGAGTTCGACACATCTCATGAGACCGACATAAAACCCCGCATTTTATTTGTCGAACTCGTGGTCTGTTTTTGCCTAGTGTCGAACTCATGGGCTTTACTTGCCCTGTGTCGAACTCAGGGGCTGTATGACTCGTGGGCTGTATGACTCACGGAACTGTTTTCAAAGTCAACCTCATGGGTTGTAAATCTCGTGGTTGCAGGTCTTGGTGGATGATCCCGATTAAGCAGCCTCGAAATAGGGTAAAAGCGCCAAATGTTTGCAATTTCTCTCCACTCAGTGGAAAATAAATCTGAATTTCCGTTTTAGGCGGTCATTTGGTGGCCATCTTGAATATCTCACAACCCTCAAGCATGAAGATATTGCCTCATAAAGGTTCGGAATCCATCTGTTGAACTCATTGGCTTTATTTGTCCTGTGCCGAACTCGTGTCGAAACCATCAAAAAAAAAAAAAAAATGGGCTAACGGCGAAATAAGGTTCAGTCTTTGGCACCCAGGTTATAGCATGACTGCCATTCAAATTGTTCTTTTTGCCTGTATATGCGTCAATACAATAATCATGTGGAACTACTGTTTAAAAACTATTCCAAAGCAGTGACTGCTATGTGCCCCCCCCCAAAAAAAAAAACAAAAAACAAAAACAAAAAAACCTTTGATATTGAATTGTATTAAACTGTTTTTATTCTGATGTACAGGCATGGCTTGGATTCAGCCCCCGGGGAGCGAGTTTTGCCATCAGCTGCTGTTGGCCATGGTAATTATCCGTGGATGTTATGTCAGCATAAAATTGAATCATGTTGCCCGAAGATTGTCATGTGTGAATAAACATAGTGAATGATATACTGTGAAATCTAGATTAAAAGCTTTTTCTTGGCAAAATGACATTATTTACCGTCTAATATTGCATTATCTATATCAAATGTGTATCAATAATATCAACCTGCCATCTCTTGATTCCTCGCAGTATATTCATGTTCATGATAGTGTAAGCACATAGCTTTGAGAGCAAGAGGTGGTCCATGTCCAATACGTTTGCAGTGAATGTAAAATGGCAGTGCAGATGTGTGAATTGGCTAGAGCTATTGGCATCAACCTACTATTATTTTTGTGTAATTTTTTTTTCAAGTTTATAAAACAGATATCGATTGCTTTTATTCGGGGCATTTGTTGGATTGTCCCTCTAAGGTTCATTGGATCAAAGCATGGTGTTGAGATCCCTCGTTGTAGTGATATCAACAACTTTCTGAAGAGCAGCCCATATCTGCATTCCGTCGAGAAATTCTACTGCTATCACCAAAAGACCATAAATGCTTAGATGATAATTGTTGATACCCATCCCCAACCCTTCCGAACAGGCTTGTGTAAATGAAGAGGATTTATCAAATGAAACGTACGCCTCTTCTCCCTGCTTCACTCGAACAAGGGGAATATGCAAGTGTGTTTAACAACAGCTGAGATGTCTGATATGGGTTATGAGTTGTACATATAGTCCATGTCATGGGTTCACTTTGACACTGAAACAGGCGACTCAGAGGAATCGGTGTCTATAAGTCAAGAATATGCTGACCTGACCCTGCACGACCTGAGTCAGTTTGGCATACAAGTTGTTATGGGAAAAGAAGATCATCGCAGAGTTACTGTTCAGCCACTACTGGAAACTCCTTATGAGCTGTTCCTTGGGGATGGAGAAGTGGTGATTGCAGCAGGTCTGAAGTTTTCTTCGTCTGAGAAACAGCTTGAGGAACCAATCAAAGTTACCATGCCCCATTGTGCTATGTTCACCAAGCCTGATCGTGTCTCAACTCTACTCTACCATCGGCATGACGGTATATCGTTAGATACAATTCTCTTCCGTTTTATCGAACACGGTTACAACAATAAAATTGCAGTCCCCAAATCATTATCTAATAATACTTGTTCGGTTACAGCAAAATTTTGGTGTAAAGAAAGAACACTGCCGGTCCCGACGATTTCATTATATTATGGTAGGCGCCTGCATTATTGGCCTATTAGGCCTACATCATCACAAAGAGTAATTATGTAATACGCGTCGAATGTACTTTTGAAATGATACTCCGTGTTCACACCAATTATCATTATCATAATATACAATAACAGAAAAAAAAAACCAAAGTCAAAACACTAGAGGTAACAAATAAAAGGAAGAAATACGATTTTAGTGTTGCCCATGTTTCTGACAAATTATATCAGGTGATACTCATGGCTGCAGGCACATGAGCATGCTAGCAAAAAGATGCACGGAAATGTAAATACTTTGTCCATAGCACTATCTAACAATGTGTACCGATTATTTATTCAATTATCAGTCATTAAAAAAACAATAGTATCCCTTAGGTTATCATAACACAGGCAGTCATTACATTGACAATTAGGCAATTACTTTTTCAGGCAATTACTAAACGCTGAACCCATGTCGATATCTACTAGGCCAAATACCTACAACGATTCCTGGTTAGTAATTTTGTTGTTGAAACGATCCCTACCACCCCCGTGCTGTAAAATAATGTTTTCTTATTGTTCCCATCAGTTATAGATCCCCCCCCCAAAAAAAAAAAAAAGAAAGAAAAAAAAAAAGAAAATGAATACAAAAAAAGTCAGAGGACACTATTACAAGGAAAACTACCATACAATTACCATTCCTAAAGAAAAAAAAATGTTCTGTGTAGGATAGTTACTCCACTGATAATTTCCAACTCGAGATTTTACCATAAGAACACCAAGGAGTTTTGGCTTTTAGAGTTATGACTGTCAAACTTAGGCACCACAAGGCACTGGCTTTGTCCACTTATGATTCAGCTCTATAGGCAGTCAAAGCCCGTGTCAGACCTCTTCATGAACCAAGCATTTGCCTCTTACTTTGAGTCCCTAGATCAAATGCAGCAGATTTATGACCAAATTTTGTACATACATACTAAAGATCCCCAAAGCCCTACCAGTCCTCACTTTTAAAACTGTCGAAAAAACAACAAGGACACAACAGCAAAAGCAAAACAACAGTAAATTATATACCTGGTTGAACACGGTTGAAGATTTGTAATCCATATTACCCTACAGCATCACAAATTTCATAGAGCAAGCTTAATAATGTAGACACAATTGTTTCACCAACAAGATACATTTTTTTTTTTTTTGATGATTCATGGCTCTGCAAGCAAAGTTAGTGATATGGATGGTTCTTGGAGGAATGAGAAACTCGTAAATAATGCACTTCGTAGATACACGTAACTATTGCATAAACATTACTCTCATCAGAGGGTTTGATTGCTTTATTGATTTTTCAGGTTCGGAGCTGTTCTCCTACGAATCTGAAACATCTGGTTCGGTCAGTTTAGATAGAAACACCTTAGAGTTGACTATCAACCACTTATCTGAGTGGTGGATTGTTGTGGTTATCAACAACTACTTTATCGGCAAAAAGATCATTTGCACAGCGTTCATTCCAGAGCACACAAGAGCAGGAGAGATGCACACAGTCCCCTTCATTCTTCATGATGACATAAAAGGCTTCTCTCAGGTACGCATCCTTATACAGTGTATCAACGACATATTCTTTCCAAGCCTCTGAGGTGATTAGCCAAAACTATTGTTAAGACACTAGTATCTTCAAAGAGTTTTCGTGACTGTAAAGAAAGGATCAACTTTGATTTGCAGAAATTTTAATCACACTTGCGTGGAGCGATGCGCTTTGTAAACCCTGTATGAGTATACAAATTTACAGTAGATATATGTTAAGGAAAAATCAAGCGGTCAAGTGCTCTCTTTATAACAGCGGTGAACATCGGAAACTAATCATACGATATTTTAGTATTGAATAATGTAGAATATAGTATGTTTTCTTTATTTTTTCGCATTGAAGGGTTACGTAATTATATGTATGTTATATTATGCGTTTTATGTTTAACCTAGTCAGTTTCTGCTATACAAAATTATTTCCTTAAATACATGTAGACCTACATTGATATTGTCATCGTATGAGGATTTGCAACCCATTTATAGTTATAAAGTTGTGTTTTATGTACATAAGATATTCTTTCTGAAAGGTGCTAATCCCAATTTTCATCAAATTTGACTTAATTTCTCAAGAGGTGTTGTCCCTGTTAGTAGTTCCGACACATTAATCCCTTCAAACTATCAAAACTGTGAGAAAAAGAGAGAGAAATCTTACATGTTAAAATAAGTTTTCCTACAAAAACTGCTAAATCCAATCAGAAACCATCGAGCATGCTTGATGGCATCTTGACCCTGAGTAATGCTAGGCTGTCTAGCTTTCTTGTAATAGCTGTGTATCCACCCAGATTGCCCACATATTACGTCATACTAGTATCTGGCTGTAACATAATTTTCATTTCTTTTCTGTATAAAAACATTCTTTGGAGAAATGAAGGAAACAGAAGAAGAATGTATAAAGATTAAACGTTATCCCAGAAAAACAAACAAACAAACAAACACAACGTTAAAGAAACTAGTCGCTATTACCATTCAAGCACCTGCACGCACATTCACGCACCTGCACGCACATTCACCACCATCACACATCATAGTTTATTTTCCCCTGCTATTTTCGCAGCAGAATTTGTATTGTTACGAATCTAGTACGTCCCTATCTTTTCCTCGGGCCGGCCATCTTTTCAAGCAATGCTTATAATGGCAGCCTTCTGCATAATCGTTTCTTAACTACAATTGTTATTGTAATCACTGCTGCATAGACATGCACACTGTATAATATTATATCATTAATTTTCTTTCATATCGTTGTTTATGCAAGTCAAACGACTCTGTGTTAACTTTGTATATTTCGTACATGTTCATGATTATGTAACTTATGTATGTTGATTTGCAGAAAATAAAGTATCTGTCAAACAAAAAACAAAACAAACAAACAAACAAACCATAATAACAAAATTTGCTTGTTGTAGATCACTGTGTTGCAGGGTTTGTTCCAAACGGTGCTTAATCCACAAATCCCTTAAAACATGATAAATTCTTTAAAATCAGTGTAAACAAGAAGATCTAACTGAGGCACACTTGTCATGCTTGCATATAAATCCTATTATTGGGTACTCTCACAAGTCGGTTTATTGCATGAAAACATTTAAGATGCCTGTGAAACGAAAAACCATTTTTCTCTAAATCATTAAAATTAAATTCAACACCTTTCGAAATGAACTCTCCTACATGTATTCGTATCAACGTGTGTGTGTTTCTCTGTGTGTATGTGTGAACAAGCCTCTGTCTCATTGCAGTGTGAAGGTACTTAAGATGTGATTTCGCGGAGCACGCGAACGATTTGCGAAGGACGAGAATGGCAAAATCCAGCATTCGTATTTTAGTCTGGAAAAGATCGCCAAACGAACGTGAGGGTTCGGAATGTCGTTTTTACTACGGCGAGAATTTCAAAAAATTCTGAATTTTTTTGCGAACCTTTTCCGCACACTCGGTCGTGATTTGCTCGTGATTTGTTCTCGAAAGTGGCTTTAAAGCCTCGTCATATGCACAAGACCGTCGCAAGACACCAGCGATGTTCGCAAAATGTTCGTGGAACTCCAAACAGATCCCGGAACTTTGGAAAATGTCTCGCGTATGTTACGAAGTTTTCCGATCATTTTACGACGTAACCACAAACTTTTCGCGCACCTTTTCTCACGAACGTTTGGGGGATGTATGACCTACGTTTTCTACAAATCAAAATCGTAGCATACATCTTAACATCAAGCAATCATTAACAACTATAATAAAGTAAAAAAGAAGAAATTAAAGGCTAGCAAATAGAAAGAAACGTTTGATTTACCACAACAACAACAAAACAACGCAGAATCTATAGTATGCAAAAATTACATTTGACACTCGAGATTGTGTGTTGGAGAAACTGAAAAAAAAATCAAATGCTTTACTAGTGGAGAAAGGTCCTAAGGAAAAAAAAAAAAAACTCTCGGCACACACACAATAGTGAAATTAGAGAAAAAGAAAAGAGAAATACAGGAAAGGAAAAAAAAATCAAGTCAATGATAGCTCCCACCTCTCCTTGGGTACGTTTTCTCCCATGATTATTGAAAAATTTGCGTTGTTCGCATTTCCGTCGCGTGTTCTTCGTGTACGTAACATGCTGTACTTTAGCAATGATACACACGACATTCGCACATACGTCGTGAGAACTTTGCACAAATTGCGCTAGAATGGTTTTGCATCTTCATTGTCGGAACACATTCGGAGAAAAACTTTTTCGAATATTGGATTTTTCCATTCGCGTCCTTCGCAAATCGTTCGCGCGTGCTCCGTGAAATCACACCCTTAGTAGATACTTTACCCGTCGTAAAGCATGTGTATGTCCATTTAATATTCTGCAGGAGATTCAACGTGAGATGGCGGAGAGGGGCTTCGTTGATGCGCGGGGTGGATACGGGGAGGAGTTCTTTGTGAAATGGCGTAAGGGCGACGTCACCATTACCCAGTATATAGGCGACAAGTTTGTGAAAGAAAAAGTAAGTATTTGGTTTACAAAGTTTGTGTTAATATGTGTGTTTGTTTGTTTTGGCTACGTCTTAATAGCTTATACTGAGAACACAAAATTACATTTCTACGAAATAGTATAGGGTTTAAAGATAAGGGCAATGGAAATACCTTCACATTCACTCAAAGTTAAGCATTCAGTTTCAAGGTCGTCTGATTAAAACGAAGTAATTCATTTGTTTATTTCTTTGACAGGAGTAAGGAACGGGGAAAATTTTACCACTTACCTAAATGATAATGAAAATGAGAAATAATAAACTGCTTCTGTAACGCATTTGTTCTTCTAAATTGTCTCTATGCGCAGCGGCTGAAGATTTCTTTGACGCTTTTATTACACACGTGAATAAGAATCACGCTGCAAGATATCCTAGAAGAATGTACAGTCGTGTGTCAATTGCTTATAGCAGTGCAGCGTCATAAAGATGAAGAAATTAGCTACATGTTTATTTGAAGAA
The DNA here is from genome assembly GCF_964275005.1 of Diadema setosum. Taxonomy (NCBI): domain Eukaryota; kingdom Metazoa; phylum Echinodermata; class Echinoidea; order Diadematoida; family Diadematidae; genus Diadema; species Diadema setosum. Next base: position 17,520,600 of record NC_092687.1, on the reverse strand, counting down.
AATGTAGTAGTACAAGCTGAACAAATTACTAAAGGGCCGTTGTAAATGTAGCAGTCATTTCGTACAACCTAACTTAATGTCACTATGAAAGCCAAACTCTAATCAATTTGCCAGCTAATCATTATATTTTTACAGCCATGTGTTTATGTCGATAAGTGGAAGACGTAGGGGAGCAGAAGTGTTTCTCCGTACCTTCAAAATTTTGCACAATTTTGTGCGTGTTTTTTGTGTGTTTTTAGTCTACTAATCTAACAGACATAATGCAAATAGATAAATAAAGCAACTGAACTGTAGCTACACCAAAAAGAAACTTCTTAATCTCTTCAACTGTATACATACACACATTAAGTTTTGATCAGCCATAAGATACATTCATGACTATGACAATAGTCATGTGAAAATATTATTTTCACTTTCTTAGCATAATGAAAGAGCACTTTGCTTACCTCTGTCAGAAAGCAGGTGGAATAAAGTTACCGTTAAGACATATTAGTAACAAGTCGATGGAAGGTGTGTTTTCATTTTCTTGACTTCCAACAGATGGGGAAAAGCAACTCACATTGTTAAAATTCAAAGTTCATGGGTTTATTTTTTAGTAGAATAAGGTTGAACCCCTCAGGTACAGGCATGATGATTGTCCTTTGTATGCCCATTAGGTGGCTGTGCATTTTTGTGTTAATCAAAATTAATAAGAAATTTGATCATAATTGGTGATTTTGCCAAATCCTGCGTTATGAGAAATTTATTGACATTTCCCTGCTTCATTTAAACACGCAGACGATGAACATTGACTCGTTCTACTGGCTGAGGAGACATGAATGTACCTTCTTTATGCTGTGGCAGGACAAGATAGTAGTCGACATTGACGTGAAACAGTGCATCCACAAAACAATCAGTTTCCTAATGACATTCACTGGTAAGACGAATGGTGTGCTAATTCATTACAATCAGGGATACACAGCTTGAGAGAGTTGATTTTCTGTTTACTTATGTATACTGAAACATTATTGATACAATAATGTGTTTACAAATTATCCTGTTTCAACCTTGTCTTCTCCTTGTCATTATTTGATATGAAAAAAAAATATGAATGACGAGTTTGTTACTCAAACTGCAATATTTGTATTCCTTGTTCCGGACATTCAAGAAGGATCTCCAGTATGGTTAAAAAATACTTCTCAGAAATTATTACACCCTACGCAACAGTCAAGTTCCTTTTTTAACGAAGTTTTCTCACGTACCTTTCTTGAACACTATGAAGATCCTTTGAAGCTGTGCCTTGAAAACTTAAAGGGGATGGCTAGTACCTGATCAGTGGGAATCAGTGGGAATGCTGGAGGATGATTGTTCCAATCCTTGTGGGATTCATTTAAGAGTACATCATATATCTATTGTTGTGTGAACATTATTTGCCTCAGAGTGGTCTCATATTCAAGTAATGTGCAGTTTCAGGCCCCGTCACTGTACAGGCATGCTAACCTGGAAACATTAAACTGCACATTACTTGAATATGAGACCATTCTGAAGCAAATAATATTCACACAACAATAGATATATGTATATACTCTTAAATGAATCCCACAAGGGTTGGAACAATCATCCTCCAGCATTCCCACTGATCAGTTACTAGACATCCCCTTTAAGTTATTAACTTGAGTTCACATATGATATATTTCTCATCTTTAGTCAATGTCAATTTCTTTATCGTTTGTATTTGATGCACACACAAGTCATGCCTAATAGAGGTATGTCAAGTTGACGCATAATTTATCCCAATAATGTCGATCGTCAATGAGAGTGATTAATTCTGCCAGGAAAGCGCATGTTTTGGAAGCAATTAAAGCATGGAAACAGGTTAGTCATCGCAATTTTCATCAGCAACCAGGATGCAATGTGATGTTAGATTAAAATCCGTTTCTGAACAGGTATGGGCCTATGTATACACGCAAGGTTTCACGTCTACTCCTGGTCGGACGGATTTCAAAACTAAACTGCTTGTGATGGAATGCGTGTAGTCTGCGCAATTGCTGCCACTGTGCATGCGCGTCGATAGACTGGGTCCTTCCATGATGAGCGAAAGATGAAATGTTGACTGAAGGAAAACTTCAGAGAAGAAAAAATAACAACCATGAATCCCTCATAACTATTCATTGGGAGTTTGCCAAAGTCATGTTCCGATTTACTATCACGAAGATAAACGGTTCAGACACCCAACTCATTTTGTAGTTGACTGGCGCATCCTCACTCCTCTGACCCCCAGAGCGACATTCCAGCTATACATTGTGCCTTGTCCGTCGTGGAATACGGTATCAATCTTTCCTTATAAGTCAACTGTTTTTGTTTTTGTTTTCTCCTTAATCAATCAGACTTCGGACCGGGCAGGTTAGTTATCGCATTCTTCATCAGCGACCAGGATGCGATGTTATGCTGGATTAAAATCAGAATTTCTGATGCAGACATACACCCATTGTAATGCAGCTCCTCCTGGTAACAGAAACGAGAACAAATTTGTCTTCAATTAATTAAGACAGCTATCGACCCTACTTGGGATAATTTTCCGTGATTATTGGACGATATGTCTTGTTCTCATTTAAAGTCGAGTGTTCTTTGGGCATTTGACTGACCGAAATTTAGCAATGGTACACACGAAATACGCACATAACTCGTAAGGACTATGGGGGACTTCACAAATCCATTGTCGGAACACATTGGGAGAAGAAAGAAATCCTTGTGTTGGACTTTGCCATTTTCCAGACATTTTGCGTCCTTCGCAAATCGTTCGCTTGCTCAGTGAAGTCAAGGCCTTTTTTTATTAGCTCATGGATCAGGCTTTTACCTATTACTTTTCAGGATAACGTGGTCCCACAAGGTCATATTCTAACCTCCATTAATAGGCCGTTGCTGAAACACTTAACCCTTTGTGTTGATATATCAAGGCCCTTATTTTGGTCCTCTGAGCCTTTATAAGCTTACACCCATCAAGGCCCTTGCTCTCTCGTGGCCGCTAGTGATCCAAGCTGTACACACTAAGAAAAAATGATTCATTCTTGCACCTTTTAAGGGTGCAAAGTGATGTCACACTGGTGGCTCCCTATGGGTGTTATCTTGCACCCTCGAGAAATGGGTGCAAAAGTGGTACCTTGCGCAAGGGTATAACCTTGCAACCTGTGGGTGCACCTTTGCACCGCCAAAGAAGGTGCAAAATTGCACCCTTTATTGAGGGTGCGAAGTGGTTCCCTTGGGTGCATATTTCCACCCACACTAAGTGGTGCTAAGTTGCACCCTTTTCTTGAGGGTGCATCTTTCCACCCACACTAATTGGTGCTGAGATGCACCTTTCTTGAGGGTGCCATCTTTCTCCCTTTAATTTTCGACGCAACTTTGCACCCTCTCTTGCCTCTACTTTTGGTGCAACTTTACACCTTTCGTGAGGGTGCAAAGAAGCACCCTAAGTTCCAAGATTGTAGCCTCTTTTGAGGGTGCGATTTTGTGCCATATATATAGGTATAATGTTGCACCTATGTGGTGCTTATTTGATCCATGACTGCAGCAAAATTGCTTCTTTAAAGGAGCCAGTCAGTGTCACTGTCTACGCCTTTAGAGGCGCAATGTTGCCCAGTATAACCTCAAGTGAACCTTGAGATTACTGGGCAATATTGCGTCTCTAGAGGAACAGGCAGTGACAATGATTGGCTCCTTTAAAGAAGCAATTTTGCAGCAGTTATGGATGAAATAAGCACCACATATTTGCAACATTATACCTATAAGGTAAATATACTTAATATACATAACAAGGTACAATTTGGTTACTTAACTACTTTAAACCTTGAATAGTGCGAACTAATGCAAGCCTGTTTGCTCATCAAGTATATCAAACTTATGCTGTTGTTGCACTCTGCAAAGTAAATAAGATTGGTGTAATTTGGATCCTGTGAATCATGAAATGTGTGCGTGGAATTTGTGAGTTTTGAAATGTTAATGTAGAAGTTAACTTAGAGTTGTGTTTGAATGACATACTAAAACCAAATATTTACCCAATTACCTTTCCAATGAGGTGAGCACTATCACTATCTATCAAACAAACCCTCTAAGCAAGAGCATATATCTGCATGAAGGAAGAGGTAAAAATATGATATACATTTGTCTGGATACGTTTTATTCAAAACGTACTTGAATACGTACTTATTCACATAATCTATAAGAATAAGATATGCTTTTTGCCAGTACACAAAGCCTCAAAAAACAAAAGCATGCTACGTACATTTCTAAAGTATGCACCATATCTAAAAAAAAAAAAATGTAAGAGGATTTAACAAGTTGTTTGTATGCATTCAAACGAATAGGCCTACATATTTCCATGCGTACAATATTCATGTAACAGTGACGTCATCATGAATCATCAAAAAGATATGTTTCCAGCATAGACATGAATTTATCTAAAATTTAAAACATGTCTTACAATTAGGAGTTTGTTTTATAATGACGACGCCAATTGTCTTAAAGTCCTTATCACGACATGTCTTGGGGTTCACATTTATTTAAAACATGAGATTCTTGGCACTTAGATTACGACTACAATTCATTATGGTTTAGATACTTAACTGACATACGCATACCATATTCAGGTATACGGGCATTTCGATGAAAACATCTAAATACAAGGTATAATTATAATATGAAAATCAAACTTGATACCAGCCCTTATGGGCTACCAATGGAGACTAGGCAGAATCGCAGTTATCATGGTTATGTATTCAGATTTTGTTTTGGGTGATCAATTCGAGTCCCTCGAGCTGAGATTCCGGAACTGCAATGAGCAAATCATCATAATGACTAACAAAGTGACTGAGAATAATACATGCACCAGTTTCTGTTTCGTTGTTCTATACATAGAAAGTTGTTACGTTTTCCAATCCTCTGTAGGCACACAGGGATTTGCAGATCACCTTTGGCTATAACGCCATGGTCGCGTGCAAAATGATTGCAGCTTATCTAACTTGTAGTTTCCGAATAGGGGACTACCGTGCTTATACATATTAATCGGATGATAGATTCCGTCAAAGAGTAAATTGCGGATATCGTATACCATTGTCAAATCCACTTTTTGTTCTGTACACAGTTTCACTGGACTCTTATGAACCACTTAAGCATTACCAAATCATGGAGTATAAGAATAATCTTAAGTCATTTCCTTGAAACGGCTATGAGCGGGAACAGTTTGGCATCATACATGACTAAATGCATGTATTATACATGGTTTCAGGACACTTTGAACCGTGTCCCCCCCCTCCCCCCCTCCCCCCCCCCCCAAAAAAAAAAAACCACAAAACAAAACAAAGCAAAACAACAACAACGAGTGAAATGTTGTATACCCTAGGCCCATTAGTGTATGATCTTTGTCCTTTGAATACATTGCCCATATTTTTCAACGAATAGGCATCTGGATGCAACGTAGGTATATATAAAATGATTTTTTTTTAAAGGAAAATACATTTAACCACTTCAGAAATAACTATGGAACAAATAGCATAATATTGACACGTTCCCTTATTCCTAAATGACGTGACAGAAAACTTTCCTCACCGAAATCATTCTGTCGTTATTCAAGTACAAGACATTGGTGATTATATACCTAGTTCGATTAAAAGTATACATGGAGTCATTGCAAAAGTATCTAATGAATAGCATGCTTCAGAACTACATCATTGTCATTTATTCTATGACGCTAATAATAAAGTAATTGTTCCGCCATACTGCCTGGCAGGTTGTAGTCCTCCTACGACGTTTGTTCAGCAAATAAGGCACAAAATAAAATTTTGCGAATTTTACACGCTGTTGCCAAAGTATCTAATCTTCTTTACCACTATTCTCAGACATAAGGTATGCTGATGCTGTATGAATTAGAAACGGAAGCTTCACAAATATTCACCATCTAACAAGGTAAAAGCGAAGTGAGGTCTTGCCCACATATCGAATTTGTGATTACACTGATTTTCAAATGTAAGCTCATTGACCTTTTGACTGTTGACGGAGTCGGACTTCACCAATATCAACACTTGATAGCCATCTTTAGATGTTCTGGGGAGTGAATTTGGTGGTCATATAGCTCAAAAGTGTGGAAAGTTACTAAAAGAACACCACAATACTATGTCGACAGTGCTTACAAGGTGAGATGCAAAGAAAGAGCACGAAATGACATTGTAGAATTTGACAATGACCTAAAATATTTGACCTTGAACGCTGGCACCCACAAGGTGGTAGAAGTAACTTCATCCAATCGTATATACATATGCAAAGTTTCATTTGGATACCATAAACAGTACTTAAAGGGGAATGAAACCCAAATGTACCCGTGGATTGGAGCAATATCATAAGAACACATATGCGAACATGGAAAATCGTATGATCCAGTGGAAGTTATGCATTTTTTAAAGTTTCAGTGTCACTTTCATGTATGGAAACATATAGGCCTATGAAGAAAATATCAAGGGAATTCCATAAAATCTGATTCTAAATGAAAAGTACAAATTGCCTCCACTTATTTGTCGTTGCCATAATGTTAAGGGTAATATTACCCCCACCCCCTTCTGGAAGAAGTTAATCAAGTGCTCCTTTTGTAATGCTAGAAACGTGAAACTATGCCTATTTTCTTTACATTTCTTTATATAATTTTCCATGGTTGACGTCAAAGATGTAGCTTTCTCATCTCGTAATGGTGGCACTGAAACTCTAAATATATGTGTATATATAGCTCTTCAACGGATTTTCCGATATTCCTCAATTTGTGACGATGTGTTCAACTGCTAAAGTAATCTCCCTGCATTAACTTGTCCACTTGTACTTTTCGTTTCATTTCCCTTCGTGATACAACGTTGCCATAATCGATAACAGACTGATGTACGAACGGAGGGACAAGCTGAACAACATCATTTCTCTGGTGACAATTCCTTGTAAAAGTATACACCATGAAAACTTTAGGCTGGTAAACTATATCAAGACAATTATTGAACAATATTGTTAATGAAATGCAGTAGGTTTTTCTTCGTGATAATTGCCTGTTCAGATCAAGGCTTGCAATGTACTGCTGAAGTATGCATCGGGTGTTTCTGCCTTGTCTGGGATACTGAAAGCCACAGAGCACAGAAGGCCGGAAACATTGTAGCGAAGGAAGACACGATTGTATACAGGAATTCGGGCAGATTTCACAACCATCCAGCCAAATAGTGCGCAGCATTCACAGTGAAGATTGTGGGATTTAGTCCTGCCAGGTTCTGAAAGAGATTTTGGCATGAATAAATAATGACTGAATAAAATTTCGAAGGAAATAGGTCGTTTACACTATAGGCGGTTTTGTTGCTTACATAAACTAACAGGTTGCAACTATGATCATTGACCAGAAAATGGAAAATTAAATTGATTGCATAGATCTACCTCAGGTTTCTAACGACTTTTGCTGAAATAATGAGAAATGGTTTTGAAATAGCTGCGATATCCAAAACAGAGCAATAATAATATAACATAGGACTCACTGTTTATCACGATCGCTGCGTTTTATTTTGTTTTTGGATGGCTCATCCATTTCAAAACCAATTTTCATCAAATAATCTTTAGAATTCCTCTTAGAATGGCATACTCTCTATTATTTCATAAGTAGGTTCTTGGTATATCACAAAAAGTTAAAAGCCCAAATCCTCACCTCCACCAATACTATATCATCCCTTTAAGCTTTGATATTGGTTTCTAAACAAATCCGGTCGGATAGATTTATTTCAGCTCTTTGTCATATAAGTAAAACATGATAATGTTGCAAAGAAATATTCCTCTTATATTTCTAGTCAGAAAGCAGATGGAATTCCCGTCTCCCATAAAAAAATAAAAGTGCAGCACTTACTTTGTCACAGACATACAGCATGTCCTCTCCAGGCAGACGGGGAATTAGGAGACAGCATGCCGACATCACTAAGTTAGAGCTGAAAAAAAAGAATAAATGTGGAATAGCCTGAGGAAAGTCATGTTGAAAAGAAAAATCTGGCGAATTTGGACTGAGATGAAAATACACACCTTTTATGTAGGCCTGCAAACATTTATGACATAGGGCATATTCAAATATTCCCACATTTTTCCTGACCAACTCAAAGTCTTCATAACATAAAATAACAAAGTAAGACAACATCAAATTACATGCAAATTTAACATCAGTTTGCTGTATATTTTACACAGTTAGGAAAGGAGTAAGACTTATAGACCTCAGCCATTCAGCCGTTGCTGAGCTTGCCACAGATGATGGTCCGGGTGCTGGCCATGGCAATGGGTGTAATGATGCCCATTATGGTTGACACCTCTAATCCTGCTACCACACACACAAAAAAGAGAAAATATAGCCCCTCTACTTATTCATAACATTGATTTGATTTACTTTGATAATACTGGTTACAGAAAAGAAGATTACCCCCCCCCCAAAAAAAAAAAAAAAAAAATTAATAATAATGATAATAATAAATAAAATAAAATAAAATAAAATAAATAATATATAAATAAATAAATGTAAAAAAAAAAATGAAGATTCTTGCGGGGTAGAGATGCTGCCTGTATGAGTTACAATCCATCATGGAGTTTTCAGGAAAAAGTCCAAAAAAAAAAAAAACTGAGAAGACGTAGAACGGAAAAGGCAAGAATGAATGATCGCAATGGTCCACTTGAGTAACATATCTCTCGATTATAGATGGTATCAAATATTGCACTATAGTCTTATCAAATTTTCCGCAACCCACTAAACGTTGGCTACGTTATAGTAATCGATAAAACTGCGTTCATGTGTAATAATACGCTTTAATATAATATACTTCACGGATATCACATGCTGAAAATCTAGATGAATCAATAACCTGAAAATACATGTATTACGGATTAATCCATTAATGAAACTTACATATTCTGTTGAGGAATCACTCTTTCCTTCAGAATTGCATATAAGTTTACGTGATCAGGAGAATGCGCGCAACTTCATCATATTGTATCTTGCTTGAATACCTGAAAAGGAAAATCAAGTGTCATGAGTTCAAGGCCACTGTTCATGCGTGTGTAATAATTTTGCAGAAGAGCTAACTTATGTAAATGTGACTACATAACTCACTCCATGGCAGCTTAATGTATAGTTCAATTCTTATGCACTGCCTTGCTGCATACAGGGTGAACTTAAGTCTACCACTAACACTACCTGACTACAGAGAATTATCCCAGCATAAAGATAAGCGTGCAATGTTTGCCATTATAAGTTTAGTTAGTACACTAGTCTATTTATCCATAAGTTTATCAACAATTATTCATCAACTTCAGTTCCCTTCCTTTTATTCGTTATTAATCAAAATAGTGGTATGGCACGACGCGATGTATTATCCTTGGGGATGTGTGTTTGTGTGTGTGTGGGGGGGGGGAGGTGGCGTAAAGGTTATGTTAAGGATACACTTCCTATAGGAATATCCGATTCTACGTTTTCTTAACTATTTTGTTTTGTTGTTGATCGTAAATATAAAGAATTACTTGAAATTGTGATTATGTATGTGTTCACTGTATTGTGAGTATAAATTATGCTTGTATAATTGTGTATGTAGTGAAAATTGTACCATTTATAATGTGTACATGTACATGAATATATGTGAGTTTATGCATGTATGTAGATATTCCTATGTGCACGCCCATGTACCAACAAAAAGAATTTCCTAAATGAACAATAAATGAATCTGAAATCTGAAATCGGAATGCCATGACGTCTTTAGCAAGACATTTTATCGCTAAAGCTGCTCTAATTCCACAGAATGGTTACGAAACAAAACAAAATAGAACAGAAAACAGCACGCATAAAACTAGCCAGTTTTCAGAATTCTAAAATGAACATTTTAATATTACTGCCTGCAAGCCTACATTATAAGACATTGCTATACAACCAAAAACATAACAAATACAAGAAATTTGATGAAGGGTAATATCGAGAGTAAGGCCTTGGTCGAGAACATTGTGGATATTTCAAATCATGCTTCACGATGATGTTTTAACTCACCATTTTCCACGTGGTAGGAATCTGCGGGGTCTTGATATTATGAAGTGGACAAAATAATTTTGAAGTCAGAGTTGCAGTAAGCCGCTACGAAAAGCCTCAGAAGAGCTGATCTGCTATGGAAATGGAATTTGCGCTAGATGCTCAGCTCAAACACGCATGAACGAGCTGTACATTGAGCCATCTGGGAGTCAACTTATGCGCACATAAGTTTGCACGACTCAACAATTCATTCAATTCATTAATCATGTTCAAGAAAAGAATGAACATGCCCACACCAGGTGACCAAACTACTGGGTCCGTGAATTGACACTCTAGGAAACATCCATGTCATTATTTTGCATCGAATGTATTCTATGGATTAATAGGCGTTAAAAAAAAATCCACTTTTGATTCTTAATAATTCAGTAACTATATATCAGATAACACTATCATTGATATGGGAGATAGTTGTATAGTGTACAACTTCGTTGGAGGCGGTTTAAAGCACAAATCAGTTTCATGAAATCCATGATTAATTTCACAGTTAGGTTACAGATTTTGCTCTATTTCCAACCCTCTGTACAAAATTTTCACTTTGCACAGGGGTCAATGGGTGTGTATGGGAGTATGTGGTTAACACCCTGACAATGGTGTTGAACAATAGCCAGGGTTTTGATGCTTTATTATTTATTCATGAGAAATTCCACTATTACAGCTAGTCTTTATTCATTCTAAAATGTGGTGTTTGCAAGCACACGGAAACATGTGCTTACATTTTTCATGTGCATGCATTTTACCCTTAGGCTTTACCGTGCATGAATCCATGAAAAAAAAAAGGGGAAAAAAATCAACCCTTACAAATAAATCGTGTAGTTTGCACCCTTATATATCCGCGAGTTTGCTCTCTAAATGATTTTAGTTTATCATTTCCTTTACGTTCATTTAATAAAATATGCATACATAAAATGTGACAATGGTATGAATAAAATGACAATGTGACAAACAAAAAAACAAAGCAAACAAACAGCAAAAGATATCAAGTGAAGGGGTGAGTGAGAAGGCAACTGGCCTTATTCAAAACTAATCCCGGAAAAGTAAATACATTGTATATACAGAGAAAAACATTGGCACACACACACACAAACACACACACACTCACACATACACACACATGCATACACAGACAAAAACATGGACCAGCGCATATTAGCAATACACAAGATGTCATTTTCACAAACACACCCTATCTTGCTAGTCTCTTATAAATTCGTAAAATGATATTGGTAACTTCCAGAAAACCTTTCAAGTAAAATACGTTTTAAAGCTTCCTTAAAACTTTGTACCGTTTTCTTACATTTCACATCAGAGTGGATGGAATTCCAGATTTGAGGGCCTTGAAAAAATATTGACTTTTTTTTTTTTCTATCCCGAGATCGAGTCGCAACGAAAATCTTTAGCGTGTAGTAGGGTTTGATTCCATCATCGCACAGTAAGCATGCAGGGAATGCTGTGACATATTCCATTTCGATTGGTCAATACCAGACGAGCAGTCAAGTATTCTTCGTTAGCTTGTTCGCAGACCCTTCCATCAAAGACTCAACTTCATTTAAAAATGCTCCGATGAATGATTATGAAATTATGGGAGAACATCAAGTTTTATGATGTCTTTAAAAAAAAAACATGTACATAGTAGCACCACGACGGTATGCAATATTGTATTCAAGTGTCGATCAACACCATATGGGTCTTTCTTTGAGACTTGTTATGGGTTCAATATTGCACCTTAGCAAGAATGAACCACAAACAGGAAGATATGTCTTTGTAATGGTAATTACGTTTCGACATCCCAACCAATAAGAGATAGGTTAGGAGAATGTTAAAGACACGGAGATACACGAATAGAAATTGCTCAAAAAAATGAAATAAAACGAACATTATTCTAATAGGCATGCCTGGGCAGTAATCTGATGTTTCTATTGATAGAGAATTCTATTTGAAGATTCATATCAGTTTGCTTTGTCAGAATCATGAGGAAAAGTGATAAAATAAACCGGCTATCCAGGGTACAGTTTAAACACTTTCACATGAAACAGCTTTGATTAACACTTTTGCACAATAATATTTCTGTTCAGAATTGACTTTTGTTTTATATGTTTTTATCTTAAAGTATAGGATTTCATTTGAAGCAAAATATAGCCAAAATTACGTAAACGTCCACAATGAATCTTCAGATTGCTCAGTGAGACGGCGGCATCGAATCCCGATCAGCGAAGGCACAAATGCACCTGTGGAATTGTTTTGTACAGCAATAGAAATCTGACGACTATTTGAATAATTACATCCAGTTGGAACTTCATCTGTTAAACCTCCTAGGTTATGTGTACAATGTGATTGGTCAATACCAGACAAGCAATCAGGTATTCTACTTTTGTTTTTTTTAGTAGACCCCTTTCATCATGGACTCAACTTAATTTGAAAATATACTCTCCATGAATGATTATAGAATATGAAAGAAATTTAAGTTTCCTGATATCAAAAAATATATTGTCGTAATATCAGCACAAGGATATGTAATATTGCATTTTAGTGCCGAGCAACACCATAGGATGGCCTTTGTTTTGAGACTAGTTTGGGGCGTAATATTGCACCGTCAATGACCGTGGCAAGATCGAACCCAAAATGAACCATATAAGAAGCAAAGTTCCACCATTTTCTCAAATCGTGTAGTTTGCACCCATTTTCGCGACTTCGAACCCTTCTAGCTCCCTTATTGAACCTTTTTTTCTTAGTGTGTAGGCATTCAAACCCCATACCAGTCTGTTCACGGCCCAGGCTTTGGCCCTTAGTTTGAGGTTACAGCCATGCGTGACCACACTGTCGTCAAAGATATCAGCATGTGTTATTTTTTGCATTGCAGAAGGTAATGAACCAAGAGAACACGTCCAAGGAAAGAGTGCCACCGATGATCATGGCATAAGGTATGCACCTGATACAATACTTTATGGTTTAATAGCTGTCTTCCAATTGCACATTAGGACGCCATCGATACTAAACGGAAGATCGAGAACAAACTGTACTTACTTTTACTTACAATTGTATTTTAGAAAGTACAATGTATAAATAAACAACTGGCAAAGAGGCCATCTGATTGTTGTTATAGTGTACCTTGAGATAAATTAAAATATCTTTTGGATGAAAAAACAGTATGAATATGTATGAATATCAGCACCTTATATGTTTTATATAATTGATAAAACATAGCCAGCGACTACCTTTTATTTTGAGAAACTTTATCATTTCCGTGGAGTAATATGAAATGCCATTGCCGACTTTTCTTGTTTTGTCCACTGCAAAGTTTGCAACCAGAGGCGTAAACAGACCCTTAGAACTTAGGATGATTTTTGTTCTAGAGAGGCGAATTTACATGTAGTTTGTCAAAGCTTAAAGATTAATGTGGGTAAAAATACTTTTTTTTTTTGTGCAGAAAAGAATATGACCTGGAAAAAGTATTATCATTATCTTTTAAAGTCAGTCGATGGTATTCTAATTTTTCATGGTAACTTTGAAACAAATAAACTTTTTTTTTTTTTTGAAAGTCCCGATATGTTATAAAGAGCTTTTACAAGCTTGGCAAGATTTGGGAAGTTTGAGAAATTTAGAAGATGGGAATTTGAATCAAATAGTATTTGATAATAGATTTTTGTTTGTTTGTTTAAATGAAAATGATATATACATGAAATCTGTATTGGAAAAAAATAAAGATTATGTCATTTTTTGATGGAAGAGGTATACGGCCGATTACTTCTGTCAAATAAGAGGGTTATGTAGTGAGGACATTGAATATGTTTGGAGGATTTGTGATAAGTTTGGAGAATTTGTGATTAATTTGGACGATTTACTTTATCATAGATTACAGTACCAAACCTTTTCAGGGTAATGATATTTGGCTAAAGTTACATGGAAACGTTATAAGGGTTGGTGACATACTTTCGAGACAGATTTACGGGATCGACAGAATAATTTCGCCTTCTCACTAAAGGTAACCCAAGGTATTTTTCTCCGACCCAGATCACAACTTATGTTAAAAAATCCACACAAAATCACCACACACCCACGCACACGCATACATACACACAAGGGAAAAGGCTATCTGCACACACGAACATATCATAGCTATTGTACTCATTGACGTGCGCAAGAAGATATGTAGAGTTTAGTTGCAACAACAACAACAACAACAACAAAAAAGCTTAGGCGCCAATTTCAAACATAACTTCACCAACGAGTACAGTAATTTTCGTATTATTTTCATTTTTTTGTAAAAACTCCTTACAAATTATCTCAATTTGAAAAAAAAATGGAATTACCTCGTCAGCATGGAATCAATCTCTTCATCTGTGGGGGTGGGGGGGGGGGAGCAAGAATATTATGTTCATTTTTTGGTTGACAGAGGGAGCGCATGCGACGGGGTTGGGGGAGTGGGGGTAGATCTCTTTTCTCACACGAGGAAACTTTAGTATGGTTAGAAGTAATTCAACGGTTCGGTGCAACTGTCACCATCCCCCCTTCCCAACGGCCTATAGCCCTGTAGTTGTAATTGACGCTGTTTTTATTATGAACGTTATACATTTTTACGCAGACCGCATTTTTGCGAAAAACCCCAAAACACACGCAACTTTAATATTGAACAGTGTTCATTTGTTTGTACTCTGATCTTCATTTATAGTTTGGATTCCGCACACAAGAGTCAAGTTTTGCGCCTGCGATCTGTTGGACCTGGTAATTATCTTGGGATAAAGCATACATCTGCCGGAAGTAGAATAAGTATACATAATCTCTATCCTAGGAGTCTGCTCGTTCAAAATCTTTCATTAACTAAAAATCTATGTGACCCTGCATCACAAAATCAACAAGAAGTCATCAGGCATTATATAGGTCTACTTTCTTTTTACCAATTAATGTCAACAAAATTTCGGGGTACGTGAATTTTGCGATAGACTTGATAACTAGGGTGAAGAAATCCGACGTTATGCGAGACTTCATTCATTCCATGCGTCATGCGGGAATAAAATGTATAATCATGTTTATACCTGTATACACATTTATCTTGACCTTTCTATCATAAGTGTATGTTTCTGTCTAAAATAATTATAGAAACACTTTTTTCTCTGTTTGTAACGGAAGTATAAAGGCGTTTATCTTCAAACCTAATGTAATAAAACATGTATACTAGGATACTGGTAAAATTATTAATTTCACGGAAAATGGGGTAAAAAGAAGGTGAAAGTTTATTATTGAAAGCGAGGTATCATTCAGAGGGGTTCAGGTGTGAGTCTCTTCAATTTGTCTCCCTCTACAAATGTAATTTGCTAAGATCGCAACTGCTGTTTGGAAATTAACAAACATGTCGGGAAAAAAAGAGAACCAGTGGACTCGAACCTGTCATATACTGCTTTCCGGGCAGCGACGCTACCACCAGGCTGTCCCTGGTTGCCGGCAGTGACACATGAACACTGAGCAAATACCCAAGCTCCGAAATTCCGACATTGTTATGTTAAGTAGTCCAGGGCGGACAAGGCATATTAAAGCAGTAGATGACAGGCTCGAGTCCCACCGGTTCCTTGTTTCCTAGGTTGGCTTATTTAAGTTCACAAGCACGATATCTGTGCGCAAGTCCATTGGCAGCTGATCCCATAAAATGGGAAAAGGTACACATAGCTCAAATTCATGAAATGGTCTAGAAGAGATGACGCCTGTCCGGATATCAGGAGGTCGTAGGTTCGAATCCTTCTCGATTATTATGTACGCCCATGATCGTTTATCATGGTTACTACTAAAACACTGATCAATTCAGTGCTTGTTTACGTCGATGTATGGTAAGTTTGTCAGTCGGTTGCAAGGTACATAGGTATCTTGGAAAGTCCTTGTGTGCGGGCTTTCAGATGCATTTATATATGTCAGGTCGATGTAAATATAATGACTGCATTGACATTGACAGAATCGATATGATCGAGGATGGGATTTTCGAAAATGACTTCATACTTTGACGGCAAGGTTGTGTGATCACGTTAAAAGCAAATTGATGTGCCATTTTGGAACAAGATATGAAGGGTTTGTTTGCAAAAAACCGATAAGTCAATTTTTGAAGATTTTGAAGTACTATCTCTGTCATAAAGTACAAAATAATACCTTTTGAATGATATATTGGTCACTACATATAGGGGTACATTTTTTAAGTTATGGTCAAAAGAAGCAAAAATTTTCTTATTATTCTCTTTATTTTTCTTGAACTCTAATCGCAAATATCTCCATTTGGCAAATATGGACTTATCGGTTTTTGCAAACAAGTTTCAAGTGATAAGATAATGATTTTTTAATAGTAAACGATACACAGAAATCCGTACAGAATATAAATAGTTACATAAATAGATAAGTGAATATACAAAATTTAAAAGAAATAGATAAAACCAGTAAAGATTTCCTCAGATGGCAAAAGGTGGTCACCTAAGGGGAAAAAAAAGTGCTCAGGGGTCGGGTGGCGAGCTGTTAACTCATTTCGGGTTTTTTTTTTTTTTTTCTTATATCAGAGCTCGATCGTCGTTGAAGTTTTAACCGCGAAATAAAAATCTTGGCGGCGCCTGCCCACTTTTCGTTTGCCTAAACAAATAGCGTATATAGCCTGGCTTTTGAACCGTCTGCTCATACTTAAAGGACAAGTCCACCTTCATAGACATGTGTATCGAGTGAATGCAGCAATATTAGTAGAACACACAATTGAGAGTTTGAAGAAAATCGGACAATCCGTTCAAAAGTTACGATTTTGGAAGTTTCTGCGCAGTCACTGCTGGATGAGAAGACTACTACAGCTTTTGATGCATATGTGTACAAAAATATAAAAAAGACATAAAGAAAATTCAACAAATTTTCCCTTTTCTCGCTTAATAAAATGTCACTTGACTTCCCTCTTTCACAAGGCAGGGGAAATGACATTACCCTTAACATACGTCAGTGACAAGTCGAGGAAATGTACACTTTTTTTTTTTTCAAAAAGTAAAATGTTGTGTAATTCTCTTTATATTTTCCTTATATTGTTGTACGCATGTGACGTCATACATTGTAGTAGTCTTCTCATCCAGCAGTGACTGCGCAGATACTTTAAGGATTCATAACTCTTGAATGAATTGTCAGATTTTTCCCCAATCATTCACTCATGTGTTCTATTTATGTGACCCTCTACAACAAAAGGATCCTAAGGTCGCTGACGGGTGAGCCGAGCATACTCGCTGACGGGTGAGCCGAGCATGGCCCAGAAAAATGCTATTTTGAGGCCTTTCCTTTGATCATTTAGCTTTGAAATTTCAGCAGATGATAGAAGATACATTAGACTACAGAATTATGTTAAAAACAGAAATCCAAACGTTTTGACAGATATTGGTGATCTGACTTCAAACTCAATTTTCTCGGCTCACCCGTCAGCGACCGTCAGCGACTTTAGGATCCTCACGCAATTCACATGTATATGAAGGTGAACGTGTCCTTTAATTTTCTCCCCAAAATATTAACATCCTCTAACGACAAAAGAAGTGACAGGTTTAGCTGGATGGTTCTGCAGCTTCGGCAAAGGAAACGACTTCGTCGCCGCGGAGGGCGCATTTTGTAAAAGGAGTACAGTTGGTAAAGGGTCTAAAAATCAGACAAGTATAAGAGAGCGGTCGCCGTCGAACAATTGAGTAAAAATCAAAGCAGGTACATAAACGGTTGCCGTGCGGTCGCTACCTGATTGCTGCTGGTTAATCGGCCTGGCACTAAACAGATCGACGTCCGATCGGCGCCTGCTTGATTTTCAAACGTCACATGATCAAATGATAGATTAAAAAAATGATTAACGTATACATTCTTTCATACTCTGTTACTGTCTATAATTATTCATTTAGTCGCTTGCGTTAATTAATACGGCGTTTTATTTATTTTTTTTTTCACAACGCTTGTCCCTTGGTGTCTACACAGGCATCAGTCCAGGGTATGTGATTGAGCAGCAAGGATCAACCATTACTATCGTTAATAAGGGAACGATGCATAATCTGAACGTGACCGGATCCGTCGCCAATGTTAACAGGTAAATATTATGGGATCTAGCAAATTCTCGTGAGCTCATAATAAGTTAAAGTATGCCCGGGAATATTACATGGAAGAAAGAAAATGGCTTTCACAGAAGTGCATAGATTACCACTAATGGAAGGTGTATCGTATGCACCTTAATTCATACAAAGTCATGTTTGGGATTTTTTTAGATAAGATGTAAGTACACAATGATGAAGTGGGAGTGAGATTTTTATCATAAGATCAGAACTGTTACCAAACGGACATCATCTTTGTGCATTCAAATGGATATTTAAACTGTCAATACTTTTGTTTTATCATTAATACATAATAAAATTTCCTTCCTTGCTGGTGAGGAAAATGATTACTTGATATACAGGAGAATCGTTTTACTGTATGATTATAGGCACTTCTTCGCAATTAAAGATATACAAGAACACTTTGATTTTGTGAATGCAAACTTAATGCATCCTTTAAGGTAAAGATTGGTCATTCCTTGCATTTTACCACTGCAGCTCAGAGAAAGTGTCACAAGTGATTACAAAGGACAAAGATAACACCTAGAAGGACAAATGGGCAAGGGAAGGAGGTAAGTCGTCTTGAACTCGGAGGAAATTCAAAATAAAGCCAAACTTCTAAATAACGCGGCAAAACTGTTCCGCAGAGGTCTTGCAGTAGGATATGGCCTTTAAGTGCGTTCCTCAACAATATTTTTACTTTGATCATTACCGTTACTTTTGTTTGCAGATCGACGAATGACGAATACTTCCTTTGTTGAATCTGCTTATTCCTTGTATTATTTCAACGACGAATATTGCATTATTTCAGCAATAATATTATTGATAGTTATCTTTAAACACCTTCAAAGTATAATTGCCTTCTAAGATCGCAATGTTTTTGTTTGCAATACGCCCATATCTCACCATGTCTTGTTTTTCGTGTTTTTTTTTTTTGTTTGTTTTGATGTTTTGATAAGTTTCCCTAAACAAATTGAAGGGACTGTACAGTACTGGTTGAGGTGGGGATTCTGGTTTTACATTTAAGTGAGATAATGAGAAACCTCTTATCAAATACGAATGAGGATGTAGTTTTAAGAAGGACTCAACGTTTATTTGATGAAAATTTGTTTTCAAATGGCTGAGATATAAAGAAAAAAGTGATAATAATAAAAGGTGACATGCCGCGCCCTTTATTACAATCTCTTTAATTCACCTTGTTGGATATCTCGCGGCCATTTCAAAACCGATTTTCATCAAATAAACTTTTGATACCCCTTAGAATTGCATGCTCTTTGATTTCTCATAGAGTGGTTTCTGAATATCTCACAGAATATTAAAAGCTAAGTCCTCACGTCACCTCCATAAGAACTATACAGTCCCTTTAATTTGTTTATGAGGATTGTGTAGAGGTGTATCTTTCATGAAGTGCTTCGTTTTGTTTTGGATTGCTTTGTAAGGTTAGATGGTCCTTGACATTTCTCAGGTGAATAAAAAAGAATATTTATGTATTAAACAGAGACATCACTTCCGTAACTTTTGTAAACAAGTTGTGAGTAATGATCTACCTATATTGTAACTTGTGTTGTGGAAGGACCGACTTCGACTTGCCTGCCTGCTATAATTTGGTTCTTTTTTGTTTTGTTTTTACCAATTATATGCTCTCATACTTTTGACGATTTTGTGCGATATACCAATATATTCCTGATGTCACTGTGGTAAAACAATTTCATCTCATTTCGTTTCAAAGCACAATGACACAATCCACAAACACAATTTTCACTTTATACTTACGGTATATGTCATGTAATTTCTTTGATCGCACTTTTGTGTTTTTTATATGAGATATTATTTGTTTCATGTACCATCTGGATAAGATGGGCGAATGAAATTGACTAATATCAACTCAAATCAAACAATTACGGATTGGTGTAAGCTGTACGATGCTTCTTTGATTTACGAGACAGTGACTTTACATTTCACTTGTGTACAAATAACTATTATAGTGAACCACTTGACCTTTGCATCTCTCGTTTGTTTGTTTGTTTGTTTGCTTGTTTGTTTGTTTGTTTCTTCCTTTCTTTCTTTATTGCTGCAGGACAACCAGAAGCAGTTTTGAATTTCCTCCCGGAACACATTGTCACTGACATGACTGACATATCAGACGATGCTGATATTGAGCACCTGGGGACTGAACTGGGGTTCTCCTTAGGACATCAAGAAGTTCATTCAAGCTAGCCACAAAGGTGCTAGGGCTGTAGGGAGATAGGTCGTGGAACTCTCGACATGCTTCGGGAATGGAGTAAGATCACGAGCTCAGCAGCACGCAATTCGGCTCTAAGCCAAGCTCTGAAGATTGCAGCTGGGTACTCCGGTTTGCTAAGCATCATCTTCCCCTCGAATGTTTCATTACACAACTTGAATTCATACGTGCAGGCAAGCCATCATATACTCACGTGTTAACAAACAAACAAACGAACACACACACACACACACACACACACACGAAATGAAAACGTGTAGTGAAAACAGGAATGGATTTGTTAACCCTATATGAATAAAGTCCCTTTAAGACGTTATCTCACTACTCAGAAACCAAATTATCAACAAAAATAAAAAAGGCGAATGGTTCAAAACAAATTAGCAACGTTATCATTGTCTCCTTGTCTGAGATTCCGACTAACATATGACGAGTTAAACTGAGTGCAATAATAATAAAGAGGTCACCACTAATGTTTTTCACCGGTGAGTAGACGCAAAAAGTAGGAAAGCAATACGAATATCAGTTTTGTTTTGTTTTGTTTTGTTTTTTTAGTTTTTTTTTTTCTTTTTTTTGAACGTCATAAAGGTGAAAATTAGCTATAAGCTTTGTCTCAATTATGAGTAATTGTTTCCTTCAAATGAAGCTTTTCTGGCACTGCTCTTGCTGGGAGTAAATTTTATACAGATATTGCCATGGTCTTGAAACACCATTACCATACGCACTGCGAAATGCATAAATGCCCAAGTGCAGTCTTAGTTCACCGAGGTCGAAAACATTTTCCATGATTAATGCAGAATTTGTGTTGTTTCACTTGAGTCGCGTGTTCTTCGTTTATGTAGCTGGCCGAAGTTTAGCAATGGTATACACGACATACGCGCACATGTTGCAACGGGTTACAATTCCATTGGTTGAACACATTCGGGGAGGAAAAGAAATCCGAATGTTGGACTTTGCCATTTTTTCAGACATTTGCGTCCTTTACAAATCGTTCGGGTGCAGCTGAGTGAAAGCAGACGTTTAATACAGTATATTTGCCTGGGGTGGGAATACAGCTTTTGATTTTTTGCGAGATATTTAGAAATGACTTACAATTCTGACTGGAATTCAAAGTTTATTTGATGAAAATCGGTTTCAAAATGGCCGAGATATTCAAAAACAAAGTAAAACAAAGTGATCCTAATAAAAGGTGGGTCCCACATTTCATTGGGAGAGCTTTTTTTTTTGGTTATTTCAACCATTTCAAAACCAATTTTCTTCAAATAAACTTTGAATTCCTCTGAGACTTATATTGTGCTCTTTCATATTTCATAAGAGGTTTCTCATTATCTAAAAAAAAAAAGTCACCATCAAAAAATGTTGGAAACCTCAATCCCATCTCAACTGAAACTGTACCATTCCTTTGACTGACTTTACATTCCGAGCAACTGATTTTGATTTCTGAAGGCTTTTATCTTGGGGATCGGGCCTTTTACCCATTACTTCTCAAGATTATGTGGTCCAGCAAGGTCATATTATTACTCATATTATTCGTATTAGGTCATGAAAGAGCATGTAAATCCAAGAGGGATTCAATGTTTATTTGATGAAAATTAGTTTTGAAATAGCCGAGATATCGAAAACAGAGCGATCCTAATGAAGGGTGGGACCAACCTTTTATAACGATCGCTTTGTTTTACTTTGTTCTTGGATGTTTCAGCTATTCCAAGCCCAATTTTCATCAAATAAACTTTGAATTCCTCTTAAAATGGTATGCTGTGTATTATTTCATAAGTGTTTTCTTGGTATCTAGCAAAAAAAAAGTTTAAGCCCAATTTTCATCTCCACCAATACTGTATCATCCCTTTAACTCTTTGTGTTGATAAATCAAGGGCCGTGTTTTAGTCCTTTGGGTCTTAAGCTGAGACCTTTAAAGGCCTTTGCTCTGGCCGCTCGTGATCTACGTTGTAGGCATTCAAACCCCTACCGAGTCCCTTCTCGGTCCAGGCTTTGGCCTATCTTTGGAGTCATAGCCATGGCCACATTGAGGTTCGTAACGTGAAATTGTGTTATCTCTTTCATTACAGAGTCTAGGGGATGGACCAAGAGACCTTATGTAAAGAGTGACGGCGGAGATCATAACATATGGTATACTCCTACTACACACACTTTAAGTTTATAATACTCTCCTTAAAATTACACATTCTGACTTAATTGTAAGTCAAGAAAAGATCTCAGGCAAACATTGCTTGCAGTTTAAGAATGGCAATGGAATTTTAGAAATTATGAAACAAAAAAACCAGCTGAAATTTAATTGTTGTGATGATGTAGCCTAAAATATATCAAAATAATATGTTTTGGTTGGAAAATGAAAAGATGCAATCATACTGTACAGGCCCAATGTGTATTAGCGGAACGTAGCCAAAGGCAATTTCCAAGTGAGGATCCTTTGGTGAGTGCATCGTAAAATTGTCAGAAGCAAAATTAAAACCGTTAATTCACTTTAAAGGGAGGAAATGCTCAGGTGCTCAACAAATTAATGTCAATCTAGATGGTACCCGCATTGAAAGGAAAACATGTACATGTACAAAGTTCCTTGGCGTATATATTAATGATAAACTTAATTGGAGTGACCATGTGAATCATATCGCTACACCGATATCCCGCAATATTGGTATATTATATAAAGTATAAAGTTTTGTTTCTGACAAAGTGCTTTTGATGTTATATAACACTCTTATCTTACCTTATATTTCGTATTGTAATATTCTGTGGGCAACGTCAAAGGGTTTGACAGATAATATCCTTTTGTTGCAAAAGAAAGCTGTTTGCATATGTACAGGGTCTGGCTTCCTAGAACATGCAGACCCATTGTTCTTGAAATTATGTTTAAAAGTAGATGATATACATTTCCTACAGACTGCCCTCTTCATGTTTCGTTCTAAGCAAGACCTATTACCTGTCTCTTTTTCGACAATGTTTCAACTTAACAGTGCAGTTCACTCGTATCCCACGAGACAAGCATCAGATATACATTTAGTGAACCCTGGTAGTGCACTAGCCTATAAATCAGTCAGACATAGCGGTCCTGATGTCTGGAATGCGCTACCTCAGCATGTTCGCAATTTACAAAAAAAAAAAAAAAAATAGTTACTTTCAAAAGATCGATCAAACATATTCTATTATCAGCTTCACGCTGAACTCCTGGATACTATTAACTATAGTTAATAGTATCCAGGAGTTCAGCGTGAAGCTGAAATTTCTCATAAATCCCATTCAAATGTCGATTTCAGAGGAAATATATGATCGCAGCAAGTTTAATATTATTAAACTTGCTGCGATCATATATTTCCTCTGAAATCGACATTTGAATGGGATTTATGAGAAATTTAATCAATCTAATCAGTATAATTTGCTTATAATGACTTGACACTTTAAACTTTTTCTTGCTCTCTCTTGTCAATATCCGACAGGACAAATAGGCACCACACATGCATTTCTTCTTTCCCCCTCATGTTCCCATGCTCTCTTTGTAAATACCCCCCCCCCCAACTCCTATCAATTATCATTTAAACTATTTGCAAGCATATAGATTGTGTTCACGGGGGTTGCAACGATTTTCAAGCTTTAAGCTTATGTTGCAATTCCTTTCCTGTTCGTTACCTTGAATAATGTAGCTCTCTTAGTGGAGTTGTATACTATCCTGTAACTACTTCTTATCAATGTATACTTATTGTATATATTCTGTCTTGGCTATAATGAGATGTACTTGCATACATTTGATGCATTCCTATTTTGTTAAAACGCATGAAATCTTGAATAAATAAAAAAAAATAATATCATACCTCGTTGTTTTGCATGATAGGAAATATTCCTGAAGTTTCGATTTAAAATATTTGTTTTCTTTTCATCAAGTTTACTCGTAAACACTTCAATTTGAAACAAATGAATTCAAGTTGTAATGCAAGCAAACTCCTCATCTGTCTGGGAATGAGGGAATGAGATTCAACGATGTAGCTCCCCCCTGCCCCCCCCCCCCGTCTGAATATTACTATGGAATTGCCATTTACTTTTTTGACTTATGATAGGAAGGGAAGTTTAGCAGACCCCAATGTTGCAATCACGACAAAAATAAAACACGCATGTCTGTTACTGAACAGTACTCATTTCTTTGTATTCCATCTTCAGGCATAATTCATAATCAGCACCCGAGAGTCAACCAGCGGTTGGACAATGGATGGATTTGGACGAAACAATTAACCTGAAGCAGACCATTGTACGAGGCACCGGATAGAAACAAAGAAACACACAAACAAATCCCCAAAGAAACAAACAGACAAATAAAACAAAGCACACAAAAGGCACTATTTTCTTCTAGAGGATAGTGTTATTGAAGTCAGATCATGCACGTATTATCTTTAACGAGAACTTTTCTATTTTTGTATACTGTCCAATTTGAACTATTTTTTTTTATATTTTGTACCAATATTAAGAGAATGTTAAATGACATGTCCTTATCCTTTTATCCTTCTTGACAGTGCCTGTAATCCGATAAGGGCAGCAAATAACATATCGTTATATCGTGAGCAATTTAGGATTATACAGTGCCTTCACTTTCATGAAGCATTCTTCTTTAACAAAATTGAGATTGTATCCAGTGACAAGAATGCCAGTGACAAGAACGCCCTATCACATTTTGGCATTCAGTTGAAAACACGTCGTGTAGGATTATATCTTACGTATTTATTTCAAGTTTGCTTAACGCATTCACCGTGAATCGTAATTTGCTATATGATTTAAATTTGCAGAATGTGTTTACTCTTGAGGGTATATGAGTTTACCCTCATCCCGTTGGAGATTTTGAATGATGAATTGCATCTCACTTGCTTTCAGCTTGTTATGTGTATTACCGGTGGCATTCATTAAACTGTTTTTGTACAAAGTGTATAAATGTTCAAAAAGTGTACAGTCATGTATAGACGTTTTTGCTTAGTTCAATTTATCCACATTCTTTAACCAAGGTTGTGAATTCTGCTCACCTACTTGTTTTTGGGTTTTTTTTGTGTGTTTTCCTTTTTGGCCGTATCTCTAATGTAATAGTTGTTCGTTTTTGTATTTCTTAAATTTTCAGCATGATGGAATTGTGTAAGATCATGTTAACGGTTGGGCGCAATTTTAAACTCTTTCAGTTCAATCAAGATTTGAATTTGATAATATTACCGGTATGTCTCACTTACTTGCTTTCAGTTTGTTTTCAATATATTGTTTTCATTGCTATTTTAATTTCTGTATTTCTATCCAGAATGTGTATAGTCATGTAGACGTTTTTGTGTGATTTCTAACTTATATTACGTCATTTTGTGAGTTGCATGCAATGTATCCCACTCACTTGTCTTTCAGCTTGTTCTAGCGGCTTCGTTTTCATCAGTTGCATGTTTTATAACTTTTCAAAATGTGCGTTCTCAAGCAGACGCTTTAGCGGAATTTTGAATTACTTTAAGTCTCGATAGATAAAAGATATCATCTTGTTGTTTTCATATCTTTGAAAGAATGCACACCAACCCAGCTTTCAGAGATCACTCGCGCACTCTTGTTACAGCGCACTCTCAAGTTTAAGGACAAGTTTAAGGACAAAAAAAAAAGTCATCGAAGTTCACGAGGTGTAGGGTGGATATTCCTTCCTTACATAATTGTAAATATTCAATACTCGTGCTTTGTTGAGGAAAATAATGAGTATACATTTGATGGTCGTCCAGACAACAACACAACAAGCGTTACATGCGGACAAAGCATTTCCATAAGGCTTTTCAAGGATTTCATGGATAAACATAATTTTCCTGACAAGTATGTTAATATGTATATAATTATGTAGGCTATATATTTTTTTTTAAATAAGTTACACATGTACGAACCACGCGGTTCTGAGTTCCTCAGAAAATACATGAAATCATGCTATTCTATTATAGACTTCTGCGTCAAAAAGAAACTTTAATGATGTTCTAATGATGGCATTGCATCCGTTCAGCGAAACATTGTGACACGTTGTCGTAATAAACCTCATGTCACAACGACCAAATATTTTTATTCAAAATTGTAATAACGTGATGAGTAGAGTAGTGCGGACCCACTTACATCTTTGACCTTGTTGAAAGCCATATGATTAAGATGCTTAGTAAATCATAACATTGTTTTGTTTCACTTGTTTGAGTTACATGATTTTTATATTAATTTTCAATGCACGTATTTGCTTTTCATATCATGAATGTTCAAAATGCAAGGAATAAAGTATGTCATGATGCTTAGAATGCAAGGAATGAAGTGTATTTTGAAGTATATAATGTCGATATGTTCAAGTGCTAAGTGCTACGCTTAATTTCAGTACAGATGTATGTAACACTTTGATGTGAGTAATGTTTACTACGTATTTCATGTACATGTTAATTGTGTGAATGTCTATATTTTGATATAAAGGATCAGAATAGCCACATCTAAACATCCTTCAACGAAGTCAACTGCATTTAAAGTGAAGTGATACATCGTTAACAGGGCATTTGCTTTGCGATTCTCATTTAATGTTACACTTGCTTTTTTCACTTCCATACAAATATGATCATTTCTCTATGTAGTATACAAAATGTCCATGAGCGTATCGAAATATGCTTACGTTTGTGTCAAAGTTGGTAGAATTTCATTTGTCGTGAGCTACGTACTTGCCGGTTCTTGTCTAATTTTTTACAGATACAGTGTTTGCATGTGTACGAAAATAGATATCTGAGGTTAAGAATAGTGTCACTTCTGTGATAAACTTTAATTACCAATAGTGCATGAGTTTGCTCTCAAATTTCCGGGTTGTTATTGTACTTACAATGTGTTTTCAGGTTGTTTACCCATCAATATACCTATTTATAAGGATATGCTCCTTCTGAAATCAAGTTCTTACGATGTATATATATATATATATATATATATATATATATATTTGATAGGTGTACAAATTTACATACATTTACGGATCAATAACATTATTACATTTCGTCGTGAGTGATCAACTTTTACAATATTGTAAGATACTCATAACGTTTGGTCAGATGCTATTTTACCAAACTGTGCACATGTTTATAATGTAAGTATTAATTCTAATTCTAGTAAAGAGTGGAAGCAAACGCCAATGATTGTGAGAGTCTATAGTGAAATGTTTTAAACATTGGTCAAGTAACTATTTATTTTGATTAGTTGTAATTCTAATTATTTGTTTCTGCGTTATTGTTGTATATGAACACTTATATGTAGCTATTAGATATACCTACGTTGTTTACCATATTGTATAACAAAAGTGTATGAACTGTACAATGATAATTACACAAGGGCTATAGCTTAAGCGTAGCTGTATTTGCTTGCACCCCTTAAATGTAGATAATACATGGAACGGAAAATAAATAGAGACGAAAAGGTACTTCCGCGGAAAGACAGTTTTATGATAGGGGAAAGGGATGGAGGAAAGGTTAGTTTTGACTGTTAAAAAAAATAAGAAATAAAAAAAAATGCCCATGTTTTTTTTTTTTTTTTTTTTCACACAGCTCATCACCCAGAATAGCATTCCGTGGCATTTTCTTTTCTTCTATTCTTCCATCCAGGTGCCACTGGATTGTCTTGTATGCCATGTATGTGGTCGGGCATAACTATAGTTACGTAAGAAATTATCTGCGGTTATATTTTATATTTACAATTGTGGAGCTTTTGCACAGCATACTTACATCAACATATAAAAAGACCAATGATATCTGTAGCATGTTTGTTAGATGAATACGTAAAATTTATATTTCGAAATAATATGACAAGGGAGAGGGTTCCAAATATTGAGTCCGGTGTGTCTGAAACATTGCAGAGAAATCTGGATCATGAGTTTGAAACGTATGTGTTCTTTTTTTTTAATCAAATCTAATCTTATACGAGGCCTTACTTAGTCAGTTACAATAACTTAGTCTAATGACACAACGGTCATAAACATCTAAAACTGGAAAGCTTGATATATTGTATATAATCAGCGTTATTTGATCAAGCTTCTTAGATGTTTGTTTGTGTGTTCATTTTCCATCTGAGAAGATGGCTGGATAGCCCATATTCAGCAATGTTAAGCTGGTCTTCCATGGGGTCCAGTTGGATGTGAGGTGGAACGAATGAAGCGGGCTCTTTTACATGCATAAGTTGTTACTCTCTCATACACGGGACCTCCATTTTATGTCCTATCCGAGGGACAAAATATCAGGGCAAATTTTTTCATTGCATTTCATTTTGTCGAACATTCAAAGTAAGACTGTTCTTCCTATGACAGTAGCAAAAGCAATACTGCTTTTGTATATCATACTTCCTTATTTTTCTGTTACATGTATCATATGCATATATCTATAATGTACTGATGCCTTTACGTAGCCCTGGAATTGTGTTGTTATGGAATAAATTATGCACAAAGCCCATTTGCATTACGATAATGTAGAGATATTATGCATTGTGGTAAGAAATGTACTTTTCCGAAATATCGAGTAACAAAAAAGATCAACACATACATGACATAAGTCATTTATTCCTCCCCAGATGAAACACTAAAAGTTGCTCTTGTACATTAAGTCTCTAGGTATTTCTATACTTAGCGTATTGTTAGCTGTATGTAGAATGGGAATAAAAAGAAAGTTTTGGACCAAAGATATGATATGCCTATATCTTTGTAAAGCATGTGTACACGGAAACAGAGTGGATGCATTTGTACACGAACTCTGAATCTGTGTCTATTGAATATCCATCTTCACTGTGTACATTGTGTGTGTGTGTGTGTGTGTGTGCGCATTTGTGGGTTTTTGTTAATGATAGTCACGTGTGTGCTCCTGAAATAAGTGTAAACTTAACTTGCAACATTTAAGACGCACAGCTTTTGATAAATAATAGATTGTAATGTTCGATATTCTTATTTTGCCTATATTTCAAACACCTTTTGATACAGTTACAAATCATTTTAAATGCAAAATATCCAATAACATGATCAATAGTAAATAATTGTAATAATCAGGTAGAATATTGAAAAACAATGTACGTACATCTTTGTGCCAGGGTAGAGGACGAAGTACGTCCATATAGCATAGCAACAGATAGTTTTATAGCCCTCAACTCAATGTTCACTCTGCTCTCATGTATGTTTTGATCTGTAACTCTATGTGTGCCAATGGTTAAACCCTCTGTGTACGACGTTATTCTGAGACTGCAACGCAGTCATGCTTTGGGAAAATATTGTTGTTGTTGTTTTTTATCTCCACGTAAACTGAAGACTTTGTCATGTTTGTTATGCTTTATATACCAAGAGCGAAGTAAATTGTAGAGAACATTTTATGACAAATATGTGAGTATTTTTCTTTCGAATAACCTGGGGCAACGTTATTGCCCGGCGTGACTTTTGCATCGAAAGCAGTCACAGAAACTTAGAATTTACTCGAAAATCCAATAGCCTGATACATGTGAGAGGAATGGGTGAGGCTTTCATTGTACCATGACATTTCGCGATGTATGGATCAGTTTAAAGGCAGTTGAAATACAGACTACAGTGTTATTCTTATCAGACTTTTAACTATTGTTTTCACGTCTGTTGCTTTTTGCATTATTTTATCTGAATTCTTTAAAGGAGAAGTAAGCAGTAATTTATATGTTTGTCATTACACGCTATTCCGAGTTTCAAGTCGAAATCTCATGCATTTCATAACAAGTACACAAGTGATGTAAACTGTACATTGCCCGAAGTTCAAAGTTATGTACACTCAATGTCCCAAATATCGAAATGTTGGTTTAATACATGTACAATTTCTCCGAAATCTTCATAAACCTTTCGCTAACTACAGACTACTTGAGTAGGTTTTGTTTTGTTGTTGTTGGTTTTTGTTTTTGTTTTTTTTTGTTTTTTGTTTTTTTTGGGGGGGCGAGTCTAAGAAAAATAGTATATCACAATAACATAAAGCACCAGCACGAATAATAATTTATGTATATCCTTAACTCTCTGTGTGCCACATTAATTACCTGTTCATAATTATGTTTGTGCACAAAATTTGTGCACAGTTGACTCATTGGCACTGAAAGGGTTAAGGAGGGTAGAAGATCAAACATATTCCTAGCTTTATATCTTACGCAATGAAGTACGCTTGAAAAAAGTTGTTATTAGCATTTCTTTGTTTTATTTCGTATAATATCAATAAAGGCGCTTTTTGTAAAGCGCTGACGTCCATAGAAATGACGTTCATATCTCTGTACTTGCTGTAACATATAAAGGACGAACAGTGCATATACAACCATACGATAATCAAGTACGATAAATTATCGGAACAATGAAATACATAAACAAACATTGCTACTTATACATAAAGAAAATTAATGTCAGAACATAAGAAAAACAGAACATATACTAATGTTTCAGCAAAGTGTAAAAAAAAATATCAAATCAAAATTGTCATGGTCACTTTTCATTCACAGTTACGAATTCTTTTCCTGTTTTCATGATGTTTGTTTTTTTTTTTTCTTCTTTTTTTATCAGGCATAAGCACACTTACTTCAGTGAGTAATTATTCTGTATTTCATGTTATACTGTTTCGCAACATCAACCCTTTGGCTGTTTCTAGAATAAATATGACCTGTTTATCAGACTGTCACTGCAGCAGTGTGCAGTGAGAATTTGGTGTAATTCTGTTCTATAAAATGGGTCTAGGATTGAAAACTAGTAAGTGTTAAACAGGTCTAAATTTGCAGACTACATGTGTTCAATGAAAGATAAGACCCCTACCCCAGGAGGGTAGTGTAACAATTACCCCCTTGTTTTAGAGAAAGTATTAAGAATCCACCATTCACTTCGTACAGCAATAGGACTTTGTGTGTTGTACATGTATGCAGTATTATGGGTACTGTGGACGTGACAAGCTGTTCAATAGTGACAGTATTCACAGTTCCAGTGAAATGTTGCTAAGTTGCAGCAGTCTAACAAGTTTGTTCAAGTTTTGTGGGAAAACAACAAGCCCGAATTTGGTAAGAAATTATCTTCTTTACAATGTTTTATAGCTTATGATGATTTATGTAATGATTTGTGTAATCATGTTAGTGAATGAGTAGATTGTAAGGAATATTTACAGAGCAGGATTTGATTTGCCAAATCTTTGTAGACAAGTGGGGGTAGACAAAGAAGAAGCCAGTGATGCTCCATGCACACTGGTCTCTCTTTCCCCTCTTTCTCTCCTCTCTCTCTCTCTCTCTCTCTTCTCCCCTCACACACTCTCTCTCTCTCTTTTTCTCTCTCATTCTGTGAGCATTATGTGTTTGTGCCCGAGGTTGGATGTATAACGGAATGGTAGGGATGTATTATACCTTTTTGTTGTTGCTGTAGGTAGTTGTGATTAATGAGTTATATTCTCACAAGTGTTGTTAGAGAAGTACAGAAGTACAGTGTACTGATACTGTCAGGCATTATTATGTGACATGATTTCTGTGTTATAAGTAGTGGATGTTTTGTAGAAACAAATTGACACACATTCATAATGATTTGAGATTACAATTTAATGTGATCAAATTAGTTTTGACATTAGTTGATTAATTGTTAACTGGTGTATATGTTTTGTAGCTTAGGCTTTTATATGACAGTTTTATGAAGTTATAATAGATGTTTTAAGATAATAATTAGTTATAGTTAATAATTTTGAGTTAATAAAATAAGTTTATTTTGTATACTCTGTTATGGACAGTGATTATAAAGGAAAAGTTTGAGAATTTATGTTTCCGTGTTGATTTATGCAACAATAGTTTTAATAATAAGTTAAAATATGATTGAAGTTATGAAAGCTTAAAAGTGATTCTTGATAAAGTATATAAATAATATAAAGAGTTTAGGATTTAGTTGATTATATAACAGTTAATTCAGAAAATTATAAAATACGAATAAGTTTGGTTTATGATTGGTGAGTAAAGTGAATGAAAATATGTATTATAAGTTAGTGAAATAGATTATTGGTAGATTATGTTATTAGACTTTGAATACGGTCAAATGGTGTCTAATCATGTTCAGTTTTATGAAGTCATATATGTAGGCAGCCTACACTTCAAACGTAATTTTAAAACCTTGTTTTTGTGTACTACTTTTCAGATTGTTATCAGAAGGTCCGTTATGAACTGAAGGTCCATAGTTGATGAACCGAAGGTCGTTATCTAAAGTGAAGCTCAGTAATTGGAAGTCCGTAACTGAAGAATTGACTGGAATTTCATATTGGAAACATTAGTGTGTTAGCGTAATAAACAAGTATTTGTCACGGTAACCGGATGTCACCTTGCTTCATATTTGACCTTGTGAATAACAACTAAGGAGGGTTGTTTGAATGAACAGTAGAAACTCCTCCGTGGTACGAGTTGTCCCGGAGGCAGTCACACAGACCATTTTCCCACGATTATTTATCCGTATTCTTTTAATCGTAAGATTTTAATCGTGAAATTTTCCTACTGTTGACTTCCGGAAAGTGCCAACTTGAGAATATGCAGATGTCAGCATATCAAATTAATACGACCAACATGAATAACTGTTGTGCGGATTGTCTGTTTGTTTTTTTTTTTTTTCATGCTTCACTAAATTGCTCAATATAACAATGATGATGAATCCACGCATGAACACAATGATTGAATTTAAAACGATCATGGTAGCGTGAATGGTGAGAATTCCGTGCAAAACAGTCTCCCTCTTTTCTGCGAGACCTGCACCTCAGTAAAGGTACACGGAAAGATACAAGTTCTAACCCTGGTAATTCAAAGACCAGGTCCATGCTTGCAAAGTTGTGATGCATCTTACTTTTTCCAAAGTACGTTCAACCATTACAAACGACCAGTTATACTACAACTCCTATAGCAAAGACGCCTGATGGACAAATATGACGAAAAAAAAACAAACAAACAATGTTAGTCGCACCAATTATGAAACTCTCCCATTCGTTATGTAACATATATCAATATCATACATTCTACCTTTGCTCTCTCTGTTTGAATAGATCCCAGTTTGTTCTCCGTCCCTTTGTTTGTTTACAATCTGTACTCCCTCTAAACCTGTTAGAGAACCGTTCTGAGACTAGCAGGCACCTACTATCAGCTGTAGCAAGCAAGAACTGTTGTGCATCGCAAATTGTGTGAAGAATAAAATACAAATCACAAGAAACCAGAATGACCAGATACAATATGAAACCATCGTCATTATTTATCTCCTATATCTTAGTTTGTATTTTGTTACATCTTCGTTCTTGGTTATCATTCCGATTTTAAAGTACTGTATAGGCTTCTATATGAACGAAAGTTAGAACTGAGCAAATAAACCTCAATCATGAATTTAAACTCACGTGGTAACAGCTGCAACGAAAAAAGTTGATGAATAGGATAAAAATCTTCTTATTCAAGAAAAGAATTGCCACTTTATAAGTAGAAAACAGGAACAAATAAATTATGAAAACAGCCCTAGGGAAGGCAAAGAAAAGATCACATGACCACAGTTCTAGATAATCAAAGTTTGGGGAAAAAATAAAAACTTTATTCTTATTTGAAAGTGGGCAAATGTTGCGACAAATATATAAAAACAACAACAACAACAACAACAAAGGAATGGGATATCTTGTCACCACAGGATCGGCCACTCCACAGTTATAATAAGGCCGATCTTTGGTCAGAGCGTCACATTCTGTCAGTTATCCATCAACACTGAGTTCCCCCTCTCTGTATTCTTAAAGGTCAGGGATGCCTTTTGTATTATCTGACTTAGCAGCTTGTGGCATCCCATGCATGTATAGTACATTAGCAATCATTTGGACCTCATTACATATTTCTCGACAAAAAAAAAAAGTGAATTAGCGGTAATGGGGAAAATAAATTTTTGAGTTCGATGTGCTTTACTACCCATTGAAATTCAAGTCCGGATTCATATTGATACCTTTGTATTTCTGACAACATCTTCTGAATTGCATTCTAAACAGCTAGGAGTATGGAAATAATGTCATGAACAGTAAGTGCGACCTTGTGTGTGTGTGTGTGTGTGTGTGTGTGTGTGTGTGTGTGTAAAAAATCAATCGGGAAATGGGAAAATCATTTCCAGTGTGCCTGCGAAGGTCAATTTCCAGTATATTGGTCCTGATAAATCATTCATGTAGAGCCATGTTTGTAGAGGCAAAATGTATTCATTTTGAAATATGCAGATGACACTGTCATTTTAGGACTTATGGATGATGATGATGAATCTAGTTACAGGGCCGAGGTTGAACGTTTTACCTCTTGGTGTGACCAAGAACTGTCTGCAGTTAAATCTCACCAAAACTAAGGAGATTGTGTTTGTTTTTCGGAAAATGCCCCCACAACCAAAATTCATAGATATTGGTGGAACAGATATTGAGATAATCTAGATATACAAATACCTAGGGACAACATTGGACAGTAAACTTTCTTGGACTGAAGAGTGCAAATCTGCTATCTCAAAATCCCGGACTCGTATGTACTTTCTGAGAAAACTGAGATCACTACACATCGATAGAAATATTCTCAATCTTTTCTACAAATCAGTTGTTGAAAGTATTGTTTTGTTTAACTGTGTCATCTGGTTCGGGGTTTGCAGGAAACAAGACTTTAAGAGAAAGGAAGCTTTAGTGAGACAGGCTAGCAAAATCACTGGGGAAAGTTACGACCTTACAAAGGAATGTACAGATCTGCTCGTCAATATGGCAGATGGTATTATGCTAAATGAGAATCACCCGCTACATGATTAATTCGAATACCTACGATCAGACAGAAGACTACGGTCTCTGAAATGTCGTACAAATCGATATGCAGACTCCTTTGTTCCATACGCAATCAGGATGTGCAAAAACCGCTGATTTTTGCATATAATGACGGGTGAGCTGTGGCTGGTTTTGTGTATGAAAACAGGCGGGGGTATTTTGTGCATTATTAAAAACACAAGAATTTTATGGTTTGTGATCTTTTGAATAAAACAATTTCTAAGTGAAGTAAGATTATGATTTTTTTTTCTTGTTCCTAAGATTTTTGGTTGGATGTAATTTTTGATATGAAATCACCCGATGAGTTCATTTTGTGTCTCTGCGTTTAAGTTTAAAAATATTTTTAAGGGTTTTTGAACTTCAGGAATTATTAATAGAAATGTATTTTTTTTATTTGTATTGGAAATATCATGTGATCTTTTACAGCATATTGGAAAATGATATATTTTGATTCATAATGATATATATGTATGTATACATGATTTTTTTCAGTATGTTAATGTGCAATAGTTGTTTGACTGTGCACATCAGTCGTGTCAGGGTATCAGTGAAAGGAAGCAGATTTTAGCTGTGTGTATGGGGGGTGTAAGGAATATGTGCAATATGTGTTATAATTTATGGTCTATGATGTCGGGGTGGTCTGTATAAAGTAGGGTGTTTTAGAATTTGTGGTTATATATATCTTTTGCAGCAATTGACTCTTCCATAGTTTTCTGTGTATGTACACAAATATTGATTATTTTCCCCTCTTTGCACGTTCAACACATGGTGCTAGTCTGTGTTCTGATGTATGTTTAGTTCCCTGTATTTTTTTAGTTTTCACTTGATGTTTTGTATGTAATGTAATTTGTTATTTATCTGTTGTCAATATGTGTTTATGAATGTGTGACAAAACCAAATTTCCATGCCTTGTTCTTATACATAATTTGGACAATAAAGAAATGAAATGAAATGAAATGTTTCGTGCATCTTACAGGATAATGTTTCAGTTATAGGGAGAGTATTTTTTAGGAGCATTTATCTGCTCCTTTAACAAGTAGAGTTTCTATTTCTATGATGGTCTAATAAATTTCAGATGAGCTTTAAGACCCAGAAGAGACTGGTGTCTAGTGATATTATACAACAATTTTACAGAATGTCTGTTTTCTATAATGTGCTTTGACGAGCTGATTAGACACATTAAAGGACAAGTTCACCTTCATTAACATAAGGATTGAGAGAATGTAGCAATATTAGTAGAACACATCATTGAAAGTTTGAGGAAAATCGGACAATCCGTTTAAAAGTTATGAATTTTTGAAGTTTTTGTGCAGTCACCGCTGGATGAGAAGACTACTGCAGTGTATGATGTCACATGCGTACAACAATATAAGGAAAATATAAAGAGAATTTCACAAAATTTCATCTTTTGAAAAAAGTACACATTCCCTTGACTCGTTACTGACATATGTTATGGGTAATCTCATTC
Source organism: Diadema setosum (assembly GCF_964275005.1). NCBI lineage: Eukaryota > Metazoa > Echinodermata > Echinoidea > Diadematoida > Diadematidae > Diadema > Diadema setosum. Next base: position 17,483,948 of record NC_092687.1, on the reverse strand, counting down.
CCATTGCCTTTAGAAAGAGGCAAGTCAAGTGCTCTTTTATTATGCGAAAAAAGTGAAAATATGTTGAATTTTCTGTATATTTTCTTTATACTGTTGTACTCATATGACATCACGAGCCTTAGTAGTTTCCTCATCCAGCTGTTCCAACACAAAAGTTTTAAAAATTCATAACTTTTGCATCGATTGTCCAATTTTTCTCAAACATTCACTGATGTGTTCTACTAATATTGATGCATTCTCTCAATCCTTATGTTAATGAAGGTGAACTTGTCCTTAAAGAAAGACTCCCTATTTTTTTAATCTTGTAAATTGGTCAAGTGCAGTTCGGTGGCAACCTGATCAGTCACATACCCGCAGTATATCCCACCCCTCGAAACGCGAACAGGATCTTCTCGGCTATTGCGATTTCATTTTTGTAGGTCCGAGGACGAAAATCCATTTCAGAGGATAATGGGGACAAAGTCTGTGGGATTATAAAAGCAGGTAGAAACAGCTTCGGCTGCCACGCTCACGGCCTTTTCAACAAAAACATGTTTACCGTGAATAACTTTGCAGTCCCTGCCACAGTAGTTCACTATCAGGAGTACATTTCATAGGTCAATGGTTTTCACGGACAAATTTGCTACTGTCAATCGAATGCAAGGTTTTCTGCAGCTTGAATCAGTTGTTACTGACTGTCAAGTTTTATTAAACCCTGTCCATGTATGGGGAGCTGGCTATTTACAATCCTCCCCCTAGATGAGGTCGTTGGGTAAACCATTCGTTAAAGTAGGAGAGACAATCTAGGAAATTCAATTTCTATGCCCTCTCAAATACATGCAGTATAATAGCGCGATAAACCACGCTATTATAATCACCCTTCACATTGGGCTAGAGGGACCTGTCGCGTCGATACACATGCAGTGCAGCACAAACAAGCTCAAAAGATTTTGTCACGGGTGATTGTCACAAATTTGCGTATCAATAGAAAAATATCTGCATGAAATACACTTCGGCAGGCGTTCGTCGATTTGCAAACGCAGACAGCGGAACTACTTCTTAATTCCGCTGCTCATCACAGCTAGTGACTAGATGACCTTAAAAATTGTCTGTGATATCAGGAGTTGGATCACAGAAGTCTCAAGCAGTTTGAATTACAAGAAGGTTAGTCCGTGCTCATTTTCAATTTTGGCAATACGGTAAACTCTTATAGTCCCATGCAAAGATTATTGTATTTGGTGTGAACCGAATGTCAAAACCCAATCAGTACTGTGTGCTTGGGCGTTGCCTAGAACGTCTCTCATTAGGGCCATTGAAATGCATGACATACGAGTTAGCTCATGTAAAGAGTATCCCGTAATGTTTTCTCTTAACCACATACGATCTTCACTTGTTTTTTTTTTTTTTAACACCCGAAGATTAAAAAAAAAAAAATGTAAAATAGTTTTGAAGCCTAGGTTGTACCAAAACCACGCAAGTTGTTTTCCCTTTCATTCCCGTACTGGAGGGTAAAAAAAGGAACAATTCCCCCAAACTGAACCAATTTCCACTTAGAAAAATATTCTGTAACATTTTGCTGCCATCTCAAACAAGGTTGCATGGAAAGAAATTGGTGCAGTTAAACAGCAGTTGGCAGCAGGTTTGTACATTTATTCTCTTTCTTGAGGGATGCTGTTTGGGCGAGGAACCATCTCATGTAATGAGATGGAGTAAGATATGCCAGCGAACTTTATACTGCAAACATAGGCTAGGCAAGTTGTAACAAAATGTGTGGGTGCCATGCAACATGCCTTTCCATATTCGCTCTGGTTGAATTTTCACAGTTTAACAGATTAACAATTTTGAAACGTCAAATGCTCCCAATTGTTGAAACAATTCGGGTCATTATCCTGGAAACGATTATGTAATTTTGCCCATTACCTCTTACAAACCGACGGGGCCATGGACAAGAAAATACATGCAGTAATTCTGTACTTTCTTTTGTGAGTGGTATGCTTCAATATTTATTAATTGAAGCCCCTTTTGGTTGATAAGTATAATTGCTTGGCGTACAATATGATAAGATCGGAACAATACCGGGGATGCAACAAAGCATATTTTTTCTTTCTTACAAGTTTTGACAAATATGAGCTGTTAATGGGCTTATATGAAAAAAACAACAACAACAAAAACTACTAATGTAAACGTAATGTTTACCTGATCTAGGTTATGATCATGCTATATGCTTTGATTACGTGTGTGGTAAAGATTTCCTGTCGGTCCTTCTGGTCTCTGTTGGTTCCATTGGTTTGATGGACTTATTTCTAATGGTATTTATTTAACAACTAAAATGTCTTTCAAGAATTGTGGTTTGTCTTGAAAAAGAAAAATCATTGAAAATCATCAGAAGCGTGATGATTTATTAATGGCAGAGAACTAGCCCGGCGTGGAGTATATAGAAATGGCATAGGAGAACCATGATTAAGAGCTTGTGTACACAATATCATGGTATTCAATAAATAACGAAAGACTGAAAACGATCAAAACCGTGAGAAAAGTCCTAAAATTCTGAAATATATTTAATTTCAATTTTAAGGAAGGTATAAGGCCTACTAATATTTCACGTGGAACACATGCGAATTTGATAGTGCCCGCATGTTATTTTCAGCGATAAAGATGATAACTTCTGCAAACTTAGGTCGAGCTCTGCCCACACATTCCTATGAGAAGTGGCTCCAACAAGACCGCCCAAACATACTGTTAAACGTGAATTCGAGGACAGACAAGATTGGAGAATGGCAGGGCTATGTACCCCTTAGATATGATTTTACCCATCCCATCCAACCCAATAGCAATGCAGGTTTGTACCAAACATGTGGGTTACTCGCATATAGATGATAGATGTGCTAATCCGATGATTCCATTGATTATATCTTTATCTCGAAAGGCCTTCCACCGTTGTTCTAGATAAGTTTAAATGGCGCATGGGTGTGAGTATGAACATTATTCAGATAAACCGAATTACAATCAAAATGAATCACCTTTGCGTGCTCAGATCGGTTGCGTATCATATTACTTTTAACATATCTATGCTATGTGATAATTTTGCAATTTTATTGTGCACTATGTCACAATGAGAACGCGTCGGGTTCATGTAATATTTGCAAAGTGAAAAGAACCGATACCCTTTCATAGCCAATTACCTTCTTTTACCTTTCTTCATGGTGTAGGTCACGCCCTTTGTAGTAAAGGCTGATAATGGCATATCTACATAGCATATTGTTTATCAAAGAAAGTGGGAGAGCTTTCTTACATTTCTGGTTCATTAGGGCTTTTTGACAAACACTTTAGATTTGATTTATTTTTGTTGAGGGAATCGATTTCCTGAAATGTAATGACAGTAGAAAATATAAGTCATGGTTAGAAGTTGGTAGTTATGATACGAAGGAAAATAAAAGTAAAAAGACGAGGCAGGATTTAAAAAAAAAAAAACGTAACGAAAGGTAAGTGGGAACAACAACTGACGGGACACAATGCGAATGAGAAGGGCTGCTGAAGAAAATGAGTATACTGTTTAGTATCTCTGATGTGAGGTGCGACGGAACTCAAACATTTACACCATCCTAAAATCTCATGGCAATTTGTATGCCCATCCGCATTGTCTTGTGTTTAATTGTGTCTCATTCTTTACAAAATCAGTACAATATTTCTAACAAAATACGTCCACGTTTTAAACCTCTCGTTTCTGCGTTATCATTCCAAAATCGACGTTCCACTCCACAGTCGAAAGATCAGAAACAATTCTAGGCAAATAAATCAAACAATAAAGTGCTCAATATAGCAACCATAAATGAATCAAAAGATGGTGATAATGATTTAACTTAAAAAAAAAAATGTTTTCGTGAATGGTGAGGATTTCATGCAAAATATCCTTCCTCTTTTCTGCGAGACAAGCACCTCATCATTAAGGTACACGGCTTGTGCCGAAAGGGTGGGTTGGGTGGTGGCGCGTCGCGTTAATGGGAACACCACCCTTCGTCCAAAGCCCCCCCCCCCCGGTTTTGCCGAAAGGGTGCGTTGGGAGCGTTGGATCGCGTCGCGTTGACTGGAACCCCACCCTTCGTCCAAAGCGCCCCCCCCCCCCGGTTTTGCCGAAAGGGTACGTTGGTACTTGTCTTTTTCTCATGTAATATTAAAAGACGAGTTTTGAATTTATATTTAACCTTCAAACAACCATTTCAAAGAGGATGTCGTCCGGATCGGTTTACACTCTATTACCACTTGGTCTACAGCCAGTTGGTCTAATAACCAGTTGGTCTAGTCATCATTTCGTCCAATTACTGTTTGGTCTAATTATTATTTGTTGTTTAATATCAGTTAGTTAAATATAAATTTAAAACTCGTTTTTTAACCCTATAAAGCCCAAGGGGGGGGGGGGGGCACATTTTGCTCCCTACCAGATTTTCATCCGCCACTCCTTCGCCCCAGTTTTAACCAAATTTGATGACTTTTCCTAAAATCTTATTCCGAACATTTTGATATATAATTTAGCTATATTTGATATTGCTGGTTGCCATGGTAACAATAAACTGACCACCATGTAAGTCAGATTTTCATATTATTCTGTTCCAATTCCAATTAACCATATTATAATGTATGAGATGGGCGTTTCTTGGCTGAAATTTGCTGAAGGAGCAAAATGTGAAGTAATTATGACCCTGAAATGATTTTCCTATTATTGCCTTCGTTTTTCTGTGACAATGCCATAAAACAATAGATGTGATAGAGATACTTGGAAATAACAGTATTTTCCAAAGATTGCCATTCTATTTTGTGTCATTTTGATTCCTTCACCCAAGTTATACCTCTAATACAATTTGTTTATCACATTATCAACTTAAAATTCCGATGTTATGGGAAATATGATAACTATGCATGTACCTATCCCAAACAATACATCACAGGTCTCATAATGTATTTCTTTATTTTGTTATGAATAGCGCCCCCATGTGGCGACCTTGAGAAATTTCAACCATAAAAAAGTAATGAGCTTTGACTTGCAGATCATTTGTGGCAAATATGAAAAATATTGGTCTATGATAAGACATATATACTGGGGATAAAGAAATTATACAGAACAATCATGTTTTTAGCATATTTCCTATGTATTTCTTTATATGTTGGTAAATAGCGCCCTCTATGTGTGACCTTGAAAAAAAATCAAGTATGCGGTCATGTAGACTATGAGTTGCTCTACCCATGTGCCAAATATGACGATGAAACATCAAACAATAACAAAGTTATATAGGGGGGCACAATGTGCCCCCCCCCCCCCCCCTTGGGCCTGGGAAGGGTCAAAATAGCTTGGGCTTTATAGGGTTAATATTACATGAGAAAAAGTACCAACGCACCCTTTCGGCAAAACCGGGGGGGGGGGGGGGCTTTGGACGAAGGGTGGGGTTCCAGTCAACGCGACGCGACCCAACGCTCCCAACGCACCCTTTCGGCAAAACGGGGGGGGGGGGCTTTGGACGAAGGGTGGTGTTCCCATTAACGCGACGCGCCACCACCCAACCCACCCTTTCGGCACAAGCCAAGGTACACAGTAGGATACAAGTTCAAATTCAGGCAATCCATAGACCAGGTCCATGTTTTCAAAGTTTTGATGTATTTTCATTTGTTCCTATGTTCATGCATTATATACGCTCAGCCATTGCAGACATATTGTTAAAAACGAGCAATATTGCAACTCTTGTAACAAAGGGCCCTGATGTACGAATGTAACGAACTATGGAATAGAGTTAGTAGCTACAATAAACTCTTCATTTTTATTCTACTTTTTCTCTCTCTCTGTTTGAATGGGTGCACGTCACGAGACCGTTACCCACGAGTCATACAGCCCACGAGTCACACAGCTCATGGGTCATACAGCCCACGAGTCACACAGCTCATAGGTCATACAGCCCACTAGTTGTACAGCCCGCGAGTTCGACTCTGAGTAAATAAAGCCCACGAGTTCGACACCAAGTAAAAATGCCCGCGAGTTATAAAGCCCAATCGGCTCACGAGACCGACAGGATGAACAGAGATACCTACAGATTAATGAATTGTATAGGTTGTCCAGACAATGGCATATGGAAGATATGAAAGATGGAAAAGTGAGTTGCTAGGTCATTGCCCGTCAAATGTCCTCCCAACTGTTCAAGATCTTGAATAGTGTTAGTGTGTGTGTTTTTTTTTTTTTTGGGGGGGGGGGAATAAAATAGACACAATTCAGTGAAAGTGCATGAAATGTTTCAACATTAATTTCGAAAATGTCAAAACACTTTCGTTTCCCTTTCCGAAAAAAAAACACAAAAAACATACCGGTATACACCTACTTAGAAAAATAAAATAACATAAAATGATGTCGACATTCAGATCAACCAATAAGAAAGAAAAAAAAAAACGCAGCTGTGAAATGAAGTTTACAAAAATATTTTACAAAATGTTCAATGTTCCAGTGCACATGTACTCTACATAATACAGAGGGGGTGTAAATATGTGCAAATGTGTTCACTTAGTATAAATTCACAGGAATAATGTACTCGTCTATCAAGATAGCGTAAAGGATTCGGAAAAAGAAGATGCATCCATGGAAACAACTATTCTTTTTGATGAAAAATGTACCGGTTTGAGGAGAATAATTGTATAAACACAAGCTACAAATCAACGTGAATCATTGCGATATAGATCATTTTCATCCGTGAATGTCATTCATTAGGGCTTAGAAAGTGCGAAAGTCTAATAAAAATAGCACGATGGCACGTTTCCACTCATCGTTTTTGTCCTCTGTTATATTTTCATACTTTGTTGCACTTTCTTGATGGTCCCATGAAGAGGACAATTTTATTTTAAAAGAAGGAAAAATTAGTAACAATGTGCTCCCAGTAGCGTGACAGAACTACCCCCTAAAAGCCCAACGTGCTGTAGAAAGACATACGTTGATATGTAGCTGATGCTATTTAATTAGTTACTATCTCTCGCTCGATAGCGTCACGAAATTGCACCCGTCAATTAGTAATTTCCCCCTTCATGGAACACCCTGTATAGGTACATATCTGTAATTGGCAAGTAGATGGCCGTGTTCATCTTGTCAGTCTTATGAACCTTCTTTGCATAGTGTCGGTCTCTTCGGCTCTCTTTGCCTAGTGTCTGTCTCGTGACCCTCTTTTGCTTACTCTCGGTCTCGTGAGCCTTTTTTTTTTGTGCAGTGTCGGTCTCGTGGGCTTTCTCATGGCCGTATAACTCATATGTATGACTCATGGGCCTACTTTTGATGTCGGTCTCGTGGACCGTATGACTCGAGGTTGTCGGTCTCGTGGGATGACCCCGTTTGGATAGATCCCCGTTTGCTCTCCGCCCCATGTTTAACATCTTGACCAATCTAACACATCTAAAAGAATAATTCTGAGACTACTAGGTACCTCCTCTCAATTGTAGCATGCTATTACACTCGTCATAAGCACTATCAGCATTATTTTCAACATTATTTCATTTTCGAGTACATCTCCCTATTCTCCCTGCGCTAAATCAAACATCAAAGAAGGTATAGTATTTCTGCTTTCTTTTGAGGTTATTAAAATATTGCTCTATTTCAAAGAACTATTATCACTAAAAAACGCTGGTTCATGACCAATTAATGTACTATGATAAAATATGTCATTTGTAAATTCTAAACTTATTAGAAAACATATTATCAATAAGAGTTTGTGATGTATATGTGACCGAGCATCAAAAAACGAACAAAAAGTCGCACACATTGACTTTGTGTAAGGACTTAAAAAGTAGGTAAAATGGGTCAACCTAACCAACCTTGAGTTGTTCATTTTTTTTTCTGAAAGAGCAAGTCTTTTTCTATATTATATTAAAGTTTGGGATCATAAAACAATCAGGAATCAGTTTTGAGCATTTTTTCTCGAACACTTTTTCGTGGAATAGTGTGATAAGTTGTTTCACATAGAACCCTCTTCTCATTTCACAAAAACCCTGTCCATACACTTTACTTTCAACTCAGATAACTTTGGAAAGAATGATGCTACTGAATTGAAAGTTGGCATTAAACATGTACAGATACGCTATTGAAGCATGCTCAATTTCAGCTTAATTTAATAATCCCACCATTGTTGTTGCTCCAGTGGTCAACATCCTGTTTTTGCTTTGTTCCATTAATCCCACAGCTAGTGGCTAGCATAGCTTGGTAAAGATTAAGCGCTTGAATACATCGTGTACTTCAGAGCCTGTTTTCTCAGTTCCCACTTTCCAGAGTGTGTCCTTTCTTTCCAATATTTAGATCCATTTGAATTGAGTTATACATCATGTTAAAGCTTAGAGTCTGCTCTTTCAGAATCTTCTCTTAACTAAAATTACATGATTGGCGACTTTTTGTTTGTTTGTTTGTTTGTTTTTTGTTTTTATTTTTTATGCAGGATCACATATTTGTGCTGGGTTGCTGATATGTGATTGAAATGAATAAGGCGCCAATAAACTTATGTTTTTCTTGCAGTTGCCAACGTTCTCGTGGACAAAGGAGCAAATTGAAATACTGCATGAAGAGATGGAAGACGTTCAAAAAAAGGATCATGAATAAATCAAAAGGAGAAACCTGAATGCTAATGATACACCAAATCGTAGTACGTGCATTGGTGCATCATTAAATGGAAACTTTGATATTATTTCTTTTCTTGTCAGCCCGCAAGCTGATCTGGATGATGTAACCATGGACAATTTAGGACTCTTCCACTTTGAGTGTAAAAAAGGACGTCTTGAAATTGCACAATATCTGATTGAAAAAGGAGCTGATGTTAATGCCGTTAATAAAGATGGTAACAGTGCCCTTTTCTTTGCATCTTGGAATAGACATTGTGATATTGTGTCTTATCTTGAAAGCAATGGAGCTGAAGTGAATTGTGTCAGCAAAGATGATTACACAGCGTTGCAAGCGGCGTGTTACAGAGGACAATTAGACATTGTGCAATATCTGATTGAAAAAGGAGCTGATGTTAATGCCGTTAATAAAGGTGGTTGCAGTGCCCTTTTCTTTGCATCTTTGAACGGACATTCCGATATTGTTTCTTATCTTGTAAGCAATGGCGCTGATGTAAATTGTGCCACCAAAGATGGTATCACAGCGTTACATAGGTCGTCTCAAAATGGACATCTTGAAGTTGCGCAATATCTGATTGAAAAAGGAGCTGATGTTAATGCCTTTGATAAAGATGGTCGCAGTGCCCTTTTCCTTGCATCTTTGAATGGACATTGCGATATTGTTTCTTATATTGTAAGCAATGGCGCTGATGTAAATTGTGTTAGCAAAGATGATTACACGGTGTTACATGAGGCGTCTCAAAATGGACATCTTGAAATTGCACAATATCTGATTGAAAAAGGAGCTGATATTAATGCCGTTGATAAAGATGGTCTTAGTGCCCTTTTCCTTGCATCTTTGAATGGACATTGTGATGTTGTTTCTTATCTTGTAAGCAAAGAAGCTGATGTGAATTGTGCAGGCAAAGATGGTATCACAGCGTTACATGGGGCGTGTCAAAATGGACATAGTGAAATTGCACAATATCTGATTGAAAAAGGAGCTGATGTTAATGCCGTTCATAAAGATGGTCACAGTGCCCTTTTCCTTGCATCTTCGGACGGACATTCCGATATCGTTTCATATCTTGTAAGCAATGGCGCTGATGTAAATTGTGCCAACAAAGATGGTATCACAGCGTTACATATGGCGTCTCAAAATGGACATTTTGAAGTTGCACAATATCTGATTGAAAAAGGAGCTGATGTTAATGCCGTTGATAAAGATGGTCGCAGTGCCCTTTTCTTTGCATCTTTGAATGGACAGTACGATATTGTTTCTCATCTTGTCAGGAATGGAACTGAAGTAAATTGTGTTAGCAAAAACTATTACACTTTGTTACATGGGGCGTCTCAAAATGGACATCTTGAAGTTGCACAATATCTGATTGAAAAAGGAGCTGATGTTAATGCCGTTAATAAAGATAGTCGCAGTGCCCTTTTCTTTGCATCTTTGAATGGACATTGTGATATTGTTTCTTATCTTGTAAGCAATGGCGCTGATGTAAATTGTGCCAACAAAGATGGTATAACAGCGTTACATATGGCGTCTCAAAATGGACATTTTGAAGTTGCACAATATCTGATTGAAAAAGGAGCTGATGTTAATGCCGTTGATAAAGATGGTCGCAGTGCCCTTTTCCTTGCATCTTTGAATGGACATTGTGATGTTGTTTCTTATCTTGTTAGGAATGAAGCTGATGTGAATTGTGTCAGCAAAGATTGTTTAACAGCATTACAAGCGGCGTGCCAAAAAGGACATCTTGAAATTGCGCAATATCTGATTGAAGAAGGAGCTGATGTTAATGCTGTCGATAAAGATGGTTGCAGTGCCCTTTTCTTTGCATCTTTGCATGGACATTGCGATATTGTTTCTTATCTTGTAAGCAATGGCGCTGATGTGAATTGTGCCAACAAAGATGGTATAACAGCGTTACATAGGGCGTCTCAAAATGGACATCTTGAAGTTGCACAATATCTGATTGAAAAAGGTGCTGATGTTAATGCCATTGATAAAGATAGTCTTAGTGCCCTTTTCCTTGCATCTTTGAATGGACATTACGATATTTTTTCTTATCTTGAAAGAAATGGAGCTGAAGTAAATTGTGTCAGCAAAGATGATTACACAGCGTTACAAGCGGCGTGTTACAGTGGACAACTAGACATTGTGCAATATCTGATTGAAAACGGAGCTGATGTTAATGCCGTTAATACAGATGGTAAGAGTGCCCTTTTCTTTGCATCTTCGAGTGGACATTGTCATATTGTTTCTTATCTTGTAAGCAATGGAGCTGAAGTGAATTGTGTCAGCAAAGACGGTATCACAGCGTTACATGCGGCGTGTATAAGAGGGCAACTTGAAATTGCACAATATCTGATTGAAAAAGGAGCTGATGTTAATGCCGTTGATAAAGATGGTCGCACTGGCCTTTTCTTTGCATCTTTGAGAAGGCATTGTGATATTGTTTCATATCTTGTAAGCAATGGCGCTGATGTGAATTGTGCCAACAAAGATGGTATCACAGCGTTGCATACTGCGTCTCAATGTAGGCATCTTGAAATTGCACAATATCTGATTGAAAAAGGAGCTGATGTTAATGCCGTTGATAAAGATGGTCGAAGTGCCCTTTTCCTTGCATCTTTGAATGGACATTACTATATTGTTTCTTATCTTGAAAGAAATGGAGCTGAAGTGAATTGTGTCAGCAAAGATTGTTTAACAGCGTTACAAGCGGCGTGTCAAAAAGGACATCTTGAAATTGCGCAACATCTGATTGAAGAAGGAGCTGATGTTAATGCCGTTGATAAAGATGGTCGCACTGCCCTTTTCTTTGCATCTTTGAATGGACATTGTGATATTGTTTCTTATCTTGTAAGCAATGAAGCTGATGTGAATTGTGTCGGCAAAGATGGTTTCACAGCGTTACATGTGGCGTGTCACAATGGACATAATGAAATTGCAAAATATCTGATTGAAAAAGGAGCTGATGTTAATGCCGTTGATAAAAATGGTCGCAGTGCCCTTTTCTTTGCATCTTTGAATGGACATTGCGATGTTGTTTCTTATCTTGTAAGCAATGGAGCTGGAGTGAATTGCGTAAGCACAAATGGTAACACAGCGTCTTATCTTGAAAGGAATGGAGCTGAAGTGAATTGTGTCAGCAAAGATTGTTTCACAGCGTTACAAGCGGCATGTCAAAAAGGACATCTTGAAATTGCACAATATCTGATTGAAGAAGGAGCTGATGTTAATGCCGTTGATAAAGATGGTCGCAGTGCCCTTTTCCTTGCATCTTTGAATGGACATTACGATATTGTTTCTTATCTTGAAAGAAATGGAGCTGAAGTGAATTGTGCCAGCGAAGACGGTATCACAGCGTTACATGGGGCGTGTCAAAATGGACATAGTGAAATTGCACAATATCTGATTGAAAAAGGAGCTGATGTTAATGACGTTAATAAAGATGGTGACAGTGCCCTTGTCTTTGCATCTTTCAATGGACATTGTGATATTGTTTCTTATCTTGTAAGCAATGGCGCTGATGTAAATTGTGTCAGCAAAGATGATTACACGGTGTTACATGAGGCGTCTCAAAATGGACATCTTAAAGTTGCACAATATCTGATTGAAAAAGGAGCTGATATTAATGCCGTTGATAAAGATGGTCATAGTGCCCTTTTCCTTGCATCTTTGAATGGACATTGTGATGTTGTTTCTTATCTTGTTAGGAATGAAGCTGATGTGAATTGTGCCAACAAAGATGGTACCACAGCGTTACATGGGGCGTGTCAAAATGGACATAGTGAAATTGCACAATATCTGATTGAAAAAGGAGCTGATGTTAATGCCGTTGATAAAGATGGTCGCACTGCCCTTTTCTTTGCATCTTTGAATGGACATTGTGATATTGTTTCTTATCTTATAAGCAATGGCGTTGAAGTGAATTGTGCCAGCAAAGACGGTATCACAGCGTTACATGGGGCGTGTCAAAATGGACATAGGGAAATTGCACAATATCTGATTGAAAAAGGAGCTGATGTTAATGACGTTAATAAAGATGGTGACAGTGCCCTTGTCTTTGCATCTTTCAGTGGACATTGTGATATTGTTTCTTATCTTGTAAGCAATGGCGCTGATGTAAATTGTGTCAGCAAAGATGATTACACGGTGTTACATGGGGCGTCTCAAAATGGACATCTTGAAGTTGCACAATATCTGATTGAAAAAGGAGCTGATATTAATGCCGTTGATAAAGATGGTCATAGTCCCCTTTTCCTTGCATCTTTGAATGGACATTGTGATGTTGTTTCTTATCTTGTTAGGAATGAAGCTGATGTGAATTGTGCAGGCAAAGATGGTACCACATCGTTACAAGTAGCGTGTCAAAAAGGACATCTTGAAATTGCGCAATATCTGATTGAAAAAGGAGCTGATGTTAATGCCGTTGATAAAGATGGTCGCAGTGCCCTTTTCCTTGCATCTTTGAATGGACATTACGGTATTGTTTCTTATCTTGAAAGAAATGGAGCTGAAATGAATTGTGTCAGCAAAGATTGTTTAACAGCGTTACAAGCGGCGTGTCAAAAAGGACATCTTGAAATTGCGCAACATCTGACTGAAGAAGGAGCTGATGTTAATGCCGTTGATAAAGATGGTCGCACTGCCCTTTTCTTGGCATCTTTGAATGGACATTGTGATATTGTTTCTTATCTTGTAAGCAATGAAGCTGATGTGAATTGTGTCAGCAAAGATTGTTTAACAGCGTTACAAGTAGCGTGTCAAAAAGGACATCTTGAAATTGCGCAATATCTGATTGAAAAAGGAGCTGATGTTAATGCCGTTGATAAAGATGGTCGCAGTGCCCTTTTCCTTGCATCTTTGAATGGACATTACGATATTGTTTCTTATCTTGAAAGAAATGGAGCTGAAATGAATTGTGTCAGCAAAGATTGTTTAACAGCGTTACATGTGGCGTGTTACAATGGACATAATGAAATTGCAAAATATCTGATTGAAAAAGGAGCTGATGTTAATGCCGTTGATAAAGATGGTCGCAATGCCCTTTTCTTTGCATCTTCGAGTGGACATTGTCATATTGTTTCTTATCTTGTAAGCAATGGAGCTGGAGTGAATTGCGTAAGCAAAAATGGTAACACAGCGTTACACACGGCGTGTAACAACGGACATCTTGAAGTTGTGCACTACCTGATCGACAATTTAGCTGATGTAACTGCCGTTGATAAGGAAGGTTTCAATGCCCTGTCTGAAGCATCCTATAATGGACACAGCGACATTGTATCATATCTTGTAAGCAATGGAGCTCATGTTAATTCTACCTGCAAAGATGGTTGCATTCCATTGATTGTGGCATGTCAAAGAGGTCATTTTGAAGTTGTTACAAATCTATTTAATAGTGGAGCCGATGTGAATTGTGTTAGCGGAGATGGTTACACACCTTTGCTAGCGGCCTGTCGCACAGGACATCTTAAAATTGTGCAATATGTGATGGACAGAGGCGCAGATTTGAATGTTGCTAATAAAAAAAGCCGCACACCTCTTATTCTGGCATTAATTGGAGATCATTTTGAAGTAGCTACTATTCTTGTAGATGTCAAAGTAGATGTAAATGTCAGAGATGAAAATGGCTTGGCTCCTCTGCACATCGCATCATTCAAAGGCCGTACTGATATTGTGAAAAATCTTCTTCTGAATGGTGCAGATGTCAACACTAGTAACAATGATGGTTTTACCTGCCTACATTTTGCTTCCTACAATGGGCAACTTGGTGTTGTTAATTACCTTATCGAAAAGGGAGCTGATGTTAATGTTGTTAGTTCTACTGGTGTTACACCAGTACATCTAGCGTCTCAATGTGGTCATGCTGGGGTTATTTCCTGCCTTGCCAGTAACGGTGCTAACTGTAACACTGGCAATAGAAAGGGTGTATATCCCATTCACCTGGCATCACGTTATGGATATTTACATGTAGTAATGTGTCTTCTTGAGAATGGTGCAAGTGTCAATGTAAGAACTAACTATGGGTTCAGCTCCCTACAGACTGCCTTTCAAAACGAACACACGCAACTATCATGCTATCTGATACAACAGGGAGCTGATGTAAATGAAACAAATGAGGATGGTCTGACACTTCTACACATTGCAATCCACAAAAATGACTTGGAGTTATTCAAGTGTCTTGTTGAAAATGGTGCGGATGTTAATGCTTCAGCTATGGGGGGTGACACACCTCTTCACACTGCGGCAAGAGCAGGGAACCTTCAGGCAGTCGCCTCTCTTGTGGGTAAAGTTGCAGACGTGAATGCAACCAATGAGAAGGGTCAAAGCCCTTTAAGTGTCGCAATCCAAGAAGGGAACATTGCAGTCGTTTCGTTTTTCATTGAGGAATGTGCAAAAGTTGATAGTGCCCATGACACAGTCTTAGGCATTGCAGCTGCAGAAGGCCAACTTAGCATTGTAGAGTATCTCATAAATAAAGGTGCTGAAGTGAATAACTCAACAGAAGAAGGCACGACACCCCTTCATAGGGCAGCTAAACATGGACATATAGAGGTTGTCATCTGTTTGGTCTCTAATGGTGCCAGGATAGACACTACAGACAGAGAAGGCTTAACACCTCTTCACGTCGCAGCTAAAACTGGACATGTCAACATTGTGAATCACTTTACTGCTAACTCACTTCGTGACACAGGATCAGCAGCTTCCGCTAGTGTATTACAGGTAACTCGATTCCAGTCTTATTGCAAAATAGCATGACAATATCACACACACACACACACACACACACACAACACACACGTACACACACATATTGTCTGTTCTTCTTGTGTTATACGTTCACAACTAAGTTAAAACAAGATGTTAAACGCAATGTCCAACAGAACCTGCATCTGATTCTGTCTTTCCATCAATATTAAGCCATTCAGTAAAGTGTCAGTTATATGTACAAAATACATTACACCGCACATATGCTTTAACTCTGTCATCTTCCGTGCAATCCGGTTTTCATTCAAACTGTTCGTAGTATGACTATCTGTCAATAGGCCAGTTTGTAATTCCACTTTGCGCATGAACAGAAAAAAGGTTATTTGTACCGACAGGCATTTTGGTTTCTAAATTCATTGAGATTGGCTGTGATGCAATGATTATTCATGTGATCCTTATCTAAGTGGTGCTTGCCAGCACATCCACCTGACAGCAAGAATGGTATTTCGTGATATAAAGGGAAATAGGCTGTTATTGCATTTAATACAAAACATTAGACGTTTTCACATCAGCCCGATAAAAATTCAAGCTCGATATATTTTTCGCGATTGCAAATTAGCGCGCTATTTCATTTCTTATTCACATCAGTCCGAAGAGAATTAGCCCGAATTTTTGTCGAGCTAATTCGACAGCTGAGTATGTGCAAACGGCATCAGTAATGTGTGTGTCCTCTCAAAAATTTCTCATGATTTGTGTACAGTTTGCCTCGGTCGATCAGTCGTTTTCAGATTATCAAATAGCGCGCTACTATCCCGCTATTTCAGAAATTTTCCGAGTTAGACTTGAGAAATTTGAAATTTGAGAAATGTGTTCCCCAATAGCGCGCTATTTCGAAACATCGGGCTGATGTGAAAACGCCTATTGAAAAGGATGCCTGCTAAATTGACAACTGATGGAGTATTGGAGGCGTTTTCACATCAGCCTGATAAAAATACAAGCTCGAGATATTTCTTAATGTCCCAAGTCAGAAAAATAGCGCGCTATTTCGAAACATCGGGCTGATGTGAAAACGCCTTCTGATCACCTGACCTCAACGCAAGTTCATCCTTTGTCTGAACATGAATCCATGAATTGTTACGTCGGGCAATCTTATGCATTATGCCGCTTTGAAAACAAGTGAAGTGCCTAACCAACTTCGAAAAAAGTTTGGTCATTTGTACCGATAGGCGTTTTCACATCAGCCCGATTAAAATCCAAACTCGAGATATTTCTTTAATTTCCCAAGTCAGAAAATAGCGCGCTATTTCGAGACATCGGGCTGGTGTGAAAACGCCTAATGTTTACATAAGCTAATTACGAACTGGTCTATTGTACTCGAAAGAAAATGAAAGAAAGAATGCCATACAATAAAACAGTTTGTAAAGAGTTTATCCACTAACCCTTTAAAGCCAAAAGAGGGACGAGGCACACCTTTGCCAATCCTGTGCTCTTAACCCTACTCTCTAAAAAATAAAAATCGAGTAAAAATAATCACTCTTAAAGAAGTGAATACAAAAAAGAGTGAATTTCGAGTGAAAATAATCACTCTTAAAGGAGTGAATACAAAAAAGAGTGAATTTAGAGTGAAATTGGAGTGAATTTTGAGTGAAAATGTTCATTTTCACTCATTTTGGAGTGACCTCAAGGATCATTCGAAGAATTTGGAGTGATCCCCGAGGTCACTCTAAAACGAGTGAAAATGAACATTTTCAATCGAAATTCACTCTAAATTCACTCTAAATTCACTATTTTTTTTTCATTCACTCCTTTAAGAGTGAATATTTTCACTCGACTTGTTTTAGAGAGTAGTTCAATATATTCGTTATACTTTCAGAAATATTTGTTGGAAATATTTGTTATATATATTGAGGTAATGGTGTGAGTTTCTTCACATTGTCTCCCTCTACAAATTAAATTTGTTAAGATCGCAACTGCTGATCTGCCGATCTTAGCAAATTTAATTTGTAGAGGGAGACAAAGTGTAGAAACTCGCACCTGAACCTTCACCTCTCTGAATAATATCTTTCTTTCATTTAATGAGGTTATGTCCGCTATTGCTGGTTGTCCTGGCAACAGTAAACTCAATACCGTGTCAGACACAATCTGCATTTTTTTTTTTCTGTTCCAATTTTAGTTAGGAATCCCAAAGTGGCTGAAATGAGTGGTTTTTTTTTTTTTTTTACTTAAAATTGTTGAAGGCCGTATTATTAAGTAATTATGGTTGCGAATTGCTCTAATATTGTTTTCTTTCTATGTCCTTAATTTTTCACTTGGCATAAGTATCAAACAATTGATATATTACAGACAAATTACAAATAATTAAAAAACAAGTGTTTTACAAAGACATTCATAAAGAGTTCGAGTTCTATATTTGTGTCAAATGTGGCAGTGAAACATCATATAGTAGAAATCACAAAGAAAAGAATGGATATCGCATATTACCTTTGTATTTGTAAATATTGCGAGAAAGGTCAAATGAAAAGTCACAAAGATTTTGAGTTGCGTTACTCGTGAGCCAAAAATAACGGTGGTACATCATGTAATTACACATGCATATGATATCATGACTAATCTACCCCCCCCCCCCCACCCCCCTCCGCTTGGCGCTTTATCGGTCAAGAATAGGTTGGGCGTCAGGGTTAGACACGCTATTACCAAGCGTTGTTCGTGTTTTTTGCTATATTCTATTTTTCCTTTAACAAGGATGCGAACTTGATAAACATCACCGATCGGACAGGCTTTACACCATTGCACCATGCCACATGGCATGGCCACTCATCTGTGATAGAGGCTCTTGTGGATCATGGTGCTGACCTCAACATTCCCTCTGGCAATGGTCGAACGTGTCTTCATACAGCTGTCAGACTCTGCAACGATGCCATGCGAAACGTTGAATGCTCAACCGCCTTCACTAAGGTATTGCTTAAGAATTCAGCTTAAAGAAATTTGATTCGAGCAATAATATTACTCATTTAAAGAATCAAACACCCCTTGCTCTGATACAAGCACACGCCTTAATGTTTTCTGTGATATTAATGAAACGAATTTTGATTTTTGTGTATCAATCATGTAGGTGGAAAATGAATCAAACAGGCAAACCAGGAACACTCTAAACAAAAGTGAAACTTTACGTAGAATGGCATCATCCTCGACTCACTTTTATACCTCAGTCTCTGCTAATTTTCAATACGTTATTATATGCAATATTGATTTTAAGATGCACTCCATTCAACGTGGATCCCTTATTTATGTGTTTTGAAATCAAGAACTTCCTCCGCCATATCATTATGTTTCACTAGGCCTGCCTGTTCAGTCACAAAATGCATAAAGCAAACGTCGTGTGAGTCGTACTCTACACATTGCTGTCACACTTTGCCGGATAGCCCCATCGTACAAGAAACTGATGATATTTTGCTTATTCGTTGTTCCAATCGTCAATCCAGTGCACAAAGTGTAAAGTTTCCGTTTTAAACGAGCGTACTTGCACGGTCTAGGGCCCGAACATAAAGCAAAGAAACAACGCACCTCGGCGATTGTGCACAGGACAGCGGAACGTGCGCAAACGCATGAATAACGCATATGAACTGCATGCTCGCGGGACAAAATGGACGAGGAACAAATGGATTACACATGAGACGTACATCGAACGCTAGAGATCCGTTCACGTGAAGCCTATATCGGGCTATAGATAGGCGCATCGTATTTTGGAGGTTCCACCACTCGGCAAGGGGTCCTTCCACGAGACCGACACCCGACAAATTAAGTTCGACATAAAAAAAGAGGTCCATGTGTCATACAGCCAAAGCTCATGAGTCGAAAAGCCCATGAATTCAACAGATACAGATCGTTAACGTGTCGAAACCAATGAACTGTGTATGACTCGTTGGGTGTATGACTCATTGGCGTTGGTCTCGTAGACTTTTCTTTTTATTCTTTATGGTAATCGTTTTCCATTCACAATCTGTTGTAGACTCCTGGTCTTCAAAAATGAATACCTCTTGAATGGGACGTCTGAATTTCCTCAAATTTTGATTGAAAGGTCTATTGTCTGCAATCATTGCTACATTCACTGTATACAAAGATTTGTTAGTGGATTTAAGAAAATACTCTTTGAATTTTTATTAAAATACATTTGTATTATACATTGACTGGTACGGGATGGAATGTCGGGTCTAACATTCTTTTTACCGCCAGTGAGTTATATATTCCCCGTGGGAAAATCTGTTCACGAGGAAAAATAAATCCCCCTGGCGTTCCATAGATTGTTACATTCTAAAACCTACCAGTAGATATCTGTTATATAACATGGTCTTGATTACCCTTTATAGAACAGTACATTAC
Organism: Diadema setosum; assembly: GCF_964275005.1. Taxonomy (NCBI): domain Eukaryota; kingdom Metazoa; phylum Echinodermata; class Echinoidea; order Diadematoida; family Diadematidae; genus Diadema; species Diadema setosum. The sequence continues at coordinate 17,464,261 of NC_092687.1, read as the reverse complement.
TGTTAGGCATACTTACTAACAACTCATTAACGACGTTAGTACTAACGTTAGGCTCAAGGTCAGTAATGACGCTAGTTAAGCTAGGCTCATGTCCAAAATATCATCAGAGGAGAGCTACCATTAGGCCTAACACTAGCTAGGTCCTACGTCTACGACTCTACGAGAAGTGCTTCGGCGGACTTAGGCCATCAGGGGTCTGCTTTTAAAGTGCGCGTGTTGGACCACACCTTGGAATTGGACTAGGGTCTAATTGTGACCCTGCACCACAAAACCAACAAAAAGTCGCCAGACATGGATTTTTAGTTAAGGGCAGGTTCTGAAAGATCAGACTCTAAGCTTTAGAATGATACATAACTCAACTCAAATGGACTCCCCTAACCTATTTAAATACTGGAAAGAAAACACGCACTCTGGAATACTGTGAACTGAGAAACGAGGCTTTGAAGTACGGGGGCTATTCAAGTGCGTAATCTTTACCTAGCATGCTAGCTATGTGCTGAAAAGGACAAAACACTGGATATAAACCACCGGAACAACAGCAATGACGCGATTATCAGAATAAGCTGAAAGTGGGCATGTTCTATTTACACATTCTGTCCATGACTAATGCCAACTTTCAAAGCGGTAGCATTATCTATTCAAAGGTTATTAGACTCGAAAGTGAAGAGTGTGCAAGCGATTTCAAGAAATGAAAAGGGACCTCTTAAAGACATACCTGATCACTTTACTCTCCCCCGAAAAGGGTTTTAGAAAAAACTGCTGAAACACCCTTTCTCATTCATGTTATGATCCCAAACTAAAGAATAATGTAGAAGAAGGGTAGCTTTTTTAGAAAATGTGAAAAACTCGTTGACTCAGTTTACCTTTTTTTTGAGTCCTCACGTAAAATCAAGGGCCACGACTTTTTGTCTGTTTTGTAATGCACGGTCATAATTGTTGGCTTATGCCTGTTTGTCTTATTGCCTCTGTCTCTGAACTCAGTAAACCTCAATATGTGGGGCAAAGGCCCTAAATCTATTAGGGGTCAAATGTTCATGTCCTGAACAATTTTCATCATTTGTTTCGTACACCTGAAAGTCTCTTTTTTTCCACAAAGAGAGACTATTGCATTTACCTAGTATCTTGACAGCCAGTAGACCAAGTGCACGATATATATTCAATTCAGCTTGTGCTTACCATTTGAAAAAAAAAAAGCCAAATTTGCCAATACAATTATGTTTCAGTTGTCTTCAAAACCAAAGAATAAAGACAGTAGTTTTGTAAACGTAAAGTAGATGTGAATGTGTGTTCACATAGTGTTATAGTAGTTAAACGTGTTTTTGTTTTGTTAACATATCCATTTATACATGTATCGGGGGGGGGGGGTTCACATGCACGTGTACTAGTACATTATCACTTACATTTTTTTTTTTCTACTCATGGTAAATATGTTTGTACTCTCATACCCCGAGAGGGGATCGATAGAGTCAATAAAATCTTACAAATCTTACAACAACTTGTTAGGAATTCTAGCGCTTCCAGGCAGACCTAGTGCATAGGCTTCGCCGTGCCGTATCTCCCGGACTAGTATCGCGGGAGGAGGAGGGGGGGGGGGGGACCATATTATTGATCAAGACTGCCGTTATCGAAAAGGAATCGTTTGCTCGACACAATCACTGGTATAATTAATGAAATTAAGGATTTTTATAGTAGATTGTATGCTAAATCAGATGTAGTTTTGAATTTAGATAATGTGTTTTTTTCTGAGGACTTGCCCAAGTTATCTGAGGAGTCCAGAGATTATTGTGAAGGGTTAATAGTAGAAAGGGAGTGTATACAGGTGTTGGACAAAATGAAACTGAATAAATCACCAGGGAATGATGGGTTAACGGTTGAATTTTATAGAATATTTTGGCCGGTTATCGGACAATTAGTAGTAGAAGCGTTAAATGAAGCGTATTTTAATGGGGAACTATCGGCTTCCCAAAGACAAGCAATGATTATTTTAATTGTAAAAGAAGGTAAAGATGTTTTGCAGATTAAGAATTATAGACCTATTTCTTTATTAAATGTAGATTATAAAGTCCTTTCTAAAGTTTTAACAATGAGAATTACAGAGGTTTTAGAGGAAATTATAATGGAAGATCAATTGGGGTTTTTGAAAGGTAGATATATAGGTGAAGCAATACGTATTATTGATGACATGATTTTCCATACTTCCCACTTTAAGTTACCAGGTTATTTGGTTGCAATTGATTTTGAAAAAGCTTTTGATTCCGTTGCTCACAGTTTTTTACAACAGGCAATGTTACATTTTGGTTTTGGACCTGTATTCCGAAAATGGATTTCTACTCTTTATAATAATGCTCTTAGTTGCGTTTTTAACGGGGGTAAATCGACAGGGTATTTTAAGATAGAAAAGGGGGTTCGACAAGGGGATCCACTGTCACCCTATCTGTTTATTTTATGTATAGAAGTGTTAGCGCATTCGATAAGAACAGACAAGGAGATTTCAGGGTTATGTTTTGGAGGGAACGAAGTTAGACAAGTGCTTTATGCGGATGATATTACATTTTTGGTACAAGATTTTGAGTCAATTAAGAGGATTGAATTTATTTTTAATTGTTTTCAACAGGTCTCTGGACTTAAACTTAATAAAGACAAGATAAAAGTGTTAGAATTGGGAAGTAGTAAAGATAGTGCTTATGATTTTTCTTTTGGACAAAAAGTGACGGAGTTAAAGATTTAGGAGTATATTTTACTTTGGATCCAGAGGTGAAAGAAAAATTGAATTATAAAGAAATACTTAGTAAAATAAAGAAATTATTGATATGGTGGAAGCAACGAGATTTGACATTAGTTGGTAAAATTCAGTTATTGAAGACTTTTATTTATTCTAAGTTGATATATGTGGGGTCTCTTACCCCTTTGCCAGAATGGGTATATAATGAATCGGAATTGGTTCTTTGGGATTTTATTTGGCAAGGGAAACCAACAATTTAAAAAACTGTTTTGGTATTAGATTATGAATATGGGGGAGTAAAATTTACGCATTTTCCATCGTTGATAGATGCTCAAAGAATAATGTGGGTTAAAAGGTTATTTTATGGTAAACAAGAAATGAAATGGAAACAATATTTTCAGTTTGTTACTAAACATATTGGAGGTAAATTTATATTTTGTTGTAACTATTTTATTTATGTTTTGAATTTGTCTATACCGGAATTTTACAGGGATATGTTGAAAACATGGGTGAAAACAAGGGATTTCAGAGGTAATTATAATCAAATAAGGAAGGAAGTTTTGTTTAATAATAAAATGATTCGTATTGAGGGAAAATGCAGTTTTGATGAAAATTTGTTTTTGAAAAAATGTTTTAGATTGGAACATATAATGGATAGGAATGGTAAATTATTTTCTGTTGAATATTTTTATAATAAAGGATTTAATTATTTGAATATTTTGAGTAGTCAAAAGATATATGAAGCGCTTCCACTTGGTTGGAAAAGGAATACAGAGAACACAGAGGTAGAGAAGGATACAGGTGTAGATGAAATGATTTTTATAAGAAATGGGAAGGAAATTCCTCTGGAAAACATTACCTCTAAAGACATTTATGTTGAATTAGTGAAGAAAGTAAGTGATGATTCTTTGGTGACTGAAAAAAGTGAGAAATTTATATTTTTGTGATTTTTCTAATAGAGATATAAAATGTATTTTTAGTAGGATAAGCAGTAGCACTTTGAGTTCTGCTTTGAGGGATTTTCAATATAGATTATTGCATGGAATAGTGTACACAAATCATCAATTATTTCAGTTTAAGTTCGTAAATGATAATTTATGTTCTTTTTGTCATAAAGAGGAAGAGACGTATAAACATATATTTTATACATGTGATTTTGTTAGGAAAGTTTGGGGAAAATGTAGTACTTTTTTTGAATATGTTGATTTGCAACAGTTGAGTTGGGAAGAGATCTTGTTTGGTATAGAGCTACCAGATAAAGGAAAAGCTCAGTTAGTTAACCATGTTATAATTTTGGTGAAGAAATTGCTTTATTTAGGAAGGAAAAATAAGACACCCCCAACGGAATATTTCATTGAAAGGTCTATAGAGCAGGATATGTTAGAAGAAGAAAAATTAGCAGTTATACGTAATACGTTGTCAATACATTTACAAAAGTGGGAGAACTGGAAAAAGAATTGAGAATTTGTTTTGCGTTTATTTAATAGAGTAGGGTCTGCTGCACATCCACCAGGAAATGCCTTTTCCACGCACTCGTATTATGTGTTATAATGTAAGTTACGACACGCAGGTTTCAGTTGCCTTTGAGCTTTTGTTGTGAGGGGGGTTTTGGAAGGGGGAGGGGTGGGGTGGGGTAGTAAGAGAGAGAATGGACGGGGGTTTAGAGTGGTCGGGGGGGGGGGGGGTTGCGAGGGGGGTTGTTGCGTTTGTTTTTTTTTTTAACAATAAACTTCAATCAATGGATACTGATATTTTAGGTTGGATTGAATGAAAGCTGAAAAGAAATTATTTTTGGGGGGGTAAGTGATTCAGTTAATAGAATTTATTATGTCATGAAAGAATAAAATTGTTAAGAGATTTAGGAATTAGTAATGTAAAACTAGAAAAGAAGAGATGTTTATATATGGATTGTGTATATGGATTGGAAAAAATGTACCAGAGTGTATCAAAACATGGTAAGCTGATGTAAAGTTTGGTATCAGTTTTGTATTCATTGATGTAAAGGATTATAAAATTGGTCCGGAGAATTTTGTATAAATTTATTTGTATGTTATGTTTCCATTGATGAAGAATAAAATATTCTTTAAAACAAAACAAAAAAAATCACCATAGTCCCACACCCTTTTGATTGTGTCATCGTTGGTATTGCAACCACAAGAGGGCGACAGACATGAAAAATAAATTAATTTGACCTGTTTGTGAAATATATCGAGCTGGGAAAATACAACATTTACGATATTCGCTAAGAGTATCGTGTGACTAGCTGTCGACCAATCACATCCTAATAACTGTATTGAACATCTAATATATTCATATAATGATGCTGACGTAAAATTCTCATGAAACTATAAAATAGTATAATTCATAGATGCATTATAGGCCTAGATATTTATGAAGGCAGAACAACCGAGGATAAATTATATAGCCATTAAAAAATGTATTTTAATTCATGTATTATAATTACTATATATAATAAAGTTCAAGTTGTTCAAGTTCAAGTTCAAGTTGATTTTATTTCATTTCAAACAAATATATACAATGAAACACTCGTATACACATATGTCAGGAAATCAGTACCACAATGCGATGAACAGGAAAACATTGTAAAAGAGATACAGGTAAATTATCAACAGAGATACAAATAACTGTTACGTCACTGTGGTAAACGCATAAACAATATTGCTGGAAATGGAAGGGACTGCTGAAAAACACGGCTTGTAGAATGCAGTCCCCTCACGCAGAAAAAAAAATATAATTGCAAAAACAACAACAACAACAACAATTTTCCTTAGCGGTGGTAGAAAAAAAATACAGAGTAATACACACACATGCACACATACCAGCGCACATTAACAAACACAAGGCGGCTCTCTTGTAAGGAAAGATTGATGAGAGGACAGAAAGATAGTAAGGAAGGTAGGAAGTCCGAGGTGGACAGGGGGGGGGGGGGGGAGGGAAAAGGTGGGTCATAACCACGGCACCAGAGGCACAGAAGCACGGGCTCGCTGATAAACAAAGAGTAGTAAAGTTATCGAAGCTAAGATGATTAAAATAAAATCTTATCGAGCTCGTCGTCGTTCATTATAGACAAAACGGGGTTTCATTTTGAAGTGTGAATCCTAACTTCGCGAGCCGAATGTTGACCCAACATATAGGCCTAAAGAAGAAATAACAAAGATTGTTGCTAATTTGAAAGAATGAAAAGTCCTGGCCACGACGGAATTGACAACCATCTGATAAAAAACATACATAATTTACCAAATAGTGGATCCCTTAGTACATATCATCAACTCATCGCTTACAACTGGCCATGTGCCAAATACCATGAAAATTGCGAAAGTAATTCCTAGCTATAAGAATGGGGAGAAGGATGATGTTAATAACTATAGACCCATAATAATTATCTTTATTATCTTCTATTTCTAAGATTCTCAAAAGAATAGTTTACATCAGGACAGTACGTTTTCTTAAAACCTGCGACATATTTTCAAAATTTCAATTTGGATTCAGGGAAAATCACAGCACAACACACGCACTACTTGCCCTCATCGACAAAGTCACACACGCACTCGACACACTTTCACACACAATAGGTATCTTCTTGGACTTCTCCATGGCCTTTGACACGTTTAACCACGGAATACTTCTCGCCAAACTATCCTATTATGGAATACGTGGAAAGGCCTTGGAGTGGTTCACGAGTTACCTATCAAAAAGATCCCAATTTGTGCATGTCAACGGCTTTGACTCTCAAAGTAAAACAATTGCATGTGGTGTTCCACAAGGGAGTTTATTAAGCCCATTGCTATTCATTATCTATATCAACAATTTTCATACATCCTCGGAGAAACTATCATTCATATTATTCGCGGATGACTCTAACCTTTTCTTTTCCCACCCTGCAAATGTCTGAACAAGAACAGTCAGTGAAGACTTGAAAAAGGTCATACAATGGATATACGCAAATAAATTGTCATTAAATATTCAAAAAACAAAAGTTATGCTTTTTAGTAACTCTTTAGATATATAACATTAATTTTGATACTACTCCTCTAGAAGAACTGTCTTCCTTTAAATTTCTTGGTGTTTGCGTTGATAACAAGCTTTCATGGGTGAGTCATATTGATGACATATGTAATATTATTTCACGTAACATTGGCGTAATGAACAGATTCAAATATTTTCTTCCTTCATCTGCATTATCAACTCTTTATTCTAGCTTGATACTACCTTATTTAAACTGCGGGATCCTTGCTTGGGGTAATACATATCAGATATTACTTGATAAACTTTTTTTATTGCAATAGAAAGCCATTAGAATTGTTTTTAATTTACATACCCGAGAACATACAGATGCTTTTTTTAACCATAAAATACTAAAAATATAAGATTTGTGTTTCAACTTGGCCAGTTCATGTTTAATTAAAACAGTAACTTTTTACCTAAAATATTCTACCATTCATATCATCGAAACAGTCATGTACATAACTATCCCACGCGACGATCGAGAACCGCACATGCCCAAAATACATTTCTTTATACCGGACCCAGACTTTGGAATAATCTAGATAATAATTTAAAGGATTCCCCCAAATTTATCACATTTAAATACTTTCTACTTATGATTCTAGATAATTCAAATTGCTTGAATTCATGCTTGAGCTTTCACCTGTCCTGATGTCGCAACACTTGGCGTGTTCTGTATGCAGACCTCTCTTCTTTCTTCTCTCCTATTCCTTTCCTGTCTTTTGTTCTTCGTAGACTTGTATTGTTACCGTCTTCTCTCCTCTAGGTACTGTCTCGCGTCTTACAGTCAAGTGTATAGCGATGCGTGTGGGTAATTGAATGTGTGTACGAATGTGTTATCCTATTTTCCCGGTACACGTGGTTCAGTGAACAGCGTCCGGGCATTAGCATAGGTATTCTATTTTTTTTTCTCCCGACCTATGTATCTCAAAATAACTACATGTCATGTATATTATTATAAATGACTTAAATAACTTATATTAAATATTTGAATAGTATATCAATTACTCATTATTTATCTAGCAATCTACGTCCGACAAGATTTGCTTTTTAGTGGATCACTATTTTCCATAATTGAATTTATTTTCCGCTCGCCCACGAAGTATCTATACGTTGTTCTTCCTAATAATTGTATGTTGTTCTATAGTTTATCTCGTATACTACATGAATCTTTTGCAAACGTTTGAACAATAATATTTCATGACATGTATACTTTGGACTATGTTTTTGATTTTCGTTGACTGGAAATAAACTATGATTGAATTGAACTGAATTGAAAAAAAGTGCATACGTAAGTACAGCTATCTACGTTATTTATGTAGGTTCCAGGCAGACCTATAGCGCATAGGCTTCCCCGCGCCGCGCCGTATCTCCTGAAATCTTGCATTCCCAGATGTCTCATTTTCTTTTTCTTTTCTTTTTTTTTTGTCATTTGTGGCCCTGCAACACAATCAAACAAAAAGTCGCCAGACATGAATTTGTTGTTTTAATAAGAGAGATTCTGAAAGAACAAACATTAAGCTTTACAAAGATATATAACTCATTTGAAACGAAGAAAAAATAAAAGAACCATGGAAAGTGTTTGTACTAACAAAGAGGGCTCTAAAGTGAAGGGTCCATGCAAGCGCTTAATCTTATCATCTGACCATGGGGACACACACACACACACACACGACAGGGTGTGAGATCCTGCAGTATAAACGATGAATTATGGGATAAAAATGAAATCGATTTTGCTATATAACACATTTTTCCATGACGAGCACCAACTTTCCAAGCAGAAACATCATCCTTTCAAAGGTTAGAATTGAAAGTGGAGAGAGTGTACAGGGTTATTAAGCACTTTAAAGGCCCCGTCAAACTACAGCGAATGCCCAACGAATGCCCAACGTATGTCCAATAAATTTGAAAATTTGAAGATATGTTAACATCCATTGGTAATTTGTTTGTTTGTTTGTTTGCTTTTATTTCTGCATTCAATCAGATGCAATTTGAATGCAAACTTCAAAAAGTACAAAGACGAAGAATAACAAGTGCAGTGAAATAAATCGATAACAGCACATAAATAGATTCACATAGGTGATTGCATTGAGCAATGTAGATACACAGAAACATAAAATAAAATATACAGTATTTTTCAGTAAACAACAGAGATAATTGAATGCAGGAGACCACCATCATAAGCGATTAAGCTTGAAATGGATGGAGGCCTCATAAAATGACTATCCAACGACATAACTCTCTTGGAGGAAGGTGATCAGGTGAGTGCAGTGCAGTTGCAGGTGAGAATGCAAGATGCAGTTGAAGGAAGAAAATAGAGATTGACAATAAGATGACAATCTATACTATAAATATTTGTTAGCTCAATTGGTTTGGAGTGTATAATTGTATCAAATAATACTAGAATAGTTCGTAACATGCTTGGCGTTCTTTGTATTCATTAGCTATTCGTCGGGATTCGCAGAGATACGCTGGAGCCGATTTTATTTGTTCAACAGGTCCAAAATCTCCAGCGTATCTCTGCGAATCCTTATGAATAGCTAATGAATTCAAAGAACGTCAGACATGAAACTGTCTTCACATTTTTGAATTCGTTGGGCTTTCGCTTGGCATTCGTTGGGCATTCGCTGTAGTGTGACGGGTCCTTAAAGGGGACCCTGAGAAACACCTAATCACTCTATTAAAAAAAAAGGTTGTTATAGGAAAACTGCTTGTCACACAAATTTTAAATTCGTTTGATGATGCCAAACTCTGTCATAATGTACATCCAGCTTATGCTCTTTCAGAAAATATGAAAAACTCATTTACAAGTATATTGACTGAGTTGACCCATCTGGCATATTTTGCGTCCTGACACAAAATCAGTGTGTATGTTTGTTTGTTTTTTATGCATTTTTAAGAAATAAGAAAGAGAGACACAGGTATTAAATATAATGATGGGATGTCCAAGGTATCTTTATCAATGTAGTGGATAAATTCTTCAGGTGACTCATTTGTTTACCGTCGAGACTCGTAGCTGAACTTGATTTTCTGTTCATACAGGTCTGTGTCATCACAGAATAATTTCAAATCGTTAATCTCTAACCGTTCTTGTGCTAATTGATGACGGGCAATTACACATCCCCGGGTTAGATGGCGGTGCATGGTTGTACGGCAATTTGCAGCGTTTCACCAAAGAACGTGTTAACAACGCATACAGCGTATCCGGGCAATTACCCCCAGAGGGCAACCTCCTGAATACTTGTTAGTGGTAAGGTCAGAGTAAAGACAAGGGTTAGGTTCAGGGTTAGGAGTTGGGGTTAGGGTTAAGATTAGGTTCAGGATTAGGGTTAGGAGTAGGGACAGGGGAAGGGTCCGGGGCAATTGCCCCGGGGGTAATTGCCTTAGACCTCCGTACAAAAACCCCGGTCATCAGTCACTTATTCCCCATAAATACCGAGAACCGCGGGAAACACAATAATTGGCATAATAATAATAATGATGGTAAACATTTCTGATTTTTCGTTGCGATTTTCATATCTTGGTGATTTGAAATGCACCGTGTTCAAAACGTCGTACACGGTGTACGGCATCCCCGTATTTGCACCGTAAGGTCCTTGGTAACACCATGTTAATAGCGTCATAAATTTTCATGCAATAACACATCTTTAATTCAAAAGAGAAAAGAAAATGAACTAAAAAGCAAAGACGAACCCATTTTAAAAATTAGGTAAATATAATGAATTACTTATATCTAACACATACAGAAGATTAATGCTCTAAAACTTCGTACGTATAAGTTTAATAGTACAGATACATTACTAGTAAAAGGTAAATAAAAAGTAAGCTTGACAGCTTAACCCTCTGCGTGCCACATTTATTACCTGTCCATATATTTGTGTGAGAAATTTATGCACATTTGTCTCATTGGCACAGAAAAGGTTGAAAGACGACAAAATCTTATCATGAACTACGTACTGAACCTGTATTACACAGAAGAACAACTGCGTCAATACAGTGCGGAAGCTCTGTACAAGTAGACGTTTATGCTTGTAATTTTGTTAAGGCTTAACAGATTAACCGTCTGCATGCCTCATTTATTACATGCCCGGGGGTTTGTGTGAGAAATTTACATACATTTCACTCTTGGTACAGAAAAGGTTAAAAGCCGACAAAGAACCTTAGCACCAGCTACGTGAACCTGTAATGCACAAACGACTTATGTAAAGATGTACAAATGCGCCGGTACCGTAGGGGAAGTTACCTGTGAGTCTGGTAACATCTTTCCAGGATTCTGGCGGGGTTGAACAGTCCATACCTTCTGCTGATAGCTCGTCTAATTTGGCAGACTTCAATGATGAGGATGGAGATGGTGTTACAGGCAAATCTAAATCCGAACTGCAATGACCAATAGCTGTTCCTCGATGCTAGATAACGAAGAGTAATGGCCAGTTTCAGCTCAGGTTCAAGAGACTTGCTGCAGGAGGTGTCCTGTTGTTCTATGACGGGTCCCACTCTAGCTAACAATGCCTGAAAAGTGGTAGGATCAATCCTTCCGAAATGTCTGAAGTTACCCATATCTTCGTTACTGAGTTCTGCCAGTAAGTGTTCATATCGATCATAAAGGGGTCTTCGTAGCATCCACCCGCGGCTTCATCCAGCAGCTTTTTCCTTTAATTCTTCTTCATCATCGTAACCTTCCTTTCGTCGCCGTTGTTCTTGCTCTTTTTCTTCCTCAAGTTGAGGTGCCATATTTGCAAACAGCAACGACATTTGCATCTTTCCCAGCAGCAGCTAAAGACGGCTGGTACAAAATTATCGATGCTTCTTTGGTCGTCCTAGATACATGGAGACGAATGTTCATTGGAAGACAGCAACAAAATGAATTGACTGCATCAAGATCCCTGTATTAAAGAGTTTAGCCTTTTCGCTTTCAGTGGTGAACAACGTTTCGTAATTTCTTTTTAAATGGTATTTGCCTAACAAAGCAATACGCTCCTTGTTGTAACCCATTGAAGAGGAATGGAACAAAATCTGTGTTAAAGGGCTCTGAATGTATCCAACTTCTGGGGCTTGGTATGGACTCTGCCACTTTCAGGGAGATTCGTGTTACTATACCGTGCCAATCCACGTTAGCGTCGTGTTCAAAGTGGGTTAGTTAGAATGTAGTCACATCGCGTTTTAGTGCTTTCCTCCATCGTTTGGACACGGTTCACGGTGGTTTGAGAACTGCCATATTCTTGTGAAACGTGTGTAACATTGGCGGAAATGGATTTCACTTCTCCTGTTCCCTGTATGTCGACCTATTATATGTAAAGTCTGTACTGCGTGCGTAGAATGAGCGAAATTATTCAACCATTTCCACAAAAAAAAGCAACAGAAAAATAAAATGTAGTGACTGTCTACTTGGATCATGGTTTCATGTGTGGATTTTCTTTCTTTAATCTTGGGGAACCTGTAAACAGAGTCACATGAAATGGTTTTGACCTGCTTACATGATTTGTGTATTAGAAATTATTTTCATATTTTGCATTTCAAATATCTCAGTAGGTTGAATGTTCATGCACACTATGGGTCATTAATTCTCGACAATTTTCAAACATGAAATACAATTCAATATACAATTCAATATAAAAGGTAACGTGCCAAGACCTGATGTGTAAATGTGACCTTTGCCTCTTGTTAACTTTGCTTACGGAGAATAATTATACTCAGCTATTGGCAGATTGGGGTAATTATGTGCAAAGTAATTGTAATAACGTTAAGATTACAATCAAGTTACTCTGCTGCATGAACGAACATATATATGAAGGAATAACGCATTTGGCAGTTATTCTGCGAAATGTAATATTTCAGGATATTTTAGTGACGTGTGTGCGTAAACATTACATGAAACGACGAATATTGTGTGTGTGTGTGTGTGTGCTTGTGTGTGTGAAATATGTGGCCAGTGCCCCAGCTGAATTTTATATACATACACATTATATTCCACGTTAAACACAGATCATCGCGGATTCCTACGATGGCAATCTTCCACCTGGGAAAGCCCTTATCCTCTACCTCCTTCAGCACGGAGCAGACCCCAATATTACCGACGGAAGAGGGAAGGTCCCTCTGCAGTATGCACGTGATGATATCGTGCACAACATGATCATGAGGTAAGCCGTGTGTTGTATCCAGTTAACAAGTTGTTTAGACTACAAATTTGAACAACAGATTACATTGGTGTATATAGTTAAGTAGGTGAAGCCTAGCGATCAACAGGAATCTTCGAATCTAAGTCCCTTCTGTTCCTCTTCAAATATGCGGAAACCAGGACCAGAGGTAAAAATCGTCTTTTTATTCCATTCGCCGCTTCACGAGAGCATGCTCTACTTGGGCGTTTTTACCCAATCTACGTGCATGAGAATGGAGGACATGTGCTATGTGGTCTCAAATTATTTATTATTACTCTATCCCCGAACACAGTTCGGAGGATTCTACGGATCTGGCCTCGTCACGACTGCGTTGTGCTGTCACTCTTAGTTGCAAATTTGAATCACTTTAAATTGTGTGGAATTCGCTTTCCATTTGTGACCCTGCACCTCAAAACTAACAAAAAGTCGCCAGACATGAATTTCTTGTTAAGACCATATGTGACCCTGCACCTCAAAACAAACAAAAAGTCGCCAGACATTAATTTTTAGTTAAGACCATATTCTGAAAGAGCAGACTTTAAGCTTTAAAATGATGTATAAAGTCAAATCAAATGGACTCTCTTAACCTATCTAAATATTGGAAAAAAAAGCACAAACTCAGGAAAAGTGTGAACTGAGAAAAGAGGCTCTGAAGTATATTCAAGCGCTTAATCTTTACCGAACCGCGCTGGCTGTGCGATGAATGGGACAAAAAACAGGAAGTAAACCACCAGAGTAACAACAATGAAGGGATTATCAGATTAAACTGAAATTAAGCCTGCCTCATCAACACTTTCTGTCCATAATTAATGCCGACTTTCAAAGCAGTAGCACTATCCTTTCAAAAGTTATTACAGTTGAAAGTGAAGAGTGTGGACAGGGTTTTTAAGACATGAAAAAGGGATTCCAAAGACACACCTAATCACACCATTCTGCCAAAAATGTTCGAGATAAACTGCTAAAAAAGCACACTTTCCTGCCCGTTTTATGATACCAAATTTTAGCATAATGTAAAAGAAGACCCGCTCTTTCAGAAAATATGAAAAAGTCAAGTTCGGCTAGGTTGACTCATTTCACTTATTTTCAGTCCTCACGCAAAATCAGTGTGTGCGACTTTATGTTCATTTTGAGGTGCAGGGTCACATATTCTGAAAGAGCAGACTTTAAGCTTTAAAATGATGTATAACTCAAATCAAATGAACTCTCCTAACCTATCTAAATATTGGAAAGAAAGCACAAAGTGTGAACTGAGAAAAGAGGCTCTGAAGTACAGTGTGTATTCAAGCACTTAATCTTTACCAAACCGCGCTGGCTGTGCGATGAATGGGACAACCCCCCCCCCCCAAAAAAAAAAAAACAAACAAACAAACAAACAAACAAACCAAAACAAAACAAAAACAAAAACAAAAAACAGGAAGTAAACCACCAGAGTAACAACAATGAAGGGATTATCAGATTAAACTGAAATTAAGCATGCCTCATTAACACATTCTGTCCATAATTAATGCCAACTTTCAAAGCAGTAGCCTTATCCTTTTAAAAGTTATTAGAGTTGAAAGTGAAGAGTGTGGACAAGGTTTTTCAGAAATGAAAAAGGGATTCGAAAGACACACCTAATCACACTATTCTACTAAAAATGTTCGAGATAAACTGCTAAAAAAGCACACTTTCCTGCCCGTTTTATGATACCAAATTTTAGCATAATGTAAAAGAAGACCCGCTCTTTCAGAAAATATGAAAAAGTCAAGTTCGGCTAGGTTGACCCATTTCACTTATTTCCAGTCCTCGCGGAAAATTAGTGTGTGCGACTTTATGTTCGTTTTGAGGTGCACGGTCACATTTAGCCCTGATGACATTATTATGTCCAGCTAATGTTAGATTCCAGCCTCATTATTATATTAGTTATGCTTCCTCTTCTGCACAATGAGAGTGAGAGTGACAGCTCATATTACATGAAGACCCTATATTACATAATGTTTTGTCAGCATCTCTTTTTATTTTGTGAGATTGACCAAATTTTGATTCAGTATAATCACAACGAATTTACAACTTAACAGTAGAGAATTTCGTTGCAAAATTGGCTTAGCGCCATTCTCAACGCTTTACAAGTGCGTCTATCATTACATACAGCAAACCTATGGGCCTTTCTAGTACAATGATACTAATAGTTCGTAACAAAACAGATATCCCGTATTTCTTATTAGTCGGATTTTTCTAGAAGCTTTCCTGGTAAACGTGTCAACCGAGTCTACTAGTAAAACACAGAAGTTAGGTCGTTTCGGGATAGAAGTCTTCGCTCAATTCTTTCTCTGTTGTAATACGAAGTACAATGTTTATGACGATAATCAACTCAGTGCAGTGATTCAAACCCTCTTTAATACTGAACACTTTTGATTTGTTTTAATTTGATCTCTATAGGCATAGTTTGGACTCAACACCCGAAAGTCGAGTCTTGCGACCAGAAGGTGGTGGACATGGTAACTATTTATAAATGAATATACATATTATTTAGCATACAAAACTAGTTCCACATAAAAAATTTACAAAAATAATTTATTGTACAGCGATACACATCTTTGCTTAAACATGCTTTTGAATGATCAAGTTGGACATCTACATTTGTGCAAAATGACAATTAAGGAATAATAGTATTATTCAATACAAATAACCTGTTCAAATTACATATAACCATTGCAAAAAAAAAGGTATGTGAATCGATGATTTTTTTTTTTTTTTTTGCTTTAAGATTCAAATTACTCGTCAAATGCTAATTGGTTTCCGATATATATTTTCTTTCTATTCAAACTTAACTTTGGGTGATAAATTTATACAGTTATTCTGTCGTTTGCTTTGCCATAATTCTGTATTCACTTTGATACTCATGAAAAATTCAAGTCAAGATTGTATACTGTATTCACTTTGATACTCATGAAAAATTCAAGTCAAGATTGTATACTGTATTCACTTTGATACTAATATAGAATATTCAGAGGGTTACCCATCAGCCAGTAAGGAGCATTCTGACCCCATGCTGCAAGATCTGAGTCAGTTTGGCATACAAATTGTCATGGGGAAAGAAGACCAGCACAGAGTTAGTGTGCAACCACTACTAGAAACCCCTGATGATCTGGTCCTCAGAGAAGGAGAAGTGGTGATAGCAGTTGGTCTGAAGTTTTCTTCATCTGAGAAACAACTTGAGGAACCAATCAAAGTTACCATGCCCCATTGTGCCATGTTCACCAAGCCTGATCGTGTCACGACTCTACTGTACCATCGCCACGACGGTATCATCATCACGTCATTACATATAAAAAGTTAACATGCAATATTGCACTTATCTGCAGTATTCTCGCTATTAAAAGCAGAGTGCCGTAGATACTTACTAGGGACGACTGAGTTGAAGAGTTGGAGCTCTGGACTCCTTTTTTCAATCGTTGCTTGTTAGCTTATTAAACCTGGAACACTTTTAAAAATGTGATGCCGGCTATTTTACTAATCACAACAAATCACAATTATAGCCAATATGGGAATACAAGTAGTCTAATTTCATGTTACCCATAGAAGACAATATGGCACTGGTCGCAACAATGTTATTACAAATGCGCAGTATCGCAGATGACGATCACATCATATGTTGCAAGCGCTATCCCTTCATTCACAAATACCTCGTAAAAGGAAAGTTTCCCAATAACTGTTCCTCGACAATATTATCAAAAGGGCGATTACCACTTGAGTTATCTCCAAGCAGGGCAATGTTTACACCTGGAATAATTGCCCCAAAATATGTACCACTGCGATAATACCCTGGGGTCGCGGAATGTTTTTCAGTGTGTGTTTGTGTGTAGGGGGGCAAGGTCAAGGAAACCCGAGCAAGCGGAGCGAGCGAAAAGGGGAGGGTGTGGGAGGGGGTTTCCCCCTCCCACGTGAAAACTTTGTGCCTTTTGATGTTGTAAATGATGTAATTTCATGCATGTTTTTGCGTGTTTTATCGGCTTGAAACGGCCCAACTTTTTTAAGGTATAGCATGATATTTTGATGTGGATTATTATTGAACAATTTGCCCATAAAGTGGTACCATTTAAAGGTAAACTGGCACCTCGTTTACAACCAGTCTGTCCACTGTTCATCTCGTGTAAACCCGCTTCGTCTACTACCAACTCGTCTACCAACCATTAATTTTGTCTAAATGCGAATTAGTCCAATTGCCATTTCGTCTACTTACCATTGTGATCTAATCCCTAGTCGTCTAAGTCACATTTCGTCTAATACCAATTATGTCTAATCTTAAGAATCTTAAGGGCCGACTGCTCCCATCGCCCCCCTTTTTTTGTGTTAATTTTTGGGGTTTTTTGTGTTTTCTTTGTGTTTTTTTTTTTTTTTTTTTTTTTTTTTTTTTTTTGGGGGGGGGGGTTGTTTGATTTTGTTTTTGTCTCTTTATTTTTTGCTACGCCGGTGCTTAGACTTGAACTAACTATTTATATGTAAGGATGGAATCTTTGGAAATTCACATTCATGGATGTTGTGTTTTTTTCCCCGAATGAGCAAGTTTGAATTCATGCGTAAGTGCTCTTCCATATAACAATAAGAACAAAATACAAGTCCAAAACAGTTAGAAACATGAACTGAGTTAAGAAAATAGCCTACGATCTCTATAATACTTATGAAGCCCAAAATAACAATGAAGGCTAAAAACAACGGAGGAAAAAGAAGAAATTTGTGTCAAGTCCAAATTGAAATGAAACAAAAAGAGAAGAAATGTTAAGAAATTATTTTTTTTTTATTTTAAGTTATATATTTTACATTTATCTCATGAATTATTTATCACTAAATAGAAAGAATAAAATAAAGAAATTCTGTTATAAAATAATCTTTGTGACATATTGCCTATGTCGTTTGAAACTTCAACAGAAAGAAAATTCTTAGTTTTCCATTTAGTTTCCTGTTTTGTATTTGTTTGGGTTAAAAAGAGCTGAAGAAAACGAAAACTTTTTGTTTTGCAATTTCATTGTTATCTCATTGAGTAAAATTGGGCTACCGTCATCGTTTTCTGTAAGGGCAGTGACATATAAAAGACAACATGTTAAATTTTGCAAATTTTACTTCTTTGCCTTGGAGAGTGAAAACGAATGTGTAAATACTCATGTGGGGAATTTCCCTTTTTACTGAAATAATAGTTTAATAGCTAATGAAATTATCTTTGATGTGGTATGAGATACATTGATTTTCATCAAAATCTTCTTGGAAAATATGAACTCTAAACAGTGTTTCCTTTTTGTTTTCTTTTGCTGAATGTATGTCTCGTGTCTCTAACTAGGGAGAGGGGGTTATGGGTTTCGCGGCACGAAAAACGAAAAATTTCATGGAGGGACGACTTGTTTGTTTGTTTTGTTTTTTTGTTGGGGGGGGGGTTGAGGTGGTTTTTTTTTTGTTTTTTTGCTTATCAGCTGCTTAAAACCGAAAGTGGACTCTTTTTTTTCTAATTCTGATCCCCTCCCCTCCATCCCCACATAATTCTAGTTATGGGTCGTATGTCTTATGGTTTGAACGTTTTATTTGCTTTCCAGACTCGGAACTGTTTTCTAAGGCATCTGAAACATCTGGCTCAGTGAGTTTAGATGAAACCACCTTAGAACTGACTATCTACCACTTATCTGAGTGGTGGATTGTTGCAGTGTATGACAGATTCTTTGTTGGCAAAAGGGTCATTTGCACATCATACACGCCGCAGCATACAAGAGCAGGAGAAATGCACACAGTTCCTTTCATTCTTCATGATGACATTGACGGTTTGTCTCAGGTATTCATGAGAACAAAATCTTTCCTCTCCAAGCCTTTGAAGTATTACCTTACACTATATCAACCAATATTGTTTTTTTTTTCTTTCAAGAGTTCTGTGGATTTTTACAGGAATCACCTTGAAGTTCAATGAAAAGAGATTTTCTGAACAAACCTATACATGTATAGAGCAATGGATATGTAAATACTACGATTGTGTGTGAGCTATAGCTCAGGCTATCTACAAGTACATGCACCAGTCACGTTCTCTTTATTATTACCAGTGAAGGGTGCAAACTTATACGATATATCTGTGTTCAATCACTGTCAATAGCAAAGTATCATATGTGCCGTTAAAACGGTATAGAATTACATCGTAAATGTTTTGACCCATTAACGTTATTACTATTCTCAGAACATATTTGCTCGTACAATTCTACCATTCTAGATAACTTGCAACCCATACACAGACATTGATATTATTTTGTGTATATAATAATTGTACGATGGTGGTGCGTAAATTCGTTAGGATATTTGTGGACACTATACTGTACCCCATCCTCACTTCCGTGCACGAATGTACCCATTTAGAATATTTTTTGGTCCTGTTAAGAAGCTGTATGTGCTTGAACAAAACATTTTCTCTTACTTACAGACGATTCAACGTAAGATGGAAAAAAGGGGCTTTGTTGATACACGTAAAGGATGCGGTGAGGAGTTCTTTGTAGAATGGAGTAAGGATGACGTCATCATTACCCCTTCCGTAAATAAGAAGGTTGTGGGTGATCCAAAGGTAAGCATAATTATGGTTCACCAACAGTTGTGTTTATGGATGTGAGTTTTGATTTATCGAGGTAGTCTGACAGCACATTATTTGATTTCAATAATAAAAAACAACAACGCAAACATTTCTAAAATAAATAAAAGGAAAAGAAGGAAGGCTGTGAGAGCGCCCATTCACCAATCACAGCTAAAATGCTCTATACTGAATGTTGCTCTTTATCGGTCGCTGAGTCATGGCATGTTCTTGTGTTTGTGCTTATCTGTTCCATTTTGTCTTATATTTTTTGTGACAAGTATTTGTAATTACAATAATCATATTTCGCACACTTCTTTAAGTTTTTCACAATATATAAGCATGCTCATTTTTTTAGTGGAATCAACTACCCAAAACTCTCCGCAACCAGCAATTTTTCATCACCTTCAAAAAACATCTAAGAACTCATCAGTTTCATCATTGTTAATAATCAACTGGTAAAGAGTAATTGAATATGTACGTTCATGAGAAATGAGCTATATAAATGTATTCTTATTAGTATTGATTTAAATCAAACCAGCCTGCCTGTTGCGAAGGCATAGGTGTCAAACATTGTTGGCTTAACCTTTTGTAATTGTATGTGAGAATGTGATAATCTCCCCCCTCCCCCGAATGATTTTACAATATTCCGAATAACATTATAACTGCCTGCCTGCCAACGTGATAAATGACAAACACAGGTAGTGCATCTTAAACTTAAATACACACAGCTTATTATTTATGACAATGACATAATGGCAAATCACAATGCATGGATCTCTGCTTCTGGACCCCTCGGTAGAACAGCTCCACCGAGAGGGTAGAGTTGACTACGGTCGTCGAGCCCAGGCCCTCTAGCCGCAGGTTTATGTACTTTTGTGACAATGTCTTTGTAATATTCAACATTAGTGATGTATTTATTTGATTTAGCGGAAATAAAATCAATCAATCGATCAATCAATCAATTAATCAACCCATCAATCAAAGTACTGAGATTGAATGATGGCACGGGAAGACATTTCCAGTATCAAATGTGAAAGTTGATTCTCCGAATCTTGCAGGGGAAATCGATGCGTTTAATAAATGCATGCCAAATTCCTTGCGTGGGGTGATGATTGAGAGTGTGAAGGAAGCAGGTGAGCCAGGGAACCTAATTTACAGTGGGTGCCTTGTAACTGCTGTGGCGAATGATTAAAGGACATTATCGAGAGAGCAGCTCCACGCTCAGAAAGGAAAGTGTCGATGTCAGTGATACTAGGGCACTAAAGGGCTTTTTACACTTGCACATTTTTGCTTACTATTAGTCCCGTACTAACGGTTGGGCTAAGAGGGGGCCTTAGCCCCTACCACCGTAGGTTGGTACCGGACTTTCCTTAGCCCACTTTCTGTTTACACTCGTTTTTGCCAAAGTGGGCTAGCCCCTGGGGCCACCGATAGTCCCGTACTATCTGGCCCTGCAAAATAGCAGGGTTAGCACCGCAATTGCGGTGCCAAGCAAACGAGTGTAAACAGAACGAAAAAATAATCCGGGGCTAAGCGACAGAGACGAAGTCCGACCCCCCACTGACCAATCAGAAACGAGATAATCAAGTGCTGCCGGTGCGTGCGTGCGTGCACGTGTACAGAGCACAGCGTAATCATGAATATGCATGTGTGGTTTGGAAAGTACCGGACTAAGAAATACGAGTGTAAAAATGTCTATTTTCTCCTAAGCCCCGGACAAGAGCTTAGTACGTGACTTATTGGCGGTTGTAAAATGCTGAAAAAAATTGGTACGGGACTAACGATAGTCCTGGGTCAGAGAAAGTACATGGTTAACAAACACAAGTTTGTTTGTTTGATAGATACTTTATTTTCTGCAAATCAATATACATTGTACATAAACTGAATAATCGTGAACATGGGAAATATACAAAGTATATTTGAAACAGAGTCGTTTGACTTGCATAAACAATGATATAAAAGGAAATTAATGATATTACAGTGTGCATGTCTATGCAGCTGGGATTACAATAACAATATTATATTTAGGAAATGATAATGCAGAGGGCCGCCATTGTAAGCATTGCTTGAAGAGATGGCCGGCCCGAGGAAAAGGTAGGTAGGTAAATTGGTAAACAATACAAATTCTGCTGCGAGGATAGCAGGGGAAAATAAACTCTGATGTGTGAAGGTGGTGAATGTGCGTGCGAGTGCTTGAGAGTGCACAGGGGCAGATAGGCTGGGATTTGGAATGATAAAATTGGTTTGCTGGAAGAGGGAATGACTTACGATGTTGCTACTATCGGGAGACCAACATAAGTCATATAAATTATTCGGGCTTAATTCGTGTTTGAAGTATACTGTGATAAAATATGCTTCTTTAAGTTTGCTTTGAATGAAAACAAGGAGGCACACTGTTTCAACTCTTCAGGAAGAGTGTTCCATGTATCCGGACCGTGATGTCTAATCGACTTTTGAGCAAGTAAAAGCTTTGGATTACTTAAATGAAAATCATGGGAACGACGGGTAGGGTATGAGTGAATATGATCATTAGTAACTAGGGCATTATGGAAAAATGGTAATAAATTTCGAATGTGTTTGTACATAAATATAGCAGTTAAATATGAATGTATATCATGGGCCTTTAGGGTTTTTAGGCGATAAAATATGGGATCAGTGTGAGCCATAAAATTTGAATGTGTGCATATACGAAGAGCCTTTTTTTGAAGAAGAAAAATTGTGTTCAATTTGGTTTTGCTACAGTTGCCCCATACAATATTAACAGTACATTACATATGGTAGAAATAAGGTGTTGTATAACATCATTAAAGTTTGATCATTAATTAAGTATTTTATTCTCCTTAACACACCAGTTGCCTTAGATATTGCTGTTATAATATTCTGGACATGAGTATTCCAAGTTAGATTGTTATCTAGGGTCACTCCTAGGAACTTGGTTGAATGTTTCTCAGCAATGTTTATATCATCAATAGAAATACTTTGAGGAAGGGTGGGTTGAGATTGAAGCGTATGAAAATGTATAAAACATGTTTTATCAATATTCAATGAAAGCTCATTACTTCTAAACCATTTCGAAATATTACTTAATTCCATGTTAAATGTATCAACCAATGTTACAATATCCTTGTGGGAATAAAAAACATTGGTGTCGTCTGCAAATAAAATGAAGTTTAAACGAGGAGAGGAATTAATGATATCATTAATATAAATCAAAAAAAGTAGGGGCCCGAGGATAGATCCCTGAGGGACACCACATGACACATTCAAATGGAACGAATGACTGGATTTAAATGCAACATATTGTTTTCGATGACTTAGATAACTTCTAAACCATGACAAAGTAATCCCTCTCACGCCATAATTATGTAATTTTTCAAATAAAATGTCATGATCAATAGTGTCGAATGCTTTACTAAGATCCATAAAAACTCCAATTATATGCTCCTTTTTAATAAGCGCATCAATAATATTATCAACAGATTTAATTATAGCATAATCGGTAGAAAATCCTTTCCTAAAGCCAAACTGATTCACATTTAATATTTCATTTTCAATCATGAACGAGGAGAGACGCTTATAAACTAATTTTTCTAAAATTTTCGATATTGCAGGTAACAATGAGATGGGTCTATAATTTTTCACCAGTGATGGATCTTCTTTTTTATAAATGGGGATAACTTTGGCGATTTTAAAAGAGTCTGGAAACTCACCGTTAAGTAAGGATAAATTAAATATATGGGTGAGAGGGGCTGCTAAGGGGTAGATTATTTTTTTCAAAAAATTCACCCTTAATTTGTCAGGCCCACAGGAATTACTACATTTCAGAGATCGAACAATATCAATAATTTCTGATTCATTTATTGGAGTAAAAAACAATGAGTTTTGATTACTTTCAGGTAAGTAATCTTTATAATTTTTGATATCATTTGTGGGAATAGATGCAGCTAGAGAAGGACCAACATTAACAAAAAAATTGTTAAAAATATTTGCAATTTGATCAGAATTAGTAATAACTTTATCATTATGGGTAATGCTATCAGGACATTCCGTAGGTTTCTTTTTGAGTATTTCATTAACAATCCGCCAAAGAGCATTTTTATCATCCTTATTAGATTCGAGTTTATTTGAAATATATGATTTACGTGAAACTCGAATCAAAGGAGTTAATCTATTTCTATATGTTTTATACCTTTTCACGTTTTCAGGAGTAGGTTTCCTCAGAGATATTTTATAAAGACGGTTTCGAGTAAGAATGGAATGTATAAGACCTTGAGTAATCCACGGTTGCCGGGCTCTTTTCCTTCCATTTACTTTGGGAGTTAAAGGAATATGTTTATCATAATAATCTAATAGTTTTTGTAAAAAAATTTCGTAGGAAGAATTAACATCTTGGAGTTCAAAGACGTCATTCCATTGTTCTTCGAATAAATCTTGATTCAATGAATCAATATTTTGTGGCGTTTCATTTCGATACATTTTCAAATATTGTTTGGGTTGGCGACGTATTGGAGTTATTACAGATTTATCATTAATCATAAAAATCGGTAAATGATCAGATATATCTGAATAAAGGATACCGTTCATACAGGTTTCAGTTATAACATTAGACAGTATATTATCTATTAATGTTTTACTGTTGGTGGTGTTATTTATTCTGGTAGGTTTATTGATGTGGGGATGCAGTGAGTTGGAAAGTAATATGTCATGGAAATGGGTAGGTTGTAATAAATCTATATTGTAATCTCCCATCAAAAAAATGGATTTTCTTTCTCCAAAAATTTCGTTAGCACATTGGTCGAAGTTGTCAATAAAAGATTGAACGTCATTTTGTGGAGGACGGTAAATAGTACCAACTATAATATTTTTCTCATTATCATTTAAGATTTCAATAAATAAACTTTCTGCTCCCCGAATACCCAAATCAGTTCGAATTTTAAATCTAATATGATTATCAACGTACATGGCAACCCCACCTCCTATGCCATGCTTTCTGTCATTACGAATAAAATTATAATTTTCAATGCCAAATAGGTCCGGGGAATTGGTGTGCAACCATGTTTCGGTGACTCCTATAACGGAGAATGGAAAATCATTGAGGGAACTTAAAAATAATTCAAACGTATCGAAATTTTTAGTTAAGCTTCTTGAATTAAGGTGAATTAAACTGAAATTAGCACAAGTCTGATTTGCCTTATTGAAAAAAAACTGACTGTTGAATTCATTGATAGTGAAATACTGGCTTGTGTGGTTGACTAGCTGTTGGTCATCTATTCCAAAATCAAAATCCATTTATAATGAGTGACATTACGCAATAATGGCCTATCATGGTGCAACGGGAAGTGCAGTGCACACCGTATACACGGGATGTATACGATGAGGTGCATCGGTGCGTGACGTGCTGTAACTGACCATTAGGAGGAGTGACTGAAACAAAATTACTGACATGATCTGCAGGACTGCAGAGCATAGACACACAAAAACGCAAGAAAGAAAAAAAAAGTATTGAAGAGTAATAATCGACCGTAACTATCTGCCTTACGCAAAGCAACATAGAATCAAAACGGCAATAAACCAGCTCTGAATTTATCGGTTCTAACATTAACTTTACAAAATAAACGTAAACTTTATAACTGAACTGAGTACAATATCACGATTTCGGTAATGAGAGTGACATGAACAGCAAAGTTTCTCGTAAATTTTACCACTGAATACCGGCAAAACCCGCGGTTGGTAAAGAGAGAGGGAGAGAGAGAGAGAGAGAGAGGAAGAGAGAGAGAATCTTAGAGATTTTAAGAATAAAGTTTGAAACTTAAATCAAAATTGCAATGAGAAATCAATGTAAGTACACTATGGTCTAGCATCGACGTCAAGTCAATGAACCCATGGATCACCCCCCCCCCCTCCACCCTCCGCAACAAGTCACCCAGTCAACCCGACGTACAACAACACATTATAACAATAAACAGAATTCTGCATTCGGGGCAACCTCATGCAGGCCACCGGTAATCATGGAAACCTCGGTGAGGCATGACAGAGGCATGCATAGAATACTTTGATCTAGTAACAACAACAAAACTTGATATTTTTGGTCATAAATGAAAACGTACATGTATATGTTATGGGCTGAATGGGGACCCTGTTTGTGCGGCATGTGGTGGGTCGGAGAACGTCCCTTCGGCTGGAACAATTAACAAACATACATAACTTATGTTTACAAAAGTGAATATGCCATTACCGACTCAATAATATACATGTAGGAGACGTTGGTACAGGATGATTCCCATTGTACCCTATAGGGTCGCCTCCAATTATCATACGGTTACAAAATGTAAAGGGAAGAATATAACACATTAGTACACTATCATGTATTTCAGTGTAAAGTGAAATATACTGAATATTTCACATTCAATAAAAGTGTAAAAAGGGCTCAACAGAGATGAAACCCAAACCTCAAAAAGAGGTTATTCAGTAGCGGATTCAGGTGTGAATGTGCTGTCTGGGAATCTCTCGAGCAAGCAAGGAAAGAGCCCCTCGTTAAAGTTATTTTAGGAGAAAGTACACGAGTCAGAATCTTAAAGTAAAGTTCTTGCTTACCGTGAAAAAGAATGCCTTTAGCGACAATAGAGGGATACTTGTGATTCCCATCTACGAATGGGTCACGCTTTGTCGTAGTCCCGAAGTCGCATAGGAAAGAAATTATACGGGATATTTCTTGCTGGGAGAGTATGTTGCACTTTGAAAGAACACTTTATCATAATATGATGATTGTGATGTCCGTCAAAAGACGGTTGATTTCTCCTAATTCCTTTCTTTCTTTTTCCTGGCTCCATTGATTGATTGATTGATTGATTGATTGATTGATTGATTGATTGATTGATTGATTGATTGATTGATTGGCTTCATTTTATCACGGATAAAAGCCTGCTTTCAGCTGTTAGCTGGTTTTCAGCAAGGCCGTGAACATTCATAAAAAGCGTGTGTTTAAGAACATATTTTCTATTATAAAAAAAAGAGTCAGAAGCGTGTAACATGCAAAATATATACAGTGAATAAAAAAATTCAAAATGAGAAGTGTTGAAAAGAATGATATACGGAAATATACAAAGGTTTGAAAATTGACAATCATGATGTCACACTGCAAACATATTAAGGAGTTTCAAAATGGTGGACGAGCGTTTCAACGAGACACGCGGGTGGTCAAATAAATTCACTGACTTGTCTGTGAGCAAATATTTCAATGTACAAAACTAGCACTTGGATATTATGAATTCAATATAAATTGAATATGAATTGTAAAAAGACTGAGATCTAATCTGAATCTTGGAAGAGAAAGAGTCAGGGGCGAAGTTCTGGAGCAATTTAAAGATAATTGTCACGGCCTGAATCTTCGGTCGTTTTTTTTTTTCAATATTTTGACATTGGTGATACTATATATATATATATATATATATATATATATATATATATATATATAGTATCATCAATGTCAAAATATAAAAAAAAAAAGAACGAAGATTCAGGCCAAAGACCCTGGTTCGATTCCCGGCGGAGACCAATTTTTCAACTCTTGCGCTTTTCCAAAAAGGAGGAACAGTAAGAGGAATAATGATGTCAAAGCTACGCACCGATTTCTCCTCCCTTTCTCATATATGCTTCTTTTTACAACACCTCAGAATGATGTTGAATTGTGATTGGCCAAGAACATGTCACATTACATTCAATAGAAAATACCTATCAAACTCATTGAGAGTGACAGCCATGCAATAGGCCCCTAGCATGGGCCTATTGCACGGCTCGAAGGTACTATAGCACGGCTTCGCAGGGGGCTGCTAATGCACGGCCGCTCACAGAGTTCTGTGGCTCACAGTAGCAAAGCGCCAGCAAACTTACGTGCTGGCTGGCATGGCCGGCTGCGCTGCGCTGCCGGTAAGTCTCACAGACCAGGCGCGGCAGCGGAGTACTGCAACAAAGTTAACGTGTACGCGCAGCTACTTACCTAGCTAGTTGCATGTATTGCGGCCTTACCTACTGCTGTGTTTTTACTTTTGACTCTGATCTGCTACGTGGACCACAGTGATCCCAAAATCAAGACTTCATTTCAAGTTGGGAAACCGTAATTTAATTATTTTTCTGTGTCTTTATACAAAATCATTCTCGGAAATAGACAAAGTCTAGACCTACTACTAGATCTACCGACATCTCAGATCAGGCCTAAGTGTAGAATGGGTATAGACCCTGCGAAGTTTGTGATTCCTGTGACTGTGTGGTCGAATCATGACGAGTGTTTGAAAGCAGTACACAGGGTGGTTTAAAATTCTCGGCCTAATTGTAACATTCATTTTTGGGCCTTCCTAAGTTGGCGGTCACTAATTTAGTACTGTGATTGTGGACAAGGTGTTGTATAAAACGAATAATTTATGATTTTGTTCGTGCATTGGGGCACGTAATATCGCACTCGGCGCGAGATTCGCCACTGGTCTATTCAACGCGGCGCTACGCGCCGTGTTGAATAGACCAGTGGCTTATCTCGCGCCTCGTGCGATATTCGTGCCCTATGCACTCACAACTCATAAATTATTCGTATACTAATGAACGGTCATCAACTCCAAGGATTAAGCGAAGACACATGTTTTGTAATGTTTCAAGCTTCGCAAGTTAGGAAACATGGCCATTCATCCAAACAAACCATACGACAACAGTCCAGCTGAGGCAGATGTATGGTACAGTATCAATGAGGTTCTCTCATCGAGGTACTGACGGACACGCTTTAACGAGTGAAACGTTTTTCGGGTCTTTTTCTTCACTTCTTCTATTTGGGGTGTCCATGTTAAACTGCTGTCAAAGATTACTCCACGGTATTTGCACTAGGAGACTCCTTGCAATTTGTTATTTTTAATGGAAAGGTTCACATTTCAAACTTGCGTAGCAGACCCTTTGAACCGATTAACAGAAAATTATCATTTTTCTATATTGAGAAGAGAAAGTATTATCTAAGAGCCAATATGACATCGACGTTATGTCATTGATCCTTTTCTAATATTGTCGGATGTTTGGCGGCAAGATATTGTAAGCATCGTCCGCGTAGAGTGAAAAGGAACACTTCTTTTAACAGATTTATATATGTTATGTAGCGTAAGGATAAGCAACAACGGCCCGAGAGTGCTGCCCTGAGGCATGCTACTGAAAATTGTTCGGCTAGTCATGCTAGTAGAGTTTTTGCCATGTATAAGCACAGTCAGTTGCTCTCTTTTGTGGAAACAATATTCGAACCAACTTATAACCGTAGAGTCAAAGCCAAAGTCCACGTTTCTACATGTGTGTCAAATGATATCAAATCAAACGCCTCTTGCAAATCGAGTGTAACAATCTCTGCGACATAACATCGACATATTTGGAAATGTCACTGGTTTAAGAAAGCAGTGCAGTTGGAGGAGAATGGCGAGGACAAAAACCGTTCTGATATTTATTTGGGTAAGATGATAGGTAGAACGGAGATCGGTCTGTGATCGGAGGGATTGGAGGTATCTTCACCTTTATGCATTGGAGTGACACAAGCTCGTTTCCAAGTTGTTTTTTTTTTTTGGATTTTGCTTGCTTTCAGCGACAGGTTGATTATACCGGTGATAGGTTCAACAATACACTTTATTGAATCTTTCAAAACACCAATTGGGATCTCGTCAAGACCAGTTGCTTTCTTTCTAGGATTATCATTAGCACGCTTGTAAACAAATTTAATTTGGGACAAGTATTTCTTCATGCTGTTGCCAATTTTTGGGGCTGCCCTGCATCTTGTAGCTAAACTCACTGAATGAATGTTGACACTTGAGGCTATATTTTTCAAAAGTTTGAGTTCTTTTCCATCAATGATTAATTCTAAAAAGAGCTGCACCATCTTTTTTGTGTAAGATCCGTCTCATGGATTTCTATTTTGCAGTGGAATTTCCTTTTGATATTGGACGAAATGTTTTCCGATACATATAAACGTTTTGCTTTCCATACACATCTGTTACACAATTTCTCTTTTTAAAGGGTACATTAATTTATACTACTCCAATCATCTGCAGATTGGATGCAGCTCCTATATTCTTTACATTATTTTCTCCATTCTTGTCTAAAATCTCGGCAATCATGCAGAAGGGTGGATATTTTTTTTTTCTAATTCTTCTCTTTCTTAACGGGCATGCCAATCTAATAAAATCTTGAATTCGTTAAACCACGCGACAAAAGCATTGATATGATAAGATTCATTCAAAAGCTTGTTCCATTTCCTTGACTCATATCATTCTTTGTTTATGTTTGTGTCAATCTTTTTCACATTACGGCATTTGACGAATTTATGTTGGCTACAAGGTATATTGTTTTATCTAGAGAGCAAACTACCGTAAAGTAGTCAGTTTATAACAGAGGAAAGACATAATAATAATATGTCACTTTGCCACTTGAAGCAAATAGCCTATCACTTAAAGATGTAGTTGATGAGGTCACCCTGGTTGGCTTATCAACCTATTGTGTTAAACTGTAAATCTTGGGCTAAAAATGTTAATTTCCTAGAATGATAAGAAGGCTTAACTTTCAAAAATTCGCAGTTAAAATCTCCAAGTAAAGTAATATCATTTCCCGCAGATTCAAAGGACTAAAAAACGGTTTCTGTTTTGTTGGATTCATTTCAAAGCACATCAGATCTAAACCTTCGACAAATGAATCTTGTTTGGTGTTTAAATGAACACTTTCTATGATGTTTTAAGCAAGAATACATTCCCCATTTCTATCCCTATACAGAGGGGTAACCCTTTACACATAATTATTTGTGAATCAAACACCGACAAACCGAGTGTCACTTAGTGCTAGCATGTATATCTTTTTATTGAGTAACATATGGCGTATCTCATCTATATTCCTCAAACAATGAGCATATCTGTATAATTGAGCGATATTGATACCAGGGCTTGATTTAAGGTTATTTCATATTTGTTCTATACCTGCTGAATTGTATTCAGTATCTTTACACTTCGCTGATGCAGAGAAATCCGTATCCCACTACATTTCGGGGGTTGGGGGAGTTCGGCAAGAAGACATGAGTCCCAGTTCCAATTTACATCGGACAGGAAAGTGTCGTATGATGCTCGTGAACACTTCCAAGTGCACCCACTTACAAGATACACATAATGCATTGTGATCATTTTCACTTTTTCCTACAGGATAGGCAAGATTGATTAGCAGAGACCAACATTGAGTGTGATAAACTTCATAGATGAAAACCAACATGTGACGTCATGTCTTACATTTTTTGGATGTCGTGCACATGATCCCAATCCTGGTTCAGTGCGAAGATAGCTCCATCCTGCGTACATCACTTCTTTGCCTTCTTGCTTTCGATGACTTTCCAGTACAGCGCTGCGCTTTTTGTCGTCAGGTTTTCTCTGATGAAGAGGTTTGATCCGCTCAGGTCTTTGTCCGCGCACTCTACACATCATCCCCGGCATTGTTCCGTGTGAATTTCACAGTGATGACTCTCTGTTTTCGCGAAGGACCGATGGCGCTGGCGTACGATGTCTGTTGGTGTTGATGACAACTGCGGGAATCTACTTTGTCTCCATCGTCCTTCTGACGGGATGTGATCTTATGACTCTGGTCGATCGCATCTTAGTGTACATTGAGGCCAGTTTGCTGTTGAAGATGTCCAAGACAAGTTTGTCGGTGTTTTCATTTGGCTCTTCTCAGTCTCCTTAATTCCGCAAACAGTATGACCGACTATGCTGTTCAGCGTCGTCGCTTTCGTCATGTAGTGTTTTGGTTTGCTTCTCCATTTCTGTCACTTTTTGCTCTGCAGTTCGCAGTTCATGCTCACATTTCTTCAGACAGCTTGGTAGACTTTAGGTGTGATTCTTCCCTCGAGCTGTGTGGCGATAACGTCAGAACTTTCAGTGGCAATCCTTCTAACGACGTCTGGTGACTGCAGTGACAGAGCAATTAGTCGTTTTTTTATTTATCTATTTATTTATTCATAACATCTTTTAACAGGGACCTTCTGTTCAGTTCTACTGACAGTCAGCAGACCTGCTTTTCAAGGAAGCTCTGTAGACAACGCATACATAAACTTTTAGATAAAAACAAACAATAGGTGACCTACACACAAAAAACCCCGAAATATATACAGTATTTGCAAATCATTCTTTACAAGTGCATTTACATTCACAAAGGGTACTAGATGGGTGCCAGTGTATTACAATAGCATGTGGTACATAAATCAACGCAATAT
Organism: Diadema setosum; assembly: GCF_964275005.1. Classification (NCBI taxonomy): domain Eukaryota; kingdom Metazoa; phylum Echinodermata; class Echinoidea; order Diadematoida; family Diadematidae; genus Diadema; species Diadema setosum. The sequence continues at coordinate 17,432,525 of NC_092687.1, read as the reverse complement.
ATAGGCGTATATATAGTCAAATACGCGAAAAAACACACAAACATTGTTTTCTATCATGCTTGACAACCTAAGATCATAAAGTATGTAGCAATTGCCGGCAATGTTTGTTGACAAGAGGATGAACTCGGCGTCTGGACGGAAGGGGTAACTTATTAAAGAGCATTGGACCATAGTAAGAAAAGTTAGGTTTATTGTACTCAGTGTTAACTCAATCGTATAATGGAATACTTTCAAGAGAGTATTGTCGAGGCTGAATTCGCTTGATTGTACTGCCGAAAGAGTTTCAGTGGAATGTTTCAGAGTACTGCCATGGTTGAGCTCAATTGATTGACCAGCTGAAAGTGGTTCATTGTCCGACCTGGAGTCCGAATCTTTGGGCCCCGGGACTCGCTGTGGTGTTTATCCTTTCTCCGTTCAATCTCCCATGATTTTTCCGTCCTTGGCTTTCCAGATTTTCTTGTCTTTTTCCAACAAGAGCCATGGTTGTTCCTCAAAATTCCCACGTCTAAAGAATCACTTCCAGGTATACTGCGATATGTTGTAATACATTACTCGGGATATTCAGGCAGATCCAGAGAAATCCCTTTGAAAATTATGATGGATTGTTAGCACCTGTTAGTATAAAACGAAATCCAAAAGCTACCGTTTGTTGACTGCCGTTGACAGGCGTTCCTGATTTCTTTTTTTTTTTTAATATCACTGTTAAGATCGCATAGCAAGAAAAACTCGCATAGAACTGTGCTTTACCTCACTGCTGAAAACATTGCAGAAAGGATGTTAGATATAGCGCGGTTGACAAAGCATGCTAGACACTAAGTACAATAATGTATATCTTTATTAAGCTTAGATGATTTTAAAAAGTGATATCCTTACAGCAGGAATGATCCAAAAATTTAGAATGTCTAAACAAGCAACGAAATAGCTACCGTATGTTGGTAGCGAATAAATCATGAAAGTAAAGTGTTCAATAAAGGCAAAATGATATCATATTTCTGTTGCCTCAAGCACCTTTTTGCATTCATCGTATAGCTGTTCGTTGCAATAATAATTGGAATTACACGATTTAAACAGAAATAATCACACACTCTTATTTACATACTAAACCTATGCACCATTTTGCATGTTTACCTGTGTTGATGTTGGCTGACTCAGATAGCTAAAAACAAAAGCAAACAAACAAACAAACAAAGGGGGAGGAGAAGAAGAAGTAAAGTCTAAAGCCGGGAATTTTTATTGCACTGGAAATGACACTTATTTGCATATTTAATTTACAAAGTAGTAAGATTCATATGTGACCGAATTAGCAGGAAGAAATCTCGAGATTTCCATTGCAATGGAAACTTCGAGGTTTTTGAAACAGAAATCCCTCTTATTATCGCGATCAGCATCGCGATGCGAATCCCAAGTAATTCTGTGCTTATTTTTGAATTCCTATCGTAATGAGTCTGCTGGCGGTGACAGTGTGAACGCTGGACCAAATAATCTCTAGGTTGTATATCCCATCATTCAAAGCGCATGCACATTACACATCAGCGTGCGCACCACACAAATAGGCAAGAACAAAAGGCAGTGATAAGTGTAAGCAGTGAGAAGCGCACTGTAGTACGCCATAACGAGGTTATGTGCCTAAAACAAACAAAACACACACACACACACACACACATACACACACACAAATCGATCGTTTTCCGGCTACTTTTCCCGCGTATAAACGTTTGCAAAAAAAAAAGAGAAAAAATCACAAGATATTAATCCCGATCGTTTTCCTACTATTTTGAACGTGTTAACGTGGCTACTGAAATGTTTCTCCCTTATTTCTCATCCTATTTTAGTCGTTTTTGTATCGTTCTGTATGGAGTATGTTTCTCTTCCTTCTAAAGTTTATTGATTTTGGAAGTGGATTTCCTCTTTTACGTTCCGCTGGTGGGAGAAACGACAAATCATGGTCTCTAAAGTTAAAAGTTTCGCGTTTTGTCTAGGTTGGGTGTCTCCGCAAGCCTTGTGTGTGTTTGTGTCATGGGTAAAATAAATGTATAGCAGTTGATATCAAACGTTGCAGAGTGAAAATGGAAGCATTCCCCTGTTTCGTTTGAACACACAGACGATGGAAATCAAGTCATTCTACTGGCTGAAGAAGCATGAATGTACCTTCTTTATGCTGTGGCAGGACAAGATTGTAGTCGACTTTGACGTGGAACAATGCATCCACAAAACAATCAGTTTCCTAATGACTGTCAGTGGTAAGTCGAAATTGTCATTGTAATGAGAAAAATCAGGGTTACCTCGTATGAAAAGAAATAATTTGATATTTGCTCATATTGACACACACATATATATATATATATATATATATGAAGAGTTTGTTTGCAAAAACCGATAAGTCCATATTTGTCAAATGGAGATATCTGCGATTAAAGGTCAAGAAAAATAAAGAGAATAATAAGAAAATTCTTACTTCTTTTGACCATAACTTCAAATATATACCTTTATATGTAGTGACCAATATATCATTTAAAAGGTATTATTTTGTACTTTATGACAGAGATCGTACTTCAAAATCTTCAAAAATGGACTTATCGGTTTTTGCAAACAAACCCTTCATATATATATATACACTGTATATATATATATATATATATATATATATATATATATATATTGTGTGTGTGTTTGTTTGTTTTTTACAAACTCTTCTTTAGCAAGTTTGTATTTCTAACATTGGGAACACATGCAGACAGTTATCTGGCCTTAACCCTATAAAGCCCAAGCTATTTTGACTCCTTCCAGGCCCATAACCTCTTTATTATATGATGTTTGACAGTCATATTTGGTACATTGGTAGAACTACTCATGCTCTACATGACCCAATATTTGAAATATGTCAAGGTCACCCAATGAGGGCGTTATTTTCCAAAATATAAACAAATGCATAGGAAATACGCCAAAATCATGTTTTTTCTTTTTATTTCTTTATCCCCAGTATATATGTTTTTATTTTATATCAATCATGTTCATATCTACTACAAAAGAAAAGCAAGTCAACCTGCCCTATTTGTTATGGCTGAAATTTCTCAAGGTCAAAATGTGAGGGCGCATATTTATTACAATATAAAGAAATATATGAAACTTATTATGTATTGCTTGGAATGGGTACATATATTGGTATCACATTTCATATTTCCAGAATATTGAAATTTTGAGTTTGCAGATTGATAATATAATAAACAAATGATATTACAGGCAAAGCTTGTGTGAAGATAACGCAAAATAAAAAGGTAGTCTTTGAAAAATGCTGTATTTTCGATTATTTCAATTATATCTATTGTTTGATGCCTATGTCATATGAAAATAAAGGAAATAATAAGAAGACCATTTCAAGGTAATCCACAACCATAATTACTTCACATTTTGGTCCTTCAACAAATTACAGTCGAGAAAACCCACATTTCATCCATAATTATATTGTTAACTGAAATTGAAACAGAAAAACATGCAAAATCTGACTAACATTGTTGTCAGTTTACGGTTGCCATGGCAACCAGGAATATCGAACACATCTAAATTATATATCAAAATGTTTGCAGTAAAATTTTAGGAAATGTCACCACATTTGGTTGAAATCGGGTAAAGGGTGTAGGAGTGGCAAACGAAAATATGGTAGGGGGCACAATGTGCCCCCCCCCCCCCCCTCCCCTTGGGCTTTATAGGGTTAACGTATCAGCAGGTATCTCTGGTAGTGAGGCCAATACTTCTCTAAAGGTATAACACATTTCATTTCATTTCATTTCATTTATTTCATTCCTTCTTTCTTTTTCGTCAAACATAACATTGTGTTGGTTTAACATTGCTCTTCACAACTAATTCAAGATGGTCCATTTAATGTTGTACATTTCTTCTTAAGAGCAATTATTTCAATTTTCTAAAGATATGCTTGTGTTTGTAGCTGCGCCTTGGACATCTTTCTAGCCTGGTATGATATGATTCTGATAATCATGGTCATCATTATCTGCTTGTCTTTGGTGTGTAGTTAACAAATATTTGTAGCTCCATTGCCAGAAAATAGTTCATTTGATGGGAATGTTACCATCCCCCCTCATAGCGAGTGATTGACAAACAGAAAATGTTATGTCGGTGCGGGGCTAATAATCGACACCACTGCATTGAATGTGTGTTTTGTCTTACATTCAAAAAGTGCATGGACAGAAAGAAGGTACCCGAGGAGTAAGTCCAGGCGGAGATCATGAGAGAAGGTACATATTTTCCCCTGGTATTAATTCAAGTTACATTGTCTTTGAATGCACATTCTGCCTCAATAGATAAGACGAAATGTCATTTTGTAAACTCTACTTCTTCTTTTTTTCGGCAAGATATGTTACGATTTATTAAAGGATAGCTGACTGGGCAGTCAGCTAATTTCTATGGATTAAATTAAATCATAAACTTTTTTGGCACAATAAATATGTTATGATCACCTTGAATGTTTAGATTGAGCATGAGTACAATCAAACTTGATTCGAAGTAAGTCATTACAATACAATAACTGATACATCGCCTACATTTGTAACACTCTCTTCAAGATAAAGTTTGAGACGACATAATTCTTGACGCTGTTTTCCATTTTATTGAAATGCAAAGAAAGCTAGCAGACAAAAAAAAGCTGAAAACAGAGATTCCCACCGTGCATGAGTCATTTATGTTCGTGTCGAACGTTGAAAATGTAATGTTTGCACTTGTGTCTACTCGTGTTAGTATTCACAAGTGGTTAAAAATACAAAGGATGAGGTATAAAGTTAATAGTACTTTGACATGTTTTTTTTCTACTTGCATTTGTTTGTATTTATTTATGTTTATACTTGTGTATTGAGGATAATAGTTATGTTAGCCCTTATGTTTATGCTTCATGGAATAAATTCATCCCAGACAGCGTCGGGCAACAGGGAGACAACTACGTCAGCTTTCAATCCTCATCCCTCCAAACCATTACTTGGATTTCTCCTCCGAACTTGGAATTGCTGTATCTAGGGCCAAGCAAATTCTAGCAGAGTTCAGTAATGACTACGGAATGGCTACTCGAGATTGCTTAGAAGAGTGGACAAACAATACGCCTACTGCAGGCTGCATTGCAGACATTCTCAAGGCCCTTGAGGACTCTGGGCTTAGAGGAGTAGCTACAAAATGGAGTGAAAACATCTGAGAGTGTTTATCAAATGGTTCATAAACAAGTCGTTTCTACTTTACGGATTTCTGAATATATATATATATATATATATATATATATATATATATATGAAGAGTTTGTTTACAAAAACCGATAAGTCCATTTTTGAAGATTTTGAAGTACGATCTCTGTCATAAAGTACAAAATAATACCTTTTGAATGACATATTGGTCACTACGTATAAAGGTACATACTTGAAGTTATGGTCAAAAGAAGCAAAAAAATTCTTATTATTCTCTTTATTTTTCTTGACCTTTAATCGCAAATATCTCCATTTGACAAATATGGACTTATCGGTTTTTGCAAACAAACTCTTCATATATATATATATATATATATATATATATATGCTATATGTGACCGTGCATCGCAAAACGAACAAAAAGCCCCAAGCAGTGATTTTGTGTGAGCAATGAAAATTGGTGAATTTGGTCAACCTGACCAATCTTAAATTTTTCATATTTTCTGAAAGAGCAAATCTTCTTCTACATTATGTTAAAGTTTGGGATCATAAAACAAACAGGAACTTGTGTTTTCAGCAGTTTTTCTCGAACACTTTTTGGTGGAATAGTAGAATTAGGTGTTTCTCAGAGCCCTCTATTAATTTCTTAAAAACCCTGTCCATACTCTTCACTTTCAACTCCAATAACTTTAGAAAGAATGACGCTACTCCGTTGGAAGTTGTTATCAATCATTTACAGAATAAGTAAATGAAGCATGCTTAATTTCAGCTTAATCTCATAATCCCTTCATTGTTGTTGCTCCCATGGTCAACATCCTGTTTTTTGTTCCATTCATCCCACAGCCGTCAAAAGTTTAAGTGCTTGAATAGACCCTATACTTCAGAGCCTGTTTTCTCAGTTCACACTTTCCAGAGTGTGTCCTTTCTTTCCAATATTTAGATAGGTTAAGAGAGTCCATTTGAATTGAGTTTTACATCATTTTAAAGCTTAGAGTCTGCTCTGTCAGAATCTGCCCTTAACTAAAAATCCTTGTCTGGCGACTTTTTGTTGGTTTTGTGATGCAGGGTCACATATATGTGACCGTGCACCTCAAAACGAGCATAAAGTCGCACACACTGATTTTGCGTGAGGACTGAAAATAAGTGAAATGGGTCAACCTAGCCGAACTTGACTTTTTCATATTTTCTGAAAGAGCGCGTCTTCTTTTACATTATGCTAAAATTTGGTATGATAAAACGGGCAGGAAAGTGTGTTTTTTTAGCAGTTTATCTCGAACATTTTTGATGGAATAGTGAGATTAGGTGTGTCTTTAGAATCCCTTTTTCATTTCTGAAAAACCTTGTCCACACTCTTCACTTTCAACTTTAATAACTTTTGAACGGATAGTGCTACTGCTTTGAAAGTTGGCATTAATTATGGACAGAATGTGTTAATGAGGCATGCTTAATTTCAATTTATTCTGATAATCCCTTCATTGTTGTTACTCTGGTGGTTTACTTCCTGTTTTTTGTCCTGTTCATCGCACAGCCAGCACGGTTTGGTAAAGATTAAGTGTTAGAATAGACACTGTACTTCAGAACCTCTTTTCTCAGTTCACACTTTTCCTGAGTTTGTGCTTTCTTTCCAATATTTAGATAGGTTAGGAGAGTCCATTTGATTTGAGTTATACGTCATTTTAAAGCTTAAAGTCTGCTCTTTCAGAATATGGTCTTAACTAAAAATTCATGTCTGGCGACTTTTTGTTTGTTTTGAGGTGCAGGGTCACATATGTATATGTTTGTGTGTGTGTGTGTGTGTGTGTGTGTGTGTGTGTGCTTGTGCGTGTGTGTTGTCGTGGACCTCTTTAAAGGCAAACTCATACTGTGATAACTGATTGGATCCTGTAGATTTCGCCGCATTCGCTGCATGGGAGTACATTGTCGTAGAGGATGTAGAGCTCTAAAGCTATCAACTAAAGTGAAGTTTGATTTATCTTATCAGGTATATGTCTTCTTGATGTTTTGTGCATCAGTAGAGCAGGATTACAAAGAATATTATTACATGATACTTTCACAAAACAATACATGACGTTTTGTTTTCCCTCACCTGGTATCATGGCTGCACAAAACCTTTCAGATAAGTCACGCTGAAGAAAATAAAGTTAGTCTGTGATTACGAGTTCACAAATTTGCATATTGTCTGCCTCTTTTAACGCATGCTAGTATGCACATTAAATCAGTGAGATGGTCACTGTTACTTTTTTGAAATATATAGTATGCTTTTAAAGGTTAGCTGTTGTGTTCATGCGTTCTAGAGTTAAATATTAATTGGCATTCATAAGTGTATAAATTTTGCAGTGACACCACCAGAAGCCAATACAGGCTTGACTGTGGTACATAATTATTGTTGAACTGTGGTTACGAGACTGTGATATTCTTACTCAACATGTGAGGTAAGTGAAGTACTGTATAAAACGAGGAACATTTGCTCCTGGCATTACTTGCAAGAATGCCATACAGTCGTTGTCACTTGTATTTGATACGTTGCTTGTACAGTTTATATCGATCTGTATATAAGATGTGGAGACCCTGGACACTTGTAGTATTAGTGAATTAGAACGCAGCTACTCAATGCTTCTCTGTGTGTATGTCGTGTGTTTGTGTTCCGGTTTTGTGTATAATTTGTGCTGTACGTAATAACACACATACCAGAACTTTACGCATGAGAATTACTGGTATACTTATAAATCGCTGTCATGTTCAACTACAATTTTGAAGATAAGCCTATCGGGTGCACAACTGCATTTTTTTTTCAGAATATATTATGTGTTACTTTATCATCTATATATATATATACCTTAAAGAAGGCCATTACGTAACAGGTAAAATGTATGATATATTTGAGTAGAAGTTGCTTTCATAGTTATGCACTTTTTACTTTATCGTTGCTAAGTTATTCACACCTAGTGCTAAGAATACACATAAAGACACAAACAAGACAGTATATGTCGTTGTTTGTTTGTTTTTTATCCAAGTACACTCTTACGCCATTAACAGAAAGATAATTGAGTATCTGAATATAAGAACGACCCAAGTCCATGGAAGACCATTTCGAGTAAACTTAAAAAACTTCATATCTTTTTTATTTGTTCAATAATGTTCTATTTAACAGTGATGGGAAGGCAACATTGTATATACAAATTAGAACATATATCATTATGACAATTAACATTTACATTAATTGTGGAGAGGTCATTCTTTGAATCATATGGACATGGGTCGTTCGTTGATTCATATACATGATATTCTGCTATAGAGATGAGAGAAGGATGATAGAGGGCGCTATAATATGAATGTAAGAATGACCCAAGTCCTTCATTCTTACATTAATTTAAGATTTAACTCATTAATTTCAGGCACTTCCGGGGGTAATTAGGATCTATCAGTTATACACAAGATGAGTCCATGCATAAGCTACAATTTCCCATGTCAAACTGAATTTGGCCAAAAATTGGACTTGGGTCGTTCTTATATTCAGGTCTTCAATTACATATTTTGCTTTAACTTGTTGCAAAATACATTGTGACACGTGGATTACTAATGTGCATTTGCTTTTCTTTAACACATGTGCAACCTATTCTTTTCTTTTTTATTGTACATTCCTGAACCTATCAACCACTTTGTTGGGGTTATCATATAATGCGTTTCAGGATATTTACGACTTGTTGTCTTTTGTTTGTTTGATATTATTCATTACCGTCCAATTTGAAATGAGAATTGTATATTACACTGTTTATATGTAGGCATCAGAGTGTGTTTAGTGTTGACACAATTAAACAGTAACACTCCCTCTTCTTTACATGGCTTACAATGCTAGGAAGGAAGAAACTTTTAATGCCAGCAACTTGCGAGCTATTTGTTCTCAATATATTGCTTTCACTGTTGTGAAGAAATCATTGCATCTTTGTCAATATTGAGACCGTGAGATGACCGCCTAACCGTATTTTCACCATCTTCACTCGCAAAGATTATGAGTTCGAATGCAGGTGTTGCTGTAAACGCGTGCATCGCCTTCATGTTTGTAATTAGCTTTGTATTATCTCAAATTGCAAGATGTGTCAACGTCATGTAGATGCTTGAGTGTTAATTTAGCTGCGGTCAGTAAAGGAAAATGCTAAAATTTTCCAGTTGGTTTGACATGTTGTATCGATGTTTAGAATACACCTTGATGAACGCACACCAACGGGGCTTTCACAGATCACCCGTGAAATCCTGTTACTGCACACTTTTTAATTAAAAGTTTTTTTGTTTTTTTTTTTAACAAGACGATCGAGTTTAAAAGGTGTATGGTGATTATTTGCTGCTTAGCATGTTGTGTACATAACGGATACTCGTGCTATCTTGTAGTTAAAACATGCAGGTTCTTGCCTTATTTAGAGTCTAGTTAGAAAATAAAGATATCCGTTATGTACAAAGTCATGCATGTAGGCCATAGAAGTCTTGGTATGACCATACTTATATACGTTTTAGTATGTTCAAATATGATATATATATATATATATATATATATATATGCGTGTGTGATTGTGTTTGTGTGTGTGCGATTGTGCGTTCGTATACATCCTGTATATACTGTATCATATTTATTCTGTTTATTAAATGCATGTCATTCACCACGCGATTCTCAATTTTTCAGAAAGGACGGCATTAAAATAATACTAGATTTAATTCAATTCAATCTTTATTTCCGATTCAATATATAATATACAAAATATATGTAAATATGAGCAAATTGTACAAAAAGTGAGTTTAAAAACAATGGAAACGACAACAAAACAAAGCGAGATTATGATAAAGACAAAAGAACAAAAAAAAAAAAACACATCGGGAAAACAGATATCACAGGTACATAGAAAACAGAAACTCATTAACATTATGTGTTTGGTTGACCGAAAAATGGTATGCGCGTAGAAAGCCAGAATAGGCTTGTTATGTTGCACATACTCCGCGTTATAATCATTTGAAAATTACTTTTAAAAAAAATCAAATTAATCATAACAAAGAGAGAAAAACATTAAACACCATCATACAAATAGAAGAAAGACCAATGCATCCATACATAATAATCCAATCAATACTTACTAATCAATAACCTCTTGTACTGCCTTTTGAACATATTATTAAACTGTGTATTGAATTTGCTCAATTCTAACGTATTCCATAAAACAGGACCAGTATGACGTAACGAATATTTAGATTTATCGGTTAAAAAACGCCATCGATGAAGATGATTTGACGATCTTGTATAATAATTATGTACATCAGAGTTCACAGAAAACATATTTTGTAAATAAGGTGAAAGAGTTTTAGCATGGAAACGTTGCATAAAGGAACATATTTGAATTTTATTCAAATCTTGCAATTTAAGAGTGTGTAATGATTTAAAAAGTTTAGATGTTGAAGCTCTATAATCTGACTTTGTACAAATTCGAATTGCTTTCTTTTGTAGTATAAAAAGTCTTTGAGTATGGCAAGAATACGTGTTTCCCCAAATAGAATTGCAATAAGATAAAACAGATAGAATATAAGCATTATAAAGAGCGAACAAAATGTAACTTGGCAAATCATATTTCAGTCGATTCAAAATTCCAATAAAACGAGAAATTTTTGTACAGACAAAGTCAATATGATCGCTCCAACTCAACTTACTGTTTAATACAACACCTAAAAAATTTACAGATTCATAAAATTTCAAACGTATATCACCAATTTTTAAAATCATATCATCAGTATTATACTGCACACCTCCGCGTTTAAAAAGTACACATTGTGTTTTACTTATATTCAAAGTGAGCATATTGCACTTAAACCAATTATGTACTTGATAAAGATTTTTGTTTAAAAGTTCAATCAACACATTGATATCATTATGAGAGGCAAGAAGTGAGGTGTCGTCCGCATATAAAATAAAATGAGATTCATGGCAAGAATTGACAATATCGTTTATATAAATCAAAAACAGTAAAGGTCCAAGAATGGATCCCTGAGGCACACCCGTATTGATATTTCTAAAAGACGAATGAAAAGAATCATAAACAGTGAATTGTTTCCGCCCACATAAATAAGATCTAAACCACTTAAGACAGACACCACGAACACCATAATATTGCAATTTTTGAAGTAAAATTTCATGAGAAAGACAATCAAATGCTTTAGAAAGATCCATGAATATTGCCAAAACTTCTTTACCATCATTCATTTCTTGAATTATTCTGTCTTGTATTTCTATAACTGCCATGTCTGTAGACAGATTTTGCCGGAATCCATACTGACTATCGTATAATAAATCATATTGAAGCAAGAAATCATAAAAACGAGTAAAAGCTATTTTTTCTAATATTTTTGAAAAACAAGGCAAAATAGATATTGGACGGTAATTTGTGAATATTCTGGGATCATCTTTTTTAAAAACTGGAACAACTTTTGAAACTTTCATTTTGGATGGTACGATACCAGTACTTAACGAAAGATTACAAACATGCAAAAAAGGTTCAACAATGTAAGGTAAAACATATTTAACCACAGTTGGATCAATATCATCAAATCCGCTGCTTTTCCCAGACTTTAATGCCTTTCCAATATCTAAAATTTCATCTACTGTGGCTGGTTTAAAAAACAAAGTATTAAAAACAGGTTTATTCATATAAATAGAAAAATCTTTATTATGCGCCACATTATTAGCGGATATGTTTGATCCAATATTAACGAAATATTCATTAAAATGTTCAGCAATATCAGCGGTATCATGAATATCAGTTCCATTGTGCGAAAAAGTTTGTTCTTTATTGGTAATAATCTTTTCTTTCCCTAAAATTGTATTAATGAATTTCCATGTCTCTTTTGAATTGTTTTTGATTAAATCAAACTTTTTCGAATAAAAACCCTTCTTTGCTCTGCGTAAGCAAAGAGTAACTTTATTACGAATTTTCTTATACCTTTCATAATTTGATTCAAGGGGAAAGTTGATATATTTCTTATAACATTTATTTTTATTTTTGATAAGTTTTAAAAGTTCACTTGTAACCCAAGGTTTTCTGATTTCTTGTTTGTTCTTATTCTTGATTTCTCTCTTAGGTAAATGCACATCATACAGATTAATGAATATTTCGTAAAACACATTATACGCCCCCTCGGGGTCATTTTGTTCATACACTCTTGACCAATCCGTGTCTGCTAGGTCAGCACAAAGGGTAACGAGATTTTCTTTAGTAATCTTCCTGAATATTTTTGGCTTCTTACTGTTACGTTTCTCCTCTGGATGTAATGATATATGAAATATTGGTAGGTGATCAGAAATATCTGTCATCAGGATGCCTGACAGAGTGGAGATGGTATTATCATTTGTGAATATATTGTCGATAGTTGTGGCTGACGTTGCGCTGACGCGAGTTGGTCTATCTACCAAGGGGTGAAATCCGGAAGAAGCAGTTACATTTACGAACTCCAGTATTGATGGACTTATGTCTTTTTTAGTCAAATCGATGTTATAATCTCCCATCAAATATACAAAATTTTGTTTTATATTGAATTCACTGATCAGTTTTTCAAAGAAAGGAGTGAATGTAGAAATGGAATATTTTGGTTGGCGATATATCACTCCGACTATGATATTTTGAAATAATTTACAATTTATTTTAATGAATAACTGATCAACTCCTTCACATTGCTCCTTAGACTCATAATGTGTAAAGCTTAGCTCTTCTCGGATGAAGAGGCCAACTCCACCCCCACGACCAGTTGGTCGGTCAACATGGATAAATTTGTAACCGTCGAGTGCAAAAGGAACATATATAGCTGAGTTTATCCACGTTTCAGATATAGCTATCACTGAAAACTTAAATTCGATGCATGAAAGGTAAGTATGTATTCTTTCAAAATTTTGGCACATGCTCCTTGCATTGAAATGAATCATGCTGAAGTTTTTTGTCACTGAGCAATTTTGTATGACATCATTCAGTTCAGAAGTCAAAAAATATTTAGTTGGGATGGGATTAAAAATCTTATCTATTTCATGTTCAACTTGATAATCATTAGGATCTATATTGGGAGAATTCACAAAATTGCCTGTGGATTTTTTCATCGGCGTTTTTTGATCAGCTAATTCACTCCAATCCATACATTTCTTCGTGGGTTCAGTAAATGAGGACGAATGAAAAGGTAAGTACTGGAAAATGCATTTTGTGCATCTCCAATTGATAAATGAGTAATGAATGTCATCATATTGTTCCTTATTTATTCCCGCACAAGTAATGTGCATCCAGGCAGAACATGAAGTACATTGTAGTCCTCCCTGATTGTTTTTTACTGCTTTGGCACATGATACACAGGGGTATCTTAGAGTCATGAGAATATCAAACAACTTTTAAAATGAATCAGCGCAATAAGGAAAAAAATTCAAATTGCCCGTGTCAAATAGAAATTACCAACGGAAAAGAAAAAGAAAAAGATGTATGTAGATGTATGTAGATTTATACACGTGATATAGCACAGTATGTGTGCCGCTTCTGCACATCTCAGTGACAATATTCATTTTGCATTTAATGAATCGGCGTCTGCTTCAAATAATCAATGATCATATTGCAATGATGGTACATGCATGCGAAGTATACATGTATACGCATCAATCCTTCTGATTATTGTACTTACGTTTCCAGTGACAAATGACACAGAACAATGTTCGTGCGTTTACCTACGATTTAATGGTGGATATCTTTGTGCATATCAACTTCACAATATCAGCAATTTTCAACTTAAACTTCACATGGTACAACCAGGTTATACTCATATCCTTGGCATGACTGTCCTAACTCATTTTAAATACGGAATATAAACTACCACGATTACCCTCAGGGAAGGACCCGGGTAAATTTTTTCCAAATCATCTTTTCATTCTTAGAATTATTTCCTGTAACTTTCAGCACCTATACATATGCGCAACATGGAATTACCATCATGTGCGTACCATGATACTCACTGCATCCAACAGTCGAGTACTTCCGGCCCCCCCCCCCCCCTGGCCATTGAGTAATAGAGTCCCTGCATTGAACAGGCGAACAGTATTACTTAGACCAGCGAGTACAGGCTATATCGAATATACATATAACCCCCCCTGGCCATTAAATGCAATAGAGTTCCCTGCATGAAAAACAGGCGAACAACATCACGACCAGTGAGTACAGGTTATAACGCGTTCGAACCCCCCCTGGCCTTAAAAATGCACTAATGTTCCCTGCCTTTAATAAACACAAGCGAACAGAAATACGACCAGCGAGTACAGGTTATCCGCCATCAGGACTTAACTGCCTGGTAAACCACTTGGTGCTGTAAAGAAACAATGGCCAATTAGAATAATCAAATCATGTTTCCAAAAGTCAACCTTCCCATGAGGCAATCTACTGTGGTGTGCCACAAATGCAAATAATGCGAAGGGGCGAAAAAATGACAATTTTCCGCCCAAAACGAATTGGAAAATCATAAATATGTATTATATATACGTGAATATGTATATATTTTTTCAAGGACACGAACTTGTACTCAGAGTCATCCTGATTTGCTATAGGACAACCCCGGAGTCGGAACCGCCACCAGCCCCAACCACCGCCCGAGCAGCATCAGGTCGCCATTTATTGGACAAGTTACGCCAGCAAGAACGCACACCGCCCTGCTGACCCTGCCCCCCAAAACGACAAAACACTGCCCCGAACGGTAGAGGGGAAGACGGCGGCCCCAACCCGTACCCCAGGATTGGGTGAAAACCTGCTAAAAAACCGTGATACGGAAAAATTGTGCAGGAAAGCCCCAACCTGTCAAGCATTGCTTCGACATCAAGATCTACATGACTGAGGCACATAAATTGATAGCACTATATCATACATTATATCACGTTAAATTGGCCATAACGCCAAACTGAATGTTATATCCGAAACAACTGTTTATTAATGAATTCAAATGGCGGTGCAATGGGGTATGGCGGTGGGTTAATAAAATTGCGAGAGCTAACAACGAACACAACCATCCACCATCAAATCGGCAGGCAAAATGTGCATGTGAACGTCAACCGTGGGAATTTGCCTATTCTTCGCTAATCTGCATTGCTAAGTATAGGCTACAAGTAAATATGCGCGCTCTTTCACACCGCGCTATTAACACATGAGGAACGCGCGGCAACCTCTAAGAAAAATGCCGGCAAGCTCTTGATATAACTAGCTGCCGCTCAGCGGTTAAATCAAAGGAGGTCGCCGCGCACAACCGCTGTCACCGACAACGTAAACCATTTATATCGCACTAAAGTACGATAAAAGTTATTACGTTTCCAGTGACAAATGACACAGAACAATGTTCGTGCGTTTACCTACGATTTAATGGTGGATATCTTTGTGCATATCAACTTCACAATATCAGCAATTTTCAACTTAAACTTCACATGGTACAACCAGGTTATACTCATATCCTTGGCATGACTGTCCTAACTCATTTTAAATACGGAATATAAACTACCACGATTACCCTCAGGGAAGGACCCGGGTAAATTTTTTCCAAATCATCTTTTCATTCTTAGAATTATTTCCTGTAACTTTCAGCACCTATACATATGCGCAACATGGAATTACCATCATGTGCGTACCATGATACTCACTGCATCCAACAGTCGAGTACTTCCGGCCCCCCCCCCCCCCCCCCCCCTGGCCATTGAGTAATAGAGTCCCTGCATTGAACAGGCGAACAGTATTACTTAGACCAGCGAGTACAGGCTATATCGAATATACATATAACCCCCCCTGGCCATTAAATGCAATAGAGTTCCCTGCATGAAAAACAGGCGAACAACATCACGACCAGTGAGTACAGGTTATAACGCGTTCGAACCCCCCCTGGCCTTAAAAATGCACTAATGTTCCCTGCCTTTAATAAACACAAGTGAACAGAAATACGACCAGCGAGTACAGGTTATCCGCCATCAGGACTTAACTGCCTGGTAAACCACTTGGTGCTGTAAAGAAACAATGGCCAATTAGAATAATCAAATCATGTTTCCAAAAGTCAACCTTCCCATGAGGCAATCTACTGTGGTGTGCCACAAATGCAAATAATGCGAAGGGGCGAAAAAATGACAATTTTCCGCCACACGGGCATAGCCCGCCGCCACTGAGCATGGGCTTAATTATATATAATATGTGACCCTGCACCTCAAAACAAACAAAAAGTCGCCAGACATGAATTTCTAGTTAAGACCATATTCTGAAAGAACAGACTTTAAGATTTAAAATGATGTATAACTCAAATCAAATGGATTCTCCTAACCTATCTAAATAGTGGAAAGAAAGCACAAACTCAGGAAAAGTGTGAACTAATAAAAGAGGCTCTGAAGAACAGTGTCTATTCAAGCGCTTAATCTTTACCAAACCGTGCTGGCTGTGCGATGAATGGGACAAAAACAGGAAATAAACCACCAGAATAACAACAATGAAGAGATTATCAGATTGGACTGAAATTAGGAACGCCTCATTAACACATTCTGTCCATAATTAATGCCAACTTTCAAAGCAGTAGCACTATCTTTTCAAAAGTTATTAGAATTGAAAGTGAAGAGTGTGGACAAGGTTTTTCAGAAATGAAAAAGGGATTCTAAAAACACACCTAATCACACTATTCTACCAAAATGGTTCGAGATAAACTGCTAAAAAACACACTTTCCTGCCCGTTTTATGATACCCAATTTTAGCATAATATAAAAGAAGATCTGCTCTTTCAGAAAATATGAAAAAGTCAAATTCGACTAGATTGACCCATTTCACTTATTTTCAGTCCTCACGCAAAATCAGTGCGTGCGACCTCATGTTCGTTCTGAGTCGCACCGTCACACATATTAACGACTTATTACATACTAAAATACAGGATATCTGGTAACACCTTTTACCCTTTCTGTTGCCTAGCTATCTATGGTATGTGATCTGAATAATTACGACGATCAATTACTTGGCAAAATCACAAAGGCACCCAAATAACCAGTTGACGACCAATCAAAACAATATGGCTATTATGTAATGGCAACCTGTCAAAACAAACTAAATGAATAGCAAATTTCTTGTTCACTAAAAAAGGGTGAACTCATTTGGTTTTCTACCATCATCGAAGCAATTGCAATGTGCTGCTTAGGTCTACATATTAAACATCAAATGAAATATGACATGTCAACATACTCGATATACGTTATTTCCTTTATAACCTTTTATACAATTCCAGATGGTAAGCTACAATGTATATGTATACCATGTGTAAACTGAATAATGCCATCCAACAATCAATTCCTTGGCAATAATGAAGCTTAACCATCTTTGCAGTACCCCGTAGCTATGAGTTTATGCGAATTGACTGACAATAAAATACTTGGCAGCGATGGAATTTACAAAACTAAGTACCTTACATCATCTGTGAATTGAATAATGCCAATCAGCGTTAATTACTTAGCAATAATGAAGCCTAACAAAGCATTTAGGATCACATGTGAATTGCATCATTACCATTATCATTGATTACTTGGCAAATGAAAAATGAAGCTTAATCATATTACATAATATCAAATGTAAATTGGAAAAAATAAAAATCGTCAATCACTTGCAATGGCAATAATGGAGCTTCAGTAGCTATGTAAGATATATGTGAACTGAATAACAATCACAATCAGTTACCTGGCCATAGCGGAGCTTGACCACCTATGTTGCATAACATGTTCCTGAATAACAATCACATACATGACCCGGCAATAATGAAACTTAACCAATCAATCATGCTGATGAGCGCTAAATACAACTACAACACTATTAAAAATGAGCTCACACAATAACAATTCTTACTATTAAAAGCTAAAAACTAACACAATAACACTATTAAAAAAGGGGCTAACACAATAGCAAGGTGAAGTCAAACTTCATGTCTCTGGGAAACTCTAATAACAAGGCTCTCACCCGTGTATGTACCATTCTTTATCAAAACACATACTTTGCGGGGGGATCATGGGACCTGACAAAATGAGATCCAAATGCACCTACACACGTGTCTAGAACTATAGGATACCATGGAATAAACACTGTCAATATTAACATACAAACTATAATAGCCATACTATCACCCCCATACAAAATCTAGACAATATTTGCCAAACCCGAAAAAAGACTGCGCAGGAATAATTCATTACCGTCTGGAAATAAATGAATTCCGTCCCTGCGAAAGAGCGCTGCGTGCTCATGCCTGATTTCCGGGTGCTCCACGAAATAGCCTCCCATTCTTCGGCATATGGACCTGGCACACTTGTTCAATGTGAGGCGTGTACGGTCAATCCTTGGTTGGTCGTCATCGCTATACGGGTAATATTCCCTGCGAGGTAAAATGTTGGACCAGATGAGTCGTGCATTGGGAAGGAAATCATGCAGCCCACTAAGCGTCGAATTCAGGAGCAACATCAATTCACGCTTCCTGCCTCGACCCACATCATTTGTCCCCACGTGCACTAAAATGTGGGACAGGCACAACTCTGGGAGAGGGGAGAGGACTTGCCGGACGTGATCGACGAGCTGACCCAAACGGAGCCCCCTGCGGCCTCTCCAAGTGACGGACGCTGATAGCCCCAAGTCTAGCTCCCCGGAACACCTTGCATGGACGGCTACCCAGTGAATCAAGGAATCCCCCCACCAGCAAAATCCTGCGTGGCTGGCAACCTGCAACTGAAAACGAAGAAATCTTCCGGCAGCCCATTGTTCACAGCTAAAAATTACTCATAGGGACCTCTTATTCATGTTAAATAGTCCAATAAAGCCCATTAACAGGTATATGAATACAATGTACTTGATAATACTTTACTATTGCATGAAAGGCAATTAAAAGCCCCCGATAATCAGTATGACTCAATGAGACCTGCCCCCATTGATGGATCACCGAAATTGGGATATACAATAAGAAATTACGTTCGGGATTCCTTATGGTATATAATTACATATATTATTGAAAACAATTACTGCTCATCAAGCTTATACACAGTAATCGCTGAAATGTGTCGAACAATACAGCAAACTGTTAACAATGTAAATGGGCATATATGAATAAAATGACAATTCACACCATAGGTAACATATTCGTACGTACATATCGCTTATGCACATCAGACGACCAACGACCCATTTTCTTAATTTCCTCAGCAGCGCAACCAGCCATTGCTGCAAATATAGCAGCCCCTATCCGGAACGAGTGAGAGGCGAAACGTGATGCTAGAAATTCCAAAAAGGACAAACACTTCCTCAAATTAGCAGTGAACTCCCGGCTGGTCACATTATTTCCGTCAAAACGACAGAAAAAGGCGCTGCCGAGCTTCGGCCTGACAGCAAGATACGCGAGAACAGCATGAACGGAACATAATAGACTGCTGACAGCTACAGGAATCAAAATGTAACACCCCGACCCTGTTGGTCAGTTTTTGAAGCGCGAATGTGCAGCCGAATGTGCCGCCTGGGAGCCATACCATCCACCGTCACGTCTCGCGCTTCCAGACTGATGCTGGACGCTGCCTGGGAATATGCTGTAAACTCGCCGATCCGCAAAAACCCGAAAAAAGGCCACCAAAAAACAAGCCTTAAATAAAATGGCATCATAAGAGTTACAAACTATAGAGAGAACCGACAACAGCTTTGTGAAAATGGACATAGTAATCGGACAACGCATATCAGCCCGAGAATGCCTACGGCGACAACCAACCAACAAGCGACTTATGACAAAATGTTTAATAGCATCAAACATCCCTTCTGTCCTCAAACGAAATAATACACCGGCTACATAAATAATGATAGTAAAAGCCGCATATCCCCGCAGCGATACCATCGCATAAGAACTGTGCCTCTTCCTTATCATAACTCTTGAGAAAGGGGATCATGTGGCCCAGTTTAATTGGAGTTGGTGCGCGACTCCTGAGGCTGACGGTCTTTGAGTGTGCATTGGGAAGCGCCGTGAGAGGTCTGGTCACAACGCTGGCATCGGTGGGCGTACAGGCAAGGCCGACGGATACATCTGCCTCCATTGAACGCGTAGCAGTAGCGCAAACCCGGCGCGGCCCCTGCCGGAGCGCGCCCTGCGTGCCCTGCGACTTGACTGCGCATCGCACCGCCTCTTTGCAGCTGCTTTGACTGCTCAAAGCGGCGAAAATTGCCCCTGCCTAAGGCTCGGCCGCTGTAGGAGGAAGGGGAGGGCACGTAATGCGCCGCAGCCGTCATGAGCCATAGCTCCATATCAAAGACGGCCCAAGAACGCGTAGGCTCCCTCTCCTGCCTCAGGCGAAACTGAACATCATATGCACGCCAGCCGTAGCCGCCAAACCGAGCCGCGGTACGGACAATGTCCATGTACTTGAACATTTCCGACGCGCGAGCCAAGTGTTTCTCAACGAACACTGATGCATAAACCAAAAAGGCACTCGTCCACTGTTCAATCGATGTTATGCGCGGTACATTTCGCTGAGGTTGCAACTGGAAAGTAGACCCCGATAAGGCCAAAACCATGGGAGCATTGCTCTCCGAAACTGTGGTATTCTTGAGCAATGCTCCCATTTCCACATATTCGCTGTTCCAAATTTTCACCTGCAACGCGCGGCTTATAGTTGACCCAAGCGCCTCCCGAGGCATAGCGCACAATTGCGGAGCATTACCCGGCCCTTGCTGAGCCATGCCAGGGCCGGAACTCAATTCGACAATGCCCCTATCAATATCACTATCTGGGGCCACGCAGACTACTGGCCAAGGTTGAGAAGTAGGCCTACACTCACCCAAGATGCCGGGGGTAGTCACGACCGACGGCCCAGGTTCCTCCGTTGCTGCACTGGTAGACAGTCCGGGGATGGGCAGAACCGACGGCCCAGGCGCGCCAGCTGATGCATCGCTGGACGTTCCGGGAATGGGCAGAACCGACGGCCGAGACGGTCCAGATACTGCATCACTTGACAATCCGGGAGTGGGTGCCACCCCTCTTCGAGACCTACGAGGCGTAGCCCCCTTCGTCTTTTGCCTTGCCTTCGGCATAGTCGACGCTCAGTATCACAGTAAACACGTATAGTCGGAAATTCAACGTAATTAAAGTGTTAATGCCTAACGATTTAATAAAATTGCGAGAGCTAACAACGAACACAACCATCCACCATCAAATCGGCAGGCAAAATGTGCATGTGAACGTCAACCGTGGGAATTTGCCTATTCTTCGCTAATCTGCATTGCTAAGTATAGGCTACAAGTAAATATGCGCGCTCTTTCACACCGCGCTATTAACACATGAGGAACGCGCGGCAACCTCTAAGAAAAATGCCGGCAAGCTCTTGATATAACTAGCTGCCGCTCAGCGGTTAAATCAAAGGAGGTCGCCGCGCACAACCGCTGTCACCGACAACGTAAACCATTTATATCGCACTAAAGTACGATAAAATTTAATATGTTGATGTATGTAATTTATTTCGTATATTACATGAACCTTTTGTAAAAGTTTAGACAATATCATTTCATGATACGTATACTTTGTATTACGTTTTGATTTTCGTTGATTGGAAATAAACTATGATTGATCGATTGATCGATCGATCGATGATCGATCGATCGATGTGTTAGAACCGTACACGAAACGTTGGTACTCGTAATCGTATGTGCATGGATAAGACCGCGTTTTACAACGATTATAATTATTGAACACATGGCGTGATTACAGTAGTCCAAGCCTTGAAACCTACTTGAATTTGTTAGCAGCTATGTGTTTAATATGCTTTGTAAATTCTACCAGTTGCTTTCAATTTATGTGAGATACAGTGCTTTTACATTTGTATATGCATGAAAGATGTTCTTTTTGCATCATGAATGCTTAGAATGCAATTTATGAAATGTATACGTCGAAACGCACATCTTTTTAAAAGAAACTTTTGAAATTGCAAGCACCCTGCTAGGCTTGAATCCTGTATCTACCACTTTGCAGCGAGTTTGTTGCACATTTACTTATACACGTTTTGAGTGGAATGCTTGCATTTTTACACAAATAAATTGTATACTTGTGTCAACGTAATTATATTACATCAGTATATTATATGTTAACATATCATAAAGATGTAAAATGGTATTTTTTGAAATGTATATGTCAGAACACGCATCTTTTTAAAAGAAACTTTTGAAATGGCAAGCACCCTGTTAGGCTTGAATCCTGTATCTACCACTTTGCAGCGACTCTGTTGCACACTTACTTATAAATGTTTAGTGTGGAACGTTGTTTTTTCTTACACCAATAATTCGTATACTTGTGTCAGCGTAATTGTATTACATCTGTATATTATATGTAAACAGCTATATGACCTTAATCAATTCCACAGTTCTCAAGTCAAATGGTGACTTGTTTGCCTCTCGATAATTGTTGCAAAATAATGTACCATTTACACTTGCTTTCACACGTGCTAAGTTTACCTTTTTGTTTATTGGAAGATGTACATAAACAAGCTCGAAATTACTTTGTCCTTGATTGCAGTGGTCCAAGCCTTAAAACTCACTTGAATTTGTTAGCAGCAATGTGTTTAATATGCTTTGTGAATTCCACCAGTTGCTTTTAGTTTGTGTGAGATATAGTGTTTTTTTAACATTTGTAATGCATGGAATATGTAGAATTGTTGTATCATAAAGATTTAAAATGGCATTTTTTGAAATGTATATGTCAGAACACAAATCTTTATTAAAAGAAACATTCGAAATGGCAAGCACTATGTTAGGTTTGAAACCTGTATCTACCACTTGGCAGCGAGTTTGTCGCTAATTACTGATACACGTTTAGAGTGGAATGTTTGCATTTGTACACAAATAATTCGTAAGCATGTCTTATCCAAATTATGTTACATCTGTAAACAGTTATGACGATGATCAATTCCACAGTCCTCAAGTCAAATGGTGACTTGTTTACCTCTCAGTAATTGTTGCGAATGTACCAGTGATACTTGCTTTCACACGTGATGTGTTTACTTCTGTGATATATTCAAAAGATGTAGATAAGCAAGCTCAAAATCACTTTGTTCTTCTCCAAGTAGATATGTAAATCGACATTTCTTGATGGTTTTCTTCAAGAAAGAAAATAATCTGGCATCGTTACTTCTAATTATCAATCCGTTTAGTTCATGGTCTGTTGTACAAAATGTTTTAAGACCAGTCAATTATAATGTTTATGATTGTGTATGTACAATGCGAAATTTTATCCTATCCTGGCTAGTCATTAATTTGCTTAGTTGAATTAGTTGATATTTTGTAACAAAGTCATTTTCCGTTGGAGACTCGGCGCTTTAAATAAATTATGGTCAATGGGTTTTAATGCGTTTTCCCCCTTTTTTCATGTCATTCTTAGCTCTTCTTAAAAGATTCGTATAGTTTGGCTGAGACCTAATTTCAGGTTTCTAACATTTTTGGTGAGATAATGAGAAACCTCTTATGAAATATGAAAGAGCATGTAATTCTATGAGGAATTGAACGTTTATTTGATGAAAATTGGTTTCGAAATGGCTGAGATATCCCCAAAAGAGCGATTGTAATAAAGTGTGGGACCCACACTTTATTACGACCGCTTTGTTTTACTTTGTTTTGGATGTTTCAGTCATTCCAAACCCGATTTTCATCAAATAAACTTTGAATTCCTCTTAAAATGGTATGCTCTGTACTATATCATGTGTTTTCTTGGTATCTCGCAAAAAATCAAAAGCCCAAATCTCATCTCCACCAATACTGTACAATCCCTTTAATTCCATTTGGATGTCAAGTGAAAATCTTGTAATATTGTGTTGACCATTGAGTTGATTATAAACATTTGTTGTTGTTGTTCTCAGTACTGGTTTAGAAGGAAATAGAACAAACGCCGTAAGGAATAGAATGTTTATGAGGTGTAAATGGGATTATTTTCTTTGTAACATGTGTAAATCACGAATACTCGTGGTTTTTCCTTAGGTAAACATGCAAATTTGTCTTAATTGGAGTCTAGTTTAAAAATGATTGAAGATATCTGTTACATACAAAGTCATACATGCATGTAGACGAAGGATGCCTTCGTGTAACCATAATTGTATACTGTAGTAGCCTATATATATATATATATATATATATATATATATATATATATAAGATATAAAGCAAACCAATTCTATTATTCTAAATCCCAGCCTATCTGCCCCTGTGCACTTTCAAGCACTTGCACGCACATTCACAACCATCACACATCAGAGTTTATTTTCTCCTGCTATCTTCGCAGCAGAATTTGTATTTTTTTTTTCCTTGGGCTGGCCATTTTTTCAAGCAATGCTTACAATGGCGGCCGTCTGCATTATCGCTTCCTAAATATGATATTTTCTTGTACTCCCTGCTGCATAGACATGCATACTGTAATAATATGTGACACTGCACCTCAAAACAAACAAAAAGTCGCCAGACATGAATTTTTAGGTAAGACCATATTCTGAAAGAGCAGACTTTAAGCTTTAAAATGATGTATAACTCAAATCAAATGGACTCTCCTAACCTATCTAAATATTGGAAAGAAAGCACAAACTCAGGAAAAGTGTGAAGTGAGAAAAGAGGCTCTGAAGTACAGTGTCTATTCAAGTGCTTAATCTTTACCAAACCGTGCTGGCTGTTCGATGAATTGGACAAAAAAAAAGGGAGTAAACCACCAGAGTAACAGCAATGAAGGAATTATCAGATTGTACTGAAATTAAACATGCCTCATTAACACATTCTGTCCATAATTAATGCCAACTTTCAAAGCAGTAGCATTATCCTTTCAAAAGTTATTAGAGTTGAAAGTGAAGAGTGTGGACAAAGTTTTTCAGAAATGAAAAAGGGATTCTAAAGAGACACTTAATCACACTATTCTGCCAAAAATGTTCGAGATAAACTGCTAAAATACACACTTTCCTGCCCGTTTTATGATACCAAATTTTAGCATAATGTTACAGAAGACCCGCTCTTTCAGAAAATATGAAAAAGTCAAGTTCGGCTAGGTTGACCCATTTCACTTATTTTCAGTCCTCACGCAAAATCAGGGTGTGCGACTTTATGTTCGTTTTGAGGTGCACGGTCACATATGTCATTAATTTCCTTTATATCGTTGTTTATGCAAGTCAAACGACTCTGTTTTAAATGTACTTTGTATGTTTCCCGTGTTCATGATTATGTAATTTATATACATTGATTTGCAGAAAATAAAGCATCTATCAAACAAACAATAAAAGAGAGAGAGAGAGAAAAAAAAAGGTTATGCGTACGTATGATATACATCCTATATACACTGTATCATATCCATTCTGCTTATTAAATGCATATTACTCACTACGAGATGCTCAGTTCTTCAGAAAGGGTGGCAGATTTATACGCGTGATAGCACAGTATGTGCGCCGCTTCTGTACATCTCAGTGACAATTTATTATGCGTCTGATGATATCGAAGTCTGCGTCAAATAATTAATGATTGTATTGTATCAATGGTACATTTTTGTGTTAGAACCGTACACGAAACGTTAGTACACCTAACCGTATGTGCATGAATCAGACCTCGTTAGGACTTATACAACGACTATATTGAGTACATGACGTGATTACACTAGTACAAGCCTTAAAACTCACTTGAATCTATTGGCAGCATTGTGTTTCTTATGCTTTGTAAATTCTACCAGTTGCTTTCATTTTGTCTGAAATACAGTGCTTCCAAATTTGTATTGCATGATACTGAAATATGTCCTTTGTGTATCATGAAGGCTTAGAATGCAATTTATGAGATGTATCGTAAGTCCAAACGCACATCTTTTTAAAAGGAACCTTTGAAATGACAAGCACCCTGCTAGGCTTGAATCCTGTATCTACCACTTTGCAGCGACTCTGTTCCACATTTACTTATACATGTTTAGAGTGGAATGTTTGTTTTTTTCACACCAATAATTCGTATACTTGTGTCAGCGTAATGTTATTACGTCTTTATCATGTAAACAGCTATATATGACCTTAATCAATTCCACAGTTCTCAAGTCAAATTGTGACTTGTTTACCTCTCAATGATTGTTGCAAATATACCAGTGACACGTGCTAAGTTTACCTTTTTGTTTATTGGAAGATGTACGTAAGCCAGCGCAAAATTACTTTGTTCTTGATTGCAGTGGTCCAAGCTTTAAAACTCACATGAATTTGTTAGCAGCAATGTGTTTAATATGCTTTGTGAATTCCACCAGTTGCTTTCATTTTGTGTGAGATACAGTGTGTTCACATTTTGCAATGGATGGAATATGTAGAGTTTTTTGTATCATAAAGGTTTAAAATGGCATTTTTTGAAATGTATATGTCAGAACACACATCTTTTTAAAAAGATATATTTGAAATGGCAAGCACCATGTTATGCTTGAATTCTGTATCAACCACTTTGCAGCGAGTTTGTCGCTAATTACCGATACATGTTGAAAGTGGAATGTTTGCATTTGTACACAAATAATTTGAACACTTGTGTCAGCCAAATTATGTTACATCTGTAAACAGTTATGTCGATTATCGATTCCACGGCCCTCAAGTCAAATAATGACTTGTTCAATATCTCTCGATAATTGTTGTAAATATACCATTGATACTTGCTTTCACACGTGATGTCTTTACTTCTGTGATATATTCAAAGGACGTAGATAAGCAAGCTCAAAATCACTTTGTTCTTCTCTAACTAGATATGTAAATCTACATTTCTTGATGGTTTCCTTCAAGAAAGAAAATAATCTGATATTTTTACTTCTGCTGCAAACTAATTATTAATCTTGCATAAGTTCATGGTCTGTTATGTCTATAAAAGTGTTTAGGCCTACAGACCAACCTTCTTTCTGTTCATATGATAATGTGTATATGATTGTGCATATGTACAATGCGTAATTCTATCCTATCCTGGCCAATCATTAATTAGCCTAGTTTGAATTAGTTGATATTTGCTAACCAAGTTATAATTCTTTACGGAATGGATTTTTATGCTTTTTTAATGACATTCTTAACTCGTCTTAATTCCATGTGGATGCCAAGTGAAAATTTTGTATGGTGTTGACCATTATTCAACTTCATATTTTGCCATTTGAAAAATTAGTTATTTTGAGTTGCTTGATTTTTATGTTTAAGACACAAGGTGATCCGAAATCTTTCATGAAGGATGCGTTTGTGTTAGATTCTACCGTTCATGCTTATAATACGCGTAAAAGTAATCTCATTCATCAACCCTTTGTAAGAACTCAAACTGTCCAAAATTCATTTGTATATGTTCGTATTAGAGAATGGAATAATTTGCCATTGAGAATTAGGTCAGCCTCAACACTATCCAACTTTAGACGTACATGTCTCATTTATCTTGAGGGAAATTTGTAAAACAAGAATTGATCAGGGAAGCTAAATTTAAAAGTATAGTAAAATATAAGGTATCTTTCTGCAATTTCATGTGAATTACATGTATGTGCATGAGCGTTTTTGTGACACGTGTTTGTGTGATTGAATATGTGTGTGTGTGTGTGTGTGTGTGTGTTTGTGTTGCATCTGTCCTATGTAAATATGTTACTATTATACTTCTTGTTAATATGTTTTAAAACTTTAGTATGTTATGTTTTATATGTTTATCCGGGACCTTTTTTTTACAAGCTCTGCTTCTTTTGGGATCCCAAACCATTCATTATTCTTAATCCTGTATCCTTTTGTAAAATGCCAAATGTTTAATGAATTGGTCAAATAAACTTGAACTTGAACTTGAACTTGAACTTGAGTTGATTACAAACATTTGTTGTTGTTGTCGCTGTTCTCAGTACTTGTTTGGATGGAAATAGAACAAACGCCGTTATGGCAGTATGAAATAAAATGGAACTGTAATAAAGATGAACGCATATGGAATGCATTTCAAGCTAAATACACAGCAATCAACGATTGCTTCGTTTGCCGTTAATTCATCGTACTGAAGAAAACTGGGCATTTATGGTTTACGATTGAGCGTGTCTGTCAATTATTTATTCGAAATCAGACATTGGCATGAGGTAAAAAAAAGATGACTTCACATCGGCGTTCCATATCGTACCAGCTTCGCTTGTTTATAGTGAGACCCTCAATTTCCATTCCCATCTTTGTAAACGTTATACTATGCATGATTATGTTCTCTACATTTTGTTAATCTACGTTTTTGTAATTGTTACACTGCCTATACATTTATACCTTTCTCTGTTTATTTAAGGGAAATGAAAATTAACGTTAAAATTCGAACTTTGGCATTCTGTTTATGCAAATTAGATGGTGTTATACACAGCGATTTTGTTTGGAAACCAATTCTATTCTAATTTCTGCCTTTTGATTATGCCAGATAGCCTGATCTAGGACATTTACATCAAAATGGTTCTAAGATTACTTAAAGCATTCACCCCTACCTCCCAATCCATGTAGACTTAATAGTGGACTATGCTCTTCGCATCTCTTCGCATTAGGGTCCATTGTCAGATCGTAGAAGAGTATAACTGCCATCGGCATGAATTTTCTTAACTGGTTAACTTTTTATCTAATACCAAACATCGATTACGGATTTAAAGGTCAATAAAATCTCACTCACTCGTTTCACGCGATGTGCGAATGAGAATGGCAGTTTGTTTGTTTCCGAAATAAAGTCCCTTGTCATCTGCCTCTGTAAATCATAACCTCCGAGAAAGGGGCAAGTAAGGGTCAATGCATCGCAGAAGCAATGTTCTGTCAATGTGTGAGAAACGACAAAGACGAAATTACGATATATAGCAACAGTAACATTGACATAAAATTCTTGTGGCCTAAGACCTGTTTATTGCAATATGAGAAGTGCATACACAACTAACATTGTTGTTTTAACCTGAAACATATTATATATATATATATATATATATATATATATATATGAAGGGTTTGTTTGCGAAAACCGGTAAGTCCATTTTTGAAAATTTTGAAGTACGATCTCTTTCATAAAGTACAAAATGATACCTTTTAAATGATATATTGGTCACTACATATTAAGGTATATTTTTGAAGTTATGGTTAAAAGAAGCAAAATTTTTCTTATTATTCTCTTTATTTTTCTTGACCTTTAATCGCAAATATCTCCATTTACCAAATATGGACTTATCGGTTTCTGCAAACAAACTCTTCATATATAGATACATAGCGTATATCAAAATAATGTACAATCATATAATTGAAGAGCTTAAATGCCAAAAGGAAAACATACATTTTCTCACGTTTATACACTAAAAAAACAAAACAAAAACAAAATATCAACTTTATTTTTTTACCTGCAGAGAGTGCTGTATCATTGAAAAACATGTATCTCTTTGTGCATTCAAACTATCCGACTGTTGTTCAATTCAGTTCAAATTTATTGTAAATGACACGTACATTTTATTGTAAATAACACAATTTACATACTTCGTTAAAAAGGTATACGACCCTGTATGCCTCGCCGGATAATGTCTCCGTAAAGAAATATGTTGGCCACGTGATCAAAGATCAAGTGAAAAACCCCAAAATTCATAATCTGGGCCGTATCGAGGAAATTTCTCAAATCATTGCCATGATAATAAATTTCAAGCTTTCTGGCGTGTTGCCATGGTTACAGGGAGGAGCTTTGTGCGATGTTGCACCGTCTGGACCATCTCTGTGAGTTTTACGTCCACATGAGACTTGCTGTCAGAGAAGAAATGAATAGATACGTTGAATTGAAATTAATTGAATGTATATTGTCTGTCCATTATCGGCAAATAGACAATACAATTATTTTTCCAAACGTTTCATAAGAAAACGCTATGCACCAGGAAAAAAAAAGATATATAGATAATGTTTTAACCTTATAAACTAAAAGCAAAAACAGAATGCTGTTGATCTTTACTACGAGGAAATAGTTACCTCCGTCGAGGGAGGAGATTATTTTTCATTACTCTTGGTTTGTTTGCCCGTGTGCAAAATTATACTCAAAATTTCGTGAACGAATTTGGGTGAAACTTGCATAAAAGGTTGAAAACGACGCAAGAAACAGAAACTTTTGGTAGAGTGAATTTGTATGGATTTTATTAAGGATTTTCTATATTTTTGGCAGATGAGGCTCACAAACTTTGTTAAGGTTTTTCTGAGCGTAGTAACATCGGCACAAGAACGGGAAGTAAACTAGACACTAGTCAACTAGTCAAATTGTGACAAGAACGGCATAGAGGAACAGGGGCTTTAGAGACAATCGCCATTGCTGATCTTATTTTGGCATAGATACCCGAAAACCTAAGCCCCTTTGTCCGGTACATGACCCCTGGACAGTAACGCTAAACACCCAGAGGTGATATATTTATCTAAAAAATGACATGAAAACAATAATTTTGTATCAAACTATTATTTACTGTGACAAACTAATGCGTTGTCTTTATGACAATAAGATATTCATTAGACAGTAGCCTCGAGGAACTCGAAATGTCTATAGAATTAATGCCTTTTGATACCTTCATCCCCGACCAGTACATTCACCAAGAAACAGCTATATCAACGTAACACACCTACAAACAATGATAAATAAAATATTATAATATATTTATTTCAAATATTACTTCAAAAGTATTTGTTTAATGATTTCGTTTTGTATTGTTTCGTATAGTGTTTTTTTTTTTCACACCAAGGTTATGGTGGGATGCTACATCTTCGATATGAGTATGAGAGCAAACTTTTAAGAAAGATGTTACGCATAATTTCTGTGAGAAGAGACCTTTATGGTATATTTAGAGTCATGAATATTTTTTTCCTACAACCCAATAAAGCTTCATATTACTTTGCATTCATCAGTTGTTGCTAGATTCAAGTTCAAATTTTGTTTATTCTCATTCACCGAGAATACCCACGCTGAGTGAAACTGTAAAAAGTGAATGGCGATGACTTTTTTTTTTGTCGCTGACATCGTCTAAGGAAAGGAATCATATAAAATAGCCAACATTGAGGCTATTGAGGCTAGTTCTATATACGCATGTATATGAAAGAAAATTAAATTTCTTGTCTAAACTCGGGGGAAAAAATGCGCTGCCATGTTGCCTTCACGCTTTTAGGAAAGAAGACAAGTTAGTTTTCAAATAATATCAAGGTTAGCCTTCCTCTCAGCCGCGGTCGCTGCCCTTTTTCCCCCTGCAGAAAAAAAGAAAAAAAAAAAAAGAAAGATGTGTGTTTCCGCAAGATAGAGAGACAGAGAGAGAGAAAGAGAGAAATTGTTTAATAATAGGTGGAACATCAAATTTTCGTATATATTGCAGTTGGGACAGCAAAGTAGAATATGCAGCAGAGATAGAAATAAAAGCATCACGAACGTTCTTCTTTTTTAGGAGTTTGATTTTTCAATTGTTCTCTGTAAATTCTATTCAGGTTCATAAAGTTCTTATAATTTTGTGGTACATGCCAATGATATGTCAGATCCAGAACACGGTCAGATAATAGATGCCACGTACCTTAAAAAGTCTCACCATTGGTATGAAAAAAAATATTGTGAAAATAGCATTTTTAACGAATTTTTACGCTTTAAGTCCTTGTCAAATGCAAAATATCAGTCAAAAGTAAACCAACCCATACATTTCCTGGAAGTAAAATTTACCACACTTTGAGATGACATGGAAGAAACTGGTTTCTTAGATCATCCTGGTGTGTTCTAAGGGAAAGAGTGTCATAAGGTGCAAAAACTGGCAATTGTACACCCTTTAAAACTCTCACTCATATATATATATATATATATATATATATATATATATATATATATAGATATTTGAGTATATGAATATAAGAACGACCCTTTTTTGTTTGTCCAATAATATTCTATTTAACTGTGATGGGACGGCAACATTGTATATACAAACTAGAACATATATTATTATGACAATTATCATTAACATTAATTGTGGAGAGGCCATTTTGTGTGATGGACTTGGGTCGTTCTTTGATTCATATGGACTTGGGTCGTTCTTTGATTCATATACATGATATTCTGCTATAGAGATGAGAGAAGGACGAGAGAGGGCGTTATAATATGAATGTAAGAATGACCCAAGTCCTTCATTCTAACATTCATATAAGATTTAACTCATTAATTTCAGGCACTTCCGGGGGTAATTAGGATTTATCATTTATACACAAGATGAGTCCATGCATAAGCTACAATTTTCCATGTCAAACTGAATTTGGCCTAAAATTGGACTTGGGTCGTTCTTATATTCATATGCTCATTTGTATACATACATATATATATATATAATAGTGACTGTGTGCAATGTTGTAGAAGTCTGGAGAAAAATAGTATCAATGATGCAATTGCTTTTGTAAAATGGGTTCAAGAATGTAGCCAATTGGAAGCACTGAAATTAGTCACGTGTGCGCTCATGATTTTCTTACTAACATGCACAGCCGTGCAAAAAGTGTGCAACGAAAAGTCATAACAGCACGGCGTGTTATCCTATGGGACATGGCAGAGAAAACGTAACTGCTCGGTCACTGACGTCACAATGTTTACACTAGCAGAGCGCACTCAATCGGTTGTTACAAGCGCGTCGGGCGCTACTATATGCGCTGTCAATCCTGTAAACAACTTCTAGCTCGGGCTGCCAGCCGGCCTTTCTTGTACATGACATGCATGTGGCGTACGTATACTCTTATACGTACTTATATGTGCGGGATTTCCGAGTGCGACGTGCGTAAAATGTTTGGGACGAACATCTTCGGACATCTTGACTTTTGAGCGAGTGCTACATGTAGCTGACTGGTATTTGTCCACAAAGGTACATGAAAATGCTGTTAGTTTTCGACCCATTTTATGAATCAAATAATACACAGGTTTAAGTTCGTGACGTTGGTGGAGATGCAGCTCACTCTCGGGTATTTACAATGTAGTGCTTGTTTCACAATTGTAAATACCCTCGAGTGCGCTGCATCTCCACTAACGCACTCTCACCTGTGTATTATTTGTATAATATCATTTACGCAGCTGCTTACATTTGCATTTTGTGGCATTGATTTAGGAGGAGACTATTTCGTTTTGTTGTTACAGTTTATCACGGGCTTAGCGAGGGGGTGGGGGGAACTGGGAATGGAATCGGTTATGTACGCAACAGGCACAGTTTCCTGTTTTTCTTTTTCTTTTAAATATCAATTGAGTCAGTTTTATGCCATGCTTCTATGCGATTGCTTCTTGAAGTTTGACTTTGTTTGTTTGTTCAGATTGTATCATGTGCTGTTTCGTTTTACCGACATTTTATGCACCATTTTTGTAGAAATCTCGCATTGAATTGCCTGTATATTTATCATCATTTGACGACTGAAATTAAATTGACTTGAAACAAACTGAATTGAATCAGGTGTAATTCACTGACAGATGTATTATATAACGACAGACTAGAGTAAGTGTTTTGGGCATGTGAAATCTGACACGTAAAGATTTAACCATAAAACTTTGGTCATCTAAATCACTGCGCATCCACGCGGAGCCCAGAACACGTAAACTGCGTAAAAGAAATCGATCCAGCTTGACCCCCCCGCCCCCAAATAATAATAATGATAATAATAATAATTAATTAACATCTTCATCATTAAAGTGGCAAAAATTATGGTGACCGGATTCTGAAAGTGAACACTTCTTTAATTATCTATGCGTATCGTAATATTGCCGTTATTTTTTTTTAAGAAGTGAAGCGATTTTGATCAGAAAAGTATTTTATGAATGGATTTTTCTATGCCGAGCAACCTAAATTTAGAAATTTTGATTTTGCCGTCTTGCAATTCTTCCACTTACAATGGCTCAGAAACAGAAGGTCGCACAAACTTGGGATGTCCAGTTTCAGAAAACTAAAGATTCTGATCATTTTGTAATATAGGAGACAATTCCATCGGTTGAGCTGACGCAATTTTGCAATTAAGTTAGACTGCCCAATCAAAATCTATCACTATCACGTAACGAGACTACCCAAAAAAAAATATATATATATGTCTAGTTCACCTCCATGGTATGCCTTTGCCTATAGTGTGACTTTCCTTAAAGTTAAGCTCTTGTTCCTCACCAAATTTCATATTCAAGTTAATATCCAGGTACTTTTGTATGTGAGACATTAGTTGAATGGGTATTTAAGTAGCCTTAGGAACAACATGATTTTATATTATTAAGAACAGAAACGTCCATAATCATCCTTATGCTCTCCGTTTCTCCTTTCGATCAATTTTTCAACCCGGACTGGCAAAATATAATTGCAACGGTTGCTTGCCATACGCCGTCTGCAGTCGCGCGCTTATACACACGTTGTACACATGATTTTACATTACATAGGCATCCTGTTTTTCGTCCATTCATCTCACAGCTACAATAGCTTGGTAAAGATTAAGCGCTTGAATAGACCCTGGGCTTCAGAGCCTCTTTTCACAGTCCACACTCTTCCGGAGTGTGTGCTTTCTTTCCAATATTTAGATGCGTTCATAGAGTCTATTTGATTTGAGTAGTACATCATTTTAGATAGTAAAGTCTTCCCTTTCAGAATATGTTCTCAACTAAACAATCCATGTCTGGCGAGTCTTTGCTGGTTTTGTGATGCAGGGTAACATATTGTCATTTTAATGATTTTTTCTTTCATTTTCGGAATTGCGAACCTCATTTCATTTTTGGATTAATTTTCCTTATACGGTACCTTCTCACCGGTACCTTTTCACACACACACACACACACACACACATATATATATATATGAAGAGTTTGTTTGCAAAAACCGATAAGTCCATTTTTGAAGATTTTGAAGTACGGTCTCTGTCATAAAGTACAAAATAATACCTTTTAAATGATATATTGGCCATTACATAAATTATAAAGGTATATTTTTGAAGTTATGGTCAAAAGAAGCAAAGAAATTTTTATTATTCTCTTTATTTTTCTTGACCTTTAATTGCAAATATCTCCATTTGACAAATATGGACTTATCGGTTTTTGCAAACAAACTCTTCATATATATATATACAATTATATATTTGCGTTCTTTACTCATATCCGTGAATAAATTTTAGCACTATAACGACATACTTTTGCGAGTATGTTAAATCATAAATTGAAAAAAAAACAACAACATACATAATAGTTTAACAAAAGATAGCTGTATGTTTTACTGGCGCTGGCTCTGTGTTTAAAACACCTGGACCAAAGTTAGGAAATAATAAGAAGTGTGCAGATATGACAAGAATACGTGCGATGAGTATGACTTGATATTTTCTCCTATGCGTGCCGTCTGTCTATCTAAAAATCTTTCCACTTCATTTTGCCATACATGGTATCCGCTACAACCAGGAAGTTCATGTACGGCCTGGACTTTCACTCAAGCTCTCGAATGTTTAGGTTTTATGTTCAAAGGCGGATACAGGAAGTCCGTCAAGAGGAGGAGCCTTTACAAAATTAAAGGGGCCGCATTTTCAACGTTTTTTTTTTTATTTCTGGTGTTTTAACAAATCAAAAAACAAAAAATAGGGGGCGCCCACCCGGTACCGCCCCGCCTGGATCCGCCACTGATGATTGTGTGCTTTCATCATTATTCACATCAATATGGCATATGTTGTAAAACTTGATCGAGGAACATGCTGCATAGGGATCTCAACTTTATGCTACCCTTCTCTGAAATCGAGAGACCCCGTTGTGATAAACGATGAGCATTACATAAGAAAGGCACATTCTTCACTTCCCCATCAGACAAAACAGAGATCATTGACCAAATTCTTCCCAAACACTCAACAGTTTCCTTCTTCCTTTTATTTATGTCATTAACTCAAAATTTGCAATGTATTGGCAAGCAGCGCTGAAATTTAAATCTTTATATTCGAATTCCCGTTTAACAGTGTTTTCTTCATATTCTATTCATGTTCAGCATGCTACCATTATCAATAACCGCGCAATCAAATGTTTTAAGCCAGCTGCAGAATTGTCTAAATTTGACAAACCATTGTCGGGGGTTCATGTTTCTCTGCGAAGGGCATTGACATAACATTTTCGTTTTATATGACACGATTTCATGGCATTTCGTTCTATTTATTTCTATAATCAAAATACAATTTATTGCAAAGTGAAATTAAGGGTTTGTATACAAGAAGGTGAAACGTCATGTTAAAAAAAAATACAGTAATCTGCACATACTGACAGAGATTTTGCGTTTTTAGAATTATTGAAATAAAGTGAAAAGTCCATGCACATGTATACGGTATACCTCAGTTTGTCGTGTTTTGTTTTGCTTTGTTTGTTTGTTTGTTTGTTTTTGGGGGGTCTTCCAAATCTCCGGTCCAAATCTTAGGGGGTGATCGCCCCCATCGCTTCCCCTTGGCTACGCCGGTGGTATAGGGCTCACACCCATAAATATTTCCCCATAGGGACGTGTGTTAAAAATCAAATTTCAAAAAAATTCTGTAAAATAGCTGGGAGAAATGAGGTGTTTCAGCTTCACTAACCTGGATAAGTGAGATATACCCTTTCATCCATCAAATTTTCAGGGTGGATTCTTCAGTCCAAATTCTGTCCAGGGGTCCGCAAAGCCAGACTACGAGTTCTTGTCACTCAAAAAGTCACCCATTTTCCGTACACGTACACAATGAAATATAGTCCCCTCAAATTCCATCAGAAAAGCTTTCATCTTCCAACCAAAATGCAGTTTGTAGAGGAATTCATACTCAATATCTACAGCCATTCAGTTTTTTGCCAAACTACATCATTGATCTTTGAATCAATGTTTTCTTCATTTATTTTGGTATCTTTGGTACGAATTTGTGCAGGGGTCTGGGACATTACATTGTATTTACGGGTGTGAACCCTATAGGGCTCACACCCATAAATATTTCCCCTTAGGGACGTGTGTTAAAAATCAAATTTCAAAAAATTCTGTAAAATAGCTGGGAGAATGAGGTGTTTCAGCTTCACTAACCTGGATAAGTGAGATATACCCTTTCATCCATCAAATTTTCAGGGTGGATTCTTCAGTTCAAATTCTGTCCAGGGGTCCGCAAAGCCAGACTACGAGTGCTTGTCACTCAAAAAATCACCCATTTTCCGTACACGTACCCAATGAAATATAGTCCCCTCAAATTCCATCAGAAAAGCATTCATCTTCCAACCAAAATGCAGTTTGTAGAGGAATTCATACTCAATATCTACAGCCATTCAGTTTTTTGCCAAACTACATCATTGACCTTTAATCATTTTTTTCTTCATTCATTTTGGTATCTTTGGTAAGAATTTGTGAAGGGGTCTGGGACATTCCATTGTATTTACGGGTGTGAGCCCTATAGTGGAGGTCATATTTCTCATTTGACTTTTAAACATCATAAATGTGTTTTCGATGATATTTGCCCCGACATCATCGTATGGGAAATTACACATTCATGGGTTATAGAGCTTCTCAAAGGGACACTTTTGAAACTCATGCCCTTTGAAGTTCTAGCTCAAGATCTTAATGCAGACTGCTACCGTAATGCCGTAGACGTGTACAGCCAGCGACGTGCCCGCAGAAGTACTATTCTGTAGTGCAAATGCTCTACAGGACAACAAGAGGTGTCAGATGACTGTCATGGCACTGATAAGCTATAGACTAGGCTTGGCCTTATTAGTGCTCCTTGTGAATAATGAGCCGGCCGGATATACCCTTGGGTAAACTCCTTAAACTGCCGGAGATCAGGGCAATGAGATCAAGCTCCACGTATATTCTGGTAGGGGTAGCCATAGCTTAGCCATGCAGATCTAGTGAACATGATAAAACTGTCACCAGTGTCACTGAATAGTAACTTCTGCCCTGTTGCTTTGTAACATCTAGCAACTCACAAATGCAACAAGTTGTTCCTGCGACCGTCTCAGCCTTGCTGTGCCGTCGACCCACAGGGCACCTTGCCAAGGGATGCTGCAGTGCGCTGGGCAGCATCGACATCTTTAGCACAGCCTACTTTTTATGAGATGAGTACAACTGATTATTCACCTACAGCTACTGCGTACGAGGTAACCGACGCCCCACGTTATATGGCAGTGGTGGAAAATGAGCGAAGTCCATATAGCAACACTACCGCATTCGGGTTAACCGATGGAGACTTGAGAAATGGTAGAGTCCATAGTGGTTCCAAAGGAACAAAGCAAGTGTTTAATCTAGCAGCTTGGAACGTTCGTACAACCAATGACAGTGTGAATTCCCTACGACCGGAAAGAGCTAAAGCTATTATCTGCCGAGCTCTGGAGGAAGCAGATGTTGACATTTGTGCACTTAGTGAGGTGCGTCGTCCAGGTACTGGAAACGTTAAGGAAAGAAGTCACACAATATATTGGAGTGGAGGCAAAGACAAAACTGCAGGAGTGGGATTTGCTGTTTCTAACAAATTTAGTCACATCAACCCAGTACCCATCTCCGATAGGATCATGACAGCTCATGTCGAGCTGAAGAACAATGTCCATCTCACATTAATCAGCGTCTATGGACCTACAATGCAACGACCAGAACTTGAGAAAGAACAATTTTATGAGCAGCTCGGCGAGTGTATCACCAGTGCCAAAGGAGATGGCATTATTGTGCTTGGTGACTTCAATGTTCGTGTTGGTAAAGACTGGGAGTCCTGGCCATCAGTCATAGGCAGGCATGGAGTAGGACACATGAACTCTAACGGCCGTATGCTATTAGAGTTCTGCACCCGGATGAAGCTTTCAATAATGGGTACTATGTTCCAGCTGAAAAATCGGCTCAAAAACACTTGGCAACACCCACGCTCGAAACACTGGCATCAGTTGGACCATGTTCTCGCCAATTCACAAGCAAGACAGTTCATCAGGGTCACCAAGGTCAATCCTTCTGCAGACTGCTTTACGGACCACAGGCTATTGCTGTGTAAATGCAGTATAGTGATTAAGTCAAGGAAGAAATGTGCAAGACCCCCCTGCAAACTTGATACCCACCTAACTAACAAAAAGAAACTTGCATTAGAAAGTTTCTTAGAGGAAAAAATCCCTGACTGTGAATCATCCTGGGATGACTTGAAAGAACTACTTCAGAATGCTGCAGATCACATCTTTGAAAAGAAAAAGAGGAAGAGTGAAGACTGGTTTGATGATCAAGAGCAAGAGATTCAGAAACTCTTGAAGGAAAAACGGAAAACTGGTGATGTAAAAGGGCTAAGAGAAGAAATTCGAAGAATGAAAAATAAGTGGTTCCAACAGAAAGCAGAGGAGGCTGAGAGATATGTTCAGGAAAAGAATCACAGAGAGTTTTACGCAACTCTTAATGCTGTGTATGGTCCCAAAGCGAAGAATGTTCATCCGGTCAAGTCAAAGCAGGGTGAGCTCCTGTCTGCTCCTGAAGACATCAAAGACAGATGGGTTGAACACTTTGATGAGCTTCTTAATCAACCGACAAATGTCGACTGGGAGATTCTCAATGAAGTCGATCAACTTCCAACCATTGATGAGTTTGATGATCCTATCTCAATGGATGAACTTGAAACAGCACTCAAGAACACAAAACTGAGAAAGAGTCCGGGCCCAGATGGAATTATTCCAGAGGTCATAGTCCATGGTGGTAGAGTTTTGTGGACTTTCCTGCTGACTCTATTCAATCTGTTCTGGTTTACCGAGAGATTACCTTCTGATCTGACAGATACAAATATTTCTATCCTTTTTAAGAAAGGTGATCGCAGCTTGTGTGAGAACTATCGTGGCATATCTCTGCTCAGTGTGGTAGGGAAGATTTTTGCAGATGTTATACTTCAGAGACTTCAACGCCTAGCAGAGAAGATTTATCCCGAGTCACAATCTGGCTACAGGAGTAGCAGAGCACGATTGATGGCATCTTTACACTACGGCAAATAATGGAAAAATGTAAGGAGCAGCGTTGTAACCTACACATTGCTTTTATAGATTTTACCAAAGCTTTTGACTGTGTTAACCGAGAGCTTCTTTATGCAATATTACAGAAACTGGGATGTCCAAAGAAATTTGTACGCATTATCAAGAAACTGTATTCTAATGTACATGCCAGACTCCTCATTAATGGTGAACTTTCGGACTCAATAAACTACAATAGTGGAGTAAAACAAGGTTGTAAATTAGCTCCTACACTTTTTGGAATGTATGCCGCTGTACTCCTCCATCTAGCCTTTACAGATGATGATCCTTTCTGCAGTATCAAAGCGCGTTTCAGATATGATGGAGATATTTTTGACCTGCGTCGCCTAAAAGCGAAAACTAAGATACTCACAGATTATATAAGAGAAGCTCAATATGCTGATGATATTGCCATTTTCTGCAATGAGTCTTCTGCATTACAGACTTTTTGATCTGCATACAACTCATTATCCCTAAAGATGGGTCTACGAATCAACATTAAGAAGACAGAGACAATGAGTGTGGGAGAGCAAGTTGATTTCTACATTGATGGAAATAAACTTTGTAGAGTTGACCGTTTCAAATACCTTGGCAGTTACATTACAAAAGACTTTAAAGTAGATGATGAACTCAAGGCACGCATTCAAGCCGCATCATGTGCAATGGGAAGATTGAGGCAAAGAGTATTTCAGTGCCGGGATCTGACTTCTGAAACAAAACTCAAAGTGTATAACCAATGTGTGACCCCTTTACTGCTATATGGGAGTGAAACATGGACACTCTATCGGCGCCATATAAAGCAGCTCAGGACCATTCAACAACGACACCTTAGGTCTATTCTCCACATCAAGTGGGACCACTTTGTCACAAATGATGAAGTATTGGAACAGGCAAAAACACTTGACATTGAAACCACCCTTGTTAA
Source organism: Diadema setosum (assembly GCF_964275005.1). Lineage (NCBI taxonomy): Eukaryota > Metazoa > Echinodermata > Echinoidea > Diadematoida > Diadematidae > Diadema > Diadema setosum. Next base: position 17,391,465 of record NC_092687.1, on the reverse strand, counting down.
AAATCGACTACGATGGGTTGGTCATGTTGTGCGAATGGAAGCTGCCAGACCTGTCAAGGAGCTTTTTTTTGGAGAGCTTGAGGCCTCACGCTCCTAATTCAACTCGCGCATTGCCTACCGGGAAGGCAGTACAAAGATGAGGTAATGTTATTTTTTACCAAAAAAAATCATTAAAAATCAGTCAAGTGGAAAATTGCCACTTTTGGTAGTGTTTGACATTGCTTGAGGACAGGAGCTTCTGCAGGTTATGAAGAAGTTGAATGAATCAGGGTTTTTGTATTTTTTAATGATTTTTTATTGATGTATGAGGTAATTTGCTATTTTTATCATTTTTGAGAGTGACTGGATGACTAGTCTCGTATGGAGGCTCTTACTTCTTTTTAGAGCTGGACAACATCCCAAAATATGTTGTTTGCTTGAAAACAGAGAAAATTTCCCTTCATCTACTTCAATTTAAAAAAAATTCTACGATTCGATTGATTTTTCATGATTCATGGAATATGCTGCATTTAACACAGGTTTATATGGGAGCCCGGAAAAGGAGCGTGAGGCCTATACTGTGAGACTGGTAGGCAGTGGGCATGAGAGTCGTCTGCTAGAATGCGATGTTCTCGCCAGCAAACGGCGTGCAGAGTGTACGGGAAGGTTCCCGGGGTTACTGCCATGGTACCTGCCAGCTTAAATTTGGAAATATTCTTTAAGGGGTAAGTCAGACCACTAGTAAACAAGTGTAGTCCTATTTCTAAGATAGCCCTTGCCCTCAACTCTTACCATAGAACTAAAGTTGAATTCATTGCCGACCCAAAGTTAGATTCCAGCCCCAAATCAGATTATAACCCCAAATTTAACCCTAACATTAGCTCTTAAAATCCTTAGCCTAACCCTAACCCAAATCCAAACCCTAACCCAACTCTAACCATAGCCCTAAAGTTGAATCCATTGCCGACCCAGGGTTAGATTTCAGCCCCAAATCAGATTCTACCCCCAAATTTAACCCTAGCTGTTAAAACCCTAACCCTAAAACCCTATTAACCCTAACCCTGTACTAACCCTAACCCTAACCTAACCCTAACCCTAACTAACCCTAACCCTAACTAACCCTAACTAGCCCTAACCCAAACCCTAACCCTAACCTAACCCTAACCCTAATCCAAACCATAGCCCTAAATGCCAACCAAAAGTAAGATTTCAGCCCAAAATCAGATTCTAACCCCAAATTTAACCCTAGCTGCCTAGTAATATGAACAAGGCTCAAATCTAACCCAGTCTAAGCTAGTGTAGAACTCTAGTCTAAAGTTAGACCGAGTAACTTACGCCCTAGCCCTCACCCTGTCTAGCTTCCCCTCGTCCTAACTGTGGGCCTATATCCTTAAGTTTACTTGTATGTACACCTCAAAATTAGCACCCAGTGACAGTGTAACTGTATTATTTTCACTTTTACTGTGAAAATGGAGAGCTATATTGTGTGTAAAAACTGTGATGGACGTGCGTGTATTTGGTCCCATGCAGACAGTGGGTTTTTGTGTTGGAAGTTTCCTTGCTGTACGAATTCATGTTCACCAGCCATGTGCCATTTATTCACCACTCATGGTCTACACATTCACTCCATTGCATTTCATTCTAACAACGAACTCAGCATCATTCTCTCAGAAAAATGTAGCAGGACTATCAGTTTTTAAAGTGTCATAGTCATTTACTGACATTTAATGAATAATATATCTGTGTTGCAGGTTGTCATACACAATATTCTGGTCCTGGATCTGAGGGAGCCAGCAGGTTTGTTCATGAACGTTTTTATACAACAGTGTTTGTTTCTTTCTTTCTTTCTTTCTTTCTTTCTTTCTTTCTTCCTCTCCTTCTTTCTTTCTTTCTTTGTTTGTTGTTGTTTTTTGAGGGGGAGGGGTGTTTTATAGCGACAAGCAAGAAGATTTGGATATGAATGCGGAAGAGTGGAGCAAACATTATTCCAAACAGTTAGAAATTAAGATGGACAAGAGTGCGGGTGATGATCCAGTGGTATGCTGGCTTTTTACAGGCCGAGTCAATAAGGCTGTGACCATGTAAAAGAGTTGGAATAATAATACTGCAGAACAGTGAATAAAGAACACTTGCATTCTGACTCCAGATCAAAGCAGTCAAGCATCTCACTAACCCCACAAAACATAAAATGTATAAACCTGTATTCATGCTCTCTGTTGTTGCCCTTATGTAGGGCCATTCTGTAGGCATGTCCTGGAACCCCCCCCCCACATTTCCCATCCTATCTTATTCTATCCTTCATATTCTAACCTCTGTGAACTCTAATCCCTACCTTATATCGAGTTTTACAGTGATATATATTTTAAAAGTACATCATCATATTTATGGCCTGGTGGTGGGCTCAAATGCTCCATGGAACAGTGAAATTGAACTTCCCTTTCTTGCTCATTGAACTTAAATATTTACCTTGATATAATATGAATAATTATTTTGATATTTTGGGAGGTTTTCAGGGTATCCAGCATTTAAACCTTCAAATTGGACTGAATGAATGTCATTGAATTATTGTCTATTTGGGCCCTACATCCAATTTCACCGAACCCAAGGTATAAGGGTGCATTGATTGGATTTCTGTACATGGTGCATTGTAGCTTGATGGGGTCCATTCTGCTGAAAACAAGCATGAAATGTAGAAAGTTTTATATCGTTGTAGTCGGAATTAATATCTCTACAAGATGAAGGCGTTCAAAAAAGTGTTTGGAAGCACTTGACTGCTCTATAGGCCTCACGCTCCTAATTCAACTCGCGCATTGCCTACCGGGAAGGCAGTACAAAGATGAGGTAATGTTTTTTTTTTTACCAAAAAAATCATTAAAAATCAGTCAAGTGGAAAATTGCCACTTTTGGTAGTGTTTGACATTGCTTGAGGACAGGAGCTTCTGCAGGTTATGAAGAAGTTGAATGAATCAGGGTTTTTGTATTTTTAATGATTTTTTATTGATGTATGAGGTAATTTGCTATTTTTATCATTTTTGAGAGTGACTGGATGACTAGTCTCGTATGGAGGCTCTTACTTTTTTTTAGAGCTGGACAATATCCCAAAATATGTTGTTTGCTTGAAAGCAGAGAAAATTTCCCTTCATCTACTTCAATTTAAAAAAAATTCTACGATTCGATTGATTTTTTATGATTCATGGAATATGCTGCATTTAACACAGGTTTATATGGGAGCCCGGAAAAGGAGCGTGAGGCCTTGATGATGGCTCTCGCAGTATAGGACGCCCTCATCTGAGATACAAAGATACAATCAAAGACATTCTGAGGAGAGCCGATGTCCTTCACAACTGGAGAGACCATGTTGATGACAGACATGAATGGCGGAAATTCACTCATGATGTCAGCATGAAAATTGATCATCAGAGGAAGGAGGTTAACAAGTTGAAAAGAGAAAAGCGTCACCAACAACAGTCAAGATGAAAAAATTGACTTTTGTTTTGATGTTTCTTTTGAATTTTTGGTAATCTCATCTTGTAAATTGTACTTTGCCCGTGTCGGGATTTAGGCATATATATATATATATATATATATATATATATATATATATATATATCAAGCAATTGCTTAAATCCATATGCATGTTTAAATCCTTTGCTTGTAGATGCCAATACCTTTTGCTTGTTCCGCACAAGCAATTGCTTGCGTTTTCAACAAAAGGGACGTCACGCCTGTGCGAACACAAGAACAAAGGCGAGTGTGGCAGCATGTATTTGAAAGGGCATGTGTGTGTGGTAACATTTCCTGACATAGCAGAAGAGCTATGAAATGCACACACAAACACAAACACACACATCTATACACACACACGTATTACTGGCTGATTCCCATCACTGCAGCTTACAGCAGCCCGGATCTGCCAGATCGCACGTGGAGAGAGGTCTCCTCGCTCTCCACCGAAGTCAGACATCCTACCTGTTTTTCATCACATTTTGCGTGCTAACCACTGGACATTCCCGTTGTTGAAATGAAAAAGTTTCTTACACTACTTATGAGTAATTTCTTGTAGATTTATACCACTCCTTCACAAGTGTGGTCTTTCTTTCATAAATATGAAAATGATACTTAAAAGGGAACGTTCCGGTTAAGCAAAAGCTCAAGCTCATTTTACACAGCTTGGAAAATCGTAAGCAATTGCTAGCAAGAACTAGCAAATGGTATGTTTTATGCATACGTATTTAAGCAAATGCTTGGTCTCTAAGCAATTGCTTGGGGGCAGCAAGCGATAGCTTGTGCTTGCTAGCAAAAGCTTCTGCTTGCAAGCAATTCCTTGTTTTTATGCATACAGATTCGAGTAAAAGGCTAGCACAAGCAATTGCTAGCGTTTATGTATTCGGCCCATTGTCTTATTTACACCTGTGCAGAGGTTTCATATTATTGGCAGTCATAAAATATGCAACGGATAATTCAGATACAGTAAACCTCGGATAAGTCGACGTCGAGTGAGTCGAAAATCACTTAACTCGAAGCAAAATAAAATGTCCTGATTTTTTCCCTATGTATTTTCTCTAAGAAATATATGCATAAGCCGAAGTGCGAGAGTCGAATTTCGGCTGTGTCGAAGTTGAACAGTCGGTCCCTTTTGTATAAAAAACACTTTATTTACATTACTTGAGCCGAAGAAGATTTGTCTGGCGTTCTAATTACATAAGAGGAGAACAAAAAAAAAACAAAAAAACAAAACAAAACGGCATGTCGCAGAACCTGTCCCTGACCTGCTGCAGGTAAGCCGCTAGTCCAGATTCTGGACGTTCTCTATCATTACGCATCTGCGCGCCGCTCCACAGCTTATCGCGCTATCCCATCCAACCGCTCGGTGCCAACAAACCTGTCCGAAAAGAACGTCCAGAATGGTTTGACAGTGCGTTGGGTCAAAAGTTCATATTAGGTATGCTGACGTATTGCCCTATCTCTCGCAAGCTCATTGCGTATGCATGAAAAGTTAGGGATCGATCACAGAAAAGAGTTTTTTTTTGTTTCAAACAATATTTTATTTCGATTCCATCATCCATCGTTGATTACAATTCAACAATTATAGTTGTGTTGCTTGCTGCGTGACATTTCAAACGTATATCAAAATATTACAAAATAATTCTTAAGACTGTCATTGTGTCAATTTCTGATTATTCTACTATACAATACACAGCAACTGCTTCACAAATATAGTCATCCCCGCAATAATTATAAGATCAATTTTTGATAATGCCTAATGGGTCAGCAATACCATTATGTATGTACAATACACATTACAAAATATATCCATTGACTGCGTCCTGTATACTCATCACAGCAGTAATTATTAGATAATGAAATCAATATTGTTGAGGGGTCAAACAAAAGGCCTGCATACCTATGTATCAGGGGTCAACAAAAAGGCTACATACCTATGCACACACATACATACAAAAGCTTTACAAATCCACATGATCAGTGTCTGTACATAATCCATACCTATAAAACATTACCCCTTCATCGCTCACCCGTATAACCTCATCAACACTTCCTCCTCTAGATAGGCATACTTCAGGTATACCTCACTCCAGCACAGAAGCACACACACACACACACACACACACACACACACATACACACACACACACGCCCACAAACACCGAACCTGTTCACCAAACAATCAACAACAAAAGCACAAAGAGGTAGCAATAGATGCGGAGTCCGAATCACCGTGTCATTAATTGATTCCATTTCCTGCTGTGCAAGGCCAGCGTCCCTCGTTTCATTGCTAATTTCCTTTCTTCTTCTCGACTTTCTAACATTCTTTCTCTAATTTCTCTTATCAATGGGGGCCTGCTCTTTTCCTTCGAAAATACAAATATCATCCATTTTATCAATAATATCAAATGGTTTATGAGTTGCCCTTTTCCGATATCCTGCGTTTTAATACCGACATGAACAGATTGCCAATCTAACTTTTGCATCTGGGGTAAAACAAAAACTTCACTACACAATTTCCAAATCTGATTGACTTCCCTACAATGAAAAAACAAATGTTCATAAGTCTCGACCTCAGAATAACAGAATGTACATTGGTTATCTCCTACAAAACCAAAAGAAAATAACTTAGCTTTTGTATATATTAAACCATACAACATTTTATATTGAAATTCGCGCAGCTTACAATCAAGAGTAGACTTCCGAGGTCTTAGAAAAATCAATCTAATATCTATTTCCTCAAAATTATATAAACCAACTAAATTATTATATGCTGATGATGTTCCAATTCCATCCCTCATCAATGCTTTATAAATAAGTTTTGACGTTATATCCTGTATATGATATATTTTATTCTGCAAATAAAATTCAATTTTCAATTGAGTATCCTCCATATTCATTTCTTGTTTTAATGTACCCTTCCATGATGACGGTAAAGCTAAAAATATTTCAAACATTTTTCCAATCATTTCTTCACTAAATCCTAATCTTAAAAACTCCCTTCTCCCTTTAAATTCCCCATTTACATCTACCAAATGATGAACTTTATAGACATTCCTAAGAAATAACTCTTTATCAAATATTGTATGTCCATCAATCAAAATAAATTTATTATTAAAGATTACCTCATTCCTTTTTGAATCCTCTTTCAGGATCAAACTTCTACTTCCCATCCAAACCTGCAACATATCATTGTAAAATTCTGGTAAAGTTAACCTCAACAACCCTAAAATCGCCTTACTATAAAAAATCAAAATACCTCCCACCGATTTAGTGAAAAACTTAAAACATAACTTCCACTTCATACTATGATCCCCTAAAATCAAACGCTTAATCCACATAATTCTTTGTGCTTTAACAAACACTCGAAAATTAATGAACTTTAATCCTCCCCTATCATAATCTAAATACAAAATATTCCTTTTTATTTTATCTCTACCCCTCCAAATAAAATCAAACACCACCTTATCTAACTCCTCAAATACCCAATCAGGTGTTACCATGAGTGAAGAGATATAAATCAGCTTTGGTAAAACAAAAATCTTTACTAATTGAACTTTCCCCATCAGCGTTAAATCCCTCTGTTTCCACCATGATAATAATCTCTTTATCTTACTCAAAATCTCCTTATAATTCATAACTTCTTTAACATCAGGGTTCAGAGAAAAATATATTCCTAATATTTTTACCACGTGTTCTACTCTACCAAAAGGCAACACACATTCCTCCCTCGGAATACCTAATAACAACACATACGTTTTCTCATTATTAACTTTTAAACCAGAAATTTGATGAAATACATCAAATAATCTTTTAACCTCCTCAACAGAATATCGATCCTGAAGAAATAAAGTAACATCATCAGCATAAAGAATTTGTTTGATTTCAACATTATCAACCATCAACCCATGAATATTAGAATTCTTCCTTATTGCCTGTGCCAAAATTTCAATGCACATAATGAATAAATACGGGGATAAAGGATCTCCTTGCCTTACCCCCTTCTGTATTGGGAAATAACCAGTAGACTCCTTACCATTCATAACACAACTACAGCTATTCAAATACAGTATTTCAACCCAATTACATAACATTGATCCAAAACCAAATATATTTAAAACTTTCTGCAAAAATGTATGACGGATCGAATCGAAAGCTTTCTCAAAGTCAATAGCAAACATATAACCAGGTAAACCACAACTCGATGTATAAAAGATCATATCATCAATCAATCGAATAGCCTCTCCAATATTTCTTCCTTCTATATATCCAACTTGATCGACATTAATTATTTCATGCAAAACATGCTTAATACGGTTTGACAAAACTTTCGCAAGTATCTTATAATCTACATTCAATAATGAAATGGGTCTGTAATTCTTTATATATAAAGGATCTTTTCCTTCCTTATGAATCAAAGTAATTACACCTTGTTTTTGAGAAGCAGACAATTCTCTTCTGTTATATGCTTCATTAAAACTGTCCAACACCACATCCCCTATCACTGACCAGAATGTAATATAAAATTCTACACTTAATCCATCATTTCCTGGAGATTTATTTAACTTCATCTGATTCAAAATAATTTCACATTCTCTTTTAGAAATATACCCCTCACAGGATTGAATAGAATCCCCACTCAATATTGGCAAATCTTGAAAAAAGTATCTACTATCGCCAGATGTATAAAAATCAAAATTCTCAGAATAAAGGTTACTATAAAACCTTTTTATTTCTCTAATTATTTCCTTAGAATCACAAACTACCTCATCATTAACCCATACACTTTTAACAATCATTTTCCTCTTATTCAATTCCATTAACTGTTTAAAATATGATGAGTCACCTTCTCCACCTTCATACCACGAAGCCCTTGAACGAATTTTTATCCCTTCATTCACATAATCATAACATTTTTCCAACTCTTTCTTTTTATCTTCCAACAATCTAATTCTATCACTATCTAACCTCAAAAATACATCATTTTCTAAAATCTCAATTTCTTCCTCAATTCTCTGAATTTTTTCCTTACGTTGTTTAGCCAAATTTATAGAATATTTTCTAGTAAAATTACAAATTTTCATTTTCAAAAAATCCCACAAAACCCTTTTATCTTCTATTTCATTCCGAAATTCTCCCAATATTTTAATTATTTCATCTTTCATTTTACTGACATATTCACCATCTTTACACAAACTGTTATTAAATTTCCAATATGACGCCTTAAAACACCTATTATTTCCCTTATCATCATTAGGTTTATTCAAAAGTTGCAAAAAAATAGCCGAGTGATCTGGCGCAATAGAAGTTAATATCTTGCATTCCTTTACAATATCCTGCAACCCACTCGAAATAAACCAATAATCAAGTCTACTTTGCATAAACGGAAATACCTGTCGATAAGTATATTGTCTATGTAAATTATGGGTGACCCTCCATATATCTATCAAATTACATTCCTCGAGAAAATTATCAAAACACTGATCAAAATTTGTATACTTCTTTGCCATTGCTCTCCCATTATAATCTAATTCAAAATTTCGTATCAAATTAAAATCTCCACCAATAATAATTAAATTTCCTTTATCAACAAAAGGATGCAGAATCTTTTCAAATTCAGACAGAAAATCTCTCCTCTCTGTTTCTTTACCCCTCACTGGAAAATATACATTTACAATGACAATTTCCATACCTTGTATAACACATTTCATCAAAATATATCTACCTCCTTGATCTATATACACATATGAAACATTCAATTTTAAATTTGCATTTACTAACAACCAAACACCTTTACTATGTGGTGTACCATGACTAAAGTAGGATACTCCATCCCACTCCTCTCTCCACTTTTTTTCAACTTCAGGAGAGCTATACGTCTCTTGTAATAACACAACATCTGCTTTTTTATACATACACCAGTTAATAATGTTCTTTCTTTTCCCTGCATCCCTAATACCTTTTACATTTAACGAAAGAAAATTACAGCAAATATCTAAATCATCCCAAGCCATAATTACAGACGAGTACTGCCAGAACAAGCACAGTTAATTCACCTGACTCCGAGATACATCCACAGCTACCATCTGCACACGCACACACACACACATACATATACACACACTCACACACACCGATTACACTCACAATTACACTTACACTCACAGAGTCCGGAAGGACGTCCATGTACACTTCCATAACCAACGAAACGAGTCTCCCCCCCCCACCTCCCACTGCGTTGAACTAACAAGGAATGGACGCAGGCAATGATTTCCCCTATACCTAAACAAATGCATAACACTTGATCAGCCTCTGAAAGAAGAGGAAAGGAGTAAGATGAAGAAGAATAATCAAGAAGAAGAAAAGATAAAACTAACACCCGACTTATACAGATTGACCTTATATTGTTCCTTTCTTGGTGCCTCTGGGATATGGCTAACGAGGTTGTAATACCTCCGAGACCAATCGGACTGTGCATAGCTATGACAAAAAAAAAAAAAAAAACAGCTTGAGAGGGATACGCCCTGTTCAATATAAAATCTACTAACAAAAAACAAAAAAAAAAAAACAAAAAAAAAACACCACAGTGTTAAGGGGGAAAATTTTAGAATCTAGTATCTTCTGTTCTATTTAACAAAGGAGCATTTCTGTCGACATTTCTGTTCTATTTAACAAAGGAGCATTTCTGTCGACCAGACAGGAGGCATTATCAGACTACCAAACAAATTAAACTAGGACATGACAAAAGGAAAAGAAGGAAGAGAAAAAAAAAATCGGGACATGACAAAAGAAACAAAAGGTACGAAAAAGAACTGAAAAGCCATTAAGGCTTGACCACCTGCCATCCCATTTACTGCACATGCAGAACGATCTATCTGTGTCTACTCGTTATCGGCGCTTGAGGGCGACAAACATGCTAACTGATTACCAATAAGAGGGGTCATTGACTAACAAATACAAAAGGGTTTTCAGTGGTATTACAAGAGAGTTGCAATACAAAAGAGCTTCGAACATGCATTCATGATTGACCAATAACTAAACACCTGGCTTCTTAAGCAAGTCATTACATCAGCTTTGTATTGGTCTTGAAAGACCCATGGCCCTATAAAAACGATTTGCACTACTCCCGAAACCAGATCGGTCCAAAGGCATGACAAAACAAAAACGAAACAAAACAAAGCAAAAGAAATCTTTAGAGGGACACGCCTCACGTAATTGTACTCTACCACCAATAGTAAGTACGTCCAAGCACTAAAGGAGGTTCTAGCTGTAATGCCAGTGAAAATTCCACGGCTGTAAGTTTTGTTTTCCATTCAAACTTTTAGTGGGCCAGACAGAAGACATTAATGCTGTCATCATAATAAACGTGCCTTAGCCCAGTTTCCTATTTTCCCTCACGGCCAGAAAAGAAAAGAAAAAGAGGGCAACGCCTTGGGAGGTCGTGCCTATGAAAATCTACCCAAACAATCAACTTACAAAAGTGAAACAGTGCAGCTATTTTTGAAGGACACACCCAGAGACAGGTACTTGCATTGCTTCCATCTGCATGCAATCATTACACACTAAATGGGTTATGTAGCAATCTCTTCCAATAGAACAAACAAAAAACGACAAGCGCAGATTGTTCTAACTCGCTTGTATTAACAAGAATCTAGTTCGTTTCCATTTAAAACATATTGTAGTCAAAAGTAGGTATTCTATGTTGAACCTAATTAACGCATATGCTGTTACCTGATAACGAGGAATAATGATGTGTTTAAAAAAAAATGTATGAGTTACTGCAACCAACAAAATATTCCTATCTCGGTTGCGAGGAATTGCTGTGATTGCTTGGGTAGGTTTTAAAAATTTGACAATTGACAAATAGATCAAAAGAGAGAGAGAAAAAAAACCCTCTGTAACTCAGAAACCTGTTTCAAAATCATGTTCATATTACTTCTGTTGAAACACATAAAACGGCTCCATATTATTCAGTTATAATCACAAATATTCGATGTACACATTATATATCGTGTCACATTCCCTCGCACTTATATTACGCAGGCTCAACGCCATCGTGATTGCAAAACACACACAATGACAGTCCATATCTTCCGATCTCAAACTAACTCTGATCAACGGAGAAACGAGCATATGACATCATTGCAAGTTTCCTGCATTCAATCTGATTTGCTTTAGCGGAAGAAAAGAAAAAAAAATGGTATGAGTTGCTGCCATTAAAGCAATCAACCATGGTCCTATCTCGGTTACGATGAATTGCTGTGATTGTTGACAATGAAAATGACAAATAGATCAAAAGAACCTCTGTAACTCTGAAACCTATTACTTCTGTCAACACCAACAAAACGACTCCATCTTATAGTCACAAACAGTTGATGTACATATTATACATCGTGTCACATTCCCCCACACTTATATCACAGGCTCAACGCCATCATGATTACAAAACACACACAATGACCGTACATATCTTTCGATCTCAAGCTAACTCTGAACATCATAGTAGAAAATAAACACACTGGATCAGCGGGGAAATGAGCATATGACAACATTACAAGTTTTCCTCATTCAATCTTATGATACATTAATATCTGATTTGCTTTAGAGGAAAGAAAAAAAAAATGTGTATGAGTTGCTGCCATTAAGCAACCAACCAGAATATTCCTATCTCGTTTACGAGGGATTGCTGTGATTGTTGACGAGGAAAATGACAGATACAGTAGATCAAAAGAAAACCTCTGTAACGTACTCTGAAACCTTTTACTTCTGTCAATACCAACAAAACGACTTCATCTTATAGTCACAAACAGTTGCTGTACACATTATACATCGTGTCACATTACTCCACACTTCTATTACAGGCTCAACGCCATCATGATTACAAACACACAATGACCGTCCATATCTTCCGATCTCAAGCTAACTCTGAGCATCACATTAGAAAACAAACGAACTGAATCAACGGAGAAATGAGTATATGACATCATTGCAGATTCATGCATTCAATCCTATAATACATCTATATCTGATTTGCTTTAGACAAATTTGATTTCCTCGCCAATACCATAAGCCAACCTTCAACCACTTTCAATGACAGCGTTAGTAGTATCTCCCAAAGGGTGTATATCCCAAAAGCTATTTTAAACAAAATTTCATTTTGTAACGTTTCTTTTTGTGAGGTTCTTTCTTATGTATATATATATTTTCCAAACTCATAAAACAAATCCTCGCCATCAAAAATGTATATATTCCGCGCCGAACATCAACAAAATCTACCTAAATGTGTGAAATTATGTTCCAGTAAACATGTTGTAAAACCAAACAAAGTCCAAACATCCAAATAGATTTTCTGTCCCTGTTGCGTTCATTATAATGATAATGACACTCAGATCACTTCCCGTCTCCTCCTCTAAAACGATATGCGTTTTATATCCCCCGCACAAACATAATGATACTATCGGATGTCACACATTTTACTTGTCTTTAATAGTACCAACTTTCTGCTTTCCATATTCATTCCCAATTTGGCGATGAAATCTCTTCTCCCATCTAATATACCAGATAATAAATGCACTAGATCCTCGTCTGCATGGGTTCATCTACCCATATTGTCAATACTGATATCATATTCATTTTGTTATTACCAAAACTGACTCACTAAATGTATGAAGCATTATAACTTCTGCCATTTATATCAATCTATTTTCATTATTTTCATCAAATCATAAATATCCTTTTAAGTTATTCATAAATTTCAATTTTCAATATTTCAACAACAACAAAAAAAAATCTGCTTAAATGACTTTCTCGGCAAGAGTTCCTTTTGTCAGAACATTGTCAGAACTAAGAAAGTCATCCCCTTTTTTTCCGAACATTTTATCAGGCAACCAGTGATTTCCCCAATCCATGCACTCGCACATGCATATTGTATATACACGTGTATCTATCTTATCTACATCGACTCGACGGCTTTGCCAGATATCGCTATATTGTTGCGGACCTCACAAGGGAAGAAAAAAAAATGCCAAAATGGATAGGTAGATAACTTAATAAACAATAAAAGTCATCTCGACGAACTCTAGAGAGCAACTACATACTTACATACGCAAAACTGCCTCAAAATTTAAACAAAATTATGGAATATGAACCTTGAACAAACTCGTTTCAATCAAAATAATTATACCAAATATCCCCTTTTCCAGGAAGTTATCACTCTCCCCCCCCCCAGTCTTGTCCTCCATGAGAAAGTATATGAGAGTATAAACCCTTTACTGACTAAGACATCAAAACCTCTCCACCTGGTGTCAATGAGAACACAATATATCGCATTATTTTCTGTGAATAATATCTCTAAATCTACATCGCAGATTTCGCTTCTGACCATGTATGCAACAAACATATTCCATATGCCATAACTAGATCAAGTGTTTAATACAGCTCTACTGCAAACTCACGAGACCTCTTGTACCGTTGCTGTTGTCTCTATATCCATCATCCGTGGGCTATTTGAGTTATTCCCTCCTCTTGTTGGGGTCCGCATCGCTGGCGAATGCAGTTCCCGGCTTTCTGGTAGTGATTCTCTCTCATCGCGATCTCGTTGCCGGGCCCGCGGTTCTCCTGTGATTTCCATGACGAAACTTTCCTGATGTTCTTTCCTTAGCAACACGCGATCTACATAGAGCTTGGTTGGTTCGCTTCGTGAGAAATATGCCAATTTCCCCGCGCTTCTCGCCGCTTTCAGGGCTGGAATCTGGCTTTGTCGCTCCTCTCTTACACGTTTGGGTAGGTCGTCTGTGATGAACATCTTGTCCCCGTTTCCTTTAAGATTCCGTGCATGCTTTTGAATTAGCACCTTGTCAGCGAATTTCACATATTTGGCTTTGATGGGGTTTGGTTGTTTCGCTGCGGGAACCCGATGAGCTCTCTGATGTTCAATTCCCCTTGCTACTTCAGGAGGAATTTTTAGCTTATTGACGTAAAAGTCGTGCAGAAGTTCATCCACATTCTCCACCTCCGATTTCCGTGGAATGCCCAGGAAAACTAGGTTTTCCCGTGCTACGTATGTTGCTAGTCGGTCGATCTCCTCATGTATAGTTCTGTCCTTCTCCTTTAGCTCCTTCTGCAGCCCCACCACCTTCTCCTTTAAAAATTCCGTTTCCTGACTTTGGTAGTTGAGCGAGTCTCTAATTTCTTGCAGGCTCTCCGAAATTTCTTTCCCGTGGTCTTCCAACTTTTTCTCAAAGTCTTGTAACTTTCCGTCTATCTTCCGAATATGATTTTCAAGAAGGGCACGGATTGACGGCATAGACTCTTCCGGGCTATGGGGTGAACATGGTGAATTCGGTCTCGGCCTCTTCGTCACTGCCGTGGGTTTCGGCGCTGTGGTTTTGGGCGCCACCGACCTTGCAGCAGACATCCGCGTACCTGTTGCCATGTCTACCGTAACTTGCATCAAAGTCTGTGGGGAGGAGGAGAAGACTCGTTTGTACGTCCTTACTCGTCGAAAGTCATGTGCCCAAATGTTATGTGGGATCGATCGATCTGCAGCCAGCTGTGTGCATTGTACCGTGAATACAGTGCGATCTGCAACAATTACTAATTATGTGCACAGAGATGCCTGCATTTTTGCACGACACACATTATCACAATCAAAGAGCCAACTCTTTGATCACAACGCGATGCGATAGGCCCCTACTTAGTTCTTCAGTGATCCGTACCATGCATTGTTGCACAGCTGATTCGTGCAACGTTTTTGACTGGCTGAAAGTTATGGTTGCAGTCATGTCCGACCTACTTTCAAGTGGTGTTTTAGACTTTGTTGTGCCCCGATTTGATGATGACTTGAATATTATTCTTGGGATTGAAAATGGCGAGCTAAAAATCGCCAACTCGCCAATGTATGATTTGTGATGTGCCACTTCTAACGTCCAAACACTACATAAAACTGCAAAGAACTCTGTGAAGGTCGTGAGATGTGGACCTCAAGAAAAGTTGGAAGATTTGTTTGGCGATGTTATTATTGGTAAAGGGGATCAATATGTTGTTTGTTTGGTTTTTTTTTTTTGGGGGGGGGGATTGTGCCAATCGTATTCATTAAAGGAAATAATTTTGTCATCTTTATTATTCTTCATTAATAATATTGTATGAAGAAATATTCAGAAATTAAAGAAATTCTTTACTTGAAATAGGCACTTGTATGCACCTGTTTTCACTATTCTCTGGCCCACTAAATAACAATGTAATTTTGTAATGTAAGCTCAGGGCTGTGAGATGTGGGTTCTATGAACCGGTACTTAGCTATGGTATACAAGATATCAGGCATATTCAGGGGTGGTGGAGGTGAAGGGGATAGGGTACATTACACAATTTGTAGTGCAAATTTGAAGTACTTTGTTTGTTAGTCTTCATGATAATAAAGCTAAATTTAGTAAACCAAGATGAAGACGCTTTTATAAGGGCATTTTTGCTAGAGATATTGGTCCATTTGTCTCTGGCATTACAGAAGTGAACAGTTTTGGTTGAACTGCCCTTCTGCATATGCATATATATATATATATATATATATATATATATGCATATGCAGAAGTGAACAGTTTTGGTTGAACTGCCCTTCTGCATATGCATATATATATATATATATATATATATATATATATTTATTTATTTATTTATATATATGAAGAGTTTGTTCGCAAAAACCGATAAGTCCATTTTTTGAATATTTTGAATTACTGTCTCTGTCATAAAGTACAAAATAATACCTTTTAAATGATATATTAGTCACTACATATAAAGGTACATTTTTGAAGTTATGGTCAAAAGAAGCAAATGTTTTCTTATTATTCTCTTTACTTTTTTTACCGTTAATCGCAAATATCTCCATTTGGCAAATATAGACTTATCGGTTTTTGCAAACAAACTCTTCATATCTTCCTCTTTCTTTCTTTTTTTTTTGGCAAACCATACAATGTACCTTTATTTGCTCAAAATAGTAGCTCTATGTATAATATATACATTATTAAATAAGTAGGCCTATTCATATCAAAAGACAGTCTGACAGAGCAACTTGTTTGTTTCTAATTCACAAACATCTAAGGGGGATATCAGTGCGAAATTATGCTTGGGAAATGTGTGGGCCATGCACACAACACACACAAACGCACACACGCATGTGCACACACACACACACACACACTCACATGTTAGCAATTTGATTAAACCCCTATTACAAATCACATCCAAATTAAAACATTGTATATGTACTTTGTACATACCGCTGTACAGTGTAGTAGACTTTACTTTTTTTCAACGTTTATGGCACCTGATTATTGGTAAATAAGTTTAGATTTTTTTTTTCAGTGTTAAGGTGTGGTCAGGAAGTACATCAATTTATCACTATTGTACTTTGAAATGTACAATGTACAGTGTACATGTACATTGTACATGTGCTATATATGTACTGTTAAATACACTGTGTAGTCTTCATCATTTCATGTACAGTAAGAGCAGACAGCAAAGTGAAAACAAATGGACTACGAGTAGTGTAATTTGAACATATGTATAATTTGTACATTTCTTTTAATCACATTACTTCTTAAGCCTTCATTATAAAGATTTGGCCATGATGGTAAAACTGTTAATGTTGTGCCAACTACCAAGGAAGTTTCAAAGCTAGCATCCCACTCCCAACTGTCAATAATGAGTTCAAAAAGTTGTCACTCTGGGAAGGACGTTCAAAATAATTCCTCAGTTGTATAAGTGTCTTTAAAGTTGGATATTCTGTGCCACCAAGTGCAACATGTACTCATAAGGAACTGAAATTAAATGTTCTATAGTTGATAAAATATTAGGCATATTTCAGTTGTTTCTCCATGCTCTTGAAATTCCTTCATTATACACTTTCATTTGTACATGTACATGTACAAGTACTGTAATATTCAATATATTTACTGTATATTCATGATAGTTCATGATCATTGTTCAACAACAGTGCATTATTTCAAACAAAATACATTGTAAACTGTTTGACTTTGAATTTTGATGTCAGAGAAATAATTTGATATGTCACATTTCAGTCTGATTACCATGTGTAGTAGACTCTCATTACACATCAAAAACACACTGGTTACAAGTTATAACAAAGAAATCTTCCTGGTCCCACTGTAGATTTTGTTTTTTCATTTGTTGCGTTTTACAAAAATTCTTGGTAAAAGAAAAATTGCTTCGAAGTTCAAAAAAGAAAATATATTCATTGCTACACAGTTCAAACTACAGGTACAAATGTTCATGTGCATTAACACAACTAGTTTTATTTTTATCAAAATGGGCCAAAGAACATGCTGTACTTCTCATGAATGATTTTGCATGTAAAGAAAGTATGTAAACAAGTTCTTGGTAGTTGTACAACTCAAAAACATACTCTACACATGTGTACACTTGTATGTACATGTATACATAAATGAACATGCGATGTACAATTACATGTGCAGACAAACAGCATAACAGTTAAATTTTCAAACACCCAAAACACACAGCCCATCCCCACTTGGCATGGTCTGTATGTACATGTACATGTAATCCACTACATCCCAAAAACACAACCTTGAACTAAAATATTTCAACTTTTCCATAATTTTATCACTTGTAATTATGATATGTACCCATCAACATGTCCAATGAAATGAAAAATATTCACGCCTAAAAAATAAAGTACAGTATGAAAGGTAGGTGTGTACAAATGTACATTGTATTTGTTTCTATGAATAAGAGCAAGGTACAGTAATTGCAGTGATAAAAAGAAAATTATTGTACATGTAGCATGGAACTGCAAAAATTTAGGTACACCAGAAACCAATGTACCAACCACTCACCATTACAAACCTTAAGGAGGAAAAACACCCACAGTGGATTCTTGTTTTAAAACAATCATATGAATTCTCTAAAAAACAATTTTCAAAGCCCAAAGGTACAAGCTAAGCTACATGTACACGTGTATACGTAACATTTTTCATTAAAAACAAAAATCTGAGCTACGATGTACAGCTGTACAGATGTACATGATTCTTCATGTTACCAGTATATCTGATAAGGCCTGAAAATTGAGTGCTTTTAAAAAGTGGATATAATCGTCTAGATCACTTGGGCATCCACACAAAACCGCATTGTGTACGTTGCTTACGTCAACACCCAGGCCAGACGCAATGGTAGCTATCAGAACTCTGATTTCACCATTTGTTGCTAACATGCTGTCAACAATTTCCTTTTGGATATCAGTTTCCGTGTTCCGGTGGTACATATAAACTTATTAACATACCTGTGGTAACCTCCTGGAAGCACAGCAGTGCCACAAGGTCGCGTACACATTACTGCACATTTTTCTTATCATCCTTTCACAACATGCACCATGGATCTTCAAGTCATCTGCCAGCCACTTGAACATCTAAATCTCTTGCAGTAGACTTGACAACATGTTTTATATTTTGCTTGTCCGGCAACTGATTTACCCACACATAATTGCGAAGACCAAAGTTTTCGATGATACCGCTACGCACATCTGTGGTTGCAGTGGCTGTCAGGGCAACAGCGGGACTGACGACTTGAGTTTCGATCGTGATTCACCCAATTTTCCATACACTGCTCGAAATGCTTCAAATGGTGTCTCCAGATGCAGTCCCCCTATTTGAAAAATAGGAAAAAAAAAACCCCAGTAAGATTAAAAAAAATAAATAAATTCTACATTGCACATGTGATTTTAATAATGCCTGCAGTCTCTACAATGCATATCGCATTGCCATGAGACTGCATAATTTTAATCTATAGATGAACAAGAATGAGTACATTTGCATACTGAAGCATGTTCCTATTTGAGTTTTTGCTCAATGTACACGCACATGAAGAATTAGTCTGTGGGCCACAGCGTGTGTCTCGATTGCTCCTCTGTGTAGAGGAGCAAAGCCAACGAGACACAGGCTGTGGCTCACAGACTAAAGCTAAGGCAGTAGGCCTATGTGTAATTGCATTTGTATGCGAGAAAGTTACAGTAGTTAACTGTACTAAATACTGTACAAAACAATTAAACCAGTGCAGTTACAGTGTTAACAATTTATCACAATTACACAGGATTTAACTCAGTAGAGTACACCTAGGAACACTCACAAGAGTAGTACTGTAGAAGAAGCCTGACATGTGTTTACCCTACCCGGCCCAGAGGCCAGACATTTAACTACATTTAGTTTTATAATCATTTTTTGTTGTTCAACTAGGGGCCTACAGTTACAGTTTGTAATTCAAGACAAGAGACACGTCATGAAAGTTGCCTTGACGAATCATTTTTAGAAACTGGATAGATCTAACGTTAAATGATTAGCTTACCGCTAGGCCGCTTGAGTCTTCGACTTTGTCACGCAGGCCAAGCAAGATCCATAGCCCTGCTCATCTGGTCCGAAATTAAAGACTAAAACTAAGGCATGACAACATGAGCCACAGCTTTCGGAGAGTCTGGTCCATCATGTAGATCTAGTTTGCGAAGAATATCAACGCATAACGGTGCAGCTTGGAAGTTGGAACACCACACTATTGCCGAACCAGTCGGCAGGGAGATAAACAAATCAAAGACCGGGGGCCCAGAAGATTTATTCAGCTGAAAAGGGTCACACTTTTTAATGGTCTCATCATATAAGGATGTGTCCAAGGGTCAATAAAATGAATTGCTGGCAAGTCACATCCTGTACCGTAAGCGTAGGGACCACAAAAAGGGACCCCGAAAAATGGATTTATTCAGCCGAAGGGGGTCACGGACAAAAGTTGGTGGATATTGTCCCTTTGGGTGTACTTATCATGAAAACAGCAATGCCAGCTATTTTATCCTGTACGGGGCCCCAGACAGTAGCCCCAAAGGGCCCCACAAATATGGTATTATTCAGCTGAAAAGGGTCACGGCTAATTTCTTTTGCAATGGAAGTAGTTCCCATCAGAGATATCCAAAACACCAAAGCCAGCTATTTTATCCTGTACGGGGCCCCAGACAGTAGCCCCAAAGGGCCCCAACCCCCATAGGCCTACGTACAAACACACACAAACATTGATTTTATTCAGTTGAAAAGAGTCACGGCTAATTTCTTTTGCAATTGAAGTAGTTCCCATCAGAGATATCCAAAACACCAATACCAGCTACTTTATCCTGTACGGGGCCCCAGACGGTAGCCCCAAAGTGCCCCACCCCCATAGGCCATACGTACAAACACACACAACCATTGATTTCATTCGTGCAGCTGAGAAGAGTCACGGCTAAATTCATTTGCAATGGAAGGAGTACCCATCAGAGATATCAAAAACACCAAAGTCAGCTATGTTATCCAGTACGGGGCCCCGGACAGTTGCCCCAAAGGAGCCCCCCCCCCCCCCACACACACACACATTAGTTTCATTCAGCTGAAAAGAGCCACGGCTAATTTCTTTTGCAATGGAAGTAGTACCCATCAGAGATATCCAAAATACCAAAGCCAGCTATTTTATCCTCCACGGGGCCCCAGTCAGTAGCCCCAAATTGCTCCCTCCTCCCCCCCCCCACACACACATTGATTTTATTCAGCTGAAAAGGGCAGCATGGCTACTTTCTTTTGCAATTGAAAGTAGTAGGCATACTCATCAGAGATATCCAAAACATTAAAGCCAGTTATTTTATCCTGTACGGGGTCCCAGACAGTAGCCCCGAAGTGCACCCCCCCCCCCCACCTCCAACACACACACACACACACACATTAGTTTCATTCAGCCAAAATGGGTCACGGCTAATTTCTTTTGCAATGGAAGTATACCCATCAGAGATATCCAAAGCACCAAAGCCAGTTATTTTATCCTGTACGGGGGCCCCAGACAGTAGCCCCAAAGTGCCCCCCCCCCCTCTCCACATACACACACACACACACACACACACACACACACACACACATTAGTTTCATTCAGCTGAAAAGTGTCACGGCTAATTTCTTTTGCAATGGAAGTAGTACCCATCAGAGATATCCAAAATACCAAACCCATTTATTTTATCCTACAGACATACGGGGCCCCGCACAGTATAGCCCCAAACACGGGTAATTTCTTTTGCACTGGAAGAAGTACCTATCAGAGATATTCAACACACCAAGGGTAGTTTCTTTTTTAATCCTTCACAGAGCCCCAGACAGTAGCTCCACAGTGTCCCATCCATTATACAATGTCATGTTCTGTGAATCAGCTGAAAATGGTCTTACAAATTCTTTTGTAACGTTAATATCAGGGCCAACTGAACAGAGATATCACAAACACTAAAGCAAGTCATCTTATCCTGTATACGGGGTCCCATAGGTTACAGTAGCAAAACACTCAAGAAATTTGCAAAGGAAGCATACTTCTGTATAGTACACAACCAAGATGACCATATTACGAAAACCAGTCATTTCATCTTGTACTGGGCCCAGGTTACAGTAGCAATAAAGTGCCCCTCCCCCACATAATTATTATGACATCATTTAGCTGAAAAGAGTCATAGTTGTTTTTCTTTTACAATCGAAGTAGGCCTTAGTTTACATCATAGATACCCAAAACATCAAAGCCAGTTAGGTTTTCCCAGCCAATTTCGCACTTTTGTTGGTTCATTTGATAGGAGGTTCGAATTCGTAAAATGGGTATTCAAATTGGCTGGTACCCAACGTTCATTCAAATTCGCCTTGACTTGCCGAAAAAGTATATTTCAGTCATTAAATTTCGCGAAAGACAGTCGAATTCCAAACGTGTTCATTCAAATTCAAATCATGCTATTTCTTTGTTTCAGTTCATTTTAACATGTCTTTCTATGTGTGTTTTCGTTTCATCTATAAATTACTGTTATAAAGCAGTAAAAGTATCATATTTCTTATCTAGTATAACTGGATTTGGTTGTTCTGTAAGCAGACTGGTAACGTTCCTTCTCTTTTATGTACCCACGTCATTATATGCCTATACGTGTACCAATAATGCAGATTAACTTCATTTTTTATAGTCATGACAGCACAATAGATACAGACGTATATCTCTAGAAGACATAGAAAGAATTATTAAAAAAAAAAAAGTTTGAGGATCATAATCTTGACTTCTTGGAACTGGCCGACCGCTCGTAATAAAGCGCTCGTAACGGCCAGATAATTTTCGGCTTCTTACTTCTTTGGATTCAAAAAACACGTTAAAAAAATGGTGTCAAAGTCTCTTAAACGAATACGAAAACATGAAATGCTATGATGCTTACAAAACAATAACTACGATGAAAGAAAATAAGGAAAGAGGCCAAGCATGAACATATCTGTTTAATTGACTGCAGAACATGTTAAATTAGATGGCCAGAAATAAATTTGAATGAACGAGCGCAGCATGTAATCACGTGACTATATCATTATGAATTTATGAATGAACGGATAGTGGAATGGTACTTGTCTTATATATGGATTTCAGTTGAAAAAGTGTTATTTAGAATAAGGTTAGAGGTAATGTGAATGTTTCAAAATAAATTTGAATGAAGAGATTAATATGACATTGAACTACCATGTCATCTAGGCGAAATTTTTGCTAAATTTAATTCAACATTAAAGAATTCGATTAAAAGAGGTGCAATATTGGCCCGGATGCAGGGCCCTTGACAGGTATAGCCCCAAGCAGGGAGGTGTGTCACACCTCCCTGCCCCAAGGTATTCCCACCCCATATGAATTAAGTGTTTTTAGGTAAAAAGAGTCATGTATGCCTATTTTCCTTGGCAGTGGAATTAACAGCTGAGATACGTAAAACACAAACCCATCCAGTTAAGGGGCCCCCAGCCAGTAGCTGGAAAGTGCTCCCGTATTATTTTATTCTAAGTGAAAAGAATCACTGCTGTAATTTCTTTTGCAATGGAAGTAGTACTCAACGGTGTATCAAAAACACCGAAACCAGTTATATAGCTGTACGGGGCCCCACGGAGTGTTCCTAAAATGTCCCCACATGTAATTCCACTATCAAGATCTGCATCCCGATCTATTCAATCTGTCAGATCGGGAGAGAGCGGCAAAAGTGTACGGGGACCGGGAGCATCGTAGCAGCAGCGTTTGGGTGATGGGGTTGGATCTGGCAATTTTACAGATCGGGAAGAAATTTTGAACTGGTTCAAAATTTCTTTCTCATCTCCCCATCAAGATTGACCTATTTTGAATCGTAGCTCAAACGGGGAGAGAGCAGTGACAGTGTAAATACCGCGGGATGAGCGTAACAATTCCAGGTTTTTCTGACCGTAGTAACAGCGGCACAAGAACGGGAAATATAGAATAAACTAGACACCGACGACATGGTCCCGCTGTTGCGCCGCTTTCTTGATCAAAGCACGACCTTCCCGCTTTAACGACGCTCTCACTAAGTTCTCTACTCTCGTATAAAATCAAGGCCTGTTCCTACGACGCTTCATTCCTGCTTCGATAACGCTGTTGGCCGCTTTAGCTACGCTGTTCCTA
The DNA here is from genome assembly GCF_964275005.1 of Diadema setosum. NCBI lineage: Eukaryota > Metazoa > Echinodermata > Echinoidea > Diadematoida > Diadematidae > Diadema > Diadema setosum. The sequence continues at coordinate 17,367,492 of NC_092687.1, read as the reverse complement.
CGCTTTTCCAGACTCAATCATGCATGTCTTCCGCTCTCGCCGCTCTAAAATCGAACGTAGCCGATACGCTGGAAAATGTTTGCCAGAACAGCAAAACTGATGGTGATGAGGAGGACGCGTTGTCGTTGTCGCGAAAATGAAGACGAAGGAGCGCATATTTAAGAAGAAGAAGAAGAAGAGAGGCAAACAATAAAGAGAATAAAGCAAAACACTTTGGAGGCCGTGGAGCTACTGTACGGGGCCCCGTGCAGGATAAAATATCTGACTTTGGTATTTTGATATCCGATGGATACTACTTCCATTGCAAAAGAAATTAGCCGTGACCCTTTTCGGCTGAATGAAACCAATATATGAGTGTGTGTGTGTGTGTGTGTGTGTGTGTGTGTGTGTGTGTGTGTAGGGGGCACTTTGGGGCTACTGTCTGGGGCCCCGTACAGGATAAAATAACTGGCTTTAGTGCTTTGGATATCTCTGATGGGTACTACTTCCGATTGCAAAAGAAAGTAGCGGTGACCCTTTTCAGCTGAATAAAATCAATGTGTGTGGGGGGGGGGGGGGGGAGGGGGAGAGGGTAAGGGGCAATTTGGGCCTACTGTCTGGGGCTACTGTCTGGGGCCCCATGCAGGATAGAATAACTGGCTTTGGTATTTTGGATTTCTCTGATGGGTACTAATTCCATTGCAAAAGAAATTAGCCGTGACCCTTTTCAGCTGAATGAAACTATTGTGTGAGTATGTGTGTTGGGGGGGGGGGGACTTTGGGGCTACTGTCTGGGGCCCCGTACAGGACAAAATAACTGGCTTTGGTGTTTTGTATGTCTCTGATGGGTACTACTTCCATTGCAAATGAAATTAGCCGTTACTCTTATCAGCTGAATAAAGTCAATGTGTGTGTGTGTGTTTGTACGTAGGGCTTATAGGGGGTGGGGCCCTTTGGGGCTACTGTCTGGGGCCCCGTACAGGATAAAATAGCTGGCTTTGGTGTTTTTGATATCTCTGATTGGTACTCCTTCCGTTGCAAAAGAAATTAGCCGTGACTCTTTTCAACTGAATATAAAATCAATGTTTGTGTGTGTTTGTACGTAGGCCTATGGGGGTGGGGCCCTTTGGGGCTACTGTCTGGGGCCCCGTACAGGATAAAATAGCTGGCTTTGGTGTTTTGGATATCTCTGATGGGAACTACGTCCATTGCAAAAGAAATTAGCCGTTGTCACGAGTGGAGTGACAGACGCTCTCCTCCACTGAGGTCAATTTGCATGGAATTTGTAAATAAGCACTTAAGCATGTAAATTGATGCAAACTGTTTAGCATTCCAATAGAAGAAATTCCAGACCGCTCTCGGTAGAGCCACGGTAGTGCTATGTGTGGCAAGGAGCGGCAGTATGACATCAGGCCTTGAAGGGGACATCACGCTGTGGTGCTGTCTCCTTGACACATTGCATGAGAATGGCCACTCGGTAACGGTGACAGGGGCCGCCACCCCAGTCGGTACTAACTAGAGATACCCACAGATAGTGGTAAGTGCATTAATTTTGAAATGTTTATGTATTCAATTGGCATAATTCGTTTGTGTAACGGATATCCGAATTGAGAGTGAATTGTGATAAAGGTTTCAGTTAATATGTGATGTAGATACAATGGTTATTGTTAAACGCTCAAGTTAATATGTGATATAGAATATAGAATGGTTGTTATTTATGGTTGCATGAGCTGAGATACATTTGTATATTTATAATGAGGTAATTTGAACGTTGATTAGGATAATATGAATGTGCTCAAGTGCTCTGGCTGTAAGTGATCTGAATATTTTAATATTTGAAGGGTTTCCGGGTTTCCCGAAGGGTCAAGGGCCCACTGACGCTGCAAGAGGCAGGTGCCTAAAGGCGTCGTAGACTGTCGACCAGCTCCGAGGCAGTAAGGGAGCATAGACTGTCGACCGGACTTCATTCCTGGATGCTGAGGAGACACCGCTAAGACGTCCGTCGGGAGAGCGACCACGCGAACGGCAATCGCGAAGAGTTGCTACGACAGACCACGCGACAGTCCATACCAGCACCAGCGTAACGGGGCCCCGTCGTCGACCGACATCGTCATCGACCTGCATTGTCATCGTCATACATCGTCGTCATAAGCCATCGTCACGCAACGTACACCCGTGACAGCCATTCGAGGTGAAATAAGTCCAATTTAAGCTAAACATAATAAAGCCCTAAGAGCCAGAAAGCCACTGAGCAGGAATAATTTATGTTCGTTTTTTCTCTTTTTATAATTTGCTGTAAAACCAAGATTCACAGTTATAGACAATTAAAGTATTTGAGTTAACTGAATGCACATTGTTTCCTCCGTTTCATCTTGTATGAGTTACAGCCTGCCAACAGTTCTCAGAGGTTATGAAAATTTCTTTGTTCCGTTTATTTCCATATATAAGGATGGAAATCGGGCAAATTCTGTGACAGCCGTGACCCTTTTAAGCTGAATAACACCATATTTGTGGGGCCCTTTGGGGCTACTGTCTGGGGCCCCGTACAGGATAAAATAGCTGGCATTGCTGTTTTCATGATAAGTACACCCAAAGGAACAATATCCACCAACTTTTGTCCGTGACCCCCTTCGGCTGAATAAATCCATTTTTCGGGGTCCCTTTTTGTGGCCCCTAGGCTTACGGTACAGGATGTGACTTGCCAGCAATTCATTTTATTGACCCTTGGCCACATCCTTACATGATGAGACCATCAAAAAGTGTGACCCTTTTCAGCTGAATAAATGCTCTGGGCCCCCGATCTATCATGACCACGCACGGAGAAACGAGTACGTGTAGTAGGGACTTCGTAGTTCTGGTTCTGCTGTAACTTTACACAGCCCAGTCGCTGTACCTTCGCATAGCGTAACAGCGTCTGGTCGGGCTAGTTCTGCTGCTGCTCCCCGAAATCGTCAACGAATCCAAGCTTCTCAGTAGCACATTGCATTGGATGCTCTTCTCATTGTCACTGTCAGAAAAGCGACGCGGAGACGCTGATGTAGACATCCATTGATCATGTAAACAAGGTTTGGAGGAAATACTTGAAATGCTGCACAGATTTTGGTCGGAAAATGCAAGACTCGGAATCAATACGAAAAGCACATTGTTGCACAAGCTGTATGCTGTACACGCGATCCGGGGGATCCCCGATCGAGAAGTAAAAGCCACCTCGAAATTGACATGTACGACAGGTCATGGATGCTTTAAATGGGCGAACATTTTTTGTACACGTATTTCTAAATTTTTAATTTGTAATTCCTAAATTATTATTTTTTGTCGAAAAATGGATTTGATATGTTGATAATTGTGATATTATAATTTAGTTTATAACAGTTATGGGAACGAGTAGAAGTTAGTCTTAATCTTACGCACGGTTTATGTATGTTCTAATTTCATTCTCCTCTTATGATTTCTAAGATATATTATTTGAGCAATTTTTAATAAAAAGAAAAATAATTTTGAAATTCCGTTAATATATGTGGAGATTAATACAAATATTGGCGCAAAATACGTATGTTATATTGCTAAATGCAATATACCTGTTTGCAATCAGACTACAAGTTTAGAGATCGATCGACTTTTTTCGATCCCGCAAATTGCCAGCTGGACGCGATCTCATCGACCAATCAGGATGCTCGAAATTAATTAGGTGGTGGGGGTGGGGCCAAACTTTTCCGAAATATTTCGGGGAGACTTGGCAAACCAGACTGGACTGTTTTGGAGGTCGAGATGCGTGCGTGCGCGGCAAATTAATACATGAGCGTACGGTGGGGCATACGCGTGCTGAAGCGGTGTGTGCGCGCGGTAAATGATCACACAAAACAGTCCAGGCAGTGGACTAGTAAGCCGCATGCGCACTGCTTATACCACAGTGCCGTACTGCTCTGCATGCATGTCGAATACATACACATGTATACATGTATACACACAGTATATCGATCCATACTTTGTCCATTTACACAGCACATCTATACTTTATCCATGTATGTCAAGCCAGAACTCCTTGTTCAAGCCAGTAAAACATACAGATATCTTTTGTTAAACTATTATGTATGTTGTTGTTTTTTTTTTCTTTTAACTTTAGTGACAGGCAAAGTGGGCGGAGCGTATTTGTGCGTGACTGCAATGGAGGTGGGATGGGCCTGGGAGAGTGTTCTGTCTCGGGGTTGGCGGAGATGGGGGCACGCGGCTGGGAGGGTGTCTGCCAGTGGTGGCTACCTATGTTGCACCGTGGACATAGCATATGCACACACACACACCAAACACACACACACACACACACACACACACACACACACACACACAGGTCAAGTGGGCGGAGCTTGTTTGTACATGACCGGCTGGCTGTATAGTTTGGGTGCCGGGTCAGTGAGAGTGTTTTGTTTCAGGGTTGGCAGGGATGAAAGCACGCAGCTGAGAGAATGTCTGCCAGCAGTGGCTACCTATGTTGTACTATAGACATGGCCCTGAACAATGGACATGCCTGAACCACCTGTTGACTAGGCGTCAGTCTGGCGCTCCCTAGCTGGCACATGAATGCTTAATCAATAATTCATGTGGATTGCCCTGGACACTGCTAGTCTGAATTCATGCACATTAAGTGCTTGCAAACACCACATTTCATTCCAGCTGGCAATCATTTTCAAATTTTGCTTCTGATATATCACTAAATTTGGGATATAAATAAAGCATGAATTATCTAAAGTTCCTTATTTTAATACAACTGTCTACTAATTAAATAGTCTGACAAATTTTTCATTTTTTCGATAAAAAGAGATAATTTGTGGTAAAGAGTTCAGCAGCGATATTGGGGCGATTTGTTTCAGAGTAGATTAAGGGTCCATATACACAAGTGTATAGATACTCTAATTGATTTTCTTTACTTCCTGTCACCATGTTTACGATAGAACAGAAGGTATTCATCGTAATTTTGTTTTTCAGAAATAGGGAGAGCACTGACGCGACTCAACGACAGTATCGACAGGCGTTTGACTTTTACTGCCAGGGGCTGCATAAAGACTAGCTGTGATAGTGGAAATTCTCATGAATGAATAATGGAGCATTCAAACCCTGGCCATTGTTCAGGACCATTGTCAGGGTGTTAACCACACACTCCCATACACACCCATTGACCCCTGTGCAAAGTGAAATTTTGTACAGAGGGTTGAAAATAGAGCAAAGTGTGGAACCTAACTGTGAAATTAATCATGGATTTCATGAAACTTATTCATGCTTTTATATTTAAACTACCTTCAACCAAATTGTACGCTATTTGTGACCCTGCACCTCAAAACAAACAAAAAGTCGCCAGATATGAATTTTTAGTTAAGACCATATTCTGAAGGAGCAGACTTTAAACTTTAAAATTATGTATAACGCAAATCAAATGGACTCTCCTAACCTATCTAAATATTGGAAAGAAAGCACAAACTAGGGAAAAGTGTGAACTGAGAAAAACGGCTCTGAAGTACAGTGTCTATTCAAGCGCTTAATCTTTACCAAACCGTGCTGGCTGTGGGATGAATGGGACAAAAAACAGGAAGTACACCACCAGAGTAACAACCAACAATGGAGGGATTATTAAATTAAAGTGAAATTAAGCATGCCACATTAGCACATTTTGTCCATAATTAATGCCAACTTTCAAAGCAGTAGCACTATCCTTTCAAAAGTTATTAGAGTTGAAAGTGAAGAGTGTGGACAAGGATTTTCAGAAATGAAAAAGGGGTTCTAAAGACGCACCTAATCACACTATTCTACCAAAAATGTTCGAGATAAACTGCTAAAATAACACATTTTCCTGTCCGTTTTATGATACCAAATTTTAGCATAATGTAAAAGAAGACCCGCTCGTTCAGAAAATATGAAAAAGTCAAGTTCGGCTAGGTTGACCCATTTCACTTATTTTCCGTCCTCAGGCAAAATCAGTGTGTGCGACTTTATGTTCGTTTTGAGGTGCACAGTCACATTTAAATATCACTCATATCAATGACAGTGTTATCTGATATATAGTTTTTGAATTATTAAGAATCAAAACTGGGAAATGTTTTTTGAAACACCTAGTACATAACTGTGAGTCCAAAAAAAAAAAATCGACTCTCGCGAAAGTCGCATTTTTTTTTTCAGTCCCGAGAGCTTCGACTCGTGTGAGGTTTGCTGTATATGCAACATTTGCCATAGCCTGTAGCTCGTCACATATTTTCATACTCATTGTTGCCTCTCTGTTAGACTACAATATCTCACTTTGAGGAATATTCCATTTCAATATTGTCATGGGAACTATTATTATGTTTTCGTTGTTTTTTGTGTTTGTGTTTGTGATGTAATATATTTTGTAAGGCAGCTCACCACAAGCTTTGCTTTTTTGATGTTCTGCCTTCCTGTACAATAATTTTATGCATGTGATTTCCTACATGAAAAAAAAAAAGATGGAAAATAAATGTTATACAAACTTGAACTTGAATTTGATGTGAAACTACACTTTATATATATCATGTCTAATATCAACAGTGTTATCAGTTTCACCATTTTTATTACAAGTGTATTAGCTTCATTATTATGACCATTGTCATCTTCATAGTTATTATCACGGTCATCATCAATACTTGATCTTGGGATCTTATAGTTCTACGACGGTTTTATGATTTGATAAATAATAGTTGTTGATGTTTAATCTATTTATTATTCTTTATCATGGTCCCTCTTCCTGTGTTCTTTTTTTCCCTTCCCTCTTCTTTACAGTCAGTTCCTTGACATATTGGCGAACGTCTCTGACTAGAACAAACATTGTTTTAGTGAAAATTCAAATGAAGGGTGAAAGAGCATTCAAATGAAGATAATTTAATCTTGTTCATACTTTCAAAGACTGTGTTAATTTGTTCATAAGATATTGTTTACCTCCTGTGAAGTTTACAAAAGCTAATGCACATGGAAGTTAAAGAAAAAGTGGTGTTTTTGTCATTTAAGCAGAGATTTTCGTATTCTTATCTTCACTTTCATCTCATTTGAACAAAACATATAGCAGGGGTCTCATTTGTTTAAATGTTAATGTTCAGTAGATACTAATAATGAATTTAGTGCATTTCGTTTGATCAAATCACCATAAAAGCCCTATACAGATGCTGGAAGTAAGCCATGTTTTGATCAGAGACGTTCTGGTTTCACTCATAGACGTTCCTCAGACATAGACAATACAAATGATGTCCTTTGATCCATGTAAGGGTTTTGTGAGCAAACAACATCATTCCTTTATTAAACACATGCTAACCTTTTGTCAACAATTCAGAATGGTAATTTCAACTTGAACTAGAGATTGTAATTTGTCATCACTGACAAATTAAGGTGATCCGATTTTTTTTTTTAATCAATGATTCGAGTCCCGATCGCAATAGGCATGACCATACAAGTTTCATCTGTGTTTAGAGACAATGGCCGTGTGATGTTTGAATTCTCATCTAGAAAAGGGAGTCATATCTGCCATCTTTGTTACCAAATTTTGTATACACTATAACGAAGATACAGCAACATGATCTTTGACCCACCTTTGCACTCCCAAGATGGCATCCAAGGAAAAAGTGGTTACTTTGTGAAATGATTCTTGCGACATATATACGTGTGAAAAATATGGGAAAGATGGGGCAGGTATTCACCAAGATACAGGATGAAACATTTATGACCTTTGACCCTAATTTACATACCCAAGATGGCGTCCTATCAAGTAGTTGTTATCTTATGAAATGATGTACGAGACATGAACTAAACATGTGCAAATATGGGGATGATAGGAGCTGTTTTTCGTGAGTTATTGCAAAGAAAGTTGCAAAAATAAAGAAATATGAAAATACATCGAAGCTAAGCTTTAATTTTGCCAAGTTTTTCGACGTAATTTCGACGTCGTATGAAAATACGGAGGACACCTTAGCGATAGCGCAAAGTCTCAGGTACTAGGTGTTTCAAAAAACATTTCCCACTTTTGATTCTTAATAATTCATAAACTACATATCAGATAACACTGTCATTGATATGAGTAATAGCTGAATAGTGTACAATTTGGTTGGAGGTGGTTTAAATATGAAAGCATAAGTTAGTTTCATGAAATCCATGATTAATTTCACAGTTAGGTTCCAGATTTTGCTCTATTTTCAACCCTCTGTACAAAATTTCACTTTGCACAGGGGTCAATGGGTGTGTATGGGAGTGTGTGGTTAACACCATGACAATGGTCCTAAACAATGGTTGGGGTTTGAATGCTTCATTATTCATTCATGAGAAATTCCACTATCACAACTAGTCTTTATTCAGCTTCTGGCAGTATCTGTGTAAAGTCAAACGCCTGCCGATACTGTCGTTGGGTCTCGACAGTGCTCTCCCTACTTCTGAAATACGAAATTACAATGAATACCTTCTGTTCTATCGTAAACATGGTGACATGAAGCAAAGAAAATCAATTAGAGTATACACTTGTGTAAATGGAGCCTTAAATAAACCTAACTGTGAAACATATCGCCCCAATGATAAATGCTGCTGAACTCTTTACCAAAAATGATTTCTTTGTATCAAAAAGCGAAAAATTTGTCAGACTATCTAATTAGTAGACAGTTGTATAAAAATGAGGAACTTAAGATCATTTATGCTTATTTATATCTCAAATTTAGTGATATGTGAAGCAAAAATTGAAAATGATTGCCAGCTGGAATGGAATGTGGTGTTTGCAAGCACATGGAAACATGTGCTTCCTTTTTCCATGTGCATGCATTTTACCCTTTACCGTGCATGAATCCAGACTAGCAGTGCCCAGGGCAATCCACATGAATTATTGATTAAGCATTCATGTGCCTGGGAGCTCGAGACTGACGCCTAGTCAACAGGTGGTTCAGGCATGTCCATTGTTCAGGGCCATTGTCAGCACACACTCACATACACATCATTGGTTCCTGTGCAGGTTCAATTTTTGTACAGAGGGTTAAAATTTGACCAAAATCTGAAACCCTACTTCAAAATCAATCTTAAATTTAATGAAACTGATTTATGCTTTCCCATTCAAATTACCTCCAACCAAATTGTACACTATTCAGCTATTATTTATATTAATAACAGTTTTATCGGATGAATAGTTTTTGAACTATTAATGATCAAAAGTGGGAAATGTTTTTTGAAACACCTAGTACAACATATTAAAATCTGGGAGAAATTCACTGAAGGGTAAGTGAGCTAGTGCTCGATAAAGATAGTCATGTCAACTTTCATTTCCAAAAAAAAAAAAACTGCACTCCCATAGAGATAACACGTAAGCTGGTCAAATTTGACAAGATTACTTTCAATCCATTTTTATGAGGTGATGCCGTCATCCAATCAAAATTTTGTTAGTTTACGTTTGAAAGAACATTAAATAAGCTACATCATACTGAAATCTGGGTGAAAATTGGCAAAGGAATAGTGAGATACTCTCGAGTAAACTTGAAATTTGATGACGTCATTTTGAAAACTTACTTGTTTTATTTTATTAAGAAATTTGATATCTTTTAATCATTTTGCCAGCATTGCTAACCCATGACATGACATGTACAACTCATCAGCTTTCAGAAAATGTAAAGAAAATTGGGGGTCACCGTCCATCCTGACGAGTAAAATTGGATTTAAAATTGGCGGTTTTTTGGCATAGTTGCACTGTTTAACGCCATTGACGCGCGCGAGGAATTTCAACTTTGACGTGCCCGTATGACGTCATATTGAGTTGGATTTACTTGAAACTTGGTAGAAATATTTCTTGACATTTCAGACATCCGATCAAAGTGAAGAAGTGGGAAATTTCTATTGCATATGAGCTGTGCGTGCGTATATGCGCGCGCGTACGCGTCCGTCCGATTTTTCAATTTTTCAAAAAATGCTCCAATTAATGGTCTGAAACGTGTGCAAAAAAATTTTGAGGTCAATTGGAACATACAAATATTTTAACGCGCGCGTACGCGCACATTTTAAGATAAAGATTATAGATTAATTTTGAGAATAATGAGTACAATGCGATTGACTTGAAATATAATTATGTGACGTAAATTTCATTGAAAAATTTCATTCAATTAATGAGATATGATTGAGAATGTGTTTCATATAATGACGTCATAGTCAGGCGCGCCGGAAGCAGTTTTGGATGGGGGGGGGGGGGCAAACATTGGAGGGGGCTCAAGATTAGACCATGCATATGTTACACAATATACACACACACGCGCACACGCACACACATCTATCATATATATATATATATATATATATATATATGTATGTATATATATATATATATATATATATATATGTGACCCTGCACCTCACAACAAACAAAAGGTCGCCAGACATGAATGTTTAGTTAAGACCATATTCTGAAAGAGCAGACTTTAAACTTTAAAATGATGTATAACTCAAATCAGATGGACTCTCCTAACCTATCTAAATATTGGAAAGAAAGCAAAAACACAGGAAAAGTGTGAACTGAGAAAAGAGGCTCTAAAGTACAGTATCTATTCAAGCGCTTAATCTTTACCAAACCGTGCTGGCTGTGTGATGAATGGGACAAAAAACAGGAAGTAAACCACCAGAGTAACAACAATGAAGGGATAATCAGATTAAACTGAAATTAAGCATGCCTCATTAACATATTCCGTCCATAATCAATGCCAACTTTCAAAGCAGTAGCATTATCCTTTCAAAAGTTATTAGAGTTGAAAGTGAAGATTGTGGACAAGGTTTTTCAGAAACGAAAAAGGGATTCTAAAGACACTCCTAATCACACTATTCTACCAAAAAATGTTCGAGATAAACTGCTAAAAAACACACTTTCCTGTCTGTTTTATGGTACCAATTTTTAGCACAATATAAAAGAAGACCCGCTCTTTCAGAAAATATGAAAAAGTCAAGTTCGGCTAGGTTGACCCATTTCACTTATCTTCAGTCCTCACGCAAAATCAGTGTGTGCGACTTTATGTTCGTTTTGAGGTGCACGGTCACATATGTAAAGTGGGTCGAAACATGGGGGGGGGGGACCATAAAGTAATTTTGACGGTCTGTATGCTTGTGCGTGTGTGCGTGAGCAATAATGGGACTACAATACATTACGGAATGTGATACATTCAACAACGCAGTCATTGAGGAACATTGTAAGTTTTCCTTACATGGATTATGGAATGACGGTGTGAAACGATCGACAAATTCTATACTGTCAGCAACATAAGGTGAATGGCATAAGAATAAAATGCGAGCGAGCGAAGCGAGCGAGCTTGAAAATTTTGATATTCTGCAGTTCCAAAACTGGAGTTTTGTAGCTATATATTTCGTTTTGGAAATAAATGGGAGCGCATCGGGCGCAACTGCTGGCAATTATTGGCAGCAGCATTAGGAGAATGGCATAACGATTCAATGCGAGCGAGCGAAGCGAGCAAGCTTGAAAATTTTGACATTCTACAGTCCCAAAAAGGGGTTTGTAGCTACAGTATATCTTTCACTTTGGAAATTAATGGGGCGGCGTATCGGGTGCAACTGCTTGCAATTACTAGCAGCAACATTAGGAGAATGTCATAACGATTGAATGCGAGCGAGCAAAGCCGGGAGCTTGAGAATTTTGACATTTTACAGTCCAAAAACTCCCGTGTGTAGCTATATCTTTCGCTTTGGAAATTAAGGGGGGGGGGCATATGGGGCGCAACTGCTGGCAATTACTGGCAGTAACGTTAGGAGAGTGGCATAACGATTCAATGCGAGCGAGCGAGGCGAGCGAGCTTGAAAATTTTGACATTTTACAGTCCAAAAGCTGCCGTTTGTAGCCATATTTTCCCTTTTATTCATATATATACATATTTATTTTATTTTCTTTGTTTATTTATTTCTCTTTATTATTATTATTTTTTTTTTTTTGGGGGGGGCTTTTTTGGGGGGTGGGGGGCAAAAATGCGTTTTGCCCCCCCACCCCCCAACTTTTGGGATTGGGGGGGGGGGGGCCGCCCCCCTGCCCCCCACTTCCGGCGCCTATGGTCATAGTGACGTCACGGTCGACTGATCAGTATGATTTTTTTACTAGATCTGTCATCTTTAGGACACGATACATACATGGTATAAGTTTGAACTTGATAGGCATAGCACTTTCTGAGCTAACCACTGCACAACTTTGGGGGAGAAATAAAGAAAGAAGAAAGAATCTGTACAGAAACAGAAGGTGATCCGAGAGGATACTCGGATCACCTAATTATTTTTCATACTAACTGATTGTAACTACAAATCTCGAAATTGTAAGAGAAATCGCGATTTCTGCACCAAAAATCAACAACAAGCCTGTTCTTGATATACTATTTAGATCTTTACAACACTTTTGAATGACACACAACAAAATTACATGAAAAACTTTCAATTTCAACTACTTTACCTAATAACTTGTTTATATCAGAGACATTTGCTTTTCCATCAGGGACGTTTCGGCTGTTAGTTATTACTAAACTTAAACATCAACCTCCCTATTTTAGAAGATGCTCGTAACTCGACATTCCACATTCATAGAGAAATCATTTACCTAGGCCTAAATGTCAAGAATTGTTTTTGTTAATGATGACCACTACTTTGCATTTTACCTTCAGGTGTACAATATGCAGGTGTGCCCACACGCTATCAATTTTGTATGTTTGCTTTCAAATGTAATCCAAATCTATAACAAAGGTAAACACGAATTTATTGATACAAATTTGGTTTGACCCCCTATAAGCCTAAAATATGATTGTGTGAGTATGTCAGGCCAATTCAGATTTTTATTAGGGACCGTACCTTGGCCACTGTTATGATGTTGTCTCAGAAAGCTGTGATTAACCTTTGCTCATCCTAGAAGCATCAAATTTCGCTGCACATTTTCTGTACACTATGGCAGATATAAATTGTTAACAATGTAATGCACTTGCCACAACACCAAACTCAAAAGAATATCAACGGTGTGGTATACCAACTGTTTGTTGACCAAAAGTGAACTGAAAAGCTCTTTCAAGAGGTTGACAATGATAGCATAACAATATCACATTTTATCTGTCACATCGTTAGGGGATTATTAATCCTTCTTCCTTCAACTCAAAGGCGATACATAGTGTTTTAGAGGAAACTAGGTAAGGGAAATTCTTAATACACTATAAAAACATCGGTGTTAGATTTAACACCATGAGTGTTAAATCTAACACCGATCAAGCTTCAATAAAAGACCACATCCACAGGTGCAGAATATGTATTGTGACGGTGTTAAAAAGTGTTCACCTGGCACTTTGTGGTGTTAATTTGACACTGTGGCTGCTGATATTTTTGACACTGCGCTAGAGTTAATTCATTAATGACACCGCATGGTGTTGATTTGATATTGATGGTGTTGATTTCAATGGTATAACACCCGTCCAGCTTCAACAGGACACCACACCAACTGGTGTTACTGTGTAAATGTGTTTACACTTTTTTTTCAAAAATCAAGTACTTTATCGGAAAATTCTTCATCGTCTTGTTCATAATTAACAAGAAATTCAGTCCCTAAGAAACTACTAGTATTAAAAAAAAAAAACAATTTTGTATTTTGAAATGGCACCCGGAGGTGTTAATCTAACACCATGAATGAGCACCGGAAATTTAACAACAGTTCGGTGTTTCATATTTAACACCGGACTTTTTGCAGTGTATACGTTTTCCTGCTTCATCACAGACGTTGGTATTTTTCCTATACTCATATATTTGGCTTACAAACCTCAAAAATATTACTAGAATATTTCACCTTACTTCTAAAGGAAAAAGTTTCATTAAAGGGAAAATTCAGCCCAAATGTATAAGAAAGAAAATCTTATGGGCTCAACAAAAATGAAGAAGTTATGACATTTTGAAGTTTCCCTAATTTTTCAGTAAACAGTTTTTGAATGGTCATTATGAATCTGCAAATGACAAAGTGAGCATGTCATCCCCTCACAACTTGCCTAAACATTTGTAGATGACATTTTGAAATTTCCAGTCAGTTTTTCATTCAAACATAATTATGCCCTAGGTTTAAATCCGGGTATATCTAAGTGATCACTATTCCGAAGGTAATCAACCAGGAATAGCATCATGTTTCAGATTTCAATGCCAGAAACATTGAATTTTCGTTATTTTTTGTACACAATCAATGGAAAATTGTGAGGTTATGACATGGTTAGCTCACTCATGTGCATATTTTTATCCACTATACAAGAACTTGTTTGCAGAAATGAGCAAAAATTCAAAAAGGCAGTTAAGTAAGGGTGCAATTAAGCATAATTAAAGGTGCAAGTGTGCCCCGCAGGTGTGCTGCCATTGTTTCAAATTGGGTGCAAATTGAACCTTTACTTCTAGCGTGTAAGCCTCAAATTTCACAGGCTCAAAAGGAAACGCAGTGATGTGCATTAAAAACAGAGTCCGCATTATAACATTGAACTGAATTTCTCCTCCATTTGGTATCTCAGTGTCCTCAATCAGTGCATAGTACCGACTGTGTCGCTTGCTACCTGAAACCGTGGTTGGGATAGTCATTATTCTTTAAACGGAAGGCACTTCCAAGATATCCGTCCGGTCCTACCAGTACCACGGCCGTGGCCTTAAACTTGTAGGTTTTATGAACATGACTGAGACTAAAGATCCTAACAGGAAGAAATTCTAATATTCGGAGTGTTTAAAATCCATCTGGTCTTCTCATCTTGCTGTAAGAAAAAAAAATGAATTAAAATGATATTAAAGTTAACTTGCCATACACTGGAAGAACAATGCACGCACAAATGAACGTCTCTGATCAAAATTATAAAATCAACATTGTTTTTAGATTGCGCAAATTACCTACAATAATGTATGTATACGAGGGTCATCTACTGTGGAATAATTAAAGATCTACTCCTAATTGTAGAATTGAAATTATGTAAAACGTCCCGTATAACGTCTCTGACGTAAACATCTTTGCTTATCAGCACTTAATGAGTTTTATTTTTATAAGATAGTGGCACTATATTTGGATTGAGGAAACTATGTGCTACAAACGTAGGCAGCTATTCGCCATGATGGGTCATTAATATTGGTTTGAGAAGAGATCCTACTTGTTCAGAGAACGTCCCTGACTCAAACCTGTTTCTTACATTTCTGCTTCTCTCACAAAACATACGTAATTTAAAGTGGCTACTACATTATAATCATAGACTATTGACCTATTACTAGTCATAAAACATAGTTTCTGTCCAGGCAATGTGTTTAAACTTTCATAGTCAACAGAAAACCTTAAATTTGAAACTCTTCCACATATTTTCAACATCTTTCAGGAAGCTTCATTTTTCTGAATATGATAACACACCCGTGTAAAGTGTGTTCTGCTTGTTCCTATTATACTAACCGCACCCATCCAGAGCTAATTTTACTTAAATGTTCTCATAATTTGTACAGTGGATGTCTTTATTTCATGAGACAGTAATTATCAGAGACGTTTTTCATTTTGCTCAGAGACGTGCGGTATTTGATCTTCACGCAGATTCTTACTATTTTACTGTCTATCCTACTTTCATTTATTTCTAATCCAAAGATTAGAATACATAATTTCACAAATGATACTAATTGGCAAATCTACAGAATAATAACTCTTATAAATCGGCACAAACACCAGCTAAGTTTTTGTTATTACTCACATTTTCAGAATTTGTCGGCATTTCCGTTGTTGAATTGTGCCGACTCGATTTCAGGATGGCGCGTCAGTGCGTAAACTAAGCACGCAAATAAAGTATCATGCAGTGCGTAAGTGTCACATGAAGGAATATCCCTTCAGAGATTTCCAATGAGGGACATTCGTTTTGATCAGAGACATTCGCCAATGTGGGTTTTCAACCAGAACACTTTTTTTGTGGACAGTATGCTACTTAAGTTGCCAATCATCATAGTTGCCTGGCTCACACTGACATACTGATCGCCAGTTTTTATCTCAAGCATAATCCACTTTCATTAATGGCACCATTAACAAATCGAGCGTCTCTGATGGTAATTCAGTATGATTTTCTTTAATTAGCCACCACGCGATTATTTTATATAGCTCACTCACAAATTTTTATGGAATGGTAGTATGAATAAGACGCTTAATAAATATAGCCTTACATGTTTTCATATTCATCCTGGATTTTTTGCGTCAAAGAAAAGATAATTCATTCAGAGACGTTCTTTTTCAGACATGAGTGAACTCAAAGTTCCTGATAAGATAAATAATACACACGTTCATGGCAGAAGTACTCTCTAAACAGAAATCGAGTGAAAATTTTCACTCTAAAAAGAGTGAATGCAAAAAAGAGTGAATTTCGAGTGAAATTGGAGTGAATTTTGAGTGAAAATGCTCATTTTCACTCATTTTGGAGTGACGTCAGGGATCACTCGAAGATTTTGGAGTGTTCAGGCTACTTAGGGATGAGAGAAAAATGGTTGTGAAGAGAAAAACAAGAATATATAAAGCCATAGAATATTATGACAATTACAGCGAACGTCCGTGATGGAGACCAAAACTAGATGTGTTCTCTTTGAGATGGCAGCTACCTTACTCAAAAGATGGACACGGGGGCATCTGTCACTATTAGTGGCACTGTTCCTCTATCTCATAATATGTATTCCATGGACTTATTTTACCAACAAACAATCGTGAGCAAAACGTTTTCCTGTTATTATTGCAAGTAAATTGAATGTAGAACGTTATCCACTTTTTGGTATGGGAGTTTCGGCGACTTAAAATATTTTCAAGTAACATTAACTTATCGTACAATGATATAATTGTAATTATCAGAAATGTCCTTTCTGGGACCGAACGTCCGTGAGCGAAACTTTCAGAACCTATAAGTGCAAATTGTCTCAAAAACCTCATCAGAAAGAAATTAAAATGAACAGGAATTACAGATTACGCAAAATTCTAGTTTCCTATAACTCGGTTTTCAGTGTTTACCTGTATGAGGAATTAGATGGAATACAAACGTAAAATTGCAAGTGAATTTTGAGCTGTTTGTTCATCATGATCACATACCGCCTTTAAATTTCTGAAACTACTACTCTAAGTTCATTGTCTACTTTGTAAAACTTTACTTTTCGTTATTTGAGCTGAAAGTTTTAAAGGACAGAGGACACTTTCAAGACAAGTTATCCCTGTCGGTCGGATTGAATATGCCACGAACGTGGAATTGTCACGGGCGTTCGTTCTACCACTATAGAGCCATGTTCCAGGACAGATAAGTAATCGACAGATAGTGCGTAGCTTCCTAACTCTTTCAAAATTTTGGAAATTTATTTTCAATACAAATTATAAGAAATTAGACACCCTTTCAACATATATATTGCTAAGAGAGGGAGTAGGAGGTGGATTTTCAGAGAAATTTTTCATTATTTGCTTGATTTTCGGTGAATCGTATGGTCCAAAATTTGCAGAGGAGTCCCAGTCCGCTCCAAATATGGCATGCAGTTCCTCGGCTAGAGAGCCAGAGGTAAAATATACCTGCTCCATCATAGCAAGATAATGCCCCACTCGATAATGTTTTAATCATCACGGACGTTCTTTTTTCACGGAGGTTCGTTAAGAAATGTAATTTCGGTTCGCATTTGACAAGGGATGAGCAGAAACTCAAAACAAACATATTACCATGTGGCTAGATCTTAGTTGATTGCAACGGACTTACTCAGAACAATATCGCCAGCGACGTTCAATGGGTTGCGATCTTTATTATTAGTAAATAGCGGACGCACGTCCGTGAAGAAAACTGAGTATAATTTTGCACAAAAGAATGTTACATCCCATGTACAGGCAGCAGACGTACAATTTTTGCAGGATATGTACATTAGGTGGAACACCAAATTTTCGTATATATTGCAGTTGGGACAACAAAGTAGAGAGATAGAAATAACAGCATCACGAACGTTCGTCTTTTTAGGACTTAGATATTTCAATTGTTCTCTGTAATTCTATACGTGTTCATAAAGTTCTTATAATTTTCTAGTACATGCCAATGATATGTCAGATCCAGAACACGGTCAGATAATAGATGCCACGTACCTTACAAAGTCTCGTCATTAGTATGAAAAAGAAAAAAAAAAATATTGCAGAATATTAAGCTTGTACGTAATGGGAGACAACTGATGATTTCACTAAATTCGTCATTTCTGTGGAAATAACGCTCTTCCGCTAACACTTTCTTAACTTTACGCGCATTTTACAGAAACTCAATATTTTCACCTCTTATTTCACTATCCCATACTTCAATCCTCACTCCAGAGTAATAATATACTTTTTTAAGATGTATCTCATCTGGGCAGTCTCTATATCCCAACAAACATAGCATAGTTTTCATCACGGAGGTTCGCATGTAGCTCACGGACGTTCGGAACAAACAAGATATTGAACAATGCAGCTCTCTTGAGTTGGAAACGCATTCTACTTACAACAAACAGCAATTTCATGTCGAGAACAAACTCCTCTGCAAAATCCTGAATAGATATTACCAATTCTCAATTATATGAGCTTGTTTATCTTCCCATACTGAGGAATGAAAGAAAACAATTTTTCCATCTCTCGTAAATGAACGTACAAACGTACGTATAATCTCAGTGACGTAGTCCATCCTTGAGAACAAATATATTTATCAAAATTTCGTCATCATGAAGTAAATATTCAGGTCCTAAACTTGTTATATAAAGTCTTCAATGCAAAATTTGCTTTTTATATAACGAATATGATCACAGCTAAAATCATGACAAAGAATTAATATATAAAAGCAACAGAAATGTGCTCCGTTATAGAAATACGAAGTTTAGCTGGGGAGGGCAAGCGAATACGTTAGGAAGAAATCCCTCTGTGTTTGCTCCTTGTGTTACATACTGGTACCGAGGAGAATTTGTGTTATTATATTAGTCAGATATGATAATAGGTTCGATATTGCGAAGTTTCGTCATAACAAGACACAATAAGTCCATATAACTTGGATGAATGTTTGTGACTTCGATATTATACAATACGGTTTGTTATAACAAACCTTTTGTAGCGCGTCATTTCGGAAGCTCATTATTCATACAGTTTGTCTATACGAAAATTGATAGAGTTCGTATAATTATGAAGCTTTTTTTATTCCTTAAATGATAGGAATCTCCAAAGGTTAACCGAAAGGCTTATTTATTGGAACATGAAAAATCATGTTCGCTTATCCAAATGTGGAGAAACAAGTTAACAACTAAAACCCTCCAATTTCAAAACCTCATAATAACTGTTTTCACCTAAGCGAATATCAGGCCCATTCCACTTTTAGAAGAACGGACCTAAAAATAATGATCCTAAATATCTATTTTTCGAAGAAAATTTCTTGTAACAAACCTCCTAAAGTAACTACATTTTTTTCCATTTTGGAATAACAAACCTTTGGACATCAGAGTAACGAATCTTTGGAAGAGCGAACGTATAAAAGTGCAACCTTAAACCTATTCTTAATCATGACTTTTTTAATATGTGTTTTCAAAGTAAGCACAAAAGCACAAACAAATTGACGATCTCTCTGTCTCTTAAATGTAAAATGAAAAAAAAAATCTTGGAAAAAATTACAAATGAATATTGCTTTTCATTGATGAGTATAAAACAACACCATGTGATGATAAGCGGAGGATTTGTGTGTTTTCATCAGACAATAATTGTATACTACATGATTTTTGTTCGCTTGTGACGGCATTTCGATGAATAAAAAACATAAACAAACAAACAAACACTTCTCCAGAGGAAATTGGTATAACGGGAGTGCACTGGCAGTTCTTTTCTCTGTGTGTTGAAGCTCGATCCCTTCTCTGTTTCTCAGTCATTTTCATTCAACTGCTTCCACGTCCTTTTGAAACTTTTCCGTTTCTTATTCAACACATGCTCATTACAGACTTCTTCCGTCATTATTCTCAATGTGATTTCGTAGCACTTTTCGAATTTGTTTTGGTTTGTTTTGTTTTGTTTTTGTTTTCTGTTTGGTCGCAGCATGTTCAGGCTACTGAGGGAATGAGAGAAAATCGTCATGAAGAGAAAAATAAGAATGAATTAAGGCATTTAATATCATGACAATTACAGCGAACGTCCGTTATGGAGACCAAAACTGGATGTGTTCTGTTTGAGACGGCAGCTACCATACTCAAAAGATAAACACTTTATAGAGCACCTGTCACTAAAATGTGGCACTGATCCTCTTTCTCCCACTATGTAATCCACTGACTTATTCAACCAAGGAAGACAGTGAAAAAAACGTTTTCTGTTTGTTATTACAGGTAAATTGAGTGCTGAACGCTATTCACTTTCTTGTATGAGCGGTTAGGTGATTTTGTAATATTTTCAACTAACATTAATCTTATGTGCAGTGATATATTTGTAATTGTCAGAAATTTCCTTTCTCGGAGAGAACGTCCGTGAGCGAAACTTTCAGAATCTGTAACAGTACAAATTGTCTCCAGAACCTCATTAGAAAGAAATTTAAACGCACAGAAATTACAGATTACGCAAAATTCCATTTTCCTATAACTTTGTTTTAAGTGTTTAGCTGTTTTTGTATAATTAGAGGGAAAACAAGCGTAAAATTGTGAGTAAATTTTTGATTGTTTGTTCATCATGATCACATAACGCCTTAAAAATTCTGAAACTACTGCTCTAAACTCATTTTCTACTTTGTAAAACTTTATTTGTCGCTATTCGAGCCAAAAGCTTTAAAGAATACAGGACACTTTCGGGACAAGTTATCCCTATCGGAGGGATTGCATACGTCACGGACGTTCTCTGGAATTATCACGGACGTTCGTTCTACTACTAGGGTCATGTTCCATGACGGATAACTAATCGGCAGAGAGTACCTAGCCTTCCTAACTCTTTCAAAAATTTGAAAATGTATTGTCAATGCAAATTATAAGAAATTTGACATCCTTACAACATATGTATTGCTCAGAGGGGGATCAGGAGGTGAATTTTCAGAGAAAATATTAATTATTTGCTTGGTTTTTGATGAATTGCATGATCCAAAAACTGCGGACGAACCTCAGTCCGCTCCAAAAATGGCATGCAGCTCCTCGGCTAGACAGCCAAAGGTTAAATGCACCTTCGCCATCGAAGCAAGATGGTGTCCCACTCAAAAACGTTTTAATCATCACGGACGTTCTTTTTTCTTGGAGGTTCGTCTAAAAATATAATTTCGGTTCCTATTTGACAAAGGATGGACAGAAACTCAAAACAAACATATCATCGTGTTGCTAGATCTTAGTTGATTACGACTCAGGACAATATCGCCAATAACGTTTCATGGGCTACGATCTTTATTAGAAAATAGCGGAGGCACGTCCGTGACGAAAACTGAGTATAATTTTGCATAAAATAATATTACGTCCCATGTACAGCCAGCAGACGTACAATTTTTGCAGGATATGTACATTAGGTGGAACACCAAATTTTCGTGTTCGTTACAGTTGGGACAACAAAGTAGAATTTGCAGCAGCGATAGAAATAAAAGCATCACGGACGTTCGTCTGTTTAGGACTTTGATATTTTAATTGTTCTCTGTAATTTTATACGTGCTCATAAAGTTCTTATAATTTTGTGGTACATACCCATGATATGTCAGATCCAGAACATGGTCAGATATTAGATACCACGTACCATCAAAAATGCACATCATTAGTTTGAAAAACAAAAATTATTGTGAAAATAGCGTTTTTACCGTATTTTTACGCTTTAAGTCCTTGTCAAATGCAAAATATCAGTCAAAAGTCAACCAAACCATACATTTCCTGGAAGGAAATTTACCACACTTTGAGACGACATGGAAAGAAACAACTGGTTTCTTAATAGATCATCCTGGTGTGTTCTAAGAGAAAGAGTGTCATAAGGTGCAAAAACTGGCAATTGTACATCGTTCAAAATTCTCACCCATATATATATATATATATATATATATATATATACATATATATATATATATATATATACATATATGGGTGAAAACGTTGAACGATGTACAATTGGGCAAATCAGGGGTCAAAATTAAAACATGTGACTCATTGATATAGATACACCTCAGTGAAATGTCATTATTGTCAGCTTTCTTGCACACCCAATTATACTGGGATATCTCCAAGGGTGTTGTTTTTATTCAAGGTTAAGTAGAACTGTGACATAATGGCGAACGTCTCTGACTAAAATAAACATCGTTTTAGTGAAAATTCAAATGAAGGGTGAAAAAAACATTCAAATGAAGATAGTTTAATCTTGTTCATACTTTCGAAGACGGTGTTAATTTGTTCCTAAAATATTGTTTACCTCCTGTGAAGTTTACAAAAGCTAATACACATGGAAGTTAAAGAAAAAGTGGAGTTTTTGTCATTTAAGCAGAGATTTTCATATTCTTATCTTCACTTTCATCTCATTTGAACAAAACATGTAGCAGGGGTCTCATTTGTTTAAATGTTAATGTTCAGTAGATACTAATAATGAATTTAGTGCATTTCGTTTGATCAAATCACCATAAAAGCCCTATACAGACGCTGGAAGTAAGTCATGTTTTGATCAGAGACGTTCTGGTTTCACTCATAGACGTTCCTCAGACATAGGCAATACAAATGATGTCCTTTGGTCCATATTTAAGAGTTTTGTGAGCAAACAACATTTTCCTTTATTAAACACATGTTAATCTTTTGTCAACAATTCAGAATGGTAATTTCAACTTGAATTGTTTTTCGTACTAACTGATTGTAACTACGAATCTCCAAATTGTAAGAGGAATTTCGATTTCTGCACCAAAAATCAACAACAAGCCTATTCTTGATATATTATTCAGATCTTACAACACCTTTTAATGACAGACAACAAAATTACATGAAAAATTTGCAATTTCAACTACTTTACCTAATTACTCATTTATATCAGAGACATTTGCTTTTCCATCAGGGACGTTTCGGCTGTAAGTTATCACTAAAATTAAACATCAAACTCCCTATTTTAAAAGATGCTCGCAACTGGACATTCCACATTCATTGAGAAATCATTTACCTAGGCCTAAATGTCGAGAATTGTTTTTGTTTATGATGACCACTACTTTGCATTTTACCTTCAGGTGTGTTATGCAGGTGTGCCCACACGCTGTCAATTTTGTATATGTTTGCTTTCAATTGTAGTCCAAATCTATAACAAAGGTAAACACAAATTTATTGATACTAATTTAATTTGACCCCTTAGTCTAAAATATGATTGTATGAGTATAAGCCAGTTTGGCTTTTCATTAGGGACCGTACCTGGGCCACTGTTATGATGTCGTCTCAGAAAGCTGTAATTAACCTTTGCTTATCCTAGAAGCATCAAATTTCGCTGCGCTTTTTTTTCATACTATATGGCAGATATAAATTGTTAACAATGTAATGCACTTGCCACAACACCAAACTCAAAAGAATATCGACAGTATGGTATAGCAACTGTTTGTTGACCAAAAGTGAACTGAAAACCTCTTTCAAGAGGTTGACAATGATAACATAACAATATCACATCGTTAGAGGATTATTAACCCTTCTTCCTTCAACTCAAAGGCGATGCATTATAGTGTTCATAGTGGAAACTAGGTAAGGGACATTCTTAATAGACGTTTTCTTGTTTCATCACAGACGTTAGTATTTGAACTTTTTTCATGTATTTGGCTTACAAACCTTAAAAATATCACTAGAATATTTCACCTTACTTCCAAAGGAAAAAGCTTCATTAAAGGGGAAATTCAGCCCAAATGTATAAAGTTATTCGCTGATAAGAAAGAAAATCATACGGGCTCCACAAAAATGAGAAGGTTGTGACATTTTGAAGTTTCGCTAGTTCTTCAGTAAACAGTTTTTGAATGGTCATTATGAATCTGCAAATGGCAAAATGAGCATGTCATCCCCTCACAACTTGCCATAACATTTGAACATAATATTTTGAAATTTCCAGTTTTTCATTCAAACATAATTATGCCCCAGGCTTAAATCCGGGTATATATGTAACTGATCACTATTGCGAAGGTAATCAACCAGGAATAGCATTATGTTTCAGATTTCAATGCCAGAAACATTAAATTTTCGTTATTTTTTGTACACGATCAATGGAAAATGGAGAGGTTATGACATGGTTAGCTCACTCATTTGCATATTCTTATCCACTGTACAAAAACGTTATTTGCAGAAATTGGCAAAAATTCAAAAAGGCAGTTAAGTAAGGGTGCAATTAAACATAATCAAGGGTTCAAGTGTGTCCTGCCATTGTTTCAAATTGGGTGCAAATTATTTCAACCTTTACTTCTTAGCGTATAAGCCTCAAATTTCACAGGCTCAAAAGCAAACGTAGTGACGTGTATTAAAAACGGAGTCGGCATTATAACATTGAACTGAATTTCTCCTTCATTTGGTATTCAATGTCCTCAATCAGTGCATAGTATCGACTGTGTCGCTTGCGACACCTGAAACCGGGTTTGGGAAAGTCATTATTGTGTAAACAGATGGCACCTCCAAGATATCCATCCGGTCTTGCCAGTACCACGGCCGTGGTCCGGAACTTGTAGGCTCCATGAACATGACTGAGACTAAAGATCCTAAACAGGATATTCGGAGTGTTTACAATCCATCCGGTCTTCCCATCTTGCTGTAAGAAAAAAAGAAATAGAGTAAAAATGATATTAAAGTTAACTTGCCATGCACTGGAGCAATGTACGCACAAAATGAACGTCTCTGATCAAAATTATAAAATCAACATTGTTTTTAGATTGCGCAAATAACCTAGAACAATGTATGTATACGAGGGCCATGTACTGTGGAATAATGAAAGATCTACTCCCAATTGTAGTAGTTGAAAATATGTAAAACGTCCCGTATAACGTCTCTGACGTAAACATCTTTGCTTATCAGTACTTAATGGGTTTGATTTTTACAAGATATTAGCATTATATTTGGATTGAGGAACCTATGTGCTTCAAACGTAGGCAGCAATTCGCCATGATGGGTCATTAATATTGGTTGGAGAACAGATCTTATTTGTTCAGAGAACGTCCCTGACCTAAACCTGTTTTTCTTACATTTCTGCTTCTCTCACAAAAAATACGTAATTGAAAGTGACTACTACATTATTATTATAGACTACTGACCTATTACTAGTCATAAAACACAGTTTCTGTCCAAGCAATGTGTTTACACTTGTTCAATCAACACAAAACCTTAAATTTGAAACTCTTCTACATATTTTCAACATCTTTCAGGAAGCTTCATTTTTCTTAATATTATAACACGCCCGTGTAAACTTTGTTCTTCTTGTTCCTATAATACTAACAGCACCCATCCAGACCTAATTTTACTTTAATGTTCTCATAATTTGTAGAATGGATGTCTTTATTTCATGAAACAGTAATTATCAGAGACGCTTTTCATTTTGCTCAGAGACGTGCGGTCTTTAAACTTCATGTAGAATCTTACATATTTACTGTCTATCCTTCTTTAATTTATTTCTAATCCAAAGGTTAAAATACATAATTTCACAGATGATACTAATTGGCAAATCTACGGAATGATAACTGTTATAAATCGGCACAAACACCAGGAAAGTTTTTGTTATTACTCACATTTTCAGGATTTGTGGGCATTTCCGTTGTTGAATTATGCCGACTCGATTCCAGGATGGTGCGTCAGCGCGCAAATAAAGTATCATGCAGTTTGTAAGTGTCAGATGAGGGAATATCCCTTTAGAGATTTTCAATCAGAGACATTCGCTTTGATCAGAGACGTTTTCCAATTTGGATTTTCAACCAGAACTCATTTGTATGGACAGTATGTTGCTCTTGTTGCCAATCATCATAATCGCCTGGCTCACACTGACGTACTGATCACCAGTTTTTATCTCAAGCATAATCAACTTTCATTAATGACACCATTAACCAATCGAACATCTCTGATGGTTATTCAGTATAATTTTCTTTAATGAGCCACCACGCGATTATTTTATACAGCTCACTCACAAATTTTGATGGAATAGTAGTATGGATAAGACGCTAAATGAATATGGCCTTACACGTTTTCATATTCATCCTTGAGTTTTTGCGTCAAGGAAAAGATAATTCATTCAGAGACGTTCTTTTTCAGACATGAGTGAATTCAAAAGTTCCTTATAAGATAAATAATATATACGTTCATGGCAGAAGTACTTGATTAAATAGTTGGAGTATGTGGGCTTACTCACAAGGAAAAACAAAGCTGTAGAATTGGATAAGAACAAAAATTGCGACGTCTGATTCTGGGATTTTTCATAAAATATGTGTTTTTGTCAGTTTTTTCAGCTTTAAGGCATTATTCTTTAAGGAAATGCGGTAACAACAATACAAAGTGTATATTTTCTGAAAGGCACAACCCTTCCCTACCAAATGATACATAAAACTATGAAAAACACCCACAGGTGACAATTTTACAAGGGTTTGAATATCGCAAAGCCCGAAAATGGCCAATTGTACATCGTTCAACGTTTTCACCCATATATATGTATATGATAGTGACTGTGTGCAATATTGTGGAAGTCTGGAGAAAATTAGTATCAATGGTGCAATTACTTATATTATTTACGCAGCTGCTTACATTTGCATTTAGTGGTATTGATTTAGGACGAGACTATTTCGTTTTGTTGTTGTTTCAGTTTATCGCGGGCTTGGCGAGGGGGTGGAGGGAGGAAACCCGGAATGGAATCGGTTATGTACGCAACAGGCACAGTTTCCTGTTTTTCTTTTCCTTTAAAATATTAATTGAGTCAATTTTATGCCATGCTTCTATGCGATTGCTTCTTCAAGTTTGACTTTGTTTGTTTGTTCGGATTGTATCATGTGCTTTTTCGTTTTACCGACATTTTATGCACCATTTTTGTAGAAATCTCGCATTGAATTGCCTGTATATTTATTATCATTCGACGACTGAAATTAAATTGACTTGAAACAAACTGCATTGAATCAAGTGTAATTCACTGACAGATGTATAATATAACGGCAGACTAGAGTAAGTGTTTTGGGCATGTGAAATCTGACAAGTGAAAATTTCCCCATATTAAAAACTTTGGTCATCTAAATCACTGTGCATCCACGCGGAGACCAGAACACGTAAACCGCGTAAAAGAAATGGATCCAGCTAGACCCCCATCCCCCCCCCCAAAAAAAAAAATGTATATATACACATATATATGGGTCAGAATTTTGAACGATCTACAATGGAGCCAAAACAAGGCAAAATTTAAAAAGTAGGAAATTCTCCAAATCATTCATCTTTATACCTGAAAGAGTATAACTCAAGCTTTAATATGAACCCAATTATACTAGGATTTTCCCAGAGGAACAAGTTTTTATTCACCGCTGAAGTTTACCATGTCCAGAGCAGCGAACGTCCGTGAGGAATAGTACTGCACATACATTTCAATACCATTTAACATAGTTTCCAAAGAGCTGATTCAGTTCAAAATCCTAACGAAATATCCGAAGGGACATGTGTACGTGATTGCAGAATATTAAGCTTGTACGTAATGGGAGACAACTGATGATTTAACTAAATTCGTCATTTCTGTGGAAATATTGCTCTTCCGCTTAACACTTTCTTAACTTTACGCGCATTTTACAGAAACTCAATATTTTCACCCCTTATTTCACTATCCCATACTTCAATCATCACTCCCAAATAATAATATACTTTTTTAAGATGTATCTTATCTGGGCAGTCTCTATAACCCAACAAACATAGCAGAGTTTTCATCACGGGAAGTTCGCATGTAGCTCACGGACGTTCGGAACAAACAAGATATTGAACAATGCAGCTCTCTTGAGTTGGAAACGCATTCTACTTACAACAAACAGCAATTTCATGTCGAGAACAAACTCCTCTGCCAAATCCTGAATAGATATTACCAATTCTCAATTAGATAAGCTTGTTTATCTTCTCATACTGAGGAATGAAAGAAAACAATTTTCCATCTCTCGTAAATGAACGTACAAACGTACGTATAATCTCAGTGACGTAGTCCATCCTTGAGAACGAATATATTTATCAAAATTTCGTCATCATGAAGTAAATATTCAGGTCCTAAACTTATTATATAAAGTCTTCAATGCAAAATTTGCTTTTTATATAACGAATATGATCACAGCTAAAATCATGACAAAGAATTGATATAGAAAAGCAACAGAAATGTGCTTCGTTATATAAAATACGAAGTTTAGCTGGGGAGGGCAAGCGAATACGTTAGGAAGAAATCCCTCTGTGTTTGCTCCTTGTGTTACATACTGTTACCGAGGAGAATTAGTGTTATTATTTTAGTCAGAAATGATAATAGGTTCTATACTGCGAAGTTTCGTCATAACAAGACACAATAAGACCATATAACTTGGATGGATGTTTGTGACTTCGATATTATACAATACGGTTTGTTATAACAAACCTTTTGTAGCGCGTCATTTCTGCGGCTCGTTATTCATAAGGTTTGCCTATACGAAAATTGATAGAGTTCGTATAATTATGAAGCTTTTTTTATTCCGTAAATGATAGGAATCTCCAAAGGTTAACCGAAAGGTTTATTTATTGGAACATGAAAAATTATTTTCGCTTATCCAAATGTGGAGAAACAAATTAACACCTAAAATCCTCCAATTTCAAAACCTCATAATAACTGTTTTCACCGAAGTGAATATCAGGCCCATTCCACTTTTAGAAGAACTGACCTAAAAATAATGATCCTTAATATCTATTTTTCGAAGAAAATTTCTTATAACAAACCTCCTAAAGTAACTACATTTTTTTTTTCCATTTTGGAATAACAAACCTTTGGACATCAGAGTAACGAATCTTTGGAAGAGCGAACGTATAAAAGTGCAACCTTAAACCTATTCTTAATCATGACTTTTTTAATATGTGTTTTCAAAGTAAGCACAAAAGCACAAACAAATTGACGA
Source organism: Diadema setosum (assembly GCF_964275005.1). Lineage (NCBI taxonomy): Eukaryota > Metazoa > Echinodermata > Echinoidea > Diadematoida > Diadematidae > Diadema > Diadema setosum. The sequence continues at coordinate 17,338,489 of NC_092687.1, read as the reverse complement.
TCTCTCTGTCTCTTAAATGTAAAATGAAAAAAAATCTTGGAAAAAATTACAAATGAAAATTGCTTTTCATTGATGAGTGTAAAACAACACCATGTGATGATAAGCGGAGGATTTGTGTGTTTTCATCAGACAATAATTGTATACTACATGATTTTTGTTCGCTTCTGACGGCATTTCGATGAATAAAAAACATAAACAAACAAACAAACACTTCTCCAGAGGAATTTGGCATAACGGGAGTGCACTGGCAGTTCTTTTCTCTGTGTGTTGAAGCTCGATCCCTTCTCTGTTTCTCAGTCATTTTCATTCAACTGCTTCCACGTCCTTTTGAAACTTTTCCGTTTCTTATTCAACACATGCTCATTACAGACTTCGCTGCACATTTTCTGTACACTATGGCAGATATAAATTGTTAACAATGTAATGCACTTGCCACAGCACCAAATTCAAAAGAATATCAACGGTGTGGTATACCAACTGTTTGTTGACCAAAAGTGAACTGAAAAGCTCTTTCAAGAGGTTGACAATGATAGCATAACAATATCACATTTTATCTGTCACATCGTTAGGGGATTATTAATCCTTCTTCCTTCAACTCAAAGGCGATACATAGTGTTTTAGAGGAAGCTAGGTAAGGGAAATTCTTAATACACTGTAAAAACATCGGTGTTAGATTTAACACCATGAGTGTTAAATCTAACACCGATCAAGCTTCAATGAAAGACCACATCCACAGGTGTAGAATATGTATTGTGACGGTGTTAAAAAGTGTTCACCTGGCACTTTGTGGTGTTAATTTGACACTGTGGCTGGTGATATTTTTGACACTGCGCTAGAGTTTTTTCATTAATGACACCGAATGGTGTTGATTTGATATTGATGGTGTTGATTTCAATGGTATAACACCCGTCCAGCTTCAACAGGACACCACAAAAACTGGTGTTACTGTGTAAATGTGTTTACACTTTTTTTTTTCAAAAATCAAGTACTTTATCGGAAAATTCTTCATCGTCTTGTTCAGAATTAACAAGAAATTCAGTCCCTAAGAAACTACTAGTTTTAAAAAAAAAAACAATTTTGTATTTTGAAATGGCACCCGGAGGTGTTAATCTAACACCATGAATGAGCACCGGAAATTTAACAACAGTTTGGTGTTTCATATTTAACACCGGACTTTTTGCAGTGTAGACGTTTTCCTGTTTCATCACAGACGTTGGTATTTTTCCTTTACTCATATATTTGGCTTACAAACCTCAAAAATATTACTAGAATATTTCACCTTACTTCTAAAGGAAAAAGCTTCATTAAAGGGAAAATTCAGCCCAAATGTATAAGAAAGAAAATCTTATGGGCTCAACAAAAATGAAGAAGTTATGACATTTTGAAGTTTCCCTAGTTTTTCATTAAACAGTTTTTGAATGGTCATTATGAATCTGCAAATGACAAAGTGAGCATGTCATCCCCTCACAACTTGCCTTAACATTTGTAGATGACATTTTGAAATTTCCAGTCAGTTTTTCATTCAAACATAATTATGCCCTAGGTTTAAATCCGGGTATATCTAAGTGATCACTATTCCGAAGGTAATCAACCAGGAATAGCACCATGTTTCAGATTTCAATGCCAGAAACATTGAATTTTCGTTATTTTTTGTACACAATCAATGGAAAATTGTGAGGTTATGACATGGTTAGCTCACTCATGTGCATATTTTTATCCACTATACAAGAACTTGTTTGCAGAAATGAGCAAAAATTCAAAAAGGCAGTTAAGTAAGGGTGCAATTAAGCATAATTAAAGGTGCAAGTGTGCCCCGCAGGTGTGCTGCCATTGTTTCAAATTTGGTGCAAATTGAACCTTTACTTCTAGCGTGTAAGCCTCAAATTTCACAGGCTCAAAAGGAAACGCAGTGATGTGCATTAAAAACAGAGTCCGCATTATAACATTGAACTGAATTTCTCCTCCATTTGGTATCTCAGTGTCCTCAATCAGTGCATAGTACCGACTGTGTCGCTTGGTACCTGAAACCGTGGTTGGGATAGTCATTATTCTTTAAACGGAAGGCACTTCCAAGATATCCGTCCGGTCTTGCCAGTACCACGGCCGTGGCCTTAAACTTGTAGGTTTTATGAACATGACTGAGACTAAAGATCCTAACAGGAAGAAATTCTAATATTCGGAGTGTTTAAAATCCATCTGGTCTTCTCATCTTGCTGTAAGAAAAAAAAATGAATTAAAATGATATTAAAGTTAACTTGCCATACACTGGAAGAACAATGCACGCACAAATGAACGTCTCTGATCAAAATTATAAAATCAACATTGTTTTTAGACTGAGCAAATTACCTACAATAATGTATGTATACGAGGGTCATCTACTGTGGAATAATTTAAGATCTACTCCTAATTGTAGTAATTGAAATTATGTAAAACGTCCCGTATAACGTCTCTGACGTAAACATCTTTGCTTATCAGTACTTAATGAGTTTTATTTTTATAAGATAGTGGCACTATATTTGGATTGAGGAAACTATGTGCTACAAACGTAGGCAGCTATTCGCCATGATAGGTCATTAATATTGGTTTGAGAAGAGATCCTACTTGTTCAGAGAACGTCCCTGACTCAAACCTGTTTCTTACATTTCTGCTTCTCTCACAAAACATACGTAATTTAAAGTGGCTACTACATTATAATTATAGACTATTGACCTATTACTAGTCATAAAACATAGTTTCTGACCAGGCAATGTGTTTAAACTTTCTCAATCAACAGAAAACCTTAAATTTGAAACTCTTCTACATATTTTCAACATCTTTCAGGAAGCTTCATTTTTCTTAATATGTGACAGTGCACCTCAAAACAAACAAAAAGTCGCCAGACATGAATTTTTAGTTAAGACCATATTCTGAAAAAGTTGACTTTAAGCTTTAAAATGATGTATAACTCAAATCAAATGGACTCTCCTAACCTATCTAAATATTGGAAAGAAAGCACAACCTCAGGAAAAGTGTGAACTGAGAAAAGAGGCTATGAAGTACAGTGCCTATTCAAGCGCTTAATACCAAACCGTGCTGGCTGTGCGATGAATGGGACAAAAAACAGGAAGTAAACCACCGGAGTAACAACAATGAAGGGATTACTAGATTAAACTGAAATTAGGCATGCCTCATTTACACATTCTGTCCATAATCAATGCCAACTTTCAAAGCAGTAGCATTATCCTTTCAAAAGTTAATAGAGTTGAAAGTGAAGAGTGTGGACAAGGTTTTTCAGAAATGAAAAAGGGATTCTGAAGACACACCTAATCACACTATTCTATCAAAAATGTCCGAGATAAGCTGCTTAAAAACACACTTTCCTGCCCGTTTTATGATACCAAATTCTAGCATAATGTAAAAGAAGACCCGCTTTTTCAGAAAATATGAAAAAGTCAAGTTCGGCTAGGTTGACCCATTTTACTTGTTTTCAGTCCTCACGCAAAATCAGTGTGTGCGACTTTATGTTCGTTTTGAGGTGCACGGTCACATATTATAACACACCCGTGTAAAATGTGTTCTGCTTGTTCCTATTATACTAACCGCACCCATCCAGAGCTAATTTTACTTAAATGTTCTCATAATTTGTACAGTGGATGTCTTTATTTCATGAGACAGTAATTATCAGAGACGTTTTTTATTTTGCTCAGAGACGTGCGGTCTTTGATCTTCACGCAGATTCTTACTATTTTACTGTCTATCCTACTTTCATTTATTTCTAATCCAAAGATTAGAATACATAATTTCACAAATGATACTAATTGGCAAATCTACAGAATAATAACTCTTATAAATCGGCACAAACACCAGCTAAGTTTATGTTATTACTCACATTTTCAGAATTTGTCGGCATTTCCGTTGTTGAATTGTGCCGACTCGATTTCAGGATGGCGCGTCAGTGCGTAAACTAAGCACGCAAATAAAGTATCATGCAGTGCGTAATTGTCACATGAAGGAATATCCCTTCAGAGATTTCCAATCAGGGACATTCGTTTTGATCAGAGACATTCGCCAATGTGGGTTTTCAACCAGAAAACTTTTTTGTGGACAGTATGCTACTGAAGTTGCCAATCATCATAGTTGCCTGGCTCACACTGACATACTGATCGCCAGTTTTTATCTCAAGCATAATCCACTTTCATTAATGGCACCATTAACAAATCGAGCGTCTCTGATGGTAATTCAGTATGATTTTCTTTAATTAGCCACCACGCGATTATTTTATATAGCTCACTCACAAATTTTTATGGAATGGTAGTATGAATAAGACGCTTAATAAATATAGCCTTACATGTTTTCATATTCATCCTGGATTTTTTGCGTCAAGGAAAAGATAATTCATTCAGAGACGTTCTTTTTCAGACATGAGTGAACTCAAAGTTCCTGATAAGATAAATAATACACACGTTCATGGCAGAAGTACTCTCTAAACAGAAATCGAGTGAAAATTTTCACTCTAAAAAGAGTGAATGCAAAAAAGAGTGAATTTCGAGTGAAATTGGAGTGAATTTTGAGTGAAAATGCTCATTTTCACTCATTTTGGAGTGACGTCAGGGATCACTCGAAGATTTTGGAGTGTTCAGGCTACTTAGGGATGAGAGAAAAATGGTTGTGAAGAGAAAAACAAGAATATATAAAGCCATAGAATATTATGACAATTACAGCGAACGTCCGTGATGGAGACCAAAACTAGATGTGTTCTCTTTGAGATGGCAGCTACCTTACTCAAAAGATGGACACGGGGGCATCTGTCACTATTAGTGGCACTGTTCCTCTATCTCATAATATGTATTCCATGGACTTATTTTACCAACAAACAATCGTGAGCAAAACGTTTTCCTGTTATTATTGCAAGTAAATTGAATGTAGAACGTTATCCACTTTTTGGTATGGGAGTTTCGGCGACTTAAAATATTTTTAAGTAACATTAACTTATCGTACAATGATATAATTGTAATTATCAGAAATTTCCTTTCTGGGACCGAACGTCCGTGAGCGAAACTTTCAGAACCTATAAGTGCAAATTGTCTCAAAAACCTCATCAGAAAGAAATTAAAATGAACAGGAATTACAGATTACGCAAAATTCTAGTTTCCTATAACTCGGTTTTCAGTGTTTACCTGTATGTATATGGGTGAAAACGTTGAACGATGTACAATTGGCCATTTTCGGGCTTTGCGATATTCAAACCCTTGTAAAATTGTCACCTGTGGGTGTTTTTCATAGTTTTATGTATAATTTGGTATGAAAAAATCCCAGAATCAGACGTCGCAATTTTTGTTCTTATCCAATTCTACGGCTTTGTTTTTCCTTGTTAGTAAGCCCACATACTCCAACTATTTAATCAAGTACTTCTGCCATGAACGTGTTTATTATTTATCTTATCAGGAACTTTTGAATTCACTCATGTCTGAAAAAGAACGTCTCCGAATGAATTATCTTTTCCTTGACGCAAAAACTCCAGGATGAATATGAAAACATGTAAGGCCATATTTATTTAGCGTCTTATCCATACTACCATTCCATCAAAATTTGTGAGTGAGCTGTATGAAATAATCGCGTGGTGGCTCATTAAAGAAAATTATACTGAATAACCATCAGAGATGTTCGATTGTTTACTGGTGTCATTAATGAAAGTTGATTATGCTTGAGATAAAAACTGGTGATCAGTACGTCAGTGTGAGCCAGGCGATTATGATGATTGGCAACAAGAGCAACATACTGTCCATAAAAATGAGTTCTGGTTGAAAATCAAAATTGGCAAACGTCTCTCATCAAAGCGAATGTCTCTGATTGAAAATCTCTAAAGGGATATTCCCTCATCTGACACTTACACACTGCATGATACTTTATTTGCGCGCTTATATTACGCACTGACGCGCCATCCTGGAATCGAGTCGGCATAATTCAACAACGGAAATGCCCACAAATCCTGAAAATGTGAGTAATAACAAAAATTTCCTGGTGTTTGTGCCGATTTATAACAGTTATCATTCCGTAGATTTGCCAATTCGTATCATCTGTGAAATTATGTATTTTAACCTTTGGATTAGAAATAGATTAAAGAAGGATAGACAGTAAATATGTAAGATTCTACATGAAGATAAAAGACCGCACGTCTCTGAGCAAAATGAAAAACGTCTCTGATAATTACTGTTTCATGAAATAAAGACATCCATTCTACAAATGTGACCGTGCACCTCAAAACGAACATAAAGTCGCACACACTTATTTTGCGTGAGGACTGAAAGTATAGTGAAATGGGTCAACCTAGCCGAACTTGACTTTTTCATATTTTCTGAAAGAGTGGGTCTTCTTTTACATTGTGCTAAAATTTGGTATCATAAAACGGGCAGGAAAGTGTGTTTTTTAGCGGTTTATCTCGAACATTTTTGGTAGAATAGTGTGATTAGGTGTGTCTTTAGAATCCCTTTTTCATTTCTGAAAAAACCTTGTCCACACTCTTCACTTTCAACTCTAATAACTTTTGAAAGGATAGCGCTACTGCTTTGAAAGTTGGCATTAATTATGGACAGAATGTGTTAATGAGGCATGCTTAATTTCCGTTTAATTTGATAATCCCTTCATTGTTGTTACTCTGGTGGTTTACTTTCTGTTTTTTGTCCCATTCATCGCACAGCCAGCACGGTTTGGTAAAGATTAAGCGCTTGAATAGACACTGTACTTCAGAACCTCTTTTCTCAGTTCACATTTTTCCTGAGTTTGTGCTTTCTTTCCAATATTTAGATAGGTTAGGAGAGTCCATTTGATTTGAATTATACATCATTTTAAAGCTTAAAGTCTGCTCTTTCAGAATATGGCCTTAACTAAAAATTCATGTCTGGCGACTTTTTGTTTGTTTTGAGGTGCAGGGTCACAAATTATGAGAACATTAAAGTAAAATTAGGTCTGGATGGGTGCGGTCAGTATTATAGGAACAAGAAGAATAAAGTTTACACGGGCGTGTTATAATATTAAGAAAAAATGAAGCTTCCTGAAAGATGTTGGAAATATGTAGAAGAGTTTCAAATTTAAGGTTTTCTGTTGATTGAGCAAGTGTAAACACATTGCCTGGACAGAAACTGTGTTTTATGACTAGTAATAGGTCAGTAGTCTATAATTATAATGCAGTAGTCACTTTGAATTACGTATTTTTGTGAGAGAAGCAGAAATGTAAGAAAAACAGGTTTAGGTCAGGGACGTTCTCTGAACAAATATGATCTGTTCTCAAACCAATATTAATGACCCATCATGGCGAATTGCTGCCTACGTTTGTAGCACATAGGTTCCTCAATCCAAATATAATGCTAATATCTTGTAAAAATCAAACCCATTAAGTACTGATAAGCAAAGATGTTTACGTCAGAGACGTTATACGGGACGTTTTACATATTTTCAACTACTACAATTGGGAGTAGATCTTTCATTATTCCACAGTAGATGGCCCTCGTATACATACATTGTTCTAGGTAATTTGCGCAATCTAAAAACAATGTTGATTTTATAATTTTGATCAGAGACGTTCATTTTGTGCGTACATTGCTCCAGTGCATGGCAAGTTAACTTTAATATCAGGTTTACTCTATCTTTTTTCTTACAGCAAGATGGGAAGACCGGATGGATTGTAGACACTCCGAATATCCTGTTTAGGATCTTTAGTCTCAGTCATGTTTATGGAGCCTACAAGTTCCTGACCACAGCCGTGGTACAATACTGGCAAGACCGGACGGATATCTTGGAGGTGCCATCTGTTTACACAATAATGACTTTCCCAACCCCGGTTTCAGGTGTCGCAAGCGACACAGTCGATACTATGCACTGATTGAGGACATTGAATACCAAATGAAGGAGAAATTTAGTTCAATGTAATAATGCCAACTCCGTTTTTAATGCACGTCACTACGTTTGCTTTTGAGCCTGTGAAATTTGAGGCTTATACGCTAAGAAGTAATGGTTCAAATAATTTGCACCCAATTTGAAACAATGGCAGGACACACTTGAACCCTTAATTATGTTTAATTGCACCCTTACTTAATTGCCTTTTTGAATTTTTGCCAATTTCTGCAAATAAGGTTTTTGTACAGTGGATAAGAATATGCAAATGAGTGAGCTAACCATGTCATAACCTCTCCGTTGATCGTGTACAAAAAATAGTGAAAATTTAATGTTTCTGGCATTGAAATCTGAAATATAATGTTATTCCTGGTTGATTACCTTCGGAATAGTGATCAGTTACATATATACCCGGATTTAAGCCTGGGGCATAATTATGTTTGAATGAAAAACTGGAAATTTCAAAATATTATGTTCAAATGTTATGGCAAGTTGTGAGGGGATGACATGCTCAATTTGCCATTTGCAGATTCATAATGACCATTCAAAAACTGTTTACTGAAGAACTAGCGAAACTTCAAAATGTCACAACCTTCTCATTTTTGTGGAGCCCGTATGATTTTCTTTGTTATCAGCGAATAACTTTATACATTTGGGCTGAATTTCCCCTTTAATTAAGCTTTTTCCTTTGGAAGTAAGGTGAAATATTCTAGTGATATTTTTAAGGTTTGTAAGCCAAATACATGAGAAAAGGAAAAATACTAACGTCTGTGATGAAACAAGAAAACGTTTATTAAGAATGTCCCTTACCTAGTTTCCACTATGAACACTATAATGCATCGCCTTTGAGTTGAAGGAAGAAGGATTAATAATCCCCTAACGATGTGACAGATAAAAATTGTGATATTGTTATGTTATCATTGTCAACCTCTTGAAAGAGGTTTTCAGTTCACTTTTGGTCAACAAACAGTTGCTGTACCATACTGTCGATATTCTTTTGAGTTTGGTGTTGTGGCAAGTGCATTACATTGCTAACAATTTATATCTGCCATAGTATGAAAAAAAGCGCAGCGAAATTTGATGCTTCTAGGATGAGCGGTCCCTAATGAAAATCCAAACTGGCTTATACTCATACAATCATATTTTAGACTAAGGGGTCAAATTAAATTAGTATCAATAAATTTGTGTTTACCATTGTTATAGATTTGAACTACAATTGAAAGCAAACACATACAAAATTGATAGCGTGTGGGCACACCTGCATAAACACCTGAAGGTAAAATGCAAAGTAGTGGTCATCATAAACAAAAACAATTCTCGACATTTAGGCCTAGGTAAATGATTTCTCAATGAATGTGGAATGTCCAGTTGCGGGCATCTTTTAAAATAGGGAGTTTGATGTTTAATTTTAGTGATAACTTACAGCCGAAACGTCCCTGATGGAAAAGCAAATGTCTCTGATATAAATGAGTAATTAGGTAAAGTAGTTGAAATTGCAAATTTTTCATGTAATTTTGTTGTCTGTCATTAAAAGGTGTTGTAAGATCTGAATAATATATCAAGAACAGGCTTGTGGATTTTTGGTGCAGAAATCGAAATTCCTCTTACAATTTGGAGATTCGTAGTTACAATCAGTTAGTATGAAAAATAATTCAAGTTGAAATTACCATTCTGAATTGTTGACAAAAGATTATCATGTGTTTAATAAAGGAAAATTATGTTTGCTCACAAAACTCTTAAATATGGATCAAAGGACATCATTTGTATTGCCTATGTCAGAGGAACGTCTATGAGTGAAACCAGAACGTCTCTGATCAAAACATGGCTTACTTCCAGCGTCTATATAGGGCTTTTATGGTGATTTGATCAAACGAAATGCACTAAATTCATTATTAGTATCTACTGAACATTAACATTTAAACAAATGAGACCCCTGCTATACATGTTTTGTTCAAATGAGATGAAAGTGAAGATAAAAATATGAAAATCTCTGCTTAAATGACAAAAACTCCACTTTTTCTTTAACTTCCATGTGTATTAGCTTTTGTAAACTTCACAGGAGGTAAACAATATTTTAGGAACAAATTAACAGTCTTCGAAAGTATGATCAAGATTAAACTATCTTCATTTGAATTTTTTTCACCCTTCATTTGAATTTTCACTGAAACGATGTTTATTTTAGTCAGAGACGTTCGCCATTATGTCACAGTTCTATTTAACCTTGAATAAAAACAACACCCTTGGAGATATCCCAGTATAATTGGGTTTGCAAGAAAGCTGACAATAATGACATTTCACTGAGATATATCTATATCAATGAGTCACATGTTTTAATTTTGACCCCTGATTTGCCCAATTGTATATACATCGTTCAACGTTTTCACCCATATAATTAGATGGAATACAAACGTAAAATTGCAAGTGAATTTTGAGCTGTTTGTTCATCATGATCACATACCGCCTTTAAATTTCTGAAACTACTACTCTAAGTTCATTATCTACTTTGTAAAACTTTACTTTTCGTTATTTGAGCTGAAAGTTTTAAAGGACAGAGGACACTTTCAAGACAAGTTATCCCTATCGGTCGGATTGAATATGCCACGAACGTGGAATTGTCACGGGCGTTCGTTCTACCACTATAGAGCCATGTTCCAGGACAGATAACTAATCGACAGATAGTGCGTAGCTTCCTAACTCTTTCAAAATTTTGGAAATTTATTTTCAATACAAATTATAAGAAATTAGACACCCTTTCAACATATGTATTGCTAAGAGAGGGAGTAAGAGGTGAATTTTCAGAGAAAATATTAATTATTTGCTTGGTTTTTGATGAATTGCATGATCCAAAAACTGCGGACGAACCTCAGTTCGCTCCAAAAATGGCATGCAGCTCCTCGGCTAGACAGCCAGAGGTAAAATGTACCTGCTCCATTTTTCGTTCGTTAAGAAATGTAATTTCGGTTCGCATTTGACAAGGGATGAGCAGAAACTCAAAACAAACATTTTACCATGTGGCTAGATCTTAGTTGATTGCAACTCAGAACAATATCGCCAGCGACGTTCAATGGGTTGCGATCTTTATTAGTAAATAGCGGACGCACGTCCGTGAAGAAAACTGAGTATAATTTTGCACAGAAGAATGTTACATCCCATATACAGGCAGCAGACGTACAATTTTTGCAGGATATGTACATTAGGTGGAACACCAAATTTTCGTGTATATTGCAGTTGGGACAACAAAGTAGAATTTGCAGCAGAGATAAAAATAACAGCATCACGAACGTTCGTCTTTTTAGGACTTAGATATTTCAATTGTTCTCTGTAATTCTATACGTGTTCATAAAGTTCTTATAATTTTCTAGTACATGCCAATGATATGTCAGATCCAGAACACGGTCAGATAATAGATGCCACGTACCTTACAAAGTCTCATCATTTGTATGAAAAAGAAAAAAAAATATTGCAGAATATTAAGCTTGTACGTAATGGGAGACAACTGATGATTTAACTAAATTCGTCATTTCTGTGGAAATAATGCTCTTCCGCTTAACACTTTCTTAACTTTACGCGCATTTTACAGAAACTCAATATTTTCACCTCTTATTTCACTATCCCATACTTCAATCCTCACTCCAGAGTAATAATATACTTTTTTTAAGATGTATCTCATCTGGGCAGTCTCTATATCCCAACAAACATAGCATAGTTTTCATCACGGAGGTTCGCATGTAGCTCACGGACGTTCGGAACAAATAAGATATTGAACAATGCAGCTCTCTTGAGTTGGAAACGCATTCTACTTACAACAAACAGCAATTTCATGTCGAGAACAAACTCCTCTGCAAAATCCTGAATAGATGTTACCAATTCTCAATTATATGAGCTTGTTTATCTTCTCATACTGAGGAATGAAAGAAAACAATTTTTCCATCTCTCGTAAATGAACGTACAAACGTACGTGTAATCTCAGTGACGTAGTCCATCCTTGAGAACGAATATATTTATCAAAATTTCGTCATCATGAAGTAAATATTCAGGTCCTAAACTTGTTATATAAAGTCTTCAATGCAAAATTTGCTTTTTATATAACGAATATGATCACAGCTAAAATCATGACAAAGAATTAATATAGAAAAGCAACAGAAATGTGCTCCGTTATAGAAATACGAAGTTTAGCTGGGGAGGGCAAGCGAATACGTTAGGAAGAAATCCCTCTGTGTTTGCTCCTTGTGTTACATACTGGTACCGAGGAGAATTTGTGTTATTATATTAGTCAGAAATGATAATAGGTTCGATACTGCGAAGTTTCGTCATAACAAGACACAATAAGTCCATATAACTTGGATGAATGTTTGTGACTTCGATATTATACAATACGGTTTGTTATAACAAACCTTTTGTAGCGCGTCATTTCGGAAGCTCGTTATTCATACAGTTTGTCTATACGAAAATTGATAGAGTTCGTATAATTATGAAGCTTTTTTTATTCCGTAAATGATAGGAATCTCCAAAGGTTAACCGAAAGGCTTATTTATTGGAACATGAAAAATCATGTTCGCTTATCCAAATGTGGAGAAACAAGTTAACAAATGAAACCCTCCAATTTTAAAACCTCATAATAACTGTTTTCACCTAAGCGAATATCAGGCCCATTCCACTTTTAGAAGAACGGACCTAAAAATAATGATCCTTAATATCTTTTTTTTCGAAGAAAATTTCTTATAACAAACCTCCTAAAGTAACTACATTTTTTTCCATTTTGGAATAACAACCCTTTGGACATCAGAGTAACGAATCTTTGGAAGAGCGAACGTATAAAAGTGCAACCTTAAACCTATTCTTAATCATGACTTTTTTAATATGTGTTTTCAAAGTAAGCACAAAACCACAAACAAATTGACGATCTCTCTGTCTCTTAAATATAAAATGAAAAAAAAAAATCTTGGAAAAAATTACAAATGAATATTGCTTTTTATTGATGAGTATAAAACAACACCATGTGATGATAAGCGGAGGATTTGTGTGTTTTCATCAGACAATAATTGTATACTACATGATTTTTGTTCATTTGTGACGGCATTTCGATGAATAAAAACCATAAACAAACAAACAAACACTTCTCCAGAGGAATTTGGTATAACGGGAGTGCACTGGCAGTTCTTTTCTCTGTGTGTTGAAGCTCGATCCCTTCTCTGTTTCTCAGTCATTTTCATTCAACTGCTTCCACGTCCTTTTGCAACTTTTCCGTTTCTTATTCAACACATGCTCATTACAGACTTCTTCCGTCATTATTCTCAATGTGATTTCGTAGCACTTTTCGAATTTGTTTTGGTTTGTTTTGTTTTGTTTTTGTTTTCTGTTTGGTCGCAGCATATTCAGGCTACTGAGGGAATGAGAGAAAATCGTCATGAAGAGAAAAATAAGAATGAATAAAGGCATTTAATATCATGACAATTACAGCGAACGTCCGTTATGGAGACCAAAACTGGATGTGTTCTGTTTGAGACGGCAGCTACCATACTCAAAAGATAAACACTTAGAGCACCCGTCACTAAAATGTGGCACTGATCCTCTTTCTCCCACTATGTAATCCACTGACTTATTCAACCAAGGAAGACAGTGAAAAAAACGTTTTCCGTTTGTTATTACAGGTAAATTGAGTGCTGAACGCTATTCACTTTCTTGTATGAGCGGTTAGGTGATTTGGTAATATTTTCAACTAACATTAATCTTATGTGCAGTGATATATTTGTAATTGTCAGAAATTTCCTTTCTCGGAGAGAACGTCCGTGAGCGAAACTTTCAGAACCTGTAACAGTACAAATTGTCACCAGAACCTCATTAGAAAGAAATTTAAACGCACAGAAATTACAGATTACGCAAAATTCCATTTTCCTATAACTTTGTTTTAAGTGTTTAGCTGTTTTTGTATAATTAGAGGGAAAACAAGCGTAAAATTGTGAGTAAATTTTTAATTGTTTGTTCATCATGATCACATAACGCCTTAAAAATTCTGAAACTACTGCTCTAAACTCATTTTCTACTTTGTAAAACTTTATTTGTCGCTATTCGAGCCAAAAGCTTTAAAGAATACAGGACACTTTCGGGACAAGTTATCCCTATCGGAGGGATTGCATACGTCACGGACGTTCTCTGGAATTATCACGGACGTTCGTTCTACTACTAGGGTCATGTTCCATGACGGATAACTAATCGGCAGAGAGTACCTAGCCTTCCTAACTCTTTCAAAAATTTGAAAATGTATTGTCAATGCAAATTATAAGAAATTTGACATCCTTACAACATATGTATTGCTCAGAGGGGGATCAGGAGGTGAAATTTCAGAGAAAATATTAATTATTTGCTTGGTTTTTGATGAATTGCATGATCCAAAAACTGCGGACGAACCTCAGTCCGCTCCAAAAATGGCATGCAGCTCCTCGGCTAGACAGCCAAAGGTTAAATGCACCTTCGCCATCGAAGCAAGATGGTGTCCCACTCAAAAACGTTTTAATCATCACGGACGTTCTTTTTTTCTTGGAGGTTCGTCTAAAAATATAATTTCGGTTCCTATTTGACAAAGGATGGTCAGAAACTCAAAACAAACATATCATCGTGTTGCTAGATCTTAGTTGATTACGACTCAGGACAATATCGCCAATAACGTTTCATGGGCTACGATCTTTATTAGAAAATAGCGGAGGCACGTCCGTGACGAAAACTGAGTATAATTTTGCATAAAATAATATTACGTACCATGTACAGCCAGCAGACGTACAATTTTTGCAGGATATGTACATTAGGTGGAACACCAAATTTTCGTGTTCGTTACAGTTGGGACAACAAAGTAGAATTTGCAGCAGCGATAGAAATAAAAGCATCACGGACGTTCGTCTGTTTAGGACTTTGATATTTTAATTGTTCTCTGTAATTTTATACGTGCTCATAAAGTTCTTATAATTTTGTGGTACATACCCATGATATGTCAGATCCAGAACATGGTCAGATATTAGATGCCACGTACCATCAAAAATGCACATCATTAGTTTGAAAAACAAAAATTATTGTGAAAATAGCGTTTTTACCGTATTTTTACGCTTTAAGTCCTTGTCAAATGCAAAATATCAGTCAAAAGTCAACCAAACCATCCATTTTCTGGAAGGAAATTTACCACACTTTGAGACGACATGGAAAAAACAACTGGTTTCTTAATAGATCATCCTGGTGTGTTCTAAGAGAAAGAGTGTCATAAGGTGCAAAAACTGGCAATTGTACATCGTTCAAAATTCTCACCCATATATGTATATATATATATATATATATATATATATATATATATACATATATATATATGTATATGATAGTGACTCTGTGCAATATTGTGGAAGTCTGGAGAAAATTAGTATCAATGATGCAATTACTTATATTATTTACGCAGCTGCTTACATTTGCATTTAGTGGCATTGATTTAGGACGAGACTATTTCGTTTTGTTGTTGTTTCAGTTTATCGCGGTCTTGGCGAGGGGGTGGAGGGAGGAAACCCGGAATGGAATCGGTTATATACGCAACAGGCACAGTTTCCTGTTTTTCTTTTCCTTTAAAATATTAATTGAGTCAATTTTATGCCATGCTTCTATGCGATTGCTTCTTCAAGTTTGACTTTGTTTGTTTGTTCGGATTGTATCATGTGCTTTTTCGTTTTACCGACATTTTATGCACCATTTTTTTTTCAAGAAATCTCGCATTGAATTGCCTGTATATTTATTATCATTCGACGACTGAAATTAAATTGACTTGAAACAAACTGCATTGAATCAAGTGTAATTAACTGACAGATGTATAATATAAAGACCGACTAGAGTAAGTGTTTTGGGCATGTGAGATCTGACAAGTGAAAATTTCCCCATATTAAAAACTTTGGTCATCTAAATCACTGTGCATCCACGCGGAGACCAGAACACGTAAACCGCGTAAAAGAAATGGATCCAGCTAGACCCCCATCCCCCCCCCCAAAAAAAAAAATGTATATATACACATATATATGGGTCAGAATTTTGAACGATCTACAATTGAGCCAAAACAAGGCAAAATTTAAAAAGTAGGAAATTCTCCAAATCATTCATCTTCATACATGAAAGAGTATAACTCAAGCTTTAATATGAACCCAATTATACTAGGATTTTCCCAGAGGAACAAGTTTTTATTCACCGCTGAAGTTTACCATGTCCAGAGCAGCGAACGTCCGTGAGGAATAGTACTGCACATACATTTCAATACCATTTAACATAGTTTCCAAAGAGCTGATTCAGTTCAAAATCCTAACGAAATATCCGAAGGGACATGTGTACGTGATTGCAGAATATTAAGCTTGTACGTAATGGGAGACAACTGATGATTTAACTAAATTCGTCATTTCTGTGGAAATATTGCTCTTCCGCTTAACACTTTCTTAACTTTACGCGCATTTTACAGAAACTCAATATTTTCACCTCTTATTTCACTATCCCATACTTCAATCCTCACTCCCAAATAATAATATACTTTTTTAAGATGTATCTTATCTGGGCAGTCTCTATAACCCAACAAAAATATCATAGTTTTCATCACGGAGGTTCGCATGTAGCTCACGGACGTTCGGAACAAACAAGATATTGAAAAATGCAGCTCTCTTGAGTTGGAAACGCATTCTACTTACAACAAACAGCAATTTCATGTCGAGAACAAACTCCTCTGCAAAATCCTGAATAGATATTACCAATTCTCAATTATATAAGCTTGTTTATCTTCTCATACTGAGGAATGAAAGAAAACAATTTTCCATCTCTCGTAAATGAACGTACAAACGTACGTATAATCTCAGTGACGTAGTCCATCCTTGAGAACGAATATATTTATCAAAATTTCGTCATCATGAAGTAAATATTCAGGTCCTAAACTTGTTATATAAAGTCTTCAATGCAAAATTTGCTTTTTATATAACGAATATGATCACAGCTAAAATCATGACAAAGAATTAATATAGAAAAGCAACAGAAATGTGCTCCGTTATAGAAATACGAAGTTTAGCGGGGGAGGGCAAGCGAATACGTTAGGAAGAAATCCCTCTGTGTTTGCTCTTTGTGTTACATACTGTTACCGAGGAAAATTAGTGTTATTATATTAGTCAGAAATGATAATAGGTTCTATACTGCGAAGTTTCGTCATAACAAGACACAATAAGACCATATAACTTGGATGGATGTTTGTGACTTCGATATTATACAATACGGTTTGTTATAACAAACCTTTTGTAGCGCGTCATTTCTGCGGCTCGTTATTCATACAGTTTGCCTATACGAAAATTGATAGAGTTCGTATAATTATGAAGCTTTTTTTATTCCGTAAATGATAGGAATCTCCAAAGGTTAACCGAAAGGTTTATTTATTGGAACATGAAAAATTATTTTCGCTTATCCAAATGTGGAGAAACAAGTTAACAACTAAAATCCTCCAATTTCAAAACCTCATAATAACTGTTTTCACCGAAGCGAATATCAGGCCCATTCCACTTTTAGAAGAACGGACCTAAAAATAATGATCCTTAATATCTATTTTTCGAAGAAAATTTCTTATAACAAACCTCCTAAAGTAACTACATTTTTTTTTTCCATTTTGGAATAACAAACCTTTGGACATCAGAGTAACGAATCTTTGGAAGAGCGAACGTATAAAAGTGCAACCTTAAACCTATTCTTAATCATGACTTTTTTAATATGTGTTTTCAAAGTAAGCACAAAAGCACAAACAAATTGACGATCTCTCTGTCTCTTAAATGTAAAATGAAAAAAAAAAAAATCTTGGAAAAAATTACAAATGAATATTGCTTTTCATTGATGAGTATAAAACAACACCATGTGATGATAAGCGGAGGATTTTTGTGTTTTCATCAGACAATAATTGTATACTACATGATTTTTGTTCGCTTGTGACGGCATTTCGATGAATAAAAAACATAAACAAACAAACAAACACTTCTCCAGAGGAATTTGGCATAACGGGAGTGCACTGGCAGTTCTTTTCTCTGTGTGTTGAAGCTCGATCCCTTCTTTGTTTCTCAGTCATTTTCATTCAACTGCTTCCACGTCCTTTTGAAACTTTTCCGTTTCTTATTCAACACATGCTCATTACAGACTTCGCTGCACATTTTCTGTACACTATGGCAGATATAAACTGTTAACAATGTAATGCACTTGCCACAACACCAAACTCAAAAGAATATCAACGGTGTGGTATACCAACTGTTTGTTGACCAAAAGTGAACTGAAAAGCTCTTTCAAGAGGTTGACAATGATAGCATAACAATATCACATTTTATCTGTCACATCGTTAGGGGATTATTAATCCTTCTTCCTTCACCTCAAAGGCGATACATAGTGTTTTAGAGGAAACTAGGTAAGGGAAATTCTTAATACACTGTAAAAACATCGGTGTTAGATTTAACACCATGAGTGTTAAATCTAACACCGATCAAGCTTCAATAAAAGACCACATCCACAGGTGTAGAATATGTATTGTGACGGTGTTAAAAAGTGTTCACCTGGCACTTTGTGGTGTTAATTTGACACTGTGGCTGGTGATATTTTTGACACTGCGCTAGAGTTAATTCATTAATGACACCGCATGGTGTTGATTTGATATTGATGGTGTTGATTTCAATGGTATAACACCCGTCCAGTTTCAACAGGACACCACACCAACTGGTGTTACTGTGCAAATGTGTTTACACTTTTTTTTTCAAAAATCAAGTACTTTATCGGAAAATTCTTCATCGTCTTGTTCAGAATTAACAAGATATTCAGTCCCTAAGAAACTACTAGTATTAAAAAAAAAACAATTTTGTATTTTGAAATGGCACCCGGAGGTGTTAATCTAACACCATGAATGAGCACCGGAAATTTAACAACAGTTCGGTGTTTCATATTTAACACCGGACTTTTTGCAGTGTAGACGTTTTCCTGTTTCATCACAGACGTTGGTATTTTTCCTTTACTCATATAGTTGGCTTACAAACCTCAAAAATATTACTAGAATACTTTCACCTTACTTCTAAAGGAAAAAGCTTTATTAAAGGGAAAATTCAGCCCAAATGTATAAGAAAGAAAATCTTATGGGCTCAACAAAAATGAAGAAGTTATGACATTTTGAAATTTCCCTAGTTTTTCAGTAAACAGTTTTTGAATGGTCATTATGAATCTGCAAATGACAAAGTGAGCATGTCATCCCCTCACAACTTGCCTTAACATTTGTAGATGACATTTTGAAATTTCCAGTCAGTTTTTCATTCAAACATAATTATGCCCTAGGTTTAAATCCGGGTATATCTAAGTGATCACTATTCCGAAGGTAATCAACCAGGAATAGCATCATGTTTCAGATTTCAATGCCAGAAACATTGAATTTTCGTTATTGTTTGTACACAATCAATGGAAAATTGTGAGGTTATGACATGGTTAGCTCACTCATGTGCATATTTTTATCCACTATACAAGAACTTGTTTGCAGAAATGAGCAAAAATTCAAAAAGGCAGTTAAGTAAGGGTGCAATTAAGCATAATTAAAGGTGCAAGTGTGCCCCGCAGGTGTGCTGCCATTGTTTCAAATTGGGTGCAAATTGAACCTTTACTTCTAGCGTGTAAGCCTCAAATTTCACAGGCTCAAAAGGAAACGCAGTGATGTGCATTAAAAACAGAGTCCGCATTATAACATTGAACTGAATTTCTCCTCCATTTGGTATCTCAGTGTCCTCAATCAGTGCATAGTACCGACTGTGTCGCTTGCTACCTGAAACCGGGGTTGGGATAGTCATTATTTTTTAAACGGAAGGCACTTCCAAGATATCCGTCCGGTCTTGCCAGTACCACGGCCGTGGCCTTAAACTTGTAGGTTTTATGAACATGACTGAGACTAAAGATCCTAACAGGAAGAAATTCTAATATTCGGAGTGTTTAAAATCCATCTGGTCTTCTCATCTTGCCGTAAGAAAAAAAAATGAATTAAAATGATATTAAAGTTAACTTGCCATACACTGGAAGAACAATGCACGCACAAATGAACGTCTCTGATCAAAATTATAAAATCAACATTGTTTTTAGATTGAGCAAATTACCTACAATAATGTATGTATACGAGGGTCATCTACTGTGGAATAATTAAAGATCTACTCCTAATTGTAGTAATTGAAATTATGTAAAACGTCCCGTATAACGTCTCTGACGTAAACATCTTTGCTTATCAGGAGTTTTGGTACCTTTGTAAAGTTTCCCTGAGATTGCCTTGTCTTAGTTTGTGTTTCAGGTCAAAGTACTTATATAACTAACACTGTGAGACTTACTCGCCCCAAAGTGCTCTCATGTCTTAGTAATCATGCAATAATGGTTTCGGATATTATCGACGCTGTACAGCGTCGATAAATACTAACGGCTCGTTCGAATCTTTATATAGCTCCCTCAACGATCATTCTGCGTGTAACTCGGGAGAACCGGATCGCCAGCACAGAACTTGTGTAGAGTTCTGTGACCGCCAGTTATCCGGGCAGTGCCGCAGCGCTGACACTCCTCTGTAGCTGTGTGTGCGATGCGGTAATGCGTGCATGCATGCGAGTGGTATGTACAGTGCCGACATGACAATGCGTGATCACAGATTATTGTACATTCATGAGGCGAGGATGTACGACTTGTGTACGAGTACTACCAGTCTAGTAGTATATGGTACACGAAGACGGGTTTGACATAGAGCAGCCATTGCAGGAGGGAAACAAAAACAAATACGAAGACCATGAACAGTGGTCAATCCTGCCGGAGGAAAAAAAAAAGACGAGTATAGCTGCGGCAACTTTGTGGCGATCAGATATGCATCAGTATACTTTGTATACTGGGCGCTGCGTTTCACTCACCACTGGCACCGGCCACCCTGGTGAGGCTCGTTATGCAGCGAAGCACGGATTATACCAGGGAGGTGAGACAACATACAGTCAGACCATTAAGTTATGTTACTCCCGCACGCACTGCGCACGGGGCTGCTTCGTGCGGCTGCGTGCGGTTTCGCACGGGTGCGTGTGGCTCCGTGCCATTTCGTACGGCCTCGTACGGGCAAAATATCTGTATACGTTTGTAGGCGGGAATGAAGTGGATAGCTGGAAAGGAAAGTGATGAAATGTAATGGGAAAGAATAAAGGAGCACTAATCGAAGGAAATGTATCAAGAAAGAAAAGTAATGGAAACTTGATTATAAATAATGGCACAATATGCAAAGATTTTGCAGTCGTTTTTCTGTATGTTTTTCTTTCAATTTCATAGTTAAGTAATTCATAATCGCCAACAAAAAAATAGCTTCCTGAAGATGGTCATTCAGGTTTGTTTTCCCTTCGCTATATGATATCTCTTCAAATGTAGCATGAACACACTTCAATTTATAGTCCATGGGCCAAGACCCGAAAAATGGGTTGTTGGTACCACCTGAGGTGGCAAAACCTTTTTGGTGTCAGTTTGTTTGTCGGGCAGAGATATGCTTATCAAGCCATGATAGCATTTCCAAATGAGTAGCTTAGTCATAAAAAATGATTTTTTTAAAACCAATTTGGTCTCGTTTTTATATCCCTATACTTCAGAATCGAAACTAACCGCTATACAAAGAAGAGCACTGTCTTCCGTATGTCCACAGGTGTTCTGTTGTAAACGCGATGCGCTTAGTCTTTATTCAAGGCAGCGAAGGGAATATCCAAGGGTTATGATGCCCACAGCTGTCACGCGGTGCGCTTAGTCTTTATCTGGACCAATGTACCGTTACCATATCTAAAGTTCCTCATAAAAGGGATCATCTATACTATTTTTATACTACCCTCTAAACAAATAAATCAATTTTAAACAAAAATCACTCTGTTTATTTACAATATTATTCATTATGATGTATTGTAGTGTACCGGTACATTGTTTTTGCATTATCCTTTTTTGTTGGATGAAAATAAAGCGACATTGGCGTGGTGTTAGCGTTTTCACACTAGCGTTTTTGCCGGAAAATGATAAATAATTGCAAAATACGGTAAAATTCAAGAGGAATCTTTTTTTTTTGGTTGTTGTTGTTGTTTTCAGATAAAAGGATATACACTGTATCATAAGCTTTGGATATTCCCTTCGCCGTCTAGAATAAAGACTAAGCGCACCGCGTTTACAACAGAATACCTGTGAACATACCATAGAGCTGCATTTTGCAGCTCTACGGAACATACAGAAAACAGCGCTCCTCTTTGTATAGCGGTTAGTTTCGATTCAGAAGTATAGGGATATAACAACGAGACCAAATTGGTTAAAGATTCATTTATTATGACTAAGCTACTCATTTGGAAATGCTATCATAGCTTGACAAGCATATCTATGCCCGACAAACAAAATGACACCAAAAAGGTTTTGCCACCTCAGGTGGTACCAATATCTGGCCTGGCCCATGGACTATTAGACCCCGTTTACAGTGCGAGGCTCGGCCGCGGCTCGGCCGCGGCCGAGTCCACCTTCATTTCAGTGTAAACGCGCAAAAGGCCAAATCGTCGGCGTTTTCACGAACCGACGCTATTTCGTTTTTGAGCGAAAATGCAATTCCGAGAAAATCGCGTTTAAAGATCTCACAAGTTTTAGACAACGTTTTCAATGACTTTCCCTGTCTTGTGTGTGAAAATTTTGACAGGGTGATGAGAGTGGAAGTTGTTCTTCCTATCCATAGTGTAATTTTAGTGTGAATCCAAAAAATTTACGATATTTCTGTCTTCAAACTCACTGCGTCGGTTCGTAAATCCATCGTTTCTTGCGCGCACCATAGGTTATGTACTTAAGCGCGGGTCTCACGAACCGACGTAAGTTGTATTACGCCGGTTCGTGAGACCCGCGCTGTAGGGCCTGCACAATAGGTAACGTGCAATACGCGTGTATTTACGAACCGTCGCTATTTCATTTTCGTATGTGTTTACATACAAATACTATTAGGGCTATACCTGCTTATCAACAATAACCTTATTAATTGAAATTAATTGTCATGTAATGATTGTTGTGATGATTACAATACATTTAGTGATAATTAAGATGATAATACAAGCCAGTTTCTCTTAATTGTTCTAAAAAGCGTGTTGTCATTGTTTTCATCTTCATTTAGTATTGTTATTAGAGCTGTCGTTGATCGTTCCAAAGATTTCTTTGCCCCCCTTTTTTGTGGATATATTATTTAACACTTTTGCATGTGGACATCTATCATTTGGTAATACATGTACTCGGTATACTGTGTTTCATATATTTTACTTTTTACTGTTTTTTTTTTACTTTTTAACTTACTTTTTTAATTTTTCACATTATTTTTAATTCAAATTCAGTTCACTTCTTTCATAATAATTATGAATGTTTGTTCTAAGATGAAGGATACCGCTAAACATTGGGAAAAAGACGTGCCAGTCAGTAATAATTACTTGCATTTACTCATCTTTCATACTCATGCACTCTGTTATTTGTGACTTTTACTTTGTCACAATTTTTATCGGTGTCATTATTGTCATTTGGCTCGCATGCGAATTCACTCATGATTCCTCATTTTCCATCTTTCTCTATCCTGCTCAACAGATTCTATGATAGCTGCACTTGATATGAAAACATAAAACTCATCCTTCATGCACTCTTCGAAACTGATAAACTCCTAAAAATACAAAAATATCAACACTATCAGAATTTCAAGCTTCATTTTAAATATATAATAATGGTCATGTTTTATTATGCCTTTTGCAGCAATATATTGAAGAGGTACATTATGTAATCGAAGAAACATAAGTACTCAATAAAATATCAAATTTGAATTATTCACAGATGAGTAATGACAATGGGAAGGATAACAATTGTGGAAGAGCTCCATAAATCAATAAATATCTAATGGCAAATGGAGATGGAATCAAGATTCAAGAATATGTGTTATTCAAGTTCATTATTATATCAGTTCGTGTTCACAAAAAGAGGAACACAGTTCGAACATGCACACCAAATCTTACATCGTACATTTTTTTATCTATAGAGTGCGGACGGAACATATACAAGAGAAAGAATAACATTCTCAAATTAACATATCAAGCATAACTATGTATATGAACACACAAAGATGTTGCTGCATATGCATGAAGCTTGAGAGTGCTGCAACACCCATATGCTCAGATAAAAACTTGATGTATATCATACAAAAGAGAAGATGTACTGCACAGTATAGAAAAAGCAAGAGAGAGAGAAGGAAATGGGTGTCTAAAATAGGTCGATGTAAGGAGTGCCAAGCCAATTAAGTCTCTAATAAAAGTCATACATATATAAGGAAACAAATTAATCACAACATAAATGATCGTGCTCATGTTATCCAATAATTAGCATCTAAAAATGTGTGTAGAAAGCCCATAATATCAGCCTTTCGCCCCGTAGGCTTGAATGAGAAAAGAGAAATTTTGGCCCACCCCCACTCCCTGTGAATCCTTAATCCACCAGTACTATAAACACATTCTGAGAATGTGTCTTAGTACATGTACACTGTACTAGCAAATTCACAAGAGGGGTGAGG
This sequence comes from Diadema setosum, assembly GCF_964275005.1. Taxonomy (NCBI): domain Eukaryota; kingdom Metazoa; phylum Echinodermata; class Echinoidea; order Diadematoida; family Diadematidae; genus Diadema; species Diadema setosum. The sequence continues at coordinate 17,314,014 of NC_092687.1, read as the reverse complement.
AAATTCGGCCAAAATGTGTATGGCTAAAATAATTAAAAAGAAAGGTCATCACCAAAACTATGGGGTGGATGCAGACGAATTTTCATGTGATGACTAAAAAAAAAAATGCAGCTAAAAGAAAAAAAAAAAGGACGGTGGAGAGTGGCCAAGGCTAATTTGACTCCCCCCCCCCCCTCCACCAAAAAACAAACAAGCAAAAAAACACCACTGTTTTACAGCACCTTTAAAGGACTCTTAATTTTTTGTTTTATATAAACAAACGTCTCGAAGTAAAGAATTCCATATTGTAGGCGAAATGTAGACCGATACAGTGTATAAAGTGTCCATCCCAAGCTATTAAGGAAAAAAAAAAAAGATTATGAATATCATTTAAAGTAAGAATTTCAGTCTGTTTAATCATCTTTAGTTGAGTTGCAAATGACATGTACATATTTAATAAGAGCAGTAAACTTCGAAGCACTCCCAAGCCCTTCTATATTTAATTATTCATGTGTAAAGGTAGTGCCAGGGCACTCCGGTGGTCTAGTGGTTATGACGCTGGTCTAGTAATCCAGAGGTCGTGGGTTCGAATCCCGCTTGGGCTGCCTGTGATTTTTTTTTTTTTTTTTCACAGCAGTCTACAAACTGCACACTGCAGTTGCTTGCGTTACTACGGATGGAGACAAATTAATAATCTATTATCTTAATATACAATGTTTGACATCCTTTTTGCAATCACTTTCTTTAATTGTAAATTAAGAGACATAATGAATTATTATTAAAAGAAATCATATTTCTGTATTTTGTTGTGAGTTTGCATGGGAACATACACGTATCATAATTTACAGTTTTAGTTAAATAAAGAACATCTTATAACAGAACTGTCTAGTGATGGTTGAGTAATTATGTCAATTTGTTATAAGTCCTATCAGTTACATGGAGTGCATGTTCCCATGTTTATAAGAATCATACGTGACACATTCAGAGTGGGTTGAAGACAACAAAATAATAAATAAAAGAATAAAGGAGAATAGAACTTAATCTGCTTACAGCATCATCTAATATTGCCAATGTGCACTTAAAAATCTATTAAGATTTATCACAAGGTTATGATTACCACACAAAACCTTCAAGATTTATTATCATGAAATACATACCAATGAACACTTAAAAAAATCTAACATTCCATATCCACATGAAGATTTCCTTGATATAAATGTCTCTCTGTAGTGTTATTAAAGTGTAGCAAAATTGTAATTACGACATCACAGAATGGAATGCATTGTTTTCACCTTCAATCTTAGAATCTCCTTTCATGTTTCCACTTTACAATCACATTTCACTGTAGATATACCGTCCTTATGTTGTCGCCCTTCATCCCAATTTCTCGCTTCTATCCTATCTGTAGATTGTCCTCTTTCCTAAGCCATTGTATTCACATTCCTTGATGATCAGCACGATGCTGTACTTTTTTTTCTTCTCTGAAACAGTCCAGCTCTTCGCTACTGCATGGCATCAGTCATCTGAAAGAAAAGACAGAAATTAAGAACTTTCGATTAAAATCAAACATCATGATACAAGATACAACTTTCATTTTGAGAAAAAGAAATCAGCCAACTAAACTGTAGTTGTAATTATTTTGCTCTATTTATATTAAACATAAAACAAAATGGTATACAGGATCAAAGAATGTCAAAAAAATAATGCTGTTCGTCTTTGATGCATGTTCAAATTGTCTCACCTTTTACATATTTTAATGATGCAAGATCTTATGTCTAGCACTTAGTAAGTCTCATGTAGAAATTAAATTATTATTCACATGAATAAATCTACATGTCCTTGTAAACAAGGCATTGCTTTGAAAAAGCTGAATATTACTAACTGCATTTGGGAAACGGTCTACGACAATCAAACTTGGTTATTATCAGAGACTTTAACATCTTAATTAGACCTAGACTCTACATTACCATTGTATTCACATCCGTTGATGATGTACACGACCTTGTACTTTTCCTTTTCTTTTCTGAGACAGTCCAGTTCTTCGCTACTACATGGCACCAGTCATCTGAAAGAAAAGAAAGAAATTAAGAACTTTTGATTAAAATCAAACATCATGGTACAAGATAAAACTTTAATTTTGAGAAGAAAAAAAAATCAGCCAACAAAACTGAAGTTGAAATTATTTTGCTCTATTTATATTAAACATAAAACAAAATGGTAGGCCTATGCAGGATCAAAGAATGTCAAAAAATGCTGCTGTTCGTCTTTGATGCATATTCAAATGTCTCGTCATTTACACATTTTACTGATGCAAGATATTATGTTTAGCACTTAGTAAGTCTCCTGTAGAAATTGAATTATCATTCACATGAATATAAATCTACATGTAGGGGCCTACTTGTAAACAAGGCATTGCATTGAAATAGCTGAATATTACTACATGTACCTGCATTTGGGAAACAGTCTATGACAATCAAACCTGTTTCTTATCAGAGACTGTAACATCTTAATTAGACCTAGAGTCTACATTATCATTCAGCTTTTAAAGGTATTAACCATTCACCTATAAAACACTGGCATTGTCATGTTCATCATATTTCTTTGATACTGCACATATTTTCATGAAGTCTATGCAAGAATGCAAATGAAACACGTCTGCTGTTTGGTATTTATGAAAAAAAAAAATCACTAACCTGGAAGTCCTTGGCCTTAGGAATAACACGTGGCGAGTTAGTAGGAATTGATGTTAAAATGGAATAAGAATAGATCTACTACGAGTAAATAGGCCTTTGCCTCATGAATGTCTGGTCTAATTATAGACTAAGTGAGGTCTAGACCTTTCACTTTTAAGTTACACAGAATTTATATTACTTAGATCTATACTACCGGTACATCTAGATCTAGACATCTAATACTATTAGATCTTGGCAACTTTTGTCTTTGTGACACGAAATTAACACGTCACGGATGATATTGCGGCGATATCCAACAGGATGACAGTAGGCCTACCACTATTACTGAATCAGTAAGTTGACATAGATAACTAACATCAACTTGTTAACGTACATTAGAGATGGCACCATATACAATAACCGGTGACACCGACACTGACAAATCTAAGGACTATGTTTAGACTAACGTTAAAGAGTTAGACTCGCCATCTCAGTAAGTTGGCCAAAGACAAAGTCAATACAGGGCTAAGTCAGTGTTACTGTTATGTTAGGCCTAACAAACGTTAACGGTTACTCGGTTAGGTTAGGTTTACCAGGACTCAAGAGTCCTGGTTAAATCAGTCGAGGGACATTTCTTAGAAGTCCTTCGATTCCAAGAATAAAAAGGATGAAAGAACAAAGGGAAAAAAGGAAAGAAGAAAGGACAAAAGATTATGTATGGCTGCTGTGGAAATCGACAGCGCTACCGGTACTGTATCACTATCAATCACGCGTAAATATGTAAACGCCATTTGGTTGGGCCGCATTCACAAGTTTTAGGGAAAAAAAGCCCCACCGCTGTGCTTCAAAGGTACTCCACTCGAACTAACGTTAGACATAATGTCACATATCTACACACAATACGGTACTAGGGCTGAATTCACAAGTATACTATAACACTGCACTGTACAGGAAAGCCACCTAACCCGTAGAGTACTCGTAGTGTTTAAGTAGTATCACTAGACCACATACCGGGTACTGTCATAGATGACATTTACACCAACGCTGCACACTGGCACTGGTCCGACGGTCCCTGACCAGGAAAAATCACTGTTGGACACTGACCAGTAACTTTTTCAGGAATGGACCAGTAAAAATTGGGGGGGGGGGGAATGGGTGGACTCTACCTACTATTACCACTAGTCTAGATGTAGATCTAGAGCTAGACTATAGACTCTGTGTTAATTTGACTTGGTCTTAGACTTCAGCTGATCTTAGTTTTAGTAACTGATATTACAAGTAAAGTCTTAACTTAGACTTAATAGTTAGACTTGAAAGTTAAGTCTAACATGTCTACCTTTATTCTTTACTCTTCCTTTGAGTTTTACTTTAAGACTTTTTACTTTTTTTTAGTTTAGTAGGCCTACTTTGTCAATCTCATGATTTCATTTTCAACTCAAGTCAAGGCTTAGCCATGAGTGTCTTCGAGACTTTGACATCTTGCATGTCTTGCACACAGACGTTACGACTACAGTACTCAGTAGTCTCAGAAGTAACGACATAAGTTGAAAAGAAACTATAAATAATATGATTTGGGATCTAATTTGAAATTGGATGGCGTTTACAGACTAGGCTTCATAAGCATCACGCGATTGAATACATGGGACTACGCTCTACCGCAATTAATGGTTATGGTAGTCCAACTACAACTGTTATTTTGAGCATGATTTTAATAGCATTATAGCTTACCATTCACTTCACTCGTGGACAGTGGGCTGGCTTAGGCCGTCATTCATCTTTCAGAAGGTTTGGTTCTCACTCTGAGATCTGGATTAGGGCCAAAACCTAATTCTAGGCCAGTAAGTTGAACAAAGCTCAAAATAATGCAACCGCGACGGTTCGTAAAACCCGCATTGCTCTTCACTCTAGCAATTCGGGTTTCACGAACCGGCGTATCTTTACTGCGTCGGTTCGTGAAACCCCTTTTTCTCAATTTCTCGATATTTCGGGTACCGTCGTTTTTTTCTTTCTTTGATAAAATTAAGAATAATTAATTTTGTGATCTCAAATTTGGGGATTTGGTAGAGTTTTCAAAGCACTTTCATTTGGTACCAATATCTCGATTTTGAAAATTTTGACCAAAATCGAAATAGCGTCGGTTCGTGAAAACGCCGACGAAATGCGAGGCCAAAATTGGCTTCGCATTTGGCCTCGCTCTGGAGGTGGTCTCGGCCGCGGCCGAGCCCGGCCTTTTCTTGGTGTAAACGCAAACTGGGCCAAATGCGCGGCCAATTGCGCGGCCAATTTTAGTCTGGCTTCCAAACCTTCTGCCTTTATCTTTCGCTATTCAGGATATTAACCCCCTCAACGTCGAAAACTAGTATAGTTTAAGGTGGTTTTGTCCTGCAAAGGATTCTTTCCTTCGGCAAAGGCCTTTGCCCGAACGGCGACTTCGTCGCCACGGAATTCATGTGGCAAAGGGTCTGAAAACCAGACAATACCAAATTGCATTTGTTTACAAGCAGAGCGCCACTCCGACAAAATATTGAAAGGTTTGAATCAAAAGCGCGGCCGAGCCCAGCAGTGTAAACGGACAAAATTGCGGGGCTCGGCCGCGCAATTGAGGCCGGGCTCGGCCGCGGCCGAGCCGCGGCCGAGCCCGGCCCCGCACTGTAAACGGGGTCTTAGAATGCCAATCGAGAACTTACTTTCGTCTCTATATGAAAGAGTGTTTTTTTTTTTTTTTTATTTATTTTTCAAACAGAGTCGCAGGTGAGCATTTCCGAGCTCGTCAGAGGAGTTCACTCAATTTAGCAACAAAAGGATTGCCACCTGGAAGATGAAGAAGTCGGCATGACCATGGAAGAATGGTGAACACGTGCCACACAGGCTTAAAGGCTTAACATCTATACAACACTTCAGAAAATAACGAAAAGACAACATGTTTGTTGAAATTAAAACATTTCTCCCGACATTCTGCGATCTCTCATGGCAAACGGCTACTTCCCATGAAATTATCTTCTCTTCTGTCAAGAGTGTAAATCAATATTTTTTCATTGTGTGTATCAATCATCCCCCGATAAAAGACAGAAAATAAAGTACTTTTCTCATTCACTATGCATATTGTATAAAGCAAACAAGCATTTGCTGCAATCGTTTATGAATATGAAAATGCGGCAACGCGATTTCATGAACTCTATATAATTCGAATGAAAACATGTACCTAAATTCAGAGATAGAGAGAAGGCACATGCACAATAAGTGCTTAAACCACTTTAGTAAAGCAATAGAACATTATTTACATCAGTTAAAAAGAAGTTAATTTCGTACTTTTACTGCTCGAAATACCTTACTCCCAAGAAGTCGAGTGTTACACAAGGGCTCCATAATCACATCTCGGTCTTTCGCAGAATTGAATAAGCGCTTTGCAAATTTTGACCGCTTTCTACAAATTTGAATAAAAAATAGTACTTTCTTCTTCTTCTTTTTTGGCATAAGTTGTCATATCCGATTGACTGAAAATGGATTGAACTACAACCACTCGCGTATGGCTAATATCCTTGCAACTCAATGATTGCAAAATCATTTAGACTTATGAACTTACGAAACAAATGAACTAAAAGACCCAGATTTCTAAACATTTTGAATAATTTATCGAGCGACTGCGGCTGAAAAGAAGCATATTATAAAGAATTCATACAAAAATATAGAAACAGACTACACAGACGAAATCACTATTGTCACTTTCAACGTAATATGGGATATGATTTTCGTCGGGTGCCCGTGCATTGGCCGCTAACGCAATACCATTTGTATTGCGTTAGCGGCCAATGCACGGGCACCCGACGTTTTGATCTAATATACTTTTTTTTAACTGTTGCAGATATCAAATACCGATCGTTATTTTCATAGACAATTTCTCCAAAGTGCTATAAGCGTATGAGAGAAAATTTGTGCGATGTGTCTTGTTTATTCGCTTTATTGCAGCGTATTATAATAATACATAACATTTATAAAGCGCTTAATATCATATTTCTAAGCGCTGGGGAAAAACACAGATAGAGAACGAGTGAAGAAGAAAACAATAAGCAATCCACATATAAGTACAGCAACAATCATATATATGACAACAATTACAAACAATAGTACACTACCGACACAGATAACACTTCCTAAAGAGATATGTTTTGAGGTTTGACTTAAATGAATCTAGTGTATTGGCTTGTCGGATGCTGACGGGAAGATTGTTCCATAGTTTAGGAGCAAGAGAGGAAAAGGCACGATCACCATAACGTGTGTTGGTACGAGGTCCAGAGGATAACTGAAGATTGGCAGTGGTGGCGGAACGAAGACGTCTGGTTGTGGAGGATGTGGATGCAGAGCGGAGAGAAACAAGATCTTGAAGGTAGGGTGGTGCGAGGTTGCGGTTGATTTTGAAAATGAGAAGGAGAACTTTGAAGATGATTCTGTCTTGGATCTGTAACCAGTGAAGGGACTGTAAGATTGGGCAGATATGATCTGATTTTTTAGTTCGAGTGACAAGTCTGGCTGCAGTGTTTTGTATTCGTTGAAGGGGTGCAATGTTGGAGTACGGGAGACCAGCAAGGAGACCATTGCAGTAATCCAAATGTGATGAGATGAAGGCATGGACTAATCGTTCCGTGGATGACTTATCGAGATATCGCCTTATCTTTCCGATTTTGCAGACACCCCATGAGGCGGATCGACATATACTTTTAATTTGGTGATTGAGATTTTTTTTTTTTGATTTGGTGATTATGGTTGTGATGATCATAGAATGATCAGATGGTAAACCAGAAATAAGGTTGAGACAGGAAACTGTATCATCAACTTTCCTAGAAATTATCAAATCCAAGGTGTGACCCGCTCGATGAGTAGCTTCCTTCACATGTTGTTGAAACCCGAGCGATTCCAACGAGCTTAAGAAAGATTTTGCATGACTGTCACAGCTATTATCAACATGGATGTTGAAGTCACCGATTATGACTGGGCAGGTTTCAGCAATGGCTGCTGACTCCAGAAGAGTGAAGAATTCAGAAGCAAACATGCTATAGGTCAGCTTATTTTGAGAAGATGGTGGCGGCCTGTAGATGGCATAGACCCTCAGAACAGATGCGGGTGAGAATCTGATGTTAAAGTCCATGAGCTCAAACGATGAGAAGGTCTTTGCATCATTCAAAGAGATGCAAGCAGAAGAACGGTGGATGACACAGATTCCTCCTCCTTTGGAACCCTTGCGAGGACAATGTGAGATGCTACAATTTGGAAGTGAAAGCTTAAGATCGGCTAAAACATGGTCATCCCTGTGATCACCAGTAAGCCAAGACTCTGTGATAACTAGAGCGTCGAGATTGCATTCCTGTATCAAATCACTGATACACGTTGACTTGTTGCTGATAGAACGGGCGTTCCACAGACCGATTTGAGCTTGGGTGTTATTTGACACTTGTTGATGGTTAATTTGTTTTTTATCTCTCCATTTTGACACTCCCAACATATTGACCTGGTTGCTTAATGTGCTTCTTTCTGGCTGATGCTTCCCTTTTCCATACAAACGTGTAGGGGCTAGAGCTCCAGGTGTAGTAAGAGATAGCTGGTTCCTCCTTCCCACACCTGCTCTTCTACCACGTCGTGTTGACTTGCGGTGGGAGATCCCCAAGGAGGTGAGCTTCTTCCATAAAATCGGAGACAGCCTCTGATGGCAAGTGTCATGAGGGCTGACATCAAACAGTTGCTCACGTGTATAGGATATGCTTTCTCTGACAGGTTGTGTTTGTTCAGATCTGACTTCAGGACCAGGATTGGGACTGATGTCGCCATCCTTTAGAAGCAAAATATGGTGAGACGCATCAGAGTTGGGGTAATAGTTGATTCGGTTGCCACAGAAACTCCGAACAGGTCTGGAAATTTGAGAGTTCAATCCACATGCGGTACAAACATATGCAGTACAAACAGGCTTGTACTCGGATAACACAGCTTGCTGTCCATTGAAATTGGATCTATTCAACAGACTCATCCCTACCAGCAGCACAATAGAATAACACTTAGCGGCCTCCATTGTTAACAAGGGTTCTCCTTGTCCTTCACATTGTAGTCAGGCTTGAGTGAATATCAATGCCGCTGTGTTGCATGGAGGAGCTGTAATATGGCTGCACTTGACCAGTGTACACATGAAGCAGTATGACAAGGTGCAGGCTGAATCCTCTCAAAATTGAGTTGGAATATCACTCTTACAAGTCCAGAAGAACCCTGAGATGATTACAAAAACACTGGTACAGTTTTCGCACAGCAAAACACACGAGACCCAACAAATTAGGTGAAACAAAGGAGAGCAGTCAGGGGAGCTGCCTGCAGGATGGGCGCTCCACTATTTTTTTCACTATTTCGTTGTATTTTAATTTCTATAATAGATAAAAGTTTGGAACATGCACATGAGAACTTGCACATTCGATTCCCAACAACCATAAAGTTATGGTTACGTAATACATAAGAAGCACATCGCTAACATCCATTCTATATGGACCGGTACAGAAAAAAAAAGAGACTGCCAGTAATCAACCTATGACCTTCTCTATTATGCTCTTAATCCCCTGCCCTTTTAGATTGCGTCAAAGAGAGGGTCTATCTAGGAATGTTTTTGTATCTGCATCCAGTCTATTCAAATATTAAATGTAACCTGATACTCAAATTGCCAGCAGGTCTATTCAAAATATTTTCGCCCAAAACAAGTGCACATGTGACGCTGTGTTACGCCATGATGAATATATACGACTTCGATGAAGTAGCACAATCGACTGCGTTGTTTGTATGCCATACATCCTGTACTAGGTTTGTTCCGGGCCAAGTTGTCTTTTTTTAACGATTTTATAACATAATCAGAATATTATTCATGACGGTAAAACCCTTCAAACAACTATAAGTAACATTGCTGTCATGATAACACACACACACACAAAAAAACATCAACACAACATGCAGGGACACGCTAAAGATTTTACTTTTGACATTATTCAATTTGCCGAGTTTGGTAAATCCCAGGACTCGGCAGCAGAAGAAGGCCAACATTTCATGCCAGTATGGTAAGCAGGTCGCCGTGCTGAGATGGCTTTCATAGAAAATCCGTAACATTACTGATATATACGACGTAGTATGGCACAATTCTTTATCATGTAAATGTGTGCTAATAAGGTAAGTGCGTGCACACAATGCTCTTGACCGCCGCACGCACGCTTTTCACTCGAGTGTGGCAATTTGCATAACGATGCAAATGAGATCGCGAGAGCGTGCGGATGGTTGCTCGTCATTGGTCAGTTTCCAAACCGTTGCAAAGGTCTGAATGTCGTGAACATTTCACTCATGTTTGCCGATATTTTGCTTGTTTATAGACATGATGTAGGCCTATGACCAATCATCACAAAATGTACACAGATGGCAACTTTGATGTATGTAGTCCCACAAAATATAATTCATTTTTAACATAGGCATCGAAATGTTGGTGAAATTCTAAGTTTAAAAATGCGTTTTCATTTCGCTCGCTCAGCCCGAGTATACTCGGGTCTAGTCCACAGCCTGGAAAACGTCAGCCCGAGTATACTCGGGACACCAACGGGTTAAGAAAGAATGATGGGTTGTTGTTGTTGTTGTTGTTGTTTTAGGTTTAATGGCAATTAGTCATAATTTTGACTATTTTTGCCAGACTATATAATATCTATATTTCCCTATGATTCAATTATTAATATTCATTTAAAAAAGATTAAATTCTATCATTATATCCATATTTCTTTTATTTCCAACCAATATGTATATATATATATATATATATATATATATATATATATATATATATATTAATTACACACATTTATTGTCATCCTCGCTCAGTCAAAATGATTTGAATTACGCAGTTGTGGTATATACAGCTTGGGTGCCAGTTTTCGTAACTGCGACCGGCAGCCCCACACGCACAGCGTAGATGCGTATGGGGCAGCGTAGATGCGTATGAGGCTGCTGGTCGTAGTTACAGTTTTCGGCACTTTAGCACATTTCCTTGTTTACGCGTTACCATCAATACTGCACTGTTTTAGCTCGGAATTTCGATATGAAATTGAACTATTTAAAAGGCCAATAATAATAATAATAAGTTCGGGCTATGTTCAAGCTAACAACCCGTTTCTTTCACGGGACGAAACAATGCAACAGTCCTGCTTAGCGACGGCGTTTACGCTCAATCGCACGCACTACCGTATACGGCGATAGCTTGGATGTGTAAGATAATGACCCAATCGCAGGACAGGTCTATCATTAACTATTCTAACCAATACGGCAGCCCGAATGTAAACTGAAGTGCGTTTGTGTCCGTGCCGCTGCCGCCGCATGAAACAGTCGGTAAGCGTTGTGTGTCGGCTGCGGTGACTTAGTTGCCGCAAGTTTTTAACTCACAAACAATAGGAAATAGTAGAAAGAAAGGCACGCAATGCGTATTACAACAAGCGTCTTTTAGCGAGGGCCTTGATCGCTTCCATTCTCCTCCCATGTTGTTGTCAATGGAAACTAAAGGAGATGCGTTTAGCAAGTACCAATACCTATAGTCCATGGGCCTAGAGCCGAAAAATGGGTTGTTGGTACCACTCGAGGTGGCAAAACCTTTTTGGTGTCATTTTGTTTGTCGGACATAGATACGCTTATCAAGCTATGATAGCATTTCCAAATGAGTAGCTTAGTCATAATAAATGAATTTTTAACCAATTTGGTCTCGTTTTTATATCCCTATACTTCTGAATCGAAACTAACGCTATACAAAGAAGAGCACTGCCTTCTGTATGTCCACAGGTGTTCTGTTGTAAACGCGGTGCGCTTAGTCTTTATTCAAGGCAGCGAAGGGAATATCCAAAGGGTTATGATGTCCACAGCTGTCACGCGGTGCGCTTAGTCTTTATCTAGAACAATATACCGTTATCATATCTAAAGTTCCTTATAAAAGGGATTATCTATACTGTTTTTACACCACCCTCTCAACAAATACATCAGTTATAAACAAAAATCACTCTGTTCATTTACAACATTATCAATTATAATGTATTGTAGTGTACCGGTACATTTCTTTTGCATAATCTTTCATTGTTGAATGGAAATAAAGCGACATTGGCATGGTATTAGCGTTTTCACCGTAGCGTTTTCAGCGGAAAATGATAAATAATTGAAAAATACGCTAAAATTCACGAGAAATTGGTTTGTTGTTGTTGTTTTTAGATAAAGGGAGATACACTGTATTATACACTTTGGATATTCCCTTCGCCGTCTTGAATATTAGACTAAGCGCCGTGGACATCATAACCCTTGGATATTCCCTTCGCTGCCTTGAATAAAGACTAAGCGCACCGCGTTTACAACAGAACACCTGTGAACATACAGAAGACAGTGCTCTTCTTTGTATAGCGGTTGGTCTCGATTCAGAAGTAGAGGGATATAACAACGAGACCAAATTGGTTTAAAATTCATTTACTTTGACTAAGCTACTCATTTGGAAATGCTATCATAGCTTGATAGGCATATCTATGCCCGACAAACAAAATGACACCAAAAAGGTATTGCCACCTCAGATGGTACCAATATCTGGCCTGGCCCATGGACTACTAGAGTGAATAGAACCTGAGAACCCATTGCAGGCGGGGATTCAAAAGACAGCATCAGTAGAGAGAGTTAATGAAGTTAATTAACGATTTATAGTCGTCTTTTCAGATCGTGTTCTTTGCGTGTACTAAAAACACTCTAATAATGCACATGGTCGTAATGTTGCAGAGCATCAACGACTGCTTTCGTGCCTGCTCTGCTGCAGCTGTATACAGCCGTAACATTCTGAATTCCCGCCATATTAGGCACATTTCCCTTACAGGCGTTGCGTCCACATCATTTATCGCTTTTATCGCGCTTGCCAAAGCTGCACATAATTTATACTATACGTATCAGAAGCAAATGTTGATGTATAGGCCTGACAGCTTCATGTTGTTTTTTTTATAATTATGATTGTATCATATTTATTCAAAATTATAGTACTTCTTATTCTCGGTCACTTTTGTGATACCATAGCATATAAAGAACCATTAACTTGTAGCTAAAACCTATATGTATTTATTTTTTTTTACAGAATACCACATTTACAGTTGCAATCTTTCTGCATTTGAGAAGTTGAGTATAGACCGATAATCATATTTACAATTATATTCGGAATTAAGACTTGAAAGGCCGTCCTCGTTTCGTTTTGTATTCACAAATCTTATACTGAAATAAATGATTGCTTGATTACTTTCGGGTAAAGGAACCACCGGAAAAGGAACGCATTTATCTGTTTATTTTTTTTTTCTTAACGAACCTAAGCTAATAGCGAACCACATACATTTTGTGATCTATGAACCTTCAGAATAATCAATAACCCCCCCCCCCACCCAACAAAAGGAAGCATTTCATTGTCATACGTTGTCAATAGTGAAAAAAGGCCAGTTTTTATTTCGTAGTGCGTCTCAGTACTCCTGTGTTTATTTTTAAGGATGTGGCTTCTCTTTATGATTGCGATTGATGTTCAACTATTTCTTTCCCGCAAGCTTGAAAAAGAAGAAGCTAAAATTCAGGCAAGGAGACGAGTTTTCTTCCATAAGATACAATCATTAAGACATACCTTTATTCCCAAAAGTTGTGTGATTGCTTATGCGCTAAAGAATTTTGTCCATTACATGTATCAGGCACTAAACAAAACGGTTGAAATCTGCTGAAAATTGAACTTCGTTTTCTTTCTTCTTTTTTTTTTTTGGTGTAATTTCATTTCCATTTAAAGCGGGGATAGACGACTGGAAATTAGTTTGTCTATACTCATGGTGGGAGACATTAGTGTTCCAGTACATACTCCGCATTTAAACAGTTGTCATATTTTCGTAGTCATAATCAGATAATGGACACGTGATATATTATAAAAATGAAAATACAAAACAACGAAAACGTCATACGTTTTCCTTTTCTATTTATGAAAACAGAATTACATTGTATATCAAACATTATTAGCTTCAATGAATTATACTTACCTGAAATATTCTGCATAAAAAAAACACGCGTGCCAATTAAACAATACCAAATTAAACAATATCATAGAATTAATAGAACACACAGCGATATCATGCACGGCAGATCAAATCGAGTTCAGTTGGTGAGAAAGCTAATTGAAGTTATAAAGTTGACTTATTTACGTTTTCCTTTCTATTTATGAAAACAGAATTACATTGTATATCTATTGAAGCGGATTGTCTCTGTTGCAAACTATTGCCAAAGATAGCATTGTTAATCTTCTGAGCAAATCCGAATCCTTAAAGTACTGTAATTTTTGCTTGATAATGTAATAACCCATATAACTTTATAAAGGACTCGCAAATTTAAAGTTTCAAACCGAATACTAAAACATTACACTGTACACGGTCTATTTCAAAAAAATCATTTGAATGCGTTGTGTTAGCATTTAATAGCATCAATCTAACTTTTATTTTCCGTACGTAAAGCGCACAAAAACGTAACCGACATTACCAAATACAGTGGAATGCCTTGTACGGCGTGATATTATCATTAGAAGTATATCCCATTCCTTTTCCTTTTCTTTGCTTGAAGCAGTAGTCAAACCATGTGTCATTTCCGAAGCGACATCACTTGGGAATTAGAATGTATGAAGATGATCGTTACTTGTGTATTTCGCGCTATTATTATAGCATTCGCATTTTCCAACTGTTATTGACAGTATTTTGTTACTGTATGTACACGATTACGAATGTCGGTTATGAATTCAAAAGACTAGTTCATCAATCGAACTATAAAGGTAATAGTTGTGTTGAAAGTAGTTCGGTGCAAGTTCAAAACGAAATCGAAGTCATCGTCACAGGGTGAACTAATAGCTCTAAAAAACTTGTTTAGGCCGTAAAGATTGCCGTATGCAATCTTTGTAGAAAGTTTTGACTGAGGCCATCTTTTGAGTATTTTGAGAAATTCTATGAAGATTTTTTTTTTATTATGTAAAGAATTAGTTTGATTTTGACTATGAGAATAAAAAGGCGCAGTTAGCTCAATCATGTCGTAGTTCGATTAGGCATGATGGGTAAAGTGAATTCATGACTTGTTGAGAGAGAGAGAGAAGAGAGAGAGAGGCCAAGCAAGAGGCAATAGGCTACTTGTACATAATGCCCACCGACAGACACAAGCACAGTATATCACAGCTAGTAGACGCTTATAATTGACCATGTCAGTTACGCTGGGGTCGCTCATAACACACAAAGGGCATCCATGGAACACGTCAATTTCTATATGTGGGACAGTACAATATTTTCGCGATTTCGTGCCGAGTAAAGGAATGGTATCCTTATGATTTCAGCTGGCGCGCGCTGCTGACCCATCTAATCATCACGTTACACCTTAGGTATCATCTTATAGCTGGATAATAATTTTCCTTTTACATGGTATGCGTTCGTTAGTGCCCTACAATGAAAAAGAAGACTCTTAGGGGAATTTTAGACGAGTATGTGAACCCATTATTTCCGGGACATCGGTAATGAATTAGCCATGCACGAAGTCGATGACCTTTCATGTCGCTCTTGGGAAATTTAAACAATATTGCATTCAGGTTTTAACCTTAACCTGTTCCCCCCCTCCCCCCTCCCCCCCCCCCCCAAAAAAAAAGAAAAAATCATGTGAAAACGTAATTCAGTGATCATGATCTGCGGGGTCAACTCGAGGTCACCCGTGCGAGAACTTGGATATTCTAGACGGGGTTTTTCGGCTTGCCGACTGACTGGCAATGCGCAAGCAAGGGTTTGAAGCTCCTTGGCGCAAGTAACAAGCCTTGTATTGTCGGGAATCGTCTCATTTCACGCTTGCGCTGAAACTGTCGGCCGGGGAATGGCGCATAGACTCGCACGCGGTATACACCTGATACACACGTACCGTGTAAGCACTGCGGGAACCAGGGAGGTGAGATGGGATCATGCGGGAAGCAAGCACTGGCGGCACGGGGCCGTGCGAAATCGCACCCCAAAGCCGCACGGGTCCGTGCGCCCGACCCGCACGGGCCCGTGCGCCAGACCCGCACGGGTCCGTGCGACAGCGTGCGAGGGAGTATGGATTCGCACGCAGGCGTGCGGATCTGCACGGGGGCGTGCAGATCCGCACGGAGGTGCACGACCACGCACGGGCGCGTACAGGGGCGCACGGAGCCATACGCTCCCGTGCGAGATCGCACGAACCTGCACGCAGCCGCACGAAGCAGCCCCGTGCGCAGTGCGTGCGGGAGTAACATAACATAATGGTCTGACTGTACATACAGATTGTACGCGCACACAACTTGACAACACTGCGGTGGTGAGACGAGACTTGCTGTGCTGCCAAATAAGACAGTATGTCCTACATGATATAATGTAGTTAGATATTTTTAAGATATAATATAATTATTGTCTGAATTCATCTGTTGGTAAACTCGCGTGATTGTAGAGGCTTCACTACAGTGCTAGACTATCACGCGGACTTGTTATCTATCTTGTAAGCAGCCTTAGCATACCCTGTTCAGCAGTCGATCGTTTTACCAGGGAGGTGGTTTACCGGGGAGACGGGAACTCCCTATTCATTCACGTAATACAGGAAGGAAGACGATCACCTCGGCTAGCTCCCAGCCCGACCAGATGCATGCATTAATGCAATACCCGCTCGCGCTGGTTTACGTTTGGAACAGCAACACACACACACACGCACACACTCACACACACACACAGTACACACACACACACATACACCAGGGAGTGTTCCAGTCCACCTGTCCTGACACGGGTACAGAAATAGATCGACCGTTTATTGACCTTGAGTCGGGTCAGACTCACAAAAAAAAAAAAAAAAAAAGAAGAAGAAGAAACCACGCCAAAGATGCAGAGTGATCAGATTGCAGGGAGAGGGAGATGGAGAGAGAGAGAGAGAGGAAAAGACACATTTTTCACAAACCTGCCTCGTTCTGAAGCAATCGTGGAGAACAGTGCCAGTAGCTCCATGATGCAGACGCAGTCGAGGATGGAATAGAGCCCATCCCATACTTGCGACTATAGGACTGACAGAGTTTGGATCCTGTACAAGTCACAACAGCGTCAGCATAAACGAGTTGTTTTTTGTTTTGTTTGTTTGTTTGTTTGTTGGGTTTTTTTTTCAAATCCAAAGTCGGTCAGTCATAGTCGTGAGTCGTATTCCAATACTAGTGTGCGGCGGGCTTAAGATAGCCTCTTTGGCCTTTAGTTCGGCCTGCACTAATTTATTCATTTATTATTATTATTTTTTTTTTTTGGTATCTCAAAGTTACGTTGGTGTTTTCATTATGCAGATGGTGCATTATAGTAGGCCTATGATAAGTGGGCTATTGGCCCCAAAACATCGATTTTAGACTGAAAATAATCCGATGTTACGTGGTTTGTTTTTTATTTTTTTTATTTTTACAAACAGATTACATTCAGATTGACAGTGTAAATTATTAATCGATTGATTTTCAAGGAAAATGGACTTACCGGATTTTTTTTTCTTTCGAACACGCTTTTCTTCCTTCAGAGAAACACAAAATCTCCACATTCAACTCCAAAGGGAAGAAAATCAAGCTGCGCATACCGAGGTTGAGGTAGTAAATCCAAGTTTCAGAGGAATATCGCAAGATCTTGTGGGTGGTATACTAGTACTGTAGTAAGCTTCAGTTTGATTGTAGTTATGAACTACCTATTTACGACGCCAGGGTAACCACGGGTATGAGCATGTAGCTCTAATATTGTGCGACACAACAGAAGCCTGCAACATTGTGTGCGACATCCTCGAGAATTGGCGACATGCATGTTCTAACTATGTTATCAAATTTGTGAAAAACACGTGTAAAACTTGTGGGACGACAAACTCATATGTTGGCTGAACTCTATTTTATTTTTATTTATCTTTTGTAAAGAATATTTTATTCTCCATCAATGATATTTCGTTTATGCATCGATACAAGGTACTCCATCATCTCTTTATTGTTTTAGGGGGTTTCGTGTTGACAAAGTCGAGTATTTGGCTGCAAAAATTGCGGTGAGCTACCTGTAGGTGTATGGCTGGGGCGTTTCCACGTGTTTATAGAGCATAGTGAAAATTCAAGGAAAAAAAAAAACCTACAACCCAAACGAATTGAAACAGAACGCGCAGTGGTACGGAAAAGACACTGCGTGCGAACATCTTCTTTTCAAAAAAAAAAAAAAAAAGAAGACGAAAAGAGCAAAATCCCACGATAGCATTGGGGGGGGGGGGGGTAAACCACAAATCCGCGCGGTGGCGCATTCCTGCTGAGGTCATGAACAGTCTGGGGCCTGCGGGAATGAAAAGGATGTTTCGAAGCGAGCTCAAGTCGAAGACTCCGGGGAAGACCACTGGCAAGATTGCAAACGTTACCTGATTCTACATTTCTTTCATCAATCAATTGGCGTAAAATAATGTTATTTTTTCTATTTTCTTTATATCTTTCCTGAATTATATTCCACTGCCCTATGAAAAGGGGGAAGATTCTCTATTATTCTTTCTTTTCTGACGGTGACTCAGAGGTGCTTGATTATAAAAAGGGAAAATCATGTTACTGTTCGTCACTCTGCAAGTTCGTTGTTCTGAAAGATAGTTAATCCAAAAATGAAAGAAAATTATTCGCATCTCGAAGGTTATATTATTCCAAAATGAAAGAGAGAGAGAGCGAGAGAGACAGACAGACACTTTCGTTATTTTTATGGTTCCTTGATTCGAACACGGGTGTTTGTTCATCCTGAAACGAAATAACTTTCGTACCACGTATAGGACCTAATTCGTTTTCAGAATAAAAATTTTCGGATTATAACGAACGCATTCATATTCGGAGTAACAAATGGATCTGGAACAGGAATTTGGGGACCCGGACTGACGAACCTTATACATGTGTACTTATCCCCCAAAGTAATGGATACGGTGCAAAAAACTAACGATGTCAAAAAGGGAGATAAAAGTTTCCCGCCAATTCCCCCTTCCGTCAATACTAAGGCTCCTACTTCGAAAGTATAGGCCTGTCCCTCGTTGCTCGATAAAGAAAAAGAAAAAGAAATGAACAACGTCAAAATAAACAAGAACAGAATAAACGCATGTTCGCCTATCGTGGGGCATCTATGCAATACTGTTACCTTGGATAATGATATCCTCACCCTCACCATCGTGTAATTCCTATATAAGAAAGCAATTTATAATAATTTTTTGCACTGGATGTTATGAAAATGTATGTGATCTGGTATCCCGACATAATGTTAATGATTATGTTATATGAAGAGGGCTGTGGGTGGGTGGTATTCGAATACTGTTTTGTATAATTATGATTTCGTTTCGTGTAGCTTTAATATATGTCCCTATAATAAGAGTTTCATTTTAAATGGAGTTTCAGTCAATTTAATAATTCATGTCAAATTGGATTCCTTGAAAGACCATCACGATCATGAATGCCGAGTTGCGAGCAGGGCTTCCGTTTACCTTTGGTTATATAATACCATGTTATTATAGTTGAAATGAATCATTGTTACCTTGGGACTTTACGGTGAATCATTTATTAACAGACAATCAAATATCTCCCACTGCCGAAGGGGGAACAATATCAAACTAAGAATGACATTCATTTTTGCTTTTAAGATTTCCCTTCCCTTCTGACAATTATTTTCTGAAACATCCACCAGTGCCGGATGTAGAATGTTTATTCCGAAGGTGATATCCGACAATGAAGTACAAAGGCTTGATACTCCGATGAATTAGAATCACAAGCTTACGCAATGCTATTTGACGAAGAACACTCTTCGGATATGTTGACGATTAGTGCCCTGTGGGTTGTCATACAGCCATGTAATTGGCTTAAACATTATAAACCAAAAAAATCGTAGCATAATGTATACTAGGCCTTCTAAATAACCCAATAAAACATTTGAACGAATTAATAATTGCCTATAAATAATCGGCAGCACCCTTCAAGTATTTCAAGAAACAATTATATGTCTTGTGCAAAACAATTCCTGCATATTTTTTGAATGTGGCAAGATATAATGCGAACATGATAATGTGAGTTATATGTTGATAGAACAATTTCAATATTGAGCTGAGTTCAGCAGATGTCATAAGATATCTTCGGATCTCGTTCATGAGGACATGCC
Organism: Diadema setosum; assembly: GCF_964275005.1. Classification (NCBI taxonomy): domain Eukaryota; kingdom Metazoa; phylum Echinodermata; class Echinoidea; order Diadematoida; family Diadematidae; genus Diadema; species Diadema setosum. The sequence goes on along the minus strand of NC_092687.1, from coordinate 17,294,141 downwards.
AGCAGAATTTGTGTAAATGAAATGCAGCCATTTCCACTGGAACTAATGGTAGATCATTGTTATTGCCGTATCCTTGGAGTAAAACGTCGCCGGGGCGCGGGGCAATTCAGTGTGGTATCTTCGAAGGAAACATCGCCGGAGCAAGTGTCGGTGGTTCAGTCGTCGGCGGAGCAATCATTGTCGACGGAGCAGATGTCGTTGGGATGATGTTGCGGAGCACATTCTCGCGGAGCGAATTAATGTCAGTGGAGCATAAAGACTGACCTCTCTTTGATACATACGTATACTCATGGACACAAAAGAAACATTAGACAATGGTATAATGGGTATAGTGGTCGGACATTTCCATCGCCTTGATGTTACCATTTTGCAAAGAATCTGAAAATTTTAGTAACATACATTAACCAAAATTAATGTCATACCGTACATTTCTGGATGCTGAAAATATTTAGAAGCTGACCTATTTCACTCAGCGTGACAAAGGTGAAAAGTTTACGTTTTCTCTGTTGTTCCGGATTAAAGAAAAACAAAATAACGTCACCATGATTAATTTCCTTATATGATGTGTAGGAAGGGATAATGTGTTATTCATATTTTTTGCGGTACATCAACGATCATTGATGCGACTTGACTTGACATCATCTTGAAGTTCATCAGGACGTGTTTCCAATGACGTTCATTTACAGGTGCTATTATATGGACAGCATGTCATGTTTTTACGGAGCGTTGTTCAATCTCTTAAAAACAATATAAAAAAAACATACATAACGATATGTGCACAGGAAATTACAATCCTCTGATAATTTATGACAATGATAATGACATGTGATGTTTATAGCTTATTTGCAATACATTGCACTCCCGTTACAACGAACACGGTAATAACGAAGCAAAACTTCTGTTCCCAAAATTTTCGCCATTAAAGTCTGTGTTTAAAAATTCGCTTATAACGAACACGGTTATAGCGAAATTTTCGTTATAACGAAGTCTTTTCCGAGCGCCACTGACAAAGAAAATCAAAAGAAATGTGCTCTGTTATAACGAAATGCGGATCGCTTCCGAAAATACGTAGCGGAACAATATAGCGTCTCTGCGTGGACGAATGCTTCACAATACTGCGTTTTCGATCCATGTGTCACACACAAGTTTCCGAGGAGAACTTGCATTATTATACAATCTGACAATAATCTGAAATTGAGTAAGGTTCCTTATTACAAAACACAAAGATTCTGATACACCTAAATGTCCGTTAGTTCGGAAATGAAACAGTGTTTGTTCGCGAACATTTTGGCGTTATTCCAAAGATTCGTTATTCCCCCCCCCCAAAAAAAAAAGAATATGGTTCTTATTACGACGGTGCGTTTGTCCGAAAATGATAGGAATTCCAAACATTCATTAATCGGAACATTAAAAAAAAAAAACCTAAATCAATAACAAAAACAAAACCAAAAAACAACCACAACAACAAAACAAAACAAAAACCAAAACAACCAAACAAACAAACAAACAAACAAAAAACGTTTCGTTAATCCAAAAAAGAAAAAGGTGAGTCCACTAACAAATCTTAGGAAATCCAAACCTTATAATTGTCTTAAGAAAACTGAACCTTCGAAATACGTAGCCTGTGTCACTTTTCTTTTTATTAGCAAACCATCTTCGGAATGACAAACTTTATTACATTTTCGGATTAAAAAACCTTCGCAACAACGAACCTTCGGAATAATGATCCTTTCTCAGTTAGTAAATTACAAACCTTTTGAATGACGAGCCTGATCATTTTAATTTCTGACCGACGAACCTTCGGAAAACGAATGATATATTTTTATCTAAATTATGAACTTTTGGAAAAACGAATCTTCAGAAGTGTGAAGCTTCAAATAAATAAACCTACTGAATCCTTAGAATGGCGAAACTTCGGAATAAGGAGCCTTCGGAGTAACAAACTTCAGTATAAGAAACGAACCTTTGGAATAGCGAAATGTATAACCGAATCCTATAAACCGTCATTTTCTATATACATGCGTGATATTACAAACAACTTTATGCTCCATTTTAATTGTAATATTCAAACGGAATTTAAAAGGTCCCATTCCATTTTACATAGCTTTCCATAAATCAGTGTATGATGAGTATTCAGCAAACAGAACATCATAATTTGCGTGGTTTCCTTATTTTTCGTTGAATATTGTATTTGTTCGGTTATAACGAAACTTCGTTATAACGAACGAAAGAAAACTGCCCCCATGCCCCCTACATCCAACTAGGGTAGAGTTAGTTCTCTTTTCTTTTAAAATGTATATCATCAAGGTTCTGCAGTGACCACTGTACTAGTATATTATTTTTTAATACATGTATTTGTTTTTAGGAAGGAAACAACCCCGTAACGAGGGGGCATTGGTGGCACGAGAAAGGGGAAAAATGCATGGGGGAGCCTTTTTTTTTCCTATTCAGCTGATTAATCCCGAGTGGGGCGCCAGAAAGAAAGGATATAATATATGTAAATATATACATATATCTTATATATCTGATATATATATATATATATATATATATATATATATGTATATATATATATATATATATATATATATATATATATGTATATATAGAAGTATTGCAACAAGTTCACTCGGTTGACATCAGGTTCATCCGTATTTTATTGCTACTCGGAGTTTCATGCCACCTTCATTTAGGGGCAATCATCAGGCAATGATCATTGCCTGATGATTGCCCCTAAATGAAAGTGGCATGAAACTCCGAGTAGCAATAAAATACGGATGAACCTGATGTCAACCGAGTGAACTTGTTGCAATACTTCTGTCTAAAGCTCTTCCTTTGAGGATATCGAGCACTCTTCATAGAAGGATAGAATCACCAAGTGTGTATATGTATATATATATATATATATATATATATATATATATATATATATGACGAGTGATATACATACCTGATGGTACACGTGTAGAGCTGTCCACCGTTGCTTGTTATACCGGTCGAACACGAAGCCACCTCGATCACTACTGATTATAGCTTACTATAACACGAAGCCCTCTCGATCTCCATTGGGATTGTGTTATGTGAAACAAATTGCATAAAATTATGCTCTTGTCATGACATTTGTCATCATGAAAAAAAAAGGGAAAAGACGGTCGAACAATTACAGATGGAAGAGGTCTTTGATTTGCTTTGTTGTTGTTGTTGTTGACAAAATTGTCTCACAGAATCACCTGATAAGCAAACAAACCAGTCCTCTTCACATCGTTTTTTTTTTTTCTGCCAATTCTCTCCACAAAATTGGCCGCCACGCAAAAACAACAACAACAAAATAATACAAACAGAACCAGCACATGTGGTAATCAATTCCATCAAATCACCTGCCCAAACAACAAGCAAACATGTTATACACAAAACGCATATTAGGCCCTACTAATTGTAAAAACAAACAGTCAGTAAAACAACTAAAACATAACATTTCGGAATACGTCTTTCTTGGCCAGTCAGGCCTGTGCTATATATACTACGCTACGAAAAAAAAAGAAAAGAAAAAAATGTCCAGCATAAAATGCTACATGCCAAACGTCAATATCCATGATAGGCCTATGCCTACTCTGATGGCAACGTTGACCATGTTGGACATAGATAATCGTCATTAACAATCGGATTTTCCATATGTTAGTTAGCGATTTTTTTTTTTCTTTTTGACTTGACAGCCCATTCATTGTCAGAATGGGCAAGAGAAAAAAAAAAAGGCTGTGAAGACTGTTGTTTTTTTTTATAATTTCTTTCATTTTTTTTTTAAATCTTGACCTGACAGCACATAATACAATGTCGAGAGAAGTGCTTTTCTTCGATAAGCATATAAACATGGCAATTGAACATTATTCTAGAACGCTACATGTGATTTGCAGCACAGTTCCATTACACGCTCTTTGACTGCATACAGTACACAGGTACCACGTGCAATGGAGCAAGGAAGCAAAAACAAACAAAAACGAAAATAAAAACCCTAAACAATAATAATCTAAACAGGATTTGCATTTCTGTACAATCTTTCGACAAATCTGCTCAAATAAAAAAAAAAACTGTCGCGTCCTGCACAAAACGCATAGGCCCTACTATATCTGTAAAACAACAACAAAATAAATAACCCGAACCTTTCGGAATCCGTAATCCTTTGACACTCAGACCTTTGCTATTATTACGCTAAGAAAAATGAACAAATGAAAAAATGTCAAGCATAAATGCTACGTTGCAACTGATATACGTCGATGGAGAATATAGGGCAATTTGTCAATCAGCTGCAATGAAAACATATCGACGTAAGAATTTCATGAATTTGAATAAATGCTTCGTGCGAAGCGTCATGTACTGCACCAACTCTGGCAACGTATAGACGATCATCAGTAACAACCGAGCTGGGTTTGTTTTTGTTGTTGTTGGTTTTTTGTTGATGTTTTAGTTAGGTTTAGTCGGCGATTGTTTTCTTTTTTTACTTGACAACTGATTTGTCGACATAGTTGGCAAAAAAAAAAAGGAAAAAAAGTGCAGACAGTTTTGGATTTCAAACAACAAAACCCAAAATAATATGAATTATAGTCAAGACAGGATCAGTGGTCATCAATATTATTCTGTCAACAGATCGCCTGACAAAACAAAACAAAACAAAACAAAAAAAAATAAACACGTCTTCCATAAAACGCATATATAGGCCCAACTTATTTGAAAAACAGTCAGTAAAAGTACGCTGAGAAAAAAAAAGAAGAAGAAAAGGAACGAAATTAAGAAAAAAATGCTCAGCATATACAGGCTGAAGCATCAACTATGGCAACGTTGACCGTGTGTAGATCATCAAGCTTTTATTACTTCTATAGGTTTAGTTGACGATATCTAGTGCATTTTTTTTTTATTGGACAGCTCATTCAGGCTATGGACAGAGTTGGCAAAAACGATGCAAAGATTGTTATTGATTTTTTGATTTGGCTTGTCAGCACTTACGGCGAGAGAATTGCTTTTCTTTCGATATAGTGTAAAAACCATGGCAAATTGAACAAGACCCTGTTGTCTTTACACGCCGGCCGCAGTAACTATATACGCACAGAACACAGGCCCTATAATATCATGCATTTTGTATTTGTATTTATTTATTTACCACTTGTGGGATGGATAGCCCTTTCAGCAAATTGCTGTTTTTCGAAGGGGTCCAACCAAAGTAAAAACAACATAACAATACACAAAACATTCAATAGGGGAGAGTAGTAAAAAACAACAACAACAAATGAAAAAAAAAATGCGGGACAAACAAAGCAAAAAACAAAAAAACAAAACCCTAAAACGACAATAACACAAACAGGATTAACAAATTTGGTTGTCAGTTCTCTCGACAAATCACCTGACCAACAACAAACATGTCCTACAATCACAAAACGTATCTCAATAGGCCCCACTAATTTGAAAATTACAAACAATCAGTAAAAAAAAAAAAAAAAAAAAAAAACCAGGAAAAAAAAAGCAAAACAAAAATTCTTTCGATTTCGGATTATGTCTTTCTCTGACAATCAGGCCTATGCAACTAAAAACAATAATAAAGTAAAATTAAGATTAGAAATGAACAGCACGTGGTATACGTGCGGAAGCGTCAACATCTCGACTGTGGCAACTTTGGCTGTGTAGATGATCATCAGTAATAAATAAATATGAGAGCAGTTGTTCTTTCTTAGGTTTACTTGATTGTGTGATCATGTATCGTCACTAACAAAATGATCGTTTCCCTCATTTCAGTCTTGTTTCTCCAGACAGAAATGTCTTTGAATAGATACAGATGATGAGGAGCAGAAAGACCTGAGATCATGAGAAATTTTGTGTCAATCATGCACCTGTAGGCCTACATCTCAAAAGCGTCTCAAAGACAGTTTTAGCATGCTTTACTGCTTTGATCCCATGATTGTCACCGCCAGCAAGCCGGTAGAAGAACAAGATGGAGATTCGAGAAATCTAAAACTATATGCGCAGAAGAAAATAACGCAGAAAAATCAAATGAAGTGAATGTGAAGTCTTGAGGTGTATGTTTGGAAATCATACCTCAAAGCAAACACTTTCGCTAGGGAAAAGCAGGCAGTTTTTAAAAGAAATGATTGCAGAATGATTGTCACTTGTGATCTCAATAATATTTCACTTTTCCGTAGCATATTCCAGAGCAAAAAAAAAAAAAAAAAAAAAAGAAAAAAAAGAGAAAAAAAAGGACGGTAATCGTAGAGGACAGGTATATCCTATACGCAAGGTATTATGCGTGTGCGAAAATGTGTACGATGAATGCCCTTGTACTAGTAGGCCTATATTATTAGGTCCATGGCCTGTTGACAAATCACCCGACGAACAACATCAAACATGTCCTTCACAAAACGTACAGGCCCACTATTGTTTACTCTTTTTTTTTCTTTTCTTTTCTTTTTTTACTTGGAAGATCATTTATTGACAGAATAACAAAAACAAGAAAAAATGGGAGGACTATCTTTGATTGTTTGAGTTATTTAATCTGTTCTTGTCAACACATATGGCGAGAGAATCTCATTGTTTATTATAGCATGATCTGCAGAACAGTCCACTAACACGCAGCTCGTAGCTGGTCGTATGAATACAAACAGTACCCAAGTACATAATATGTGTAAAATATATAGCTCGCAACGGGGCGAACGAAAGAAGCCAGCTCGCTTGCCACGGCCGGCCACGCATGTACCAATAGTGAGTGGCATTGTCATAGCGAACTGAGGCCAGAACGATATCGCCACGGACTACATTGTTTAGTGTACTGAATCCACTCTTCGGTGGAAGCATGACTAGCACAGAGTGTTGGTGGAAGGCAAAGAGTGGTGGAAAGCGCGTTGCGTGCTGGGCATGTGTACAATATGGGTACTAGTGCTCATGGCCACCACATAGTATAGCACACGGTCGGCTGGCGGCCCCATCCATGCCCCCATGACTGAAATACGACAGTGAGTATCATACGTACACACAACATACACCGCACAGGGGTATCGTACACTACAGGACGTCGGACATGAGACGCACACAGTGGCTATATCACAGAACTCTCTGTGGGCTATACACACAATGTACGCAGTTGTCGACAGCTTGCTCTGCTAGCTATAAACGGATCGCGGATCGTAACCTCTGGGATGCGGTCGCGCTTACATTGTGTACAGTACACTTCAGTAGAATATCACAGAACTCTCTCAAGAGTTCTGTGAGTAGTATCCGAAAACCGACTTTCTTCTCGGGACCGCAAGGGGGCGTTGTGAATCATGCGCTCGCGAGACCAAATCCTTCCGTTTAAACGAGCCGTTATTTTCCGAGAGTCACTACTGCAGTTCTCATCTAAATTGATATTCTAGTAATCAAACATGAGTTATAATGCTCCCTAAGCATCATACTGACTAGCAGTTATATCCAGATACTTTGAATCATGGTTTCACTCGGTGAAATGCACCTTAACAGGAACTCCATTTTATCTTTAATGAGTTTTATTTTTATAAGATAGTGGCACTATATTTGGATTGAGGAAACTATGTGCTACAAACGTAGGCAGCTATTCGCCATGATGGGTCATTAATAATGGTTTGAGAAGAGATCCTACTTGTTCAGAGAACGTCCCTGACTCAAACCTGTTTCTTACATTTCTGCTTCTCTCACAAAACATACGTAATTTAAAGTGGCTACTACATTATAATTATAGACTATTGACCTATTACTAGTCATAAAACATAGTTTCTGTCCAGGCAATGTGTTTAAACTTCCTCAATCAACAGAAAACCTTAAATTTGAAACTCTTCTACATATTTTCAACATCTTTCAGGAAGCTTCATTTTTCTTAATATTATAACACACCCGTGTAAAGTGTGTTCTGTTTGTTCCTATTATACTAACCGCACCCATCCAGAGCTAATTTTACTTAAATGTTCTCATAATTTGTACAGTGGATGTCTTTATTTCATGAGACAGTAATTATCAGAGACGTTTTTTATTTTGCTCAGAGACGTGCGGTCTTTGATCTTCACGCAGATTCTTACTATTTTACTGTCTATCCTACTTTCATTTATTTCTAATCCAAAGATTACAATACATAATTTCACAAATGATACTAATTGGCAAATCTACAGAATAATAACTCTTATAAATCGGCACAAACACCAGCTAAGTTTTTGTTATTACTCACATTTTCAGAATTTGTCGGCATTTCCGTTGTTGAATTGTGCCGACTCGATTTCAGGATGGCGCGTCAGTGCGTAAACTAAGCACGCAAATAAAGTATCATGCAGTGCGTAAGTGTCACATGAAGGAATATCCCTTCAGAGCTTTCCAATCAGGGACATTTGTTTTGATCAGAGACATTCGCCAATGTGGGTTTTCAACCAGAAAACTTTTTTGTGGACAGTATGCTACTGAAGTTGCCAATCATCATAGTTGCCTGGCTCACACTGACATACTGATCGCCAGTTTTTATCTCAAGCATAATCCACTTTCATTAATGGCACCATTAACAAATCGAGCGTCTCTGATGGTAATTCAGTATGATTTTCTTTAATTAGCCACCACGCGATTATTTTATATAGCTCACTCACAAATTTTTATGGAATGGTAGTATGAATAAGACGCTTAATAAATATAGCCTTACATGTTTTCATATTCATCCTGGATTTTTTGCGTCAAGGAAAAGATAATTCATTCAGAGACGTTCTTTTTCAGACATGAGTGAACTCAAAGTTCCTGATAAGATAAATAATACACACGTTCATGGCAGAAGTACTCTCTAAACAGAAATCGAGTGAAAATTTTCACTCTAAAAAGAGTGAATGCAAAAAAGAGTGAATTTCGAGTGAAATTGGAGTGAATTTTGAGTGAAAATGCTCATTTTCACTCATTTTGGAGTGACGTCAGGGATCACTCGAAGATTTTGGAGTGTTCAGGCTACTTAGGGATGAGAGAAAAATGGTTGTGAAGAGAAAAACAAGAATATATAAAGCCATAGAATATTATGACAATTACAGCGAACGTCCGTGATGGAGACCAAAACTAGATGTGTTCTCTTTGAGATGGCAGCTACCTTACTCAAAAGATGGACACGGGGGCATCTGTCACTATTAGTGGCACTGTTCCTCTATCTCATAATATGTATTCCATGGACTTATTTTACCAACAAACAACCGTGAGCAAAACGTTTTCCTGTTATTATTGTAAGTAAATTGAATGTAGAACGTTATTCACTTTTTGGTATGAGAGTTTCGGTGACTTGAAATATTTTCAAGTAACATTAACTTATCGTACAATGATATAATTGTAATTATCAGAAATTTTCTTTCTGGGACCGAACGTCCGTGAGCGAAACTTTCAGAACCTATAAGTGCAAATTGTCTCAAAAACCTCATCAGAAAGAAATCAAAATGAACAGGAATTACAGATTACGCAAAATTCTAGTTTCCTATAACTCGGTTTTCAGTGTTTACCTGTATGTATTAATAACTAGATGGAATACAAACGTAAAATTGCAAGTGAATTTTGAGCTGTTTGTTCATCATGATCACATACCGCCTTTAAATTTCTGAAACTACTACTCTAAGTTCAATGTCTACTTTGTAAAACTTTACTTTTCGTTATTTGAGCTGAAAGTTTTAAAGGACAGAGGACACTTTCAAGACAAGTTATCCCTATCGGTCGGATTGAATATGCCACGAACGTGGAATTGTCACGGGCGTTCGTTCTACCACTATAGAGCCATGTTCCAGGACAGATAACTAATCGACAGATAGTGCGTAGCTTCCTAACTCTTTCAAAATTTTGAAATTTATTTTCAATACAAATTATAAGAAATTAGACACCCTTTCAACATATATATTGCTAAGAGAGGGAGTAGGAGGTGGATTTTCAGAGAAATTTTTCATTATTTGCTTGATTTTCGGTGAATCGTATGGTCCAAAAATTGCAGAGGAGTCCCAGTCCGCTCCAAATATGGCATGCAGCTCCTCGGCTAGAGAGCCAGAGGTAAAATGTACCTGCTCCATCATAGCAAGATGGTGCCCCACTCGATAATGTTTTAATCATCACGGACGTTCTTTTTTTTGTTTGTTTGATAGATACTTTATTTTCTGCAAATCAATATACATTGTACATAAACTGAATAATCGTGAACATGGGAAATATACAAAGTATATTTGAAACAGAGTCGTTTGACTTGCATAAACAATGATATAAAAGGAAATTAATGATATTACAGTATGCATGTCTATGCAGCTGGGATTACAATAACAATATTATATTTAGGAAATGATAATGCAGAGGGCCGCCATTGTAAGCATTGCTTGAAAAGATGGCCGGCCCGAGGAAAAGGTAGGTAGGTAAATTGGTAAACAATACAAATTCTGCTGCGAGGATAGCAGGGGAAAATAAACTCTGATGTGTGAAGGTGGTGAATGTGCGTGCGAGTGCTTGAGAGTGCACAGGGGCAGATAGGCTGGGATTTGGAATGATAAAATTGGTTTGCTGGAAGAGGGAATGACTTACGATGTTGCTACTATCGGGAGACCAACATAAGTCATATAAATTATTCGGGCTTAATTCGTATTTGAAGTATACTGTGATAAAATATGCTTCTTTAAGTTTGCTTTGAATGAAAACAAGGAGGCACACTGTTTCAACTCTTCAGGAAGAGTGTTCCATGTATCCGGACCGTGATGTCTAATCGACTTTTGAGCAAGTAAAAGCTTTGGATTACTTAAATGAAAATCATGGGAACGACGGGTAGGGTATGAGTGAATATGATCATTAGTAACTAGGGCATTATGGAAAAATGGTAATAAATTTCGAATGTGTTTGTACATAAATATAGCAGTTAAATATGAATGTATATCATGGGCCTTTAGGGTTTTTAGGCGATAAAATATGGGATCAGTGTGAGCCAAAAAATTTGAATGTGTGCATATACGAAGAGCCTTTTTTTGAAGAAAAGAAATTGTGTTCAATTTGGTTTTGCTACAGTTGCCCCATACAATATTACAGTACATTACATATAGTAGAAATAAGATGTTGTATAACATCATTAAAGTTTAATCATTAATTAAGTATTTTATTCTCCTTAACACACCAGTTGCCTTATATATTGCTGTTATAATATTCTGGACATGAGTATTCCAAGTTAGATTGTTATCTAGGGTCACTCCTAGGAACTTGGTTGAATGTTTCTCAGCAATGTTTATATCATCAATAGAAATACTTTGAGGAAGGGTGGGTTGAGATTGAAGCGTATGAAAATGTATAAAACATGTTTTATCAATATTCAATGAAAGCTTATTACTTCTAAACCATTTCGAAATATTACTTAATTCCATGTTAAATGTATCAACCAATGTTACAATATCCTTGTGGGAATAAAAAACATTGGTGTCGTCTGCAAATAAAATGAAGTTTAAACGAGGAGAGGAATTAATGATATCATTAATATAAATCAAAGAAAGTAGGGACCCGAGGATAGATCCCTGAGGGACACCACATGACACGTTCAAATGGAACGAATGACTGGATTTAAATGCAACATATTGTTTTCGATGACTTAGATAACTTCTAAACCATGACAAAGTAATCCCTCTCACGCCATAATTATGTAATTTTTCAAATAAAATGTCATGATCAATAGTGTCGAATGCTTTACTAAGATCCATAAAAACTCCAATTATATGCTCCTTTTTAATAAGCGCATCAATAATATTATCAACAGATTTAATTATAGCATAATCGGTAGAAAATCCTTTCCTAAAGCCAAACTGATTCACATTTAATATTTCATTTTCAATCATGAACGAGGAGAGACGCTTATAAACTAATTTTTCTAAAATTTTCGATATTGCAGGTAACAATGAGATGGGTCTATAATTTTTCACCAGTGATGGATCTTCTTTTTTATAAATGGGGATAACTTTGGCGATTTTAAAAGAGTCTGGAAACTCACCGTTAAGTAAGGATAAATTAAATATATGGGTGAGAGGGGCTGCTAAGGGGTAGATTATTTTTTTCAAAAAATTCACCCTTAATTTGTCAGGCCCACAGGAATTACTACATTTCAGAGATCGAACAATATCAATAATTTCTGATTCATTTATTGGAGTAAAAAACAATGAGTTTTGATTACTTTCAGGTAAGTAATCTTTATAATTTTTGATATCATTTATGGGAATAAATGCAGCTAAAGAAGGACCACATTAAAAAAAAAATGTTAAAAATATTTACAATTTGATCAGAATTAGTAATAACTAATGCTATCAGGACATTCCGTAGGTTTCTTTTTGAGTATTTCATTAACAATCCGCCAAAGAGCATTTTTATCATCCTTATTAGATTCGAGTTTATTTGAAATATATGATTTACGTGAAACTCGAATCAAAGAAGTTAATCTATTTCTATATGTTTTATACCTTTTCACGTTTTCAGGAGTAGGTTTCCTCAGAGATATTTTATAAAGACGGTTTCGAGTAAGAATGGAATGTATAAGACCTTGAGTAATCCACGGTTGCCGGGCTCTTTTCCTTCCATTTACTTTGGGAGTGAAAGGAATATGTTTATCATAATAATCTAATAGTTTTTGTAAAAAAAATTCGTAGGAAGAATTAACATCTTGGAGTTCAAAGACGTCATTCCATTGTTCTTCGAATAAATCTTGATTCAATGAATCAATATTTTGTGGCGTTTCATTTCGATACATTTTCAAATATTGTTTGGGTTGGCGACGTATTGGAGTTATTACAGATTTATCATTAATCATAAAAATCGGTAAATGATCAGATATATCTGAATAAAGGATACCGTTCATACAGGTTTCAGTTATAACATTAGACAGTATATTATCTATTAATGTTTTACTGTTGGTGGTGTTATTTATTCTGGTAGGTTTATTGATGTGGGGATGCAGTGAGTTGGAAAGTAATATGTCATGGAAATGGGTAGGTTGTAATAAATCTATATTGTAATCTCCCATCAAAAAAATGGATTTTCTTTCTCCAAAAATTTCGTTAGCACATTGGTCGAAGTTGTCAATAAAAGATTGAACGTCATTTTGTGGAGGACGGTAAATAGTACCAACTATAATATTTTTCTCATTATCATTTAAGATTTCAATAAATAAACTTTCTGCTCCCCGAATACCCAAATCAGTTCGAATTTTAAATCTAATATGATTATCAACGTACATGGCAACCCCACCTCCTATACCATGCTTTCTGTCATTACGAATACAATTATAATTTTCAATGCCAAATAGGTCCGGGGAATTGGTGTGCAACCATGTTTCGGTGACTCCTATAACGGAGAATGGAAAATCATTGAGGGAACTTAAAAATAATTCAAACGTATCGAAATTTTTAGTTAAGCTTCTTGAATTAAGGTGAATTAAACTGAAATTAGCACAAGTCTGATTTACCTTATTGAAAAAAAAAAACTGACTGTTGAATTCATTGATAGTGAAATACTGGCTTGTGTGGTTGACTAGCTGTTGGTCATCTATTCCAAAATCAAAATCCATTTATAATGAGTGACATTACGCAATAATGGCCTATCATGGTGCAACGGGAAGTGCAGTGCACACCGTATACACGGGATGTATACGATGAGGTGCATCGGTGCGTGACGTGCTGTAACTGACCATTAGGAGGAGTGACTGAAACAAAATTACTGACATGATCTGCAGGACTGCAGAGCATAGACACACAAAAACGCAAGAAAGAAAAAAAAAGTATTGAAGAGTAATAATCGACCGTAACTATCTGCCTTACGCAAAGCAACATAGAATCAAAACGGCAATAAACCAGCTCTGAATTTATCGGTTCTAACATTAACTTTACAAAATAAACGTAAACTTTATAACTGAACTGAGTACAATATCACGATTTCGGTAATGAGAGTGACATGAACAGCAAAGTTTCTCGTAAATTTTACCACTGAATACCGGCAAAACCCGCGGTTGGTAAAGAGAGAGGGAGAGAGAGAGAGAGAGAGAGAGGAAGAGAGAGAATCTTTAGAGATTTTAAGAATAAAGTTTGAAACTTAAATCAAAATTGCAATGAGAAATCAATGTAAGTACACTATGGTCTAGCATCGACGTCAAGTCAATGAACCCATGGAACACCCCCCCCCCCTCCACCCTCCGCAACAAGTCACCCAGTCAACCCGACGCACAACAACACATTATAACAATAAACAGAATTCTGCATTCGGGGCAACCTCATGAAGGCCACCGGTAATCATGGAAACCTCGGTGAGGCATGACAGAGGCATGCATAGAATACTTTGATCTAGTTTCAATAGTTAAAACAAAAGAAGAACAAGAACAACAACAACAAAACTTGATATTTTTGGTCATAAATGAAAACGTACATGTATATGTTATGGGCTGAATGGGGACCCTGTTTGTGCGACATGTGGTGGGTCGGAGAACGTCCCTTCGGCTGGAACAATTAACAAACATACATAACTTATGTTTACAAAAGTGAATATGCCATTACCGACTCAATAATATACATGTAGGAGACGTTGGTACAGGATGATTCCCATTGTACCCTATAGGGTCGCCTCCAATTATCATACGGTTACAAAATGTAAAGGGAAGAATATAACACATTAGTACACTATCATGTATTTCAGTGTAAAGTGAAATACACTGAATATTTAACATTCAATAATTTCTACTAATCCAGATTAAATGCTTCTTTTCTAATCTTTTTCTTTCTTTTTTTTCCTTAGTGATGAAGTAAAACAAGGCCTGATATCAAAATGTGCACAACACTACTTGGCAAAGAGCATTTACAATAATGATTTGATATAGATCTACTTCCAATTTTGATGGCAGCATTAAAGGGATGAGGGATGGTCTACTTTTGGTTGAGATGGGGGCTGAGATGGAGATTTTGTAAAATAATGAGAACCCTGTAATGAAATATTAAAGAGAAAACAATACCAAGAGGAATTCCAAATTTATTTGTTAAAAATTGATTTTGAAAAGGCTGAGATGTACAAAAACAAAGAGGTCCTAATAAAGGTGGCACCCACTTCTAATTATTATCATTCTGTGTCACTTTTTAAAAAAATTTCTCGACCGTTTCAAAACCAAGAACTTTAATCAAACAAACTTCAAATTACTCTAAGAATTTGATGCTCTTTCATATTTCATAAGTTGTTTTTATTTGCTTGCAAAAAGTTAAAGTCTGAATCTCCATCTCAACCAAAACTATACCATGCCTTTGAGACTCAGAGATAAAGCCGCATACTAGTAGTTCATGGAAATTGATCCTGTTATTTCCTTTGAAGCCCAAACGCCAACATTTTAATCCTGTCAGATTGGAATGTCTTTTGTTTTTGTTTTTAAGGGGGGGGGCCAACAAAAGGGAAGTGAACTTTGCCTTTCTTCATCAGATGGAGGAAAATATGTGACATGTTAGTCAGAAAAAAAAAAAAGAAAACTGCACGTTGAAGTGCTTAAAAAGAGAAAGTTTCACAAAGTAACAGTTGGTGAATCTGAAGGGAAATAGCAAAGAGCATGTTTTTTTCTTTTCTAGTTTAAGATATAAAAGAATAGTATGTAGCTTAAAGGAACGAACATAAATAAAATCTTTCAATCCAAACGCCAAGTACAAGAAGTAGTGAAAAGAAAATGTACTGGTCAAGATGTATGTTTTGCCAGGTTTCTTTCACATGTGCCATAATTGTCATGATGTTGGTAATACTGTAATATATGTTAGCTATTCAGGGCCCCAGCAATGTATTCTGGTACTTGGAATAAGGGAAAGTATTAGAGGGAAACATTACCCATGCATTTTGGAGAGGTGATTTTTTTTTCTTCACTGAGAGATGAGTATTCAGTACAGATATCTTATCACACTGGTCTTTCAAAACGAAATACTGTTGAAGAGAAATAATTATACAGTATATATTTTGCAGGATTCAAGCATGTTCTTACTGTTTATGGTATTCTAATCAGCATTTTGGTAACCAGCAACATAGATGTCAAGTGCTGCTATTCTAGTAAATGTACGCTAATGGCAAATCATTGCTTTAAAAAAGAGAAATTGCCTCGTTTACTGTTTACTGTATTTCATTCGTGAACGCTGTTTGAGACGGTGGTTGCGGGCGAGTGCACATTGTGTAGTACGTTTTGTTGGTTGACTGGGAATTTAGAGTGTTGGTGATAACAGAAATGATTTTTTTTCCACAAATTTGTGATAATATTAAATCGGTTATATCATCGAGTCTATATTGCAGATTATATTAATCCTTGGCCAAGTTCTATGTCCTAGGAGCAGACATGTAACAACTTGTTTGTTTGCAATTCGATTTTTTTTCTATATTATCACAAATTTGTGAAAAAAAAATCATTTCAGTTATCACCAACACTCTAAATTCCCAGTCAACCAACAAAACGTACTACACAATGTGCACACGCCCGCAACCACCGTCTCAAACAGCGTTCACGAATGAAATACAGTAAACAGCAAACGAGGCAATTTCTCTTTTTTAAAGCAATGATTTGCCATTAGCGTACATTTACTACAAAGCAGCACTTGACATCTATGTTGCTGGTTACCAAAATGCTGATTAGAATACCATACACAGTAAGAACATGCTTGAATCCTGCAAAATATATATAATTATTTCTCTTAAACAGTATTTCGTTTTGAAAGGTAAAGAACCTCAGTCTCCATTTGTGGACATCTAAAAACGAACCAAAAAATCCATCTGAAAGGAATCTTCTTAAATGATTAAAAACATTAGAAAAGAATGAGTCCTCAGTGAAAATGTCTTTCATAAACAAATCTCTGTGACATACATCCAAAGAGTTTGAAAAACAATACAAATTGCGCTGACTACATTAACTGCATTGATAGCCTCAATTTTTTTTAATGTGACATATACTATAATGTGTCCAGCATCACAAACGTTACACCAGTTAGAAAAACAAAATGTTCTCTTTAAGCAATATTTCAATATCTCTATCTTTTTAACAATTTGTGGTTACATATCCTAGCTAATTATGACTGTACGCTGCTGCATTGAACTTTCGTCAACGTACAACTAAATTAGAATGGTGACTGCCAAATTTTTAAAAATCTACTTTTAGTCTGATATTATTTTTGTGTTCTGCAAACCAGTGTGATAAGATATTTGTACTGAATACTCGTCTCTCAGTGAAGAAAAAAAAATCACCTCTCCAAAATGCATGGGTAATGTTTCCCTCTAATACTTTCCCTTATTCCAAGTACCAGAATACATTGCTGGGGCCCTGAATAGCTAACATTATATTACAGTATTACCAACATCATGACAATTATGGCACATATGAAAGAAACCTGGCAAAACATACATCTTGACCAGTACATTTTCTTTTCACTACTTCTTGTACTTGGCGTTTGGATTGAAACATTTTTACTTATGTTCGTTCCTTTAAGCTACATACTATTCTTTTATATCTTAAACTAGAAAAGAAAAAAACATGCTCTATGCTATTTCCCTTCAGATTCACCAATTGTTACTTTGTGAAATTTTCTCTTTTTAAGCACTTCAACGTGCAGGGTTTTTTTCTAACATGTCACATATTTTCCTCCATCTGATGAAGAAAGGCAAAGTTCACTTCCCTTTTGTTGCCCCCCCCCCATAAAAAAAAAACAAAAGACAATCCAATCTGACAGGATTAAAATGTTGGCGTTTGGGCTTCAAAGGAAATAACAGGATCAATTTCCATGAACTATTAGTATGCGGCTTGTAACTCTGAGTCTCGAAGGCATGGTATAGTTTTGGTTGAGATGGAGATTCAGACTTTAACTTTTTGCAAGCAAATAAAAACAACTTATGAAATATGAAAGAGCATCAAATTCTTAGAGTAATTTGAAGTTTGTTTGATTAAAGTTCTTGGTTTTGAAACGGCCGAGAAATTTTTTTAAAAAGTGACACAGAATGATAATAATTAGAAGTGGGTACCACCTTTATTAGGACCTCTTTGTTTTGGTACATCTCAGCCTTTTCAAAACCAACTTTTAACAAATAAATTTGAAATTCCTCTTGGTATTGTTTACTCTTTAATATTTCATAACAGGGTTCTCATTATTTTACAAAATCTCCATCTCAGCCCCCATCTCAACCAAAAGTAGACTATCCCTCATCCCTTTAATGCTGCCATCAAAATTAACAGTACACTGTAGATCTATATCAAATCATATTGTAAATGCTCTTTGCCAAGTAGTGTTGTGCACATTTTGATATCATTACTAAGGAAAAAAAAAGAAAAAAAAAATTAGAAAAGAAACATTTAATCTGAATTAGTAGAAATTTCTAATATATACACATGTCTTTTATATATTCAACTTCTATAATAGTCCTGAAAGCACATTGTGATTATATTTGAGAAGTTTAGATGGATGCATTCCACATGTAAGTTCAGGTTCTGATGACATCCTTCATACGGAATCTGGATGCGGACCGGATAGCCTGGCAGGGTTGTTTCTGGAGAGAGACAGAGAGAGAGAGAGAGAAAGAATGGTGTATCTGTCTTTACTTGATGAGGAAAGTGACATGGGCATTTTAATCTTTAGTGAAGACACAGTGACATATACGCTAATAAAGACATACGGTTACTTGATTTCCTCTATATGTAGTGTTTCCTTGAAACTGTAAAGTATATTATTTTATTCAGTAGATCCTAATTGTAGCAATTTAACCATGAGTACACGATGAAATATAAAATGTAGGAAACTTTCGTGATCCAAAAATCCAATTCTATCCATTAAGCTTTTTATTCCATTCAGAAGAATTTCAAGGTAGTGCTTGCCTGATACTGCAACTGGATACATTCAACACTTTCGTGCATATAATGTCCCCGTGACCTTTCACATCAATACCCTCATAACTAATCAAAGTCAAATTGCTTAGAGGTTATGGTAACTTTGCCATCCGAAGGTAAATATAATGTCATGGTAGCAATGCTCTACAGTCAATAAAAATCAGGGTTTCCCTGTAATTTACAATCAGCAGCAAAATCACAATAACTAAAATGCTACTTGTACAAGGCTCAGCAGGTAATCATCTCTTCTGTATAAAACCAAAGTTGAAGATGATCTGCTGAGTAAATGTTAAGTTATTGCAAGATGAGAATAGGACAGATGTGCGTGTGAATGGATGACTGCAACAACATAAAAACTCCTGCAACCATCTTTGACAGAGGCTAAAAAAAAAAAATAATCGGCTGTAATTCATATAAATCTTCGTTGTTGGAGTGAATGACTACATGCATATGCAGTACTGCATTCATTTAGCAAAACATGCGTTAATTTTCTGCCCAATGAACGATCGACAGTCAAAAATTTGGTCAAGATGTCAAAGGCTTGACAAAATATTCCAACATATTTGGGGTTTACCTTTTACATGTATTACTGCTTACCTCCCATATTTCCTTTCGAAAGAGAGTACAGGATGCACAGATTAGAAGTTGGTAGTCAGGACAACTGTCTCTTCCTTTTTTTCTCTCTCTTGTCCGTAGTTGGCTGTGGTTTGCAGGGTCCATTTTGTCCACTTTGTGCTAATTCTGGTCGAAAATACAATTAATAAAAACTTAAATAAGTTATCATATTTATGAGTGAAACAGGATAATCATGCTGCAACAAAAAACAAACACATTCATCATGTATTAGAATTAATCATCACGATCTCATGAATCCCTTAGTATGAGATTTTGGATCTTCAGGACACTGTCAACATTAATTTGTCTTACATGTAATACATTAATCATGTCATTGTTATTATCATCTTTGATGCTCTAAAGCCATATCTTACTGAAAATGAATTATGTAGGATGGAAGTCATCTTGACACCTGTAATTCCTTTACACAAATATTTGATTGTATCATGCTCTCATTTGTATGTGGATAAGGATATGATTTCCTTGCATAAATCGGTTTGTATTCATGAGATGATATTCCTAATTTCAAATCGTTGACACTTACTTGTGAGCTGGAAAGGGCATTCACATCGCAGTCAAGACATCTTTCTATCCCCCCCTCACTCTAGTGGATGTGATCTCAAACTCAGCATGTCCATTTGTTGCTGACACCTTGATAAAAATAAAGAATACATCACAGCATATCACCCTTACGTCATACTTAACGCAACATAATAACAATGGAAAGTTAATTGATTTGTGACTACAGACGTATTTTCATCTGTGCACACATTAAACACTTGTGCCAATTGACATGGTTGAGAAATATGTCATTACATATAATATCTTACTTGATTACATTTATGTTTGATTTTTATATGATCTCATCTTCAGTAGATAGAATACCGTTCTTTCATATGATCCTCTACAATAGAACATGCAATGAATTTACAAGAAAACAAGAATACACATTTGATCATAGATTTGCTCCCCTTCTTATATAAATGGAGATAGACGTGTATAAGATTATTCTTCTCTTTTTGTTTGCAAAGTACTTGTACACTGCATTGTAAAGCAACTGTCAAAGTGAAAACATGCTTGTTACAATTTATTCAAATGGAATAGGAATATTTGATACTCAATGTATTTAGATTTGGCATTATTTTCAACTGGGCACTGAAGTGATACATTTGATAATCAAACACTTAGTAAGTTGGTATTTAAAAGATATTTCAAATTAGACCGCTATTTAAGACATTTACCGCTTCTTACCTTCTGGTTGTTCTGCACTTTGTTGCAGGTAGAAAGAGCTCAGTCTTTACAATTAGATTTTGGCAAGTCAGGATAGGCCTATGTCTCTCTCTTTGGTGAAGTTTGAAGACAAGACTCAGTCTGTCCACTTGTTGGTACATCTAGCTGAAAACAGAAATCAACATGACTCAAATAACTTTTTTCATCTTTAAAGCAGAGCATTATAAGCTAACAGTGAACAAAAAATAAAATCAATTTGAAATTTGATTGTTTTGAAAAGGCATCTTGATATTGACATAATTTTCTTTGTTCCCCATGCAAATCAATTATAACTAAAAATATATCTCTTTTATTAAGATGATATATATTTTTAGCTTTTTAAAAAGCTAAAAAAGAAGAAGGAAGATATTTAGGTTTCAGTGGGTCGGTATAAATGATCCATTAAAAATGTAATATTTATATATATTTTTTTCAAATGAACCTTTCTTCTTTGAGACATTAACATAAGAACTTGGTACTTATGAGTAAAGACATTTCTAAATAGTTCCTCTTTGACTAGATCTATTTGTAAACTAGAAGAGTACGGTACATGTAAATGATTCACAGATTAGAAGAGGTTGGCAGTCAGGACTGAACACTTTCTCTCTCTCTCTCTCTCTCTCTCTCTCTTTTGGGCATATTCGAATGGCAAGATCACTTGGTTGTAGACTCGCTTTTATATAAAACACCTAGGCTTAAATCCTAGACTCTTTTTCTGAACCCACAGGTCTACAAATACCAGAAAGAGTGGAATCAACCTTAATAGACCTCTGCTCTAGAGACTAATATTAGTCTGGCTAATTCACGTTAGAGCTAATGTTCGGATCTTCTAATGTTGGATATAACATGACCTTTTTGATCAAAGTTAGCCTACATATATATGCATAGATTTTAGAACCTCTAGATGTCTAAACTTAGGTCTAGCTAGGCCTAGTAAGCTGGGTCTTTACAACAAAACTGCCTAGATATGAGTAGTAGGTTACTAGAAACCTCTAACGTTAGGTAGAATCAGTGGCCCAGATCTTGACTAAGGTTAGACCTAGATCCTAATTCCAGACGCCAGCTATTTATGCTTCAGACCCCGGCCCTAGATTTTATATTGTAGGTCTAGTATATTAGACTCTAAACGTTGGTAGATCTACATCTACACCTTCTGTATAGACTACAGCCCCTTGCCCTGGACCTGGCTCTAGCCCTACAAATACATCTAACCAGCGCAGTAACGTTAGTAGTAGTGTTCCTTTACTGTCCACGTTTAATATACAACTGCTTATGTGCTAACGTTAGGTGTTAAGTTCATTGTGATTATACTATCATAGGGCCTAGCCCGATTGAATTGTTTTGGCATATAATAAATAACAAGCGTAGCCGTACATTCTAACACTAACACTAACGTTAGAGTGACACTACCCCCTACTTGCTAGAATGTCTCACACTAACGTTAGTACAGTTGTATTAACAGTTAGAGAGAGTGTAACCGTTAGATAGATTAGACCTAACAGTAGACGAGGATTCAGTCGAACTGCATGTGATGAGGCCATAGATTACAAACCTAGATCGAACGAACAAGACACCTAAATCTAGACGTAGACCTAATGTTTGTTAGGCCTCTTTTCGCACCGTGTCAAGACGTGCTTTACGGAATAATCGGTGTTCCACTACCAAGCACCGCCGGCACGGTCGGGTGGCGGCCCGGGGGTTGGTAGGCATGCCCGCGCCCACAGGATCGGTGCGAAATACAGTAATTAAAGACATCGGCCTAACGTAGTACTAGCGCTTGAACCCTGATATTAACCAAGTCTCAGATCAAAGTTGTATATCTAACTGTTAGATCAAAACAGATTTTTAAGTTCCGTTATGCAGTGCAATAAAGAACTATGTATTTATTTACTAAGTTACTTACATTCGAAGGAAATAGTCCCTTTTCCAGTCACCACGTTTCCAACTCAACGACCGAAACATGCAGCTCTCGCGCGAGAGATTTTACCTGTAGCTAGCTCGTAGGGGTAGACGTACGCACACGTATTAAGTATTCGCGCGCACACAAGCTGCGCGGGGCTACTGGAAAATGCTCGAAAATGCATTTTCTGAGTTCCTGCAAGTTCAGAGTTTTGATTAAAGTAAAGATTTCTTAAAGAAAACTAGAAATAATATTGACACATTCAATTAAAGAAGCACTTGTAGTTTTATAAAACATTAAATTACTTTTGGAAGATCATCTAATTAGCTTGGAAAAGCAAACTTTGCAGAACGTTAATTAATCTGTGAATATTATTTCGAGAAAACAGCACCCAAACATTTGAGAGCCTCATATATGGCTGTACAAAATGACGTTTTAAATTGCTAAGGAAACACATTTAAATTGCAATTTCATTAAAAGAGACAATTGAAACTCATGATCTTTCAAATATCAATTGAATGCAAGCAAAAAATAAAAATCGTGATTTTTGACATGCTTCTGAATTTTGTGCTAAAAATGACATTTTTCGGCAAAAACGCACGTGACATCCGGCCGTACGCTATTCCTTAGTATTTTTGCAAGACTTTCAGTGTGAGAACGGAGCATTAACAAAAAATGCCGTCGAATCCTTATCTAGAGCCTTTTTTTGAGGTTTGGCTGGTCTACTATAAACAATCCGAGTGTTATTATTTTTCTTCTAGAGTTGACTGATCTAGTGCACATTCCACTCCATCTTTCATGATATTCTGACGGGCGTGCACAGCTGTTCTAAAATTTGTCCAGTTGCTCTTTTCTCTGCTTTTGAACTGCTCGGTAGACCCCTGCATGAAAATGTAAAAGAAACGGAAGAGAATAATTAACACAAAATAAGGCACTCTGCATTTTCCACAAAAGACAGCTAGTGAATTTCAACTCTGTTTTAGTTATATATTATGTGATTAAATTCTTCATTAGACATGGTTGTGTGTAACAAATCCTCTCTCACAGACCCACCCTCCAAAAAAAGCAAAGAAAATGAGAATGAGTATTTATGAAACACACTCACAATATCTATTATTCAACATCATACAAATAACCCCTAGAGGATGTACAAGACTGTGTGTTTGTTTCGAGAGAGAATGGTGATTATTTCATCGGTTTTCATTTAATATTATTATTTTTTTATCGCTAAGGAATGAACTGTGAAATGTGGTATTCTCAAATTATCAGAAAGTCATCATTATGGATTCTGCCTTCTTTTCTTTTTTTCAAAATATTTTTTTTCCAAATGCCGGCTTGTGTCGCAGTGATAATGACAAAGGTTGGGTTCATTTCTTCCCCCTTCTTCTACTTTTTTTTGGTATGAATTAATAGGTGATTATTCAACTTGTCCCTTTTATTGTACTTGGTACACTGCATTTCTTTTCTGTGCTGGTTTAGGCTGGCGGTTGGTGTGGACACTGAAAAGAGAGACAAGGAAATATGTATTATTTTCAACACGAATGTTAATATCATCTAAAATAGACGATTGGGTCTTAATATTTGAACTTTCCATAGTATTCAAAACCAAATAACTTAAGAATAAATGTTTGAATTCCATGAGCTTTTGCCCTCAACATTTTCATGGGGGAGGGGTGGAACTTATAGCATGTATAGGATCTACCATGGCTACAATGCAATATATTGTATCGAAATGAAAAAAAATAAATGTTTTAAGAATATGTAGAGCTGACTAAAGTTGCACAAAGAATAAAAAAAAAATAAAATAAATCAGGCCTCCATAGTGAGCTGGTACAGAGTACCATTAGATATGACTTTATTTGTGAGGCTAATTTTAAGTGGGTAGATTCCTGTATGTATGAAAACGCCACAATCATATTCTTCATCCTTTCAAGGAATAACAAACAAGATCTAAGACTACTTGTGATTAACCAAAGATGTATACCAAACATTATTTTTGTCCTTACTTTTCTTGCCAAAGTAATGATGTTAATGACATTATTAGAACATATCGTCTGCCAGTTCATGTTGCCACTGAAGACTAAATGGAATTCATCAGTATCAAGCTTTATCGTCGTTAGCTTGAAGTCGAGTCTACTGTTTACTATAAAGCTGTTACTTTTTTATACTTTTAGACGAAAACTGAATTTGAGGTAGACGACGTCAAGTCGAATGATGTCGATGATCATAACAGTATTATGGGGTCCACTTAATTTATTTGCGCAGAGGTAAATTTCTTTTGAGAGTCACTACTTGATCTACTAGACCATTAGTATAGTACGAGTATCCTACATTTACATAGTCCTTATTACATTAGTAGAACCACAACCACAATCACACCAATGAGCCACGTTTTGCCAAGCCCATCGAAAGGAAAGGCTAACATACTTATAGCTCTAAGTTTGCTCTTTATTTTCATAGCTTGCTGTGTTTTTGTTTATCTTTTTTACTCATCGTTTTCTTAAATATTAGTGAAAACTATTATCGAAATTACTGGACCCTACTAGCATAGCGTACTGTCCTCCACTCTGTACAGCCCAATCGCCGTACTTCGCACGGCATCTGGTCGGGCTAGATCAAACTTAGACCTGACAAAAAAATAAATAAAACTTACCGGTGTTACCGCTGATTTTCTTTGTGGTGGCATTAACGGCATTAACTGGTCAGGAGAAATTCCATGGCTGCGAAACAGAACAATGGGCATGACTTCATGGTTCACACTGCAGCAAAGCTTGCCTGCCAGTCAACCAGAGAGTACTCTGCTGCACCCAGCTGCTGCCAGCTGTTGTCGCAACTGGCGCGGCAGCAGCGGCGGCACTACATTCACTGCCGCGGCTGAAATGGATCTGCAGCACGTAGCCGTAGGTATTACACATAGAATTATGCAGCGTAGCGTGTGTTGTGATGGCCACGATGTTGATACGTTGTTTTGCCGTGCTGTACTGTAGCGCGCATGGCCCTGATTTTATACAGCAAAGCGCTGTATGATGACATACGTTCTTTTGGCGTCGCAGTTTCTTTCTTTTTTCTTGAGAAACCACGATGAAAAAACAGTGTATGTAAAGATACGTTCATTTGCCGTAACAGCGAAAATGTTTTCTTTGTCATTTCTATACGTATCTCAGGTTACGTTGTTTTGCCTAGCTGGAAACGGCAAAGTTGTGAAAAAAGTGTGTGAGATACGCTTTTTATCTTTGAAATGGTATACATTTGAGAATTGAGACATTCACCATTAAAAAGAGCGCATTTTATTTAGGAGCCATATGCTCATAACTCAAGATGCCCAAATTATGAGTTACGTTCCTTTGCCTAATATAACGGCCGCTCGGTGATTGGGTAATATTTTCAACTAACATTAATTTTATGTGCAGTGATATATTTGTAATTGTCAGAAATTTCCTTTCTCGGAGAGAACGTCCGTGAGCGAAACTTTCAGAACCTGTAACAGTACAAATTGTCTCCAGAACCTCATTAGAAAGAAATTTAAACGCACAGAAATTACAGATTACGCAAAATTCCATTTTCCTATAACTTTGTTTTAAGTGTTTAGCTTTTTTTTTTTGTATAATTAGAGGGAAAACAAGCGTAAAATTGTGATTAAATTTTTAATTGTTTGTTCATCATTATCACATAACGCCTTAAAAATTCTGAAACTACTGCTCTAAACTCATTTTCTACTTTGTAAAACTTTATTTGTCGCTATTCGAGCCAAAAGTTTTAAAGAATACAGGACACTTTCGGGACAAGTTATCCCTATCGGAGGGATTGCATACGTCACGGACGTTCTCTGGAATTATCACGGACGTTCGTTCTACTACTAGGGTCATGTTCCATGACGGATAACTAATCGGCAGAGAGTACCTAGCCTTCCTAACTCTTTCAAAAATTTGAAAATGTATTGTCAATGCAAATTATAAGAAATTTGACATCCTTACAACTTATGTATTGCTCAGAGGGGGATCAGGAGGTGAATTTTCAGAGAAAATATTAATCATTTGCTTGGTTTTTGATGAATTGCATGATCCAAAAACTGCGGACGAACCTCAGTCCGCTCCAAAAATGGCATGCAGCTCCTCGGCTAGAGAGCCAAAGGTAAAATGCGTCTTCGCCATCGAAGCAAGATAGTGTCCCACTCAAAAACGTTTTAATCATCACGGACGTTCTTTTTTTCTTGGAGGTTCGTCTAAAAATGTAATTTCGGTTCCTATTTGACAAAGGATGGACAGAAACTCAAAACAAACATATCATCGTGTTGCTAGATCTTAGTTGATTACGACTCAGGACAATATCGCCAATAACGTTTCATGGGCTACGATCTTTATTAGAAAATAGCGGAGGCACGTCCGTGACGAAAACTGAGTTTAATTTTGCATAAAATGATATTACGTCCCATGTACAGCCAGCAGACGTACAATTTTTGCAGGATATGTTCATTAGGTGGAACACCAAATTTTCGTATACTTTACAGTTGGGACAACAAAGTAGAATTTGCAGCAGCGATAGAAATGAAAGCATCACGGACGTTCGTCTGGTAAGGACTTTGATATTTTAATTGTTCTCTGTAATCTTATACGTGCTCATAAAGTTCTTATAATTTTGTGGTACATACCCATGATATGTCAGATCCAGAACATGGTCAGATATTAGATGCCACGTACCATCAAAAATGCACATTATTAGTTTGAAAAACAAAACTTATTGTGAAAATAGCGTTTTTACCGTATTTTTACGCTTTAAGTCCTTGTCAAATGCAAAATATCTGTCAAAAGTCAACCAAACCATACATTTCCTGGAAGGAAATTTACCACACTTTGAGACGACATGGAAAAAACTGGTTTCTTAATAGATCATCCTGGTGTGTTCTAAGAGAAAGAGTGTCATAAGGTGCAGAAACTGGCAATTGCACATCGTTCAAAATTCTCACCCATATATATTATATATATATATATGTATATATATATATATATGTATATATATATATATGTATATATATATATATATGTATATATATATATATGTATATATATGATAGTGACTGTGTGCAATACTGTGGAAGTCTGGAGAAAATTAGTATCAATGGTGCCATTACTTATTTCATTTACGCAGCTGCTTACATTTGCATTTAGTGGCATTGATTTAGGACGAGACTATTTCGTTTTGTTGTTGTTTCAGTTTATCGCGGGCTTGGCGAGGGGGTGGAGGGAGGAAACTGGGAATGGAATCGGTTATGTACGCAACAGGCACAGTTTCCTGTTTTTCTTTTCCTTTAAAATATTAATTGAGTCAGTTTTATGCCATGCTTCCATGCGATTGCTTCTTCAAGTTTGACTTTGTTTGTTTGTTCGGATTGTATCATGTGCTTTTTCGTTTTACCGACATTATATTTGTGTGGTGCATTGTGTGGTATCAACCAGTACCACAGGGAGTTCCACATGAGCCTGTAAAACAGTACCACACAGTTCCTGTGGTAACATTTATTTATGTGGTACATTGTTTTGTACTGACAAGTACTACAGGGAGTACCCTTCAAGCCTGTGCTACAGTACCACACAGTTCCTGTGGTATTAACATTACAAGTGTGTGGTACATTGTGTGGTACCGACAAGTACCACAGGGGGTACCACAGAACTTCTATGTTAGATCGCTCTTTTTTGTATCGCGACTCGCCCTTTCTTCAGGCTCTACGCTCCAACTTGGGGATTTTCTACATCGCTGCATTCAACGCGATTCGCGTCCCGTTACATCGCTGCATCGGTCCTGCTAGCGTGCTGCCGGTGGTGTGCAGGCTCTGCCAGGGACCTCGCAGTTCTTCGACACAGCGCGCCAGCGGTGGACTCTACCCTCGCTTGTGCTAGCCGCGGCACCCGGAGGCTACTCGACGCTGCCGCTGGATCTTTTGTACATTATTTCTATGGGACACTGTCGTCTTCGGACACCCAAAGTGCATTCGGAGTTAGTCCATATTATTTAATATCATTTTGGGAAGTGCAATACCCATTACAAGGACACTGACCACCTCTTCTGGTGCCCTGGTGCATTCCACTACTGACACGGTCGTCAACCACTCCTGCTGGTGGTGCCCTCAGCTCTGTTGCCCCGTTCGCCATTCGGTGAGTTGTTAGGTATTACAATATAGGCCCACACAATAATACCTACAAACTGACGTCAATTAGACATGTAATCTGTCAGGGAAATATAATATTATGTCCAATGACTTATAGAGAGTTCAAAATTGTAGTTATTTTGCTAGGCTAAGTATCAGAATAAGGCCATAGGCAGTGTTCGCACGGCGCTAAGAGCCAGCAATAAGTGTATGTAAACTTACTATTAAAAATCACACTGGTTTTCACCCAAAGCCAATTTGGCTCACATTTACTATAAAGCACTTGAAATAATGTGTGTGTTTGTACACGTATATGCATTATGTATTAGTAGTATACATGTTTGTGTACATCGTCCATTGTTTTGGACTTGGGATACCATTATAAGAAGAGGAAATCTCGAGTAAGGCATTTGTAGTTCCAGGAAAGTTTTCAATAAAAAAAAATTCACTGACGAAGAACCGGCACTGGCCCAAATTCTTCTTAATGGAAACCTTTTTCTTGGAACTGTAAATACCCTACTTGGGACTCCTTTTTTTTTCTTCTGTAGTAAGTATATGTATATATATATATATATATATATATATATACATATATATATATATATATACATATATATATATATATATACATATATATATATATATATATATTATATATTATATTTGAGTGTGTGTGTGTGTTTAGGTGTATAAGACATTTCTAGAAGGCTGGGCGCGAATGACGGCTTTCAGAGGCGTAAACCCGCCTTCATAATATGTATCGCACATGGCGTTCTTTTAGTGAGGGTTAGGCAATATTAAGATTATGTCATTTATTTATTTATTCATTATTAAGTCTTCTTTAAGAGCAGGTCAAGTAGTCCCATTCAGTGCCACAAAGACCTGCTTTACAAGGGAGTCCTGTGTCGATGTACATAACATTACATGCGCACACACGTGGGTAAAATTAAGAGCAAAACGAACACACTACAGTAAATGGGATACGGCTAAATAGCAATCGATTTGTAAGAACATAAAACACATAGGAAAGAACATAAAACGAGCAGAGGAAAAATGTATATTCACAGTTCATACACTTTGCTAGTGCAAAGGGTTCATATCAAATGAGACTTGAGAGATTGATGTTGGCGTACACGATTCTTAAATGTTTGCAATGAGGAGGCTTTTTGAATAAAAATGGGTAACTCATTGAATAATTGTTACTTGCAGCACGCAAAAGCACATTTCTTTATTCATATTCATGGTTAAGTTTGGGTATAAGTAATTGGCCAAAAAAAAAAGATATAAAAATAAAATATCAAGATAAGTGGCAAAGTCAAGTCAAGAGAAGAAGATGAGATCCAGTCTCACGAAAAGCGAACAAAGTAAAGAAGGTTTCAAAGAAAATATGAAAATCCTGGACTGATTTTCTTATTTACGACATATATCTATGTACCCACCTACTTTGCTAGTCACTGACTACGCACGCCAAACGAGCAAGTTTTAACACAGAACCAAGTACAGTGCACACCCCCCACCCCCCCCCCCCTGACTCCCCACCCTTACTCCCCTACTTGCGCCGTCCGCGGGCGCCCTCCCAGGAAGTGCTAATGCCACGCGTATCATGGGCCCGGGGGGTAGCTCCAGGTAGTAAGGCTTCTGTACCAGCGGCCTGAATGGCTTCCACAATCCGACGGGAAATGGAATCTCGCGATGCTGGTGTGTAGGGCTCACGTGTAATAATGAATAACTGGTCGTCCTTGCGTAAACTCTTGGTCCTATCGAGGTACCATTTCAAGGCTCTGACCGGACACCACACCTTGTCTTCTGCGATAGAGGACAGTTCCGAGAGTGGGCTAATAAAAATCTCCACTGGACCTGAGGAGGCCATTTGATTTTTAGCTATGTATTTAATATGTTGAATTTTCTTTATTCTTTCTGTATATCGTTGTACTTATGTGACATCACAAGCTATAGTTGTCTTTTCATCCAGCCGTGACTGAGCAGAAACTTCAAAAATTCGTAACTTTTGAACTGACTAAATCTGATTTTGCTCAAACTCTCACTGATGTGTTTTACTAATATTGCTGCATTGTTCACTCAATCCACATGTCTATAAAGGTGAATTTGTCCTTTAACTTTTGTTCCTGCTATATTGGGAGCTGCTTTTGTTCCTCGAAGCGAGATGGTCAGCTTTCTTCTGGTGGTCAAGTCTTTTATACTTTTTTATCTTGATGAATTTCACTAATCGTCCCCGATGCTATAACACAAAAGAAGAAAACGTTTTTGTTCTTGTCTATGCACACGTACATTGAACAGATGGACCCTTGAACTATGCCGCCAGTGAGGTGGTACCCCACGTACAATGTATATTCCCCAGCTGTGTGTTCGTGTGTTGTTGTCGTCAATGTTCGTCTCCTAAGTTCGAAGAAT
The DNA here is from genome assembly GCF_964275005.1 of Diadema setosum. Taxonomy (NCBI): domain Eukaryota; kingdom Metazoa; phylum Echinodermata; class Echinoidea; order Diadematoida; family Diadematidae; genus Diadema; species Diadema setosum. The sequence goes on along the minus strand of NC_092687.1, from coordinate 17,262,938 downwards.
AACTTGTAGCGGTTTCCAATATCTCTGTATCTTTACTGTCTGGCTGCTGTCAATTATGCTGTCTGACAACCCAACATTCTGTTAACAGCCACGCGAACTTTCTTCGTGCGCCGGCACACTACAGGTGCGCACTACGTTCTCCGCCTTTGTCATCGTGCCGAGGTACGCGTTACTCACATTCCAACAGTAGTCGGATTTCCATAAACACACCCCTTGTTTTGCTGTCACGGAAACAAACTACCAATTAGTGGCGAGCTGTGCAGTCTCACCAGCCAATTGCCACTCTCAAAGCTCCTGTCCGTGACACGTTTTCTCCGACCATGCTGTTTCATTTTCCACGCTTCCTCACTTCACGATTAGCTGTCATCCTGAGAGCACATTCTAGTCGTTGGAGTCACGTCCGCATATCACGTCCGTACATTACCTTCCACGTCTTTTCCCGCGGACGATACCTCGCGCCGTGGACTGTCATTTCTTACGCATTATTACTCAATACAGAATTTTACACTTCCTCGGATTTTATACCTCGCGATATTCGCTCCTTTTTGTATCGCGACTCGCCCTTTCTTCAGGCTCTACGCTCCAACTTACTGACCACCACTTCTGGTGCCCTGGTGCATTCCACTACTGACACGGTCGTCAACCACTCCTGCTGGTGGTGCCCTCAGCTCTGTTGCCCCGTTCGCCATTCGGTGAGTTGTTAGGTATTACAATATAGGCCCACACAATAATACCTACAAACTGAAGTCAATTAGACATGTAATCTGTCAGGGTAATAAATATTATGTCCAATGACATATAGAGAGTTCAAGATTGTAATTATTTTGCTAGGCTAAGTATCATAATAAGGCCATAGGCAGTGTTCGCACGGCGCTAAGAGCAAGCAATAAGTGTATGTAAACTTACTATTAAAAATCAACGCTGGTTTTCACCCAAAGCCAATTTGGCTCACATTTACTATAAAGCACTTGAAATAATGTGTGTGTATGTACACGTATATGCATTATGTATTAGTAGTATACATGTATGTGTACATCGTCCATTGTGTTGGACTTGGAATACCATTATAAGAACAGGAAATCTCGAGTAAGGCATTTGTAGTTCCAGGAAAGTTTTCAAAAAAAAAAAACCAAACAAACAAACAAACAAACACAACTTTCACTGACGAAGAACCGGCACTGGCCCAAATTCTTCTTGATGGAAACTTTTTTTCTTGGAACTATAAATACCCTACTTGGGACTCCTTTTTTTTTCTTCTGTAGTAAGTATATGTATATATATATGAAGAGCTTGCAACCAAAAGGCGCTAAATCCATTCCGGCTACTTTCGAGTAAATTGATGTTTTTTAATTACACATATTACAGCTTGCTCCTAGTGGAAGTGCCATCACAGTAGGTAATAAAAATGCACATTAAAAAAATCCTGCACACACCATTTATTTTTTATGAATTTTTATATTTCAGATTTTTTCGGATTTAGCGCCTTTTGGAAGAAATCATGGATTTAGCGCCTTTTGGAAGAAATACTTTTGAGTTGTTCAATAACATTGGTATTAGGGAATGTCATTAATGTACAATCCAGGTAAATACTAGAGAACTGCATAAATTTACATCACAGTAGCCACACATACCCACACACACGCACACCCACACACACACACCCACCCAAACACACACCCACATACACATACACACACAAATGCACCAAAACACACACACATCAAAATGTGAAATCCTTCCTAGCATGCTGCTTTTAATTTTACTCATAATAGCAGCATACTGTACACCTATTCATTATACATTCCACACATGCAAAATGCAACTGCAGCAGCAACAACAACAAATTAAATACTTTGATCTCCTAATAACACTTTGCACTGAATATCATGAAGTCTATACAGAAGGTACAGTGACTCAAGGAAAGTGAGGACTTGCAGAGATTGTGAAATCATGTTGACTGATAGTATTTACTTCAGGTGAAAATAAAATACAGGTTGTCATGCAGAAATCTGACTGCAGCAGACATGAAAACAAATCACCACATTGTATGCTTTACCTATTAATACTAAGAAAGCATCGCAAGGCTTTGCTGGAGGCTTTTTGATTTGGACTAACCAAACATCTGTTTAAAAAAAATGTCAATTTGCTAAAACTGTAGTACTTATTAAGAAGGCAACAGATGCACATGAAAGCACATCTGTGGACAAAACTCTTTGTTTATACGTAAGTCAACAGCAATAAGGCCTACATCTAGGCATCTGTACTGTGATTCACATTGTCTTTTTTTGTCTTCTTACCATGTTCATTTCTAAAAAGTAAAAATTGAGTCATTTACAGCCAAAACAGGAGGTTTACCGCATGAAATGCATACCATCAAGTCCATGGCAGAATATCTCAACTAGTTAAAGTGCCTGCCCTAGGAATCATAATGTCTTGCCATAAGCTCGAGTCAGAGTTCCGTTCATCATTGGTGGCCACTGTTGCTTCATCCTCATTGCCAGAGATGTCCACTGTATTCAATATCAAGGAAGTCATTCAAAGCACTGGCCACTTGGTTAGTCCCTCGCCGAATTCCTGTCCACCGCCTAAATGCAAGCAATATCACCTTGATGTTGTTTTCCAGGGATGTTTTCTCCTCCTCTCAGCTTAAGTTTAATGATGTCAAAAACACACAGCCACACGAAGTACGTTGCACCTACCGGCGTACTCAAGAAAGCTTGATTCAGCATTCAATGAGATTAAGACCACTGTGATGATTCCGTTGTCTGGTTCAGTACGCATGAGCTCAGAAATGAATGATAAGCTCTGTGATTTCTCGCAATCCTCTGATTCACGAAATCTTGGCCTTTCATGTACTGCTATGAATGCATCCTGTCACCCTCCTGGTATAAGGCATGGTAAATGTCATCGATGTGCGCTTCTTCTTCTTCTTGCGTATGAGGCAGCGGCAGCTAAATAACGTCCCTCAGTTGTTGTAGCCAAGTTACAGTCTCAGGAGTAGGGTGTGTCAGGTCCATGTTGTCAGGAGGGCGGAGATCAGGGCACTCACTCAAGATGTGTTGAGCAGTCTGTTCTGGTGCACCACACTGGCAGGCTGCTGACGGGCGTAGCCCCCACCGATGCATGGCTGCGTTGAAACGCCCAACTCGGGTTCGAATCCGATTTAATGACACCCACTCCCTCCTTGGGAGGTTTGCTCCTGGGGGGACAGATGTATTGGGCATGACAACGAGTTGGGCAGGTCGTTGGGTGTCTTGCCAGCTCAGTGACACTTGCTGCTTGCAGATATGCTGTAGGTTGTATGACTTCCAAGGATGATTTGCCATTAACCTGAATTGGGAGAAGAATGAGAAAATTAAATCAAAAGTAATTAATACCGTTGGCTTAGAATATCTGTCCACGAGTAGCAAACACAACCTCAAACTTCCAATTTTGATACATTTCTCAATAGCTTCTAGACAGCCATAGTGATTTGGAGCAACACTTACTCTACTAAAAGACCAAAAAGAAAGGGACTAGTTTGATTTACAGATTTTTTAACATAATTTTTTAATGTTTAATATAACCATAAAAAGACCACTAATGCAATCATATCAGGATTATAAGATTCATCAGTGAATATTAGACAGGCTCTAATTCTATCATTACCAGGGCAATGCACCCGTGCTGCATAGACCAACTTGAACAGTTAGAAAAGTAGGTAACCATGTCATTACCATTGCAACACAGCATAAGCAGTACTGTATAGACTGACTTGAATAGTTACACGCTGTAGATCTACAGAAAACTTAACTGGGAAAATGAGTCAAGGTAACTTCATTTATTGATTACAGTTCCTTCAACAGATAATTAGTGACATACTTGTGAAATGGACCCCACCACTGTCTCTCTATCATCAGTACTAAATAATACGGCAGCTTACCTGTTACATCCCCACCATGTGGTGTTCAATATGGTGCTTTCTTGCACAATACAGGGCTAATACTGAGGAATGTAGCCCCACCAAACGACACTTTAATATGCATGATTGATACAGCAACAGGACCAGTTTCCACTGCATACAATGTAGCAATACACTTCATTTGGCATACTCGTGAAGTAGGCCCCACCACTGCGTGTCAGTACTAATACTACAGCGGCTCGCCTGTTTATACTCGTGAATTCAGCCCCACCGTGTGGCGTTCATCGGTACATATGCACGGCGTTGGGGCTTTCTTCCATAGTATAATACTTGTGAATGCGGCCCCACCAAACGGTGTTTACGAGCAATTGATACAGAGGCGGGGCCGATTTCCACAGCATACTCCTCCCTTTCTCCCGTTTTTTTTTTTTCTTTGGTCTTCATGTTTTATTCTTGGAAAGACTCCCTAATGTCCCTCGACTAATTCAACAGCCAATTCAACTATAAGTACAACCCTAACCTAACCTTAAACCCTAACCCTAACCTAACCTTGCTTAATTGCTAAATGCACGAGTGCAGGCACACTGCTGTGGGGCCGATTTCACGATTTTGCCCTTCATTCTATCCTTGGAAAGACTTCCTCATGACCCTTGATTATTCTTACCATAGGTATACAACCCTACGCTAAACTAACGGCATACTTGTTAAATAGGCCCCACCACTGCATGTCAGTATTGGTTCACAGCGGCTCGCCTGTTTATACACACGCAGCCCTGTTGCTGTAAGTCCACCCTATGTTAGTAACGTTAGTAGTAATTTACCTTGCTTGGCATTGCATCGCCGAAAAGTACCCTGTTTCTATACACACAGCCCTGTTGCTGTAAGTCCACCCTATACGTTAGTACTGTAGTAGGCCTACTGTACTGGTAATTTACCTTGCTTGGTATTGCATCGCTGAAAAGTACCGGTAAATTTACCCTGTTTATACACATGCAGCCCTGTTGCTGTAAGTCCACCCTATAATATCTGGTAGTAGCTACTACTAGTATAGGCCTAGTAGTAAATTTACCTTGCTTGGTATTGCATCGTCGAGCAGAACCCGTAGATCAAAAGGTTTAATTTACTAAAACTTATTATATAGTACTAACATTTAATAGAGCTCTAACGTTAGAGCTCTACACTACAGCCTTGTACAGGTAAACATTTAGCTGGTAGCCAACACGTAAAATACATGTCATAGGGTTCTAATTTACATTGATCATCTGTTGATGCACGACGACGAGCCCTGTTTGTGGTGCCGGTGTATGGTGGGGCCCATTTCACGATTTTCCCCAGCAGATTATTGATCCCAGTGAATAATTAATTATAAAATTTGTAATAAAACCCAAATTTGACATTCTACGTTGCTCATAAATCAACTCAACATGTTCAAAGTAGGGTATGATGCCCATCTCGGTCCCAACACCAAGACGCACATATGGGACTGACTTAATCTGGGCGTCGTACAGATAAGTAAACTCACCTTTCACAGCTGTATTTCCACTGCTTAGCCTTGCATTTCTTCAACACTGCCTCATTTTTCCACTTTTCGTACCACTTTTTAGATCACCGGCAGTCTTGGGTCTTTCATCCATTATGAAACTGTCATGTACTTTCGACTGATAGCCATGGTTCTGTACAGCACTACAGACAACAGTGGTAGTGATCCATGACCGTGAAGAATTGCCATTGAACTATGTAGTGCAGTATCGCTGCATGTAATAGTACGTGTTGCATGTTCTCATTGGTCAGAGCACCCCTAGCTGGCGTGCTCTGACCAATCAGAGACCGGAATAGAGAAATTGGATATAGCGCCTTTTGGTTGAAAGCAAAAATGGATTTAGCGCCTTTTGGTTGAAAGCGTGAATTTCATGCTTGATTTTTTCATATTTCCTCAAACAATTTTGATTAAATTTTTAGTGCCTTATGTGCACATGACAAAGATCTGTTCGAATCATGCGAAAGATGGAGTTCGATAAAAATTGGATTTAGCGCCTTTTGGAAGCAAGCTCTTCATATATATATATATATAGTCTATATATATTATATATTATATTTGAGTGTGTGTGTGTGTGTGTGTGTTTAGGTGTATAAGACATTTCTAGAAGGCTGGGCGCGAATGACGGCTTTCAGAGGCGTAAACCCGCCTTCATAATATGTATCGCACATGGCGTTCTTTTAGTGAGGGTTAGGCAATATTAAGATTATGTCATTTATTTATTTATTCATTATTAAGTCTTCTTTAAACGCAGGTCAAGTAGTCCCATTCAGTGCCACAAAGGCCTGCTTTACAAGGGAGTCCTGTGTCGATGTACATAACATTACATGTGCACACACGTGGGTAAAATAAAGAACAAAACGAACACACTATAGTGAATGGGATACGGCCAAATAGCAATCGATTTGTAAGAACATAAAACATATAGGAAGGAACATAGAACGAGCAGAGGAAAAAGATATATTCACAGTTCATACACTTTGCTAGTGCAAAGGGTTCATATCAAATGAGACTTGAGAGATTGATGTTGGCGTACACGATTCTTAAATGTTTGCAATGAGGAGGCTTTTTGAATAAAAATGGGTAACTCATTGAATAATTGTTACTTGCAGCACGCAAAAGAACATTTCTTTATTCATATTCATGGTTAACTTTGGGTATAAGTAATTGGCAAAAAAAAGATAAAAATAAAATATCAAGATAAGTGGCAAAGTCAAGTCAAGAGAAGAAGATGAGATCCAGTCTCACGAAAAGCGAACAAAGTAAAGAAGGTTTCAAAGAGAAATAATTTGCGTACATAATGTATGCCCCCCCCCCCCCTTTTACATGTGTGCACACTGAACATTGTTATATTTGTCGAAATCATTGGTGAATTGGGCTGGCTAGGCATATTGTATTTCAAGAAGGATGCATATTCAAATGGAGTACTGTCTTGGGCAAAGCGCACGTACATGTTCATTGGACTGTACATGTAACTTCTCGACGGAACGGAGTGTAAGAGATTCTTTTCTCCTCTCATTTTTTTTTTTTTTTTGTTCTGTGTATGATATATGCATGAGAAAACTGAAAAACTCGGTTCCTAGCTGAAGTGTCATGTATCCAAAACTAAAAACTAAAACTGCAGTTAATGTTTATATGCCATTACCTTATTGAATGAGCTTATAAAAGAGTGTGGAATACTGACAGACGTGAACTGACAGTGTCATTTCTGCATAATAGTGGCAAATGCATGTGTTGCGTTGTTGTGTTGGTGTTTTCTTATATATATATATATATATATATATATATATATATATAAGTAATTTCTTATAAAGCGCTATGTCCAGTTACAAACTACTCAAAGCGCTTTCTGCTCTCTCTTAAGAAAATAGAAAAGGTACAAATAAATAGTACATTACAATACAGTGCAATACCATACAAAATAATACAATACAATGACAACGCCTAACAAAAGAAGAAAAAAACACACACACAAAAAAGAACCCTAATCATATGATTGAGCAAAAAGATATGCCTTGACATGTCGTTGAAAAGTATCTAGGCTGTGCATGTTACGAATATTATCCGGAAGTTTATTCCAAAGTGAAGGAGCCAAGTGGAGGAAGGCGCGATCCCCGTAGGTTGTCCGAGTTTTGGGAACATGTAGCACCTTATTCTTGTTTTACCAATTTTGACACTTTTGGGTTTGCCGTTCCGCGTTCCATTGAACAGGATTACATCGTTTTATAGTGTGCCACAAAGCTTGTTCTTTCATTTTAAAATGCGTGTGTGTGTGTGTGTTTTCGACGGGAAATGCAGGTCCTATACACAATAACATTATTCATCATACTTTTAAAGCTTTTAAAAACATTCTCAATGATTTTAGAACGCTAAACATTAGGCGTTTTCTCATCAGCCCGATGTTTCGAAATAGCGCGCTATTTTCTGACTTGGGAAGTTAAAAAATAGAGTCTCGAGCTTGGATTTTTTTTCGGGCTGATGTGAAAACGCCTAGTATAGTATCAACTGGCGCGCTATACCGCTATCAGGAAAATTTCCCAAGTCAGAAAATAGCGCGCTATCTCGAAACATCGGGCTGATGTGAAAACGCCTAGTGTTATCTGATAGTTTACGAATTATTAGGAATCATGATTGGAAGATGTTTTTCTGAAACACCTCGTACAAGTTTCCAATACAGGCACGGCAGGCGCACTAATTTACAGGCACAAACCCTTGTGTGTCGTAATAAGTCTGTGTGCGCCAAGACTATTACACGCACCAATGCACTGCAGCCGCTCCCAACAAGAAAGAGATAAGATACAATACGCGGTAAACACATAGGCATGAATGTTTATTGATTCATACCTCATTTTTAATAGGAGTGCACATTTTCCAGAACGGCTGAAATCTAAATCTTGTGTAAGCTAATTTTTAATTGAATTCATTGATCCTTGCAGGTTATAGTTGATCTTGTGTCTAAGCTTCAAGTTTGTATCAATCTGTATAATGATAAAAGTACTACTAATAACCTACATACGTACGTCTGTAGGATAAGGATGTAGGCCTGTAAGGTGATTGATCTTTGTTTGATTGTTTGATATAATACTTTATTTTCTGCAAATCAGCATACATGAATTACATAAGCAGTAACATATGTGACCGTGCACCTCAAAATGAACATAAAGTCGCACACACTGATTTTGCGTGAGGACTGGAAATAAGTGAAATGGGTCAACATAGTCGAACTTGACTTTTTCATATTTTCTGAACGAGCGGGTCTTCTTTTACACTATGCTAAAATTTGGTATCATAAAACAGGCAGGAAAGTGTGTTTTTTAACAGTTTATCTCAAATATTTTTGGCAGAATAGTGTGATTAGGTTTGTCTTTAGAATCCCTTTTTCATTTCTGAAAAACCTTGTCCAAACTCTTCACTTTCAACTCTAATAACTTTTGAAAGGATAGTGCTACTGCTTTGAAAGTTGGCAGTAATTATGGACAGAATGTGTTAATGAGGCCTGTCTAATTTTAATTTAATTTGACAATCCCTTCATTGTTGTTACCTTGGTGGTTTACTTCCTGTTTTTTGTCCCATTCATCGCACAGCCAGCACGGTTTGGTAAAGATTAAGCGCTTGAATAGACACTGTACTTTAGAGGCTCTTTTCTCAGTTCACACTTTTGCTGAGTTTGTGCTTTCTTTCCAATATTTAGATAGGTTAGGAGAGTCCATTTGATTTGAGTTATACATCATTTTAAAGCTTAAAGTCTGCTCTTTCAGAATATGGTCCTAACTAAAAATTCATGTCTGGCGACTTTTTGTTTGTTTTGAGGTGCAGGGTCACATATGGGAAATAAATGATTATACAAAGTAAATTTAATACAGAGTCGTTTGACTTGCATAAGCAATGATATAAAAGAAAATTAATGATTACACTCTTGATGTACAGTTTATGCATGGCTATGTAGCAGTGATTACAATAACAAATGTGGCTAGGAAGCGGTTATGCAGAGGGCCGTCATTCCTTCCGCAATTCTCTGGGTGCTTACATGAAACAGGGAGGTGATTTCCTCTCACCTCCCTGCATGAAACGAGACCTTTTTGCCCGTCGACAAGAGGCAGACAGGTTGGTAATCCAGCTGTGTGAAGGTAGTCAAGCGGTACATTGCATCCCCCTTTCCACGGTCAACTACATGTGCCAATAAACGATGGAAATATCGATCGGGTGCGAGGTATGAATAGAGCGTGCGCTGATGAGCTCACAGAATCTTTTGTTCTACACAAAACCAGGTACCTGAAAGAGGTGACTGGGGAAAGCGAACCCCACATATCTAACTGATATCAGCCTTGATCGCTATGTGCATGTTCGTACGAGTTCACTGCAGAACAAAGTACATTGGGGTGTTAATATGTCGAGAAAAATTGCGCAATTGATTGCACAATCAGTTGTATTACGTAACAGGGGCTATATTAGGCAGGCAAATGATGACATCATTTCTTGCGTAACAGATGACCTCACCGATTGCACCATAGGGTGACATCATGGCCGCGTTTATATCATGAACTCATCGATTGCAACGCATGGCGCAAGAAAATATTAATGATAGATATCCGCCCATGTCGCAACATGTGACATAGTATGAGATCATAATGATCAATTACGTGGGTGTTATGAGATAATCGATTGCAACGCAGATGAAATGACGCTGCTTCACCACATGGTGCAACATAACGTGACGGTCGTGGGCATACATAGTGACAACATGAGGTCCTATAATTCGGCATGATATGGTAGCTCGCAGCAGCGCCGTTTGATGATATGAGCATATCGCAGCATGCCTATAGCCGGTGCATTTGAAGAGAGTGAGCGATGTAATTGAGAGTGAGGGAGAGAGAGATCAAAGCCATTAACGAGGTCGGCTGGGTCTAGTCCAGTCAATCTAGCGATTTTTAGGGGGTAACCCACCACTAGTTGCAACAGTAGGAATTTCACTGCAGTGCAAGTCGTTGAGGCCTCCTGAACACCATACTAAAAGTCCCAAAAAATCCAGCGGGGCAAAATAGTAAAATTTGCATAATATGCAAATTAGCACCTGAAATGAGAGGAAATTGACAGATCTCAGCTTCCCGTCGTCCAATTTTAAAGAATCAAATGTATAAACTTATGTTTTGTAAGTCAAAGAACACGATAGATGCCTTTTCGAATCGGTCGTACAAAAATAATTTGCATAAAATGCAAATTAGCGGTAACTGTAAGAGCACATTCATAACAACAGTACTCACGTTGGCATAATGAACGTTTTGCATATGGGGACGCGGGGTTGAGGGGGTAACTTTGGGCGCCTCCCAAGGGGCCGCTTTAAATGTGCACCTGTATTGTTTACATTGCATTTCTTGAAAACAAAAATACCCTTGCTATAAGGCACGATCGCATTTTGACAGTATGTACGTTTAGAACGTATATTCGCATTATATTATAGTATATGTCTTCTATATTGCCAAGAGGATGAAGGGCATTTCGGGGGCACACTCCACAGGGTCGCCCTTGAATAAGCACCCTCTTTATTTATTTGTTGTATTGCTGGACCTACTTTTAAAACCATTCATGCATTTGCGTTGCTAATAACCGTATTTTGTCATAAAGGGCGTGAGCGTAGGTGTAAATTTAGACGCCTCCCCAGGGATTACCTTTGCATGTCTACCTTTTTGACAATGTAGTTATTGTAGAGCAATGTTTCCTCTATCAATCAGTTGCATTTTTTTTTGGAAACAAACGTGCCTTTGCTATACGGCACGATGGAATTTCGAAAACACGTACGTTTGGAACATATGTATATTCGCATTATATGATATTATATGTTTTCTATATTGCCGTGAGGGTGGAGTATTTTTGGCACATCCCACAGGGTTGCCGTTTGATGCGGACCCTCTTCAGTGTATAGATCTATCATTTTCATGACATGTCATTGATAAATAATGTATTTGCTGTATTGCCGGGACTACTTTTAAAACCATCCACGCTAGAACAACGGTGTTTGCGTTGCTAATATCTGTGTTTTGTTATAAGGGGCGTGAGCGTAGATGTGAATTTGGACACTTCCCAAGGGATTACTTTTGAATTTTCACCCTTTTGACAATATAGTTATTGTAGAGCAATGTCTCCTCTATTAATTAGCTGCATTTCTTGGAAACAAAAGTGCCTTTGGAAACAAAAGTGCCAGCACGATGGAATTTTGAAAACATGTACGTTTGGAACATATATATATATTCGCGCTGTATGATATTATATGTTTTCTACGTTGCCGTGAGGCCGGGTTGAATATTTTTGGCACATCCCACAGGGTTGCCATTTAATGTGCATCCTCTTCACTGTATATATCATTTCCATGACTTTTCATTGATAAATAGTGTATTTGCTGTATTGCCGGGACTACTTTTTAAACCATCCACGCTAGAACAACGGTGTTTGCGTTGCTAATATCTGTGTTTTGTCTTAAGGGGGCGTGAGCGTAGGTGTAACTTTGGACCATTCCCAAGGGATTGTCCTTTAATGTTCACCCTTTTGACAATAATAATTATGGATATTGTTAAGGGATGTCTCCTCTATTAACTACAATGTATTTTTGAAAACAAAAGTGCCCTTGCTGCATGGCATGATCGAAGTTTGAAACATGTACGTTTGGAACATTATAGTATATTCGCGTTAATGATATTCAATGTTTTCTATATTGCCACGAGGGTGGGGTACTTTGGGGCACATCCCAAAGGAGTGGCATTTAATGTGCATCCTCTCACTGAATAGATATTGTGAAGCAATGCTTCTTCTATCATTTCCACGACGTTCATTGATATAAAAGAGTGTAGCTGTATTGCCGGAACTACTTCTAAGACCATGCACCAAAGAACGTCAGTATTTGCGTTCATAGCATCCGTGTGTTGTAATTACGGGGCTTGAGCGGAGGTGTAATTTTGGACACTTCCCAAGGGATTGCTTTTAAATTTCAAAGTTCACCCTTTTGACAATAAAGTTAATGTAGAACATTTTTCTTCTTTTGATTATATTGTATTTCTTGAAAACAATAGGGCACTTGCTGCACAACCGTTGGAAAATTGGAACATATTCGTGCTAAATGATATTGCATGTTTCCTATATTTCCCTAGGGGTTGGATGATTTGAACACATCCCACTCGGTGGCCTTTGAGTGTGCACCCCTTAGACTATATGAATATTGTAAAGCAGTGTCTCTACCATTTAAAAATCATGAAAGTAAAGTGTTTTTATTTACAACCCGGCAAAACGACTTTCTACGTGCATGTACAACTGAATTTGCTTTGGCATATAATGCATGTTTTGTTATCCGTTTTGGGACCACGAAGGTCAATGTAGGGGTGATTTGGGCACTTCCCAAGGGCTTGCGTTTGAATGTCCAACTTTTTGACAATGTAGATATTGTAAAGCAACGTCTCCTGTATTACCTGAATTGTATTTTACGAAAATAAAAGAGTATGTGCTAGACAGACGGAAGAACTTTTCTGAGGCATGTACCCATGGAACATTTTTTTCGCTGTTGTATTATACGGCATGTTTTTCATTGCCTTTAGGATGCGATGGGTTACTTTGAGCACCTCCCACAAGGTGGTCTCTGCAAGTGAACCCTTTGGAATGTATAGATATTGTAGATCAATGTTGTTATTTCATATTTACTCCGGCAACCTTTATAGAAATAAAAGTGTCTTGATATGGCAGGAATTCAATTCAGTTCTTATTTCATTTTTCGACAAGATCATAATATAGACATTACTTTTTTGTAATAGAAAATTAAATTGAATGAGGTGCGTAAAACTATGTAGGATGAAAAGAATGTTCAATGATTGCAGCACCTTATGATAATTTTACATAGTCATAAAACTCAAGTGATAGTCAAATAACTCAGGGAACGACGTTTTTTGAGACATGCTTTCCATGCATTCCTTTGACTGTGCTATCTTCATTATCTCAAAACCCTCAAGGGTGCAAGAGCTGAATCATCCAGATTCGAATATTAGCAACTCTCCAAATAGAGTTCACCCTAGCATCGCACTAACTGACATTGAAAACATAAGTTTCAACACTTTCGGTATTTCGATCTGAAACCTAGAAGCATAGTTTTCATGGAAACACTGTATTTGTATCATTATGGGGAGCTAATTTGCATATTATGTAAATGAGGCCCAGATTATGTACATGAAAATGTTTGCATCGCACTAGCTGACATTGTAAACATAGGTTAAAACACTTTCGGGTTTCCAATCTGAAACCTAGAAGCATAGTTTTCATGGAAACACTGTATTTTTGTCATTATGGGAGCTAATTTGCATATTATGCAAATTTAGCCACTTTACCCCATTGGATTTCTTGGGACTTTTAGTATGGTGTTTAGGAGCCCATAACAAGTTGCACTGCAGTGGAATTCGTACTGTTGCAATTAGTGGTAGGTGGGTGAAACCCTATTTTGACTGGACTAGTCTGCTTCGGTCTCGGTGCGACAGGAGAGAGAGAGAGAGAGAGAGAGAGGATTGGCAACGAAGTCAGCTGTGCCTGCTAGGGCGGACGTCCACTTGGGCGCGGACAAGCCCCGGAAGGGTTGCGGAAGCAAATTTTGTTATTTCGGCATCCTGTCGGCGACAGACGCAGAATAACTTTGTGAATCGCCTTGTCCTGGGACATTCCTAGGACAGTCCTAGGAATCACTCCGGAAGAGCGTGAAATACCTCGGAATATGCTAATCGTAGCCGGGCAGCGCGGAAACATCTAGGATTACACCAGGAATGAACGCGGACAATCATGATGCCTTCCGGACAACATAAGTTAAGCATGCGGACAAACTGCGGACAATACCAGGAAAATGGAAAGGTATGAATTTGGCGCTGGCTTTGACTTTTCCTCATTTGACTGCTAGCCGTCATTGATGCTCCTTGTTGTGCTTCCGCAGTAGCTGCTGATATTACATTGATATGATTGGTCAATATTATTTGATAAATGTGACCATCAAAAGTCGAAGAATAGGATTGTCTGCATGTCGGCTGACGACTCTTTTTTTTTTTCTTTTTAATTTGTCTCATCTGGGAGAACTATTTTTTCTCTGCCTACAGTCACATGGATGATATTCGCAAACGTTTTGAACCATATATATATATATATATAATGTACATAAAAATGTAAATGTATACATTATCATGTTGATAAGGTAGTCCACGTGTTGGCAAGATAAAAAGATAAGTACAGTGCACTCCCGTTATAACGAAATGCTCGGGACCGGCAGTTTTCTTTCGTTATAACGAAATTTCGTTATAACCGAACAAATACAATATATAACGAAAACAAGGAAGCCAAGCATATATGATATTCTGTTTGTTGCATACTTGTCATCCACTGAAAATAAAACAAGTAGTTATTCAATTTCAGATTATTGTATTACCATAACGCAAGTTCCCCTCGAAAACAGTGCGTGACACACCAAGCGAACACAGAGTGATGTGACACGTTCGCCCATGCAGAGACGCTATAAATGCTTGTTCCGCTACGTATTTTCGAAAGAGACCCTCAGTTCGTTATAACGGAGCACATTTCTTTTGTTTTTCTTTGTCAGTGGTGCTCGGAAAAGACTTCGTTATAACGAAAATTTCGTTATAACCGTGTTCGTTATAAGCGAATTTTGTACTATAGACTTAAATGGCGATAATTTTGGGACCAGAAGTTTTACTTCGTTATAACGAAATTTCGTTATAACCGTGTTCGTTGTAACGGGAGTCCACTGTAACAAAACTGCAACAAAGTTCATGCTGTATTCACCAACGGTTTATTTCTTCACAAGAAATAAACCGTTGGTGAATACAGCATGAACTTTGTTGCAGTTTTGTATATACATATACATTCTCTATTCCCTTTTTTTAGACCTGTGCTTTATCCATCGTGAAGTATATACAAGTTTGCTCTGATACTTCTGTAGAGCATGCCAAAATGATCCTAATCATTCAATTTGTTTTTCTTTCTCCCATTTTTACCCTTGTGCATCTCTAACCCTCTCTTATTTTGATCACTT
Organism: Diadema setosum; assembly: GCF_964275005.1. NCBI lineage: Eukaryota > Metazoa > Echinodermata > Echinoidea > Diadematoida > Diadematidae > Diadema > Diadema setosum. Next base: position 17,247,440 of record NC_092687.1, on the reverse strand, counting down.
TTGAACATTTTCAAGTCCGATAATTTTTTTTTCATGCCTAGAGCTTACTAGCCTATTGTCAATGAAGTGTAAAAAGGGGAAATATTTTTAACCTACTTTAATTTCCTTTTTTTTTGGGGGGGGGAGGGGGTTCAGCTTGGCTGTCAAATTGGACAATCGAGTTTATTTGCAACTAAAACAAAAAGGGAAGAAAAATTATTAGGTAATAAGAACTACGAAAATCATTAAGGTAAAGAATATTTCTGAAATGATTTGTGATGCTTAATGTGTACTTAAATATATACACTCAGCAAAAAAAAAAGAAAAAAGAAAGACAAATTTCACACTTTTTCGAGTTCATGATTTATTGCTTTTTCTCTCATTTCAATTGAATTTTGAAGTGACAGAAAATTCTTCATTGTCCTCCATCATCTTTAGCTTTCATTATTATTTTGGGCTTCAAAGATATTACATTGTATTGAGACCACAGGTATATCTTTGCAATTGAATTCATGCTTTTTAGTGTGATGGATTTGTCTTTTTTTCTAATATGTTGTATCATTAGAAAGCATTTACGTATATAATAACAACTTGTTCATGTTTATATAATACACTAACATTTAGCCAAAAATTATATGCTTTTTTTTCTTGAGTGTACTTCCACCTACTTTTGTGATTTTTCAGCTAGGCTGTCACATGGGACAACCTAGTTTATTTGCAAATAAAATACGAAAACAATATAAAGGAAAATGTACCATAGTAAGTGATAGGAACCAGGAAAGTCACTCAGATGAAAAATAATTTCTGAAAAGACCAAATCAACTAGGAAGTTAGGGGGCTGATTTCACTTCTTTTTGGTTGCTTTTGGTACAGTCTCTATACTACCAAATTCTTTGCCTTCTGGGACCGGAAATTACTTAGATTTACCTGTTATTCATCACGAGACGAAAGATGTGCCTGTGATGGGAATATTTGCATGGGGGCCTCGCCTCCCTTCTTGCTCATTTTGCGTTTCATTGGCATGACGCTCGCGGAAAGTGTCGACATTTTTCGTGTCTGGATCACAAAATTTCCGCATCGGTTCCGGACACTTGCATATACAGATCCGCATCGGCCCCGCACTGTCCTAAACCATTCCTGGTGTCTTCCGCTTTCATTCGCGAAGCTTCCCCACACCGCGGGATTCTTTCCGGAGCGTGTGCGGAAGGAGCGAAAGGGTTCCGGACAAGCGGGACATCCTCAGGACATCGTCAGGACAAGTCGCCGAAGGTGTCAGGAAGTTCATTTCCGCGTCCAAATTTTAGTCTCGATCAAAATTTGGACGCGGAAATTTTTCTCTCTCCCGAAGGTGCGGAAACGCCCGGACATGTTTAGGACAGTGAGCGGACACGTTCAGGAACGTGCGGACAGGTTCCCGAAGGAGTGCGGAATACCAAATTTGCATTCCGGGGCTTGTCCGCGTCTTGTCCGCGCCCTAGTGGACGCCTGGTCTAAGGAACTGGAACAGTCGCGTGTCAGAGGTCAATCGTTGCACCGTCTGAACTTAGACCGTGAGTCATCGGGAGTAACTGAGGTCACGGTAGGAAAATACCGGTTTGTTTACTTCTGAGAACATTGAAGTCGCGTTGCGTACAGGTGGTGCAATTGCGAATATCGCGAAGCGCTGAGAAATATATGTTTTATTGTTTTTAATGTAAGTATAAGCGGTTAGGGAGTATAACAGTCAATACCATTGAGGTCCAATCGTCGGTCAATCGCTGCAGCGGACGCGTGTATTAGGATCTAACCTATAATAGAATAGCGAGTAAAAGTAAGATGGAGTTTGTAAGATGACGATGGTATCAATAAATATAGGCCCTAGATAGATGTGTGAGTATAGTTGATCGTGAGCACGAACATTTACGACAGTTCTACACTTACGACTACCGGGGAATTTCTGTCGGTGTAATCCCTGCTGGAATTTTATATAATTTCATACATACCATGAGAGCGTATCGACCCATTATTCGTATTTTGTTGTATGTGTAGTGGCTCTTAAAAGAGCCTTTGGCTTACCAAAGCCCGAGAGATTTAGGCGTTGAGTTTCCGACGGTTCTCGTCGCGAAGGTAGTCCACTAGGTCCAGGAAGAAGAGTATGAGACCATCCTGCCTAGGAAACAAGAAAGTCTTGCTTGTCGCGCGCAGGACACGGGAGACTATGCCGAGGCACATCGTGAGATGAACGATTCCAAGACATAACGTAGAATAAAATGACATCATCCACACATGGCACAACATAATGCCATCATTTGGTTTGATCGTGGATAGTGTCGTGGCTCGCAGAAACACCCTTACATACTGCCTGATGGGGAAAGTGAATTGAAGAGAGTGAGCAATAAGTGAACGAGAGAGGGGCATTTTTTTTTTTCAATTAGGATATGAAGCTACAACGGAAGCTCCATAATACGGAAACCTCTGCCCCCAAGTCGCTTGCCGCTGAGGTCAAATGGCAACCGAGAAATGAGCGAGAGGAGGTGGGTCGACAGGTCAATCGTTACGCCGGTCGCGTGCCGCTGCTATTATTATGAGCTTTGACCGTGAGCAAATGGGGGAAACTGATGTCATGGCGATGTTTTATAGGGAAAATTACCTGTTTGTTTACTTCCTGGGGACATTGAAGTCCCGTTGCATACAGATGGTGCAATCACAAATATTGAGAGGCACGGAGAAACAGCTCAGAGAGAGCAAGGCTTTATTATTTATCGATGTGACTGTGTTGTCGGCTGCATTGGCCACTTTCTAGCTATACAGTCAACTTACTGGACAAGTAAGCGTCGTATGTGCAAGTGAGATGATCGATAGGGAAGCTCTGCAAGATGCCGATGATGGTATCAATAAATAAGACGCATGTATATCCCAAGTACGAGTTGATTATGAACACGAGCCTACAACATTTATACAATGACTACCGGGGAATTTCTTACAGGATTATTTAAACATAGAACTTACCATTTATCTTGCCCTGCCATAATAGCATGCCACAACATCGTTATTCGTTCTTTCTTGGTGGCTCTTCAAAGAATCTTCGGTTTACCAAGGGGGGAGTTTGGGAAGATAGTGGTATTAATATGCAAATACAGATAAGTGTCGGGATGACTAGTTGATGAAGAGCACAAGCCCACACCATTTTCATACGACACATGCCACAACTTTTAAAAACGACGTCATTCATTTCAATATGTGTACAAGTAATTCAAATCGTACAGTTAACGATTACAAAACCTAACGTTTGGTCCGAATCAATAGCAACTCTATAGCTGATGCTAAATCCAATATCCCATTGGATGAAGAAAACGCATTGAAATCTCAGCGACCAATAATAGCTTAACAACCTTACCCACTGGTCTATCAACAGTGTCTCATACGAACCATGATCACCGGTTCCCTGGGTGTCGATATAGAATAATTTCAAAAAGATGATATTCGCCCTGTAACGACGCATGAATTTGCTGTTAACACGCCTTTACAAGTCCATTTTTTTTTCTTGCTGGCTATACAAGCACTTTTCAGAATGCTGCGATGGATGAAACAAAACGTGTATGGTACGTGTACATGCTAAAGTTACATGCCTAAATGGGCCGGGTGAAACTATTGGTACAAGAACAGGGGCGTATGATAGAAACATGTTGTAAGAATCGGTCTAATGAAAATTCCCAACCGAAAACCCTGTTGCAACCATATTGATATTGTAAAATCACAAGTTCACGCCACAGAGGTTTATAAAACCATTTGAGCGGAATATTTGAATACTGCATTGACTCACGAGGCGCATGAGTTGTAACGTAGCCATGTATACTGTGATTACGATGGCGCCATGATTTTATGCACAAGTTATACACGAAGAAAGAGTTAACATTGGATATTACGTGATTGTGTATGCCTTGTTGTCAATGGGAGGTAGATTCAATACACAGTATGTATGACAGTCATTTTGTAGCATGCAGAGTTTTGTGATTATACGACAAGGACGCCTACTGAATCGTGTGTCCTGTGGTGACTGATTAATTAGATTGGAAAGAAACATAAGTGTCGAATTATAATGCACGAATAATCAGAACACCAAAACATATTACATTCAAACATACATGTTCAACTGTAGCTTCTGGTAAGAATAGATATCTTTTCAGAGAACTTTAATCCTTCCTTTTTGTCTCAAAATTCACTTTAAGAGTTAGAATGAACAGAATTTTAACCCCGAGATGCGTTCATTCTCAAGTTGTCATTAAAGACTCAGAGTAGGAATCAATCGAGAAAGGCTTCGTCTTCTTCCGGGGAACGTTGGGTCAGTGGGATCATCATTTTCATGCCGGCGGACTGGAACCTCAAGGAAGTAATAGCGAGTTTTCAGCACCTCAGCTTGTCTACAGCCAATCATGTCCACTGCGAAGAACAGGCGCGTCATTGCAAAATACTGATAGAGAAAGGATAGGAAACTTTTTTTCTGACATGGACATACTAAATATCCAATAATATTCCAATAAAGGGATAAAATCTAAATCGTTGACATGGGTGTATCATCTTAGTAGGTCTTTGGCAGGAGGAGCGACCGACACGAGCGATGAAGATGTTCTTGCCTTGCCTCGAAAATACATCACACTCCCCTGGCATGAACGCGGCGATTCGAAACAACGGTTCATTACGGATAGAGTATCGCTATTGGAGCATTCACCTTTAACTCTATAGAAGGAAAGAAATCAACGTTGTTACACAAAAATATCGCATTACAGAAATGTAGGCGTATGAAAGATATCGAAGGTGAAAAGGCGATCTGGAAATCTGTCGTGATACACATTGCAGAACACGACTTGAAGTGGTAGGAATCTTGACGAACATAACGACGAAATAACACAGTTATACCGTTCGAGTATATGCACTCGTATTATTCCGAGCTTAGTTCATATTGATCAATAACAATTGTAAGCGACACAATCATTTTATTCAAGAACATATTCATTAACCGCAAAAAGTAGAAGTGGCAGAGATTGTGTCAAATGTCCCTTATAGAAACATATGCACTTTGCAATGACTCAGCATATTTCCAGTCATTCGTAAAGCTTGCCAAGGTTGGTTTTTGCGACTGATGCGTTAAACTTTCTCGATGTCATGGTATCAGAATGAGAATAGCTTTGTGCAACTTTATTGGACATATGTTTACGCAGTCTTTGATGTGTCTATCTGTTAAAACAAAAAGAATTCATATGATTCCCCAGAGTCTTTTGCATATCTGAAAATAAGAATGTAACCCAGCATTGTATTTCTCTAGTTTGTTTTCTGAATGCAACAATAGTTGCGAAGTCAGCCTGACGGGGTAAAATGTTTCATTTACGTATCAAAAAATCAGTAGAAGGAAACAGACGTAGCCTACCTTAGGATTAGCCTGGCATGACCAGCTAAATGATAGTGACAGTAGAAACACGAAAGGCCAATTTTGCGTTGGGTTTTGTTTTTTGCGTTTATTTTAATTGATTAATATTTCTCCCGAAGTCAGGTAGCAACAGATTTAACGTCCTTGCAATTAAATGAAATGATTGATGTATTACTGTGACACGGCATGTAACGATTTGATTTATTTCAAAGTTATTTCATGTTAGCTAACAGAAGTAGAAATCCTATAATAATGGCAAACGTAATCTTGCATTTAGCCGCGTCAATAGCTGATGACAAAAGATTCGATCGAAAGTATAATTACTACCTTGTACAAGATTTAGACACGCATTACATTACATAGTATGCTCGTCGGAGGTTCATGATAATTACGTTTGAAATAATGATTAAACCACGCATACTTTGATCTTCAGTCATCTTTTACATATATGTGTTTCTGCTTTTGTGCTTAAAAATACTAACAATGAAACTTGTGATAGAAAATCCCAGTTTGTTACTGTCATAAGAAGAATGGAAATACAAATTAACACCATTCAGATTATTAACACCCATTTTTTTTTTGGCATTAGTAGCTCAAACTTTGCTTGTTCTTTTTTGGTGTTGTTTTTTTGGAAGCAACTCAACACTGCCTCACATAAAATCATGTTATATGTTCGCGGGCTTGTCGGCGGTTTGCTTGGGACATCTCTCGTAATCCTGCATTATTTTGCTTGAGATGATTTGTGAAAATGGGTGACAACTCCTATTTGTGAAATACTTGGTATGGCTGCTTTTTTTTGTTTTGTTTTGTTTTGTTTTGTTTTATTTTCATTTTTATTTTTATTTTTTGCTTTGATTATTTTAATGTTATGTATGATTTGTTTTTGAAAATCAATAAAAAGAAAGAATACACAATACTCAATCATTCCCAAAAAAAAATCATGTTATACACACTGAATTCGAACGTTAAAACCAGCGGTAACTTCACCGATTACTCGGTTTTAATACTTTTAGCTATCATTAATTGTTCACTCCTACCTACAGATGGAATGTATTTGCATTTCCTCGCTCGTTTGAATAAGATATACGCGTCCATCGAATTTCATTTTAGTGAAGCTTTAGCACGTGCAAAGACATTCGTCAACACACACACCACAAAAACACAAAAAAGCATTGGTCACACTTATAGTAGTTGCTGAAGATTTCCAAACCACAAATCGAGCTAAAGTACAACTTTATTACAGTTTACAAGACCTATGATATCATTATGAGAGAAAAGATATTTGAAAAACAGAAACTAATAATTGCGGATGAATTTTTCAAAGTGAACTTTTCACTGAACATTACTGAAAACATAAAAAGTGCATCTTATTTGATATCAGTCTTGCAAAAAATAGAAAATTGCAAACGGTCAATGTCGAATAAACGTTCACCACGGGGCACCCTGTTTGCTCTGTAAAGCAAACATCATTCTGCTTGAGTCATCATGAAGTATTCGATATTTAAAGAAATGAACAAATCGCTTGTCATTGTTCCCATACAGCGATGAACCATTAAACGCCTTTGCAACGAGTCAGATCATTAAAGTGAGCGCATTATTACTGCATGCTGTTGAAAGAAAAGACAAGTATAGCTATGGTTCAGTTATCAACATGCAATGCACGCATAGTTATAAACACAGATTCCAGGTCTGACTTGACTAAATAGTTTTCACATATATATTTTATAAGTAGAAGAGCTGGTGTGTAAACGTAAATACTCATAGCATAATGGTATATTGGTAACGAGTGATTTAAGGTTAGGGGATACCCAAAATCATGCCACGTTGCAGTGTCAGAACAAGTTAGGGTATTACCAAACATAATATCATTATGCTCTGATCGAGTTACCTGATATGTATCGATAATCATTATGGCCTGTTTGGGTCAAATGAAAGTACATCTTGTGTTGGGCATTTTGATGTATAAGCCATGAAGATATACCTAACTACACTTGATTTATCAGTCGAAAGAGATGATTAGTAAGAAACTCTGCTTGTGATGCCGCTTGCGTGCATTGCCAGATACGGTTTTGACGTCCCCTTTAAAAGTACAGATGTTGATAATACTGGTTAACATGTGGAAAGTACTGGAGACCGGGGGTCAATCGACACATGGGCTTCGTTGGCACATTTTTTTTCTGCTCCAGCTATATCAGCCACTTCGATACCGTTGTTATTTACAGCTCTCCCGCGGATGAATGACCGATTTATTTTCAATCCTCCAAAAATATGTTCTTTTCACAAGATATCTCAAATCATTCTATCGCTATATACCCAAACTTGTTCTGACACTGCAACGTGGCATGATTTTAGGTGTCCCCGTACCTTAAATCACTCGTTACCAATATACCATTATGCTATGAGTATTTACGTTTACACACCAGCTCTTCTACTTATAAACTGTATATGTGAAAACTATTTAATCAAGTCAGACCTGGAATCTGTGTTTATAACTATGCGTGCATTGCATGTTGATAACTGAACCATAGCTATACTTGTCTTTTCTTTCAGCAGCATGCAGTAATAATGCGCTCACTTTAATGATCTGAATCGTTGCAAAGGCGTTTAATGGTTCATCGCTGTATGGGAACAATGACAAGCGATTTGTTCATTACTTTAAATATCGAATACTTCGTGATGACTCAAGCAGAATGATATTTGCTTTACAGAGCAAACAGGGTGCCCCGTGGTGAACGTTTATTCGACATTGACCGTTTGCAATTTTCAATTTTTTGTTAGACTGATATCAAATAAGATGCACTTTTTACGTTTTCAGTAATGTTCAGTGAATAGTTCACTTTGAAAACTTCATCCGCAATTATTAGTTTCTGTTTTTCAACAGAGAAATATCTTTTCTCTCATAATGATATCAGTTGTGAATCAAATCATAGGTCTTGTAAACTGTAACAAGGTTGTACTTTAGCTCGATTTGTGGTTTGGAAATCTTCCGCAACTACAATAACTGTGACCAATGCTTTTTTGTGTTTTTGTGGTGTGTGTGTTGACGAATGTCTTTGCACGTGCTAAAGCTTCACTAAAATAAAATTCGATGGACGCGTATATCTTATTCAAACGAGCGAGGAAATGCAAATACATTCCATCTGTAGATGGGAGTGAACAATTAATGATAGCTAAAAGTATTAAAACCGAGTAAGTTACCGCTGGTTTTAACGTTCGAATTCAGTGTGTATAACATGATTTCATGTGAGGCAGTGTTGAGTTGCTTCCAAAAAAAAAAAAACGACACCAAAAAAGAACAAGCAAACTCTGAGCTACTAATGCAAAAAAAAAAAGTGGGTGTTAATAATCTCAATGGTGTCAATTTGTATTTCCATTCTTCTTATGACAGTAACAAACTGGATTTTCTATGACAAATTTCATTGTAAGTATTTTTAAGCACAAAAGCAAAAACGCATATCAATATGCAAAAGGTGACTGAAGGTGACGTAATTATCATGAACCTTCGACGAGGATACTATATAATGTAATGCGTGTCTAAATCGTGTACAAGGTAGTAACTATACTTTCGATCGAATCTTTTGTCACCAGCTATTGACGCGGCTAAATGCAAGATTACGTTTGCCATTATTTTAGGATTTCTACTTCTGTTAGCTAACATGAAATAACTTTGATATAAATCAAATCGTTACACGCCCTGTCACAGTAATACATCAATCGTTTCATTTAATTGCAAGGACGTTAAATCTGTTGCTACCTGACTTCGGGAGAAATATTAATCAATTAAAATAAACGCAAAAAACAAAACCCAACGCAACTTTTGCCTTTCGTGTTTCTACTGTTACTATCATTTAGCTGGTCATGCCAGGCTAATCCTAAGGTAGGCTACGTCTGTTTCCTTCTACTGATTTTTTGAGACGTAAATGAAACCTTATACCCCGTCAGGCTGACTTCGCAACTATTGTTGCATTCAGAAAACAAACTAGAGAAATACAATGCTGGGTTACATTCTTGTTTTCAGATATGCAAAAAACTCTGGGGAATCGTATGAATTCTTTTTGTTTTAACAGATAGACACATCAAAGACTGCGCAAACATATGTCCAATTAAGTTGCACAAAGCTATACTCATTCTGATACCATGACATTGAGAAAGTTTAACGCATCAGTCGCAAAAACCAACCTTGCCAAGCTTTACGAATGACTGGAAATATGCTGAGTCATTGCAAAGTGCATGTGTTTCTATAAGGGACATTTGACACAATCTCTGCGACTTCTACTTTTTGCGGTTAATGAAAATGTTCTTGAATAAAATGATTGTTTCGCTTACAATTGTTATTGATCAATATGAACTAAGCTCGGAATAATACGAGTGCATATGTATACTCGAACGGTATAACTGTGCTATTTCGTCGTTATGTTCGTCAAGATTCCTACCACTTCAACTCGTGTTCTGCAATGTGTATCACGACAGATTTCCAGAACGTTGATTTCCAGATCGCCTTTTCACCTTCGATATCTTTCATACGCCTACATTTCTGCAATGCGATATTGTGTAACAACGTGTTTTTTTTTCCCTTCTATAGAGTTAAAGGTAAATGCTTAGCGATACTCTATCCGTAATGAACAGTTGTTTCGAATCGCCGCGTTCATGCCAGGGGAGTGTGATATATTTTCGGGGCAAGGCAAGAACATCTTCATCGCTCGTGTCGGTCGCTCCTCCTGCCAAAGACCTACTAAGATGATACACCCATGTCAACGATTTAGATTTTATCCCTTTATTGGAATATTATTGGATACTTAGTATGTCCATGTCAGAAAAAAAAAAGTTTCCTATCCTTTCTCTAACAGTATTTTGCAATGACGCGCCTGTTCTTCGCAGTGGACATGATTGGCTGTAGACAAGCTGAGGTGCTGAAAACTCGCTATTACTTCCTTGAGGTTCCAGTCCGCCGGCATGAAAATGATGATCCCACTGACCCAACGTTCCCCGGAAGAAGACGAAGCCCTTCTCGATTGATTCCTACTCTGAGTCTTTAATGACAACTTGAGAATGAACGCATCTCGGGGTTAAAATTCTGTTCATTCAAACTCTTAAAGTGAATTGTGAGACAAAAAGGAAATAGTAAAGTTCTCTGAAAAGATATTTATTCTTACCAGAAGCTACAGTTGAACATGTATGTTTGAAAGTAATATGTTTTGGTGTTCTGATTATTCGTGCATTATAATTCGACACTTATGTTTCTTTCCAATCTAATTAATCAGTCACAACAGGACACACGATTTAGTAGGCGTCCTTGTCGTATAATCACAAAACTCTGCATGCCACAAAATGACTTTCATACATACTGTATATTGAATCTACCTCCCATTGAAAACAAGGCATACACAATCACGTAATATCCAATGTTAACTCTTTCTTCGTGTATAACTTGTGCATAAAATCATGGCGCCATCGTAATCACAGTATACATGGCTACGTTACAACTCATTCGCCTCGTGAGTCAATGCAGTATTCAAATATTCCGCTCAAATGGTTTTATAAACCTCTGTGGCGTGAACTTGTGATTTTACAATATCAATATGGTTGCATCAGGGTTTTCGGTTGGCAATTCTCATCAGACCGATTCTTACAACATGTTTCTATCATACGCCCCTGTCCTTGTACCAATAGTTTCACCCGGCCCATATAGGCATGTAACTTTAGCATGCACACGTACCATACACGTTTTGTTTCATCCATCGCAGCATTCTGAAAAGTGCTTGTATAGCCAGCAAGAAAAAAATGGACTTGTAAAGGCGTGTTAACAGCAAATTCATGCGTTGTTACAGGGCAAATATCATATTTTTTGAATTATTCTATATCGACACCCAGGGAACCGGTGATGATGGTTCGTATGAGACACTGTTGATAGACCAGTGGGTAAGGTTGTTAAGCTATTATTGGTCGCTGAGACTTCAATGCGTTTTCTTCATCCAATGGAATATTGGATTTAGCATCAGCTATAGAGTTGCTGTTAATTCGGACCAAACGTTAGGTTTTGTAATCATTAACTGTACGATTTGAATTACTTGTTCTGTTACACCTAGAAGTGACGATGATGCCACAAACACAATTCACACGTGCAGAGAAAAAAAAACCGAAGCGACTCTCATTTCCCCGTCGAATCGTACTAGCCAGTGGTTGACCAAGCCAAAAATGGCCCAACGATCACTTTTTGCTCACTATTCTAAAGTCAGCGACAAGCGTCTATCACGATATGATATCCTTTATTTCTTTATGGCGAGCTCAAGACCTAAGTACATGCATATTGCACAGCGTTTAGGAAAACAATGGCATCCTCTTCATATTGCAGAGCGTTTGACTTAACCTTGACATCGCTATGACATTGCACCACATATTGAAATGAATGACGTCGTTTTTAAAAGTTGTGGCATGTGTCGTATGAAAATGGTGTGGGCTTGTGCTCTTCATCAACTAGTCATCCCGACACTTATCTGTATTTGCATATTAATACCATCATCTGCCCAAACTCCCCCCTTTGTAAACCGAAGATTCTTTGAAGAGCCACCAAGAAAGAACGAATAACGATGTTGTGGCATGCTATTGTCAGGGCAAGATAAATGGTAAGTTCTATGTTTAAATAATCCTGTAAGAAATTCCCCGGTAGTCATTGTATAATTGTTGTAGGCTCGTGTTCATAATCAACTCGTACTTGGGATATACATGCGTCTTATTTATTGATACCATCATCGGCATCTTGCAGGGCTTCCCTATCGATCATCTCACTTGTACATACGACGCTTACTTGTCCAGTAAGTTGACTGTATAGCTAGAAAGTGGCCAATGCAGCCGACAACACAGTCACATCGGTTGAATAATAAAGCCTTGCTCTCTCTGAGCTGTTTCTCCGTGCCTCTTAATATTTGTGATTGCACCATCTGTACGCAACACGACTTCAATGTCCACAGGAAGTAAACAAACAGATAATTTTCCCTATTAAACATCGCCTTGACATCAGTTTCCCCCATTGGCTCACGGTCAAAGCTCATAATAATAGCAGCGGCACGCGACCGGTGTAACGATTGACCTGTCGACCCACCTCCTCTCGCTCATTTCTCGGTTGCCATTTGACCTCAGCGGCAAGCGACTTGGGGGCAGAGGTTTCCGTATTATGGAGCTTCCGTTGTAGCTTCATATCCTAATCGAAAAAAAAATGCCCCTCTCTCGTTCACTTATTGCTCACTCTCTTCAATTCACTTTCCCCATCAGGCAGTATATAAGGGCGTTTCTGCGAGCCACGACACTATCCACGATCAAACCAAATGATGGCATATGTTGCGCCATGTGTGAATGATGTCATTTTATTCTACGTTATGTCTTGGAATCGTTCATCTCACGATGTGCCTGGGCATAGTCCCCCGTGTTCTGCGCGCGACAAGCAAGACTTTCTTGTTTCCTAGGCAGGCTGGTCTCATACTCTTCTTCCTGGACCTAGTGGACTCCCTTCGCGACGAGAACCGTCGGAAACTCAACGCCTAAATTTCTCGGGCTTTTGTAAGCCAAAGGCTCTTTTAAGAGCCACTACACATACAACAAAATACGAATAATGGGTCGATACGCTCTCATGGTATGTATGAAATTATATAAAATTCCAGCAGGGATTACACCGACAGAAATTCCCCGGTAGTCGTAATTGTAGAACTGTCGTAAATGTTCGTGCTCACGATCAACTATACTCACACATCTATCTAGGGCCTATATTTATTGATACCATCGTCATCTTACATACTCCATCTTACTTTTACTCGCTATTCTATTATAGGTTAGATCCTAATACACGCGTCCGCTGCAGCGATTGACCGACGATTGGACCTCAATGGTATTGACTGTTATACTCCCTAACCGCTTATACTTACATTAAAAACAATAATAAATATATTTCTCAGCGCTTCGCGATATTCGCAATTGCACCACATGTACGCAACGCGACTTCAATGTTCTCAGAAGTAAACAAACCGGTATTTTCCCACCATGACCTCAGTTACTCCCGATGACTCACGGTCTAAGTTCAGACGGTGCAACGATTGACCTCTGACACGCGACTGTTCCAGTTCCGGAGCAGGCACAGCTTTCCTCGTTGCCAATCCCCTCTCTCTCTCTCTCTCTCTCCTGTCGCACCGAGACCGAAGCAGACCCAGCCGACATCGTTAATGGCTTTTGATCTCTCTCTCCCTCACTCTCAATTACATCGCTCACTCTCTTCAAATGCACCGGCTATAGGCATGCTGCGATATGCTCATCATATCATCAAACTGCGCTGCTGCGAGCTACCATATCACGCCGAATTATAGGACATCATGTTGTCACTATGTATGCCCACGACCGTCACGTTATGTTGCACCATGTGGTGAAGCAGCGTCATTTCATCCGCGTTGCAATCGATTATCTCATCCCCCCCCCAAAAAAAAAAAAACACCCACGTACATGTAATTGATCATTATGATCTCATACTATGTCGCGACATGTTGCGACATGGGCGGATATCTATCATTAATATTTTCTTGCGCCATGCGTTGCAATCGATGAGTTCATGATATAAACTGGGCCATGATGTCACCCTATGGTGCAATCGGTGAGGTCATCTGTTACCCAAGAAATGATGTCATCATTTGCCTAATATAGCCCCTGTTACGTAATACAACTGATGGTGCAATCAATTGCGCAATTTTTCTCGACATGTTAACACCCCAATCTACTGAACAAGCAAAAAATCTAAATCAGGAAAAGGCACATAATACTGTGAAACACGCAATTTTCAAACAGAAAGAGAACAAATGCTCTTAAAATTAACTCTGTTTTTTTTTTATCAAATCCACTTTTCTGAGCATTAAAACACAAAGAAACATGACTTCTGGCCACTAAAGCAGGCACCCTTGTCTTCATTTTGGGAACCTGGTAAACCAGGTTACCGTATATCAGTTGCTCCCACGGGAACCTGCCTTACCAGGTTCCAGTTATTCTTCCCTGAAAAGATGACCTACCCGAGGAAAAAAAAATAGTTACGTATACTAGATTCATTCGATACAAATTCGATACAAATTCTGCAAAGATAGTAGGAGAAAGTAAGCTATAATGATGTGTGATGGTGGTTAATGTTCTTGCAGGTGCTTGAAAGTGCACCAAGCTCCTCGGAATAATAGAATTGGTTTGCTGGAAGAGGGGACGGATGTGCGGTGTTGCTATCAGGGGACCAACATTAGTCATATGAATTGTTTGTTTTTAGTTCGTATTTGAGATAAACTGCAGTAAAATTTACTTCTTAAGTTTGTTTTGAATGAAAACAAGAGGCACAGTGACAACTGTTACAACTCCTCAGGAAGAGTGTTCCATGTATCCTGACCGTGATGTCTGATCAACTTTTGAGCAAGTAATTCATCTTTAGATAAATGAGCCTATAAGCTTTAGATAAATGAGCCTTATATAAATCATCGTAGTTGGATTAATCGAACTTGATGTGAACTTGGTATAGTCAGCTGCCAAACATTAAGAGGTGAATAAGCAATTATGTAAACTTGCATTCATAAACATGTCAGAAAGAATGTCAACTGTGTTGTGAAAGCATACAGATAAATGTTGAGAAAACTAGAATTTGGGGTCATAGAGTAAACTAGAATTTGGGCTCATAGAGTCATTGGGCCTATTAATCAAGATCAGAGTTTTGACTGTACAATCTTGTATAAATTCTCCATATCATCGCATAATTATTAATCATGAAAGAAGGGGTTGTTTGACAAATGGATTAATAATGCATGCCAGAGGCCAATAAAACTATATTTCCTAAATGAAAGGAAGACTAATGTGACCATGAAAAGGTTCATTGACAGAGAGATTGAAAATGGAGGAAAAATTAATGTTTGTCTTAGGTAGGCCTATGTGATAATAAAGAGCAGATTATAGCTGAAGTGAGAGCTAGATTATAGAAAAACCAGAAAAAAAGGAAATTAGAGATGGGGAGTAGAAGAGATAAAAAATGTAAAGAGATAGAGAGTAATTCAAGGAGTTAAATATTGAGAGACAAAAATTAGTCGCAGAGAAGTAAAAAAAAAAGGTTTGGTAGAAGAGAGAGAGAGAGGGAGAGAGAGCTTTTTAAGCTTTTATAGTTTAGTAACTTAATGGACTGATTTTCTAAAGTATCTCCCTGATGCAAGCTTCGGATAAATACATAAAATAATAACAATTAAGAGCATCAGGTGATAGGAGATTTTTCGCCCCATAAAGTACAAAGTCTCATGTAACAGATCAAACCACCACGTGGCTTTCTACTCAGGTTAACCTTTAGGTCATGGGCGGTCATACCATGGGTCAGGTCCATGGTTGGACCATGTAGCGCATTGGTCAGACAGGCAGCCCAGATTGAACGTGTCAATCACCGTTGCCATGACAATCCTCTCAGAGCGAATGAAAAAAGGTGTATGGGCTCAGTATCTCGCCCACCTCCCTGCTCAAAGGATGTTGTTCAAGTCCTTGTTGGGAGTAGTCTGGCTTCCAGACCCTCTGCCCATACTATTTCGCTAGTCATGATATTAACGCCCTCAACGTCGAAAACTATTATAGTTTAAGTTGATTTTGTCCCGGCATTCGGCAAAGGCGGCGACTTCGTCGCCGCGGAGTCCAGTTGGCAAAGGGTCTGGAAACCAGACTTTGTTGGGAGAAAAGCAGGGAGGTGGGACAGTGCGGGAGTGGTGTATGTTGCAGTCTTGGCACAGACTCCTTTACGACCACCAGCAAGGGTTTGTGCCTGCAAACTACAGGCGCACGTCCTCGAAAGGAATTGCAAGCGCACGCAGGATGATGGACACGCACGGACACGCGACCCGCACGCAGAGTAGCGTGCCAGCTAGAACCTCTTTGAACAGCACCTAGCCTTTTGACAAGGTCTCGTGGCTGAAGATCGAGTCTAACTCGCCACACCGAGAACTGCGAGAAAACGGATGAACGCGAGAGAGAGTGGCGCTCGTTCTCGCGTTCACCCGTTCTCTCGCAGTTAGTCTCTTTCATAGCAACAAGGCCTTGCCAAAAAGGTTACTCGGTCTCGCATTCACCGGTTCTCTTACAACTAGTCTCTTTCACAGCCACGAGGCCTTGCCAAAAGGCTAGCCAGCACCACACACATTAGCCTTTTGTCAAGGTCCTCTCGCTGCATGGTGTAGCGAGCCCAGCCGAGTGGGATATAGTGGCTATTAATCATGAAAGAATTTTATTTTTTCGGATAGCCTGTAGTCACCCTAATCATGACTGCAGTGCATGCATCGCCGGCAGGAAAGTTGAATAAGTGGATAAGCAACCCACATGAAGATTGGGAACATCAAGAAGAAAGAAGGAAGAACAAAGAACAGGCATACACAAATATAAAAAAAACAAGGACAAATAGGAAGAAAAAGACAGACGGGCTGAGTAGTCCAGTGTTATTGTTCCATTACTCATAGCAGTGGTGGATCTAGAGTAAGTGCACACGCAGAACTCATTGCTGTGGGTGCACCGGGCGGACACCCCTCTTATTTTTGGTTAAAACAAAAGAAATAAACAAAAAGGACCGATGCGTCCGCGCCCCTTTAATTTTGCAAAGGCGTGATCCCCTGTATGAAATTCCTGGATCCGCCCCTGAATAGAATTAGTATTTCGAGTGGAAATTCTCATCACGTGCAACTTTATTACTTATCCGTTCATGACTTTGATTGACATTAACGAACATTTTGTTTCTCTTTATAATACTAGGTGTTTCAAAAAACATTTCCCACTTTTGATTCTTAATAATTCAAAAACTATATATCGGATAACACGTACTGTCATTGATATGAGTGATAGCTGAATAGTGTACAATTTGGTTGAAGGTGGTTTGAATATGAAAGCATAAATAAGTTTCATGAAATCCATGATTAATTTCACAGTTTAATAGGTTCCACACTTTGCTCTATTTCAACCCTCTGTACAAACTTTCACTTTGCACAGGGGTCAATGGGTGTGTATGGGAGTGTGTGGTAAACACCCTGACAGTGGTCCTGAACAATGGCCAGGGTTTGAATGCTTCATTATTCAGTCATGAGAAATTCCACTATCACAGCTAGTCTTTATTCAGCCTCTGGCAGTATCTGTGTAAAGTCAAACGCCTGTCGATACTGTCGTTGAGTCGCGTCAGTGCTCTCCCTACTTCTGAAAAACAAAATTACAATGAATACCTTCTATTCTTTCGTAAACGTGGTGACAGGAAGTAAAGAAAATCAATTAGAGTATATATACACTTGTGTATATGGAGCCTTAAATAAATCTACTCTGAAACAAATCGCCCCAATGATAAATGCTGCTGAACTCTTTACCAAAAATGATCACTTTTTATCGAAAAAGCGAAAAAATTGTCAGACTATTTAATTAGTAGACAGTTGCATTAAAATGAAGAACTTTAGATCATTCATGCTTATTTATATCCCAAATTTAGTGATATGTCAGAATCAAAATTTGAAAATGATTGCCAGCTGGAATGAAATGTGGTGTTTGCAAGCACTTTACCGTGCATGAATTCAGACTAGCAGTGCCCAGGACAATCCACATGAATTATTGATTAAGCATTCATGTGCCAGGGAGCGCCAGACTGACGCCTAGTCAACAGGTGGTTCAGGCGGGTCTATAGGACTTGTCCCCCGGAGGACAAGTCCCCCGGGGACTACTCCCACCTGACAGCTCCCCCGGAGGACGTCTCCCCCGGAGGACTACTCCCCCGGAGGATGTCTCCCCCGGAGGACAACTCCCCCGGAGGACGACTCCCCCGAGGGACAACTGCCCCGGGGGACAACTCCCCCTGGGGACCACTCCCCCGGAGGACCACTCCCCCAGAGGACCACTCCCCCGGGGGGCAACTCCCCCGGAGGACAACTCCCCCAGAGAACAACTCCCCCGGAGGATAACTCCCCCTTCGGACTACTCCCCCGAGGGACAACTCCCCCGGAGGACAACTCCCCCGGAGAACAACTCCCCCGGAGGACAACTCCCCCGGAGGACTATTCCCCCGGGGGACAACTCCCCCGGTGGACAACTCCCCCGGAGGACAACTCCCACCTGACAACTGCCCCGGGGACGTTTCCTTCGGGACAATCCGAGAGAGATGTTTCTTTTTCGTGTCCTAGAAATTAAGATTAAATTCATCTGTGTAAAAACAGTATTCTTTTGATATAAAATTAAATTAAAGTTAGCGTTACCTAAGACACGTCCATCTTTATAACGAAATTTTTGAAATCTCAGCACAAAGTTTTTACCATTGTACACGCTACATGTAATGTCGAAAAAGGTGGAAACGCAGGTCCATTTTATCACTGAAAATTGGTCAAGAGATAAACACATTGACGGAAACACGCTTTTGAGGGGAGAGTTCATTCCTTAGCATGTACTTGTTATTCTTCATTACTTTATAATATTTTAATAAGTCCATTCTTTGATGATTTTCTTTTTCTTTGTGCAATTCATGATTATGATAAGGAATATGTTAAATGAAAGAAAGATATCATTCAGAGGGGTAAAGGCTCAAGTTTTTTTTTTGTTTCTTCAGTTTGTCTCCCTCTACAAAGGAATATGTTGTTAGAAATACCCTTTTAATCTGTTTAATAGATTGTTCTGAAGCAGGAGATAAAGCAAAAAATATCTTTCAAATAGAAGTAGAAGCTTGAAACACTAACCTTGCTATAGAAAGTTTAAAACAAAATTTGGATCAATCACTCAAAAAATTCAAGATTGCAGGCTATCAAAGCTGACATAGTGTATTGCGCCAAGTAAATGTATCATTTTGATTTTGATACAATTTTGTATGTTTTGCTGTCTATTTATATGGTTTTTATATATACTGAACATTTATTTCAAACCAATAAAGGGATAAAATCTAACATGTTTATGAAAACCATGTAGACATTAACATCTTTCCCGTAATATAATCAATATTTGGAGAAAATTAGGGGTCAGTATTGTATTTGTTTCAGGAGTTATAATGTCTCAAACTTGAAATCCAATTTTAAATAATATATATTTGCAAGCATCTGTTCCTAAAGACGTCACAGAGGGTCAAATCCAAGATCGTGCTTACTTTTCGAGTTCCACTCTATAAACAAGACCATACATAATATTAAGTGTACTAAGCCATGTTCCGTAAGTACACCTCAGTAGATTTGTTGCAAAAACCTCCAAAGTACAGATGCGGTCCAATTAGACCGCCATTTTTATTGAAATTAACATTTCAAACATAAAATTTGATAGAGACATTGGATTGCAACAAATTTGATGTCATATGAAGGAGAGCAAAAGTTCATAAAGGTTGATACCACTTTAGCTGTGTATTGTGATAAATTGGGGGTGGGGTGTTTGTTTCTCTTTTTTGGGGGGGGATGGGGGAGGGAATACATATTTTTTTCATATTGTTTTGAAAAAAGGAAGAAATGTAAAAATGCATCATTTAATATGTATCAAAGAAGAACTGAAGAATTGTTTTGAAACCTGCGATTGAGATTTAGATTTACTCAGATTGAGATATAATTCATATTCATATTTCAAATTCATGTTGACAAGTTAACATCTAAAACTTGTTGAAAAAATATATGTACAGTATGCACTATAGATTTTGCATACAATGTGTTTACATGGTCACATGTAATATTGTTATGATCTAGTGACTTGCAAGTACCTGCAAACTAACTTTTCATGCCAAGTGGGAGGTGACGCTGGTCGCTATTACTGTAGCATTTCATCATAGTAGATTGTTCTGAGGCAGATAAGATTGAACAGAAAGTATTTTCCAAAAAGAGATAGGAGCTTGGAATTTGGCACAAATTCTGCCAATGTGTAGTATTTAGCGATAAAAACAGTATCCACACAAAATTCAAGATGGCGGTAATTAATCAAGGTTGTCGTTCAAGGCAATATTTACCATTAGTGCACGTAAAACAAAAACCCAGCTTTACTTAATTCCTCAAATTAGTTCTAAACTGTGAGTTAGGGATAGAACAACTAATGTACAAACTTAATTCGGTATAATTAATGCCTAATATTGTTACATATACTAAATAGATCTGATAAGAATATTTTTTTATATACTAAATTGTTAACAGTTATCATTGTTACGGTTTTTTTGAAAAGAAATGATGTTACCTCCGTATGTTTTAGGGTTTACTATAGTTTTTTTTTACATGGTAGAATGTTTTGTGATACAACTAACCTGCACATAATATTATAAATCGAATGTGATATCTCTCCCAATGGTAAACAATACCTTTAGTGTGTTGCGTGAAAGTTAAATCTCAACTTATACACTGTAACTTATGATTTGATATTTTTTGTTAATCTTCTTATATTGCTGTTTATTACATGTTTCTATACATCCGAACGACATTGTACTAGTGTAAACCATATTGAGGGTCTTTTTTTTGGGGGGGGGGTGGGGGTGGAGCTCATTCCAGTGTTTGGGTAAGGCCCAATCTTTGATAAAAAGAAATGCTTCTTTATCAAAGATATGCTTTTTTACTTGTATGTTACTCTGCTATTGTAGAAACGTGAATGATGATGGTATATGTGTAATAATGTCTGATCCGCAGATGTCCTTGAAAGCCCTTCTGATCTGAACCCCCCCCCCAAAAAAAAAAAAAATAAATAAATAAATAAATAAATAAATAAATTTAAAAAAATCCGACAGGGCGGCAATTTGTCAACTTTGCTCTTAAATATGTTGTGCGAAATTACTTTTCAGTATGTTGTTCGAATAAAATTGTCCAAATTGATTATTTCTTTGTTTGTTTGCTTGATTTATTTTTCTTCCAACACAATTTCATACATAAATCAAAATTATTTTCTGTAATATCACATGGAATATCAGTAAGCAGATTACAGATTATTCGTGCTGTATATTCACATTTACAAATAAGCATGCTGAATCTGTAGTTACTGTGATCAGATTTTTCTTACATTGTTTTTAGGCTGATTTCATGTGGGTTATACTGTCACAATTGATCTGAACTTATGCCATTGGTAGATGCTTTCCCATATTAGATATAAGAATCTCTCGAGAGTGAAAATGTTCATTTTCATTCATTTTAGAGTGACCTCGGGATCACTCGAAGAGTGACGAGTGATCCCTAAGGTAGGGCTCGACACCAACGGTGGCCCGGTGGCCCAGGGCCACCAAAAACGCACATCGGGCCACCAAAATGTCAGAAATGAAGAATTTGGTGGCCTGATTGGGCCACCGAAAAAGGTCGGATATTTGCCTTTGCGCCACCAAAAATAAAAGTTCGTGTGGGGCCCTGCCTAAGGTCACTCTAAAATGAGTGAAAATGAACATTTTAACTCAAAAGTCACTCCAATTTCACTCTAAATTCACCGTTTTCTGTTATTCACTCCTCACATCAAAAGTAAAAACTTCCACTCGATTTGGTTTTTTTTTTTTCTTTTTCGGAGAGTAGAATATCACTGGTTTTAAAAATGTGTCCATAAAAACCTAAGACGGTTTAAGATAGCGCAACAGACAAAATTGTATCAAAATCGAAATAATACATTTAATTTGGGGTGCAATACACTATGTCAACTTTGATGGCTGTCATCTTTTTTTTTTTTTGAGCGGTTGATCTAAATTCTGTCTTAAAGTATCTACAACAAGATTGGTGCCAAGTTTCAAGCTACTACCTCTATTTGATTTTTTTTTTTTTAGGCTTCATCTCATATGCTTCAGAACAATCTACTTTGAAATAATAGCGATCAAAACCTGAGCTACCACTTGGTATGAAAAGTTAGTTTGCAGGCACAAACCCTTGTTTGTCAAAGAAAAAGTCTGCATTTTCCGAGACTACTACACGCCTCACTGGCACTGCTACAAGCGCCGGTGCCAGTGGTGCGTGTAATAGTCTTGGCGCGCGCAGACGTTTTTATGACCAACAATGTCTTGGTCACAACTAAAGTGGCCATTTTTACGTAGTGAGTTTTCCAGTTTGAGACATTATAACTCCTGAACCGAAAATGGCACTGACCCCTAACAGTGCCTTATTTTCTCCAAATAATAATTATATGTCAAACAAAATTCTTGAAACGTTTCAAGATAATCCTTCAGTCTTTCTTTGATTTATGCTGAATCAAGCATTTTCAAGATTTTCCTTTTTTTCAGAAAAATATTAGAAAGTGAATGTTTTTTCCTTTAAATCTCAATCCAGTTATCACAATAACCCACAAAAATGGTATCAACTTGTAGAAAATTGTATTCTCCCTTCATATGACATCACATTTGTTGAAATCTAATGTTTCTATCGAATTCTATCATTTAACAAATTCAGTAAATATGGTGGCCATCTTGGACGCAATCTTGGATTTGGAGGCTTTCGCAACAAATCTTTTGAGGTAGACCAGTTGAATGTTGTTTGTTACAATAAAAACTTGAAAATAAGCATGGTCTACTTAGTTTGTAGAGAGAGTGCAACTCGACCTCTGTTTTTAGCTTTTCGCCCCCCGGTCTTATATATATATATATATATATATATATATATATACATATATATATGGGTGAGAATTTTGAACGATGTACAATTGCCAATGTTCGTACCTTATGACATTCTTTCCCTTAGAACACGCCAGGATGATCTAAGAAACCAGATTTTTTCATGTCATCTCAAAGATTGGTAAATTTCCTTTCAGGAAATATATGGTTTGGTTGACTTTTGCCTGATATTTTTCATTTCACAAGGACTTAAAGCGTAAAAATAGGGTAAAAACGCTATTTTCACAATAATTTTTGTTTTTCAAACTTATGATGTGCATTTTTAATGGTACGTGGCATCTAATATCAGACCATGTTCTGGATCTGACATATGGGTATGTACCACAAAATTGTAAGAACTTTATGAGCACGTATAAGATTACAGAGAACAATTAAAATGTCAAAGTCCTAAACAGACGAACGTCCGTAGTGCTTTTATTTCTATCGCTGCTGCAAATTCTACTTTGTTGTCCCAACTGTAACGTATACGAAAATTTGGTGTTCCACTTAATGAACATATCCTGCAAAAATTGTACGTCTGCTGGCTGTACATGGGACGTAATATTCTTTTATGTAAAATTATACTCAGTTTTCGCAACGGACGTGCTTCCGTTATTTTCTAATAAAGATCATAGCCCATGAAACGTTATTGGCGATATTGTTCTGAGTCGTAATCAACTAAGATCTAGCAACACGATAATATGTTTGTTTTAAGTTTCTGTCCATCCTTTGTCACATAGGAACCGAAATTATATTTTTAGACGAACCTCCAAGAAAAAAAAAAAAACGTCCGTGATGATTAAAACGTTTTCGAGTGGGACACCATCTTGCTTTGATGGCGAAGGTGCATTTTACCTTTGGCTCTCTAGCCGAGGAGCTGCATGTCATTTTTGGAGCGGACTGAGGTTCGTCCGCAGTTTTTGGACCATGCAATTCACCAAAAACCAAGCATATAATTAATATTTTCTCTGAAAATTCACCTCCTGAACCCCCTCTGAGCAATACATATGTTGTAAGGATGTCAAATGTCTTATAATTTCCATTGACAATACCTTTTCAAATTTTTGAAAGAGTTAGGAAGGCTAGGTACTCTGGCGATTAGTTATCCGTCCTGGAACATGACCCTAGTAGTGGAACGAACGTCCGTGATAATTCCAGAGAACGTCCGTGACGTATGCAATCCCTCCGATAGGGATAACTTGTCCCGAAAGTGTCCTGTATTCTTTAAAACTTTTGGCTCGAATAGCGACAAATAAAGTTGTACAAAGTAGAAAATGAGTTTAGAGCAGTAGTTTCAGAATTTTTAAGGCGTTATGTGATCATGATGAACAAACAATTGGAAATTTACTCACAATTTTACGCTTGTTTTCCCTCTAATTATACAAAAAAACAGCTAAACAATTAAAACAAAGTGATAGGAAAATGGAATTTTGCGTAATCTATAATTTCTGTGCGTTTAAATTTCTTTCTAATGAGGTTCTGGCGACAGTTTGTACTGTTACAGGTTCTGAAAGTTTCGCTCACGGACGTTCTGTCCGAGAAAGGAAATTTCTGACAATTACAAATATATCACTGCACATAAGATTAATGTTAGTTGAAAATATTACCAAATCACCGAGCCGCTCATACCCGAAAGTGAATAGCGTTCAGCACTCAATTTACCTGTAATAACAAACGGAAAACGTTGTTTTAACGGATGTTCGTTGGTTGAATAAGTCAGTGGGTTACATAGTAGGAGAAAGAGGATCAGTGCCACTTTTTAGTGACAGGTGCTCTAAGTGTTTATCTTTTGAGTATGGTAGCTGCCGTCTCAAACAGAACACATCCAGTTTTGGTCTCCATAACGGACGTTCGCTGTAATTGTCATGATATTAAACGCCTTAATTCATTCTTATTTTTCTCTTCATGACGATTTTTCTCTCATTCCCTCAATAGCCTGAACATGCTGCGACCAAATAGAAAACAAAAAACAAAACAAAACAAACCAAAACAAATCCGAAAAGTGCTACGCAATCACATTCAGGATAATGACGGAAGAAGTCTGTAATGAGCATGTGTTGAATAAGAAACGGAAAAGTTTCAAAAGGACGTGGAATCAGTTGAATGAAAATGCCTGAGAAACAGAGAAGGGAATCGAGCTCCAACACCCAGAGAAAAGAATTGCCAGTGCACTCCCGTTATACCATGTGTTTGTCTAGTATTGTATTGTGAGTTCAAAATGTCGATGCGCCGCTCTCTTGCATTCCGTATATCACTTACATTTCTGCCCCTGCTTCTTCTGCACTTCTCTCTGGGTCTTTGCCTCGTACACTTGAATGTACCTTTGTTCTTACCACCAGCGAATGTTGTAATTCCATTTATTTATGATGGATAGTACGTCACAGGTTGTGAATTTTCCTTTTCACTCTCTAAACAATGAAGATTTTTTTGATATGTTTAATCATGGCTCGGTATCTCTTGCAATGAATGAATCCGACAGTAAATGTTTCCAAGCAAATTATGATTTTAATTCTCATATTAGAAGTGTAGCTTTTGGTGGAGATAATAATGAACAATATCTTAGTTCTCAATATTTTACAATTAATCAATTCAAAGCTCTAACTGAATTATCTCAAAGTTTTTCCTTGATGCAACTCAATATAAGGAGTTTGAATCATAATTTCGATAATTTTTGCTGTTTTATGAATGACATTCATAAATCATCTTTCTCTGTAATTGGACTGAGTGAAACATGGATCAATCCGACTTCTATCCCTACGTTCTCTCTTTCCGGTTATGACTTCATAGAAAACAGTCGTCAGCACAAGAAAGGCGGAGGAGTTGCCCTATACGTAAAGAAAGACCTTGATTACATTATTCACAGTGGATTGAACTGCATGGGTGAAGCTGTAGAATCACTCTATATTGAAGTTAACGTGCTTTGTTCTAGGAATATACTTGTATTAGTCATTTATCGACCCCCTAATTCTGAGATGCAAGGTTTTTTTAGTTATTTGCAATCATTACTGCAAAGTCCAATTTTCAACAATAAAGATTGTTATATCATGGGAGATTTTAACATAGATTTATCTAAGTTTCAGACATTAAACTCAGCTCAGAATTTATTAGATATTATGATGTCCTCATCCTTTTTACCCCTTATAACAAAGCCAACTCGAGTAACTGATCACTCAGCAACTCTAATTGACAACATATTTTGCAATATTAACCCCTTACCCTTTTCTGGCATTGTTTTATCAGATTTGTCCGACCATTACCCCATATTTACCCATATTTCTTATAATCGCAAACGTAATCTGAATTCCTCTGCAATGTATTTTCGAAAAATTACCCCCGATAATGTAGCTAGGTTGCAAAATGGCCTTAATGAAGTAGATTGGTCTGAGGTATATGATGCTGAGGACCCAAATAATGCTTATGATTTATTCATGAGAAAATTGAATTCACTTTTAGATGAGTATGTTCCTTTACTTAAGAAAAATAATAACAATTATAAAAGATCTCCGAGACTTCCGTGGATATCGAAGTCTTTGCTGTTGTCAATTAACAGAAAAAATCATTTGTTTTATGCCGATAAAATTAAACACACAAAATCTCGTCATAAATATATTTCATATAAAAATGTTCTCACTCAAATTTTGCGTTGTGCAAAGCAAAAATATTTCAGTGACCAGATATATTATTTTAAACATGATATCCAAAATACTTGGAAAGTTATTGATTCTGCCATTAATAGAAACAAACCAACATCCCGTATTACTACAATCAAACATAATGATCTTATTATTGTTGACCCAAGGTCTATAGCTGATGTTTTTAATCAATATTTTTCACAAATAGGAAATAGTTTTGCTAGAAAGATTCCCAAGTCCCAAAAGTTATTTTTCGATTTTTTACATACGCCCAATTCTAGCTCCTGTTTTTTTGCTCCCACTCACCGGAATGAACTAATTGATATAGTTCAGAATTTAAAGAGTAAAAAAAGTGTTGGTTATAATAATATTGATAATGTATATATATATCTTATGTTAGATAATAAATGCATTCACTATATATCAGTTTCCCAGATTCACAAATACATATGCATTAAAGATGTTTATATATATGAGTCAGAATTTTGAACGATGTACAATTGAGCCAAAACAAGGCAAAATTTAAAAAGTAGGAAATTCTCCAAATCATTCATCTTACATGAAAGAGTATAACTCAAGCTTTAATATGAACCCAATTATACTAGGATTTTCCCAGAGGAACAAGTTTTTATTCACCGCTGAAGTTCACCATGTCCAGAGCAGCGAACGCCCGTGAGGAATACTACTGCACATACATTTGAATACCATTTAAAATAGTTTCCAAAGATCTGATTCAGTTCAAAATCCTAACGAAATATCTTAAGGGACATGTGTACGTGATTGCAGAATATTAAGCTTGTACTCTTAACCTGTTCGTAATGGTAGACAACTGATGATTTATCTAAATTCGTCATTTCTGTGGAAATATTGCTCTTCCGCTAAACACTTTCTTAACTTTACGAGCATTTTACAGAAACTCAATATTTTCACCTCTTATGTCACTATCCCATACTTTAATCCTCACTCCCAAATAATAATATACCTTTTTAAGATGTATCTCATCTGGGCAGTCCCAATAACCCAACAAACATAGCATATTTTTCATCACGGAGGTTCGCATGTAGCTCTCGAACGTTCGGAACAAACAAGATATTGAACAATGCAGCTCTCTGAGTTGGACACGCATTCTACTCTCAACTGATGATTTCACCAAATTCTGTTTTTTTTTCTATTGAAATATTACTCTTCCGCTAAACACTTTCTCCAATTTAAGCGCAATTTACAGAAACAATATTTCGGCCTGTTATTTCACTATCCTATACTTTAATACATACTCCCAAGTAATAACATACTTTTTCAAGATGTATCTGATCTAGACAGTCTCTATAACCCAACCAACATAGCATAGTTTTCATCACGGAGGTTCGCATATAGCCCATGGACGTTCGGAACATGTAAGATACTTAACAATGCTGCAGTTCTATGGAGTTGGAAACGCATTCTATTCACAACAAACAGTGATTTCTTGACGAGAACAAACTCCTCTGCATAATCCTGAATAATTATTACCAGTTCTCAATTATAAAAGCTTGTGTATTTTTTCATGCTGTGGAATCGAAGAAAACACTTTTTCCATCTCTCGTAAATGAAAATACAAAAGTACGTGTAATCTCAGTGATGTAGCCCATCCTTGCGAACGAACATATAACTCGTAGTCACGAAGTAAAGATTCAGGTCCTAAATTTGTTATCTGAAGTCTACAATTCAAATTTTGCTTATAACGAACAAGGTCACAGCTGAATATGACAACGAATCGACGTAGAAAAACAACAGAAATGTGCTCCGTTATCGAAATACGAAGTTTAGCTGGAGAGGGCAAACGCTTCACGTGTCAATGTGTATAAGAAGAAATCCCTCTGCGTTTTCTTTTTTTGTGTTACACACTGTTACCGAAGTGAAATTCTGTTTTTAATTTAGTCAGAAATGATAAAAGGTTCGTTACTACAAAGTTTCTTCATAACAAAATACAGAAGTTCATATAACTTAAAAGATGTTTGTGACTTCAATATTATACAACATGGTTCGTTATAACAAACATTTGTAGAATCATGACGCTTTTTTATTCAGTAAATGATAGGAATCTACGAAGGTTAATCGAAAGGTTGTTAGTTGGAACATGAAAAATCAGGTTCATTCAACCAAATGTGGAGAAACAAATTACTAACCAAAACCTCAAGATTTCAAACCTCATAATAATCGTTTTCACCTTAACTCTTTATGTGCCATGGTGGAAACCCCCTGTGTGCCACGTTATTCTGAGACATGAAGGTAGTCATGCTTTGAGGAAGAATTCTGTTTTTCTAATTTGTGTAACTTCTACAAATTTCTGTTAAGACGGGCATAATAGTAGGCAAAGTTAAAGAGGAATACCAAGCTTTGTTTCGATGTAAATTGTATGACGACCCTATTTTCCATTTTTCTTTTGAATAACCAAATGCTACATTACTGTAAAGGCATGACTTTTGCACACAAAACCATGACAGAAACTTACAATGTACGAGCAAATCTAGTTTGGAACATCGCTTGATAGTTGATCACCACATAGAATGCAAGCCGTATATGAGAGGAACAAAAGCACAAGAAACGCTTTCATTGTGCCGCGGGATTAGCCGCAATTAGCGGTTTATCGATCGGTCTTGGCGGCTTTGTTTGTTGAGCAGAATGTGCGAAGTTGGCACGCCGTCGACTGAGTCGGACGTGCGAACGTGGCACATAAAGCGTTAACGAATATCAGGCCCATTCCACTTTTAGAATAATGGACCTAAAGAATAGTGAACCTTGATATTCAATTTTCGGATTAACAAACTTTCGGAATAAGAATTTTTTAATAAGAAACCCCCTGAATTAATAAACTACGAAACTTTTTTTTCATTTTCGGAATAACAAACCTGTGGACTTTCGGAGTAACGAATCTTTGGAAGAGCGAATGTATCAAAGTGCGACGTCAAACCTATTACTAAATCATCACTTTTTTAACATGTGTTTTCAATGTAAGCACAATAGCACAAACAAATTAACGATCTCTCTGTGTCTTAAATGTAAAAATAAAAACATATGAGACAAAATGTGACCCGCTACAACAAAATGATCCTAAAGTCGGGTGAGGTCGATTATTTGAAAATTGCATGACAAAATTTCCTAATCTTTCTGCTTTAAATTGATATATAACACATCTTATGAAAATAATCGGGTGCGGAGATATCGATGTTTAAAAGAGAGCATGTCGAGACGTATGGGAAATCACTGTTTCGAGAAAAGCGCCCTAAAAGTTTTCCTTGCGCAATCGCATTCAAGGGGCACGTAGTCAGTTTTCACCTCCGGAAGGTAAACCCTAGCAACCCGCGAAATGCTCATTCAAGCACAGCGCCGGCGGTCTCCTCACCGACCAATCAGTGACCAGGATGCCAGGAGAAGCGGCTAGGCATAGCGCACCCCGCCCGCACGCACCAGTCGACTTAGCAGTGTGCGAGCTTCACGCTTCGGTTAGCGGCAAGCAGCAAACTGACCAATGAGATCACTCCGGTCGTTGTTAGGGGCGGAGCCTGTATGTGGCGCTCAATCCAAATTTTGGAACCGGTTTCTGCTTGGTTGAAACGCCAAAAACATGGCCCAGAAAAACGCTATTTTTTGGTCTTTCCTTTCATCATTTTGCTTCAAAATTTCGACAGATGATAGAAGACATGTCAGGCTCCAATAATATGTCAAAATCAGAAAATCGTACATTTTGACCAATAATTATGCTCTGACTTCAAACTCGATTTTCACGGCTTCGACCGTGCGCGACTTTAGGACCTTTTTGTTGTAGCGGGTCACAAATTGAAAATTAACACTGCTTTTTATTGATGAGTGTAAAAAGCACCATGCCACGATAAACGGAAGATTTGCATGTTTTCATCAGACATTAAGTGTATACTGCATTATTTTTGTTCGCTTATGACGACATTTCAATGATAAGAAATAAACAAACAAACAAACAAAGATCCTCCAGAGGAATTCGGTATAACGGTAGTGCACTTGTAATTCTTTTCTTTATGTGTTGGAGCTCGATCCCTTCTCCTTTTTTTTCTCTCTCTCTCATTTTTATTCAACTGCTTCCACGTCCTTTTGAACCTTTTACGTTTCTTCTTGACACAGTCATGCCCATTACAGACTTCTTCCGTCATTTTATTCTTTTCGTTTCAATATATTCTGAATGTGACTGCGTAGCACTTTTCGGAGTTGTTTTGGTTTATTTTTTTCCCTTTTTGGTCGCAGCATGTTCAGGCTACTTAGAGATGAGAGAAAATGGTTGTGAACAGAAAAACAAGAATATATAAAGGCATAGAATATTATGACAATTACAGCGAACGTCTGTGATGGAGACCAAAACTGTATGTGTTCTCTTTGAGATGGCAGGTACCTTACTCAAAAGATATACACGGGGGCATCTGTCACTATTAGTGGTACTGTTCCTCTATCTCATAATATGTATTCCATGGACTTATTTTACCAACAAACAACCGTAAGCAAAACGTTTTCCTGTTATCATTGCAAGTAAATTGAATGTAGAATGTTATTCACTTTTTGGTATGAAAGTTTTCGGTGACTTAGAATATTTTCAAGTAACATTAACTTATCGTACAATGATATAATTGTAATTACATTGTATCAGAAATTTCCTTTCTGGGACCGAACGTCCGTGAGCGAAACTTTCAGACCCTATAAGTGCAAATTGTCTCAAAAACCTCATCAGAAAGAAATTAAAATGAACAGGAATTACAGATTACACAAAATTCTAGTTTCCTATAACTCGGTTTTCAGTGTTTAGCTGTATTTATATAATTAGATGGAATACAAACGTAAAATTGCAAGTGAATTTTGAGCTGTTTGTTCATCATGATCACATGCCGCCTTAAAATTTCTGAAACTACTGCTCTAAGTGCATTGTCTACTTTGTAAAACTTTACTTTACGTTATTTGAGCTGAAAGTTTTAAAGGACAGAGGACATTTTCAAGACAAGTTATCCCTATCGGTCGGATTGTATACGCCACGGACGTTCGCTGAAATTGTCACAGGCGTTCGTTCTACCACTATAGAGTCATGTTCCAGTACGGATAACTAATCGACAGATAGTGCATAGCTTCCTAACTCTTTCAAAATTTTGAAAAGTTATTTTCCATACAAATTATAAGAAATTTGACACCCTTTTCAACATACATATTGCTCAGAGAGGGAGAAGGAGATGGATTTTCAGAGAAAATTTCGCCATAGCTCTTTAAATCGTCCTTTGACCCTCTGTTTTTATTGCATATTACAAAAGCATATGAAATGCAAATAACAGTTCAAGTAACAATATTAACAGGAAAACTCGATGACGTCATCATATCGTCATCTTAAATAAAAAAGTGGAATTAAATTTTTTGAGGTACTGTTTCTGACATTCATTTGCTCGTATATTTGTTGTTTAGGCTCAATATTATCCCAAATTCAGATATGTTGTACTTTAAATATTTGCCTTTTAAGTCCATGTCATGGTTCTAAAATTTCATGACGTCATCATACTTTAAATTGTGATTAAAGGTAAAGAATCAAAATCAGACAAGTTTACGTGTTATGTCTTTGGGTGGTGATTTTTTTTAGACCATGCATTGACTTGACAACGTTTAAGCACCTTTATCTCAGCTGATTTTGCTCCTTTTTCTCTGAAACTTAAGTATGCTGTAGCTGAGACAATAAGCTGCAGTAATCATGCATTCTATTTGTTTCAAATCTCCTCATCAGGTTGACAATTTTGAAACTTATAACTGAAAATGAGAATGGAATGTGGACGAAACGATTCCTGATTCATCTTTCACATATAAGCTTACGTCCCTCATATTTTCTCGTCGAGACGTACGGCCGAGAGGTTAAAGGCGACGTCTCAGAGACGTGAAGTTGCACACGTGCGGGTTCGAACCCCACAAGAGCACGACACAAAATACTTATATCTCTTACTTGTTTTTCTTCGATGGAGTATTACACTTTTGTCCATGTAGAAATCACGTTCGCATGTAAACGCACCTCTACGCACACACACACACAGTCACACACACACACAATATCCCTTTGTTTTGTGTTGGAGACCACATTGCTTCGACTGCTGCAAAGTTTTGCAGGCTGGATTTGTCAAACTGATCATAGTATATAATGAAGACGTACGATGAATATGTTGTACTTTGAACAATTGTCTTTCAAGTCCATGTCAGTGTTTTGTAATTTGATGACGTCATCACACTGAAAATTGTGATTTAAGGCAATGTATCAAAATCAGCCGATTTTACGTGTTATGTCTACAGGACGTATTTTTACCCAGTTGCCAGAAATGGCATACCGCCATCTGTGTTACAAGGCCGTATTTACGTCTAGCAATACAATACATGTTTAGGCGGCCACGTTTGTTGAGTGGGCATTGACTTTTCCCCCTGTTATATCTATACATTGTTTTTTGTCTTACCATTTCCATGGATGTTCCGTGGCCGAGTGGTTAGAGTAACGGTTTCGCATGCACGCATTTGAGGGGTCGATGGTCGCAGGACACTTTTGTTTTTTTATTATTGTTTAACTCTTTTCACACAACGTTTCATATTCACATTCTTTTCGTTGTCGACCACGGACGATCGGTATCTAATATCAACCCAGCGTATCACCAACTCGTCTTCAATGACGAGTTTCATGTCTCGTTATTGATTATTATTATCATTATTATTATTATTATTATCATCATTAAATAATCTTATACATGTATATATATATATATATATATATATATACATGTATCCTTAAGGGCGCACCTAAATGGATATATAAATCTTGTGAATATAATGGAGCATTTGTTACATGTACATGACTTCCGCAAATCAAATCAAATTCGAACTGCAGTGAATCAAACAATGCACGTGGATTTTGCGGATACAAAGTCAGAAAAGAAAATATCATAGTTAAAGCGGGAGATACCAAGATGTGTCTGTAGAATCAACAAAGGCATCAGCAGCAGACGAAAAGTAAAAAAAAAAAAGAATATGGGAATCCAATTCACATTCAATGTATCGACAAAGAAGTCCCCATTTCCTTCCGATTAGACCAAGACAAAATTCTAAAGCTGTCAATATTTCAGAGAGTATGGAAATACATGTAATTCTTAACGTTCTAAAAGGAGGTAATATTTGTATTACCTCGTCTGCATTTTCACCATATAAAAAGTTAGAAAATGTAGCCAATAATAGCATAAAAAAGTAATGAAGAATAAGAATGAAAAACAAATAAGAACATGATGTTTATTTGCCGACTACTTCCATGCTGGGGGGAAAAAAAAAAAAGCTCTTTGCTGGAAAGAACACAGTTTTCCACATTGTTTTCACAATGTGTTCACATAGTCCACTATGTGAAAACGGTCGAATTTAACAGTGCGAAGACGACTTCACACTGTGGTGTGGTTTTTCACAAAGTTCACATGGCGATTTTCTATTCACACGGTGAATTCATGATTTACAACGTGTTCACAATGTGTTCACAACGTGTTTCACATTGGGTTTTACACCGTGGAACGCTATTCTTTCCAGCAGGGTTGCTATGGCTGTATCCATTGAGCCATCCTAACCAACATGCTTAATGTTTATTTATCCTGTAACAGGAATTCTGGATGATTCTGGTCAACATCAATGAAGCAATGGTGAATCTTACCAACCGTTTGCCTGGACAAATCATTCAACGAATCGTTCTGCAAATCAATACGAATGTATCAAAGGGAGACATTTCTTGCATGGAGCCTGCCTGCCTGGTAACAACGTGGTAACATCATTGTGTGATTACAAGTCCCCTTGAAAATGGTGCTGATGTACAGTGAAATGACGGAAATGGTCTCACACCATTAATCATTGCATCTACAGGTTAGAAGCGTTACCTACATTGTCAACAATGAAGCCAACAATCATTGAAGTGACAAAAATGATAGCACGTCATTGCCTTTAAAATGCGTATGGCAAATGATATCCTTAAGTTATATATGCCTAGTGGAAAATGGAGCAAAGTCATTATAACGCATGAGGATCTACAATATCTTTAGAGTAATGGAACTCACCTCCATGTCAAATATAATAGTTTTTGCTGTTTTTCCGAATGCATCTGTGTTTGGCCATCTCGACATCTTATTGACAAAGGAACCCATGTCAACGCTTTGAATGAAGATGACATTTGCACCCTACCATGTTACAGCTGAACTCGGAAGAAGTTGTGAATGTTCTTGATACAGCAGGTAGCAATATGCAATTGCCAGCTGATAAACCTATAACAGTGACAGCGTAATCTTCGATCATTGCATCTGGAAGGGATTAATACTCAGAAGCTCATTCATCTTGTTAACATGCGTGGAAATCTAACAGAAGAACACTGACTCAGTGATATTCATGTTCACAATGGTTCCAATGTTACATAGACCTTAAGTTTCTGGTTCAAATTCTGCTAAGGAATATGGTAAAACGCGCCTCACGGGGTATGCATAAATGTTAACCTTTAAGTTGCACACCACTGACTGACAAAGGAACTGATCTAAGTGCTGTTGATGAAGAACATTGGAACGCACTAGCCCAAGCATTTTTCGGAAGGATACTGTCATAGTTTTTTGTTTGTTTGTTTTTTTTTACTTGTTGATATGAATGTTGCAGCCATAGATGATGGCTGGATGATGGATGTCAAAATGGAAATTACAAGGATGTCAGAATTTTGGTCGATAGTAAAGGTGATGTGAATTGTAAAGGCATTAATTGTAACACAGGTTGACATCGGGCATGTCAAAATGGACATCTTCAGATTGCGCGCCATCTACTCGAAAAAGAAGCTGATGTAAATGTTGTTGATAAGAAAGGTTGGAGTCCACTGTTATTTGCATCTAGTAATGGACACCGCAGTATTGTGGATTATCTTGTCACCAATACAGCTGATCTGAATGCTGGAGACGTGAATGAAACAAGATTATTCCACAATGCATGTCAGAACGGACATTTTGAAGCTATAAACTATCTTATTGACAAGGGAGCTAACGTAAATGCTGTTGATAAAAAAGGATGGAGTCCACTATCAGTTGCATATGAAAAGGGACACTACAATATTGTGGATTATCTTGTGACCAATGGAGCTGATGTGAATGCTAGAAACATGGGTGGTATGAAATTATTGCGCCTTCCATGTAATATCTATACAATTGACAAAGGAAATCATGTATATGATTATGATAAAGGTTGGAGTCTATCATCCTTTGCATCTGAGAAGGGACACTCGAGTACTGTCGATTCTCTTGAGACCAGTGGAGCTGATGGGAATGCTAAAAACGTGGATGATGTAAGATCCTTGCACGCTGCATGTGAAAATGGACATTTTGATGCCGTTACCTGTTTAATTGACAAAGGAGCTGATGTAAATGCTGTTGATAAGAAAGGTTGGAGTCCACTTTTCTTTGCATCTTTTAATGGGCACAGCAATATTGTGGAGTATCTTGTGAACAAGGGAGCCTTTGTGAATGGTAGAAACGTGGATGATGAAAGTCCC
Organism: Diadema setosum; assembly: GCF_964275005.1. Classification (NCBI taxonomy): domain Eukaryota; kingdom Metazoa; phylum Echinodermata; class Echinoidea; order Diadematoida; family Diadematidae; genus Diadema; species Diadema setosum. The sequence goes on along the minus strand of NC_092687.1, from coordinate 17,211,315 downwards.
TTGTACCTTGCTTGTTACAACGGACATTTTGATGTCACAACCCATTTAATTGAGAAAGGAGCTAATGTAAATACACTTGATAAGAACGGCTGTAGTCCATTATTACTCGCGGCTGAAAAAGGACACTGCAATATTGTCCATTCTCTTGTGACCAATGGAGCTGATGTGAATGCTAGGAACGTGGATGATGTAAGACCCTTGCACGCTGCATGTCAGAACGGACATTTTGATGTCATTAACTATTTAATTGAGAAAGGAGCTGATGTTCATGTTCTTGATAAGAAAGGTTGGAGTCCACTATTCTTTGCATCTAAAAATGGACACTACAATATTGTGGATTATCTTACGACCAATGGAGCTGACGTGAATGCTGGAGACGTAAATGATGTAAGACCCTTGTACCTTGCATGTCAGAACGGACATTTTGATGTCATTACCTATTTAATTGAGAAAGGAGCTGACGTAAATGCTGTTGATAAGAAAGGTAGCAGTCCACTATTCAGTGCATCTTTTAATGGACACTGCAATATTGTGGATTATCTTGTGACCAATGGAGCTGATGTAAATGCTAGAAAAGTGGATGATGTAAGACCCTTGCACGCTGCATGTCAGAACGGACATTTTGAGGTTGTAAAATATCTAATTGACAAAGGAGCTCATGTTCATGTTGTTGAGAAGAACGGTTGGAGTCCATTATTCTCTGCATCTTTAAATGGACAAAGCAATATTGTGGATTATCTTGTGACCAATGGAGCTGATGTGAATGCTGGAGACGTGAATGGTATAAGACCCATGCACCTTGCATGTCGGAAGGGACATTTTGATGTCACTACCTATTTAATTAAGAAAGGAGCTGATGTAAATACACTTGATAAGAACGGTTGTAGTCCACTATTATTTGCGTCTGAAAAAGGACACTGCAATATTGTGGATTATCTTGTGACCAATGGAGCTGATGTGAATGCTAGAAACGTGGATGATGTAAGACCCTTGCTCATTGCATGTCAGAACGGACATTTTGAGGTTACAAACTATCTAATTAACAAAGGAGCTCATGTTCATGTTGTTCATAAGAACGGTTGGAGTCCATTATCCTTTGCATCTTATAATGGACACTGCAATATTGTGGATTATCTTGTGACCAAAGGAGCTGATGTGAATGCTGTTGATAAGAACGGTTGTAGTCCACTATTACTTGCGTCTGAAAAAGGACACTGCAATATTGTGGATTATCTTGTGACCAATGGAGCTGATGTGAATGCTGGAGACGTGGATGGTATAAGACCCATGCACGTTGCATGTCAGAACGGACATTTTGAGGTTACAAACTATCTAATTAACAAAGGAGCTGACGTAAATGCTGTTGATAAGAAATGTTCGAGTCCATTACTCTTTGCATCTTGTCATGGACACTCCAATATTGTGGATTATCTTGTGACCAAAGGAGCTGATGTGAATGGTAGAAACGTGGATGATATAAGACCCTTGCACCTTGCATGTCAGAACGGACATTTTGAGGTTACAAACTATCTAATTAACAAAGGAGCTGACGTAAATGCTGTTGATAAGAAATGTTCGAGTCCATTACTCTTTGCATCTTGTCATGGACACTCCAATATTGTGGATTATCTTGTGACCAAAGGAGCTGATGTGAATGGTAGAAACGTGGATGATATAAGACCCTTGCACCTTGCATGTCAGAACGGACATTTTGATGTCACTACCTGTTTAATTGAGAAAGGAGCTGACGTAAATGCTGTTGATAAGAACGGTTGGAGTCCACTATTCTTTGCATCTAAAAAGGGAGACTACAATATTGTGGATCATCTTGTGACCAAAGGAGCTGATGTGAATGCTAGAAACGTGGATGATCTAAGACCCTTGTACGTTGCATGTCAGAACGGACATTTTGATGTCATTACCTATTTAATTGACAAAGGAGCTGATGTCAATGCTGTTGATAAGGACGGTTGTAGTCCACTATTTCTTGCGTCTGCAAAAGGACACTGCAATATTGTGGATTATCTTGTGACCAATGGAGCTGATGTGAATGCTAGAAACGTGGATGATGACAGACCCTTGCACGCTGCATGTCGAAATGGACATTTTGATGTCATTACCTATTTAAATGACAAAGGAGCTGATGTAAATGCTGTTGATAAGAAAGGTTGGAGTCCATTACTCGTTGCATCTCTTAATGGACACTCCAATATTGTGGATTATCTTGTGACCAATGGAGCTGATGTGAATGTTAGAAACGTGGATGATCTAAGACCCTTGTACGTTGCATGTAAGAACGGACATTTTGAGGTTATAAACTATCTAATTGGCAAAGGAGCTGACGTAAATGCTGTTGATAAAAAAGGTAACAGTCCACTATTCTGTGCATCTTTGTATGGACACTGCAATATTGTGGATTACCTTGTGACCAATGGAGCTGACGTGAATGCTAGAAACGTGGATGATGCAAGACCCTTGCACCTTGCATGTCAGAACGGACATTTTGATGTCATTACCTATTTAATTGACAAAGGAGCTGATGTCAATGCTGTTGATAAGGACGGTTGTAGTCCACTATTTCTTGCGTCTGCAAAAGGACACTGCAATATTGTGGATTATCTTGTGACCAATGGAGCTGATGTGAATGGCAAAAACGTATATGATGTAAGACCCTTGCACCTTGCATGTCAGAACGGACATTTTGATGTCATTACCTATTTAATTGACAAAGGAGCTGATGTTAATGCTGTTTATAAGAACGGTCGGAGTCCACTATTCTTTGCATCTGAAAGGGGACACTGCAATATTGTGGATTATCTTGTGACCAAAGGAGCTGATGTGAATGCTGGAGACGTGGATGATGTAAGACCCTTGCACCTTGCATGTCAGAACGGACATTTTGATGTCATTACCTATTTAATTGACAAAGGAGCTGATGTTAATGCTGTCGATAAGAACGGTTGGAGTCCACTATTCTTTGCATCTGAAAGGGGACACTGCCATATTGTGGATTATCTTGTGACCAGTGAAGCTGATGTGAATGCTGGAGATGTGGATGATGTAAGACCCTTGCACCTTGCATGTCAGAATGGACATTTTGAATTTTTAACCTATCTAATTCAATTCAATTCAATTGGGTTTATTTTTCATATTTCTTAATTAAGGAATGTACATCAAATATAATCAAAACATAGTGAATCATAATATCCGGCTTGGATGCACAGTAGATTAATAGCGGTCAATCATCGTACATTTGGCTCTATGTATAACGCTAAAGAAATATGATGGAACCTACTTAAAAGCGAGCTTCTTAAGCGTAGGTCCCAAATTCTGAACAGAGTGCAAGGTACAGATGAGGAGCACGGATGCAACGTAGGACCAAAATAAAGAAAAACAAAAATGAAAGGCAGAAATACCCGGAGCAATAACAGAATATTCTCGATACAAATAGTGATATACAGACAACCACATTCTTCAGACGTAAGAACAGTTGATTTAGCAATGTTGACAATGGTGTAATAATACGATTTGAATAATGCTGAAAAAAGAACAACTCGACATGCGAGTCCTCGGAAGAGATACGGGAGGCCCGAAGAGTGAACATACAAGGACTGACATTCAAAAAAGAATTAGAACTAGACTTGGAATTTGTCAACACTGACAAATTAGATGATCCGATCTGTTCGGAAATCAACGATTTAAAGTCTCCTGATCCCAATAGGCATGACCATACCGGTTTCATGTGTGTTTAGTGGACATTGGCCGTGTGATGTTTGGATTCTTATTTAGAAAAGGGAGTCAGGTCTGCCATCTTTGGTACCGAATTCCGTATACACTATAACGAAGATACAGAATGAAGTATATTTGATCATTGACCCAACTTTGCACAGCCAAGATTGCATCTGAGCAAAAAGTGGTTATTTTGAGAAATGATCCTTATAACATGGTCTTTGCGTGTGCAAAATATAGGAAAGATAGGACACGTATTCACCAAGATACAGGATGAAACATTTATGACCTTTGACCCTCATTTACATACCCAAGATGGTGTCCGATCAAGTAGTTGTTATTTTATTAAATAATGTACATGACATGAACTAAACATGTGCAAAATATGGGGGTGATAGGGCTGTTTTTCTTGAGTAATTGGAAAGAAAGTTGCAGAAAGAAAGAAAATCTCAATACATCGAAGATAAGCTTTAATATCAACCAATTTTTTTAACGTTATCCCGACATCGTATGAAAAAATAAAGGGCGCAGAAATGAAAGTGCAAAGTCTCAGCTACAACATATTAAAATCAGGGAGAAATTCACTGAAGCATAAGTTAGCTAGTGCTCGAAAAAGATAGTCATGTCAATTTTCATTTGCAGAAAAACTGCACTCCCATAGAAATAACACGTCATAACAAAGATAGAGAAAGAAGTACATATCACATTTGACCCCACTTTGCACAGACAAGATGGCATCTGAGCAAAAAGTGGTTATTTTGTGAAATGATTCTTGTAACATGGTCTTTGCGTGTGCAAAATATGGGAGAGATAAAACATGCATTCACTAAGATACAGGATGAAGCATTTATGACCTTTGACCCTAATTTACATACCCAAGATGGTGTCCGATCAAGTAGTTGTTATTTAATGAAATAATGTACGTGATTTGAACATGCGCAAAATTTGGGGGTGATAGAGGCTGTTTTTCTTGAGGTATTGCAAAGAAAGTTGCAGAAAGAAAGAAACATCTCAATACATTGTAGATAAGCTTTAAATTCAACCAAGTTTTCTAACGTGATCCCGACATTGTATGAACAAACGAAGGAAACATTGCGATAGCCCAAAGTCTCAGCTACAACATATTATTTTATTTCGGAAGTCTCGAAGGAGACTACGATGCATAAGAGTAATAATAGGAGAGCCCGCACGCGCGTCCAGCAATACGTTCGCGTTCGTTCCAGCCGACAGGAGGTTCTCCTGCATAGCTCCGCGGTTTGATTTCTATCCATTAATTCATCGCCTTCAATTTCCTTCTCGCGAGGAAATTTTGCTTCGCCGGTCATCCGGAACCAACTGAGAAGTGTTTTGACGCATCTTTCGAGCCTAAACTTTACGGGGGCTCGATGAATATGAGCTCGAAAGAGCAGCACGATCCATCCTTCGCTTTACGTGCTACACGTGGACAGGAGGTCTGTGCCACGAAGCCAGAGTTACCACCACCAGCGCCTCCCTCCGGCGATGCCGGTACGGCGCACGTACAGAAGAAGGCTCAAGATTCGGGGAAGAAGCAGATGAAGAAAATTCCCCAAAAAAGCTCCTCATACGGTATCAAAAGCCCCTTCCGAGGATCGGGCGTCTACCTCCGGGGACGTTAGTTCTCGTCTAGACAAACTTGAAAATCTCCTCGCCGAAGTGGTGAAACACCTTCCCCAATCGCATGATAAAACCACTAGCCGTGCTGCTGTGGTACATACACGTACACCGTATACATCGAAATCTACAGCGGAGGATTTTTCCCGCTTGCCTACTAACGTCCGTCATTTTGTTGGGGACGATTTTGATACGTCTGACACAAAGCGTGATGGACCGTTCGATTTTGACGAAGGGGTGGAAGAGGTAGCTGCACAGCTACCACCGTTGGCAGCCAAGTATGCTATCCCCCTCGGGATTGGGGAGGCAGTTGACGAGGAAATCGCAAAATCGGTGAACTATTTTATTGGCAACAAACTAGAAGATAAAGCTATCTAGGAAACGGTTGAAAAACAGCCCCCACCGAGCAACTGCCCCCACCTCGATACACCTAAAGTGAACGCTCCCATTTGGGAACACCTGCAGTCCGTCACGCGTAATCGAGATCTGAAATCACAGAGAGTGCAGAAATGTCTGACTCGCGGTATTGGGGCTCTTCTTCGCTCTCTCGACGCGCAAGATATCTCCGAGTCTCAGCAAGACGCACTTGCCCTGTTGAGTAACGCACACTTCGAACTGAATTGCGTGCGGAAGGAGCTGATTAAACCGGACATCAACTCGCAATACGTGCATCTCTGTAAGCCTTCCACACCAGTCACGCAGCTGTTGTTTGGTGACGATCTCACAAGACAGATGAAAGATCTAAAAGAACAACACAAGGCCTCTGCTGGGGTCATGAGCACCCAGCAGAAACATACTTCTCGTCCGAGCGGCTCTTTCCATCCGTACAGACGGCCCTTCAATAGCGGAGCTCGCCGGCAGGCTCGCGATGCGGGCTGGACGGGCTCGCGTAGTGCTGCAGCCTCACGCTTCGTGCATGGAACGGCAAATCGTCCTTTTTTAGACCAGCGCTACCAGGGGAAGTCGCGACCTCCCCCACAGCAACGGCCACAGAGCAGAGCTCATCCACAGGCCAGAAGCAAGACTCCCCACAACAAGTAACCCAACAGCCCTCCTCTGAAGAGGTAGGAGACATTGATGCAACAGATTGCTCATTTGATATGTCAGTAACTGACCATGATGCATTGCTACCTTATCTAGAAGAACAGTATTCTAGAACTACTCCTCGATTTACTAGATCTGTAGAATCTAGACCTACCACTTCATGTGTACATGACTATCCAGTTGGAGGTCGACTGATGCTTCATGCATGTAATTGGGAGAAGTTAACTTCAGATCCCACAGTACTACAAGCTGTGAATGGCTATAAACTTGAATTCAAGCCTGAATGTTTTCCACCTGAAAGGCTTAAACCTTTGGTTCAGTTCAAAGTAAAGAATGAAGATTTGGCCAATATCCAAGCTGAAATTGATTCACTGGTAGCCAAGAATGTCATTGAACCTTGTTCACATGAAGCGGGAGAGTTCATCTCTAACATTTTTACCCGCCCTAAGAAGAATGGCAGCCTTCGTGTCATTCTTGACCTCTCAGAGTTGAACAAAAGCCTAGTCTATCAGCATTTCAAAATGGATTCCATCCATACAGCAATGCAATTTATCACACTAGATTGCTTTCTAGCCTCAGTCGACCTTCAGGATGCTTACTATTCAGTACCAGTTGACCCGCAGAATAGGAAATACCTGCGATTTGTGTGGCAGGGCAAACTTTGGCAATATTGCGCACTGCCAAACGGGCTTAGTACAGCACCGCGTTTGTTCACAAAGCTTCTCAAACCAGTTTTTGCTCATCTGAGAAGAGCAGGTCATATGGTAGTGGGATACCTAGAAGATACTATCATTATTGGGAAGAGTGAGGCTTGCACTCAAAGAGCAGTCGATGCTACGACTGATCTCCTCGAAGACTTAGGGTTTCTTGTCCATCAGACTAAATCAGTGTTAAAACCAACTAAAGAAATCACCTTTTTGGGATTTGTCCTTAACTCTGTGAGCATGACAGTTACTCTTCCTGAATCTAAGAAGGAAGATATCATTGCTGAGTGCACAAGTGTGTTGAACGCCACAGAGTCCTCTATCCGAGAAGTGGCTAGAGTAATAGGGAAACTGATTGCTACTTTTCCTGCAGCCCAATATGGGCCCCTCTACTACAAAATCTTGGAAAAAAAAGATTTTGGCATTGGAGGCCAATAAAGGTCATTTTGATAGGAAAATGAGCTTGTCTAATAGAGCCAAACAGGAACTTAAGTGGTGGATTGACCACATACAGTACACCTCTAATCCTATCGACAGACCCAGGCACACAATAGAATTACGCTCGGATGCGAGTGGGTCTGGTTGGGGAGCAACAGACATGTGCACAAACATAGGGGGACGATGGAATGAAGTGGAAAGAGAAAATGCTGTTAACAATGAGATAAATAACCCTTGCAGCAGGATTGGCATTGAAGTCTTTTTGCTCTAGCCTGAGAAATGTTCATGTTCTCATTAGAATGGATAATACAACTGCAGTCTCATATATCAACAATATGGGGGGGGGGGGGCTTCAGATCCCAGGACTGCAACAATTTGGCACATGATATTTGGGACCGATGTATTGAAAGACAAATTTGGATCACAGCCGCCTACTTGCCAGGACGGCTCAATACCACAGCCGACTTCGTGTCAAGGAAGTTTAGCGATCGAACAGAGTGGATGCTTAACAAAGCCCAATTTACTGAAGTGGTAGAACATTTTAGCCTCCCTGAAATAGATCTTTTCGCTTCCAGACTTAATGCACAGCTACCCAGGTATATCACTTGGCAGCCTGATCCTTCGGCAGAGAATGTAGATGCATTTACAGTGGATTGGGGTCCATTATGGTTCTATGCTTTCCCTCCCTTCTGCCTTATCCCTAAATGTCTGCAAAAGATAAGGGCAGATAAAGCCACAGGGTTGTTAGTAGTACCAAACTGGCCTACACAATCATGGTTCCCAGCACTTCAGGACATGCTGACTGAAAAACCACTTGTCCTACGTAGACATGCACAACTTCTTGTTCAACCTGTGTCTTTAATGCCCCACCCCTCACACAAACATTTGGATTTGCTTTGTTGCAGGCTTTCGGCCAACCCTTCAGGTCACAGGGATTGAGTGAAGGGACCGTCAAGGTCACCGTAGCTTCTTGGAGGAAATCTACACGACAGCAATATCATAGCTTCATCAGCAAATGGAAAGTTTTCTGCACTGCCAACAACATTAACTATCTCCAGACATCATCGGAATGGGCACTAGAATTTCTTTCAGACTTATTCCGTAAGGGAGCCAGCTACGGTACTATAAACTCTGCTAGAAGTGCACTGGCTTCTTTTCTGACACTCACAGACAGTTCGTTCTCCATAAGCACTCATCCTCTAATAACTAGATTTGTGAAGGGAGTCTTTCACTTACGACCCCCCAGACCCCGCTACACGGAGGTGTGGGACGTTAGAACTGTCCTCAACTATCTGAGGAGGAAATCACCTGCAGCGGAATTGGGTTTGAAAGAGCTAACGTTGAAAGTGACAATGTTATTAGCGCTTCTCTCAGCACAGTGGGTACAGACATTGAAGGCCTTGAGAATAGACGAGATGACATTCAAAGACAATTCCGTCAATTTCGTCATTGATGATTTGTTAAAGCACCACAGACCTGGTAATACAGGCCAAGTCGTTAGCCTAAGAGCGTACCCTCCAGACAGAAGAGTTTGCATTGTACGATACCTTCGAGAGTATCTGAGAAGGACTCAGATCATTAGGAAGGACCAAAAGTATCTGTTAATAAGTTTTTGTAAACCGTATCACAGGGTTTCTACCCAAACTTTGTCACGATGGATTAAGACAGTTATGGCAGAAGCTGGGATTGACACCAGCTTGTTCTCGGCACACTCCACAAGAGCAGCCTCAGCGTCTGCTGCCCAGAGGAAAGATTTGCCTGTACATGAGATTTTGGCACAGGCAGGCTGGAGTAATGAGAAGACATTTCAAACATATTACGCAAAACCCCTCAGGAATGAGAATGGGGGTTTCAGCCATGCAGTATTATCGTAAAAGGTAAAGCCATACCCCTTAGTGGTAAAAATGGTCATTGGTACAGTTCTGTATGGCCAAAAAATGTGACTACCGTCTTCAAAGTCTCCTATTATTACTCTTATGCATCGTAGTCTCTTTCGAGACTTCCGAAATAAAATAGAAAATTTAAATGAGAACTTACCTGTTTGAAATTTAAATTGTATTTTATGAGGAAGGCGAAGGAAGAGACTACAGTCCCTCCTCTCCCACCCTTTTTCATAATCTCAGGTAGTTCTCAATAGCAGTAGGATGACTGCTGGTATTGGTATTCACATTTTTCGGAGCTACTAATATTGCTGGACGCGCGTGCGGGCTCTCCTATTATTACTCTTATGCATCGTAGTCTCTTCCTTCGCCTTCCTCATAAAATACAATTTAAATTTCAAACAGGTAAGTTCTCATTTAAATTTTCTAAAATCTGGGAGAAATTCACCAAGGTATAAGTGAGCTAGTGCTCGAAAAAGATAGTCATATCAATTTTCATTTGCAGAAAAACTGCACTCCCATAGAAATAACACGTCATAACAAAGATAAAGAAAGAAGTACATTTTGCACAGACAAGATGGCATGTGAGCAAAAAGTGGTTATTTTGTGAGATGATTCTTGTAACATGGTCTTTGCGTGTGCAAAATATTCGAGAGATAGGACATGTATTCACCAAGATACAGGATGAAACATTTATGACCTTTGACCCTAATTTACATACCGAAGATGGTGTCTGATCAAGAAGTTGTTATTTTATGAAATAATGTACGTGACATGAACTAAAAATGTGCAGAATTTGAGGGTGATAGAGGCTGTTTTTCCTTAGTTGTTGGAAATAAAGTTGCAGAAAGAAAGAAACATCTCAATACATTGAAGATAAGCTTTATATTCAACCAAGTTTTTTTTTTTAACGTGATATCGACATCGTATGAAAAAAGAAGGATAGATAACGATAGCTTAAAGTCTCAGCTACAACATATTAGAATCTTGGAGAAATTCACTGAAGCATAAGTGAGCTAGTGCTCGAAAAAGATAGTCATGTCAATTTTCATTTGCAGAAAAACTGCACTCCCATAGAGATAACGCGTCATAACGAAGATACAGAAAGAAGTACATATGTGACCGTGCACCTCAAAACGAACATAAAGTCGCACACACTGATTTTGCGTGAGGACTGAAAATAAGTGAAATGGGTCAACCTAGCCGAACTTGACTTTTTCAGATTTTCTGAAAGAGCGGGTCTTCTTTTACATTATGCTAAAGTTTGGTATCATAAAACGGCCAGGAAAGTTTTTTTTTTTTTTAGCAGTTTATCTCGAACATTTTTTGGTAGAATAGTGTGATTAGGTGTGTCTGTAGAATCCCTTTTTATGCCTCCGCCACGAAGTGGTGCCGGAGGCATTATGTTTTCGGGTTGTCCGTCCGTCCGTCCGTCCTTCCGTCCGTCCGTCCTTCTGTCCGTCCGTAATGAATTTTGTGGACAGGGTAACTACCAAAACCTTTTGAGGCATCCTAATGAAACTTGGCATGTATGTGTATTAGGGGGTGAAGTTGTGCCTATCAACTTTTGGGTGCACATGCTCAAGGTCAAAGGTCAAAAGGTCAAGGTCAAATGATTAAAATTTCACTATTTCCCCCATATCTATGCAATGCCTAGAGATGTTTTCTTGAAACTTAGTGTATACATGTATTACCTAATTAAGATTCTCTGGTGAAAGTTTGGGGTCATGAGGTCAAAAGGTCAAAGGTCAAAAGGTCAAGTAAAGTGTTAAAATTTTACTTTTTTCTCTGTATCTTGGAAATTGTTCAAGGTATCTTCATGAAACATAGTATATATGCATGTACTGACTGGCAGTGGTTATCTAGGGAATTCAGGGTCCATTGGGTCAAAGGTCAGGGGTCAAAGGTCAAGGCAATACTTCAAAATTTTACTATTTTCCTTATATTTATGCTTTGCCAGCAGGATTATTTTGTTTAACTTGATGTATGCATGTATAACCCAATAGAAATTATCTGGGATTTTTTTTTTGCCAAGAAGGTCAAAGGTCAAAAGGTCAAAGTGAAAGTGCTGAACTTACTTCTTTCTCCATATCTCGGAAGTGGCTCAAGTTATCTTGAAACTTAGTACATATTTATGAATGTTCTGCCTGACAATGATTCTCTTATAAATCAAAAGCCAGATGAAAATGATAACAATTTACTGTTCAATACAGAAATTGCACTTTTTCTCCGTACCTTGAAAATTACTCGGTGCATAAACTTATGAGAGGGTCAAAGTCAAGTTAAAGTTCGCAAATCCCCAAATACATGCTCTCCTCCAATTCATCCAATTACAATTGTAGACATACACGTGTAGGTCAAGGAAGGTAAACATTCAATACATATGTGACAAACATGTCATTTTGATATTTTGCCAATTTTGTGAAAATGTAATCACACATTGTCCACATGTACTATAGACCCATTAGGAGAATCATGCGTTATGGCGGAGGCATACCAGTCGCCATAGCGACATTTCTAGTTCATTTCTGAAAAACCATGTCCACACTCTTCACTTTCAACTCTGATAACTTTCGAAAGGATAGTGCTACTGCTTTGAAAGTTGGCATTCATTATGGACAGAATGTGTTAATGAGGCATGCTTAATTTCAGTTTAATCCGTTAATCCCTTCATTGTTGTTACTTTGGTGGTTTACTTCCTTTTTTTGTCCCATTCATCTCACAGCCAGCACGATTTGGTAAAGATTAAGCGCTTGAATAGACACTGTACTTCAGAGCCTCTTTTCTCAGTACACACTTTTCCTGAGTTTGTGCTTTCTTTCCAGTATTTAGATAGGTTAGAAGAGTCCATTTGATTTGAGTTATACATCATTTTAAAGCTTAAAGTCTGCTCTTTCAGAATATGGTCTTAAATAAAAATTCAGGTCTGGCGACTTTTTTGTTTGTTTTGAGGTGCAGGGTCACATTTATGATCTTTGACCCCACTTTGCACAGACAAGATGGCATCTGAGCAAAAAGTGGTTATTTTGTGAAATGATTCTTGTAACATGGTCTTTGTGTGTGCAAAATATTGGAGAGATAGGACATGCATTCACTAAGATACAGGATGAAACATTTATGACCTTTGACCCTAATTTACATACCCAAGATGGTGTTCGATCGAGAAGTTGTTATTTTATTAAATAATGTACGTGACATGAACTAAACATGTGCAAAATTTGGGGGTGATAGGGGCTATTTTTCTTGAGTTATTGGAAAGAAAGTTGCAGAAAGAAAGAAACATCTCAATACATCGAAGATAAGCTTTAATTTCAATCAAGTTTTTTAATGTGATCCCAACATCGTATGAAAAAAAGGAGGGCATATTAGCGATTATTCAAAGTCTCAGCTACACCATATTAAAATCTGGGAGAAATTCACCATAGTGTGAGTGAGCTAGTGCTTGATAAAGGTAGTCATGTCAATTTTCATTTCCAGAAAAAACTGCACTCCCATAGAGATAACACGTAAACTGGTCAAATTTGACAACATTACATTCAATCAGTTTTACGAGGTGATGACGTCATCCAATGAAAATTCTGTATGTACACTTTTGAAAGAACATTAAATAAGCTACAACATACTGAAATCTCGGTGAAAATTAACAAAGGATTAGTGAGATACGCTCGAGTGAACTTGAAATTTGATGACGTCATTTTGAAATTGTACTTTTTTTAATAATTTTTTTCAGCATCGCCAACCCATGAAATGACATGTACAAATCATCAGCTTTCAGAATATGTAAAGAAAAGGGGGGTCACCGTCCATCCTGACGAGTAAAATCGGATTTAAAATTGGCGGTTTTTTGGCATTTCAACTTTGACGGGCCCGTATGACGTCATATTGAGTCGGATTGACTTGAAACTTGGTAGAAATATTCCTTGACATTTCAGACATCCGATCAAAGTAAAAAAAACCGGGAAATTTCTATTGCATATGAGCTGTGCGTGCGTATATGTGCGCGCGCGTACGGGTCCGTCCGATTTTTTCCATTTTTCAAAAAATGCTCCAAATGGTCTGAAACGTATGCAAAAAAAATGAGCACAATTGGAGCATACAAATATTTCAACGCGCGCGTACGCGCACGTTTTAACGATGCGATGAATTTTGAAAACATGAGTAAAATTCCCTTGAATTGAAAATTACGTGACGTAAATTTCATTGAAAAATTCTATTCCATTAATGAGATATGATTAAAAATGTGTTTTCATATAATGACGTCATAGTGACGTCACGGTCGACTAATCACTATGATTTTATTTCGATTGTCGTCTTTGGGACACGATACATATATTGTATAATTTTGATATTGATAGGAGGAGCGCTTTTTGAGGAGAAATAAAGAAGAAGAAAAACAAAGAATCAGTACATTTACAGAAGGTGATCCGAGAGGATACTCGGATCACCTAATTAGAATTACCAGCCAGTATAGCACTAAGATGAATACAACAAGCCAGCTGTTCACTCGTTCCGAAGTCTTAGGGTACTGGTGTGGAGGAATTTAGAGTGCAAACAGTTTTCTTTTAACTGATTTGAATGACAACAGCCAACACAGCAGGAAAAGGCACATAAACAAGATAGAAGGAAATGTCAATTGAATTACGCAATGTATTTTTCAATAAATCTAGTCTTGATTTGTTTTTGAAGGTCGATAAAGACAAACAATCTGTGTGTTCTATGGGGAGATCGTTCCAGTATTTCGGCCCTGTATACATAATTGTTGTTTTTTCGCAAATATGGTTCGGGTACGTGGAAGGTGATGAGCGTCACGTTGGCGGGTAAGATAATTATGAATAGAATAATTTCTTTTAAACATATGCAAAAAAATATATATATCATGTAGACCATTTTTGGATAACTTATAAACATGAATATCCCTAAATTGTAATGAAGCAAATCTGACAATTTCAAAATGTTGTTCTTATGGAAAAATTCATCTGTATGAGATAAATACTAGTCTTATTAATTATTCTAATCGATTGACAAGGGAACTGATGTAAATGTTGTTGATACTGATGATAGAGTCCACTCTTCTGTGCATCTTTTAATGGTCACTACAATAGTGTGGATTATCATATGACCAATTCATTTCACTGTATATTTCCATTTATAAATCATCTTCCTTGCAACTATGATTTCCTCATTATTCTAATTCGCAGTATGACTCTCGGGCAAATGCAACCAAAGCAATACATTTTTTTTTTACTGCATAATGCGTTAATGACACTGTCTTTAATTACAAATTTACTTAGTGTATCCATTAACCATGCAAAGTTCAACAAGGAAAAGGGGACATTGTGACCCTTACCATAATTACTTTCACTACCTTTGTACGATATTGCCGGTTGTCATGGTTATCGCAAACTTACAAATATGTTATTCAGATTTGCATTTTTTTTTTGTTCCAATTCTAGTTATGTTACAACCAAAATGATATTGCGAATGATCGCATAAAAGAAGCAATCAACTAATGTTCAGGCAATGATCAAAAAGCAATTATATATATCTCAGCATAATGAGAGTGTGATAACTTACATGCATTACAGACAAATCTTAAAGTGGTGTTCGCGAGCCGAGAAAGTGCGATTTCTCCGGACTTTACCGAAAGTAATCCGAACGGAGCGCGTAAAGTGCCGTGAAAATGACCGAGCACGAGCCGGAAATGAAATGATCAGAGTGTCAGCTTTCTGGACATATAAATATCACGACCATTGATACAATAACTGCAGGTTTATATTTATGTTTATGCCGATGAAGCCATTGCGAGTGCACGGGAAATTGATAGCATGATGTATGCATGTTATACTGCGTTGAAGCGAAACTCGTCACGATATGGATCTACAGGTTTTCAGGTTCGACTGAATTATACAATTGTTGTACATACATGTGGATGTACATGTGGGACTATTATCACAGTCGAATCATTGCCTGGCAAGTGTCCAAACCTCCTCAAAATTGTGGCAGAAAATCCAAAGTCGAGCACTCCGTACAGCTGTAGATAGCACCCACAAACAGGCAGCACATGAATGACGTAAAAATATGAACAATCAAATTAAATTTACTTCCTTAAATGCTAAATGAATAACAATCTCGGCTCGTGAATTCTTGCTGTCCACAACAAATGCTGCTAATCCTAGTCAGTGCAGGTTCGTCGATATCAGGGTTGGAGAATGAGACCGAGAACACTAAGAATGCCGCAAAATTCAACAAATCAACACGTCCAAGGAATGAAATGTCACCATAAACAATGCAACCACTGGCGTGTGGCAAATTGTTCTCAGAAATAATTAAGGAAATTAAATGCAAATTCAAACACTGTGCGAGCTGACATTGACTTGATTTACGAAAAATAATACGCTTGCTTGAGGAAAACAAATCAGATTTAGCAGGCTGTGAATGGCTGGGCGCGCGGAGGTCGTCCTCTCGCCGTCGTCAGCTAAGGCAATTTAAGTATTTTTAAGTCAATATTTTGGATAGTTTACAGGGCATGGAGGGAAGGAAACGAGGAAGGTACACTTCAATTGAAATATGATAATCGACCAGTAACTATTTTTTCTGGAGATGGAGGTTCAAAAAGCTGATCTTTGAAGGTAGGGATTTTTATGGATTTACTGTGAACAGCATGTAATGACGTCGTGTTCTGCACAGTTCCCTTCAGTGACGTCATCAAAAAAATCTACGGGAGCGTTCCGAAACCAATATAACCGTGCAATGCGGAAACAAGTCCTAAAAACAGGTTTTTTGTTTTACGTGATTGAATTTGATGTAAAAGCGTTATTTTAACATAATATTCATTAAATTACCTTTCCATAGGGGTATAATAATATTGGGATTCGTGCTTTTTTCAAGATTTCATCTTTAAATCACACGGTCCATGTAATCCCTTCAAAATGTCCAAAGACGATGTTCGCGACGATGCACAGATGAATGATCCTTCATGCACCGATGACTGATTCCTCCGACGTAAATCTATAGACACAGGCTACGGTAGTGTTAGTCCCAAATATAGATCCACAGAATAGATCCACAGTGACACGTGCAGAATCGAGACGTTATGATTACCGCGTCCAGTCGATGCGTGAACCATAATCCAGAAAATAACATCCAGCTAGGAATCCAGCTCGTCACAGCTTTCAAATAGCAATGTCCATTGACATAAAAATGGAGTCTGTCTCCAATGTAGGCAAATTAATTCTCTGCGGGAAAAATGTCTCCCAAGCCTTATTCTCCACAAATATAAAAGGTCTGCAGGTAATACAGGACTGACTATAAGAAGTTGCTTCAGAGCCAGAAGTGACGTAACTCTCAGAGCAGAGGTGTTGGGTACTCTGCATACTTCAGAATTTCTGTGGCTTATAAAAGTCCATTCACCCCTTCTGGAATGACCTGTAATTTGCTCCAACCTGGGGCTACAAACTTCCAATTACTTACACATACTTGTGACTTCAAGAGATTTCCAAAACCCTGCCTACTAATCACATGGGGCTACAGGTACAGTGTATGTTTTCCATCACTCAGCCAAATATGTAAGCACTTCCCAGAACATTCTAGATTGTATGATAGATCATTCTAGGTTGAGTGAGATATAATGTGTTTCCTGTCACAAGCATGCATTTTAGCTTTACCACATAGAAACTTCTCCACTAATCTGGTCACCCCTTATGCACTGTATCTATACCAAAATAGAAAGTTCTCCATTCATCTGGTCAACCAGTATACATATACGTATGAAAACAACCATGCGTAGAGTACATCATACATGTATATAACTTCTAGTGTGAACATTTGTGATAGTTAGCAATATAATAGGGAATGAAATTGTGACCCGCGACAACGGTTTCAGGCAAAAGTCGCAAGAGCAAATTCCCTCCTAGGCGGGGTACAAAGATTTTGACCATTATTTTTGTCGAATTAGGGTTTTTGTAGAAATCGAATCTTTGATATGTTTTCTACATGTACACTAAATTTTATAGCATAAAACTAAGTTTTTCCTATCGAAAATGGAATTTTAAGCACCCTATGTTGGATCGCACTCGTCAGTTTCGAGCTTCTTTCGAACGCCGCGCCAATATCTCCAGTGTTGCTACGGCGCAAGGTCTCGCATGCCATTGGCTGGTGCGTCGCATATATTTACATAATTCGGCTCCCGGAGACACCAGTTGCAGCGT
Organism: Diadema setosum; assembly: GCF_964275005.1. Lineage (NCBI taxonomy): Eukaryota > Metazoa > Echinodermata > Echinoidea > Diadematoida > Diadematidae > Diadema > Diadema setosum. Next base: position 17,193,681 of record NC_092687.1, on the reverse strand, counting down.
TTGGGGAATGCTTTGTCCACGCGTGCACGATTAAATGCTCCATTGTTCTTGCTATAGTGGTTTATATACGCTCGCTCTGTAGTGCGTGCTCTTCGTTTGGCTTTCTATCTAAACTATTCTACCGCAATATTCGACATTGGAAGTGAAACAAAAAACATGTAGCATGACATAATCGTGTGAAAAGAAAACTAAATATTCTCAAATTTCTCCACTTGCACATGTAGTAAAAATTATGACAGCAGACTGACTCAATGGAAGGTAGATGAGAGGAAAGGAACGGTCGCATGTAACCGATTATATTCAAATACTACACGTGAAGATCGCACCAAACTAACGAGTCGTGTTTGTTTGTTTGTTTGCTTGTTTTAATTTGATTAGCACCACCGAACAAAGCAACATATGCATGTCTTGTAAAAGCAAAACAAACAGACAGCACTAGCAATTTTCTGCCTTCAAAAGGCACCACAATGAAAACGCGATTTGTAAATGTGTGGATTCGCCACCGCTCCTGTTACATGCACAAGGCCATGGCATGTGGATGCCATTGCGTAATGCGTACGTGCACCATACACAAGTACATTGTACATGTACACCATACGTGCAATTATCGTATTCGCCATCTTGAAAGACGTACCGGTATTGAAACAAAACCGAGCGAAGCGCATTGTTTTTCGGCTCCATACGCTGAGCTCCGAGGAAGGTGCCCGGGAAATTTGACTCTCTCAGTGAGCCAATCAAAAGGCGACGTGGTTGCTAGAGGCGGAACTTAACATCGATTGGCACCATCGTACGGATGGGTGATTCTCCCCTCGCATCGCCGCTCGGACATTGTCTTTGAGAAAGAGGTGGATCTTCAAAGCCTGTTTTCTCACAATTTTGTCAGGCTAACAACTTAAAAAGTGTATTTTATTTCTCTTTCTATGCCCACTTATGGTGCCGAAGAATACAAGTATTTTATATCAATGCAAAGCTTAGGAAATGGGCAATGAGATTCCGTGAAAAAATGAATTTTCAAAATTCCCGACTTTTGCCTGAAACCGTTGTCGCCGGTCACAATTGATTTGTCTTTCCTGGCTGTAATTTCCTGAAGGTCCATTCCAAGAAGTAGTATGGTTTTTTTAACCTCTGAAATTGCTTTCGCATCATTTTTTTTTTTTTTTCATGTAATGTAATTATACATATATGTTATATATTAAATTTTGATAATGAAGTGAATAGCGTCAATGTTGTGACTGTGAGAAATTTCAACCATAATTATCCAGTTAAGAGGGGGATGTTTCAATTGCCTTTGTTTTGAGGTATAAACGAAAATGACTGGTCTAAATTGAAGTCATATTGATCTAGGGCTAAACAAATTTTAGCGTGTTTTCTCTGTAATTCTTTATATTGTTATGAATAGCGCCCTGAGAGGGTAACCTTTGGAAATTTAAAAAAAAAACAATGTTACTCAGACTTTGAGGTGCTCTGCCTTAATTATTATAACGGTCATACATCAAGTCATAAAGAAGTTTGTTGGGGTCAACATAGCTTGGGCTTTATAGGGTTATAAATACCATTATAACGTGTTGTTCGTGTTTTCAATCACTTATTCTATTTTTTAATTTGGCAAGGATACGAACGTGATAAACAGCACTGATCGGACAGGCTTCACACCATTGCACCATGCCACACGGCATGGCCACTCATCCGTGATAGAGTCTCTTGTGGGTCACGGTGCTGACCTGAACATTCCTTCAGGTGACGGTCAAACATGTCTTCACACAGCAGTCCGACTCTGCAACGATGCCATGCGAAACGTTGAATGCTCACCCGCCCTTACTAAGGTATTCCTTACGAATTCAGTAAAGTAATCTAATCCCAGAAATGATATGTATTATTCTAGGGATCAAAAAACCCTCTCCCACGATCCTTCCCAGAGATTTTCGAGTGCATGACATTTTCGGAAATTTCGCGAGATTCGCGAAACAAAATATGCGCCCTCATAAAATGCATTGAATTAAATTCGCAAAAGTTTCATGCCGCGAAAAAAAAAGCCGTCGACTCCAGTTCGCAGACGTTTTGATGCTGCGGAAAAAAAAACCGTTGAATTTATGCATCGGAGGGAATATAGTACCAAGAAAAGAGGTTCAGATCAGATTTGTTATATTTTCCCCTTTTGTCGTGGATCTAAAAAAAAAAAATGAACCCAATCTTGAATTCTATGATCAAGCAAGCATTCAGTATGAAATCCGTTAAATTAATTACTGTACCACTGAAGGTTGATATATTACATGTATTCCCAGATGCATCAAAGGGGCTTGGGAACGTTTTCTAAAATGTTGTGAGAGGTGGGGGAGTGAAGGGAGGGATCATGACCTTTGCACCTCCCCCCCCCCCCTACACGCACACACAGAATAGAAAAAAAAAATCGCATGAAACCCCTAAATATACACAACTCTGAACTGGGAATAAAGCAGTCGGCCTATCGGCCTATTTGTACGACTCACTGTGGCAACTAAACAACATTTTCATACGTAGGCCGGTGAACAATTCAAACATATCCATGTTTCAAATACTTTGTTGATCACGAAACTCAAGATTGCGTTTACGTTTTCACCTGCACACACGACGCACTGTCTTTTGCACACACATACACTTCTATCATACCAGTAGTCAGCCGTGCTGCGTGATTCTTTTCTTTAAAGTACCAAGCCGCTGTTTTTCTTTTCATTTGTTGTTGTTTTTTTTTTCTCTAAAACAATGTTTATGGTATATTATAATGTTAAGATTAAAAGTTTTATGTGTAAATGTATAATACATTCGTATAATATATACAGATAGGACCTCATCCACGTCAGGCTCTGCTTATTAATACGGTCCTCTGTATTGATGTGCCTTAATATGTTGTTTTGATTCATATGTTATAACAGACTAGATGTCGTTCTGAAATTGACATTTCTTATATTGATTTGTATGTTATACTCTTCTTTTTTTGCATACTCTATATCACTTGGTTTTCATTTGTTATTGTATTTTGAGAAAGAAAATGCAGAAATAAACCAAAACAAACCAAACTGCATCAAAGAATTAGGCCATTTACAACAAATCTGATCCTCTAGATTGCTGTATAGTCCCTAACATACATAAATACAGTGTTTCTTTCACGGCATAAAGCTTTCACAAATAGGAGACGGTTTTTCTCGCGGTATGGAACTTCCACGAATTGTCACTGCCATTTGTGACAAGGTGTCGAATCGTGCGCATTTTGCTCACACGAATATTGGCTCATCGGGAAAATTATTATGCATGTGAAAATTTCTTTAAAAAGACATTCAGGATTTTTAACCTAGAAATTAAAATAGAAAAAAAAAATCGAGAGGGTTCCTATTCTAATATCCATGAATGTGTCTCTATTACTTTGGCGTTTATCCGCTCTGTAAACGTTATTTCAAAATTGAACATTAAGCAACCAGACTAGAACGGATTCACGTGTGGTTGTATCTATATTATTTTGATGTTCGCACTTAAAGGGGAATGAAACCCAAACATACATGTTTTATAAATGTAACAATATGACCAGGTTGTATTAGTGAAAGTTTGATGTGAATCGGGAGATCAATTCAAAAGCTCTTGATTTTTACACATGGAAAGCGATTAAAATGAAATATGAAGAACATTCGTCATTTTTATAGCACTTTCTAGCATAATGAATGAGCGCTAGCCTTTCCTCTTTCAGAAAGTGAGGGGAATAAAATCAGCCATGGCACAAGTCAGTAACACGTGGACGGAATATGAACTGTTCACATTAATGATATGCTGAAATTTCTCTTTTTAATATTCCCTGTATATCAATATATATTCATGATCTGTACTAGTCTTCTGATCAGCAGTCTCCTCACCAAACCTGAAAACTGTTCAATGGATTGTCCGATTTTCCTTAAACTTGCACTGATATGTCCTACTCATATTATTGGATTCACTCAATTCATAATGTGTTTGGGTTTTAATAACTCATTACCTTTAAATTTGTGCTACAATAGATTAATATCATCATGTTTATGTAAAATTCTTATGAAGCAATGAGGATTTCACTGTAATAATTTGAACAGGAAGCTGATTGCAATATTATACATATATATGTATTATTATTATTATTATTATTATCATCATCATATTCAAATGAAGTTTGAGAAACTGGACTGAAACAAATTTACCAATACTCATATGGTCACTTATTGCACAACTTTGCACCACGATAAATTGAAGATCGTTTACCAAAATCATTTGTTGTTGTTGTTGAGTGAGTCTGAAATTTATTTGCCAGATCTCGTTACATAAGGAGCTTCACGCACACGAAACAAACACGAAGCATTCCAACAGTTCTCTTCAAAGTATTTAAGTACATCGTTCAAGTTTTGTAAAGGAAATGAATAGTCCACATTCAACGCAATCCGAAGTGCCTGATTTTTGTGATATTTGCACCTCAAGGTGTGATTTCACGAAGCACGCGAACGATTTGCGAAGGACGCGAATGGCAAAATCCAGCATTCGTATTTTAGTCTGCAAAAGATCGCCAAACGAACGTTAGGGTTCGGAAGCGTCGTCGATTGTTCGCGAATGTCGTATCTACTTCATTTCGCTTTACTTACCTATCAATAGAACAATTGCCATTCTAATGCCGATTAGAATTACCCCCGGTAGCTAAAATATCTTTGAACCCCCTCGTTGCCCCGGCAACGGAAGGGAAACCCCTCACACACTCCCCCATATAAGCCCGAGCGCGGGCGATCTCATCCTCTTTCTTCTGTCGCCGTTACTCATGACAAGTTCCTCCACGGTTTGGCTTACGCTTATACAGATAAGATCGTTCACTTGTTACCTTATCGTGTTGATTCTTATTTTTTGGAGTTATATTCCTTGTTCTCTCGGCTGTTTAGCCTAGTTATTCCTTCTTGTTCCTAGTGACGACTTGGGGCATTTAAGATGCCCAATTCGTCTCGCTCTTCACCGCCCCGCTCGAACCCTTCGGCGGAGGCTGTACCTAACGTTTCAACGAAGGCGGGATCCAACACCGCAAAAACAGAGCAGAGCACAAAAAAGAGACCATGTAGTAATCCTGTGCTCCCTACTTCTTCTCCTCCACCTATAAGAAGGGAAAGAAGAGTGCCCCGAAAAAGCATTCTCTTCCCAGTCCGGCCGAGAAATCAGGCTCCAATGTAGCGGTTTCTCCTGCCGTTAGACCCAACGTCAACGAGACAAACCTGGCTCCGCCGACCAAGTCAAATCAAATGCAAGTCCATTAAATCACACAGAACGCTGAAAAGACTTGCGCTTCAACTCAATTGCGTTTAAACGCAGCTCTAAAAATCAAATGCAACTCCATCAAATCACACGTAGCAGAGAAGACTTGCGGATTTTGTACTAAACTATAAGAAACTGCGTTTAAACGAATCTCTAAACATTATACGGAAGTGTGTTATTGTTGAAAAGACTTGCATTATTTTTTATTTCGTAAGCAAAATTATGAATTAAACGCAACTCTGAAAATCATATGCAAGTCCCTCAAATCACACGGAACGCTGAAAAAACTTGCGTTTGATAATCATACGAAACTAGAAAATTGTAGGAAATCAAACTCAATTGCGTTTAAACGTAACTCTAAAAATCAAATGCAAGTCCATCAAATCACAAGCAACGCTGCATTTAAAACGCAAGAGCCTTGCAGAAAAGACTTTCGTTTTTTGTCCGAAACTAGAAACTGCGTTTAAACGCATAACAATTTGCGGAAGTGCGTTATTGTTGAAAATACTCGCATTATTTTTTTATTTCGTAACGGAACTTTCGCCGTGACCGAACTTAGTCTGCACTTGCAGGGGAAAGACATCGCAACATTTACACTGACGTTTCAAACTACCGAAACGCATGCTGCTTCACGAAATGTCAATGAAAAATGATAACAAATTATTGTTAAAGTTCGCTATGCCGCAGGTTTAAATCTCAGTCCAGAGTTAAATTAGTCCGACAATGGAAAGAGGTTTGTTTTTACGAAGGATAGTAGTCCGAAAGATGTCGTTTTCGGATGAACAAACTTTTCTTCTTCTTTTTATTTGTTACGACCAAAATCACTCTGAGAATGATCGCACAAAAGAAACAATCAACTGATGTTCAGGCGGTTTATTAACAGTGATATTGTGGGTACAGACTGGTAATCGGTTTCACATCAGTACAATAATGATCAATAGAAACAAATATAGTCAGTAATGGAATCACGTACGCATTACACGCAATATCCCTGGAAATGTCCAAATACGACGCTCGATGCACAAACGAATGATCCGCGATGCACCGATGAATGATTCCTCTGACGTAACTCCAGAGGTACAGGTTACGATAGTCCACGGTATAGATCCGGGGTAAAATCCACGATATACGTCCACGGCGAAACGTGCAGAGTCCAAATGTTGTGACGACCACGTAGAGTTGATGCGTTGAATGATGATTCACTTAATATTGTCCAGCTAGGAATCCAGCCTGTCACAGCTTTTCCGTAGCAATGTCCATTGACATAAAAATATGGAGTCTATCTTCAATGTAGACAAATTAATTATCTGCAGGCAAAATGTCTCCCAGGCCAAGTATCTCCACAAACATAACAGGTCAGCAGGTAACACAGGACTGACTATAACAAGTCACTTCAGAGCCAGAAGTGACGTAACTCTCAGAGCAGAGGTGTTGGGTACTCTGCCTACTGCAGAATTTCTCTGGCTTATATACTATCCATTCACCCCCTTCTAGCACATTCTGTAACTCTCTCCAACCTGGGGCCACACATTCTAGCTAGTCCAAGTTCCAGGAATCCTGGATGATTCACTGCCTATCTATGTACAAAACATCATTACCAAGAATAACTACCAATCACATTGGGCTACAGGGACAGTGCCTCACTCAGCCAAATATGTTAGCACTTCCCAGAAGATTCTGGAATGGGTGAAATCAATCTAGATTGAGTGAGCTATAATGTATTTCCTGCTACATGCATGTACTGTATAGCTACATTGTATACCACCTAGAAAATTCTCCACTTATCTGGTCAGCCTGTATGTACTATATCTATACCACATAGAATGTTCTCCATTAATCTGGTCAACCTGTGTACATACACATTAAAACAACCATGCATACAGTACATCATACATGTACATAACTACTAGTGTGTACATTTGTGACATATTTCAGACGGGCCAGCGCCGTACAGAGCGGTAATTAATGTTGCAAATCGGAGCGCGAGAACAATTCATTTTCAGAGTATGGCAATAGAAATTTAAGCAAAACAAATATGGCGACTTAGGGAAGGAAAATCACACATATTTCAACTCAGTCGGCACTGAACAGAATCATACGAAATCATACAGAATCATCTCGACAGAATCATACGAAATCACACGCATATCTTCGCAGCGACGCACTTGAATTTAAATCGCAAAGTTTAATGCAATTTGGGGAATTTGCGTTTGATATTTCAAATCAAGTTTAAAACGTAAAGTGTCTAGAAACGGGCCTAGGTTTCCGATCCCGCTCTCTCAAAATCTCTCTAGAGATTTGGGAAATATGCGTTGTCGTTACTAACCCGCGCGATATTTATGCATAAACTAAAACATTATGTCAGTTGGCATGTTTTGGCGGCAAAAGGAGTAAGATTTGGGTAGCGATCCGCATCGTGATCCAAATCTTACTCTGTACAGGGGAAATTAGTTTTCATTTATAAGTCGACATTCGCGTAAGTCGACGTATTTTGCTCAGTCCCGATTATGTCGACTTATCATACGCGAGGTTGACTGTACATGTACCTACAAAAAGGCAGACTTGCGGAAAACAACCATGAGATAGGCCGGTCGCACTGCAGCAAAGTAGCGCTAGCTAGCTAGAGCTCGCATGCGCGGTATATGCGCAGCCTAAATGCGGACTTGCGATAATTGCGCCTTAAGAAATAAGCAACCACGAGGTTGCGATATCGCCCGTCGAGTGAGCTAAGCAGACACGATTTTTTTGAGAGGTTCTGAAGAACACATGAGTGGCATATGATGCAAAATTATTTACATTGAAATGATTGTGTTGTCAATATTCTGTGGTAAAATGCTTTAATTCAAATTTTATATCAAAATCAAAGCACTATCTCGATCCAAAACTAATCATACATTCGTGTTATTAGATGACTGACGCTTCGATCATGCACGCAACTAATGTCAATCACATCACCAGCAGCGCTCATGTCACACATACATGTATGTGTACACAAAGGCACCACGGCACCTTACACCACTGCAAGTCGATAGTCATGTATACACACAAGTCCACGTGCACATGCACATGAAGGACGCAAACGAAAACGGTCTTAATGCGAGAAACCACAAATTTGACAAACTATTTTTCCTTTGTTGATAAGAGAAATCAAAAACCATTTCAACAAATATCTTGAAAAATGATTTTCCCTGACTTTCCAGAAGAAATAGATAGATTCCCTGACTTTCCCTGACTTTTTGCTTCTGGAAAAAGCATTTTTAAATTCCCTGACTTTCCAGAAATTCCCTGACGCGTACGAGCCCTGATTATGTATATATATGAGTATATGAATATAAGAACGACCCAAGTCCATGGAAGACCATTTCAAGTAAACTAAAAAAAACTTCATATCTTTTTTGTTTGTCCAATAATATTCTATTTAACTGTGATGGGAAGGCAACATTGTATATACAAATTAGAACATATATCATTATGACAATTAACGTTAACATTAATTGTGGAGACGCCATTTTGTGTGATGGACTTGGGTCGTTCTTTGATTCATATGGACTTGGGTCGTTCTTTTATTCATATACATGATATTCTGCTATAGAGATGAGAGAAGGACGAGAGAGGGCGCTATAATATGAATGTAAGAATGACCCAAGTCCTTCATTCTTACATTCATATAAGATTTAACTCATTTGTTTCAGGCACTTCCGGGGGTAATTAGGACTTATCATTTACACACAAGATGAGTCCATGCACAATCTACAATTTCCCATGTCAAACTGAATTTGGCCAAAAATTGGACTTGGGTCGTTCTTATATTCATATACTCATATATATATACATATATATATATATATATATATATATATGTATTATTATTATTATCATCATCATCATATTCAAATGAAGTTTGAAAAACTGGACTGAAACAAATTTACCAATACTTATATGTCCACTTATTGCACAACTTTGCACCACGATAAATTGAAGATCGTTTACCAAAATCATTTGTTGTTGTTGTTGTTGAGTGAGTCTGAAATTTATTTGCCAGATCTCGTTACATAAGGAGCTTCACGAGGCATGCCAACAGTTCTCTTCAAAGTATTTAAGTACATCGTTCAAGTTTTGTAAAGTAAATGAATAGTCCACATTCAATGCAATCCGAAGTGCCTGATTTTTGTGATATTTGCACCTCAAGGTGTGATTTCACGAAGCACGCGAACGATTTGCGAAGGACGCGAATGGCAAAATCCAGCATTCGTATCTTAGTCTGCAAAAGATCGCCAAAAGAACGTTAGGGTTCGGAAGCGTCGTCGATTGTTCGCGAATGTCGTATCTACTTCATTTCGCTTTACTTACCTATCAATATAACAATTGAGTATATGAATATAAGAACGACCCAAGTCCAATTTTTGGCCAAATTCAGTTTGACATGGGAAATTGTAGCTTATGCATGGACTCATCTTGTGTGCAAATGATAAATCCTAATTACCCCCGGAAGTGCCTGAAATGAATGAGTAAAATCTTATATTAATGTAAGAATGAAGGACTTGGGTCATTCTTACATTCATATAATAGCGCCCTCTCTCATCCTTCTTCCATCTCTATAGCAGAATATCATGTATATGAATCAAAGAACGACCCAAGTCCACATGAATCAAAGAACGACTCAAGTCCACCACACAAAATGGCCTCTCCACAATTAATGTAAATGTTAATTGCCATAATAATATATGTTCTAATTTGTATATACAATGTTGCCTTCCCACCACAGTTAAATAGAATATTATTGGACAAATAAAAAAGATATGAAGGTTTTTTAGTTTACTCGAAATGATCTTCCATGGACTTGGGTCGTTCTTATATTCATATACTCAATTGCCATTCTAATGCCGATTAGAATTGCCCCCGGTAGCTAAAATATCTTTGAACCCCCTCGTTGCCCCGGCAACGGAAGGGAAACCCCTCACACACTCCCCCATATAAGCCCGAGCGCGGGCGATCTCATCCTCTTTCTTCTGTCGCCGCTACTCATGACGAGTTCCTCCACGGTTTAGCTTACGCTTATACAGATAAGATCGTTCACTTGTTACCTTATCGTGTTGATTCGTATTTTTTGGAGTTATATTCCTTGTTCTCTCGGCTGTTTAGCCTAGTTATTGCTTCTTGTTTCTAGTGACGACTTGGGGCATTTAAGATGCCTAATTCGTCTCGCTCTTCACCGCCCCGCTCGAACCCTTCGGCGGAGGCTGTACCTAACATTTCAACGAAGGCGGGATCCAACACCGCAAAAACAGAGCAGAGCACAAAAAAGAGACCATGTAGTAATCCTGTGCTCCCTACTTCTTCTCCTCCACCTAAGAAGGGAAAGAAAAGTGCCCCGAAAAAGCATTCTCTTCCCGGTCCGGCCGAGAAATCGGGCTCCAATGTAGCGGTTTCTCCTGCCGTTAGACCCAACGTCAACGAGACTAACCTGGCTCCGCCGACCAAGTCGGTAGACTCCAGCGTACTGAACGTCAACCAGCCTGCTAGCGTTGATAATAGCAGCTCGTTTGATACAACAGCAGCCTGCAAATTCTTCATGCAGGCCCTACAATCGGTACTTATTTCACATAACCAGGGAACACTTCCCGCACGGGCGGGCGATCCGACAGGTCCCTCGGTTCTCCCGATCCCTACGCAATCTGTCAGTAACCTCCCGGGGTCCCTTCCCGCACAAGCGGGCGATGCGACAGGCCCTCGGAATCTCGCCCCAGCGACCGTATCGCGAGCTGAGTCCTCCCCCGGGTCCGTCGGCCTGCCTACACCTGATAACGCGGCCCGTTCCGACTCGGCCCCAGTACTTCGACAATCCCGTTGCCGAACCCGTGATAGGGCTTCCCCCCGCCGCAGAGAGGGGGAAGATATCGGGTCTCGCTTCCACTCTCGCGTTCCAACGATCAGTTTGGGCGGCTATTCCGATGATGAGTTTGGATATCGCCCTCCCAAAATAGCATCTCGTGCAAGAAACTGGGCAGACGATAATACTGGTGTTAGTTTCCCATCGTCTCACTCAGTACACTCTATCAGCTCAGATGGTCGGGAAAGCATATTTACTGACGAGCTTCCCCCTTCTGATAAAGAATCAACGAATCAGACAGGTAGAAGGGATGGCCAGATAGCCGCCGAACTACTGATAAAGTACTGTCCCCAGTTAAAGGCAGAATCGACTGCTACTGTGGAAAAAGAAGAGGCCAAGCCTATATTTTGCTTAGAATCTGAATTGTCTGCTCGTAGCCAAGGACCCAGTGTGGTGAAACTTGATGCCCCCTTTGCTACGTGTTATTCCAAACTAGCCCATTCGTCCCTGAAATCCCGATCTAGCCGTTATGACGCTGTGTCCGGTTTTCGGTTTGGCAGTAATGATTTCAACGCGGTGTTCAATACACCTGCCGTCCCAGAGGCAGCGTTCCGTGTTGGCGACGCGTGGGGCGCTCGCAAATCCAACTTCAACGGCATGAGATCTCGATCTTTCCGAAGAATAGATTCGCAGATTGCTCACATTGAGAAGACAGCCTGTAGCTTGATGAGGCTCGCGGCTTATCAAAGCTATCTAATTACGGCGCAACGAGAAGCAAGCCGTTTGGCCATAGACGGGGAGGACCTGAAAAAGAACTCCGATTTGCTCTTGCGAATTTCAGACCTCCAGTTCGAACAGGCCGCCCGAACAGCGTTACTGTGTTCAAAGTTTCGCAGATCTCAGGTGATGGAACAGCTCAAACTCGAAAAAGAGGCTGACTCCATACTCGCAAAATTGCCCCTTACGGGCCCAGACCTGTTTGCGGGAAAGTTTCAGCAGGTACTGGAGGACACCATCGCGGCGTCTAGCACTGCAGACAAGACCGCCTACAAACTGAGCAAACCCAATCGCTCCTTTCGATCCTCTAGGGACCATAATTATGCCCCCTCAATCAGGGTTCTTCCGTGAGGGACGATCATCTCAAGGTTCCCCCTATCGCAGACATCCGTACAGTCAGTCTTACAAGCCATCATCCGACTCTCACAGGCCTGAGGGCAGAGAGCGGGGTGGAAGATCGTATAGACGACCCCGGGAACAGCAATCTAACCCCCCCCCCCCAGAATGCACTCGACTGCCCCCCCCCCCAGCGGGACCGTTCTTCACAGTTATGACTATCCGAATCAGCACGCAGGGCAACCCCCAGTAGGGGGCAGACTCAAAGTATTTGCCCATCAATGGTCACAAATAACCTCAGACAAATTGGTGCTCTCAGTAATTCAGAAGGGATATGTTCCCTCACTGATTCACCCAGAATTGCTTCCGGAGATAAGCAAAAAAACCAACCTCCCAACAAAATCAGAAAAAAGAAGGGCTTTGTTACAACAAATATAGTCCCTACTAACCAAACGGGCAATTGTTCGGGTCCACACAAGAAGGCAACTTGTGTTATCCCCAGTTTTTCTCACCCCCAAGCGAAAAGGCGGATTCCGCATGGTGCTAAATGTAAAAAAGCTAAATCGATACATCGCAAACTCCACTTTCAAAATGGAAAATCTCCGCAACATTCTACCGCTCATCAAGGCAGACGATTGGGCAGTCTCCATAGATTTAGAAGACGCCTACCTTCATGTCCCCATTGCCCACACTGCACAGCATTTTTCGGCTTCGCAGTGGCAAACAAAGTGTACCAATATCGTGCTCTGCCATTTGGTCTCAAAACTGCCCCACGCATCTTCACTCGAATTGTTCAGGCACTCGCAGCCCACTTACGAGAAAGGGGAATTCGAATTTTCGTCTATCTAGACGACTGGCTGGTATTAGCAGACTCTGCAGACACACTGCGCCAGCACTTAGACATTACATTTGACCTAGTCTCCAAGCTAGGTTTCCTCGTAAACTACGAAAAGTCTCAGCTAGAACCCACTCAGAATCCGGAGTTCTTGGGCGCCAAACTAGACCTGAAACTAAGGCTCGCCCATCCCCTCCCTCACAGAATAGACAAGGTTCATCTAGCAGGGGGATTCCTGCTCCGCTCGTCTCACGCACAAGCCAAGTACTGACTGCGTTTTCTGGGCCTCCTTGAGAGTCTCTTGGACACAGTCCCAGATTGCAGAAGGAGAATGAGGCAGATCCAAATAGCCTTTCTCAGTCAGTATCGCCCACTAACAGACCCAATGACTCAAATTATCCGCCTTACAGGGACGTTGTCCCAGGCGGTTCGCTGGTGGATGCCCCCAAATACCCTACAAATGGGGAAACCCTTCACTACCCCAGCCCCCTCCATGACCATTCTCACAGACGCGTCGACGATGGGATGGGGTGCAGTACTAAACTCGGACCAGGTTCAGGGAACTTGGGGAGAAAGAGATAAGAGTCAGCACATAAATGTACTGGAAATGCGAGCCATACAGAATGCTCTGTTTGCCTTCAAAGACAGAGTTCGGAGGAAACGGTTCTGATAAAGTCAACAAACAAGGGGGCACAAGGTCGAAACCTTTGTGCAATCTCACTCTAGACATCCTAGATTGGTGCGATTTGGTGGAGATGAATCTCATAGCCTCTCACATACCAGGAAAAGACAACTATGTGGCGGATTTCCTGTCGAGGGGAAGTTATCTCCCCACAGAGTGGCATCTCAATCCAAGCATTGCCAAACAGATCTTCAACAGGTTCGGTCCTCCTCGGGTCGACCTATTCGCATCGACATTGAACAAGCAGCTGCCAGTTTATTGCACAAAACACAACGACCCAGCAGCTCTGATGACGGACGCATTCACAATGCAATGGAAAGGGTTTCTGGGGTATGCGTTCCCACCTTTTGCATTGATACCAAGAGTACTACAGAAAGTGCAAACAGACAAGGCAACCCTCCTTCTGATAGCTCCTTGGTGGCCGAAACGGCCTTGGTTCCCCACACTGTTAGATCTTCTAACTTCTCCCCCAGTAATCCTTCCCTTCAGGGAGGATCTCCTCTGTCAACCAGGGACATCCACATACCATCCCAAGGTCCCCTACCTAAAGTTAACATTATGGACCATTTCAGGGAAATCGCGTCCCAGGCAGGTCTTTCGGGAAGGGCTGCAGAACTATCCCCCCCCCCTTCTTTAGATCGTCTACACGAGCCACTTATGACTCTAGACTACAACACTACTTCAAGTGGTGCTACGACAAGAAATTGGATCCTTCCACAGCACCTGTAGGCGAGATCGCTGAATTCCTCCTGCACCTATTTGACAAGAGCTTAGCCTTCTCAACAATCAGAGGCTACAGATCGGCTATTTCAGCCTTACATAAAGGCTTCAGAGGGGGAGAAACAGTAGGATCCTCCTCTCATCTGACTAGACTAATGAAATCCCTCTTTTTGTCTAGGCCTCCTCAGAAGAAACTGAGTGCCTCTTGGAGTTTATCGAGAGTTTTGCATGCTCTGTCCAGGGCTCCCTTTGAACCTATGCACAACAGTTCTCTTGCTAATCTAACCATCAAGACCATTCTCCTCGTAGCAGTCGCTAGCGGGAGAAGACGCAGCTTCCTACATGCTCTCTCTACCAAGCCGGGCCATATTCGTTGGGAAACTAACGGGGTTAGACTAATCCCTCATGCCAAATTTCTGGTTAAGAATCAAACCATGAATTCTACGCCAGGTGAGATTTTCATCCCTGCCCTTAAGACTCTGTCCTCTATCTCCCAAGACAAACTTTGGTGCCCTGTGCGGGCCCTTAAATGGTATCTTCACAAAACCGAAGAATTGCGCACTTCAGACAATCTATTTATCAGTATCAATTCTCCCCATGGCTCGGTCTCCCCTGATACTATTTCTCGCTAGATAGTTCAGGCCATTAAAGCTGGGGGTACGACTTCGATCCTCTCCCATAAGGTGCGGGCTCATGACACTAGGGGCATAGCATCCTCCTGGGCTCTTTTTCAGGGAGTCCCCCTGGAAGATATTCTCAAGGCTGCCTACTGGCATAATCCTAACTCCTTTACGTCCTGTTACTTGTCAGACGTCATTTCCAATGAGGCCTCATTTGCCTCTGCAGTTCTTTCCTGTCCTAGCAGGAAGTAGTTCCATCTTGTCTGAACCTCCTGCCTCAGCGAGCATGCAGCTCGTAAGCCATGCTCAGTAAAAGAAGAAGGTTCCCCATCTGAGGTTATCCGCAGTCCCTCCTTCCTCGGATCTGTTGGAATCTGGCAATTGTTATATTGATAGGTAAGTAAAGTGAAATGAAGTAGATATGTATGTTCGGTATCGAACATTCTATCTACGAGAGAGCTTTACTTACCTATAGGTCCCTCCCTCCTCCCCTCTCTGCGGTTCAGCCGGTCCATCGGCATCGAAAAAGGATGAGATCGCCCGCGCTCGGGCTTATATGGGGGAGTGTGTGAGGGGTTTCCGTTCCGTTGCCGGGGCAACGAGAGGGTTCAAAGATATTTTTAGCTGCCGGGGGCAATTCTAATCGGCATTAGAATGGCAATTGTTATATTGATAGGTAAGTAAAGCTCTTTCGTAGATAAAATGTTCGATACCGAACATACATTTCCACTTCGGCAAGAATTTCGAAAAAGTTTGAATTCTTTTGCGAACCTTTTCCGCACACATGGTCGTGATTTGCTCTTGAATTGTTCTCGAAAGTGTCTTTAAAGCCTCGACATATCCGCAAGACCTTCGCAAGACACGCGCGATGTTCGCAAAATGTTCGTGAAACCCCAAACAGACTCCGAATCTTTGGAGAATGTCTCGCGTATGTTACGCGAAATCTGCGAAGTTTTTTTCCGGTCATTTTACGACGTAATCGCAAACTGTTCGCGTATCTTTTGTGACACTCTCGCGAACATTTAGCGCACGTTTTGGGGGATGTGTGACCTATACGTTTTCTACAAATAAAAATCGTAGCATACATCTAAACATCAAACAATTATTAACAACTATAGTAACCAAAAAGCAAAGAGAAAGAAGTGTTTAATATACAAAAAAAAAAAAAACGCAGAATGCACGTAAAATTAATGTAAAGTATGTAAAATTTCATTTGAGCTTCAGAGATTATGTGTTTGAGGAACTGCAAAAAAAAATCAAATGCTTTACTAGTGGAGATAAGTCCTAGGGAAAAAAAAATGTAGGAAAGCACACGATAGAGGAATGAGAGAAAAAGAAAGGAGAAATAAAAGAAAGAAAAAAAATCAACTCAAAACAGCTTCCACCTCTCCTTGGGTACATTTTCTCCCATGATTAGTGAAAATGTTTCGTTGTTCGCATTTCCGTCGCGTGTTCTTTGTGTACGTAACATGCTGTACTTTAGCAATGATACACACAACATTCGCACATACGTCGTGGAAACTTCGCACAAATTGCGCAAGAGTAGATTTCGGCTTCATTGTCGGAACACATTCGGAGAAATACTTTTCCGAATGTTGGATTTTGTCAATCGCATCCTTCGCAAATCGTTCGCGTGCTCCGTGAAATCCCACCTTAACTAAGTTAAGATCTGCATGTATTTGCCCTAACTACAATGCAATAGTCAAAACTCGACCTGATGCAGTGCGTTCATCAATATAAACTCTTATTCTACAAGAAAAAGATAAAACAATTCAAAAACTAATGTTCAATTTTACATAATTAAAATGTTGCTTCCAAACATAAATTCTGTGATTATTTATTACACCTAGGTATATGCAAAAATTACTTGTCTCTATTGTCTCTATCATCATCTATGTAAATATGGCAACTGTTTAGTACACTGTACTGCTTTAGTGTACCGTACCAATGAATATTACTTTATCATAACTAAATTCATGGTGAGTTTAGTTTGCTTAAACCAGCTGAGCAGGGAGGAATGCTGTGAATAAACTTGATTTAAACAAAACACAGAAAGGACAAAAAATATGTCAATTTGTGTTCCCGTTATTCCTTGAGTTTTGAAATGCATGCATTCCGCTGCTTTTCCTTTTATTTTAAAATCCAATTTCTCCTCAATACCGCCACAGTGCTGGTTCGATGTGCACAAAAGAGGTGAAGATGCAGCAATGCAGAATGCGGAAATTTTGAATATGTCAAAAACTTTGAGCCCTGGCCATCGGTTTCCCTTAAACACTTAGGAAACTCACTACTTCCAGTTATATATATCCCTCTTCCTATCCAGGTGAGGTCGTGCATGCTTATTTGTCTCCTTCTATTTTCCTCTTCATTTTTGTGTTGTTTCATTTCATTTCATTTCATTTTATCAAATTATCCGACGTAAGTACACAGTATGACATTTGCATATAAGCAAGGTAAAGTACAATGTGACTTTTGCATATTAAAATGAGGTTTGAATTCACGCCTTTTTTATGACACAAAACATACTTTTCGGTTTGTTTAAGTTCAGGTTTCATGGATTCCTTATATGAAAGAGAGACACCTGCACTAAATTATGGGGTGGCCAAGGTATTATTATCAATGTAGTGGGCACATTTTTTGCCGTTAAAACAGCTCAACTTGATTCTCTGTTCACACAGGTCTTAGTTATCACAGAAAAGTTTAAAGATGGGTAATCGCTAACCGTTCATGTGCTAATTGACGACTAAGCGTAAGTACACTGCAGTTAAAATGAGACACCTTTTAATGGACATTTTCTCATTTAACGTGTGTCACATTGGCAGAAATGGATTAATTTCTCCTGTTAGTGTTACCTTTATGTCGACGTATGTGATGTCCACTGCGTGCGTCATCATCATTGGTAGACTAACGAGTCGATGATGTCATTTTGGTTGTATTAGAATCTCTCATGGGGCCGGATGTGGCTGACAAGCCCAGATTTGGGGCACACATTCGGGAACAGTGTGGGCACTGGAATGATGCTTGTGGTAGTGTTGCGGAGAATAGCATGGAGGCCTTCATTTTTTCTCTGCACTGTTGATTTGATCTCTGCATTTGTTTTCCCAGATAGACGAGGCCTCTCTTGTCGTGTTCGCCAGCGCTGTCTATCTCCAGCAAGCATAGTTTCTGTGGAGGAATGTCACTTTGTTTGAGAGTATCCTTTATACCTTATTTGTATCTCTCTTTATCCATCCGATTGCATTTGTCTGCGGGAGAGCACCTCATAGAGAATTTGACGTGGAAGGCGCTTAGTATCCCTTTGGATCACAATTATATCCAGTCCAGCGGAGTTGGGCATTCAGCATAATGGAGTCGATGTTGCAGAGTCCTGTTCTATTGAGGACTTGTAGGTTTGTTAGTCTGGCCTGCCATTTTATCCCTATGATTGACGCAGTGCTCTAATGTGAAAGCATTCAAGTCTGAGGTACTTTTGTAAGGGGTTCAAGTTTCACATCCAGTCAGCAAGGTTGATTGGACAACTGTGCTGTACACCTCGATATTCGTCTTCAGCTTGACGTTCTTATGGCTAAACACTCGTGAGCGAAGGCGGCCAAGTGACTGACTCGCTTTGTTGATGCACGTGGATATTTCTTTGTCCCGACTACCGTCCCAGGAAATGATGCTACCAAGATACTTAAACTGATCAACAACTTTCAACTCTGTGCCTTCAGTGGAGATGGTCGGTAGGGTTGATGTGGTTCCATGTGATGGCTGGTGGAGAACTTCTGTCTTCTCATGGCTAATCTCCATACCGAAAAAGTCGAGCCGCTGGGGCTTGAAGATGGCTTTGAGATCAGTCCCTGAATGCGCCATAAGGGCACAGTCATTTGCACACCAAAAAAAAAAAGTGCTTCTTGCAAAGTCTCCTCAGGTCAAAGAGTGATCAATCCAGTCTGTATTTCGGGTGTACCCCTTTTTCCAAGTCCCGCAAAGTTTGGGTGAGTACACAAGTGAAGAATGGATTGAAGAGGCAAGTACACATCCCTGTTTCACACATTTGGCGATTTCAAAGGGATTTGATGTTCCAATATTGGAGAGGGTGAAACATTCTTTTCCATCATGGAAAAAAAGAATGAAATTCCCAAACTTAGTTGGGCAGCCAAGTTTTGCAAGGATCTTTCAGAAGGCGTCTCTGTTTACCTTGTCAGATGCTTTGATCCGGGGCCCGTTTCATAAAACTTGTCATCAGTGACAACTGCCACATTTCTATGACAAATTTGCTCTCAGCCAATCAGATGCAAGAATTTCAGTAGCTTGTCACATCTATGACAACTTGTCACTGATGACAAGTTTTACAGCAAGTTGTTATTAATGCAATATTCTCTCGGACCTGCCTTACTGTGAAAACCATATCTACAGTGCTGCGGACTGGTCTCAAACCGCACTGAGCTTTTGGCAGAGATGTTTCGGAGATGGTTGGGATCAATATTCAGGATGACACGTGCCAGTATCTAAACGACGATAGACAGAAGCGATATGCCCCCGTAATGACTACAATCTGATTTGTTTCCTTTGTTTTGATAAAAAAAAAATATTAATCAACTCTGGCGTCCTTGAATTCGTGAGGCATAGGCTCTTCAGCCATTAATATCGACAAGGATGCTGTGTAATATGTTGAGGGAGACAGGGGATGCAGCATTAAACAGGTTAGTAGGAATGCGTCCATCCCAGGAGCTTTTTCCAGGCCGTGTCTGGTTGATAGCCTTTAAATACAATAGAACTTCACCAAAGGATATACTAATGAAGATAGAGATCTTCCACTTGGGGCCTTTTATCAATATGTTCTAGGACTGCGGTGTCAACATTGGAGGGCTTACCAAGTATTCAGGAAAGTGGAGAAATATTTCTCCTCCAAAGATCATTGATGCTGCCTTTGTCTTTGGGCAATGTGGTTCCGTCTGCTGCAAGGAGTAAAGTAGTACTAGGCCTTTCGGGGCCAAACACGGTCTTTAGAGACAACAAGAACTCCTTTGAGTTGTTTGACTCTGCGTAGTACTGGACCTCGTCAGCTTTTCTGCCCCACTAACTATCCTGCATGGTGGGTATAGCTCTCGTTGGGCTTTATGTTGCAGGTGTTTAAATGGTCTTTCCTGGACGGAGAATTAATAATGTTGCTCTGCCATCTGATGTATGCAGCACGGTTTTCCGCCAAGAGTCTCCAAATCTCAACATTATTCTCATCGAACCAGTCCTGTTGGACTCATTTCTTGAACCAAAGAACCTCTTTAGCCGCCTAAAAATCATCAGTTTCTACTGGTTCCATTTTTCTGTTCTGTCACCGCTTAGGGGACCATATGGGCAGTCAGTTGACCATCCTGGGGAGCTTACTGCTCTTTCATAGCTGGCACACACCGCTTTCCTATGTTGAATGATGGAAAACGAGTTTTGGTCTGCGACGTAATGGTACTATGTGTAGACTGTGGAGAGCTCTGATCATTCGGTGGTCAGAATGGCCGAAAAATACAAGTTAACTTGGATGCAGCCTAGCTATATGCAGTGGCACCTTAATGGCTTTGACCTGCTTAAATGACTTGTGCATGAGAAATTAATGCCATATTTTTACTTCTCAAATATCTACGCTCTCTGAATGGTCATGTATACTTTGAGTAATTTCTCGACAGTTTCCAAACATGAAATGATTGTTAATGCAATTTTGGAAAGGTAACTTGCAAAGTACCTGATATGGAAGAATTCAGCTGCAGCAAAATTATGGGTTCCTGGACACTCGCTTCATGTTCAGTTCAGTTCAGTTCAGTTTTTATTTCTGCATTTCAAAATCAATACAAATCAACAAATCAACAAAATACTTACATAGCCATTTACACAGCTAATATTCGTAACGTTTGGATCTTACATACATTTTCTTTTTTTTTTTTTCAAGAACGAATATCATATATGAAAGGAAGCAATAGGAAATGATAAAAATGAAATGCAGGGGACCATCATCATAAGCTAAGCTTGACGAGGAAGATGGCCCCAGGTAAAGAGATACATAAAGAAAATCTTGCCACTCACTGAGTGGGGGGGGGGGGGTAATTGTGCAAAGGGCACAACGAAGAGATACATAAAGAAATGTTACCTATGATATGAAGAACATAACTCAGTTATGTGGGTGATTATGTGCAAAGTAATTGTAATAGCGTTAAGACTACAATCAAGCTACTCGGCCGCATGAACATAGTGAAGGAATAACACATATGACTGTTCATTCTGCAAAATGTAATATTTTAGGATCTTCTAGTAACGTGTGTGAGTTAATATTGCATTAAATGATGTATTCCCAATCATAATTTGTGTGTGTGTGTGTGTTTGTGTGAAATATGTGGCCACTGCCCCAGGTAAATTCTGTATACAAACACATTATATTCCATGTTAAACACAGATAATCGCGGATTCATACGATGGCAATCTTCCACCTGAGAAAGCCCTTGTCCTCTATCTCCTTCAGCATGGGGCAGACCCCAATATTACCGACGGAAGAGGGAAGGTCCCTCTGCAGTATGCACGTGATGATATTGTTCAAGACATGATTATGAGGTGAGCCGTGTGAAATATTCAGTTAAAAAGTCGTATTGACTACAGATTTGAACGGCTTATATTGGTGTATATAGTTAAGTAGGTGTAGCCTGTGGATTAACAGGAACCAACGAATCTGAGTTTCTTCTGCTACTCAAATATGCAGAAACTACAACCAGAGGGAACAATTGATCGTCTTTTTATTCCTTTCGCCACTTCGGGCTTATATGGGACATATGAGACATAGCAGGACAATGTGGGAGAGGATTAATACGCCCTATTCTCCATCTTACATGAGGGAGATTCTGTATTTTCTGATTGCAGTTAAACGTTTTTTGTGTACACATTTTGTGGCATATATTTTGAAAACTCGAAGTGTATAGCCATAGTCTATTAGTATGCACAGGGCGGGGGGGGGAATATGGAGAAAGGGTGGGAGAGTACTATCCCCACTCTTCCCGTACGAGGGAGCTTTTGCCTTTTTAATGAAATTGAGATATCTCGTATACGCATGTTTGATGGAGTATTTGAGAAAAATATCCCCCCCCCCAAAAAAAAATAAGAATAAAAATAAAAATAAAAATAAAAATAAAAAAAATAAATTAAAAAAAAAAATAATAATAATAATAATAATTTTCGGGGGGAACCGAAAGAGGAAAGGGTTGATTAAAATGTGATATTCCCCTTGTACATGAGGAAACTTTTGATTTTTTCGGAATGTAAGTGATAAGTCTTGTGCACTCAGAATTATTCAGAATCTTAAGGGGGCGACTGCCCCCCATTCCCCCCCCCCCTACATCCCGCTTTTGCTAGTGCTTAGACGGGAACTTTATGCAAGGGCGGAATCTTTGGATATTCAAATCTGCAAATTCATTGGTGTTTTGATTTTTCTCCCTATTTTTTCCCTTTTTCCTTCCTTTCTTTTTTTTTTTTTTCACGAACCAAAAGTGTGGGGGAGGGGGGCTGTTTATGACGATAATAAACCCAGCGCAGTGAT
Organism: Diadema setosum; assembly: GCF_964275005.1. Classification (NCBI taxonomy): domain Eukaryota; kingdom Metazoa; phylum Echinodermata; class Echinoidea; order Diadematoida; family Diadematidae; genus Diadema; species Diadema setosum. Next base: position 17,171,049 of record NC_092687.1, on the reverse strand, counting down.
GCAAAATCCTCTTTAATACTGAACACTATTCGTTTCTTTTAATTTGATCTCTATAGGCATAGTTTGGACTCATCACCCAAAAGTCGAGTCTTGCGATCAGAAGCTGGTGGACCTGGTAACTATGTATAAATAAATATACATCTTTAGCCAATCAAATTAGTTCAATATAAAAATGAAATAATATTGCATAGTGATACACATTTTTGCTTAAACATGCTTCTGAATAGTCAAGTTGGACATCTGCATCTGTGCGAAATGAAAATTAAGGAAAACTGACATTATTCCATGAAATAATATGTTCAAATTACATTGAATCAATGCAAAAACAGTATGTGAGTCTATGAAATTTTCCTTCAAGATACATATGCTACAAATTTCTCGGCAAATGCTAGGTGGCTTCCGATATATATTTTCTTTCTATGCAAACTCAACTTTGGCTGATAAATTTATACGGGTGCTGTTCGTTATTCCGAAGGTTCGTTATTCCGAAGGTTCGTTGATCCGAAACACGCAAATTACCTAGAGGTTCGTTAATCCGAAAATGAAAAAGGGCTCGTTAATCCGAACATTTGTGGCCTTATTCCGAAGGTTCGTTGATCCAAAAATGTAATAGGGTTCCCTATTCCGAAGGCCCGTAAATCCGAAAATGAAAAAGGGTTCAGTATTCCGAAGGTTCGTTAATCCGAAAATTAAATGAGATTCGGTATTCCGAAGGTTCGTTAATCCGAAAATGAAATAAGGGTCGCTATTTCGAAGGTTCGTTATTTCGAAGATTCGCTGATTCGAAAATAAAATAGGGTCCGTTGTTCGAAGGTTCGTTGATCCGAATATATGATAAGGTTCGTTTATCCGAATGTATCATAAGGTTCGTTTTTTTACTCCGAAGGTTCGTTAATCCGAAAATGAAATAAGGCACGTTAATCCAAAAATGAAATAAGGCTCGTTAATCCGAAAATGAAATGAGGCTCGCTAATCCGAAATTGAAATAAGGCTCGTTAATCTGAAAATTATATGAGGCTCGTTAACCCGAATATGAAATGAGGTTCGTAATTCCGAAAATGAAAAAAAAAAAAAAAAACTCACTGATAAATAAGTTGTCCTAACCAGGAAAAAAACATGCTTGGATATTACGCAATGAAAATTCGATATTTTTGGGGGGAGGATTATACACGTGTATATTTTCAGCTAAGCACTTCGGGTTGCGTGAAGAAGTAGCGTAAACAAGAATTTCGATTTTAGTTCAGTCTGAACAATTATTTACCTGAGCAACAATCCAGAGCATAGGGGCTGTGTGATTTTTCTATATGTCCTACCTTCAGACACCTTCACATTTTTCATGATATTAACAGTAACGACGATAATACTAATACAGAGAATGATTAATACGTATTGACAAGACTAACAAGTATCATTAATAGTAGTAATGGCTATAATTATCGATGGTATCAACAATGATAACGCAGGGCAACTTTCATTATTACTAGATTCACAGTGAAAAGTGTTGTTGCCGCGGTATCAGCATTTCATATCAATCTGATAATCAAATGAAAATCAAGGGGGTCTAGGGCAATTACCCCGGACCCTTCCCCTTCCCCTAACCCTATCCTAATTCTGACGCTAATCCTATAACCCTGAACCCAACCCTAACCCTAACCTTTACTCTAACCTTATCACTAACAAGTAGTCGGGAGGGGGAGGGGGATTGCCCTGATATACACTACGGCAGAGTCAAGAGGAACTGGCAGGGGAAGGGGAGGGGAAATGGAAAGACACGTGATCTTGTAAGGATGGTACAGTTTCGATTGAGATGGGGCTCCAAGTTTGCAACGTGTTTTCGATGATGGTGATGATGATGATGATGATGATGATGTGTGTGTATTAATGTCTTAAACAGAAATTTATTTCATACAGGCAAGGTATTCTAAAGGGATAATATAGTTTGGGTTGAGATGGGAGATTCAAATTTTAACTTCTTGCAAGACAATTAGGAATCACCTTAGAAATTCAAAAAGGATACAATTCAAAAATAAATTCAAAGTGTGTTGTATCAAAATTGGATTTTGAAATGGCCGAGATATACAAACAAAAATGTAAAACACATTGGGCTAAACAAAAGGTGGGTTCAACGTTTTATTAGGATCCGTTTGCTTTGGATATCTCAGCCATTTGAAAACCAATTTTCATCGAATAAACTTTGAATTCCTCGTAGAATTACGTGCTCTTTCATATGTCATGAGAAGTTTTCCATTATCTCAGAAAAGAAAGTCGGAAACTTGAAGCCCCATCTCAGCCAATACTATACGATTCCTTTAATTTTGAATGCCTTCCCTTTTAATGATGGTGACTGCGGCCACCCCCACCCCCCCCCCCCCCTCAAAAAAAAAAAAAAATCTTATTCTTTAAAAAAAAGTGAAATGCATGCGAACTAACAGCTCTTTTTATATATATATATAGACTTCTAACAATGGGTATCCTAACTTGACTATCCAAACAGTACACCTAACTGGTGTCCAAAAATCGGGTTTTACACAGAAAATTTGTAGTTTCTTTTCGCACACATGAAGATAATACACACAGGTAGGCCTATATACACGCATTTCTTCTTAGAAAATGAATAATTTAACGCACATGTAAAAGACGTCAAGCTACTAAAGTCAAGGGTATATAAAAAAAATTGAAAGACATGAGAAATGAAAGAAATGCACTTGCTGTAGCAAGAAATGACGGGGAACAAGCTGAAATACAATGTGGGCCTACGTTTAATTCCATTCTTTACAAGAAATTCACTGTTTCTGATGGATGTAATAACACAAGAGCATAGATTGCAAGTATCATCCTCGGCGTGAACCGAATGCAAACATGTCTATGTAACTTTTTTTTAGAATCCATGCGAATGTAATACGACTAGTGTCATGGCAAAGAATATCATTATGGAGTACTAAAACGAAATTTACTTAACTTTACGAGAGCTAGCAATTATACATACACTGGCTTACATTTTGTCATTTACCATAACGACATGAATCCCATGTGTTACCATATCACACAAAAAAGTGAAGAGCTGCATCAAATTTCTCATTGAATTCATGCAAAAATTATTTCCTACCTATTGACTGATCGGTAGGACAAGTTCGATTACATTCCACTCTTCACAGTGAAGCTTACTAAAAGCGATGTAGCATTTGAAATCTGCTTGTTGAGTATATTTTATTGTTTATTTGTTTAATAGCCTTTATTCTTAAGACCACGCATGTGTGTGTGTCTTTTTTTTTCCTTCTTTTAATCATTTCAAATAATGAATGTATTTTCCTGACAATGATGAAGAATTGAAGAAGGAGTCGGAGGGGACAGGCTCATCCTCCGGAGGAGAAAATACCTCTACTCTCATCATCAGTAGGCCTATATATGCACAAATGAAATTACAAATTACGACGGCATTCTACATCGTTGAAAAAAGTTTGTACGAAATCGCGTGTGTTTGTGATTGGCTGTTTGCATGTGTGTGTGTGTGTGTGTGTGTGTTCGTGCGCTCGTATGTGTTCATGTGTCAAAAGAGAGTTTGAGTATGCTGGCATCCCCTTTTCATAGTGAGCATGCCTCTCCTGAATTGTTATGATGATGATAACAAATTTTAGACTACTGATATACGATGGCTATAAGGCGACGATAATGGCGGTGAAAGATGAGATGGGCGTATAAACAGTAATTTCAAACGTTCTATGTACTTGACCTCAATACACACAGTCACACATAACTATGCGCACAGGTGTCAACGAACACATAAGACGGTATTCTAATTAAAACACAATATTTTGTCACGACAAGAATTTTACTCCTTTGTTCGGAATTTAAGATCCATATTTTTTTTTCGGATTAACGAACCTTCGGAATAATGAGCCTTATTTATTTTTCGGATCAACGAACTTTTGGAATAATGAACCTATTTTTATCTTCGGATTAACGAACCTTCGGAATAACGATCCTATTATCATTTTCGGATCAACGAACTTTCGGAATAACGAACCCTATTTCGTTTTCCGATCAACGAATCTTCGGAACTACGAACCCTATTTCGTTTTCGGATTTACGAACCTTCGGAATAACGAACCCTTTAACATTTTTTCAGATTAACGCACCTATTTCGTTTTCGGATTAACGAACCTTTGGAATAGCAGACCTTATTTCATTTTCGGATCAACGAAGCTTCGGAATAATGAACCTTGTATCATTTTCGGATTAACGAACCTTCGGAATAACGAGCTGTAACCAATTTATACAGCTATCATGTCGTTCGTTCTTGTCATAATTCTGTATTCATTTTGATACTGACAGAAAATTCAAGCCAAGATTGCATACTGTAGTCATTTTGATACTAATATAGAATATTCAGAGGGATCAACATCAGCCAGTAAGGAGTATTCTGTCCCCACCCTGCGAGATCTGAGTCAGTTTGGCATACAAGTTGTCATCGGGAAAGAAGACCAGCACAGAGTTAGTGTGCAACCACTACTGGAAACCCCTGATGAGCTGGTCCTCAAAGAAAGAGAAGTGGTGATAGCAGTTGGTCTGAAGTTTTCTTCATCTGAGAAACAGCTCGAGGAACCAATCAAAGTTACCATGCCCCATTGTGCCATGATCACCAAGCCTGATCTTGTCTCGACTGTAATATACCATCGCCATGACGGTATTGTGATATAAATTTCACTTCCCTTATAACGAAGACGGTTACAAATATATCAATTTAAGGTCATGTTTATCTTTGGGACAGTGGCTCTAAAAATATTCAAGATAACACATTTGATGCATATGTGTTGCTCTCTTGTATCACAAAACATCCTACCGTACAAGATATTTCCACTTAACCCTGAAATATAAGGAGATATCATTGTTTTTCTCTTTTAACCATAACTGTAGACGGTATAGTCGGGCTACATTCTTATTACAACTATAGCTCATATTTACAGTCGTTGCTTTTATCTCAACCTCATATTTTGGAACTATTTTAATGCACTTATGCTGGGTTTTTGTGGCATCTGCAATCGGAAATTATGAATTGCGAGAACGGAAAATAAGGAAGAAATAATATTTCATTGTTGCTCATGTTTCTGAGACATATCATATACGCGTGCTGGGCAAAAATACACAGAAATGAAGATATGTTGTCCATAGCACTAGCAAACAATGTGTCCCCAATATTTTTTTTTCATTAATTGATAAGGGCCGATAAAAAAATACCAGTATACCTGAAGTTTTCACTACGCAGGGCAGTCATCCCAGAGACGGCTCCCCTAGAATATTTTACTCTTTAGACAATTTAACTTTCTAGGCAATTACTACACACACAACCCATTATCACTATGGACATCTACTTCAAATACCTACCACAATTCCAGGTTAATTTGTTGCTGAAACAATCCTTACCCCAACCCCCCCCCCCCTCCCCTGCTTGGAAGTAGCGTTTCCTAATTGTTGTCAGCATTTATAGACCGCCTCCGCAAAAAGAAGAAAACAAATATGCACATGTCATGTCTGTGTGTGTAAGTGTGTACAATGAATAAACTGTAGAACTGAATCCACACAATGATTCATTTTGGGGGAGTTATGTTTAATAAACATATCAGAGATCAAGTACGTGAAAGCATGCCTAATTTGTGCCGAAATGTGTTGAAAGCTTATCAAATGCATATTTTAGGAACACTATCAAACGGAAACTACCATACACCTATTCAAAGATTCAAAAATGACAGGACAATTTTAAGGGCATTGTTTACCGTTTGCAGACGAAGTAAGAATCCAGCTGTAGCCCTTCAAAATAATTCTAAAATGTGAATTAGGAAAAAGTGAAAATGCGACCCACAATAGTTTATTGTAAGTATTTTTAAATATTAAAAATGTGGACAATAGTACAAATATATGTTTGTTTCTACACTATACTGTGTACACTCAGACACTTATGCTTTTTGAATGGTAGGAAAAATAGTGATATTTCCTTAATTCTTACGATCTATCGCGAAATTTATACTTTGTAGTAGGTTTTGTGATACAACTGACCTACACATATGCATCAAAAATAATATCTTGAACATTTGTTACAATCACTCCTCCAAATGATAAACAGTGCCGTTAACCAAAAAAACACCGAGAAATTTCGGCTTTCAGAGTTATGACTATACCAAAGGCACCTCAAGGCACTGGTTCTGTTCACTCGGGATTCCAGCTCTAAGTAGTCAAAGCCTGTGTTAGATCTCTTCAGGGGACAAGCTTTCGCCTCTTACTTTGAGTCCCTACATCAAATGCACATTTGTAACCATTTTTTTTTTTATGCCTCCGCCACGAAGTGGTGCCGGAGGCATTATGTTTTCGGGTTGTCCGTCCGTCCGTCCGTCCGTCCTTCCGTCCGTCCGTCCTTCCGTCCGTCCGTCCGTCCGTCCTTCCGTCCGTCCGTCCGTCCGTCCTTCCGTCCGTCCGTCCGTCCTTCCGTCCGTCCGTAATGAATTTTGTGGACAAACTATCAAAACCTGTTGAGGTATCCTAATGAAACTTGGCATGTATGTGTATTAGGGGGTGAAGTTGTGCCTACAAACTTTTGGGTGCACATGCTCAAGGTCAAATACATAAAATTTCACTTTTTCCACCATATCTATTGAATGCCTGAAGATATTTTCTTGAAACTTAGTGTATACATGTATTACCCAATTAAGATTCTCTGGTGAAAGTTTGCGTCATGAGGTCAAAGGTCAAAGGTCAAAAGGTCAGGGTCAAATACATGAAATTTCACTATTTTCCCCATATCTATTGAATGCCTGAAGATATTTTCTTGAAACTTAGTGTATACATGTATTACCCAATTAAGATTCTCTGGTGAAAGTTTGGGTCATGAGGTCAAAGGTCAAAGGTCAAAAGGTCAAGTAAAAATATCAAAACTTCTTTTTTTTCTCCGTGCCTTGGAAAATTGTTCAAGGTATCTTCATGGAACATAGTATATACATGTACTGACTGGAAGTGATTATCTAGAGAATGTAGGGTTCATGGGGTCAAAGGTCAGGGGTCAAAGGTCAAGTGCAACACTTCAAAATTTTACTATTTCCCTCATATTTATGCAATGCCAGCAGGGTTATTATTTTTTTACACTTGGTGTATGCATGTGTAACCTAATAGAAATTCTCTGGAAAGTTTTTTTTTTCTTCTTTTTTTGCCTCAAAGGTCAAAAGGTCAAAGATCAAGTGAAAGTGCTGAACTAACTTTTTCCTCCATATCTCGAAGTGGCTCAAGTTATCTTGAAACTTAGTACATGTTATGCATGTTCTACCTGAAAGTGATTATCTTATGAATTTTAGGGTCAAGGGCCAGATGAAAATGGTAACAATTTACACTGTACTATTCAATTCAGAAATTGCACTTTTTCTCCACACCTGTACCTTGAAAATTACTCAATGCCTAAATGTATGAATGGGTCAAAGTGAAGTTAAAGTCCTTAAATCCCTAGATACATGCTCTCCTATTCATCCAATTAAACCTAGGTCAAGGAAGGTGAACATTCAAGACATTTGTGACAAACTTGTCATTTCAATATTTTGCCAATTTTGTGAAAATGTAATCACACATTGTCCACATGTACTATCTAGACCTATTGGGAAAATCATGCATTATGGCGGAGGCATACCAGTCGCCAAAGCGACATTTCTAGTTTATCATACTTTTGCTCCCCACAACCCAGTCCATAATTTCAGGTCTTTCGAAGCAACCAAAAAAAAAAAAAAAAAAACACACACACACACACAACATCAACACAACAGTAAATCACATGCTCGGACGAAGATTTCGTAATCCCTGTTACAATGCGTTATCATAAATGTTATAGAGCAAATAAAATAATGTAGTCACAATTAATTCATCAAAAAGATACCCACTGAAAAAATCATGTCTCTGTAAGCATATTTATTGATATGGATGGTAAGAGGGTCGAAAATAAAAACTAGTAGACAAAGCGTTTTGTAGTCAAAAGTTATATTACTCTCCGGGTTTTCTTTGCTTTGTTGATTTTCCAGGCTCGGAGCTGTTCTCCATTGCATCTGGAACATCTGGTTCTGTCATTTTAGATAAGACCACTTTAGAGTTGACTATCAACCACTTATCTGAGTGGTGGATTGTTGTGAAATTCAACAACGTCTTTGTCGGCAAAAAGATCATTTGCAAAGCGTTCATACCAAGGCACACAAGAGCAGGAGAGATGTACACGGTTCCCTTCATTTTTCATGATGACATACAGGGTTGCTCTCAGGTAAACATCATTATGATAATAACAAGATTTCCTTTCCAAGCCTCTGAGATGATTAGCCAAAACTATGGGTGATGATGATGATGAAATCTTGTATAGCGCCGGTATCCGTCAAGTCAGGCGCTCATGGCGCTTGCTCCAAAATAAATACATAATTCAGCTTAAATTTCATGGGTGCACCGCTTGCGATATGACAGTTAAAATAAAAAGAAATAGTTCCAGGAAGTAATTGTCTCCAAATGTGTAAACATACATTCTGACACATTGGCTAGTTTTTCAATTTGAAGAGATGGGTCTTGAGGGCTGTTTTAAAAGATTCTGTGGTAAGAGCTCTGCGGATAGACTGTGGAAGGCCATTCCATATCTTTGCAGCAGCCACGCGGAATGAACGAGCTCCCCAAGAGTTGTGTGCTCTGTGTTCCACCAGCAGGTACTTGTCTGCAGAACGTAGATTTTCTCTTGCTGGGACATATGGCTCTAGTAGATCACATATATATGATGGAGAACTGCCATTCAGTGCCTTGTACACAACCAAACTGATCTTATACTCAATCCTCTGTTCAACATATAGCCAATGTAGCTTTTTCAGAAGAGAGTTGATGCTTGTACTCTTTCTGGACATGGTGACAACTCTAGCTGCGCTATTCTGCAGGCGCTGAAGTCTGTGTATTTGTGATTTATTCAGATAATACAATACTGAATTTCCCATGTCAACCCTCGATGTGATGTATGCATGCACCAGAAGTTCTGCAACATGGTTAATACACCAATATTTCTTTCTTTTTTATGCTTCCACCACAAAGTGGTGCCGGAGGCATTATATTTTCGGGTTGTCCTTCCGTCAGTTCGTCCGTCCGTCCGTCAGTCCGCAGTCAATTCTGTGGACAGCGTAACTAAAAAACCTTTTAAGTTATCCTAATGAAACATGCATATATCTGTATGAGGGGGTGAAGTTATGTCTATCAACACTTGCTCAAGGTCAAAGGTCGAAAGGTCAAGGTCAAATGCTCAAAATGTCACTCTTTCCCCCATACTTATGCAATGCTTGAAGATATTTTCTTGAAACTTAGTGTGTATATATGTACTACCAAATTGAGATTCTCTGATGAGAGTTTCGGGTCATGAGGTCAAAGGTCAAGTGAAAATGTTAAAATTTCATTTTCTCCATATATTGTAAATAATTTAAGGTATCGTCATGGAACATAGTATAATGCATGTACTAAGTGGGAGTAAATACATAAGAAATTTTGGCGTCGTTGGGTCAAAGGGTCTGAGAGGTCAAGGTAAACTCTTCAAAATTTAACTATTTCCCTCACATTTATGCAATGCCTGCAGGATTTTGTTTTTTTAAATTGGTGTATACACGTATTACCGAATAGAGATTCTCTAGGAATTTTTTAGCCAAAAAAGGTCAAAGGTCAAAAGGTCAAATATCAAGTGAAAGTGCTGAACGTTACCTTTTCCTCCATATCTCGGAAGTGGCTCAAATTGTCTTGAAACTTAGTACATATGTGACCCTGCACCTCAAAACAAACAAAAAGTCGCCAGATTTGAATTTTTAGTTAAGACCATATTCTGAAAGAGCAGACTTTAAGCTTTAAAATGATATATAATTCAAATCAAATGGACTCTCCTAACCTATCTAAATATTGGAAAGAAAGCACAAACTCAGGAAAAGTGTGAACTGAAAAAAGAGGCTCTGAAGTACAGTGTCTATTCAAGCGCTTAATCTTTACCAAACCGTGCTGGCTGTGCGATGAATGGGACAAAAAAACAGGAAGTAAACCACCAGAGTAACAACAATGAAGGGATTATCAGATTAAACTGAAATTGAGCATGCCTCATTAACACATTCTGTCCATAATTAATGCCAACTTTCAAAGCAGTAGCACTATCCTTTCAAAAGTTATTAGAGTTGAAAGTGAAGAAAGTGGACAAGGTTTTTCAGAAATGAAAAAGGATTCTAAAGACACACCTAGTCACACTATTCTACCAAAAATGTTCGAGATAAACTGCTAAAAAAAAAACACACTTTCCTGCCCGTTTTATGATACCAAATTTTAGCAAAGTGTAAAAGAAGACCCGCTCTTTCAGAAAATATGAAAAAGTCAAGTTCGGCTAGGTTGACCCATTTCACCTTTTTTCAGTCCTCACACAAAATCAGTGTGTGCGACTTTATGTTCGTTTTGAGGTGCACGGTCACATATTTGCGCATGTTCTGGATGACAGTGATTCTCCTATGAATTTTAGGGTGATAAGGTCAAAAGTCAAGGGTCAAAGGCCAGTTGAAAATGGAAACAGTTCACCACTCAATGTATACAAAATTTGCACCTTTTCTCCATACCTTGAAACTTACTCAATGCATTAAAGAACGGTACAGTATTAGTGGAGATGATAATTGGGCTTTTAAGTTTTTGCAAGAAACCAAGAAAACAAAAATGAAGTAGTACAGAGCATACTATTTTAAGAGAAATTCAAAGTTTATTTGATAAAAATGTGGACAAGGTGTGATGACAGTTTCACATAATTGGCAAAATATTAAAATGACATGTGTTGTCACAAATGTGTTGAATGTTCACCTTCCTTAACCTACGTTTAATGGATAAAAGGGAGAGCATGAATTTGGGGATTTGAGGATTTTTACTTGACTTTTACAATTTTGTAAGTTAAAGGGATTGCATAGTTTTGGTTGAGACTTAATTTCAGGTTTCTAACCTTTTTTGATGAGATGATTAGAAACCTATTATGAAATATGAAAGAGCATGTAATTCCATGAGGAAATCAACGTTTATTTGATAAAAATCGGTTTTGAATAACTGAAACATCCAAAAACAAAGTTAAAAAAGCGCTCGTAATAAAAGGTGGGTCCCACACTTTATTAGAATCGCTCTGTTTTGGATATTTCAGCCATTTCAAAACCGATTTTTATCAAACAAACGTTGATTTCCTCATGGAATTACATGCTCTTTCATATTTCATAATAGGTTTCTAATCATCTCATCAAAAAAGGTTAGAAACCTGAAATTAAGTCTCAACCAAAACTATGCAATCCCTTTAACTTACAAAATTGTAAAAGTCAAGTAAAAATCCTCAAATCCCCAAATTCATGCTCTCCCTTTTATCCATTAAACGTAGGTTAAGGAAGGTGAACATTCAACACATTTGTGACAACACATGTCATTTTAATATTTTGCCAATTATGTGAAACTGTCATCACACCTTGTCCACATGTACTATAGACCTATAAGGAAAATCATGCATTGTGGCGGAGGCATACCAGTCGCCACAGCAACATTTCTGGCTTTTCTTTTTTAGAATTCGAATTACTTTAAATCGCACAGAGATTTCAAACACACTGTGAAGAGCAAAGCGCTGACTTAAACTCTTTAAGCATGTGCAACTTTACATTATACTGATAACGAGCACGTCAAGCTGTCACATCCTCTCGTTATATAAGCGAGCTTTAGATTTACTGCGCGGACATTTGAGACTACAAGTGCACTGGACGTTCTCCTCTCCCCTTGCATCGTGCTGAAAAGTAGTTTTAGATCACGCTGGGACGCAATGTATACAAAAATAAAATGGCGCCCCCGTATGATGGGGGCGTGAAGTAGCTCTCTACGTCGTGAATTGAGCTGACGTCAAAATAGCCCAGAACGCGTAGTGAAAAACTTAGACGACCTATTGACCTAAGCTATAAATATATCGACTTGATGCGCGTTTTACGCATGCTTAGAACATTTTTTTTTTCCTCTGCACGTCCCCGTCGTGAAAATCTAAAACTCTATATTGTCACAGAAGAACGGGAACTAATCATACGATAACTTTGTGTTGGACCATGCTCAAAATATCTTCTTCTTTTTTCTAATGGTATTTTCTAATTTGTGGATAATAGATATTTTTGTTAGACCTGGTCAGTTTCTGTCATGCCAAATTATCGCCTTCATATACATGTACATTAATGCTGTCATCCTACAAGGTTTTTCAACCCATACATAGGCATACTTTGTGCTTGCATTTAGGCTACATGTATGTATGAATAAAATTGAGAAATCAGGCAAATAATCAAATAAGACTAAAGTTTTGTTCCAAAATATGTTAAGCGCAGCGGGATCCAATTAGATACCATCGTGGGTACTTGACGGTACGTTGACCCCTGAGTAATGCCACTCTGGCAAGCTTTCTTTAAATAGCTGTGCAGCCTCCCAGATTACCCACATGTTACATGAATATTGTTAGCTGTGAAATATTTCAGTTCTATATGCACATACATTTTTTAAGAGGAGATCATTAAGAAAACATGAGGAGAATACGAAAAGATTACATATCATCCTGAAGAAATACACAAAGTTTCAGCCACCGCAAAACTGAAATGTGCGTGTTGTAGATAACTGTGCTACGTATTTTGTTCCAAAATGTGCTAAATCCACAAATCTCCCAAAATATTAATTCTTTATAATGCAGTGTAAACAGGATATTTTTTTTTTTTGCACATTCTTTTTTTATCCCAGGATGGAGTACTCCTATAAACATGGGACATAATGCAATTGTATGAAAATGCCTCGAAGCTTGTGTAAAATAAGTCAAAGTTTTCGCACTAACACTACAATTCAATTAAACACCTTTTGGAAAGGAATTCTTCATGTATTCGTATCAGTGTGTGTGTGTGTGTGTGTGTGTGTGTGTATGTGTGTGTCTGTGTGTGTGTGTGTCTGTGTCTGTGTCTGTGTGTGTTTGTGTGAGCAAGATTCTGTATTGTTGTCGTATGAAGGTACTTGGCAGATGCTCATCAGAAGCAGGTGTATGTACATGAAGACTTAATATTCTGCAGGAGATTCAACGTGAGATGACGGAGAGGGGCCTCGTTGAAGCGCGAGGTCGATACGGCGAGGAGTTCTTTGTGAAATGGAGTAAGGGCAACGTCACCATTTCCCAGTCTGTAGGCGGGAGGACTGTGTGTATCAGAGTAAGTATTCATTTAATCAGGCGAAACTTCAGCATGTATCAATTTTTATCCACTGTGTACCAATGGGGTGTTTCATAAAGCTATTCTTAAAGTTACGAAAGACTTAACGGCTAGTGATCCGTTCTTATGCTCATTATTGAAATTCTGTTAAGTAAAGCACATCAGAACTGATCACAGCCGTTCTTAAATCGTTCGTAACTTTAAGAACAGCTTTATGAAACACCCCCAGGTTCTACATTAATGGATGTAAATTTCAAAATATAAACCCTTCTTTTGACCACTTGACATGCTTGATATCTTTTATTCGCATGAAGTACAAAACATAACATTTTATTGCTTCTAAAAAAAGGTAATAATAATAGACTTAAATAAAAAAAAAATGTTTTTTTTTCAGATCTAGTGTAACCAGTCATTATACAGCGCTGAGGTAGCGCCAGACATTCTAATGTATTTAATATGTGTAAGGACATGACTGTATTGTTATATTGTTTATTATTCAATAGAAAACATAAAAAGAAAAAGGATTCGGTTTATGCGTGGCTTGTGTTATTGCATGCATGTTTTTGTTTTGCAACATCTATTGATAGTCTTAACTGACAACACATGATGACATCTGTAAAGAAGAGTACGTTCATGTTCGTCAAGGATAAAGGCAGTAAAATAGCTTTCACATGTAAATTTTCAAAATGCCAATTAAACGCCATCTGATCGCAAACAAAGGAACTCTACTGTTTTTTCTTCGATAGCAGCTAAAAATTATCAGGAAAAACCAAGCCACTTCTAGTGATGATAAGAAAAATAATGACAATAGTAATAATGATGACTTTTAACTATAAAAAAGCCCTCTGAGAGCGAAGACCTCTGCCAAGCAGCCAATTTCCCTTCCTTACATGCTTAAAATTGTCCGATTTCCCAATACAGAAGCCTTTCGAATATACACGCCATCAGTTTTCAAGCTACGCGGCACCTCTTCCGAGCAGAATCCGCGCTTTAGAGCGTGTATGCAACCTCAAATACATTCAGCTTGAACTCCAAAGTCCAGTGACCCTATCTGCAAAAAGATTTTTAAAATCTTTCAAAAAGCCATAAAACCCCCAAATAAGTACTAACATTAAATAGTCTGTTTTCTCTTTTGTGTCATTATCAACTTTTCTTGCAAGTTTCATCAAAATCCATTCACAACCTCTTGAGTTATTTTGCACACAGAGAAACAAACATACACCGATAAAAACATAACATCCTATCTTGGGAGAGGTAATGATATTGATAAGAATAAATTTGTTTTTCTGTAATGGCAGATCGGGTGATGGATTGGGGAAAAGTTTCATAATTCCATCTAATTGAAACGTATGGTCAGATTTTTGCCTAACTTGGGCGGTATATATCATCGCGAGGTTGATAGAAAATGTAATTTAATGGGAACCGTTTACCACTACGGGACCCCCAGTTAAATATTACGGGGGGGGGGGGGGGCAAAGTACTTAGACTCTTCCTGAAAGCAAAAGGTCAAATTTTCACCAACCTTGCAGAGAAATATATGATCATAATTGGTGATTTCGCAATACCTTGCATTATGAGAAAGTCATTGTCGATTCTTCCCTGCCTCATTGAAATACACAGACGATAGAGATTGACACATTCTACTGGCTGAGGAAAACTGAATGCACCTTCTTTATGCTGTGGCAGGACAAGATAGTCGTGGACTTTGACGTGAAACAATTCATCCACAAAACCATTAGTTTCCTAATGAAGTTCACTGGTAAGTGGAAAATTGTTCTAATTCATAAAAGAAAACATATATGGGTCAGAATTTTGAACGATGTACAATTGAGCCAAAACAAGGCAAAATTTAAAAAGTAGGATATTCTCCAAATTATTCATCTTACCTGAAAGAGTATAACTCAAGCTTTAATATGAACCCAATCATACTAGGATTTTCCCAGAGGAACAAGTTTTTATTCACCGCTGAAGTTCACCATGTCCAGAGCAGCGAACGTCCGTGAGGAATAGTACTGCACATACACTTGAATACCATTTAACATAGTTTGCAAAGATCTGATTCAGTTCAAAATCCTAACGAAATATCTTTAGGGACACGTGTACGTGCTTGCAGAATATTAAGCTTGTACTCTTAACCTGTACGTAATGGTAGACAACTGATGATTTAACTAAATTCGTCGTTTCTGTTGAAATATTGCTCTTCCGCTAAACACTTTCTCCACTTTACGCGCATTTTACAGAAACTCAGTATTTTTACCTCTTATTTCGCTATATCATACTTTAATCCTCATTCCCAAATAATAACATACCTTTTTAAGATGTGTCTGATCTAGGCAGTCTCTATAACCCAACAAACATAGCATATTTTGCGTCACGGAGGTTCGCGTGTAGCTCACGGACGTTTGGAACAAACAAGATGAAGCTCTCTTGAGTTTTAAACGCATTCTACTCACAACAAACAGCAATTTCATGTCGAGAACAAACTCCTCTGCAAAATCCTGAATAGATATTACCAATTCTCAATTATATAAGCTTGTTTATCTTCTCATACTGAGGTATCAAAGAAAACAATTTTTCCATTTCTCGTAAATGAATGTGCACCTGACGTACGTGTAATCTCAGTGACGTAGTCCATCCTTGAGAACGAATATATTTATCAAAATTTCGTTATCATGAAGTAAAGATTCAGGTCCTAAATTTGTTATATTATAAGTCTACAATGCAAAATTTTGCTTATAACGAACATGGTCACAGCTAAGATTATGACAAAGAATTAACATAAAAAGACAACAGAAATGTGCTCCGTTATAGAAATACGAAGTTTAGCTGGGGAGGGCAAACGAACACTTTGGGAAGAAATCCCTCTATGTTTGCTCCTTGTGCTACACACTGTTACCGAGGAGAATCTGTATTATTATATTAGTCAAAAATGATAGTAGGTTCGATACTGCGATGTTTCGTCATAACAAGACACAATAAGTCCATATAACTTGGATGGATGTTTGTGACTTCGGTATCATACAATATGGCTTGTTACAACAAACATTTTGTAGCGCGTCATTTCGAAGGCTCGTTATTCATACAGTTTGTTAATACAAAACTTGATAGAGTTCGTATAATTATGAAGCTTTATTATTCGGTAAATGATAGGAATCTCAGAAGGTTAATCGAAAGGTTTATTAATTGGAACATGAAAAATTATGTTCGCTTATCCAAATGTGGAGAAACAAGTTAACAGCTAAAATCCTCCAAATTTCAAAACCTCATAATAACCGTTTTCACCTAAACGAATATCAGGCCCTCTCCACTTTTACAAGAACGGACCTAAAAATAATGATCCTTGATATTTATTTTTCGGACTAACAAACTTTCGGAATAAGAACATTTTTAATACAAACCTCCTTAATTAACTATTTTTTTTTTCATTTTCGGAATAACAAACCTTTGGACATCGGAGGAACGAATCTTAGGAAGAGCGAACGTATCAAAGTGCAACCTTAAACCTATTCTTAATCATTACTTTGTTTAACATGGGTTTTCAAAGTAAGCACAAAAGCACGAACAAATTGACGATCTCTCTGTCTCTTAAATGTAAAATGAAAAAAAAAATCTTGGAAAAAATTACAAATGAATATTGCTTTTCATTGATGAGTATAAAACAACACCATGTGATGATAAGCGGAGGATTTGTGTTTTTTCATCAGACAATAACTGTATACTGCATGATTTTTGTTCGCTTGTGACGGCATTTCGATGAATGAAAAACATACACAAACAAACAAAAACTTCTCCAGAGAAATTTGGTATAACGGGAGTGCACTGGCAATTCTTTTCTCTGTGTGTTGGAGCTCGATCCCTTCTCTGTTTCTCAGTCATTTTCATTCAACTGCTTCCACGTCCGTTTGAAACTTTTCCGTTTCTTATTCAACACATGCTCATTACAGACTTCTTCCGTCATTATCCTGAATGTGATTGCGTAGCACTTTTCGGATTTGTTTTGGTTTGTTTTGTTTTGTTTTTGTTTTCTGTTTGGTCGCAGCATGTTCAGGCTATTGAGGGAATGAGATAAAAATCGTCATGAAGAGAAAAATAAGAATGAATTAAGGCATTTAATATCATGACAATTACAGCGAACGTCCGTTATGGAGACCAAAATTGGATGTGTTCTGTTTGAGACGGCAGCTACCATGCTCAAAAGATAAACACTTAGAGCACCTGTCACTAAAAAGTGGCACTGATTCTCTTTCTCCTACTATGTAATCCACTGACTTATTCAACCAACGAACATCCGTGAAAAAAAAAAAAAAAAACGTTTTCAGTTTGTTATTACAGGTAAATTGACCACTTTCGGGTATGAGCGGCTCGGTGATTTGGTAATATTTTCAACTAACATTAATCTTATGTGCAGTGATATATTTGTAATTGTCAGAAATTTCCTTTCTCGGACAGAACGTCCGTGAGCGAAACTTTCGGAACCTGTAACAGTACAAATTGTCTCCAGAACCTCATTAGAAAGAAATTTAAACGCACAGAAATTAAAGATTACGCAAAATTCCATTTTCCTATAACTTTGTTTTAAGTGTTTAGCTGTTTTTTGTATAATAAGAGAGAAAACAAGCGTAAAATTGTGAGTAAATTTTCAATTGCTTGTTCATCATGAAACTGAATCTGAAACTACTGCTTTAAACTCATTTCCTACTTTGTAAAACTTTATTTGTCGCTATTCGAGCCAAAAGTTTTAAAGAATACAGGACACTTTCGGGACAAGTTATCCCTATAGGGATTGCATACGTCACGGACGTTCTCTGGAATTATTACGGACGTTCGTTCTACTACTAACTAGGGTCATGTTCCAGGACGGATAACTAATCGGCAGAGAGTACCTAGCCTTCCTAACTCTTTCAAAAATTTGAAAATGTATTGTCAATGCAAATTATAAGAAATTTGACATCCTTACAACATATGTATTGCTCAAAGGGGGATCAGGAGGTGAATTTTCAGAGAAAATATTAATTATTTGCTTGGTTTTTGGTGAATTGCATGGTCCAAAAACTGCGGACGAACCTCAGTCCGCTCCAAAAATGGCATGCAGCTCCTCGGCTAGAGAGCCAAAGGTAAAATGCACCTTCGCCATCAAAGCAAGATGGTGTCCCACTCGAAAACGTTTTAATCATCACGGACGTTCTTTTTTTTTTTTCTTGGAGGTTCGTCTAAAAATGTAATTTCGGTTCCTATTTGACAAAGGATGGACAGAAACTCAAAACAAACATACTACTATCGTGTTGCTAGATCTTAGTTAATTACGACTCAGAACAATATCGCCAATAACGTTTCATGGGCTACGATCTTTATTAGAAAATAGCGGAGGCACGTCCGTGACGAATACTGAGTATAATTTTGCATAAAAGAATATTATGTCCCATGTACAGCCAGCAGACGTACATTTTTTGCAGGATATGTTCATTAGGTGGAACACCAAATTTTCGTATACGTTACAGTTGGGACAACAAGTAGAATTTGCAGCAGCGATAGAAATAAAAGAATCACGGACGTTCGTCTGTTTAGGACTTTGATATTTCAATTGTTCTCTGTGATTTTATACGTGCCCATAAAGTTCTTATACTTTTGTGGTACATACCCATGATATGTCAGATCCAGAACATGGTCAGATATTAGATGCCACGTACCATTAAAAATGCACATCATTAGTTTGAAAAACAAAAATTATTGTGAAAATAGCGTTTTTACCGTATTTTTACGCTTTAAGTCCATGTCAAATGAAAAATATCGGGAAAAAGTCAACCAAACCATATATTTCCTGCAAGAAAATTTACCAATCTTTGAGATGACATGAAAAAATCTGGTTTCTTAGATCATCCTGGTGTGTTCTAAGGGAAAGAATGTCATAAGGTACGAAAATTGGCAATTGTACATCGTTCAAAATTCTCACCCATATATATTACTAGCTTGATTTGGCAAAAGATATATTCCATTGTTAAAAACCATTGTCAATTTCATTGATGTTATGCCTTTTAGAGGTTTGTCAAGTGGATATGTAATTTACCCCAATAAACTCGAGACTGTCAGTGAGAGTGACTGGAAATTCAATAGGACTGTTCTCGATACCAATACTAAAAGTGTGTCTTGCATTCCAGACGAAGACGAACAGAGAGGACACGCCCAAGGAAACACTCCCGGTGGAGATCATGACAGAAGGTATACATTTAAGGTTTACGGTGTTTGTATTGCACACTGCGTGTTTTAATTGATAGAACGAAAGATCGAGGTCAAACTTTACTTTCCTTTTCAGGAAAGGATATTTTATGAGATGTGAATAAACACTCAGATGACAGAGTAGTCATCCAATATTGTGGGGATAAGAAAAAGGTATTTAATCCTCACTTCGCGTATTGCTGCAACATAACTATAAACCAGCTTGATTCGACGTTAAATATCGGGGACGTTTGTTACTCTGAGGTGGTATTCTGAGACTGTTTTATCTCTGTTGTAAGTCTGTTGTAACAAATCGGTATTCTGAACACCGTTTTATCTCTGTTGTAACTTCTGTTGTAACTTCTGTTGTAACTTGTGTTTTATCTTGCGCACTCTTTGCCTGCGCATACCATTGTCTTAGGGTATGCGCACGCGCGTAACAGTGGGCGCAAACCTGAACACCCATTAGATTACACGGTATTCTGAAAACTGTTTTATCTTCTGTTCTAAGTCGTGCCCCGTGCAAATTTATGCTTCTGAGATAAAACAGGGTGGAAGGTGTTTTAACTCCGTTGTAACTTTCGCTTTAACTTATGTTAGATAGTGAGATAATTCATTAACTCAATATTGTGGTATGCGAGTTCAAAATAAGAAAGATATAAAAAAAATAAAAACAATGTATGTACAGAAAGGCAAAAGATATAGCAGTTTGACAAAATGTAAACTCATTCCACAATACAAATTTTGGTAACAGTAACATTGCAAGTACATACGCGTAGCATACTGTAATTATGTACATAGACAAAAACACAAACACATGAACAGAAAGGTTACCGGCACCGTCGGCAGTTTGTTTTAAGCACTATTCATTTCAAAAATATCTTTCAAAATATTAAACATTTTTTTTTAATATGATTTCACTATCTTCACCAATAAGAATTCATCATCAGTACCTTTGGGTGTTTCAAAAATATTTATTGCTGGGGATGGCGCGAATCCTGAGAAAAGTATTTAGAAGTCTAAGGCTCCATGATGGAATTTGACGTGATATTGATCTCCAAGAGATATCTAGTGAAGATAGTGACAACAACAACAACAATAATACTAATACTTCTACTTCTATTATACTACTTCTGATAATAATGATAACATGGCATTGCAAGGGCTTAACTTTTGTGTGTGTGTGTTTTAAGGGCTTAACTTAATTTAAAAGCGTCTAGTTCCCCATAAACCATGAAATTTGGGTTCCTCTTATAAACGCCAGATATCTTCTTATTTTTTAAACAAAATTAGAAAGACTCAATCTGAGATAGCTTTGCGAATCCCCTACCGCACCAACCATACGGCAAAACCGGTAAGAAGGCATAATGATCAAGCTTCTGTTGTAACTTTACTTTATCTCTGGCTCTCTTTACCTGCGCATGCCATTGTCCTATTTGTGCGCACGCCAGAGAAAGAGCGCTTGTTAAAACGCGCGGAGTTAAGCAAGGCGCAGTTGCACAAGGAAGCAATCTTATTGGTTGAAATGTTTTAGATGCTACTTCTAACAATATTTCCTATTGGATATGCTTATTTGGGTGGGCGTGGCTTTCACGACTTACAACACCGTTAAAACAGTTTTCAGAATACCGATTTACAACTGTTTTAGCGGTGTTGTAACGCACAGACTTACAACACAAGTTACAACACAAGTTACAACAGAGATAAAACGGTGTTGAGAATACCACCCCTGCACTTTTTTTTTTTTTTTATAATATGCCCGGTCAATATACTTATCATTACAGATTTCTGTTTACTGCAGTGTATTGACAAGCAAAGAAGGCTTAAATACAGGCAAATCCAAAACAAAACTAAAAGCACCGATGCAAGAAACTCTATATAATATATGCTTATGAATCATTTATGTTTTATCATATCAGGCAAAATATTGCTTGTTTGCACTTGTGTCTACTCTTGTGATTATACAGACATGTTAAAAAATACACTACGTGAAGTATTAACGCGGTTGTATTTTGACCGGAATGTCTTTCCACTTTGTGATGAAGTTTATAAACGTTCGTTTATGCGTGTACATTCATAAAACATAGTCTTTAAACTTGTCCACACGTGAATGTTATAAACTCGATAAAATACTGATTTCAGGCGGGTTCCAGTATAAGACTGGCATCTATATCAACTCTCCCCCGAGATAGTCCCAGAGAATTACTTTACTTTCGCTACCAATCTCGGAATCAGTGCCAACCATGCCAAGCAAACTCTCGCTAAGTGTGATAAGGACTACAATATGGCTACTCAGGATTGCCTGATAGATTGGAAGAATCGTACTGGTGGCTGCATTTTGGACATTTTCAATATCCTTACAAAGTCCGGACTGAGAGGAGTCGCTTTAACATGGACTGAAAATATCTTAAGATGACATCAACGTGTTTCTGTACAAGTCAGATAAGTTTAGTGGTTTAGTTTTCCTGTCATGGACACCTGACTGCCATACTGTAATTATTGATTGGATCGTATCGGAGGCAGAGCAATTTCAAGTTCGAAGTCTTCGAGACGAAGGACTTCGTTACTGAGGACTCGGGATCGAGCACGAAGCTTTAGGAGGTATCAGGGGCATAAGACTCTTTTCAGAAACAATATGTTAATGTGACTATTTTTGCTCTGTGTTGACAAATTAGACAGGCTGTCTTTTTCTTTCTTTTCTTTTCTTTGTTTTTTGGGTGGTGGTGGTGGGGGTTGTTAACAGGCGTGCTGTCAAACACGCTCAATGTATCACATGGTTACTACAAGTTTCTCAGACCTTCTGTAAACATCCCTGCTGGAAAAAATAAAATAAACAGTGCCCCACCGTAGTGTCCACACTATCTTTACTTATAGTCCGGTATGTGAAAACCTTCGAATTTGACAGTGTGGAGATTATTTCACACTGTGATGTGCTTTTTTCACAGGATATTATTCACATGGAAATGTTTTTATTCGCGCTCTGCTGAAGTGATGATTTATGCTGCAATTGAGTGTTCACACTACAATGCTTGAATTTAACACTATGAAGACATTTCGTACTGTCTTTACTATGTGTTCTTCCTGTGTTTCACACTGTGTGTCACATTGCGGAACACTGTGTTCTTTCCAGCAGGGATAAGACATTAGACATTTATTTGTTTATGTCAATACGTTTTAATCGATGCATGCGTTTTCATTTTCAAGTGTGAAATTATTTCATTATGCATGCTTAGAATATTGCACGTGTTTAATGTTCAGTGTTGCTCCATGACGTAGTTCAACGTCATTCGCTGTGTGATTTTTTTTTTTTTGCATTTGTTTCATTTCATGTACTTACTTGAGCTTAATGATTATTGTGAAGTCAATATCATGTTTGTAGGTCACAGTGTGTTACATAATTGAGCTTTGGTTATGACCACCAACATTCTCATTCTTCGGGGAATAACAGTGTGATATTTCAATTGGATTTGCATTGTGTTGTAAATAACATTAATCTGTAAATATTTGTGGTACCAGTTTATACGAAACAAAACCAACGCATAAACATTTTTTTTTCAGTTCGTGATGCTTTGCCTTGAAGTCAAGTTTATGTCATTTTTCTTTTATTTTTAAACTTTTAAAGTTTATCTTCATGTGCAGTATCAATTAATGTTAATCAAGAGCGTGCTTTTCTATATCTGATTTCATTTCACACATTCAAACATCACCGGAAGCCTACAGGCTTTAGAACGTATGCTCCGTGGACTGGGATAATGGAAACCACTTTTCTCTGTCTCTTGGAATGGGATAGCGATATTTCATCAACTTTAATCATGGTAACAAAAAGAAGCTTTAGTCGCCTGTATTGCGTGAAAGAAACGAATACAGTCGCTATCAGTATGTAGAGAAAACGTTGGTTTAAGTCATGTTTGTGTCATTTTCAGTTCGTTTCTTAGTGTGCAGATCTGAGCATGTTTTGAAAGTTCGTTCTTGTGTTTTCTACATGACTTAGCACGCATTTGCTTGTTGTTTGCTTGTAGGAGATGCAAGACAAGAGACGCCCTAATTAAAGCGACAAGCTTTGTACTTTTTTTACAATTTTAGCACTACATGTACTATTGATAACTACGACTCGCTGTTATGTTGCGAATGTCTATATATACAAGATGAATACTAGTATATAAGGCGCACACTGTACTTTAATCTTTGTAAAAGTGTCTTGTATGGGGGTTCGGGATGTACATAGACAATGCCTGTATGTAATTACATGCGCGTTGATACGCTTTTTGCCTGTTATATAATCTAGCCATAACGCAGACGAAGACAACAAACGTTACATGTAAAGACACGCCATGGCCATGAACGTTCGTTCCTTACCTATGACGTTCGAGGTAAATTGATATGCAGGGATAGTCATTTATTTATTCTATCTGTTATATATCATGTACACTGTACTTAAAACGCGGACGAAGAAAACATTCGTTACGAACAGACACAACCCGGACATTAACTTAGATGTTATCATGGGTATATGATTGTGTGTATGTGTGTGTGTGTGTGTGTATGTGTACTTGTGCGTGAGCAGCGTGTGTCTTGTCGTGGTCCTCTAAAAAGCAAACTCATACTGTGATACTCAGTAACTGATTGGATCCTGTAGATTTCGCCCCATTCGCTGCGTGGGAGTATATATTGTCGTAGAGGTTGCGGAAATCTAAAGCTTTCAATTATCAGAAGTGAAGTATGATACAAACCCATTATCTTATCAGGTAGGCCTGCACTGTAGAAGAATGTCATGTGCATCAATAGAGCAGGATTAGAAATATTATCATTACATAATACTTTCACATAACAATAAATGGCGGGGTTTTTTTTCGCTCACCTATAAAAAAAGCTTCACGTGGTATCACGACTGCACAAAACTTTCAGATACGTCACCTTGAAGAAAATGAAGTTAGTCTGTGATTGCGAGCTCACAAATGTGCATATCTATTGTTTGCCTCTTTTGAAGCGTTCTAGTATACACGTCCAATCAGTGAAACGGTCACTGTTAATACTGGAAACGTAAAGTATGTTTTTAAAGGTTAAATATTGTGTTCATGCGTTCTAGAGTTAAATATTTGGTATTAAGTGTAATATAGTGTATTTTGTATAAGTTGGAATGAGCATTCGTTTGATATTCTATGATGTACAAACTTCCTTTTCGTCTTAGATTCACCAACATCATCCGTATAGTGTGTGTGTGTGTGTGTGTGTGTGTGTGTTTTGTTGTTGTTGGTTGTTGGGTTTTTTTTTTGGGGGGGGGGGTAGAAGGTTTATTACATTTCGCGTAATTACTATTCACAGAATGTTAGTAAAATTGTATTTTGACACCACCAGAAGCCTACAGGTTTGGCTGTAGTACATAATTATTGTTGAACTGTGGTTACAAGAATGTGATATTCTTACTCAGTATGTGAGGTAAGTAAATAGTACTGTATAACACAAGGAACATATTTTGCTCCTGACATTACTTTTGCTTTACATTACATTACGTTGCTTGTATGTTAAGTTTATGTCGATCTGTATGTAAGACGTGGAGACCCTGGACACTTGTATATAGTATGCCATTGGGTGGATTAGAACACAACGACTCAATGCTTCTCTGTGTATATAGGTTGTGTGTATGTTTTTGAGTTGTACATAATAATACACATACCAGAACTATGCCTATGAGAATTATTGTTATACCTATAAATCGCTTTCATGTTCAACTACAATTTTGAAGATAAGCCTATCGCGTGCACAACTGCATTTATTCAGAATGTATTATGTGTTACTTTAACGGTTATCATCTATCTGTACCTTAAATAAAGCCATTACGAAACACGTAAATCTATTACTCAATCGAGATGCATTTGCTTTCATAGTTGTGCACTTTCTAGTTTACTTTTGCTAGGTTATTCCCCATTTAGTGGGCAGCTGAGAATACGAACATATATGTCGTTGTTTATTTGGGGTTTTTTTTATCCAAGTACACTCTTACGCCTTTACGAGAAGGATGAATTACACATATTGCTTGAACTTATTACAAAATACATTTTGACATGTGGATTACTGATATGCTTTTGTTTTTCTTTTACATATGCAAGCTAATTTTGTTATTGCACATTCCTAAACCTATCAACCGCTTTGTCGCGGTTAGCAGATATGCGTTTCAGGATATTTACCCACTTGTCTTTTGTTTGTTTGATATTTATTACCGTCCAATTTTGAAATGAGAATTGTGTATTACACTCTTTCTATAGATATGAGAGAGTATGTTTCGTGTTAACACAGTTAAACAGTTACGCTTCCTCTCCTTTACATGACTTACAATGCTAGGAAGGAAGTAACCTTTAATGCCAGCACCTTGAGAGCTATTTGTTCTTAATATTTTGTTTTCACTGTTTTAAAGTAATCATTGTATCTCTGTCAGTTCCATTATTCAATCCAATTCATGACATCATTCGTGTCTTCCATATACTTTATATTGTATTAAAAAAAAAATCCTTTATCAGACGAGTGTAAGAGAAATGAAAAAAAAATGTATCACTTTGGATTATGTCAACTTTTTCTTTTCTTTTCTTTTTGATGATGGAAATGAATAAACTATTGAATTGAATTGAATTCCATTATAGAGACCGTGAGATGGCCTAACCGTATTTTAACCATCTTCACTCGCAAAGATTATGAGTTCACCTGCTTGTGATCCTGTAAACGCATGCATCTTTTCATGTTTGTAATTAGCTTTGTATTATCTCAAATTTCAAAATGTATCAACGTCATGTAGATGTTTAGTGTTATAAGTCGCTAAAGGAAAATGTTACAATTTACCAGTTTGACATGTTGTATCGATGTTTAGAATACACCTTATGATGAACGCAAACCAACGGGGCTATCAAAGATCACCCGTGCAATCCTGTTACTGCACACTATCTAGTTTAGAACTTTTATTGAAACAAGACGATCGAGTTTACGGGGTGTATATGGTGATTATTTGCGGCTTAGCATGTGTAAATCACGAATACTCGTGCTTTTTTTTTTTTTAGGTAAACATGCATATTTGAGTTAATTAAGTCTATAGTTAGAAAATGATCAAAGATATCCGTTATGTACATACAAAGTCATAGACGTAAGCCATGGATGCCTTGGTATGACCATAATTGTATACTTTGTAAGTGTATATGTGTATATTCATCCTGTGTATACTGTATTATATCTATTCTGCTTATTAAATGCATGTTACTCACAACGCGATTCTTAATTCTTCAGAAAGGGAACATTGAAATAGTACCAGATTTATACGCATGATACAACAGTATGTGCACCGCTTTTGTACATCTCAGTGACAATTTATTATCCATTTGATACTTCATCGACGTTTGCGTCAAATAATCAATGATTGTATTGTAATGATGGTACATGCATGTGTTAGAACTGTACCTGAAACGTTAATACACGTAACCGTATGTACATGGACCACACCGCGTTATACAACGACTATGTTGAACACATGTCGTGATTACACTATTCCAAGCAATAAAACTCACTTGAATTTGTTGGTAGCAATGTGTTAAATATACTTTGTAAATTCTATTAGTTGCTTTCAATTTATGTGAGATACAGTGCTTTCACATTTGTAATAAATGAAATATTTTTTGTATCATAAAGGTTTGGAATACAATTTGTGAAATATATACGTCGAAAGGTACATCTCTTTAAGAATTTTTGAAATGACAAGCACCCTGCTAGGCTAGAATCCATCTACCACTTTGCAGCGAGTTTGTTGTACATTTACTTATACGCGTTTAGAGTGGAATTCCACAGTTCTCAAGTCAAATGGTGAGTTGTTTACCTCTCAACAATTGTTGCAAATGTACCAGTGATATTTGCTTTCACACGTAGATAAGCAAGTTCAAAATCACTTTGTTTTTTATTACAGTGCTTGTAGTCCAAGCCTTAAAACTCACCTGAATTTGTTGACAGCAATGTGTTTAATATGTTTGTAAATTCCACCAGTTGCTTTCATTTTTTGTGAGATCTAGTGTGTTCACATTTGTAATGCATGAAATATGTTGTTTTTGTATCATAAAGGTTTAAAATGGTATTTTTGAAATGTATATGTCAGAACACACATCATTTTAAAAGAAGCTTTTGAAATGGCAAGCACCCTGTTAGGCTTGAATCCTGTATCTACCACTTTGCAGTGAGTTTGTTGCACATTTACTTATACACGTTTAGAGCGGAGTGTTTGCATTTTTATACAAATGATTCGTGTACTTGTGTCAGCGTAATCAAATCATTATA
Organism: Diadema setosum; assembly: GCF_964275005.1. Classification (NCBI taxonomy): domain Eukaryota; kingdom Metazoa; phylum Echinodermata; class Echinoidea; order Diadematoida; family Diadematidae; genus Diadema; species Diadema setosum. Next base: position 17,143,288 of record NC_092687.1, on the reverse strand, counting down.
GTGTAATTATAGTGTATGTTAGATGTAAGTGTATGTTATATGTAAACAGCTATATGACCTTCATCAATTCCACAGTTCACAAGTCAAATGGTGAGTGGTTTACCTCTCAATATTAATTGTTGCAAATGTACCAGTGATACTTGCTTTCACACGTAATGTGTTTACCTTTTGTTTATTCGAAGATGTACATAAACAAGCTCAAAATCACGTTGTTCTTGATTACAGTAGTTCTAGCCTTAAAACTCACCTGAATTTGTTTGCAGCAATGTTTTTGATATGCTTTGTGAAATCCACCAGTTGCTTTCATATTTTGTGAGATCTAGTGTGTTCACATTTGTAATGCATGAAATATGTTGTTTTTGTATCATAAAAATTTAAAATGGTATTTTTTGAAATGTATATGTCAGAACACGCATCTTTTTAAAAGAAACTTTTGAAATGGCAAGCACCATGTTAGGCTTCAATCCTGTATCTACCACTTTGCAGCGAGTTTGTCGCTAATTACTGATACACGTTTAGAATGGAATATTCGCATTTGTACACAAATAATTCGTAAAGTTGTATCAGCCAAATTATGTTACATCTGTACACAGTTATGACAATAATCAATTCCACGGTCCTCAAGTCAAATGGTGAGTTGTTTACCTCTCACTAATTGTTGCAAATGTACCAGTGATACTTGCTTTCACACGTGATGTGTTTACTTCTGTGATTTTTTCAAAGGACGTAGATAAGCAAGCTCAATATCACTTTGTTCTTCTCCAAGTAGCTAAGTATATTTACATATCTTTGTGTTTTTCGTCAAGAAAGCAAATAATCTGACATTGTTACTTCTGTTGCAAAGCTAGTTATTAATCTTGCATAAGTTCATGGTTTGTTACGTCTACAAAAGACAGTGTTTAGGCCTACAAACCAACCTTCTATCTGTTCATATTACTGTGTATGATTGTGCATGTACAATGCTTAATTTTAGATCCTATACTTGTCAATCATTAATTTGCTATGTTTGAATTATTTGATATATTGTAACAAAGTTATATTCTTATAAGGGGCTGAATGGATTTTAATGCGGTTTTTTTTTTTCATGACATTCTTAGCGCGTCTTCATTCCATTTGGAAGTCAAGTGAAAATCATGTTATATTGTGTGGATTATCCAGTTGATTATGAGCATCTTTATTGGTGTTATTGTTGCTGTTCTCATACTTGTTTGGATGGAAACAGAACTAACGCCGTCATGGCAGTATGAAATAAGTGGGACTCCAATAAAATGAACGCATATGGAATGCATTTCGAGTTAAATACACAGCAATCAACGATTGCCTCTCAATTGCCGTTATTCACCCGTAATGAAGAAAACTGTGTATCTATGGCTTTATACGATGTAGCGTGTGTGTCGATGATTTATTCCAAAGGAGACTTTGCTATGAGGTAATTAACAGATGACTTCACATCGGTATCAAATATCGTACAAGGTTTGCTTGTTAGTGAGACCCTCCAACTCCACTTATACGCATGACTATATTATGTATATTATAAATTCCATCAACTTGATATTGACATATGTTAAGGGTAGCAATTATTCCCCCTGCTTTCTGAAAGCGGTTGGTCCATTGCTCTTTCATAATTCTAGAAAAGTGAATTTTTTTTGAATTTCCTTTATATTTTCTTTGTATTGTTGTCCACTCATACGTCATATCCTCTAGTAGTCTCCTCATCCAGCGGTTCCAACACCAAAACTTTAAGAATTCATAACTTTTGCATCGATTGTCTGATTTTCCTCAAACTTTCACTGATGTGTTCTACTAATGTTGCTGCTTTCACTCAATCCACATTACTCTTTGGGTTTACCTTCCCTTTAATTTGTTTGTATTCTGATCTTCATTTATAGTTTGGATTCCTCACGCAAGAGTCAAGTTTTGCGCCTGCGATCTGTTGGACCTGGTAATTATCTTGGAATAAAGCATACATCTGCCGCAAATAGAATAAGTATATATAATCTCTATTCTAGGAGTCTACTCTTTCACAATCTAAGAATCTATGTGACCCTGCATCACAAAATCAACAAGAAGTCGCCAGGCATTATATAGGTATACTTTCTTTTTACCAATTAATATCAACAAAATTTCGGGGTACGTGAATTTTGCGATAGAGATTATAAAGTTTGATTATCTTGATAACTATAGGGTGAAGAAATCCGACGTTATGCCAGACTTCATTCATTCCATGCGTCATGCGGGAATAAAATATATAATCATGCCTATATATGTGTGTGTATATATATATGTATATATATATGTATATATATATATATATATATATATGTATATATATATATATACATATATATATATATGAAGACCTGAATATAAGAACGACCCGAGTCCAATTTTTGGCCAAATTCAGTTTGACATGGGAAAATGTAGCTTATGCATGGACTCATCTTGTGTATAAATGATAAATCCTATTTACCCCCGCAAGTGCATGAAATGAACGACTTAAATGTTATATTAATGTAAGAATGAAGGACTTGGGTCATTCTTACATTCATATTATAGCGCCCTCTCTCATCCTTCTCTCATCTCTATAGCAAAATATCATGTATATGAATCAAAGAGCGACCCAAGTCCATATGATTCAAAGAACGACCCGAGTCCATCACATTAAATGGCCTCTCCACAATTAATGTAAATGTTAATTATCATAATAATATATGTTCTAATTTGTATATACAATGTTGCCTTCCCATCACAGCTAAATAGAATATCATTGGACAAATAAAAAAAGATATGAAGTTTTTTCAAGTTTACTCGTGATGGTCTTCCATGGACTTGGGTCGTTCTTATATTCAGATACTCATGTAATTATACACACATTTATCTTGATCATAAGTGTATGTTTCTGTCTAAAATAATCATAGACACAACTTGTTCTTTGTTTGTAACAGAAGTATAAAGGAATTTATCTCCAAACCTAATGTAATTTTTAAAAAAATGTATTCTAGGATACTGGTAAATTATTAATTTCACGGAAAACGGAGTCAAAAAAACGTGAAAGTTTATTATTGAATGCGAGGGATTATTCAGCGGAGTGAAGGTTCAGGTTTGATTTCTTCAATTTGTCTCCCTCTACAACTCCTGTACTATAGACCTATGAGGAGAATCATGCATTATGGCGGAGGTATAACAGTCGCAATAGCGACATTTCTAGTTTTAATACCAAAATGTGTGTAATGTCTTGCATTCAAAACGAAAATGGACAGCGACGACAAGCCAAAGGAAACAGTCCGACAGAGATAAGCCATGCATGTATGAAAACGAGTGTAAATACATGTACCTGCATTATTTCCCTCAACATTTTATACATGACGATTTTCATGATGTGAACATAAACATTTCCTTTAGCTGCAATGATTTGACCTTGTTACGTTGTACATGTATCAAAACAGGTGTACTAACAAAATGATGTACAGATTTGATTTGACTTTTTATTTCATTCAATTGGCAATGATATTACTGGTCTGTGCAGGTCTTGTGGATTAGAAGTGAAATTTGGGCGAAATGCGAATGGATTGAGTTTAGTTTGAACGGAGTGACACATCTTTTACTTTCTTTTTTTTTCAAATTCTGTTAACGAATGTTGTGGAGTTTGATGGGCGCAGCCTATTTTCTATTATGTAGGACTACATGATTTCATGGCTCAAAAAAGTCAATAAACTGTTAAAAAGCTTCCACTCCCCGCCCCCACAGTCATTCAGTCCGTGTTAGAATCGGTACAGTTTATGAAATTAATATGAAAGTGAATGTTAACACAAGTAAATAACTTCAGTGGATGCAAGATTATTAGTGTCATTAGAAAATGAATCCATTTGATTTGATTTTGATTTATTTATTTCTACACGGTAAAAAGCCTGCTATTAGCTTTGAAGCTGCTTTTCAGCAAGGCCGTGCATAAGAATTTACAAAATTGAATCAAAAACAGAGGAACAGGTATAATAATAATTTGAAAAAACAAACTGACAAAACACAACATGAATAGCATACAGTGAATAAAACTAGAATTGGAACAAATATAAATACGAAATATAAAATGACTTACACATGTAAAGTACATTTCGATGACAAAAAAAAAAATCAAACTGTAACGAATGCGTCATTTATAAAAAAAAAAAATATCTCAAATATTTGTTACAAATGAGTGGCAAGAAAAAATTAGCATAATATCTGGAAATTTACTTTCTGAATTGCTTGTGTAAAAGAGCTTAAACTATCAATATTTCGAATATTTTGGGGTAAACTGTTAAATAATTAAGACGCATTATAAAACGGACTTCGCTTTAAACAATTCGTCCTTGGTATGGGTAAAAGTACAATTTTATCATTCTTGGTACATTATAATAAAATTCTCATAATGTAATACGTGAACATAAACTCTGTGGTAATAAATTGTGAATGGCTTTATGTATAAGGCCGTGTCACACCTATCCGGGCAAGCCTTGCTCGCGACTTGCAAAGAGCATTTTTGACTACCCGGAGGTCCCCGTAGATGATCCGCACATGACAGTACCTAGCATGTATCTCAACCGTAGTCGCCCGGAGGTGCGCACGCATATATTTTTACCCGCAACCGTGTTTAGGCCCTGTCACACCTTTCCGGGCAAGCTACTCGGGCTTGTTACGTGTAGGGATTTTTTAGCATACCGGACATTCCTGAGGGCGGAAAAGGATTTGAGCGAGTCAGCGCATATGTCTTACTTGCTGGACGCGTTCTGCTTAAATTATACTTGCGAGTATACTGTGTGACCTTTGTACCAGTCGCGTGGGGGCTGACAACTCAGTGAAGGAATTCCTCTAATGGAATGGCTGAAATCCCACAGAATTTCATTATCTTGGCTGAATACGGGACTGCGAAGTACCTGCGTGGGAGTTACCTGGGAAGTGCTGCCGCTAAGGGTCTCCTACTGGCGTTCTGCGTGGACCTCTACGGGCATTCCCGCGACTCACCCGGAAAAAAAAAAGTTTTGGTCATGCTCAAAACTTGGCTGCGGTTAAATCGGACTTGCGTGAGCACCTCCGGGCAACTACGCGCTAGATACTGTCAGGTGCGGACCAACTGCGGAGAGCTCCGGGGAGTAAATTTGTTTCCCCGTAAGTCAAGGCGCAAAACTTCCCCCGTACGGTATGACAAGGCATGAATGAAAATTGCAAACATTCTTGTTCGCCCGCTAAAAATCTTCTACGTGCTGGAAACTACCTCCTCGCCACAAGCCCGCGTAGCTTGCCCGGAATGGTGTGACACGGCCTTGAGTTACTGCGTGTTTTTTCCAGCGTTCCTTTGAACAATCAATTTTCAGGGTGTTATTATTTTATAGTGTCTCCCTGCTAAACCGAGCATCTACGCCTAGTACAATGCGTAAAACTCTATTCTGTAAAGTCTGGAGCCTTTGCAGATCGCACACATTTCCATTCATCCACGTAAGGGAACAATAATCAAAGTGTGGTTGAATGATCGTTTTGTAAAATAAAAGAGTTGACTTTTCGTCTACAAGACTTCTAGATCGTTTCAACAATTGAAGACCCCTTATACTCTTATGTTTGACCTGATTAATGCGAGCCTTCCAAGGAAGGTTTTCATAAAGTGTCACCCCAAGGTATTTGCATTCTGTTACTCTTCGTAGTTTGGTGTCATTCACGTTTATGTCAACACATTCAAAATGACGTAACTTCGCTTTTGTTCCAATTAACATAAAATTGCACTTATTCACATTGAGAAGTAATGGTTATGAAAAAAAAAAAACAGTCACTAAGCAAAGAAAGTTCGGCATTTATTGTTGCTTCTAAGACTGATGGATCCTTGGCAGAAAAATATAAACAGGTGTCGTCTGCACACAAAGAAACTTTACATTGTTTGATGGCCTGTGGGAGATCATCGAGTGTTAAGATAAACAGTAATGGCCCCAGAATACTCCCTTGCGGAACACCACTTTCAACTGCAGTCATTGGCGAACTATTACCATTTACTGTTGTCACTTGCTTCCGCATTCTGAAATATTGTGTAAACCACTCAGTTACCAAATCATCAAATCCTAGGTATCAAATCTCATGCTAAGTTAGTTTAGGTTTGTTCAGAAATACTATTTCTTGAGCGATTTCTTTTTAAATTTCGAAAGAGCGGTTGATATGTCGAAAATATTTTAAGCTTTATTAGCCGGTTACTTATTTTGCATGTTCGAGTATTAATGCATTAACTATAAACTGAGGTAAACAACAGTAGCATATTTCTAAAACCCAAAGTATAGCATCAAAAAGCTAGTAAAGTATCTATGTCATCATTTTGGATTTTTTTTTTCAAATGCGTAAATTGGAGGTAATTGCGTGATTTTTTTCTAATATTAACAGAACCTCCTTTGTAATAAGGTTGAATTATCTCATCTTTTTCGAATGCAATGCCCCCTAAAAAAAAAAAAATGGTAACAAAACTGAACACTTCAAAAATAGGAGAAAAAAAAAAAAACACTCTCCGGCCTGAGGCATGTGCCGTGTTTTAAAATAGGAATGAAATGAAATCGTAACATCAATGCATTGTATATTGTATGACTAGACTAAACGGTCAGATGTTTTCCTTAAATAGCTATTGAACAAGCCACATTGTTGGAACATGTATTTGTATAGGGTAGATACTAACACTGAAAATGTGTTTTTTGTTTGTTTGTTTTTTTCATCGTGAAAACAGATGGACACAGAGAAAAGGACCAAGGAAACAGTCCCGGCGGAGATCATGACAGAAGGTACATATCTCATATCCTTCAGGGTCGAGTGTCTTTGAGATGTATATTCTGCCTGGTAAAACGAAAAGATCGAGACAAAACATCACGTTTCATCCATGGACATTTCATGAATTATGAATGAATACCTGACAGAGATGCATACAGAGAGTTCATATATATCATATATATATATATATATATATATATATATATGTATATATATTATGTATATATATATATATATATATATATATATATATATAATATATTGGTATCTTGTCTACTACTTTTCATTTCTTATCATTTTCTTGGGATGGTTTGTTTTGTCAATGAGTTCTATTTCATTTTCCTCCCTTGCTTGATCGAAATGTGATGAGTTTTATCACGATATATATGTCAGATTTGCCTGATAATTTTAACAGAAAGCCAGAAAGCCAAAGGCCAACTTCTATTTTTACAGATTAAAGATAATATAAAGTTTTGGTATTACCTCAAAAGTTTCCCTGAATTTCCTTGTCTTAGTTTGTGTTTCAGGTTAAAGTACCTTTCATATAACTAACACTGTGAGACTTACTCGCCCCAAAGTGCTCTCATGTCTTAGTAATCATTCAATAATGGTTTCGTACCAGAGCCGCCGCCGTACGACGGCGGCGAGGTAGTACACGTATTGTGCGAGATAACTGCGACCAGCAGCGTGCAGCCCCATACGCATATACTGTGTAGCTAACTGCGACCAGCAGCCCAATACGCATAGCTAAATGGGGCTTCGCATTGCAGCTTACAGGATCATGGGGCTTCGCATTGCAGCTTACAGGATCATGACAGATTTAGTATCGCGGGTAAATATCAACTTAAAATCCACAAAATTCTTCAATTTGAAGACTTACCAATTAAGTTGAAGTCTTGAAAACAGGCTTCGGGCAACGTTTGGTTCTGCCAATAGTCCCTTTCTGTTCGAATTGATGACTGAATGTGACTCGGTCGAGAGGACCTTGGGAGAGCTACACTGAATTGACGGCCAGCGCATGCGCACACAAACATCTTATCCGTTCATGGATTTGAAATTTGTTCGCATGTGATGTGTGCGTATGCGCTGGTCGTAGTAATCAGTGTATGTAGCTCTCCCAAGGTCCTCTCGACAGAGTCACATTCAGTCATCAATTCGAACAGAAAGGGACTATTGGCAGAACCAAACGTTGCCCGAAGCCTGTTTTCAAGACTTCAACTTAATTGGTAAGTCTTCAAATTGAAGAATTTTGTTGATTTTAAGTTGATATTTACCCGCGATACTTAATCTGTCATGATCCTGAATGCTACAATGCGAAGCCCCATTACGCTATGCGTATGGGGCTGCTGGTCGCTATGCGTATGGGGCTGCTGGTCGCAGTTAATTGCATGATTACTAAGAAATGAGAGCACTTTGGGGCGAGTAAGTCTCACAGTGTTAGTTATATGATAGATACTTTAACCTGAAACACGGAAATTCAGGGAAACTTTTGAGGTACCAAAACTTTTTATTATCTTTAAGTCAGTAGTCAATGGTAGAGGGTCAAGTCAATACTTCTCTCTGATTGGTCAATTTCCCGATGATGTCATTAGAGTGGATATAGTTCCTTTTGAAATCGAACTGAAATGGATGTAGTACCGAACTGATTTGTAAATGTAATTTTTAAACACTTCTGATTGAAAATTCAGCTTTTTGTTAGTATGAGTGGAAAGAGGTCCAAAAAAGAGTGCATCGACACCAAAAAGTGGATTTTGATGAAATATGGATGTAGTACCTGTTGCAACTGAGATCTTCATCCCCCCCCCCCCCCCACACACACACAGTAATATGTGACCCTCTCTTTGCATGTCTATATAACGTAACGCTACGGTTATTCCATCGTGTAAATAACAGCATCATCATTTTTTTTTATTTTTTGTTTTTAAAGACAAATTGATAAAATACTCAAATATTCAATGACATTGATTTCTCCATCCAGCAAAGAAACACTCCAAACAAAGCAAACCAAGTTAACGACAAACAAACAGTGCATGAATCTTAGATGTTCGTGCATGAGGTTCAGAGCATGCACTAGTGCCTATACTTGCTAGACAAAGACAAGTGTTTTCAAACGGTTAAAAGAACATTGAGTCAGGTTTGCATTTTTTTTTTTTTTTATGGTTTGACCGGTCCGGATTCTCTTAGTGATTTTGACATTTATTCATATCTACATTTTGCATGTTCTTACACTATCATGTTTACACTTGCACATGGTACGTTTACACTTTGTTGAAATAAACCAATTCAGACAGGCGCAGGTAACGGACAGGCAGCTGAAATGGCTCTCAACGAGGATACCTCCAGATAAATACAATCATTTCTCTGCAGAACTTGATATTTGTTACGACGAAGCCAGTCAAATTTTTGCCAAGACTAATAACTATGGGATAGCTACCCTAGAATGTCTGCAAAAGTGGAATAACCGTACTGGTGGCTACATTGCTGAACTTCATCAGGCACTTAGGAACTCCGAACTGGGAAGATTAGCCGAGGATTGGAGTGTCATCACCTGAGAATGTCATCAAAATGTTCCTGGTCAAGTCATACAGGTTACGAGTTATTTGTGTTTTCCTTGTCATTGACCATATGTTGGAATATGGGATAGTGTGTGTGATAACTGATTCAGTTCGCTGTTGGTCTCGACACATCCTTGACATGTAGATCATCATAATGCTATTGAGCTCGAAAGTTTCAAATATGGTAGGAAAATCTTAACTCATTTTGTTGGCTTGAACATACACTCTAACAAAATGAAATGGTAAACCAACAATCTAAATGTTGTCACTCTTCCAACCTTTTGGTAAGTGTTAAAGTTACCACTCACAATGATATCGTTAACACTCAAAATGTTGAACTGTCATTCCAGAAATGGTATATCTAACACTTTGAGTGTGAGATTTAGCATTGCAAGTAGATAGGAGAGACAAGCCTTGAAATGTGGACATAAGAATGCGTGTCTTAAAATGATGAATGGATGATGGAAAATGACAGTTTATTAATTTGTAAGCTATGCAGCGTGAAACATTTGTAACTATCAGTCACTTGAATGCTTCACAGTTGCTCTCACAGAAATGCAATTTACATTTTCTAATTTGCCAAGTTCAAAAGTGAATCATTCAGTGAAGAGAATGAACATAAGCAAAATTGAATGGACAAGTGAACATTATGTTGTTGTTTTTTTTAACACCAATCACGTCATCAGCATAAAGAGTAAAGGTATCTCTGGAGTTACTTGGTTTTGTTACAAAACACATTGATAAGTGTACTACAGTTTCTATCGCGTAAACATATTTTTTTTTGTCTGCACCTATCTTCAAATTGTACATTCTTGAACATAATAATCATTCCTGAACTGTATTTAGTTTTATGAATATCTATTATCATATTCCTCACATTTTTTTTTTTTTTTTGTGCTCTGAGTGGTCGAGAGCATTGAAAGCGACAAAACACATTTCCACCATGAAAATCCTTATACCGTCAGAGTCCAACTATTTCCCGAGGAAAATAATAAAACAACTTTATCATGCTGATGATTTGGTAAACGTAAAACGTCAGACGTGCGTAAGTGTATGAGACGGGATTGCATCCCGCAGCGCTTTTATAGTGGTTTTTGTATTAATGTTCAGAAAGTGAACTGTCATGAACAGACAATTGAGCGTAATTTTCATACCCATAATCCTTTATGAAAGTTAAGAATTTTGCTCAGGTATTTGCTTTCTGTTTTATCATTATTATTATTATTATTATTATTAATAGCATTATCTTTATTACTATTATTATTTTAGCCTCATCGCTCGTATTATTGTTGTGGATAAGTTTTACTTAAATTTGCAGTATGTGTATACCCAAGTTGTTGCAAGTTGATCCAGTTCATTTGATATTTGAAATTAGGTATATTAGCTTGTTTTGATTGCATCGTGTTCATAACTGTGTTAATTTTTTGTATCTTTATTCAGAATATTTACAGACATATAAACGATTTAGTGTAATATGAACTTATTACGTCGTTTTGTGATGAGTTCAGATTATATATACAATGTATCCCGCTTGTTTTTCAGTTTGTTCTAGCGGCATCGCTTTCATAATTGTTATCAGTTGTATAGTTTGTAATTTAACAGATTATGTGTTGTCATGCAGACGTCTTAACGGAATTTCAAGTTACAATTTAAGTTTGTAATAGAAACAATGCAAACTCAATCGTTTGTTTTCATATCTTTGTATCGATGTTCAGGACGTAACAAATGAATGCACTCCAACGCAGCTTTCAAAGATCACTCGCGCACTCCTGTTTTTACGCTCTAGCAAGTTGAAGTACTAAAATTGAAACAAAAAGGGACTATCGAATCTATGAGATGCACTGTAGGGTCGATATTCCATCCTTTCATGATTGCAATTAGTGAATACATGTGCTTTCACGAGGAAGTTATGTATAAGTGGTGGTCATTAAGAAAAGAAGACAATATACGTTACATGCGGACAAAGCATTACCATAAGGATTTTCAAGGATTTCAAGGATTACCATCATTGTCCTGACAAGTATGTCAATATATATATATATATATATATATATACATATATATATATATATATATATACATATATATATATATACATACATATATATATATATATATAATATACAGTGTGTATAAATTACCCTAGATATAGTATGTCAAACATACACGAAACACCGGTTGTGAGTTCCTCAAGAAATACATGAAAATCATGCTATTCTGTGTATTGCGTGTTTTACCGCTTGATTTCTTTTAAGTAAAAACACACATCATTATATTTATCGACTTCTGCGTCTAAATTAACCACTAATAATGTTCTAATGTTATAACAACCGTTCAACGAAACACTGGGATACGTTTTCGTATACACCTCATGTTACTAACCACCATATAATTTCATTGAATATTGTGATAGCGTGAGTACAGTAACTGTTGTACGGTCCCACTTACATATATCTCTGAGCTTATTACAAGCCACAGCTTGTTTGAGATCCGTTGTTTTTACATTGTGTTATTTCATACATTTATTTGTTTGTATCTTTCATGTTTAATACAATTTAAGGAATAAAATGCATTTCGAAATAAATATTTTGAACTGTGTGTTCAAGCGCAAAGCACTACGCTTTATTCATGAATGTAACACTGTGCTGCCAGTTTGTCCCATGTTTTATACATGTTTATTATGCGAATATCTACATTCTTAATAGATTGAGCATCGTAATATCTGCATATTTAACAAAGTCGACGAAGTAAAGTGATATCTCGTTAGCAAAGCATTTGCGTTATGATTTCCATTTAACGTAATACTTTTTTTTTAACAGCAATGCAAATATCTATTTATTTCTGTATAAATCATATATGAAAAGGTGCATAAGCATATCCAAAATTCTTTCATGAATTGATATCAAAGTTGCTCATTTTGCGCCCATGGTGAGATACGTACTTTGTGGTTGTTGTCTACTTGCTTAGAGACACAGTGCAGTGTGTGTAAAAATAGATATCTTAGGTTGAGAACACTGTCACTTCTTTGGTTTCTTAAAGTTCATTTTACCAATAGTGCATTATTATAGTCCTGTGTATTACATGTCAGGGTTCGTTAAATCGTATATGTGTTGTCAGGTTGTGTGCCATCATTCTATTTGCTCATTATGACATGATTCATCTTATGAAATTCTTTCTTTTATTTCCTTTAATTTGAGTATACGTCCTCAAATTTACAAACTAATAACATTATTACATGTCGGTGTTGGTGATTAACGTTACATTGTCACGTGTATTTTTTTTTTACAATATAAGATACTCTCAGACACCAATCAAATGCTGTTAGCAAACTTTGCACGGTGAGTATTGTAAGTGTTTGTGTCGATGAGACTCGAAGCATAGGCCACGGACTATGTGATGCAGTGTTTGTAGTGTCCTTTCATAGATATTGATTACTGGTATCTGTTGACTATTTCATTAACTGATTTTATTTAATCAGATCTATTGGTTTCTGCGTTATTTTTGTAAATATACACATTGTAAATATTCATACGTTGTTTACCATGTTGTAAAATAATAAAAATGTATGAACGGTACAATAACAATATAGAATTGTTACAGCTTTATAAGTGGTACATGCATGATTTGCTCACACCCATTACACATTACACACTACATAGAAGGGAGAATAAATAGAGGCGAAAAGTGACTTCCGTGGAGAGATTGTTGTATGATAGAGGAGGAATGTCTATTATTCTTTTCACATACTAATTATCACCCAGATTAGTAGTATATCAGTTTAGTTCTCCGTGGCTTTTTTTCTTCTATTCTTCCATCAAGGTGCAGCTGGACAGTTTTGTATGACAGGTATATTGTCAGGCATAATTATAGCTACGTAAGAAATCATAGGCGGTTATATTCAATTAGGAGGCGCATGCACAACATACTTACATCAACATATCAAAAGACTGATAATATCTGGAGAGCACCATTCTTTTCACAGGTTTGTTAGATGAATACGTAAAATTTACATTTCGAATGATATGACAAGGAAGAGAGTTCCAAATATCGGGACTGGTGTGTCTGAAACATTGCAGAGCAATCTCGATCACGAGTTTGAAACGTATGTGTTTTTATCAAATCTAATCTTATACGAGACCTTACATAATCAGTGACAAGAACTTGGTCCAATGAAACAATGGTCATAAACATCTAAAACTGGACAGCTTGATATCATTATATATGATCAGTGCTATTTGATCAAGCTTCATTTTTTTTTCATATAGTCTATGTCCAAAGTAAGACTATGCGTTTTTGCTATCTCAGTAACACAGGCAATACTACTAATTGTGCTTCGTACTTTCTTATCTGTCTCGAATGTATATACACATATTCATAATTAAATGGAATGATGCCTGAAGTATGCCTGGATTCGTGGGGTTGTTGTTACGAAATATGCGCGGAGCCAATTGGAATTACGATTATGAAATATGCACGGAGCCAATTGCAATTACGATAATGTAGAGATATTATGCATTGGGGAAAAATGTACTTTTTACGAAGTTACTATTTTCTGTCATACATATCGAGTAACAAAGTAGAGCAACACAACAGTCTTTTCTTCCTCCCCATATTAAACACCAAAAAGGTTGCTCTTGTACAAGTCCCTAGATATTGTTATAGTTATCATTAGCTGTATGTAGAATAGGGAATAAAAAGAATGCTGTGGATCAGAGATAGAATATGCCTTTATCTTTGTAAAACATGTGAACACGGAAACAAAATGGATGCACTTGTGTACGAACTCTGTATCTGTGTCTCTTCAATATTTGAAGGGCTTGTTTGCAAAAACCGACAAGTCCATTTTTGAAGATTTTGAAGTACGATTTCTGTCTTAATGTACAAAATAATACCTTTTAAATGATACATTGGTCACTACATATAAAGGTATATTTTTGAAGTTATGGTCAAAAGAAGCAAAAATTTCTTATTATTCTTTTCATTTTTCTTGACCTTTAATCGCAAATATCTCCATTTGGCAAATATGGACTTATCGGTTTTTGCAAACAAACTCTTCATTTGTCTTCACTGTGTGCGTTTGTGTGCATGTGTGTGTGTGTGTTTGTGTGTGTGTTTGAAAAAAGTGTAAACTTGGGACATTTAAGACGCAAAGCTTCTGACAATGAATAGATTCGGTATTTTTCATTTCCCTGTTTTTAGAACAGTTTTTGGAGACAGTTACAAAGCATTGGATGCACTTTATGTAAAAACATGATCAAAAGTAAATGGTAATGATATTAAGAATAGAAATCCTCTATGAAACCAGGAGATCACACTGGTTACTGCGGACAAACTTTGGTAGAACTTTGGCCCATTTGGGTGCACGTCACGAGACCGACACCCACGAGTCATACAGCCCACATGTTCAAGATTCAAGATTCAAATTTATTTTCACTTCCATCGAATAAACAAAGAAATTATATACATTGCATATATGTACAGGATATTTGTAATACCTACAGAATGTAATTTGACGAGGTACGCATGAAAATGAGAAGTAAAAAGTGCAATTACATCTTTGTTAATGCATACATAAAGCGTATAATACAAGACAACTAAGGATGAGGATGGAAGTGAAGGGTCCCACTAAGAAGCAGAGCTTGTACGATATGGGACCCTCAGAAAATACACAAGACATCAATAAAAAACAAAATAAAACGAACCGATGTCAAGTGACATCAAGATGATTGGGAAGGGAAAAAGAAAGAAAAGGAAAAAAAAAAGAAAAGAGACAGAGAAAAAAAAGGGGGGAACTACAGCACGTGCCGTCGTGGACGCGAGCAATCTGTATACATTTGTAGATTCCATAATGTAAAATAAGTAATGAAATACAAGCTGGATTTAATATAACGCAAAACATTTGAAGACCTGAATACAAAAACGTCCCAAGTCCATTTTTTGGCAAAATTCAGTTTGACATGGGAAATTGAAGCTTATGCATGGCGTCATCTTGTGTATAAATGATAAATCCTAATTTCCCCTGAAAGTGCCTGAAATGAATGATTTAAATCTTATATGAATGTAAGAATGAAGGACTTGGGTCATTCTTACATTCATATTATAGCGCCCTCTCTCACCCTTCTCTCATCTCTATAGCAGAATATCATGTATATGATTGAAAGAACGACCCAAGTCCATCACACACAATGGCATCTCCACAATTAATGTAGACTGGTTTCGAGATTATTTATCAAACAGAAAACAATTTGTGAGCAAGTATGGTCGTGATTCTCAGTTACAGTTCATTTCATGTGGTGTTCCACAGGGCTCCTTACTGGGCCCGTTATTGTTTATTTTGTACATTAACGATCTTCCTAGTTCTTCGCCAATTCTTTCCTTTATATGCTTTGTGCTATATGCTATCTGTTTTTTACACACAGAGATCCTTATACTCTTGTTAACAAAATGAATAAAGAACTTAAATCTGTGCAATCTTTGATATACGCCAACAAATTGTCACTTAATATTGATAAAACTCATTGTATGCTTTTTAGCAATAGTCTTAAAACCCTTCCTTGTAACATTAAGTTTAACGAAACTGAATTAAATCAAGTTAGTAGCATAAAATTTCTAGGGCTTTTTATTGACAGTGATTTGGCTTGGAAATCCCACGTCAGTTATTTAAGTAATATTCTTTCCAAAAATACGGGTGTTCTTAATAAACTGAAGAGTGTTTTTCCAAGTCAAATCCTGCTTAATCTTTATTCTACTTTGATTACTCCGTATCTTAATTATGATATTCTTGTTTGGAGGAATGAACCTAGAAATCTTCTTGATATACTGTTCCGTGTTCAAAAACGCGCCATCAGAAATATCAACCATGTTGGGTATTTGTCCCACACGAATAATTCATTTTTCAAAAATAAGATACTGAAAACATCAGATTTATTTAGTTACAACGTCGGCATATTTATGTATAAATTTTCTGCCAAGGAGTTACCGGATGTTTTTACACGCATGTTCAGGAAAAATTATTTGATTCATAATTATCCTACCCGCCAAAGTGACGCATTTCACCTTCCACGTACTCGAACAATTTTCGCAAAAAACAAACAAACAAACAAACAACGATGATGTATACGGGCCCTAGATACTGGAATGACCTCTCCCCCGAAATAACAAGCTGCTCGTCTTTATATTCCTTTAAACGCAAATTAAAAGAGTCTTTATTGAGTGCATTTTTTGCAGAAATTGAATAATTGCAATGTCTTATGTAATATTGTGGTATGTTATTGTCCGATCAAACATTCTTGTCAACACGCTGCAGATTCAATTTTGGGTCTTGCTGTCAGGTTCTCCGAATTCATCATTAGCAATTCCACATTCTACTTCGTTTCCCTCTCTTCCTCTTTCCTTCTTCCTCTCTCTAACTTTGTATATAGAGCTTGACGGCAGGCACCAAATGGCTTAAGTAGCTGTACATGTGACTTTTTGTGTCTTACTGATCATATCCTGGCGATAGTTTTAATGCAACAGCAGTTTATACTGTATATACCAAAGTAGGCTTTATGATTATGCAAATCATGTTGTACTCCTGAAACCAATGATAGCTCAGTTACAATAATGGTTCACATTTTAGTATTTTTTTTTTCTTATTTGGCACCATTACATCATCAGGTCTTATCTTCTATCCGTTCGCCGTTTCTTTTTCACAAACACTGATTACTCGGGGCTTACAGCCAAACAAGCTTTCTTTCATGTAGGTCCCGTCATACTTTTCTTTGATCAACCCCATCTCGATTTCGATTTTGACCAGTTATCATTACATAATTATAATTACTGTGTTATCACCATGTATATTGTTTGTGTTTTGCAAATTTTTTACAAGGTGAAAGAACTTGTTTGATTTCTGTCATAATGTCCATAATTGAGAAGTATGGAAATAAATGAATTGAACTGAATTGAATATAGATGTTAATTGCATAATGATATATGTTCTAATTTGTAACTATGTTGCCTTCCCATCACAGTTAAATAGAATACTATTCGACAAATAAAAAAATAGTAGTTTTTCTAAGTTTACTCAAATGATCTTTCATGGGTCGTTCTTAAATTCAGATACTCATTTTTTTTATACACGTAATTATGTTGGTGAGAATGCAGGAGAAGAGAGAATAGACACATCGTTGTATTCAGAACACAGACAGGAATTTAATTATAAGGAGGACTTATGTAAACAAGAATGATGACTTGACTGAGATGATACAGGGAAACTAACCCGGTTTGATGCTGTAAGATTTCAATAAAAACGATTTTATCTATTCTTGAAGGAGTTCAGAGATTGAGCTGTTGTAATATTGTTGTGAAGTGCATTCCAATACTTTGGCCCATCGTAGATAGATGTGTTTTGAGCCAACAAAGTCCTCAGAAATGGCCAACAAAGAGCCGACAAAGTTCTCAGAAAGTTATACAGCTCAAACAAGTCATACAACCCACGAGTCATACAGCTCACAAGGCATACAACCCACCAGTTATACAGCCCACGAGTTCGACACTGAGGAAATAAAGCCCACGAGTTCGACATCAAGTAAAATAAGCCCTGGAGTAATACGGTCCACGAGACCGACACTACGCACAAAAGGCTCATGAGACCGACACTAAGCAAACAAAGCCCACGAGACCGACACTTAAAGCAAAGAAGGCCCACGAGACCGATATGATGAACAGCGCCACCTATAAAACAATAAATTGTATAGGGTTTGTAGGTTAACCCTTTGACCTCTTGTTTATATTCCTACTTCCCCCCCCCCCCAAAAAAAAAAAAATAAAAATAACTAAATACAAATAGAAATACAAGGGAGAGAGAGAGAGAGGGATCTGCATTTTATGATTGTTATCATTTATTCTAGTGGGATCGTCAAGAGGCATTTTATAGAGTGAAAATCGGCATGATTCGAGTATGCTTATGGATTGAATAGAGAAAAAACGGCTTGTAAAAAAAATCCTTAGTGCAATTCCATCTGCATTAACAAAGTGGCTAACAAAATCATAACGTTTTTATTTTTGAAGGCGGTTGCTTGTGGAAAACTCGTCACAGAACTGGCAAATGAACATCACTTGAATTAAATGATGAGAATGTGGGGCTCCAGTCAACAACTTAATACAAGTCATCGAATAAGGACGAAAATAAAGCATATACATTTTTTTTTTTTAATGCAAATACAATACATTGAATGGATGAGAGATAAGTGGTTTTAACTACTTCACGGATTTTTGGATCTTTGAGAAACTATTGTACTATGATGTCAATCTGCATTGGCTTGACGAATCAGATTATCAAGGAAAAAAATATCACGAAATGTAATCGCAGTAAATAAATGATTAAAAAATGAAAATTCCTCATATACATTATTCGATTCTGATTCGGAAAACACAAGATGCATCCATGAAAACAGCTATTGGATTTCACGAAAAATGAACTGTTTGGAGGAGAATAACACAAGCCACAAATCGAGGTGAATCCCTGCGATATTGAATTACATACATTATAGTTACAGAGAAAATTACAAAGAGATCTTACTCCAAAACGTCTAAGCAGGAGGGTAGGATACCTAATATAGCCTAAAAAATAGTGAATGATAATAATAATAATAATAATAATAATAATAATAATAATAATAATAATAATAATAATGATAATAATAATAATAATAATAATAACAATAATAATAATAATAATAATAATACAATACATTTATAAGGCGCTTTATACAGATGTTGATAATAATAGATACTGATCTTGCGAGCTGTAAAGAGCCTTGTACATGAATTTAAGTCTTGATCAGTTTGGGATTCCCTAGCCTTCGTTAAAGGACTTGCACTATCATTTTGGCAATGATAATGATATTAACGGGGCAATGATGTAATCACGATTACGCCACACCTTTAAATAGGTAAACACGTACACTGCAACCACCACCACCTAATACGTCTATCGATGGTTAACCAGGTCTTTGTACCATTTCTAGGTTAGAGCTCACCAACCTCTTTGGTCAAACAGGGACTATCAATATCAACAGCGTTGAACTTTTGACTGCTTTGTTTGGTATACACTTCTTTTAAGTATAACAGCGTTGAAAATGCTTAATAGATAATGACATATTACAAAGTTGAAGGCAATGATTACAAAGAAAACAGAAATGAAATCATGATAAGAAGAGGGATATAAAACGAGCACTCAACGGTACGTGGGAACAACAACTGATATTACAGCAAAATGTACATGGGAGAGAGGGGCTCCTTTAGAGCATAACTGATATATAATCATATTACGATCCCAAGTTGATGTGAGGTACACACTGTTTGATACAAAAGCAGAACAATATTTCAAACAAAACACTGTAAGCTTTTTGTACCCTCCTTCGCTGTGAGTCAGGAATCAACCTCCGCTCCACATTTCACTGATCAGAAGCCATTCTAGACAAATACATCAAACAATTGCTCAATATAACAATGGTGATGTATCGACGCAAGAACATAATGATTGAATTCAAAACGATCATGGTAGCGTGAATGGTGAGAATTTCGGGGATCTTTTTGCCCAACCCTCTCTTCTGTGAGACCTGCACCTATGAAGTAAATGTACACGGTAAGATACAAGTTCAAACCCTGGTAATTCATAGACCAGGTCCATGTTTGCAAAGTTGTGATGCATCTTACGTTACACACAAATAAACAGTAATATTCCAACTCCTATAGCAAAGACGCCTGATGTACAAATATGACGAAAAATAAAACAATGTTAGTCGCTCCAATTATGAAACTCTCCCACTCGTTATGTTATATCTATCAATATCATACATTCTACCTTTGCTCTCTCTGTTTGAATAGATCCCAGTTTGCTCTCCCTCCCTTTGTTTGCTTCCAATCTGTACTCCCTCCAAACCTGTCTAAGAACCGTTCTGAGACTAGCAGGCACCTACTATCAGCTGTAGCAAGAAAGAACTGTTGTGCATCGCAAATTGTGCGAAAAATAAAATACAATTTAAAAGAAATCAGAATGACCGGGTGCAATATGAAACCATCGTCATTATTTATCTCCTATATCTTATTTTGTATTTTCTTTCTCTTCGTGCAACAGATTGTGTAACATCTTCGTTCTTGGTTATCATTCCGATTTTAAAGTACTGTATAGGCCTCTATATGAACGAAAGTTAGAAGTGAACACATGAACCTCAGTTATGAATTTGTAATCACGTGGTAACAGCTGTTACGAAATATGTCGATGAATAGGATAAAAATCTTCTTATTCAAGAAAAGAATTGCCACTTTATCAGTACAAAGCAGGAACAAACAGATTATGAAAACAGCCCTAGGGAAGGCAAAGAAAAGATCACATGATCACAATTCTAGATTATTAAAGTTTGGAAAAAAAAATAAAAACTTTATTCCCGCGATGCAAGTGGACGAATGTTGCGACCAATATATCAAAAGAAATAAAATCCTCCCATGATCACGCTTGTGACGGTATGAAATTGGTTTTCTAAAAACACTGAGTCTAATAAGGCCACTCAAATATCTTTTTAATAAGTGTTTGTCTTGTTATTGTTGTTGTTCTGCTGCTGTTTGTTGTTGTTGTGGATTGAGTTACATGTAGAACAAAACAAAACAAACAAACAAACAAACAAAGGAATAAAATATCTTGTCACTACAGGATCGGCCACTCGACAGTTATAATAAGGCCGATTTTTGGTCAGAGCGTCACATTTTCTGTCAGTTATCCATCAACACTGAGTTCCCCCTCTCTGTATTCTTAAAGGACAGGGGATGCATTTTGTGTTATCTGACTTAGCAGCTTGTGGCATCCCATGCATGTGTAGTACATTAGTAATCATTTGGACCTCATTATATATTTCTCTACTAAAAAAAGAGAGAATTAGCGATAATGGAGAATTTTTTTTTTTTTTTAATTCGAAGTGTTTTACTACCCATTGAAATTCAAGTCCGGATTCATATTGATACCTTTGTATTTCTGACAACATATTCTGAATTGCATTCTAAACAGCTAGGAGTATGGAAACATGTCATGAACAGTAAGTGCGACCGTGTGTGTGTGTGTGTGTGTGTGTGTGTGTGTGTGTGTGTGAGTGTGTGTGTGTGTGAAAAAAATCAATCGGGAAATGGGAAAATCATTTCCAGTGTGCCTGCTAAGGTCAATTTCAAGCATATTGGTCCTGATAAATCATTCATGTAGAGGCATGTTGGTTGAGGCAAAATGTATTCATTTTGAAATATGCAGATGACACTGTCATTTTAGGACTTATTGATGATGAGGATGAATCTAGTTACCGGGCCGAGGTTGAACCTCTTGGTGTGACAAGAACTGTCTGCAGTTAAATCTCACTAAATCTATAAAGGAGATTGTGTTTGTTTTTCGGAAAATGCCCCCATAACCAAAATTCATAAATATTGGTGGTACAGATATTGAGATAGTCAAGAGATAAAAATGCCTAGGGACAACATTAGTCAGTAAACTTTCCTGGAGTGAAGAGTGCAAATCTGCTATCTCAAAAACCCGGACTCGTTTGTATTTTCTGAGAAAACTGAGATCACTACACATTATGAACTATTCTCAGTCTTTTCTACAAATCAGTTGTTGAAAGTATTGTTTTGTTTAACTG
Organism: Diadema setosum; assembly: GCF_964275005.1. NCBI lineage: Eukaryota > Metazoa > Echinodermata > Echinoidea > Diadematoida > Diadematidae > Diadema > Diadema setosum. The sequence continues at coordinate 17,121,303 of NC_092687.1, read as the reverse complement.
TGTCATCTGGTTCGGGGTTTGCAGGAAACAAGACTTTAAGAGAAAGGAAGCTTTAGTGAGACAGGATAGCAAAATCACTGGGGAAACGACCTTACAAAGGAATGTACAGATCCTCTCGTCAATATGGCAGATGGTTTTATGCTAAATGAGAATCACCCGCTACATGATTAATTCGAATACCTACGATTAGGCAGAAGACTGCGGTCTCTGAAATATCGTACAAATCGATATGCAGACTCCTTTGTTCCATACGCAATCAGGATGTGCAATAACAACCGCTGATTTTTGCATAAAGTGACGGGTGAGCTGTGGCTGGTTTTGTGTATGAAAGCAGGCGGGGGGGGGATTTTGTCCATTATTAAAAACACAAGAATTTTATGGTTTGTGATTTTTTGAATAAAACAATTTCTAAGTGAAGTAACATTATGATTTTTTTTTCTTGTTCCTAAGATTATGGGTTGGATGTAATTTTGGTTATGAAATCACCCGATGAGTTCATTTTGTGTCTCTGCGTTTAAGTTTAAAAATGTTTTTTTAATGGTTTTTTAACTTAATGAACTATTAATAGAAATGTATCTTTTTTTATTTGTATTGGAAATATCATGTGATCTTTTACAGCATATTGGAAAATGATATATTTTGATTCATAATGATATAAATGTGTGTATGATTTTTTTTTTCTGTATGTTAATGTGCAATAGTTGTTTGACTGTGCACATCAGTCGTGTCAGGGCATCAGTGAAAGGAAGCACATTTTAGCTGTGTGTATGGAGGGGTGCAAGGAATATGTGCAATATGTGTTATAATTTATGGTCTATGATGTCGGGGTGGTCTGTATAAAATAGGGTGTTTTAGAATTTGTGGTTATATATATCTTTTGCAGCAATTGACTCTTCCATAGTTTTCTGTGTATGTACACAAATATTAATTATTTTTCCCCTCTTTGCACGTTCAACACATGATGCTAATCTGTGTTGTGATGTATGTTTAGTTCTGTGTATTTTTTTTAGTTTTCACTTGATGTTTTGTATGTAATGTCATTTGTTATTTATCTGTTGTCAATATGTGTTTATGAATATGTAACAAAACAAAATTTCCATGCCATGTTTTTATACATAATTTGGACAATAATGAAATGAAATGAAATGAAATGAAATGTTTCGTGCATCTTACAGGATAATGTTTCAGTTATAGGGAGAGCATTTTTCAGGAGCATTTATCTGCTGCTTTACTTTAACAAGTAGAATTTCTGGTACTATGATAGTCTAATAAATTTCAGATGAGCTTGAAGACCCAGAAGAGACTGGTGTCTAGTGATATTGTACAACAATTTTACAGAATGTCTGTTTTCTACTTTGACGTGCTGATCAGACACATTAAGAAAGGCTCCCTACCCGCAGTATATCCCTTCCCTCGAAACGCGAACAGGATCTTCTCGGCGATTGCAATTTCATTTTTGTAGGTCCGGGGACGAAAATCCATTTCAGAGGATAATGGGGACAAAGTCTGTGGGATTATAAAAGCAGGTAGAAACAGCTTCGGCTCCCACGCTCACGGCCTTTTCAACAAAAACATGTTTACCGTGAATAACTTTGCAGTCCCTGCCACAGTAGTTCACTATCAGGAGTACATTTCATAAGTCAATGGTTTTCACGGACAAATTTGCTACTGTCAATCGAATGCAAGGTTTTCTGCAGCTTGAATCAATCGTTACTGACCGTCAAGTTTTATTAAACCCTGTCCATGTATGGGGAGCTGGCTATTTACAATCCCCCCCCCCCCCAGATGAGGTCGTTGGGTAAACCATTCGTTAAAGTATGAGAGACAATCTGGGAAATTCAATTTCTATGCCCTCTTAAATACATGCAGTATGATAGCGCGATAAACCACGCTATTATAATCACCCTTCACATTGGGCTATAGGGAGCTGTCGCGTCGATACACATGCAGTGCAGCACAAACAAGCTCAAAAAATTTTGTCACGGGTGATTGTCACAAATTTGCGTATCAATTATAGAAAAGCATCTGCATGAAATACATTTCCGCAGGCGTTCGTCGATTTGCAAACGCAAACAGCGAAGCTACTTCTAAATTCGCTGCACATCGCAGCTATTGACTAGATGACCTTAAAAAAATCGTCTGTAATATCAGGTGTTGGACAACGGAATTCTCAAGCAGTTAATATCACAAGAAGGTTAGTTCGTGCTTATTTTCGATATTGGTAATACTGTAAATAGGTATAGTCCCATCCAAAGATTCTTTTATCGGGTGTGAACCGAATGTCAAAGCCCAATCAGTACTGTGTGCTTGGGCGTTGCCTAGAACGTCTCTCACTACGGCCATTGAAATACATGACATATATACGAGTTAGCTCGCGTAAACAGTATCTCGTCATGCTCTCTCTTAACCACATTTGATCTTCACTTGTTTTGTTTTTTTTTGTTTTTTTTTGTTTTTTTACCACCCGAAGATTCAAAAGAAACTTTGAATTATTTTTGAAGCCTAGGTTGTACCAAAACAACGCAAATTGTTTTCCTTTTTTCCGTACTGGAGGGTATCAAATAACAGCAATTTCCACCTTGAGAAAATAAAGAATCTGTAACATTTTGCTGCCATGTCAAACAAGGTTGCATGGAATGAAAATGATGCATTTAAACAGTAGTTGGCAGCAGGTTTGTACCTCTATTCTCTTTTCCAGGCAGTTGTCAGGGATGTTGTTTGGGCGAGGAACCCTCTCGTAAATGAGGATGATTTGGAGTAATACTCGTCACGACTGGAGGCAAGATTGGAGAATTGCAGAGCTATATTCCCCATAGATATGTTGTCAATTCAATTCAATTCAATTCAATTCATTTATTTTTCATTCTTCTTTTTCCAACAAAACATAACGCATAATATATTTGGAATTACATCATAAACATAAACATTCGACTTTGTAAAAGATAAATGATACAAATAAACAAAAGAATGCATACTGGCAAAAAAGTACAAAGTTATGCTTCAGTAGAGAAAAAAAAAAGAACTGAGAGGTCCACTAAAAAGCAAGCTTGTATGTTGTGAATTACTCAAAAAATGAACAAACTTATGAATTACTTATTAACAAATACTTATCACAGATATACTTTACGACAGAACGGAACAAGACAGGAGAAATACAAAAGACATGACACGACTTGACAAAAAAGACGGAAAGAATGAGGAGAGAGAAAGGAAAAGAAAAAAGAGAAAGAGAATAAGAGAATGCCTACACGCTGAACTAGGGAAATGGAACAGGGGGTAATTGAGAATGTGCTTCAGAGGGCTGGTACTGCACGCAGCTGTGCAGGGATTTAATGGCTATTGCATAATAATCCATGTAATCCATTACGTAATAATGAAGTCAGTAATCGAAAGATTGGTGGATGGATGATGAACCCTGAGGTTGATGAGATCTAACTAATGACGAAATATATCAAAGAGGATTTAACAGAAATGATTTCAACTTGCGCTTAAAAGAATGCAAAGAAGGGGAATTTTTATTTCACAGCTTAATGAATTCATAAATCTAGGACCGGTGTATATAAATGTACTCTGAGCTAATAAAGTTCTCAGGAGGGGCAAATGAAACTCATTAGATTGTCTAGTCGGATAATTATGAAAAAAAAACTGATTCCGTGGAAACATTGAATTGAAAATACTGGGAAGTGCATTTGCATTGTAATTAAACATAAACTGACCAAGCTGAAAAAAATACAAATCTTTGATTTTCAAAATCTTATATTTAGTAAACAATGGCTCTGAATGGGAAAGTGGCGGGACGCCGCATATGATACGAAGTACCTTTTTTGCAGTAATAGTAATTTATCTAATAAAGTTTGATGGGCACTACCCCATGCTAGGAGTCCGTAATTGAGATACGGTAAAATCAGAGAAAAATACAAGGTCAACAAAGAGGACATTGGAATATGAGACTTGAGTCTATTTATGATACCAATATTACGTGAAATTATTGTACTAATGTTAATAATGTGCGGTCTCCATGAAAGTTTATCATCCACTGTGATACCAAGGAATTTTATATGAGATACACGTTCTAACAGAGTGTCATCAAAAATTATATTTGTGCGCAAAGCTTCTACAGAATTGCTAAAAAGCATATACTTAGTTTTCTTGAGATTAAGTGATAATTTATTAGCTCTTATCCACTGAGTAACTTTTTTTCAGTTAAGAAATAACAATGCTTACAAGGGTATCTGGATTTCGGTGAGAAAAGAAAACATTGGAATCATCAGCAAAAAGTATAAATGAGAGTATATCAGATGATCTACAAAAGTCATTAATATTAATAATAAAAAGTAATGGTCCTAATAAGCTACCCCGTGGGACGCCACATTTGATAAATTCTAGATTTGAGTCATTCTCGTTCAGAGATACATATTGTTTTCGATTTTGTAGGTAACTCCTGAACCACTCCAAGGCCTTCCTCGTATTCCACAATGAGACAATTTATATAATAAAATGTCATGATTTATCGTATCGAAGGCCTTGGAGAAGTCCAGTAAGATACCAATAAGATGAGAATGATTATCAATAGTATGCGCGGCGTGGTCTGTAGAGCCCACTAATGTCAAAATCGACCACTAATGTCAAAACAACCACTAATGTCATAACCAGTCGACGACAAATGTCATAACAACCACTAATGTCATAACACGTCGACGACAAATGTCATAACAACCACTAATGTCATAACACGTCGACGACAAATGTCATAATGACCACTAATGTCATAACACGTCGACGACAAATGTCAAAATCGGATTAACCACTAATGGCATAACACGTCGACGACAAATGTCAAAATTTCCATTTTTACTGCAAATGTCATAACACGTCGACGACAAATGTCAAAATCGGATTAACCACTAATGTCATAACACGTCGACGACAAATGTCAAAATTTCCAAATTTTACTGCAAATGTCATAACGCGTCACAAGGGCATATCCAGGAATTCCGTACTAAAAGGGGGAGGCGCCTTTACAAAATCAAAAGGCTGGCGAGACCCCCCCCCCCCCCATTTTCTTATTTTAATTTCTGTTAACAAAATATAGAGAGAGGGCACCAGAGGGGATGCGCCCCCTCTCGATCCGCGATTGCGTCAACCGCAAATGTCAAAATTGGGTTAATCACAAATGAACACGTCGACCACAAAATATGTCATAACGCGTCACAGGGGCGGATCCAGGAATTCCGTAAAGGGGAGGTGCCTTTACAACGCAAAGGCCAGCAAAACTCCTCCCCTTTCTTTTTCTTTTCTCTTTCTTTTTTTTTAACAAAAACAGAGACGAGGAGGGGCCGCAGCGCCCCCTCTAGATCGGCCACTGCGTCAACCACAAGTTAATGTCAAAACCCATCATTTGCATTACAGAGACGGATCCAGGAATTCCGTAAAGGGAGGCGCCTTTTCAAAGTCAAAGGCTTCCACCCCCCCCCCCCCCATTTTTTCTTTTTATTTATGTTGTTAAAAAAAAATAGAAGGGGGCACCATAAGGGGATGTGTGCCTTCTCCATCCATGATTGCGTTAACCACAAATGTCAAAACTCATTGCTTGCATTACTGGGGCGGATCCAGGAATTCCGTAAAGGGGATGCGCCTTTACAAAATTAAAGCTGCCGTACCCCCCTCCCATTTTCCCTTTTTTAGTTGTATTGTTTTAAATGAAAGAGAGAGAGAGAGAGAGAGAGAAGGGGGCACCAGAGAGGATGCGCCCCCTTCTCGATCCGCGATTGCGTCAACCACAAATGTCAAAACTCATTGCTTGCATTACTGGGGCGGATCCAGGAATTCCGTAAAGGGGATGCGCCTTACAAAATTAAAGCTGCCGTACCCCCTTCCCATTTTCCCCTTTTTAGTTTTATATTGTTTTAAATGAAGAGAGAGAGAGAGAGAGAGAGAAGGGGGCACCAGAGAGGATGCGCCCCCTTCTCGATCCGCGATTGCGTCAACCACAAATGTCAAAACTCATTGCTTGTAATACAGGGGTGGATCCAGGAATTGCGTAAAGGGGGGGGGGCACCTTTACATAATTAAAGCCTGGCGCATCCCCATCTTTTTTTATTATTATTGTTGCTTTGAAGGGAAAAAAGAAAGGGGGCACCAGAGGGGGATGCGCCCCCTTCTCGATCCGCGATTATGTCGACCACAAATATCAAAACTCATTGCTTGCATTACAGAGGCTGATCCAGGATTTCCGTAGAGGGGAGGCGCCTTTACAAAATTAAAGCTGATGCACCCCACCCCCATATTTCCCCTTTTAGTTTTATTGTTTTAACTAAAGAGAGAGAAAGAGAGAGAGGGAGGGGGGGGCACCAAAGGGGGATGCGCGCCCATTCTCGATCCGCGACTGTGTAAACCACAAATGTCAAAACTCATTGCTTGTAGTACAGGGGCGGATCCAGGAATTGCGTAAAGAGGAGGGGGGGGGGCACCTTGACTAAAGCCTGGCGCATCCCCCATCTTTTTATTATTATTTATGTTGTTTTGAAGACGTTTTTTCTTTTTATTTATGTTGTTTCTTAAGGGGGGCACCAGAGGGGGGATGCGCCGTCTCGATCCGCGATTGCGTCAACCACAAATAAGCTCATTGCTTGCATTACGGGGGCGGATCCAGGAATTCCGTAAAGGGGAGGCGCCTTTACAAAATTAAAACCTGCCCCACCCCCTATTTTTTTTTATTTCATATGTGTTGATTTTACAACAACAACAACAACAACAAAATAGCTACCGCACCCCTATTTTTTTTATGTATGTGTTTAACAACAACAACAACAAAAAGATAGAAAGGGGGCACAGAGAGGTATGAGTCCCTCTCGATCCGCGATTGCGTCAACCACAAATGTCAAAACTCATTGCTTGCATTACAGGGGCGGGTCCAGGAATTCCGCAAAGACGTCTTTTCAAAATGAAAGGCTGGCGTAACCCCCCACAACTTATTTATTTCTGTTTATTTTTCCGGACTTCCTGGACCCGCCGCCGCGGCCCCTGTAATGCAAGCAATGAGTTTTGACATTTGTCGTTGACGCAATCGCGTATCGAGAGGGGGAGCATCCCCCTCTGGTGCCCACTATCTATTTTTTGTTGTTGTTAAAACAACAGAAATGAAATGAAAAAAAGATAGGGGGAGCGGCATGTTTTAATTTTGTAAAGGCGCCTCCCCTTTACGGAATTCCTGGATCCGCCCCTGTAATGCAAGCAATGAGTTTTGACATTGTGGGTTGAGGTAATGGGGGGTCGAGACGGGCGCATCCTCCTCTGGTGCCCCCCCCCCCATCTCTTTTTTTTTCTTCAAAACAACATGAATAATAACAAAAAGATAGGGGTGCGCCAGGCTTTTATTATGTAAAGGTGCCCCCACTCCCCCCCCCCCCACCCCCTTTACGTAATTCCTGGATCCGCCCATGTTTTACAAGCAATAAGTTTTTTTTTTTTTAAAGACCCAACAACCCAACATAAATAAAAAGAAAAAAAAATCTTCAAAACAACATAAATAATAACAATAAGTTTTCTTTAAAAAACACCCAACAACCCAACATAAATAAAAAGAAAAAAAAATCTTCAAAACAACATAGATAATAACAAAAAGATGGGGGGGATGCGCCAGGCTTTAGTAAAGGTGCCCCCCCCCCCCCCCTTTACGGAATTCCTGAATCCGCCCATGTTTTACAAGCAATACGTTTTGACATTTGTGGTTGACGCAATCGCGGATCGAGAAGGGGGCGCATCCTTTCTGGTTTTCCCCTTCTCTCTCTCTCTCTCTCTCTCTCTCTTTCAGTTAAAACAATAAAACTAAAAAGGGGAAAATGGGGAGGGGGTGTGGCAGCTTTAATTTTGTAAATCCGCCTCCCCTTTACGGAATTCCTGGATCCAGGAATTATGACATTTGTGGTTTAGACAATCATGGATCGTGAGGGGCGGATCCCTCTCATGTGCCCCCTTTCTTTAAAAAAGACCCAACAACCCAACATAAATAAAAAAGGAAAACAAATCTTCAAAACAACATAAATAATAACAAAAAGATGGGGGGGGATGCGCCAGGCTTTAGTAAAGGTGCCCCCCCCCCCTTTACGTAATTCCTGGATCCGCCCCTGTATTACAAGTAGTGAGTTTTGACATTTGTGGTTTGCGCAATCGCGGATCGAGAAGGGGGCGCATCCCCCTCTGGTGCCCAACAACAACAACAACAAAATAGCTACCGCACCCCTATTTCTTTTCATTTATGTGTTTTAACAACAACAACAACAACAACAAAAGATAGAAAGGGGGCACCAGAGAGGTATGAGTCCCCTCTCGATCCGCGATTGCGTCAACCACAAATGTCAAAACTCATTGCTTGCATTACAGGGGCGGGTCCAGGAATTCCGCAAAGACGTCTTTTCAAAATGAAAAAGGCTGGCGTAACCCCCCACAACTTATTAATTTCTATTTATCTTTACGGACTTCCTGGACCCGCCGCCGCGGCCCCTGTAATGCAAGCAATGAGTTTTGACATTTGTCGTTGACGCAATCGCGTATCGAGAGGGGGAGCATCCCCCTCTGGTGCCCCCTATCTATTTTTTGTTGTTGTTAAAACAACAGAAATGAAATGAAAAAAAGATAGGGGGAGCGGCATGTTTAAATTTTGTAAAGGCGCCTCCCCTTTACGGAATTCCTGGATCCGCCCCTGTAATGCAAGCAATGAGTTTTGACATTGTGGTTGAGGTAATGGGGGGTCGAGACGGGCGCATCCTCCTCTGGTCCCCCCCCCCCATCTCTTTTTTTCTTCAAAACAACATAAATAATAACAAAAAGATAGGGGTGCGCCAAGCTTTTATTATGTAAAGGTGCCCCCACTCCCCCCCCCCCTTTACGTAATTCCTGGATCCGCCCATGTTTTACAAGCAATAAGTTTTTTTTTTTTTTAAGACCCAACAACCCAACATAAATAAAAAGATAAAAAATCTTCAAAACAAATTACAATAAGTTTTCTTTAAAAAAAGACCCAACAACCCAACATAAATAAAAAGAAAAAAAATCTTCAAAACAGCATAAATAATAACAAAAAGATGGGGGGATGCGCCAGGCTTTAGTAAAGGTGCCCCCCCCCCCCCTTTACGTAATTCCTTGATCCGCCTATGTTTTACAAGCAATAAGTTTTGACATTTGTGGTTGACGCAATCGCGGATCGAGAAGGGGGCGCATCCTCTCTGGTTCCCCCCCCCCCTTCTCTCTCTCTCTCTCTCTCTTTCAGTTAAAACAATAAAACTAAAAAGGGGAAAATGGGGAGGGGGTGTGGTAGCTTTAATTTTGTAAAGGCGCCTCCCCTTTACGGAATTCCTGGATCCAGGAATTATGACATTTGTGGTTTAGGCAATCATGGATCGTGAGGGGCGGATCCCTCTCATGTGCCCCCTTTCTTTAAAAAACACCCAACAACCCAACATAAATAAAAAGAAAAAAAAAATCTTCAAAATAACATAGATAATAACAAAAAGAGGGGGGGGGGATGCGCCAGGCTTTAGTAAAGGTGCCCCCCCCCCTTTACGTAATTCCTGGATCCGCCCATGTTTTACAAGCAATAAGTTTTGACATTTGTGGTTGACGCAATCGCGGATTGAGAAGGGGGCGCATCCTCTCTGGTTTCCCCCTTCTCTCTCTCTCTCTCTCTTTCAGTTAAAACAATAAAACTAAAAAGGGAAAATGGGGAGGGAGTGTGGCAGCTTTAATTTTGTAAAGGCGCCTCCCCTTTACGGAATTCCTGGATCCAGGAATTATGACATTTGTGGTTTAGACAATCATTGATCGTGAGGGGCGGATCCCTCTCATGTGCCCCCTTTCTTTAAAAAAGACCCAACAACCCAACATAAATAAAAAGGAAAACAAATCTTCAAAACAACATAAATTATAACAAAAAGATGGGGGGGGGGATGCGCCAGGCTTTAGTAAAGGTGCCCCCCCCCCTTTACGTAATTCCTGGATCCGCCCCTGTATTACAAGTAGTGAGTTTTAACATTTGTGGTTGACGCAATCGCGGATCAAAAAGGGGGCGCATCCCCCTCTGGTACCCCCCCCCCCATCTCTCTCTCTCTCTCTTTAGTTAAAACAATAAAGCTAAAAAGGGAAAAATGGGGGGAGGGGTGCGGCAGCTTTGATTTTGTAAAAGCGCCTCCCCTTTACGGAATTCCTGGATCCGGCCCTGTAATGCAAGCAATGAGTTTTGACATTTGTGGTTAACGCAATCATGGATGGAGAGGGCACGCATCCCCTTATGGTGTCCCCCTTCTATTTTTTTTAACAACATAAATAAAAAGAACAAATGGGGAGGGAATGTGGAAGCCTTTGACTTTGTAAAGGCTCCTCCCTTTTACGGAATTCCTGGATCCGCCTCTGTAATGCAAATGATGGGTTTTGACATTAACTTGTGGTTGACGCAGTGGCGGATCTAGAGGGGGTGCGGCGGCCCCTCCCCGTCTCTGTTTTTGTTAAAACAAAAGAAAGAAAAAAGAAAAAGAAAAAGAAAGGGGAGGGGTTTCGCTGGCCTTTGAGTTTGTAAAGGCACTTCCCCTTTACGGAATTCCTGGATCCGCCCCTGTGACGCGTTATGACATTTGTGGTCGACGTGTTATGACATTTGTGATTAACCCAATTTTGACATTTGCGGTTGACACAATCGCGGATCGAGAGGGGCGCATCCCCCTCTGGTGCCCCTGTCTATATTTTGTTAACGCAACAGAAATAAAAATAAGGAAAGGGGGGGGGGGAGGGTCTCGCCAGCCTTTGATTTTGTAAAGGCGCCTCCCTTTTACAGAATTCCTGGATCCGCCTCTATCATGCAAATGATGAGTTTTGACATTAACTTGTGGTTGACGCAGTGGCGGATCTAGAGGGGGTGCGGCGGCCCCTCCTCGTGTCTGTTTTTGTTAAACAAAAGAAAGAAAAAAGAAAAAGAAAAAGAAAGGGGAGGGTTTTCGCTGGCCTTTAAGTTTGTAAAGGCACTTACCCTTTACGGAATTCCTGGATCCGCCCCTGTGACGCGTTTTGACTTTAGTTTGTGGTCGACGTGTTATGACATTTGTGATTAACCCAATTTTGACATTTTGCGGTTGACGCAATCGGGGATCGAGAGGGGCGCATCCCCCTCTGGTGCCCCCTCTCTTTATTTTGTTAACGCAACAGAAATATAAATAAGAAAATGGGGGGGGGGGGAGGGGAAGGGTTTCGCCAGCCTTTGATTTCGTAAAGGCGCCTCCCATTTACGGAATTCCTGGATATGCCCCTGTGACGCGTTATGACATTTGTAGTAAAATTTGGAGATTTTGACATTTGTCGTCGTGTTATGACATTAGTGGTTAATCCGATTTTGACATTTGTCGTCGACGTGTTATGACATTTGCAGTAAAAATGGAAATTTTGACATTTGTCGTCGACGTGTTATGACATTAGTGGTTAATCCGATTTTGACATTTGTCGTCGACGTGTTATGACATTAGTGGTCATTATGACATTTGTCGTCGACGTGTTATGACATTAGTGGTTATTATGACATTTGTCGTCGACGTGTTATGACATTAGTGGTTGTTTTGACATTAGTGGTCGAGTTTGACATTAGTGGGCTCTACATGGTCACTAAACTTCAAAAGGGCATGAATGGTACTGTGTTTCTGACGAAACCCAAATTGAGAATTTGTAAAAACATTATGAAAATTAAGAAAATTAATTGTTCTTACAAACACCAATTTTTCCAAAATTTTAGATAAGAATGAAAGCAAAGAAATGGGTCTATAATTACATCAAATTCATCTCCTTTTTTAAACAAAGGAAAAACCTTAGCTATTTTCATAATTTCAGGAAAAACACCACTTAGTATAGATTTATTGAAAATATATGAAAGTGGGTCAGCAATTGATGATATAATTCCCTTTAAAATAGAATTACTTATATCATCATAACCGCCACTTCGTTTATTATTCATTGCAGTAACAATATCTATTATTTCATATTTGGTAGTTGTAACAAAAAAAAAATGAACTAGAATTAGGTTGACCTAAAAATGTAGAAAAATGCATATTTGACTTTTCTGCCAGATTTTCCCCAATCATTGAAAAATAAGAGTTAAAAATATTAACAATATCATTAGGATCTTCAACAATTGTATTATCATATTTTAACTTTGTAATATTTAATTTCTTTTTTGATATATCCATAGCCTGCTTCAATATCTTCCATGTATTCTTTATATCATGTTTATATTTCTCTAACTGAATCATATAATATTTCCTCTTTTCCAACCGTATAATCTTCGTTAAGATATTTTTATACGAAGTGTATTTATTTTTTTGACTTCTCAGTTTTGTTTTTTTTTTCATTTTGAATTTATGATATAACCTATTTTCCTATTTATTAAACGAAGAACAGATTTTGAAATCCATGGAAGTTTAGGAGACGTTTTATAATTAACTGACTTATCTTTTATTTTAGGAATATATTCATCTAAATATTTATTCATAATCCCTGAAAAATTTTCAAATGATGCATTTACGTCATCATTATCATAAACACTAGACCAGTCAGCCCCATCTAAGCAAGCATCAAGGCTAGCCAAATTTTCCGGTGAAGCTCTACGTCTAAATGAAGAAAATTGAAACTTATTAACCAAATGTTTAAGATCAAAACATGTTATAATAGGGAAATGATCAGTTATATCAGATAAAATTATAGCAGAATTTAAAATCTGCACAGAATTAGAAAAAATATTATCAAGGAGGGTTGCGGAGTGATTTGTAACACGAGTTGGCTTCGAAATTAGTGGCAAGAAAGAGGCTGACAAAAACATTTCAAGAAATTCGTGAGATGTGATATCATCATTCCTAAGCATATCGATATCAAAATCACCCATTAGGAAAATGCTTTTATTGATAAACAAAGGACTTTTTAATAAATTGTCATACTATTCAAAAAATCCTTGGAACTAGAACTTGGGGGTCTATAAACAATACCAGTTATAATATTCTTCCTTTGCGGAATACAAATTTCCACAACAAAGTCTCTACATTTTCATTCATTACATTTAATTCATCACAAACACTAAATTCAAATTTTTCAGATAAATGAAAAGCGACTCCACCACCCGTCCTGTTTACTCTGTTATTAACAATAAACTCATAACCATTTAATGCATACGGCAAATTAACGTCAAATGATAACCATGTTTCAGTTAAACCTATTACTGAAATTTGTTGTTTATTTTGATTATCTAATAATATCTGTAACTCATCAAAATGTTTATTAATACTCCTTATATTTAAATGTAACATAGAAAATATACTTTGTGAAAAACTTTTTGTATAATCTTTAAACTGTTCAACAGTTACATATTTGGAAGGAATTTGAGGGGAGTCATATTCTAAATCAAAATCATTATATATATCTTTTGAAGATGAGTTTACATTATTAACAATAAGATCGTCAAAAAAAAAAGCAGATGATTGTGACTTATTCCGACTTAATTCCGAAGGGGAGCATCGAAACAGATCAAAGAGTTCATCATCATCTAGGGAATCAAATGCTACATTAAGTCGATTAGCCATAAAAAGAGGCATAACGTATATGAAGGCATGTCAACTGACGAGTTAGCAAAGGAATGAAAATTTTTGGCACAAAAGATGCACGGACAATTCCGGGTTCACGGATAGTACAGCGAGTAGGCAAATTCACGAAGACATAGACTTTAGGCAACATAATCAAAGAACATAGAATACATAAACAACACAGGAAGAAAGCGTACACACAAATAGTCAAAGCCTGTAAAAGAATTTTGACAGAACCAGTACAAAGCATATAAACGGACATGGAGATAAAGATAGCTCCCGAATTTGGAAAAATCATTCGTTATTTATAGGAAATAATTATTGATTTATAGGATGAAAATATAGTGAAATATAGTGGATAATAAATGCGTGTAAAAATAAAAATAAAAATAAAAATAAAACCCCTTTCATTTCTTGGATCATTATGTAGTATCATAATATTATCAAGGCCCGGAAGTCTCACATTCATTTTACATTATACACAAGGGGCATAACTAATCAGGCTAAAATAATATGCTGACATTACAAATGTCGGACAACTGCTGAAATGAGTGAACAATATAGTAATACTGACAGCCCTCGCAGGGGCAGACGGGGCAATAGCTGTATGTGAACTAGATGCCATGCTTACAAAAGGTGACAAGGAAATAAAAAGAAAAAAAAAAACACTTCATTCCAAAGTCCTAGGGAAAGGGTCATTTATTATTTGGATGCACGAATACACCGGGCTAATATTCGAAAAAAAAAAAAAAAAAGATGTACTGTATATCCCACCTTCGCTCCCGATTCAACCCTCCTGGAGTTCATCGCACTGGTTGCATTGATATATGGAAACTACAGTATAACTTAAATTGTTTGGCAAAGTGGAGAAAAACACTGGAATTATAGGCGCTCACTTGTAAAAAGAGCGAAAAATAAAAAAACAAACAAACAAGTGTTTTGCTGAGGAGGGTGAAGCGGGCGGAGGAGGGATAGACAAATATTTCATACTAGGCACGTGTCGACAAAAAAAAAAAAAAAAGATAAAAAAAAAAATCAGCATGTAAAATGCTGAGGCTGCTTAAACACAGTCCCACCTCCGTGATATACAATCCAGTTCTTACAGGGTGGGCGAACTTGAGCAACAACCTTCTCGGTCAAGACGAGTGTTACCCTCCATTGGCTTACAAAAGAAGTGTGAAAAATGTGAAAACAATTATCGTGCAATGTTACATAACATGGAGGGGTACACAGGGGTTACATAGGGGTATTCAGGACGCATCAGAAAGCAGATTAAAATCATAGCTGATCTGACGGTAAGTGGCTGAGGTGACTACTCTCGATAGTTGTGGGGGTGGGAATAAAGAGAATAAAGAGAACAAACACTTATGACCCTCTGGTTTTATTCTAGCTCGGATTCATACGATTTTTTAAAGAACCATGGGCATTGTGAAAAGAATACCACTGAAAACATTATGAGTATTGGGATCCATAATGTCGACAAGGTGAATCAAAATGGGTGTACACATGTACATACATGAAATATTATTATCATGAGTATCATAGTGTGTGAATACCAGTACATGAGTGGAACCCAGGTTTGAATTAATTTGCTGACATTACGTATGTCGGACAACTGCTGTAATGAGTGGACAGTATAATGTACTACTGAAAACTTTCGCATGGGCAGATAGGATAACAGCTGTATGAGAACTGAATACCATACTTACAAAAGGGAAGGAAACAAAAACAACAACAACAGCTCATTCCAAAATCTCAGGGAAAGCGCTGTTCATATATTTGGATGCATGAATAAACCGGTCCTAATATTCAGAAAAGAATGTATTGTATGTCCCACCTCGGCTCCCGATTCAACCCTCCCGGAGTTTTAAACGCACTGTTTGCATGTGTAATTTGTATTGTTTGACAAGGTGGGGGGGGGGGGGGAACGATGGAAATTATAGGCGTTCATGCATAAAAAGAGTAAAAAGAAATGAAACAATCAAAGTGTTCGTTGAGAAGGGTGAAGAGGACGGAGATGGGACAGACAAATATTTCATAGGCATGTGTTAAAAAAAATACGGCATGTCAAATGCTAGACTGTTTAAACACATGCATATGCAATTCAGTTTTTACAAGGTGGGTGAACTTGCGAGGAATTGAGGCAGACAAACGACCTTCTCGGTCAAGTTTTACCCGGCATTGGCTTACAAAAGGTACGAAACATGTGCGAAACAGTTCACGCGTCCTGTTACATAACAGGTATATATAGAAAAAAAAATGTGAATACAGTTCACGCGCAATGTTACATAACAGGGAAGGTATACAGGACGGATCCAAATGCAGATTGAAATTATAGCTGATCTGGCTAAGTGGTTGAGGTGACTGCCCTCGATTAGTGGGGGGGGGGGTGTAAGGGATGAATAAGGAGAACATACACGTAATGACCCTCTGGTCGTATTCTAACTCGGGTTGAAACAAATGTATAATGATTGGAGAAAAAAAATCCATGGGCATTGTGAAAACGGATACAACTGAAGACATTATGAGTATTGGGAAAACGACAATTAGAATTTTGCAAATTTTGTAACGTTTTTGTAAAGTTGAGATTGAGGTAGCTGAAATAGGAGTGCATTACCAAAGTCAAGTCGGGATGATATAAGAGCATGAACTTCTTTTTTTCTGTTTCTGAACGAGTTAAATACTTGCCCTTTGTAGTAGGTCATGCTCTCAGCTCTTTTTAGTGAAGGCTAGTTATGACACATCTAGATGGCGTCTTGTTTCACCAAGAAAGTGGGAGATCTTTCTTACTTTCCTGGTTAATTGATAGGGCTTTTTGGCAAACTCTTTAGATTTGAAAAAAAAAAAAAAAACAATTATCGACTTCCTGAATTATAATGATAGTAGAAAGTATAACTCATGGTTTTGAAGTTGGTAGTTATGATACGAAGGAAAATAAAAGTAAAAGAATAAGCATAATACAAAAAATTAACGAAAGGTAAGTGAGAAAGACAACTAACGGGACACAATGCGAATTAGAAGGGCTGTCAACGAAAATGACAGTTACTACGTTTACTATCTCTGATGTGTGGCGCAACGGAACTCAAACATCTACACCATCCTAAAATCTCATGGTAATTTGCATGCTTATCCGCTTGTCTTGTTCCATAGCGTGTCTCACTCTTTATGAAATCAGAACAATATTTCTATCAAAATACTGTAAAACTTTAGTTCCTGCGTTATTATTCCGAAATCGATCTTCCACTCTACAGTCAAACGATCAGAAACGATTCTAGGCAAATAAATCAAACAGTAAATTGCTGAGCATATCAATTATGAATGAATTGAAAGATGAATATAATGATTTAACTTTAAAAATATGGTGGAGTGATTGGTGAGGATTTCATGCCAAACATCCTTTTTCTGCGATACCTGCACCTCATCATTAAGGTACATAGTAGAATACAAGATCAAATTCTGGCAATTCATAGACCAGGTCCATGTTTTGAAGTACTTTCATTTTTTCTAAGTGAATTACGCTCAGCCATTACAAACAAACAACGAGCAATATTGCAACTCTTACAACAAAGGGTCCTGATGTACGAATATAACAAACGATGAAATAGGGTTAATAGGTACAATAAACTCTCCATCTTCATTCTACTTTTGTTCTCTTTAATTGTTTGAATAGATTCCCGTTTGCTCTCCGCCTTATGTTTAACATCTTGTCCCTTTAAACACACCCAACACATCTAAAAGAATAATTCTGAGATTATAGGTACCTCCTCTCAGTTGCAGCAAGTGACAAGTAAAAGAAAGTAAGAAAAATACATCCCCCTCAAAAAAAAGCATATCGCCTAATGTAAGATGAAGTCATTATAATTCAGTCTTTCCCAGATCCTTTTTTTTTGTAGCAATAACCTGCTTGTACGCCTGTCATAAGCAATAGCAGCATTATTTTCAACATTATTTCATTTTCGAATACATCTCCCTATTCTCCCTGCGCTAAATCAAATATCAGAGAATCATAGTATTCTCTGCTTCCTTGCAATACATTTTTTTTTTATTATAGGTTTTCCCGGTCAATTTCATACTTTTGTCATTTAAGTTCCTATTCCGAGCAGTCGATTTCACGCATTCCACGCTCGCAGCACTGAATCAGCAATCAATTTCAAAATCTGGTCATTCGAATTCTCTATTCGAGAATTCAAATTCACTGTCGGAGCATTCAAATTCACTATCGGAGCATTCAAATTTAAGAGAGGAGCACGCATTTCATCAATGAGCATTCATATTCATGTCAACCTGGCGACGGAATCTCGTCGGTCATTCAAATTCGTGAATAGGCAACCATGTTCCAAATAACTGCATCCAATTTAAAAGAAGTCCTGAATTTAGTTAGTTTGGGGCCGTGTATGCTTGTGTTTCTCATTTGGCTTTGAATATATAGGGATATATGATGATTATTTATTTGCAGTATTGAGGTCCACCTGTTCATTGACAATGAAATGTGACCATGCACCTCAAAACAAACAAAAAGTCGCCAGACAAGAATTTGTTGTTAAGACCATATTCTGAAAGAGCTGACTTTAAGCTTTAAAATGTATATAAATCAAATCAAATGGACTCTCCTAACCTATCAAATATTAGAAAGAAAGCACAAACTCAGGAAAAGTGTGAACTGAGAAAAGAGGCTCTGAAGTACAATGTCTATTCAAGCGCTTAATCTTTACCAAACCGTGGTGGCTGTGCGATGAACAGGACAAAAAACAGGAAGTAAACCACCAGAGTAACAACAATGACGTGATTATCAGATTAAATTGAAATTAAGCATGCCTCATTAACACATTCTGTCCATAATCAATACCAACTTTCACAGCAGTAGCACTACCCTTTCAAAAGTTATTAGAGTTGAAAGTGAAGAGTGTGGACAAGGTTTTTCAGAAATGAAAAAGGGATTCTAAAGACACACCTAATCACACTATTCTACCAAAAATGTTCGAGATAAACTGCTAAAAAAACACACACTTTCCTGCCCATTTTATGATACCAAATTTAGCATAATGTAAAAGAAGACCCGCTCTTTCAGAAAACTTGAAAAAGTCAAGTTCGTCTAGGTTGACCCATTTCACTTATTTTCAGTCCTCACGCAAAATCAGTGTGTGCGACTTTATGTTCGTTTTGAGGTGCACGGTCAAAAATGGAGGTCCCGTGTGTGAGAGAGCATGGGCGTCACCGGGGGGGGGGGGGTGCGCTGGGTGCGAACGCACCCCCCCCCCCCTTCAGACCAGCAAAAAAAAAAAAAAGGGGGGAATAAAAAGGAAAAAGAAATATTCCCACCATGTCAGTCTGTGAGCGACCTCGCAACTCCGGATGCTAAAAGAATAGATTCTTCTTTTCTTTTTCATATTATTTCTTCATATTTTTTACGAGGGACAAAAAGTCCCGGGGAAAAAAATAATTCGCATCTGGGCTTTGGCAGCACTGATTTTAAACATATCAATTTTACGGTGTTTACTATTTACCGACCGCACTGTACACCCGTATGATCCGGTACGGAGCACGTTCGTGTACTACAAGGATGTAGGGTCTATATTACTATGTACAGCACTTTACTTCTGACCAATCCAAATTAAGAATGCGAACCCAAGTGCGAGCTTCAGCCTCAGCTCATACCAGGCCCACGCGTGCAGGACTCTATGGTCCTGTCTTCACGTACGTTACTTGTCTATAAAAATCAATGCATACCGGTATGGTAACCGAGAATATCACACTGCCACATGAATATGCCCCGTTGATTTTTTTTTTCACTATGTTTAATGCCCTAGAAATTGGTCTTTAAATGCTCTAGAAACGCGACTTTTGCACTCTTGATGTTACGAAAGAGTCCCTTTATCGTGGAAGGGGGTATCCGCATCCCACACCCTCCCCCAACTCGATCGCTTCACTCCCTCGACGAGGATCACCATTTCACACCTTTACATTAGTGTGCCCCCGTCCAATTTAATGCACTACAAATTTGTCTTCAAAATGCTCTATAAACGCGACGTTTAGACTCTGGTTTTACCACACACACACACACACACACAAAAAAAATCCCTACCGTGGGAGGGGGTATCCCCCTTCAACATCTACCTTCGCTCGGTTGCTTCGCTCCCTCGCCGAGGATCTCACACTGTCACATAATATGCCCCCGTTGATTTTTTTTTCCACTATGTTTAATGCCCTAGAAATGTGCCTTCAAACCAGTTTCTGGGGAGGGGGACAAGGGGGGCACGTGCCCCGGGCGCCACTCTTTGGGGCGCCAGAAACGAAAAACGGGAAAAAAAAAAACGAAGAAGAAGAAAAAAAAGAAGAAGAAAAAGATTAAAAAAAGAAGAAAAAGAAGAAGGAAAAAAAGTCGCCCGGACGTGGGAAGGGAGAATGGGGGGGGGGGGGGGGCAGAAAACGAATTCACACAAGACAAAAACAAAACATGATGATGACGCGGACAGAGTGACAATGTTTATCGTGTTTACATACACAAGAGTCCCATGTGTTGTATGCTGAAATACACAAATTTTCGCCTCGCTCGCTGCGCTCGCTCGCCAAAATTTACATAAACAAAGAAAATAAGAACTAAACGTAACCCCCTCCTACGTAACCGTAGGAGGGGGTTCCGCTCTCCCACACCCTCCCCCCGCTCGGTCGTTTCACTCCCTCGTCGAGATCACCATTTCACACCGTCACATTAATGTGCCCTCCTGTCGATTTTAATACCCTACAAATTTGTCTTCGAATGCTCTATAAACGCGACTTTGGCACTCTGATTTTATAAAAAGTCCCTGCCGCGGGAGGGGGTTCCGCCCTTCACAACCTCCCCCCGTTCGTTCGCTTTCCTCCCTCGCCGAGGTCAATTCGTATCCAATACTAAATTGAATACAAGAACAATGTCTATGAGCATGATGTATATAATGCTTTATCAATTGGCACCAGATTGCATAATATTTCACATTAAAAAATATCATGTGCATTGTAAAGGAAATGTAGAAAAATACTTTATATTATGTCCCACCAGCAATATGTATGATAAAATGTATGATAGAATTATGCACACTGTATGTCCATGAACCAATAAATCGAATTTAAAACAACAAAAAAATCCTGCAGGTACGTTGAGTTTCAAAACGCACCCCCCCCCCTTGAAAAAAAAAAAAAGCTGGTGACGCCCCTGGAGAGAGTTACAACTCATGCACGTTAAAGATCCCACTTCATTCATTCATCGCAAAGAGCAGAACATCCAACTGGACCTTATATGGAAGACCAGCTTTTGCAGATGAATATGAGTTATCCAGCCATGTTCTTTGATGGAAAACAAACATACATTAGGCACTGTATAAGCCCACAGACGAGCATGATACGGAGGGTTGGTTGACACTTTCGAGGAAAAAAAAAATCTACTACAATATATTTAAACTGATACACGAACATTTTATACGTGTTGTAACTTGTGTATTGCTGTCTTATTGATTTACTTTTGAGAGACTATGTGAGATCATTGTGTGTCAGTTTGTCTTTTAATTGATGAATACATCGTCTTTATGTGGTTGGTGTTGGGGCGTTGTCAGCATGCAGTATCAAGAAAATGTGATTACTAGTCGTTGTGTTGTTTGGATGCACTGCTGATTTGACAAAACAATTTGAAATTTGTTGAGATAAAAACAAAGAATACATGAACTGAGAATAATGCAGAACCTGTAAACAATCATAATTACACTATATGCAGGTCTTCATTGGTTGTGTGGGCCCATTTCCTTTCTTAAAAGTCTACTCCATTTTCCTCGTTAAATAATGCACGAAGGAGGAACTTGATCGCCTAAATGAATTTGAACGATCCAAACAAGCTCATTGGGACTATCACGTGACTATCGCATGATTTTTAATGCACGAGTAAGAAATTCGGTGCTCGCATTTCTAGAATGTACAATGTTGTTGAATCTTTGTTTATAGAAATTCTTATCCCAGGATGTATAAATCTTATGGTAGGCATTATCTACAGACCTTCTAATTCAAACGCCAATGATTTTTAAACTTATTTTTCAGATCTGGATAATTCACAAGTTTTCCGAAATAAGGATTGCGTTTTACTCGGCGATTTCAATATTGAATTGCTGAAGTCGGAGCATGATAATATCTCTAGTGATTTTCTTCACACACTTCTGTCCTCGTCCTTTCTTCCGCTTATTTCTAAACCCACACATGTTACAGATCGCTCTGCCACCCTCATTCACAACTTGTTTTGTAATATTCTACCCCTTCCCCATTCTTTTATAATTCTTTCAGATATGACTGATCATTTTCAAATAATTACTTGTTTTACTCTTAGAACACCAGCTACAATTAAACATAATTCACCTCTTTTGTTTAGACGTAAAGTTTCACCTGAAAAGATGACGTGGCTCTCGAGAATGCTGACTGGTCAGGAGTATTTGGCAGCGATGATGTTAACATATATATCTTTTTAAAATCTTATGGAAACTTTTGATCATCATTTAGATGATGTAATTCCAAAAAAAAAAAATAGAACAGAGTATAAAAAGACACCTAGGTTACCTTGGATTTCAAGATTAATTCTTCGTTCAATCAATAGGAAAAATCGTTTGTATTATAAGTACAAATTGGAAAAAAAAACTGAGCAATCGAAGACTAGATATACATCATATGTGACCCTGCACCTCGAAACAAACAAAAAGTCGCCAGACATGAATTTTTAGTTAAGACCATATTCTGAAAGAGCAGACTTTAAGCTTTAAAATGATGTATAACTCAAATCAAATGGACTCTCCTAACCTATCTAAATATTGGAAAGAAAGCACAAACTCAGGAAAAGTGTGAACTGAGAAAAGAGGCTCTGAAGTACAGTGTCTACTCAAGCGCTTAATCTTTACCAAACCGTGCTGGCTGTGCGATGAATGGAACAAAAAACAGGAAGTAAACCACCTGAGTAACAACAATGAAGGGATTATCAGATTAAACTGAAATTAAGCATGTTTTATTAACACATTATGTCCATAACTAACGCCAACATTTAAAGCAGTAGCACTATCCTTTCGAAAGTTATTAGAGTTGAAAGTGAAGAGTGTGGACAAGGTTTTTCAGAAATGAAAAAGGGATTCTAAAGACACACCTAATCACACTATTCTACCAAAAAAGTTCGAGACAAACTGCTAAAAAAACACACACACTTTCCTGCCCGTTTAATGATACCAAATTTTAGCATAATGTAAAAGAAGACCCGCTCTTTCAGAAAATATGAAAAAGTCAAGTTCGGCTAGGTTGACCCATTTCACTTATTTTCAGTCCTCACGCCAAATCAGTGTGTGCGACTTTATGTTCGTTTTGAGGTGCACGGTCACATATAAAGATACTTTGACAATGACTTTACGTTCTGAAAAGAAAATATATTACTTTAAGCAATTATCGAGATATAACTTTGATGTGAAAAATACTTGGAAAGTTTTAAAACAGGCAATGAATGTTCCGAGTACAAACTCTGACATTGATAAAATCAGATTGAATGTTGAATTGATTAATGATCCTCTTCACATTGCAAATATGTTTAATTCTTATTTTTCAAAAATAGGCGAAAATTATGCTACAGAGGCTCATTTAACTGAATTTTTTAGGTCAGCGTAATTCTGATTCCATATTCTTCATACCAACTAACAGATTTGAAATTATTGATATAGTTTCCTCTTTCGAAAATAAACGAAGTTCTGGTTATGATGAGATAGATAATTTTGTACTTAAGGGTGTTATTTCCTCGATTGCTGATCCACTTGCTCATATATTAAATTTGTCAATTTTTAATGGTGTGTTCCCTGACAAAATGAAACAAGGAAAAGTAGAAATTACGTGGTGCGTAATATATGTCCCCGCCGGAAGTAGCATTTTGTAGCAAAATTTACAATATAGGTCAAAAATCAAGGTTAAAGGTCAAAAATCTGTGTAGAAGTTTTGAAGCCCTCACCTAGTGCCATCACATAAAGCAAACGGAATCAAATTCGGGTTAGAAATGGCGAAGGAGTAGTATTTTGTAGCAAAATGTACAATACAGGTTAAAAATCAGGCTCAAAGGTCAAAGAAGTCAAAGGTCAAAATTCTGTGTAGAAGTTTTGAAGCCCTCACCTAGTGCCATCACATAAAGCAAACGGAATCGAAATCGGGTTAGAAATGGCGAAGGAGTAGCATTTTGTAGCCAATGCACAATATGGGTCAAAAATCAAGGTCAAAGGTCAAAGAAGTCAAAGGCCACAATTCTGTGTAGAAGTTTTGAAGCCCTCACCTAGTGCCATCACATAAAGCAAACGGAATCGAAATCGGATTGGAAATGGCGGAGTAGCATTTTTGTAGCAAAATGTACAATATGGGTAAAAAATCAAGGTCAAAGGTCAAAGAAGTCAAAGGTCACAATTCTGTGTAAAAGTTTTGAAGCCCTCATCTAGTGCCATCAAATAAAGCAAACGGAATCGAAATCGGATTAGAAATGGCGAAGGAGTAGCATTTTGTAGCAAAATGTACAATACAGGTCAAAAATCAAGGTCAAAGGTAAAAAAAGTCAAAGGTCACAATTCTGTGTAGAAGTTTTGAAGCCCTCACCTAGTGCCATCACATAAAGCAAACGGAATCAAAATCGGGTTAGAAATGGCGAAGGAGTAGCACGGACACACACACGTACGGAGCCCGTTTCATAGTCCCCTGCTCGAACTCGTTCGGTGGGGACAATTAGCTAAAGTAATCCCAATATTTAAAACAGACGATAAGTTTGAAGTCAGCAATTATCGCCCAATTCCATTATTATCGTCATTGTCTAAGGTTTTAGAAAAAAAAAAATTTGTTTACAAGAGAATGATCAATTTTTTGAAGGTACATGACGTTTTTACGAATTCTCAGTTTGGTTTTCGTGAGAAACATAGTACTACGCATGCTCTTATGCATTTTGTTGATAGAGTTGTTCACGCAATCAATAACCATTCTCATTTAGTTAGTATTTTCTTGGACTTCTCCAAGGCCTTCGACACTATCAATCATTATATTTTACTTTATAAGTTATCGCATTATGGAATACGTGGGAAGGCCTTGGAGTGGTTCAAGAGTTATTTAGTTAATAGAAAACAATTTGTTACAATTAAAAACAATGATTCCGTTGTCAGAGAAGTTAAATGTGGCTTCCCACGAGGAAGTCTTTTAGGGCCGTTATTGTTCATTATTTATATCAATGATTTTTGTCGCGTATCCGACGACCCCTCTTTTATTCATTTTGCAGATGACACTCATGTATTTTTTGCCCATAATGATATTGATTTTCTCGTTTATAAAATTAACATAGAAAAAGTGACAAACTAGGTCAGGGCCAATAGGCTATTATTCAATGCTCAAAAAAACAAAATACACTGTATATGCTTTTTAGTAATACTGTTGATAATTTAAGTACAAATATAGTATTAGATGATTCTCATCTACAAAGAGTCTCACATATCAAATTTTTGGGTGTCATTGTGGATGACAAACTTTCCTGGAAATCACATGTTGATAATATTTGCAATATAATTTCACGTAATATAGGCATTGTAAATAGATTGAAATTTCATATTCCACAAAAATCATTACTTATGTTGTATTCGTCGTTAATATTGCCTCATCTTAATTATGGAATATTAGTTTGGGGCAACACGCATCAGAATTTATTAGAGAGAGTGTTCCTTTTACAAATATGTTGTTTGCCTCCAACAAGCTCTTAGAAATTACAGATTTGTTTTTTTTTTTTTCCTTTTTGATTAGGGCAATTTAAGTACAAGTATTGTAATAACTTGCTTCCGTCTATTTTTGATTTTATGTTCCTAAAAAAATCAGTCATTTCATGAATATCCCACTAGGCGTTCCAATGAATTTCATTTACCTCTTTAAAGAACGATTTTTGCTGAAACACACTTATTTATGTAGGCCCAAATCATTGGAATTCTTTGAATCATCACATAAAAAATGCTCCATCCATATATTCTTTCAAGAGGAGACTGAAGTCTTTTTTATTGCAATCGTGTGACTCTAAAATACTGAATTAACCATTTGACCTTTTTTTCTTTCATACTGACCTGCTCACTTTATCTCCTCTTCAAAGAATTAATGGTATTTTTTTCCAGGATGCTCGCAATGTTGTCATCTATGCCATTTTGCCCATAGCGTCTTGAAGTTGACTTTCCGTATGTTACTCCTGTTCATACGTCCCTCTATTTTCTACTTCCTTGTCTTTTCTTCAGGCGTCAAAATATTACTTTTCCCCCACAACTATCTTCTGTTTCTCTTGGCATGCTTCTGCCGAAGATCGCTGTTTCTGTTGTTCTGTTTCTGTTTCTGTTGTGCATTCTTGTCTGCTATTTTGTCTTCAGTTTGTCAGTCCTGTCCATCCCGTTTTGTCCTGTACAACTTTTTCTTCAGTAGTTGTCTTGCTGTCTAGTCCTGTATCATGTTTGTTCGCGTCTATGAAAGTGTATTATTTGGTAATCTAATTTTCAGTGGGCTTCCAGACTTCTTCCACTTTGTTAATTTTGTATCTACGATGATTCAATTTATCTTTCCGTCGATGTTCTTTTTCAGAGGGGCCCACATACTACAAGCTCTGTCTTTTCAGTGGGTCCCTCCATTTTTCGCACTTTAAGCAACGGTATACATGTACTTCACTTTGATCACTTGTTTCTTTTTTACTATACAATGTATAATTACTATAGCTCCTCAATTGTTGTACAGTCTTTTCACTTTACTATGTTCTATTTACCTTATTTTCTGTTATCAAAAGAAGTGAAACATATGTTTTGTCGACAAATGAAATAAACTTTGAATTGAATTGAATTGAAATTGAATGCCCAATCGTGAATTTGATTTCACGAAAACGAAATAGAACGCCCATTATTGAAATTTATTGATATCTCTGATTCTGAATTTGAATGCCCCAATAGTTTCGCGTGGGTGCACTGCGTGAATTTGAACGCACATTAATGAATTTGAGTGACAAAAGTAAGAAATTGACCGTGAAAACCTATATTGAAATATTGCTGTATTTTTCAAAGAAATTTTATTCCTAAAAAATGAAGGTTAATGACCGGATGTTTTGTAATGAAATATGTCATTTGTAAATGTTGGACATATTAATTATATTAGAAAAAAGTGCGTGCATTGGTGCATCATGGAAACTTTGATATTGTCTCTTTCACTTGTCAGCACGTAACTGTTCTGGATGACCAAACCATCATGGACAATTCAGGATTCTTACACTTTGCGTGTGAAAATGGATATCTCAACCTTGCCAAAATCAAGGTTGATAGTGGAGCTGATGTAAACTGCGTCAGCAAAGATGGTAACACAGCGTTACAAGGGGCGTGTGAAAATGGACATCTTCAAATTGCGCAATATCTGATTGAAAAAGGAGCTGATGTCAATGCCGTTGATAGAGATGGACGCAGTGCCCTTTTCCTTGCATCTTTGAATGGACATTGCGATATTGTTTCTTATCTTGTAAGCAATGGAGCTGATGTGAAGGCGGACAATAAGAACAATGAAATGCCATTACACTGTGCATGTGAAAGTGGACGACTTAGAGTTGCCACAATCTTGGTTGACGGTGGAGCTGATGTGAATTGTGTCAGGAAAGATGGTAACACAGCGTTACAAGGGGCGTGTAAAAATGGACATCTTCAAATTGCGCAATATCTGATTGAAAAAGGAGCTGATGTCAATGCCGTTGATAGAGATGGACGCAGTGCCCTTTTCCTTGCATCTTTGAATGAACATTGGGATATTGTTTCTTATCTTGTAAGCAATGGAGCTGATGTGAAGGCGGAAAATAAGAACAATGAAATGCCATTACACTGTGCATGTGAAAGTGGACGACTTAGAGTTGCCACAATCTTGGTTGACGGTGGAGCTGATGTGAATTGTGTCGGGAAAGATGGTAACACACCGTTACAAGGGGCGTGCCAAAATGGACACGTTGAAATTGCGCAATATCTGATTGACAAAGGAGCTGATGTAAATGCTTTCAATAAAGATGGTCATAATGCCCTTTTACTTGCATTTTGGAATAAACACTCTGATGTTGTGGATTATCTTTCGAGGAATGGCGCTGATGTGAATGCGGGATATAAAGATGATAAAAGACCTTTGCATTTTGCATGTGAAAGTGGACATCTTAATATTGCAATTACCTTGGTTGACAATGGAGCTGACGTAAATTGTATTACCAAAAGTGGTAACACAGCCTTGCTCTTTGCCTGTGAAAATGGACATCTTAAACTTGCACAATACCTGGTTAACAAAGGAGCTGATATAAATGCTGTTGATAAATATGGTTCCAGTGCCCTCTTGCTTGCTTCTTGGAATGGACACTTCGATATTGTTTCTTTTCTAGTGAGCAAAGGAGCTGATGTGAACACTAGAGGTATACATGACATAACACCTTTGCACCTTGCATGTGAAAATGGGCATCTCCAAACAGCTCACTATCTGATTGATAAAGGAGCTGACATAAATTCTGTTGATTCAAAAGGTAACAGTGCCGTCTTGCGTTCATCTTGGAATGGACACTGGGATGTTGTTTCTTATCTTGTAAACAATGGAGCTGATGTGAATTGTGTCAGAAAAGATGGTAACACACCGTTACAAGGCGCGTGCCAAAATGGACACGTAGAAATTGCGCAATATCTGATTGACAAAGGAGCTGATGTAAATGCTGTCAATAAAGAAGGTCGTAGTGCCCTTTTACTTGCATCTTGGAATAAACACTCGGATGTTGTTGATTATCTTTCGAGGAATGGCGCTGATGTGAATGCGGGATATAAAGATGATAAAAGACCTTTGCATTTTGCATGTGAACGTGGACATCTTAATATTGCAATTACGTTGGTTGACAATGGAGCTGACGTAAATTCTATTACCAAAAGTGGTGACACAGCGTTGCATTTTGCATGTAAAAATAGACATCTTGAAATTGCGCAGTATCTGACTGAGAATGGAGCTGATGTTAATGCCCTTGATAAAGATGGTCGCAGTGCCCTCTTCCTTGCATCTGAGACACAACTCGGACATTATGATATTGTTTCTTATCTTGTAAGCAAGGGAGCTGAAGTGAATTGTGCCACGAACAATGATTACTCAGCGTTACGAGCGGCGTGTCATAATGGACATCTTGAAATTGCGCAATATCTGATTGAAAAAGGAGCTGATGTTAATGCCGTTGACAGAGGCGGTCGCAGTGCCCTTTTCCTTGCATCTAAGAAAGGACATTATGATATTGTTTCTTATCTTGTAAGTAATGGAGCTAAAGTGAATTGTGCCAGGAAAAATGATCGCTCGGCGTTACAAGGGGCGTGTCACAACAAGCATCTTAAAATTGTGCAATATTTGATTAAAAAAGGAGCTGATGTCAATGCCGTTGACAAGAAGGGTAGCAGTGCCCTTTTCCTTGCATCTAAGCAAGGACATTATGATATTGTTTCTTGTCTTGTAAGCAATGGAGCTGATGTTAATTTTGTCACGAAAGATCATTACACAGCATTGCAATGGGCGTGTCAAAATGGACATCTTAAAGTTGCGCGTTATCTTATTGACAAAGGAGCTGATGTAAATGCTTGTGATAAAGAAGGTCGCAGTGCCCTCTTACATGCATCTTGGAATAAGCACTCGGATGTTGTTGATTATCTTTCGAGGAATGGCGCTGATGTGAATTTGGGATATAAAGATGATAAAAGACCGCTGCATTTAGCATGTGAAAGTGGACACCTTAATACTGCAATTACCTTGGTTGACAATGGAGCTAGCGTAAATTGTATTACTAAAAGTGGTGACTCAGCGTTGCATTTTGCGTCTAAAAATGGACATCTTGAAATTGCGCAATATTTGATTGAGAAAGGAGCTGATGTTAATGTTGTTGATAGAGATGGTCGCAGTGCCCTTTTCCTTGCATCTAAGCGAGGACATTATGATGTTGTTTCTTATCTTGTAAGCAACGGAGCTGATCTGAATTGTGTCACCGAAGATGATTCCACAGCATTACACTCGGCGTGTCGCAAAGGATATCTTGAAATTGTGCAATATCTGATTGTAAAAGGAGCTGATGTAAATGCCGTTGATAGAGATGGTTGCACTGGCCTTTTCTTTGCATCTTTGTATGGGTATTCTGATATTGTTTCTTATCTTGTAAGCAATGGAGTTGAAGTGAATCGTGCCAGGAGAGATGATTTCACAGCGTTACATGGGGCGTGTCACAACGGACATCTTGATATTGTGCAACACCTGATTGAAAAAGGAGCTGATGTCAATGCCGTTGTTCGAGATGGTTACAGTCCCCTTTTCTTTGCGTCTTTGAATGGACATTGCGATATTGTTTTTTATCTTGTAAGCAATGGAGCTCATGTTGTATCTACCTGCGAAAATGGTTACACTCCATTGCATGGTGCATGTCTCTATGGAAATCCTGAAGTTGTGAAATATTTGATTAACAGAGGGGCAGATGTGAATGTTGCTGATAAAAAAGGTCGCACACCTCTTATTCTGGCATTGATTAAAGACCATTTTAAAGTAGCTACTTTTCTTGTAGATGCCAATGTAGAAGTTAATGTCAGAGATGAAGATGGTTTGGCACCATTACACATTGCGTCATTCAAAGGCCGTACTGATATTGTGAAACATCTTCTTCTGAAAGGTGCTACTGCCAACATTATTAACGATAATGGTTGTACATGCCTGCATTTTGCTTCCTATAATGGACAACTTGGTGTTGTTGATTACCTTGTCAAAGAGAGAGCTGATGTCAATGTCGTCACTTCTACTGGTTTCACGCCCTTACATCTAGCGTCTCAATTTGGTCATGTTGAAGTTGTCTCCTATCTTCTTAGCAACGGAGCTAATTGTAAGACTGGCAATAATGAAGGTGAATATCCCATTCACCTGGCAGCACTCTATGGGTATTTAGAAGTAGTCATGTGTCTCCTCGAGAGTGGTGCAAGTGTCAATGTACGGACCAACCATGGGTTTAGCTCTCTACAGTTCGCGCTTCAAAACGGCCACATGCAACTATCATGTTATCTGATTCAAATGGGAGCTGAAGTAAATGGAACGAATAAGGATGGTCTGACACTTCTACACATTGCAATCCAGGAAAATAACTTGAAGTTGTTCAGGTGTCTTGTTGACAATGGTGCGGATGTCAATGCTCCAGCTATTGGTGGTGACACACCTCTTCACACTGCAGCAAGGGCAGGAAACCTTCAAGCAATCACCTCTCTTGTGGGTAAAGTTGTAGATCCAAATGTAACCAATGAGACAGGTCAAAATCCTTTAAGTGTCGCAATCCAAGAAGGGAACATTGCAGTCGTTTCGTTTTTAATGGATGAATGTGCAAAAGTTGATAGTGCCCATGACACGGTCTTAAGCATTGCAGCTGCAGAAGGCCAACTTAGCATTGTCGAGTATGTCAGGAGTAAAGGTGTTGAAGTGAATAATTCGACAGAAGGCACGACACCCCTTCATCGGGCAGCTAAAAATGGACATCTAGAGGTTGTCATCTGTCTAGTCTCTAATGGTGCCAGGGCAGACACCACAGACAGAGAAGGCTTAACCCCTCTTCACGTCGCAGCTAAAACTGGACATGTCAACATTGTGAATCACTTTATTGCTAACTCACTTCGTGACACAGGATCAGCAGCTTCCGCCAGTATATTACAGGTAACTCGATTCCAGTCTTATTGCAAAATAGCATGACAATATAACACACACACACACACACACACACACACACATTGTCTGTTCTTCTTGCTTTATACGTTCACAACTAAGTTAAAACAATATGTTAAGCGCAGTGTCTAACAGAACCTGCATCTGATTCTCTCTTTTCATCAATATTGAGCCATTCAGTAAAGTGTCAGTTTAAAATATGTACAAAATATATTCCACCGCACACATGCTTTAACTGTGTCATCTTCCGTGCAATCCGGTTTTCATTCAAACTGTTCGTAGTGTGACTATGCACCTGTCAATAGACCATCTGGGCCCCGTTTTATCAAAAGATAAATTTAACGTTAAGTCAAGATAATCTATAATTAACTTCTCATATCAACTCTAAGTCCACTAAATCTATGATTAACTTCTGTTGTGTTCACTGACCGCGCGATCATACCCCCGGCACGGGTCAGTAATCACAATATACACTAGCGATGACTCGCTAGTGTTGTGGCTAAGCGGTGGCAACTTACCCACTTATAAACTTACTAAAATACGTTACCTTACCTACACCTTACTCTAACAGAACTAACTCTACTACTACTATAACTACTGCTCCGTTCACCTACGGTAACCTTGAGGGTCTTGCTTCGCTTATATAGCTGATGGCTGACGATTGGGGAAGAGTTTCAGGAATACACGTCCGTACTTGTAAGCATTCGTCCAACCAGCGCCTTCGCCGTCCAATCAGCAGGCAGAACTGTGGCCCCCCAATTTGCATAAATCCCGCCCCGACTGACCCATTAACTAAATAGGGGTGTTCAGCCCTAAAACCAAAAGATGAACCCAATTTACCACTACACTCCCCCCCCCCCCCCCCCGTCCTATAAAAGAGGAGACGCTCGGGGGTCTCATCTTTAACGTGGGTTCTCTGGTGGAACTCGCGGTCCTTTTGGAATTTTCCAAGAGCTTCCAGGGCGCTCGACGGTTCCGGGAGAGAACTTAGCCCGGCCAAGAAAGAGACAGCTCCAGTTCTCCACTTATATGAACACCCCGTTCCCTGGTAGGCCGGGGCCTGCAGGGGTTCCCAGAGGATCGGGCAGCCCGAATTGGACTACACTGCGTGCTCACGGGGAATCTCCCTGTCAGCGTACCACTAGCTATTAAATAATATCCCCCGAATTATCCAAATCATCTAGCCCAAAAAAATCCTACGTCCCCACAATAGCTCAGGTGTTCTCCATACGAGTACTCATATACACACAAAACAATGACCGAATTAATCTCCAGAGGGCCACCCAAACTTTAACACAACAAAACCATAGGGGCGCCTCAAACAATGCCCAAAATACCGGGACTTAACAAACAACTAACAATTTGATTCCCAAAACGGGTCGGCGAAAGGAAAAGTAGGGACAGATAAGTAGGAGGAATCCAACAGTCAAGGCAGAAAAGACAAGAAAGACCAGTCTCAGAGAATACTCACATTCGGTAAAGCTGATGGGCATTCTCTGTAGCAGCATTACAGATCCGCTCCACGGACTCCCCTCGGATCTCAGCAACTACTCTCGCTACCTCACCAAGATAGCGTGGCGAATTGCATCGAATCGCCAAGGGTGGCTTCAGGTGGGGGGCGTCCGTCTCCAGCAGCAACCGCTGGAGGGGAGATCCCGCAGCACCTGCTGGGCTGCCCCCCCAAGGAAAAACGCAGTATCTACATCCAGCTCCATTTCTAAACAACCGAGATATTCACCATTTTATATTTTTGCCAAAGCCCCTGGAAAATATACTCTTTTGAAAAATTCCTTCATTGTGGAATTTTAGTCTATCTAGCTACCAATTTTCCTGGAAAATATCATTTTGTGTTTTTGTTTTGTTTTTCAGTTATTGATGAAAATGTAGATACTTTGGGGAAACCCCACGCAATTGACTGATTTCCCCAAGGAAAAACGCAGTATCTACAATGGAACGAATTTCCCCAAGGAAAAACGCAGTATCTACAGCGGAATGACTAGGATTAATCATCTGCCATAATTATGTATGCATGTATACATCATTGTTCAAGCATTCTCTGGCCCTGGGGGATGCATCCTCCATCCCCCCCCCCATTTATGCCCTGATTACAGAGCAGGCTTCATAAGATTGTTAAATAACAGATCATTCTTGGAACGTTTTGCTTAAAAGTGTATCCCAGACCGATCTTGCTGTAGGCCTAACGTTACGTCCATACGTGTTTAATATGAAGCTTGCCAGGGCTGTAATGTGATGCTACATGGCCTAGCCGCTAACTAGCATCTAGAATACTAGATCTAGATCTGTACAGTCTAGGTTACAGTCTGTCTAGACCAAAATAAATCTAAATCGGATGTCTGGACCTAGATCGATCTAGACTAGGTCTAGTTTTTATATCGTTTATTCTAGGCTGGCTACGTAGCAGGCTACACGAGTCTACCGCCTCAGGCTATACATGCACGATGCTCACAGAAAAAACAAAAATAGCCTAACGTTAGAACTGCAGAAGGTTTAAGCCCTACACGAGCCAGGACTCTTTGATTAGAAAAAAAAATACATCTAGAACCGGTCTAGAATGAAGTGACATCCGCTCTCTAGGCCTATTCCTTCTGGATTGAACCTAAGTTTAACGTCATGTAAATTTGTAATGTAGGCCTAACTTTTTTTACTTGTAAGTTATGTAGCATGCAGCATGGGATCATGCATGCATTTTACGCAACCCAGTCTCACTAGGGTCTAGACACTGTCTAGATCCGATAAGAATTAAAATACAACTTATTCTTAACTGTCTCTATTTTGTCCATTTAGGGCCTACCGTGGGTACCTATTTTTCACATGGACCCTAATTTATTGTCAACTAGGCCTATGTAGACAGTATGGTATAGAGTAGATAATTGAACATTGACACTTCACTAGACTTAGGATTCTAAAAAGTGGTTAAGTTTTAGACTTCTTACTACAGCAGGCCTGCCCTAGAGTAGGTCTAGGCCTATTCAAGTCCAACACTAGATCTTTCTTTAGACTTTCGGAATACGGACCCTGAAAGTTCTGATTAACGTTAAGTCTAACATTACAATCTAGACTGAGATCTAAGGGAGGGTGTAACATGTTACATAACCTGACGTTTATCCGATACAACACAAATAGTCTAGGCCTAGATCTATTGCCTTTCGACGAAACTTTCGGATTCGGAGCCTGAGGAATTTTGACAAGGGTCTAGGCATATCAAGGTTACTTCACAACAAGTTAATATTGAAATAGTACGGATAATGTTAATCATTGAGGTAGAATATGAAAGAATAAAGCTGATCGTTTATCACACGAAGCGAAGTAAACACAAATGTATGCATTTGTGTTTACCTCGCTTCGTGTGACAAACATGCATTTGTGTTTACTTCGCTTCGTGTGACAAACAATCAGCTTTATTCTTCCAATATTGAAATAGTTTTGAATAACTTACTCATTATCTGCAGATGAAATTTTCTTGAGGGCTAGGCTCACGAGTAATTTTCCCCACGACAACATTTTGTTTTATTCCAAGTACACACTCCCACTGTATGCTGACTAGCCGGGCACTGTGCTGACTGCTGCACAGCATGCTCAGTGCAGCTAGCTGCAAGCTGTCAGTGTTGTGTTGTATTGTTTAATGTGCACTCGGTTAGTCTTAATCACACACTGTGTTTTATATTAGGATCACGATCTCATCAAAATATTTACTAATCAGTATTGTTTCGGTTAGATATTTTGAACATTATGTCTTATTATTGAGCAAGTATATCTAAAGAAAGCAATTTACGTTCAAATTACAGAACAACCGGCAAAGTATTCACATATATAAATAACAGTGTCTGGTAATTAAGACTAGCTTTGTAGATACTGCGTTTTTCCTTGGGGAAATATTCATCATGTAGATACTGCGTTTTTCCTTGGGGAAAGTGCAAGTTAAGTGTAGATACTGCGTTTGGCAGTTACGGAAAAGTGGCTTTCTAAACATTTTTTCAAAAATCTGAATATGTCATATGAAGAAGGATTGCCCACTGACTATATTTATGCAAAAAAGTGAAAATCGCCAAAAATGTTAGATACTGCGTTTTTCCTTGGGGGGGCAGTGGGACGGAAGTGACATCCGGGAAGCCGCCATGGTGAACCCAAAATGACACTCGGGGAATGCCACCATCCACCTTTGCACCTGAGTCGCGTAGCCGTTGCAGCAATGCAGATGGATCCGGATCTCCGGGGGACAGTGCTTCTGCATGATCTTCCGGCACTGCTCGTGAGCAGCCTCCCCTAGGGGATCACCCCGACTGCCACGGATATGCAGAACATGCACTTTACCGATGGTCCCGATTCTCAGGATCCGCTCCATAAGACCCAACTGGGCAGTCCAAAGAGAGTCGGGGACAGAGTAGTCCAGCCCCAGCTCGCTGACTCCCACGACTCGGTCGTCCTTGAGCAATTGTTCTAGCTCAAAGATGTGCCGGTCGCAGGTCCTGCCAGCGTGCTTGGGGTGGATGCCCACTACAACCTTCCACCGGGCGTCCGCCGGAAACACTATGCCGGGGTAGTGCTCGGGGTCACAATAATTAAGGACCCCACCGACCACACTCACCGGCACCTTGGGAGGGCGGCCTACCCTCCTCGCCAAGGCCGGACCCAGACCCTTCAACTTGAGGAGACGCTCCATCCGATCCAAATGAAAGTGGGAGTCAATAACCAAGGGAGGGGGACCGGCCCCCTTGGCCCGTGGTGGGACAGTTCCCCGAGGGGTCCCTACAGCCGGCGCGCTACCTTCCGCTGTCGCCGGCAGAGCAACCTCCTCGGACACCTCCTCTTTGACCTAGGCTCCTCCCCCTCACTCGTACTGCTCCCGCACTCCATCGGGATACTGGAAGGGCTCTCCCCCCCCCCCCCTGGGCCTGCTTCCCGCCCAGGGACTGGTGGCTCACTGGGAGTCGGTGTGGAAACCTCTCCACTAGCAGGTTCCTGCGAAGGGTGGGTAGGCTCCACCAAAACTTCCCCTGACCTCCCTTGGGAGGACTCCTCCGACTTAACCTCTACCAGTGGGGGTATCCCCTCATACTCCGCCACCGGGTCACCCACGGCGGGTTCCCCAAGGGGCGCAGCCACAGCGCTATGCTGGGCCAACTGACCCGCAGCTGGAGTGGGATCCACGGGGCCACGTGGCTCCCCAGGGCGTTGCCCTAGCCGACGAAATTCACCCCATCGAAGGGGGGGGGGATACCCGTGCGGCCAGGAACAGCAGCACCCTCCAGTGCATCAGTGCCGCACGAGAATTGGGAGGTCTTAACATAAGCCTCTCAGGAATCTCCCACCCATGGCGGCGGGATGTTTCCCTCATCTCGGCGGCCGCTCCCTCCAGGACCAACTCCGCGGGTCCTGCCCACTCCCTCACCATCTCCAGGAGGGCCTCCAAGCCTCCGCTTCCGACAATGCACCTCACCATGTACTGAACTCATTCCAACCCCCACTCACCGAGGTACGGAAACAGTCCGGGAGGTGTTTATGCAGATGTCTGCGCCTCTGCGTGACTACTTTTCCGCACCCTGGGATGGGACATGGAGTCCAATCCTTCTGCCCTGGCGAGGTCTCTCTCGGGGGCACAGATGGCTCGGCTCCCTTGAGATGGGATCTCCCCCCTGTGCTCGTCGGACGAACAGGAACAGGGGCTGGGGCTGTAGGAGGCTGTCGCCCACTCGAGGTTGAGCCTGCCTTATGCCCCTTTTCGCACACCCTACCCTTAGTCCGTGAGTGGTGATTCCCCACCCTTTCGGGTACGGGAGCCGCCCTAGGGGGCGTCACGAAACGAGGGCGGTGGGCTGCCTGGGCCTCTTGAGGCGTCATGGCTGGAACCTCTGCTGCCACATGCCCGCCAGCAACGTTGCGGGAAGGGATCCGATGGGGAATACTCGCCAAGATCCAATCCATGCTCCACACCGGCTGGCACGCCAGCTGCAGGGCTCGCACCCACCACCACTCGCCGCGATCTGCTGCCAGCTGGTACTGGGCCCTGATGAGCGTATCCACGCCCACTTGGCAGTGGAAATGGGGCTCACTTTGTCCCTGCACCAACAAGACGGGGTCAAGTAGCTCCCCCCGGTGATGCTGGACCCAGAGGCATTCTAATACAACTAATACAACTCGCCTAAGTCCCTAACATCCTCCCCCCTACCCATACTGGGCCAGTTTCCTGATCTGCGTGCCATTCTGAAACAGAGAGATTGAAACACAAGATCACTTATTAATTCATTCAATTATTGCGTACCCCTTTCTAACTTCCCAAGGAGAGAATTCAACATCCCTCGGACATTATTCAAATTACAACTCTCATTCATACAATCACTAATTTCCATAATAACAATTTCTCTTGTGCCCATTTCTGGATTGACCATCTCTCTGTTACACTAGCTGCGCTTGAGGGCTCGGCATACCGGGCAGAAATACTTATCAATGTGCATACCTTCTTTCGGTGACACATTGACACAACGCCCATGGTACCACTCCTGGGGCCTGTTTCACTAACATGGGAAATCGATCCAACCCAAGACCGATCCCAACTCTGGGATTGATACCATCCTGGGAACGACTCTTGTGACGCGTTTCATCAAATCGATCTTTGGATGGGAACGATAATTAATTGAGTTCGACTGATTCAATCATAGTGAACGAGGCTGTGATCGATAGTGAGAGGTAAAGGAGAGAAACATGGTAATGACAACCAAGCAGAAGGTACGGTAAAGAAACATTGAAATTAATATTTCGTGGTCAAATTCCATTTTCAGTGTGCAAATTCCATCTTAGCATGATATGTTTATTGTAATTTCCATGGCCGATGCCATTCTAAGTCTGTTCTGGCAGTGATAAGGAAGTAGTGTCCAACGATTCCTTTACTTTGTTCGTATTGAACATGTTCATCGCAACAATCGTGATTTGCTTAGTCCCATGTGTGTAATTACGCAAACGTAGGTCAGTTTACATCTACTACTGATACGGTAGTCCACGTCTAGCTCCGTTTTTGCTTCGTTCATGCTTGCCGACTCACGACTGTAGACCTAACAGTGTTAGAGTATATCTGTAGATTTGTTAGAACTTGTCACTGATAAGATTGCGATTAAGTGAGCTTCGAATAACGGTGTGAACTGTCGGCAATATCGCAGAAGCCGCTAGGCGATCGCGTGGGCTGTCTAACTTGTTTAGTGTCTACCAGTACCACTGTAGGGGACTAGGGGCATAGGGCCTAGACCTGTTTAAAATTCCAAGTTTGATCCTCCTCCGGACAGACGGATTTTCTGTCTAGAAACTCTAACGTTAGACCCTCTAGACCTCTACTCTTCATCACAATCACAATTGAGTCTCTCTTGTCTAGACCTTGACTCTGTAGAACTGTTAAATTTGAATGCAGTCTACAATGCAGTAGATTCCATTATTTATACTATAGATCCCTAGGCCTAGATCTACCACTAGTAACTAGATCTACTCGTACTACTACTAGACTAGACGCTAACTATATATCCTACAGTATGGCCCTGCGTTTATGTCGCTGTACACAAGTGCTAGCGCACGGCATAGGTCGGGCTAACTAGTCTAGATGCTAGATTGTGTAGTTACAAGTTAGCTAACTCAGTATCGGAGATATCTAGTCAGTAGATCTAACATTAGATTAGTCAAGAACTAGATTCAGAGTATGGCAACGTAGCATGCTGATTCTATTATAGACCTCGGGTATCTTTGTCTGATTTTGTTTTCGGTGCTAGGTAGTTCTACTCGGTATCCATGGTTGTTTACTCGACCCTATACGGATGTTATCTCAAATTTCACTACTGTTATATAGGAACAAGCCATCCATAATTTGACTATAACACAGTCCTAAATTTGACAACCTGGTATGTGTAAAGACTTAATTCCATG
The DNA here is from genome assembly GCF_964275005.1 of Diadema setosum. Taxonomy (NCBI): domain Eukaryota; kingdom Metazoa; phylum Echinodermata; class Echinoidea; order Diadematoida; family Diadematidae; genus Diadema; species Diadema setosum. The sequence continues at coordinate 17,082,034 of NC_092687.1, read as the reverse complement.
CTTTTACGTTATATCATATTTTGACTCGAGAAGTTGAAATGTTGTGCATTTCTTTTTTTTTTTGTGGGGGGGGGGGGGTTACAACAAATTGTACCAGACTGCACCAAAGTTAATTCATAACACCATATAGCCTATTTCAATATGCATCCCTCAATGTGTCGGTTACTTCAGGTAAGATAACCTAGGCAGCAGTGCAGCGTATGTTGTGAAGAGCGAGGTGTTCACAGTAACCATGTGCAAGTCAATGTCAATATCAACAATTTCCTTTATTGAGTTGGTTCCATCGTAGGTGAGTGATTGGAAAAAAGCTGGCAATATTTCCTGCCATTTCCATGCAATTTGATATTACCTTGATTACAGTGAAAATCAAAATATTTCTACATGGGTATGGAAATATAATGTACAAATGCACGTCAGTGCCACTTCCTTTCCCCCCTAATATGTTAAGTGATGACAGACAAATTTGAGAAAAGAACTAATGCTTGATATATTTTATTTGTCATATCATATTTCTACACTACAGACTTTTATAATTAAACTTTGTAATCTGCTTTATTCTGTCATCAGCAGGGACTGGCTCTGAATGTGATGCACTCTTCCACTCAGTGGACAAGAGAACCGTGCAACCCTTATGAGAGAGGTGAATTCCTGACCAGGCTTTGAGCTCATTGATTGACTGGAAAGGTGTAAGTTTCAATTCTTCATTTTTTTAATGTATTATCTATACCCAGTTTTACAACTCAGTCATACTATTGTGGGAGGGGAAATTCATTAAATGGGGATGTGGTGGTAATGGTATTTCTGATCACTATACCTATGTACATTTTTATCCTTATGATGACAACATGTACTTTGAATGCTTATTTTCCTGATACCAAATGTGAAATTTCCTTGAATTCATATTTTTTCTAGTGTCTTGAATCTGCCTCCTTCAGAGGAAATATAAATTCTTCTCTTTCTTCTCTGTAAAGGATAGTCCCATACTTCCAGTTGGTGTTATGTGATGCAGCATTGGCAAATCAAGATCAATAAAATGGCATGTGATATCTCATATGAATCCAAAACCCTGAATGTGCAGAAAGCTCTGTTGAAACCAAAGTTGATTTTAAGTCAAATAATGTCCAACGCAAGTGTCGGTATGGAGACCAAAAATGCAAGTATTGTAATATTTAACTTTAAAATTAGCACTATTGCCCATCATTTTTTTTTTTGTATTAAGTCCTAAGAGATTTGACCTCATTTATTGGCAGATTGACATCTATTTGCAACATGACTTTGTCTGAAATTTAGCTAGATATCAAAATGAAAAACAACATAACTTGGGCTAGAGATGTGATGTGATCTGTAGCTCCAATGTAATACAGACCTATACAATGCCCTCATGCTATGTCTTCTCTTTTATTTGCAAAATAATCTTTAGCTTTAAGTATGGCAGAGTCATTACAGAATTAATGTGATAGGGAGAAAAAAAAACTCAACCGAGTAATAAAACCATTTTCTGGTTCAATACGTCTTGAATGTTTCTCTTTTTATTTTACTTTTTCTTCCTCAGAAAGGGACAATTGCTGAGTTTTATTGGTCATGTGTCGTCAACAAGGAACATCTACAGCCACAGCCTTCATCCTTTCTATTGGAGGATATGAAACCCTATTCCTTCCTATATGCAGCCGTGGAGAACAGCTAGGGGACTGTCTTGTCCAAGCATTGTAGCTACAGATGATCTTGTCTTCAAATTGATCCCTCAAATCTGTTCAACTGTTCATCTTTTCCAGCAACTTTGTGAATGACATGTGACACATTCTGGGAGCGGAGAGCCTTTGAATATTTCTTCACATAAATGACGCTGTGCTGTTTCATCATCATCATCATCATCGTCATCTTTGTTCTAGCTCTCAACTTCTAGCCACATTACATTACAGAGTAACCATTTTTTTTTTGAGGGATATGTGTATATAAACTAGGGGGATCTGCAACTGCGGCATCATTCTGTCCTACAATCTATGAATAAGCCGAGCCAATAGTGATGTAACAATTTATTCATCATCTCCAACCTCCACCTAATCCACGTAACCACACAAATACGACAACATTTGTTTCAGAGGTGATAAGGGAATGAAAAGTTTCTTTTGATTTTGGTCTCTCTGTGTAATAACTAAAGGTATTCTTTCATAAGTCATTAACATGAAAATTTACATTGTAGGCATTGTTGTATAAATATTTTACTGTGAATGTGTTAACAGCAAGTACAAGAGCATGCTAGAAGCAGATTCCTAGAAACTTAAACCTTTGGCTGGTGAATACTTTTACCTTAAAACTCAACTCTTTAACTTTTGACACGATATTGAATTTTTTCTTATTATTGTGAATGTTTGTGAGCTTATATTTTTTTTGTAATCATTTTGTGGCAGATCACTAAGATAACCATGGTATTATACAGTATGCATAATGAATAGCCGATTTGTTCATTATGTATTTGTTTTTTCTGACTAGATTCAAAACGGAACCATCTGAGGCAATGTGTAAGCCATTTTAGTCATAGTCCTTGCTTCCTTCATTTTTCTTTGTCTATGTGTGTCAGAGTCATAAATCTTTAGTCTCTCCCACCCCCCTCTCAAATCCAAGTATATCATACTTCCTCTTTCTTGCTCAATTTCTCTTGGGATTTAATTTTCGTATTGCTCTCTTCTTACAGTGCTATGATTCTCTAATTTTCATTCTCCCTGATGTGCATAATATGCTACTTTCTCTCCTTTCCATTTTCCTTTTTCTGCATATGCTACTTCACTCTTGACCTTTAACATTGAAAAAAAATTGTGTCTTGTGTTGGAGGCTTAAAAGAGGGAGTATCTGAATGCATGAGGTTGTCTCATGTTGTAATGTGTATGTTTCTACCATGAATGTGATTTGAATTTGAATATTTTTTTTTTCACTTGTAAGAGAAGAGAAAAGCTACTGTATATAGAAGAAAGATGCATATCAAAAATTTCATTGGTGTTGATTTTTATATTTTATTCATTCATGACTTCAATTACCATTGTTTCTTCTATGAGATTTTAACACACCCAGATGCAAATGATTTGCCCTTCACGTGTGAATGTGATGTAGTGGTGTTGAAACCCAAGTACAGGCTTTCAGATAATGTGAAGAGTGTGTATTCATTGCATTTTTTTTTCCTGTGGCATCTTGTCATTGCCTGATTAAATTACATGAAATGTGAATATTTTTGTATTTGTTGACTTATTCAAAAGTGTCTCGAGTGCTGTAGTTGATTGCTGTTTTATCGAGAGCTAAGGTTGATGGTTTTGTTGGCACACTGTGATTTTTTTTTGTATCTATGTAAATACATATATGCAATGTAGTCATATGATAATGATATTAACAATGATTATAAATGATAATAAAAGTGGCTACTGGTATAGCGCACAGGTCCACCTTTCAGTGCTCATGGCCCTTCAAAGATGAAAAGATAGATACATACATGTACATGCATGTATGCTCAAATATGTCAACAAAGAAGAAAATGGCGAACAAAAAACAAACAATACCAAATAAAGAATGCAATACTGTTCCGAACATTAAATGACAACAATTGCAGTCCTCAATGTGAGAGGAACAAATACGTTTTATAAATGTGTGTGTGTGTGTGTATATATATATATATATATATATATATATATACAGTGTACTGCATCATGTTCGCTAAATGCCCAAGGTGGCGTATAGGAGAAACTAGCACAAAATTCTGTACGAGGTTCAACATATATATTGATAATTTCATGCTTTGAGAGGTTTTTATATTATTATAATGGGCAACATGTTTTGTCTTGTCGTGTTACTACTATATAATCCTACATATGGCACTTTGCTCACCCTCTTCTTCTTTATTTTCTTTTTTCCTTTCTTTCCTTCTTTCTTTCTTCCTTCCCTTCATGAGAACCTTTTTTTGCTCTTCTCTCTTTTCGTCTGTGTACTATACGAGCACATGACAAATTGTATCACTTCATTGCCATTATGACGCTTCTGTGTGAGGTCATCGCTATTATGACGTAACAATCATAAGTGCGCATCTCAGCGAGTGTAATGGATCTTTTCCAACTTGGGTCAGATCTGAATCAATCCCAACGTTGGGTTCAATTCCCAGCTTCGCATCGTTCCCAAATTGCTTAGTGAAACAGTTCCTAACTTTTTGGGAATGATCAATCCCAAAACTGCCCCTGGGATCAATTGAATTGATTTTAGGATTGATCCCAGAGCTTAGTGAAACAGGCCCCTGGCACCCATCACACATGACCATGAAGGCGCCAGTATAGGGCCTGCGGCAAAAGCAAAATACTGTGTCTGTGAGGGCCTCAGCACTGCTCTTGCTCCCCTTGGGGACGTCCCTATCCCGGCACTCCTTCAGACGGTCATGATTGGTCACAAACATTTTGTTCCCTAGTTTAATGCGGTACAGGTAGGGTGACAACCTTTCGGTGATCACGCCTGGTCCTTTCCAGGAGAGACTGAGTTTGCGACACTGGCCCTTGGCAGTGGCTGTGTCCAACACGTAAACTCGGTCTCCCACAAGGTACTCCCGAGACGCAACTCGAAGGTCGTAGTCTCGTTTCATCACCCGTTGGGTCGAACGAAGTGTTGAACTTGCCACCTCATGGGCTTCCCCTATCCGGCACTGCAGCTCAGAGCAGTAATCCTCGAGGGACTCTGTCTTCCGCTGGCGAGGGATCGGGTACACCAAGTCGGAAGGGAGGTTCACCTCCCGCCCCAGCATAAGCATATTAGGGGTGAACCCCATACTCCGGTTCACCGTTGACCTAATTGCTCCTGCAATTTGGGGCAGGTGCTCATCCCAGCGGTTCTGGGTCTTGCCCACGAAGCATCGCACGGCATCCATCAAGGTACGATTACACCGCTCCACCGGCAACCACCATGTCGACGCTAAACAGTGACGACGAACGCAGTAGGCACACCACAATCTCTTCCAACTCTGGAGGGGGGTCTCCCCTGTCCTTGGCCGGGTCCCTTGTGTCGGGGGCCTGGTCTTCCTCCAGACCAGACTCTAGATCTGAGGGATCCAACTCTTCGGTATAGCGGACAAAGGAATGAATACAATCCCCCGCCTGGGTAGGGTCAATAACGGGGTCCGACTGCCCCTGCGGCATTACTCGCGCTTCGCACCCCGAAGGGTTGGCAGAAGTCTCCATGCACAGAGGGAGGCTGTTCTGCCCCATCTTCAGGGGGCGGGAGGGCCCCTCGAGGAAAGGATGCCCCTTGGGGTGGGGGAGCCGGTGCTTTCAGAGATTCACCATTCACGGTGTGGTCCTGCGCCGCAGCACACGAGCCCCCTACCTCCCCTTCGACTCGAGAGGCGCCCATATCCGCGCAAGTTACTAGAGGCCCTGGGGATCGTTCTCCCTCCTGAGAACCCTCTTGCCGCGCAAGGTCGAGGTCAGCTCGGGCCAGAGGTCGACCTCCTCCTCCGGCCCGCTCCCGTTTGACTAAACCTCATCATCTAGCATCATCAGCACCCTTCCCCCTGTCGCCTTGGGGCAGTCCCACTTGAAGTGGCCCAGCTCACCACAGCGGAAACACTGGCTCTTGGACGGGTCAAGGGGCGCTGGTTTGATAGGGTTCTTAGGTGCAGGATGGGGGAGAGAGGCACTGGGCCCGTCCGCTGCCTCTGACTCGGAGGTCAACCTCTTGATCATGGAGTACAAGGAGCGGACCTGCGCCTCCAAATATTCCACCCGCTTCTCTAAGCGCTTATCATGCACATCGGTTCGTTGGACCGGTTTAGGTTGAAAAACGCGACAGACGTGCGCATCCGGGTCCAGCTCCGCGTCTGCGCTGAGCGTCGTGTGTTTTACATCCTTCTGGGAGCGCCCATGCATCGCGCGGTACGTGTGCTGGAACCACTGGACCCGTTCCAAGGCTCGGTCCAGGGTGCCAGGCTTCATAGTAAGCGCTTGGAACCCGGCCTCTCTGTCCATGCAGCCTTGGCAAAAGCGCAGCGCCTGCTGTCGCTGCAGCTGGTCAGGCGGCAGGCCCGGGAACGCGCGTGCACCAAGATCAGCAACCCGGTCGGCCCAATCCAAGATGGATTCGACGGCCGATTGCTTCGCGCTCCCGAATTCCAACTGTGTCATCTCAGGATGTTCATAGGACCCAAAGCATTTCGCACATTTATCGACTAGGTCGAAATACTCTATGTGTGCTGGGCAGAGGTAAGGGCAAAAATTCGCTGGCCTTCCCATCCAGACACCAACACAGCTGGTCCTTGCGCTGTGTGGCGTCCCAACCGCACGAACGCGCATAGGAATCAAACTTTGCATGAAAAGCTTGCCAGCTGCCTTTACCATTAAAAGTAATGGTCTTAGGCATCGAAGCCCACGCGGGTCGCGCACTACCAGTCGCACCCCGGCTTGCGCGCTCCTGAGGGCCTTCCCTCCACTCCCATCGGTCGGGAGTGCAGCACTCTATGCGTGCGTCGCGAGCTGGGAATGGGCGGCGGTGGCCCCCCCCCCCCCCCCTGCATCATAGACTCCATAAGGAGGGACGGACCGGGAACCCGGTCGTGGTCCTCTCCCCCCTGGAACACCCGGCGACGCGGGAGTCCCACCACCCACAAAATCGCGCGGGGTACTCTCCATGTGAGGGGAATCCCCCCCAGTGGAAAATGCCGGCCCGCGTGCGGACCCCAAACTAATGTCAACCTGCGACTGTGCAGGGCGGAAGTCAAACCAGTCGAACAACTGCAACGCATCAGGCCAAGACGAGAACAAGTTGGGAGAAATCCCCCCCCCCCCCCAGCTCGTACCTCGCATCCATAATGCAATGCACGACCGCCCAGTCTATTCCCGGAACCCTGCACAGCTCTTGATAAGAGCAGGAGTTAATCAAAATCTTGTTCGTAGCCATGAGACACTGCGATCCACTAGCGATCACATGAAAGGCGCCGCTAGTACACTCTTAACTCTAACACCTATACTGCTGAAATGTGCAGTGCAATGAGACTGTAACGCGGACCCCAAACCGATAGTTGGACCAAAACAACTGCACTACACCGGTAAAGCTAGTGAATACGAATATGAATACAAACAACGAACGCTTAAGTATGGCCAAATGAGGCGCACCAATGTAGTACAGCAACTCTAAGTGTGGCCCTGCTATGCGGTAAACAAAAACCGCAGGGAAAGGACACACAGTACCCAACACAGACAGCTACGGTAGGCTTGTACCGATGCTATCCCAGAAGCTCAAGAGCAGTAGACTTATACTGTCCTGAAGACAAACGCGCAATACAAGAACGTGATAAAAGCATGTGTATCGGGACCTACAAACTACTGAATAATAGAACCTATATCAGCCTCAACCCAGCGCTTGAATGTGGTAGGCGTATACCACGAGCAAGCAAGGTGGGCTGCAACAATGTATCCACATACGCGGTGCACAAACGGCGACGCGATAATCTAGTGGGCTCACACCACAATAAAAACAAAAAATACTCAAATACACGTCAATCGTAAAAATACTGATATGTGGAAGACCTATGCCACGCAATCACCTCGCAATATGTATACTGCACCCTTCCGTGGTAGATTTATACCACGGTATACTGCTCAACAATGCAATAGCTAGCCAGTATTCGGTAGCAATATACCTTCGAGAAACAGTAAGATATGTGCACTCAAGGATACAATAAAGATATGCAGTCACGGCATACAACAAAGTGTGGTTCAAAATCTGAAAACAATTGAAACCACCACAGGGACTACAGACTCACTAAGAATATGAGATATGAAAGAACTATATCCAAAGATGGGAAGAGGATCTGAAGAAGCTTAACCGTGGTAGATTTGTACCGCAAAATACCTACACACAAAATGAAATCAACTTTGTGGTAGACGTGCGCCCCCAACACGCAATAAAACCTAATCAGACTACACACGTGGTAAATTTATACCATAGAATGAAATTACTGACTCGCAACTAATCGAATCATACATGTGAGCTATCCTTGAAATTCTGTCGAATATAGGGCAGAATTATACCACCGAAACGAGTTGCGATCGGAACGCGTCAATAAAAAAAGTACAAAAGGTACAAAAGTACAAAAAATATCTAACGCGTCAATAAGAAATTGTACTCCTAAATCGGGGGACAGCCAACACAATGTTTATCTATGTGGTCGACTTAAAACACAAAGCGGATGACAGCCTACAGAAACACAGATGTGTGAATTTATTCCACACAAATTAAACTTATAATATGAATTATGTGCCAACCGGCAGTAGACTTATACTGCCTGTGCGACACGAAATCAACTTACAATAAACTAATTGTGCTACTCAGCAGTAGATTTGTACTGCCTATCGCCACTCAAACTACAAGAAACAGGGCACTTCTCAATGGGAGGCTTGTACCGCAAGTAAATGCACCGCCTATACCAGCAAGAAGTGCACTAGAATACACATGTATATGGGCGTAAACAGGACGCAACACTAAACAGTGCTATTCTCAGCGGTAGACTTATCCCGCGGATAGAGATAACAGCAAAGCCTGCAAACTGGGTCACACAGCGCCCTTCTCTATCACTGCCTGCGCGCACTTACCTTTGTCCATTGTCTTTTACGCGTCAGTGGTGTGGTTCGCGCGCTGTTGTTGTTGTGCTCCAAAGAGGTTCAAGGACCGCTTCGCAGAGGCCTCGCTGTTGTGATGTGCGCATAGCATGATGGGATATAAAAACTCGAGATTCTAATCCCGACCGTTCACACGTACCAGCGCGCGGCCAATTATCCCGCTAATTGGCGAACCAGCGCAAAATTTCTTGGGATTAGCATCGCGATGCTTATCCCGCTAATTTTCGGGTTTTTTTCTGTCCACACGTGCAAAAAACTCGGGATGACGATCGCGATGCAAATCTCGAGATTTGTATCCCGCTAATTGATGTACGTGTGAACCCGGCTATTGAACACTGAGTGATTTACTGAGATATTCTACCATAGAGATGTATACTCTATGGATCCTACGTAGTGTGCGGAATCTTTACGGTACGCGCGTACGCAGATTTTCGTTCAGCTCGGATGTGATAGATCTAATAGCCGGGTTCACACGTACAAAATAGCGGGATGACGATCGCGATGCTCATCCCGAGTTTTTTTCTTGCGAGCGTCCACACGTACCAAATTAGCGGGATAGCGATCGCGATCGGTATCCCGCTAATTTGGCGAGCGTCCACACGTACCGAATCATCCCGCTAATTCTCGCTATCGCCAATGACGTAAAAAGTTTCCGGATGTGGCTTTTTCGTCAAGATTTAGTGCACTAGGTAGCAAGGGCACTTCCGGCGCGGAGCATAATTTGCACAACGCTAGCGTGCGCGTACGTGTACCTTACCTATAGCGCCGCGCCGACCACGGATACTAGTACAGTAGGCGGCAGCGGCTGTATAGTACCGCCCGAGCCAGCGAGTGACCAGGCCTGTCATACTCGTACACTGTAGTCGAGTCCCCGCCGGCGGCCGGTACACCGGCCTTGCATTAGCATGCACCTTTACCACTGCACGCAGCGCATAAGCTAACACATACCGGTACAGCGTACTGCTTGATCATGCGATCGATGTGCACATCACAGATCAGTTATCTCTGCATACGCTGAAAATATGCGAGTGATCCGAGTATCCTCTCGGATCACCTTCTGTTTTTGTACGGATTCTTTCTTCTTCTCCTTATTATTTCTCCCCAAAAGTTGTGCATCGATTAGCTCAGAAAGTCCTCTTCCTATCAATTTCAAACTTATACCATATATGTATCGTCTCCCAAAGACGGCAATCGAACTAAAATTAAAGTGATAAGTCGACCGTGACGTCACTATGACGTCATTATATGAAAACACATTCTCAATCATATCTCATTAATAGAATGGAAATTTTCAATGAAATTTACGTCACATATATTTCAAGTCAAGCGCATTCTACTCATATTCCCAAAATTCATCTATACCTTAAAACGTGCGCGTACGCGCGCGTTGAAATATTGGTATGCTTAAATCGAGCTCAATTTTTTTTTTGCACACGTTTCAGACAATTTGGAGCATTTTCTGAAAAATTGAAAAAAAATTTACGGACGCGTACGCGCGCGCGCATATACGCACGCACAGCTAATATGCAATAGAAATTTCCCGTTTTTTCACACTTATCGCCTGCCTGAAATGTCAGGGAATATGTCTACCAAGTTTCAAGTCAATGCGACTCAATATGACGTCATACGGGCCCGTCAAAGTTGAAATTCCGCGCGCGCGTCAATGGCGATATACAGTGCAACAATGCCAAAAAACCGCCAATTTTAAATCCAATTTTACTCGTCAGGATGGAGGGTGACCCCCCATTTTCTTTACATATTTTGAAAGCTGATGAGTTGTAGATGTCATTTCATGGGTTGGCGATGCTGGATAAATGATTAAAAGATATCAAATTTCTTAATAAAATAAAAAGAGTAAATTTTCAAAATGACGTCATCAAATTACAAGTTCACTCGAGCGTATCTCACTTATCCTTTGCCAATTTACACCCAGATTTCAGTATGTTGTAGCTTGCTAAATGCTCTTTCATTAATATATAACAACATTTTGATTAGATGATGGCATCACCTCGTAACATTGGATTGAAAGTAATCTTGTCGAATTTCACCAGTTTACGTGTTATCTTAATGGGAGTTCAGTTTTTCTGGAAATGAAAATTGACATGACTATCTTTTTTGAGCACTAGCTCACCTATGCTTCAGTGAATTTCTCTAAGATTTAAATATGTTGTAGCTGAGACTTTGGGCTATCTTGAATGTGCCCTTCATTTTTTCTTACGGTACCGGGATCACGTCCAAAAACCTGGTTGAAATCAAAGCCTATCTTCGATGTATTTTCATATTTCTTTCTTTTTCCAACTTTCTTTGCAATAACTCAAGAAAAACATACTCTATCACCACCATATTTTGCACATGTTTAGTTCATGTCATAAAATAACAACTATTTCATCAGACGCCATCTTGGGTATGTAAATTAGGGTCAAAGGTCATAAATGTTTCATCCTGTACCTTGGTGAATACATGTTCTATCTTCCCCATATTTTGCACACGTAAAGACCGTGTTACAAGGATCATTTCACAAAATAACCACTTTTTGCTCAGATGCCATCTTGTCTGTGCAGATCGGGGTCAAAGGTCATATGTACTTCTTTCTTTATCTTCGTTATGACGTGTTATATCTATGGGAGAGAATTTTTCTAGATGTGAAAATTGACATGATTGTCTTTATCGAGCACTAGCTCACTTACCCTTCGGTGAATTTCTCCCAGATCTTAATATGTTGTAGCTGAGACTTTGCTCTATCGTACGTGTTCCCTTTGTTTTTCATATGGTGTCGGGATCATGTCCAAATACGTGGTTGAAATTAAAGGTTATCTTCCATGTATTTTCATATTTCTTTCTTTTTCCAATTTTCTTTGTAATAACTTAAGAAAAATAGCCCCTATCAACCCCATATTTTGCACATGCTTAGTTAATGTTACGTACATTATTTCATAAAATAACAACTACTTGATCAGACACCATCTTGGGTATGTAAATTAGGGTCAAAGGTCATAAATGTTTCATCCTGTATCTTGGTGAATACATGTCTTATCTTTCCCATATTTTGCACACGCAAAGACCATGTTACAAGAATCATTTCACAAAATAACCACTTTTTGCTCAGATGCCATCTTGGGGGTACAAAGTGGGGTCAAAGGTCAAATATACTTCATTCTGCATCTTTGATAGTGTATACGGAATTCGGTACCCAAGATGGCAGGTCCGACTCCCTTTTCAAAATGAGAATCCAAACATCACACGACCAATGTCCCTAATCTCAGGTGAAAACTCGAATCATTGATTTAAAAAAAAATCGGATCACCTAATTTGTCAGTCTTGACAAATTCCGAGTCTAGTTATTATTTGTTCTCTGTTGAAATGTCGCGAAACAATCGGGAACGAACCGTGATCTCGAACTTATCCTGTCTCCGAAGCAATTTCTTCCAAGTAAGTACGTAGGCACTAGGCCTACTACATAGAGCTGTATTTACGTATAATAGAGCTCTATGGCCTACTACCACTACTAGTAAGTCGCGCGTGCAAGTACTGCGCTGTGGAGTCACCCGCAAACTTCACCCACGCGGCCACGTCACGTCTCGCATGCCAGTAAGGGTCCTATTTCTGCAGATTTTTTTCATTTATTGTCGTGCGAACAACACATGGTAGCTTCGCAGCAACAACCAATAGTCGTATTAACAGCAATTTCTTAAGAATGGAGAAATTTCAAATCATATTAAAACTGTAATTCAAGTCGAGAAAACCGGAAGTACAAGTAGAATACAGTCGGTTGTGTGTGTAAATAGCATTAGTCACGTATCACGCGCGTACGAACGGAAGTGATTTTGCTACCTACCGCGTGTTTTTTTTAGACGGCACAGATTGGGGACCCTATCCCTAAACCTAACCCTAATCCTAATCCTAACCCTAACCATCAAACCCTAACCCTAACCCTAACCAAAAACCCTAACCCAACGTTTTTCCCATAGGTTTAACATGCGCCATGCCCCAATCTGTGCCGTCTTAAAAAAAAAAAAAAAAAAAAAAAAAACGCCTACCTACCGGACTATCCCATAATGCACCGTAAATGACGCTTAAATCAACATCCGGGTACTTTTTACGTCATTGGCGATAGCGAGAATTGCCGATAGAGATAACAGCAGAGCCTGCAAACTGGGTCAGACAGTGCCCTTCTCTATTACTGTCTGCGCGCACTTACGTTTGTCCATTGTCTTTTACGCGTCAGTTGTGTGGTTCGCGCGCTGTTGTTGTTGTGCTCCAAAGACAGTCAGACCGCAACGCTGCTGTTAATGAGCTCAAATCAAAAATTTATCGTACGTGCAGGTTTTTGCGCATGTCCTTCTCAACACCCGAGATTTTGCGAGATAATTCAGAGACAAAGTGCATGGTCTACGAGATTCATTTATTGACGACATGAAGATCTACTCTCCGTGACTAATTGACATGATTTGTGAATATTTGATATTAATTAGACCTTTTAATGCTTATTATATCATGTGAAATGAACTTATGATTCCGTTATTCTTATCACCGCATCCTACTGACATTTTTTAAAACGATCCTAGAACATATTATGACAAGGCTTTCTATTTATTGATCACCCGACCCGTTCCAAAGTTGAATCAACTCATTACTGATATCCAACGTTCTAGAGATTGTTGTTATAATAGCACAGTAAGAACTGAATTGGTCCCTCGCTTAGAAAACTATAAAAATTGAAAGTCTCGTCGAGTGAAAATCATGGAGTGGCAATTTGAGATACATGCATAATCATGCACTCCCAGGGTATCATTAGTTAAATTACTCAGCGATGTATACAGTGGAATTAGATGGAATAATTATTGTAATTCACAATAGAGATCCCCAAAGAACTATGTGTGCACAATAAGTTTTAGATCTTTTATTATTGATTAATAATGAGCCATTCATTAATGCAACAGTTACTGCTAGCTGAGTAAACAAAGTCCAAGCCAAAGTTGAGCTGTCGATCAGAGTGGAGTGTTGTTCTTGTTGTTGACGTGGAGATCTTAGCCCGAGCGCGTATACATACATCGTGCGCGCGCGCACACACACTCATAGGGTCCTACATTTTTATCTACACACAGAGTATTACTGTATGTACAGCACACGTTTACTGTCCTTCCGCGCTGACCAACTGTTTCAACTCTCCACTCAGAGGGAATTAACCAATCAGAAACGCGTATTCGCTGTATTAATCAGGAAGATTGGTAATGTCTTTTAGATTTACAAGGACTCTAAAAATATGGTCTTCCAGCTCATTACGTATTCATGTCCGCAAGGTCCATGCATACGCGTACGATAAATGAGGAGGCTTTTCAGGGTGTTGCGGTCTGACTGAAAGAGGTGAAGGACTTCTTCGCAGAGGCCTCGCTGTTGTGATGTGCGCATTGCATGATGGGATATAAAAACTCGAGATTCTAATCCCGACCGTTCACACGTACCAGCGCGGGGCCAATTATCCAGCTAATTGACGAACCAGCGCAAGATTTCTTGGGATTAGCATCGCGATGCTCATCCCGCTAATTTTCGGGTTTTTTTCTGTCCACACGTGCAAAAAACTCGGGATGACGATCGCGATGCAAATCTTGAGATTTGTATCCCGCTAATTGGTGTACGCGTGAACCCGGCTATCGACTTACTTTCTTCAATACAACGCAAAACGGCGTATTTGCGGTTCTGTCCATTGCAAACTTATACTTCTAATTCGGCGGCTGTAAATTATAGTGCTAATAATACTGCGTCGCACTAGCAGACTACGCTTCCTTGGCCATAGCAAACAATCATGTTTTGTTGTTTGTTTTGCTTAATGTATTGTATTGCTTTTAAGCAGAGAGTACCGGAAACCAGCCTCGTCCCATGTTTTTTGTTTTGACTAAATCAATAATTAAGTCATGGTGATGAGCTATAACTTTAATCGACTGTTAAGTCTCTTCGTAAAACGGAAATTTGCTGTTGATTTAAAGTTATAGCAGACTTCAAGTTAAATAAAGTTACTTTGATTTCACAATCAACGCTAACTTTATCTTGATAAAACAGGGCCCAGACCAGTTCGTAATTCCACTTTGCGCATAAGCAGAAAAGGGTCATTTGTACAAACAGGCATTTTGGTTTGTAAATTCATTGAGATAAGCATCTGTGATGCAATGATTATTCATGTGATCCTTATCTAAATGGTGCTTGCCAGCACATCCACCTGACAGCAAGAATGGTATTTCGTAATATAAAAGGAAACAGGCTGTTATTGCATTTAATACAAAACATTAGACGTTTTCACATCAGCCCGATAAAAATCCAAGCTCGAGATATTTTTCGCGATTGCGAATTAGCGCGCTATTGCATTTTTTATTCACATCAGTCCGAAGAGAATTAGCCCGAATTTTTGTCGAGCTAATTCGACAGCTGAGTATGTGCAAACAGCATCAGTAATATGTGTGTCCTCTCAAAAATTTCTCATGATTTGTGTGCAGTTTGCCTCGATCGATCGGGTCACACACGCTAGGCATAATGGGATGCATCGCGTTTATTTCTCGAGTCGTTTTCAGATTATCAAATAACGCGCTACTATCCCGCTATTTCAGAAATTTTCCGAGTTGGACAACTTGGACTCGAGAAATTTTCTCGATCAGAGCGATACAATTAGCGCGCTAATATGTGTTCACCAATAGCGCGCTATTTCGAGATCGGGTTAATTTCCCAAGTCAGAAAATAGCGCGCTATTTCGAAACATCGGGCTGATGTGAAAACGCCTATTGAAAAGGATGCCTGCTAAATTGACAACTGATGGAGTATTCTGATCATCTGATCTCAACGCAAGTTTATTCTTTGTTTAAACATGAATCCATAAATTGTTTCGTCGGGCAATCTCATGCATTATGCCGCTTTGAAAACAAGTGAAGTGCCTAACCAACTGCGAAAAAAAGTTAGGTCATTTGTACTAATGTGTACATAAGCTAATTACGAAGTGGCTTATTGTACTCGAAGGAAAACATGTATGCCATACAATATGGAAATGACACTGATTTGAATAAAACAGTTAGCAAAGAGTTTATCCACTAACCCTTTAAAGCCCAAAGGGGGACGAGGCACACCTTTAGCCAATCCTGTGCTCTTAACCCTAGTTCAATGATATTCGTTAAACTTTCAGATATATTATTTGGAAATATTTTTTATATATAATGACGTAATGGTGCCAGTTTCTTCACTTTGTCTCCCTCTTATGCAAATTAAATGATTGCAACTGCTGATCTGCCGATCTTAGCAAATTTAATTTGTATAAGAGGGACACAAAGTGTAGAAACTCGCACCTGAACCTTCATCCCTCTTGAATAATATCTTTCTTTCATTTAATGAGGTTATGACCGCTATTACTGGTTGTTATGGCAACAGTAAACTGAATACCGTGTCAGACTCAATCTGCATTTTTTTTTTCTGTCCCAATTTTAGCTAGGAATCCAAAAGTGGCTGAAATGAATGTTTTTTACTTAAAATTGTTGAAGGTCGTATTCTTAAGTAATTATGATTGTAAATTGCTCTGATATTGTTTACTTTCTATGTCCTTAATTGTTCACTTGGCATAAGTATCAAACAATTAATATATTACAAATAAATTACAAATAATTTAAAAACAAGTGCTTTACAAAGACCATCATAAAGAGTTCGAGTTCTATCTTTTTGTCAAAATAATGTGGCAGTGAAACATTATATAATAAAAATCACAAAGAAAAAAATGGATATGGCATATGTGACCCTGCACCTCAAAACAAACAAAAAGTCGCCAGACATGAATTTTTAGTTAAGACCATATTCTGAAAAAGCAGACTTTAAGCTTTAAAATGATGTATAACTCAAATCAAATGGACTCTCCTAACCTATCTAAATATTGGAAAGAAAACACAAACTCAGGAAAAGTGTGAACTGAGAAAAAAGGCTCTGAAGTACAGCGTCTATTGAAGCGCTTAATCTTTACCAAACAGTGCTGGCTGTGCGATGACTTGGACAAAAAACAGGAAGTAAACCACCAGAGTAACAACAATGAAGGGATTATCAGATTAAACTGCAATTAAGCATACCTCATTAACACATTCTGTCCATAATTAATGCCAACTTTCAAAGCAGTAGCACTATCCTTTCAAAAGTTATTAGAGTTGAAAGTGAAGAGTGTGGACAAGGTTTTTCAGAAATGAAAAAGGGATTCTAAAGACACACATAATCACACTATTCTACCAAAAATGTTCAAGATAAACTGCTAAAAAAAAAAAACACACTTTCCAGCCCATTTTATGATACCAAATTTTAGCATAATGTAAAAGAAGACCCGCTCTTTACGAAAATATGAAAAAGTCAAGTTCTGCTAGGTTGACCCATTTCACTTATTTTCAGTCCTCACGCAAAATCAGTGTGTGCGACTTTATGTTCGTTTTGAGGTGCACGGTCACATATTACCTTTGTATTTCTAAATATTGCGAGAAAGGTCAAATGAAAAGTAACAAAGATTTTGAGTTGCGTTACTCGTTTGCCAAATATAACGGCGGTATATCAAGTAATCATACATTCATATGACATCATAAATAATCTACCTCCTCCCCCCCCCCCCCCCCCCCTCCGCTTGGCGCTTTATCGGTCAAGAATAGGTTGGGCGTCAGGGTTAGGCCTACACACACTATTACCAAGCGTTGTTCGTGTTTTTTGCTATATTCTATTTTTCCTTTGACAAGGATGCGAACTTGATAGACATCGCCGATCGGACAGGCTTTACACCATTGCACCATGCCACATGGCATGGTCACTCATCTGTGATAGAGGCTCTTGTGGATCACGGTGCTGACCTGAACATTTCCTCTGGCAACGGTCGAACGTGTCTTCACACAGCTGTCAGACTCTGCAACGATGCTAAGCGAAACGTCGAATGCTCAACCGCCCTTACTAAGGTATTGCTTAAGAATTCAGTTAAAAGTAATTTGATCCGAGCAATAATATGACTCATTTAAAGAATCAAACACCCCTTGCTTACCGCTGATACAAGCACACGTCTTGATGTTTTCTGTGATATCAGTGAAAGGAATTTTGATTTTTCTGTATCAAATTATGTATAGGTGGAAAATGAATCAAACAGGCAAACCAGGAACACTCGAAACAAAAGTGAAACTTTACGTAGAATGACACCATCCTCGACTCACTTTACCCCAATCTCTGCTAACTTGCAATACGTTATTATAATTAATGCAATATTAAGTTTAAGATGCACTCCATCCAACATGGATCCCGTACTTATGTGTTTTTAAGTCAAGAACTTCCTCCACCATATCATTATGTTTCATTAGGCCTGTCTGTTCAATCACAAAATGCATAAAGCAAACGTCGAGTGAGTCGTACTCTACACATTAAGCCAGTGCATGTCACACTTTGCCGGATAGGCCCATCGTACAAGAAACTGGTGATATCTCGCTCATTCGTTGTTCAAATCGTCAATCCGGTGCACAAAGTGTAAAGTTTCCGTTTTAGTCGAGCATACATTCACGGTCTATGGCCCGAACAAAGCGAAGAAACAACGCACCTCGGGGAATGTGTATAGGTCAGCGGAACGTGCGCAAACGCATGAGAAACGCATATGAACTGCATGCTCGCGGGACAAAATGGGCGAGGAACAAATGGATTACACATGAGACGTATCACGCATCGAACGCCAGAGATACGTTCACGTGAGGGCTATATCGGGCTATAAATAGGCGCATCATATTTTGGAGCACCCACCACTCGGCAAGGGGTCCTTCCAGGAGACCGACACCCAAGAGTCATACAACAAATTAGGTTTGACATAAAAAAGGGGTCCATGTGTCATACAGCCTAAGCCCATGAGTCATAAAGCCCATGAATTCAACAGCTACAGATCTATGTATGTGTCGAAACCAATGAACTGTATGACTCGTTGGTTGTATGAGTCATTGGCGTTAGTCTCGTAGACTTTTCTTTGTATTCTTTATGGTATTAAACCGTTTTCCATTCACAATCTGTAGTAGACTCCTGGTCCATACAGCAGCCTCGTTACCAATCTTAAAAATGAATAACTCTTGAATGGGACGTCTGAATTTCCTCAAATTTTAATTGAAAGGTCTATTGTCTATACGATCATTGCTGCATTGACTGTATACAAAGATTTGTTGGATTTAAAAAAATACCTTTGAATTTTTATCAAAATATTAAACATTGACTGTTACGGGATGGAATATAGGGTCTAACATTCTTTTTACCGCCAGTGAGTTATAATATTCCCCGAGGGAAAATTTGATCAAGAGGGAAAATAAAACTCCCTGGCGTTCCAAAGATTGTTACATTCTAAAACCTACCAGTCGATATCTATTATAATAAAGATGGCCTTTATTACGCTTTATAGAACAGTATATTACTGTTAGGCCTACTAACTAACAACTCATTGTTTGGATCATGTCCACTAACGACGTTAGTACTTACGTTAGGCTCAAGTTCAGTAATGACGCTCATGTCCAAAATATCAGCAGAGGAGAGCTACCATTAGGCCTAACACTAAATAGGTCCTACGTCTACGACTCTACGAGAAGTGCTTCGGCGGACTTAGGCCATCAGGGGTCTGCTTAAGTGCGCGTGTTGGACCAGACCTTGGAAATGGACTAGGGTCTAATTGTGACATTTTGTCTGTTTTGTGATGCACGGTCATAATTGTTGGCTTACGCCTGTTTGTCTTTTTGCCTTTGTCTTTGAACTCCGTAAACCTCAATATGTGGGGCTGTCTTTGAACTCAGTAAACCTCAATATATGGGGCAAAGGCCCTAGATCTAGTGAAACGTCTTTTTGTTTTGTAAACATATCCATTTATACATGTATCTGGGTTTTTATTCACATGCACGTGTACATTATCACTTACATTTTTTTCTTATTCATTGTAAATATGTTGTACTCTCATACCCCTAGATGGGACCGATAGAGTCAATAAAATCTTACAAATCTTCCAACAACTTGTTAGGAATTCTAGCGCTTCCAGGCAGACCTAGCGCATAGGCTTCGCCGTGCCGTATCTCCTGGACTAGTATCGCGGGAGGAGGAGGAGGGGGGGTGGGGGACCATATCATATCGATCGAGATTGTCGTTATCGATAGGAATCGTTGTGCCACACCCTTTTGATTGTGTTATTGTTGGTATTGCAACCACAAGAGGGTGACAGACATGAAAAAAAAATATTAATTTGACCTGTTGGTTAAATACATTGAGCTGGGAGAATACAACATTTACGATACTCGCTAACAGTATCGTGTGACTAGCTGTCGACCAATCACATCTTAGTAACTGTATTGAACATCTAATATATTCATATAAAGATGCTGACGTAAAATTCTCATGAAACTATAAAATAGTATAATTTAGTATAGTATAATCTAATCAATTTTAGATGCATTGTAGATAATTATGAAGACAGAAAAACCGAGGGTAAATTATATAGCCATTAAAGAATATATTTTACTTTATGTATTATAATTACTAAGTTCAAGTTATTCAAGATCAAGTTCAAGTTGATTTTATTTCATTTCAAACAACAAACAAAATAATTATAAAGACAATGAAAAACTCGTATACACAGATGTCAGGAAATCAGTACCACAATGCGATGAACAGAAAAACATTGTAAAAGAGATACAGGTAAATTGTCAACAGAGATACAAATAACTGTTACGTCACTGTAGTAAATGCATGAACAATATTGCTGGAAATGGAAGGGACTGCTGAAAAGCAGGGCTTGTACAATGCAGTCCCCTCACACAAAAAATATATAATTGCAAAAACAACAACAACAACAATTTTCCTAAGCGGTAGTAGAAAAAAAAAATACAGAGTAATACACACATACATGTACATGCACACATACCAACGCACATTAACAAATACTAGGCGGCTCTCTTGTAAGGAAAGATTGATGAGAGGACAGAAAGGTAGTAAGGAAGGTAGGAAGTCCGAGATAGTGGGGGGGGGGAGGAGAGGGAAAAGGTGGGTCATAACCAGGGCACTAGAGGCACAGAACCACGGGCTCGCTTATAAACAAAGAGTAGTAAGGTTATCGAAGCTAAGATGATTATATAAAATCTTATCGAGCTCGTCGTCGTTCATTATAGACAAAACGGGGTTCCATTTTGAAGTGTGAATCCTAACTTCGCGGGCCGAATGTTTACCCAACATAAAGAAGAAATAACAAAGGTTGTTGCTTATTTGAAAGAAGGAAACGTCCTGGCAACGACGGAATTGACAACCATTTGATAAAAAACATAATTTGCCAATAAGTAATGGATCCCTTAGTACACATTATCAACTCATCGCTTACAACTGGCCATGTCCCAAATAGCATGAAAATTGCGAAAGTAATTCCTATTTATAAGAAAGGGGAGAAGGATGATGTTAGTAACTATAGTCCCATGTCTTTATTATCTTCTATTTCTAAGATTCTCGAAAGAATAGTTTACATCAGGACAGTACGTCTTCTTAAAACCTGCGACACATTTTCAAAATTTCAATTTGGATTCAGGGAAAATCACAGCACAACACACGCACTACTTGCCCTCATCGACAAAGTCACACACGCACTCGACACACTTTCACACACAATAGGTATCTTCTTGGACTTCTCCATGGTCTTTGACACGATTAACCACGGAATATCTCTCGCCAAAGTATCACATTATGGAACACGTGGAAAGGCCTTGGAGGGGTTCACGAGTTACCTATCAAAAAGATCCCAATTTGTACATGTCAACGGCTTTGACTCTCAAAGTAAAACTGCATGTGGTGTTTCACAAGGGAGTTTATTAGGCACATTGTTATTCATTATTTATATTAATGATTTTTATAGATCCTCGTAGAGATTGTCATTCATATTATTCGCGGATGACTCTAACTTTTTCTTTTCCCACCCTGACCCAAATGTCTGAACAAGAACAGTCAATGAAGAATTGAAAAAGGTCATACAATGGATATACGCAAATAAATTGTCATTAAATATTCAAAAAACAAAAGTTATGCTTTTTAGTAACTCTTTAGATAGCCTCCCAGGCAGTATAACATTTGATACTACTTCCCTAGAAGAAGTTTCTTCCTTTAAATTTCTTGGTGTTTGCGTTGATAACAAGCTTTCATGGAGGAATCATATTGATAACATATGTAAAATTATTTCACGTAACATTGGCGTAATGAACAGATTAAAATATCATCTTCCTCCATCTCCATTATTAACTCTATATTCTAGCTTGATACTACCTTATTTAAACTACGGGATCCTTGCTTGGGGTAATACATATCAGATATTACTTGATAAACTTTTTTTATTGCAAAAGAAAGCGCTTAGAGTTGTTTTTAATTTACATACACGAGAACATACAGATGCTTTGTTTTTTGACCATAAAATACTATATATATAAGATTTGTATGTGTTTCAACTTGGCCAGTTGATGTTTAATTACAACAGTAACTTTTTACCTAAAATATCCCACCATTCATTTCATCGAAACAGTCATGTACGTACATAACTATCCCACGCGACGATCCGACGAATTCCATCTTCCATTAATGAGAACCGCACATGCCCAAAATACATTTCTTTATACCGCACCCAGACTTTGGAATAATCTAGATAATAGCTTAAAAGATTCCCCAAAATTCATCACATTTAAATACAAACTGAGAAAACATTTACTTTTTCTTGTTTTGTCATTTGTGGCCCTGCAACACAATCAAACAAAAAGTCGCCAGACATGAATTTGTTGTTTTAATAAGACAGATTCTGAAAGAACAGACATCAAGCTTTACAAAGATATATAACTCAGTGGAAAAGAAGAAAAAATAAAAGAAACCATGGAAAGTGTTTATATCGACCAAAAGGGCTCTAAAGTGTAGGGTCTATTCAAGAGCTAAATCTCACCATCTGACCATAATGACACCCCCACACACACACACGCAAACACACACACAACAGGGTGTGAGACCCTGCAGTATAAACGATGAATTATCGGATAAAAATGAAATCGATTTTGCTATAACACATTTTTCCATGACGAGCACCAACTTTCAAAGCAGAAACATCATCCTTTCAAAGGTTAGAATTGAAAATGGAGAGAGTGTAAAGGGTTATTAAGCGCATAAGAGGACCCTGAGAAACACCTTATCACTCTATTTTTAAAAAAAAATGTTCTAGGAAAACTGCTTGTCACGCAAATTTTAAATTCGTTTGATGATGCCAAACTCTGTCATAATGTACATCCAGCTTTGCTCTTTCAGAAAATATGAAAAAACTCATTTACTAGTATATTGACTAAGCTGACCCATCTCACATATTTTGCGTCCTGACACAAAACCAGTGTGTGCGTTTGTTTGTTTGTTTTTATGCATTTTTAATAAATAAGAAAGAGAGACACAGGTATTAAATATAATGATAGGATGTCCAGGGTATCTTTATCAATGTAGTGGATAAATTCTTCAGTTGAATCATTTGTTTACCCTCGAGACTCGTAGCTGAACTTGATTTTCTGTTCATACAGGTCTGTGTCATCACAGAATAATTTCAAATTGTTAATCTCTAACCGTTCTTGTGCTAATTGATGACGGGCGATTACACATCCCCGGGTTAGATGGCGGTGCATGGTTGTACGGCAATTTGCAGCGTTTCACCAAAGAACGTGTAAACAACGTACAGCGTATCCGGGCAATTACCCTCAGAGGGTAACCCCCTGAATACTTGTTAGTGGTAAGGTCAGAGTAAAGACAAGGGTTAGGGTTAGGTTTAGGGTTAGGAGTTTGGGTTAGGGTTAGGATTAGGGTCAGGGGAAGGATCCGGGGTAATTGCCCCGGGGGTAATTGACCTAGACCCCCGTACAGAAACCCTGGTCATCAGTCACCTATTTCCCATAAATACCGAGAACCGCGGGAAACAGCATATAATAATGATAATAAACATTTCTGATTTTTCGTTGCGATTTGAAATGCACCGTGTTCAAAACGTCGTACACCGTGTATGTACGGCATCCCCATGTTTGCACCGTAAGGTCCTTGGTAATACCATGTTAATAACGTCATAAATTTTCATGCGATAACACAGCTTTAATTTAAAAGAGAAGAGAAAATGTATAAAAAAGCAAAGATGAACCCATTTTAAAAATTGGGTAAATATAATGAATTACTTTTATTTAAGACATACAGAAGATTGATGCTCTAAAACTTCGTACGTATAGGCTATAAGTTTAATGGTACAGATACATTACTAGTAAAAGGTAAATAAAAAGTAAGCTTGATAGCTTAACCCTCTGCGTGCCACATTTATTACCTGTCCATAATATTTGTGTGAGAAATGTATGCATGTTTTTATTCATTGGCACAGAAAAGGCTGAAAGACGACAAAACCTTAGCATGAACTACGTACTGAACCTGTATTACACAGAAGAACAACTGCGTCAGTACAGTGGGGAAGCTCGTTACATAATCAGAGGTATATGCTCGTAATTTTGTTAAGGCTGAACAGCTTGACAGCTTAATCGTCTGTGTGCCTCATTTATTACATGCCCGGGGGTTTGTGTGAGAAATTTACATACATTTCACTCTTGGTAAAGAAAAGGCCAAAAGCCGACAAAAAACCTTAGCACCAGCTACGTGAACCTGTAATGCAAAAAAAAAAAAAAAAAAAAAAAAACTTATGTAAAGATGTACAAATGCGCCAGTACAGTAGGGGGAAGTTCCTCTGTAAGTCTGGTAGCATCTTTCCAGGATTCTGGCGGGGTTGAACAGTCCATACCTTCTGCTGATACCTCGTCTAATTTGGCAGACTTCAATGATAAGGATGGAGATGGTGTTACAGGCAAATCTAAATCCGAACTGCAAATGACCAATAGCTGTTCCTGGATGCTAGATCACTAAGAGAAATGGTCAGTTTCAGCTCAGGATCAAGAGACTTGCTGCAGAAGGGATGTTCCGGGTACCACTCTAGCTAGCAATTCCTAAAAAGTGGCAGGATCCATCCTTCCGAAATTTTTGAAGTTACCCACATCTTCAGTACTGAGTTCTGCGAATAATTAGTGTCCATGTCGAGCAAATAGAAGTCTTCGTAGCAGCCACCGGGTCTTCACCCAGCAGCTTCTTCTTTCACATCTTTTTCATTCTCGTAACCCGTCTCTCTGTCGCCGCTGTTCTTGCGCTCCCCCTTTTTTTCTCTCTTGTTGAGGTGCCATACTTGCAAACAGCAGCGACACATCCATCTTGCCCAGCAGCAGCTAAGCAAGGCAGGTGCAAGATTAGTCATGTTTCTTTAGTTGTCCTGGATTCACGGAGACTAATGTGCAATGGAAGACAGCAACATAATGAATCGACTGCATCAAGAACCCTTTATTAAAGAGTTTAGCCATTTCGCTTACAGTGGGTAACAACGTTTTGTAATTTCTTTTGAATTGTGTTTGCCTGAAAAAGTGATACCCTCCTTGCTGTAGCCCAGTGAAGACGAATTGGCCAAACTATGAGTTAAAGGGCTCTGATTGCATCAAACTTAGGCGGCTTGGTTTGGACAACCTCGTAAATCCGTCAGCGCCGTATATATTCAAAGCAATTTACCAGTGTTTACTGAGAACGTAGACAAAACGCGTTTTAGTGCTTTCCGCCATCGCTTGGGCACGGATCACGCCAGTAGTGATCGAGGCGTGTGTAACTAGAAATGGATTCAATTTCCCCTGTTCCCTGTATATCGACGTAGGCCTGTGTGAAGTCTTTACTGCGTGCGTAGAATTTGTGGAAATATTCAACTGCTTTTATATAATCACAAAACAGAACAAAAAACAAGCAAACCAAACGCAGTGTCTCTCTACATGGATCATGGCTTCATGTGTGGATATGCTATGATTAATCTTGGGCGACCTTTAAACAGATTGAGGTCAAATGAAATGGTTTTGACATGCTTACATGATTATGTTGTGCATGTGAAATTATATTCATATTTTAGTATTCAATTGTGTCAGTGGGTTCTTTGAATGTCCATGCATACTTTATAAATCAGTCATTATTTCTCGACAGTTTCCAAATAGAAATATAATTCAATTTTGGAAAGGTAACGCGCAAAGTACCATGTGTAAACATTCACATGCAACGAAATTCTGGCTAACTGGACCCTTGCCTCTTTTTACCTATGATAACGAAGAACATACTCAGCTATAAGTGGTCATAATTATAATAACGTGCAAAGTAATTGTAATAGCTTTAATATTACAATCAAGCTAATATGCAGCATGAACATAATGAAGGAATAACGCCTTTGCTGCGAAATGTAATATTTCATGATCTTCTACCAACGGCGTAAATCCGTAATCAGGAGTGGGGGGATGATCGGCGATAGTCACCATCACCACGATTACAAGCCCATAACCGGACCGGGGCAGCCCTGGGGGGGGGGGGGTGAGCTTGGGGGAATACATATACATATAAAAAAACACCTGATGACCAAGGCAGTGATAACATAAGAGATATCAAAAACGTGTGTATGGAGACGGAGAGAGAGAAACACAGAAGGGGTAGGAAGGAGATAGCAGGAGAGATAGAAAGAGACAAAAGGGAATACTTGGAATGAGATGTGAAAAGTGAATAATGAAGAGTTTGTTTGCAAAAACCGATAAGTCCATATTTGCCAAATGGAGATATTTTCGATTAAAGGTCAAGAAAAATAAAGAGAATAATCAGAAAATATTTGCTTCTTTTGACCATAACTTCAAAAGTGTACCTTTATATGTAGTGACCAATATATCATTGAAAAGGTATTATTTTGTACTTTATTACAGAGACCATACTTCAAAATCTTCAAAAATGGACTTATTGGTTTTTGCAAACAAACTCTTCAGATATTAAATAATAAATCTATTTCTTTTTCATCTTGTATTTCTCTCAAAATCATCATTCCAATCCACATTATCTTTTAATATTACTATCTTTTTAACAATATTATATATCATTAATGATCAAATCATACAAAAACCGAAATACCTTATACAAAGGGGGGGGGGCTACCCACGCATATGCAGTAAGCATACAAACATAACAACATTCATTCACATTTAACATTTCAGTTATTCTCTTATCAATTAAAATTATTTTCTAATAATGATCTAAATACATGAGCTCAATCAATATGACACAATAATCTCAATTCAACACATTATCATTATAAAAAAAGGATATGTATGTTATAAAAATTGCACCATCTTAAAAATATATATATATAATACCGTTGTATATATTATATTTGTAATTTATATTTGTCAATATAAATCGTATAGTAAATGTAA
Organism: Diadema setosum; assembly: GCF_964275005.1. Taxonomy (NCBI): domain Eukaryota; kingdom Metazoa; phylum Echinodermata; class Echinoidea; order Diadematoida; family Diadematidae; genus Diadema; species Diadema setosum. The sequence goes on along the minus strand of NC_092687.1, from coordinate 17,055,054 downwards.
AATATCAATCTTATGAATATAGATGTGAAATACACACGAAATATATGGATCAGAAGAAAGAAGCATTCCAAAAAACTCACAGAAAATACTACAATATCATAGCATTCAGGAATAATTATTGCACAACAGGAGTATTGCAGAAGTGTGGCTTGCTAAATATCAATCACATAATTATTATGACCACTGATGGACGAGGAGGGCGCCCCATGAAACTGTATCAAACCGACATGTTGCTTGGTATACTCTTTTGATGATTGTAGAGGTATGAATATTGCAAAAAAAAAAAATGAATCTCTAATGATAACCAATAAACTCTGAACACCCCTGAGAACCATATTTGGGTGGTGATTTACAAAACGGTGCGCTATTTCGCGTAAAAGTAGTTTGAAGAGAGGGAGAGAGATAGGAGAGAGCGAGATAGGTATAAAAGCCCATTAACATAATGCCTCTAGATAATGCAACCGAACAATATAGTCTAGTAGGAGAAAGGGGTTCCCATGCACCCGAAACATATATTTTTTTAATCTACTTCATCTAGATCAGTTTTGTGCGTGGATTTCAAAAATGCAATGTTAACAGGTCAAAGCGTGTCCCATAGTGGTCAAAAATCCGTTTCCATGGTAACGCATGGTAAAAATGTCAGTATCTCATAAAACTACATGTAACCTTTGATGAAATTGTTTAATTATCATGGCTTTGGTCTCAAACTAAAGAAAATTAAATTATCTATATGATAATACCAATTGTGTAGGGGGTTATACCAATCTTCATCTTAATTTTAAGGCCAGAATACAATATTTTCACATTTTTTAGCAAAAATGCAATTTTACTATAAAACTTATCTATCTCTAAATCATACCAAAACAAATTCAATTTGTTTGAATATTCTTCAAAATTATACTAAATATGTATGCAATAGAATGTGAAAATTTCATAGATATTGCTCAAATAATAAGAAAGTTACGGCCATCCAAAGTTGACATTCAAGCATGTCAAGAATGTGCAGGTGGGAGTGTGGTGTACGCCCTCTGTTGTTGAATAATCTAATTTAAACATTTCAGTCATCATATTTGGTTCCAAATGCATGAGAATGAAGTTGGATGTGATAAAGTGGGTCATCTAGACCAGTTTTGTGGGTAGAATTTAAAACATGCATTAACAGGTCAAAGTGTGTCCCATGGTGGTAAAAAAAAATCTGTTACCAAGGCAACGCATGATAGAAATGTCAGAATCTCCTTAAAATGTATGAATTATTTGATACAATTGATCACTTATCATGATTTAAATGTCAAATCTAAATGAAGAGTATTAAATTCTCTGAATGATAATACTAATCATCACACGGAATTTATACTAATCTTCATATCAGTTTTGAGGTCAGGGTAGTAGTTTTTGCAGCGCGCTGCTGGTTGGGGGGGGGGGGGAGCGAGTAGAAAAAAAAAATCATTGGTTCACGTAGGAGTACAGTATACAGTACTAGTATACTATTCGGGTATACGGTGCACGTTTTTGATCGAGGGCATGCGATTAGCTTGAATCAAACAATAGGATTTCGTAATACCGGGGCCCTGTTTAAAATTGATTATATACTAGTAGTTGATTTCAACTGTAAGTCTATAGGCTAGGAAATTGAGGCAGAATTTGGGGTCAACTGGCAACTATGGTATAACAAACAAATGTTGTATTTGAAAGTATATGTCTTAACAAACTTACCAGTAAAATTTGGCCAGAAGTTCTGCTTCGGAACATGCCGAAATTACGTCATCAACATGGCCACCCCACAAACCAGATAAATGAATGGGAATTTTAGGATACCTCAAGTGTTCATTGTACAACTGACATTAATCATAAGATAAGTTTCTAGTGTATGTATTTCTTATTTCCTGCCTTTCTTCAAACAAAATTTTAAAATATCTGAGCCCAAATTAGGTCATTTCTATGGTAACTTTATGCTAAAAACAATGTTTTTCTCAAACAAAACAAACAATGCAACACCTTCTCAACGTTAAACACCATTTTAAATTTACATAAGTATGCAAATTCATAGCTATTTAATTGACTGGAGTTTAGACCTAACCTGTTAGAGACCATAGCTACCATGGTTACACTCAAACTTGCCTGAAGTCATTATAACACAGCTGTCCAGCAATTTCAATTTTCATTATTAGTGGTGTATTATATATATTCCATCCCAGTAGCTGGATTTTTTGTTGTTTGTTTTGCATTTGACACAAGCTGACATTTCGTTCAGGTCAATTAGGCACCAAACAGAGATAAATTAAGTCAATTTCTCTTAAAATGAGACCCTCCTCCACCTCCGCCCCCAATCCCAATAAAAATGGTTAGTTCATGCCTTTTCCTTTCCTGCAGTCCTGTAGGGTGTTTCAACAAACTTTTCATTGGTTTCAGTTTCACTTCACTGGTTTCAGTCTCACTATCTCACTTTTCTGATTGGTATGTTTCAGTCACGAGGACTTGCTAAGCGAAACTGAAAACACCAAAGTGGCACTGATCTCACTGAAATCAATGTTGGTGAAACGGGTCTTGCATGAACTTCTGTACGATACCAGAGCAAGCTCATTATACTCGATGGACTACTACAACAAATCTATACTTCTGAAAGAAATGAAGCACTGTTAACAGACACTGGATACACATTTTGTCATAGATCACATTAGTCCAGTCAAAATAGGGTTTCACCCAACACTAATTGCAACAGAAGGAATTCCACTGCAGTGCTATACTTGTTATGGGCTCCTAAACACCATACTAAAAGTCCCAAGAAATCCAGTGGTGCAAAGTGGCTAAATTTCCATAATATGCAAATTAGCTCCCATTATGATAATAATACAATGTTTCCATGAAAACTAGGCTTCTAGTTTTCAGATTGGAACACCGAAAGTGTTGAAACCTATGTTTACAATGTCACTAGTGCGATGCAAACATTTCACCATGTACATAGTCTGGGCCTCATAAAACAAATCTGTACTTCTGAAAGAAATGAAGCACTGTTAACAGACACTGGATACACATTTTGTCATAGATCACATAAGTCCAGTCAAAATAGGGTTTCACCCAACACTAATTGCAACAGAAGGAATTCCACTGCAGTGCTATACTTGTTATGGGCTCCTAAACACCATACTAAAAGTCCCAAGAAATCCAGTGGGGCAAAGTGGCTAAATTTCCATAAATTGCAAATTAGCTCCATTATGATAATAATACAATGTTTCCATGAAAACTAAGCTTCTAGTTTTCAGATTGGAACACCGAAAGTGTTGAAACCTATGTTTACAATGTCACTAGTGCGATGCAAACATTTCACCATGTACATAGTCTGGGCCTCATTTGCATAATATGCAAAGGGTTCCGAGCCAACGGAATATTCTAATGCATCAAAATGCCCGATATGAGCATATCAAGAGTGTTCAAATATGATATTTCAGTTTCTCTTCACCAAAAACAAACTTTACAGCATTAGTAAACTAGCATGAATTATTATTATAAGATTAGAGTTTGTTATCAGACAGATAATGATAGCTTATCCATTAATATTACGTAGAATCAAAGTGCGAAATTAAACAAGTGTCAACATCTATAATTTGTCTACGGTAATTTTGTAATGAATGAACTCTATTTGGAGGGTGGTTTGTTCGAATCTTGATGATTCAGCTCTTGCATCCTTGAGGGTTTTGAGATATTGAAGATGGCACAGTCAAAGGAAATTCTGTGAGTAGTGCCCAAATTTACCCCAGTCGATCATATTATCCTCACGACCATTAATTTACAAAACATGCATCAATCAACACGATTTCCGTTGTTCTAAGCGTACAAGATTTTATTCTAAAGTCGTTTCACCGTCTAGCAAAGACTTTTTTTATTTCCATGAAATGCAATTGGCATTGACAGCGGAGACATTTTTCTACAATGTGTATATCTTTAAAAAGTGGTGCACAGTCAAAGCGGCTCGCATGCAGGGAGGTACCCGAATTTATCCCTATACCCTCACGGCCCGGTACAAAACATATAAACACGTGAATATACTGTATAGCTGTTTGAAGCGAAAAAAAAACAACAACAACAACAACTCTGTGCATTACGTCCTATTCATTTCATTTCCATTAAAATTCAGTGGAAGTTCTAGAAGAATTGTTGTTCTACAATATCTATAAGGTGAAAATGGTTCACATACGAAGACAACCACGTGGAGGGTGCCCAAAATTACCCCACCCAAAGACAGTCTAAGACATGCAATAATCATGTACCAGCGCAAATACATGAATATGTTATATGGGTACATGCCTTTAAACAGTCTTTCTGGTCCTCTAGCAAAGAAACTTTTATTTAATGAAATTCAATGGAGTCAACAGACATAATTGCTCTGCAATTTTTCCTTACACTGACATAGTTAAAGTGGTTATCATTCGAAAGGAGCCTACTATATGGGAAGTGCACACATTAATTGCCTCTATACATGACCTTTGTAACGCAAATATCAACGCAACTATAGTAGTCGTTCCAAAAGTGCATGTCTCAAATAAAAAAAAGGTTCCTTGAGTTTTAGGACTATCACTTGAGTTTTGTGATTATGTATGATTATCGTATGGTGCTATAATCATTGTACATTCTTCTCATTCGACATAAGTTTACGCACCTCATTTTCTGTTACAAAGAAAGTGATGTCTATCTGTTCTTGTCGAAAAATGAAATAAAAATTGAATTGAATTCTATTGAATTGGATTCCTGCCATATCAAGACACTTTTTTTTCTATAAAAATTGCCGGGGTAGAGATAAAATAACAACATTGATCCACAATATCTATGCAGTCCAAAGGGTTCACTTGCAGAGACCACCTTGTAGGAGGTGCTCAAAGTAATCCTAAAGGCAATGAAAAACATGCAGTATACAACCGCGAAAAATGTTCCATAGTTACATGCCTCTGAAAAGCACTTCCGCCTGTGAAGCACATACGCTTTTATTTTCGTAAAATGCAATTAAGGAGATATAGGAGACGCTGCTTTACAATATCTATTTTGTCAAGCCCTTGGGAAGTGCCCAGATCACCCCTGCCCTGACCGTCGTGGTCCCAAAACAGATTAACAAAACATATACATTATATGCCAAAGCAATCTCACTTGTACATGCATGTAAAGTCGTTTTGCCGAATGGTAAATAAAGACACTTTACTTTTCATGATTTTTAAATGGCATAGAGACACTGCTTTACGAGTGGGATTTGTTCAAAATCATCCAACCCCCAGGGCAATATAGGAAACATGCACTAGCATATAGCACAAATAATAATTATGTTTTAATTTACCATGCCTTCAAATTGTCGTTACGGTTGTACAGCAATTGCCCTTTTGTTTGTAAGAAATGCATTATAATTACTAAAAGAAAAAAAAAATTCTCTACATTAACTATATTGTCAAAAGGGTCAACATTCAAAAGCAATCCCCTGAGAAGTGTCCAAAATTACACCGCGCTCAAGCCCCGTAATTACATCACACGGATACTATGAACGCAAATACCGACGTTCTCTCGTGCATGGTTTTAGAAGTAGTTCCAGCAATACAGCTACACACTTTTATATCAATGAATGTCGTGGAAATGATAGGAGAAGCATTGCTTCAAAATATCTATTTATTGAGAGGATGTACAGTAAATACCAATCCTGTGGGATGTGCCCCAAATCCCCCACCCCCGGATCCGCCACCTTCAGTGCAGAGGCATGAAAATATACCTCATGAAATATCGCAAATTTAGGTAAAATTTGGGTGCTTCTGTTTACTTTTAGTTTTCACCATCAATTAATTACATAGTACTAGACTCTAACATTACAGATCTATTGTAATGAATACAAAATCATGTAGAGTCTACAGAACTAAGGTCTACACCAAAACTAGTATTATGTTACAGACAGTATCATTCCATCAAACTAATCTTGTAATCTGTTACTTTCACACTCAGCAAAGTAACTATACAAATAACAATCTATTCATAGATGTTCTCTCTAAATGTTAGTAAATTCAACTCAATTCAACACAGCACATCAACAAGTTCTGATTTCATGTCATACCTAAATCCTAACACATTTATAAACATGTGAGACTGAAGTTCACTGAACATAAACTTGTAGTGGAAAAGCTGAAATAAATGAAGTTTTTTTGGTACTTTGCTTTCAGGCAAAAATAAATGTATGTTGCAGAATGGTTTTAAAAACAATAATATGACACAAAATGCAATCAGATACATACCAGAGGTTTGATTCATGGCAGATTTCTTTGACTGATCCCGGTCTGATCCAAACAATAAAGCTTCTCACCAAAACCTTTGTCCTGTCACAAGCAAGCTTGCTTATTTCTCCACAATAGAGGGCGCGCATCATCATCCATCTGGAAATTCTTGACCAATTCTTGACAGGTGTCATTTTATTACATACATATTTGGTATAATTTTGAAGAATATTCAAACAAATTGAATTTGTTTGGTATGATTTACAGATAGAATAGTATTATGGTAAAAATGCATTTTTGCTAAAAAATGTGAAAAAAATTGAATTCTGGCCTCAAAATTTATATGAAGATTGGTATAACCCCCTACATAATTGGTATCATCATATAGATAATGTAATTCTCTTTAATTTGATACCAAAGCCATGATAATTGAACAATTTTATCAAAGGTTACATGTATTTCTTATGAGATACTGACATTTTTACCATGCGTTACCATGGAAACGGATTTTTGACCACTATGGGACACGCTTTGATCTGTTAACATTGTATTTTCGAAATCTACGCACAAAATTAGTCTAGATGAAGTAGATTAAAAAATATATGTTTGGGGTGCATGGGAACCCCCCTTTCCGACTCAACTAATAAAAGATGAATTATGTAACATACAACCAATCTGCAACTTAATATTTACAATATACCATGAATATTATATTCATCAGCCTGATTAAAGTGATTTCAACAAATCGATGAGATACGATACTGAACTATTGCGGAATCACTGGGTTTTGCGTCTTAATCGTTCTCTGACATTTTATTTGCGTAAATGTCTAAAGTTCTTACATAGGGGTATGAGGCAGGGAATCGTATCATTTGAAACCATTTTCTCAAATCTCAAATGATAACCAATGTACTCTGAACACCACTGGGAACCATATTTGGATGATGATCACAAAGCTTTGCACTATGTCACATAAAAGTAGTTTGAAGAGGGGAGAGAGAGATGGGAAGAAGAGAAGCGAGAACGAGAGGGAGAGAAGAGAGCGATATAGGTATAAAGGTAGAGAGAGATAATGCCTCATAGATAGTGCAACCGAACAATAAAATATAAATTATGTAACATACAACCAATGCGCAACTTATTTTTTACAATATACCATGAACATTATATAATCATCAGCCTGATTAAAGTGAATTCAACAAATCGATAAAATACGGTACTGAACTGTTGCGGAATCGCTTAGTTTTACATCTTAATTGTTCTCTGACATTTGATTTGCGTAGATTTCTGATGTTCTTACATGGAGGTATGAGGTAGGAAACCTTATCATTTGAAACCATTTTCTCAGCAAAAGTCAGACATAATTGTTTCCTTCTGTCAGCCAAGGACGACAACTTTCAGGAGAGTCAGAGCTGTCTCGTATGATGAGTAATTCGTGCCTAAGATTATTTTTAGACTTCTACCAAAAAGAGACCGAGGACTTGAAAAAAATACTCTAAATAAGTACGAGCGAGTCAGTCGAAATTTGCATATTTCTGTGTAGGAAAACATTGCACTTATCCCATAGTTCGTTGTACTTATAAATCATACAATGCCTGCACACTGTTATATGGTGACTTGCCCTGTATATAAAAATAACAGATCATGCGACAATTAAATCCGAAAGCTTGCTAAAATTTACAAATCAGTGTGAGCATTTTCTGAACATGTTCGTATATATCGTATCATTCTTCTGTCGTATTTGGAGCTTTGGGAAGAAGTTTTCACCTTCTTTTTGTACAAGCGGACCCTGCTCGCTGGGGGGGGGGGGGGGGGGAGGGGGGGGGGAGAGAAGGGTTCGTTCGAACCCCCTGAACTCCCCTAGTTACGGGCCTGGAAAGATCTGCTGCACACTCTTTGATAAAATCCAATATGTCAATCTCAAAACTGTACAAAGTCTATGGAAAGGGACCCAGTAGCAGAGCTTTTGCATACCGTTATTGATCGCAATCCAACGATCCGGTGCATAGTTCTGGCGGTAGTTGGACAATTTGCCATACAGAAAGTTCGAGATTTGTCCTCATCTGGGGAATTGCTTGGGGACAAATGATTTGTCTGCCCCCAACATTTCCGTAGGGGCGGGGCAAATGCCCCTTTGCCCACCCCCCCCCCTCCCCCCCCCCTCCCCCATAGATTCGACGCCCCTGATCATCCCTGGGTATGCCAATAGATGTATTAGAGTCATCATCGTTTCACGAATGATTCAGGAAATAGAGGGGGTTCAATTATGGCGGTATAGTTTTTGTTATTGTTTGTTTGTTTTCGTACATAATTTGCAGATGGTCCCGAGTTGCTCGCGTCATAGCATGTTTACATCTAAGCCTATGCTATTTGACGTCGTCAACGTCTGGACCATACCTTATGTCGATATTACTTTCTTCGCGAGCGAGCGAAGCGAGCGAGCGCTTGAGAAAATTGTGTATACATTATTCTACAAGATAGAATACTGTTCAGCTCTGTTACCTGTCTGAAGGCGGGCGTACGAACGTCATGCAATATGCCAAAATTGATACAATCACATATCTTCTTCCTCCATTTTTTCCCTCAAATTTAAGGGGGATGATTGTACAGGCCATCTCCCCCCCTTCCTCCATTTCAGGCGGGGGGGGGGGGGGTGGGGGGGGATATATCCCCCATCTCCCCGGGATTTACACCCATGTCTTCTACAGTGTCGTGTTTGGATTTATATTGCATGAAATGACGGAAGCACGTTTTTTGTTTGTTTATTTGTTTGTTTGTTTGTTTGTTTGTTTATTTTTTGTTTTATGAAATATGTGATCACTGCTCCAACCGAATTCTGCATACCGTTATTCCTATGTTAATCTCAGATAATCGCGGATTCCTATGATGGCAATCTTTCACCAGAGAAAGCCCTTGTCCTCTACCTCCTTCAGCATGGGGCAGATGTCAATGCTACCGACAGGAAAGGGAAAGTCCCTCTGCAGTATGCACGTGATGATATTGTGCGTGACATGATTATGAGGTGACGCTTAATTGTGATATTCAGTTAAGAAATTGTTCGAAAGATGTTGTGACCAACAGCATGGAATATTGAGTTAATGCAGGTAATGTATATATATATATATATATATATATATATATATATATATATATATATGTTTCCCGGCGAATTTCGCACATTTGTCAGTACATTAATTTGATAAAAGGATCACTCAATTTAGCGAAAATCCTCGTCACTGCACATTCTGTCATTCAAAATTACAAGTTGTTCGTTCAATTTAGTATTTCGATCATTGAAATTCGCCCATGTGCCTTTTGAATTCGTAAAACGGGCATTAAAATTGGCACGTGCTCTTCAGTCATTCAAATTCGCTTATGGGCAGTCAAATTCCAAACATGTTCATTCAAATTGGCGTAATGTTATTTCTATTATGAAAAGATGAAAACCGTGATTTATACGTATTTAAATGTGATTTTTTGTTTCATCCACACACTATATAGTAAAGGTATCTTTGCCCCTAAATAACTCGAGTTTGTTGTTCTGTAACGCCCCTCTTCTTTCATACATGTTATCAGAACTACACGGTCATGCACCAGTACCATAGATTCACTTCCCTTCCTTATGTCCAGTAATGATAGCACGGGTTCGATACAGGCGTATCTCTCAAAAAGACAGGAACAGAATCATAGAAGCATTTGAGGGTAACAACCTTGACAAATTGATGGCTAGAACTGATCCAAGAACTTCATTCCTAATGATGATTAACGCAATATAGCACCCGCTAAATTAAAATGATGAAACATGCAGATGAAAAAAATAATCACGATGTTAAATTGATACCTCCTCCCAATCAAAGTCAAAACAAATTAATGTATCTGTGAATGAAATAATGCTATCGAGCATTATAAACACACACACACATATATATATATATATATTCACAACAGTAGGTCAATATAAACTCCGTTGGAGACGTAAATTTGACGAATTTTCGCCCATAGGGCTTTGTCAAGTCAATACATTTGACAATTTATTTTGAAGCAGATCAAAATAAAAGATGCGTCGTCACTGTGATGGTAGCGCGTCCATAACAAGATGCGCACAAACACAAAAAGCGCACAAGGGCGCACATAGACAATTAGCGCACAAGGTAGGACGTCACAAAGAAAACTAGGAAGGTAAGGAAAATACAAGAAGCGTACAAAATAGGACGTCACAAAGAACAAAGAGAAAGCACGTCACAAAGCAAGGAGGTAGAAAATTGCAGATGAGAGAGAGAGAAAGAGAGAGAGGGAGAAGGAAACGAAGATAAAAAAGAAGGATTATTCCCTAACGGAGAAAGAACGGAAAGAAACATTCAGTCCATTGGGGTGAAGGCAGCCGAGGCGATAGATTAGTTGCTCTTCTCGTAGTTTGCGGATTTCGTCTGGGCCATTATGACAGGTCGTCATTACACCGATTTTCAGGTGGTTAATGGTGTGCCCGGGTCGGTTGAAGTGCTGGGCCACTGGAAGTCCCGGTGTATTGAGCCTTACTGATCGGAGGTGTTCGGTTGCGCGGTCTGCTAGTCTCCGTTTCGTCTCACCTATGTAGATCTTGTGGCAGGCTGTACAAGTGATCGCGTAGACCACATTCTCAACGGTACAGGTGAACCGATCGCGAACAACCCAGGTGTATTTAGGACCTTTGATGTGTGCTGCCCTATCCACATGGCTACATGTGTTGCACCTTCTCCTTCCACAGGGATGGGTACCGCATTCCAAAACTGCTTCTGACTGTGCCTGGACCTTCAACCCCGTGTGGACCAACAGATCCCGTAGACTCCGGTCCTTCTTGTATGCTACGAGAGGAGGCTCTTTGAAGATTTCCTTGGTGGATGCATCTTCCTGTAAGATGTGTGTGTTGTCCATAATGGTAGAAACGAGCTTTTGCGTGGATGGGTGATATGTCAACACTAGTGACATATGATGAAAAAAATACGAGAAGAGCAACTAATCTATCGCCTCGGCTGCCTTCACCCCAATGGACTGAATGTTTCTTTCCGTTCTTTCTCCGTTAGGGAATAATCCTTCTTTTTTATCTTCGTTTCCTTCTCCCTCTCTCTCTTTCTCTCTCTCTCATCTGCAATTTTCTACCTCCTTGCTTTGTGACGTGCTTTCTCTTTGTTCTTTGTGACGTCCTATTTTGTACGCTTCTTGTATTTTCCTTACCTTCCTAGTTTTCTTTGTGACGTCCTACCTTGTGCGCTAATTGTCTATGTGCGCCCTTGTGCGCTTTTTGTGTTTGTGCGCATCTTGTTATGGACGCGCTACCATCACAGTGACGACGCATCTTTTATTTTGATCTGCTTCAAAATAAATTGTCAAATGTATTGACTTGACAAAGCCCTATGGGCGAAAATTCGTCAAATTTACGTCTCCAACGGAGTTTATATTGACCTACTGTTGTGAATCTATACTTTCTTAGGACTCCGAGCAGAAACTATTTATTGCTGTTATTCATTTATGAGAATCTCTGCACCTTTCCATCACTATGCGTCATCCAACTGTTTTGCTACAAAGAATTCGAAGAAGCTTGAACAACTATCTCGATGTCTTCGATGAACATATCCACACCTGTGCCTTCTCTCTTGCGAAGTCAACCCTTGCTAAGTCCAGGTTTTGCAGTCATCGCAATTTTGTTACTACGTGTCTACGTCAAAATGTCATACCCATTGGTTTTCGCATCACCACCCGTCCATGTCTTGGCAGGATAAGCGACGCTACGATCAACTTCAACCTGCAGCAATGCTCTCGCCGTCTGATGAGACTTGCAATTCAATCATTCCAACGTGAGATACAACATCACAGCCTCGAGATGAACAGGGAGAACAATCTACTCCGACAACTATGCCGTCTAGACCAGCTTTCATACATCCGGACTTTCATACATGACTGCAATCGTGAGTACTACACTTGCCTTCAGTTCCACAAAAATAAGAAACTCTCTTCCTTGTTCTACCCCGGGGCTAATCGACTTTCTGACACTAATGCCGAACATCACAGTATCAAAGAGAGTGCGAATGGGACACAAGAGCACGTTATTTCTGATGAAAGCAAACCTTCGTCTCATCGTCTAGTTGTAACGATTCCTGAGGATCTACAGCTTGATGAAGGTGAACGCGCTCTTCTTTCGAGAGGCTTGACATTCGTTCCTAGACGGAAATCTGTGAATGATTTCGAGGTGCGACGTGACTTCGAGAGCTTCGCACGTCGTCTGCGGCTAAAAGCACACTTTGCTCATAAGAATATTGAAACTGATCAAGCTGACCGTGGAACAAATGACTCAGCAGATCTTACCCAACAACCATCATGTCCATCGTTTGAATCTCTACAACCGAAGCGTTCTACTTGGACTCCATCTGAAGGTGAGAACCCCAATCTCGATCGCTTTATCAGTAAATGTAGGATGGATGTCAACAACGTACACTCATCCTGTACTCAGTCTCGATCCAACATCACTGAAAAGGAAGAACAAGCGCTCAAGTCCCTGAGGAAGAACACCAACTACATCATAAAACCGGCCGACAAAGGAGGAGCCGTCGTCGTATGGCGACGTGACTTATACATCGCTGAGGCTGAGCGTCAACTAAACAATCCAACTTTCTATGAAAAGGTAGACAGGGATCCAACAAGCGATCATAACCAGATCGTTAAAGACACAGTTACGGATCTTATCAGGAGTAACGCTCTCCCATCATCGGCATCGAACCTTTGTCAAAAGTCCCCTCGCGTTCCAACCTTCTACCTTCTTCCTAAAATCCACAAAGAGGGAAACCCCGGCAGACCAATAGTTTCTACCATAGGATGCCCGACGGAGCTGATAAGCCAATACCTAGATGGCATACTCTCCCCTCTTGTTGCACAGCTGGATACATACGTGAAGGACTCTTCGGACGCCCTCCGTATCTTTGAAACTCTGAAGCTCTCAGCACAAGGCCCGCAATATCTGTTTACCATGGATGTTTCTTCTCTCTACACTAATATCCCTCAGAAGGAGGGCCTACAGGCAATACAGCATTTCTTGCAGAAGTTCCCGTCTCCTGACCGGCCAGATGACACCACCATCCTGCGTCTTGCGGAGCTAGTGCTGGGACTTTCCACCTTCCAGTTCAATGGAAATTTCTACCATCAGAAGAAGGGAGTTGCCATGGGAACTAAAATGGGCCCTTCGTACGCCTGCCTTTTCATAGGCTTCATCGAGGAGCAAATTATAAGGAGTTTCCAAGGCCCCAAACCGCTGCTTCTAAAGAGGTACATCGACGACTACGTCGGAGTTGCATCCTGCTCCCTCGAACACCTGAATGAGCTGATCAACCACTTCAACAACTTCCATAACTCACTGAAATTCACACATGAAATTTCCGCTGACTCGATCGCATTCCTGGACATTGAACTCAGCCTAGAAGGAGATCGAATAAAGACAAGCGTACACTACAAGCCTACTGATGCGCATTGCTATCTGAACTACTCATCATCTCACCCACCCAGCTGCAAACGTTCAATACCGTTCTCCCAACTCACTAGACTCCGCCGTCTCTGCAGTGATGATGAAGACTTCCAACAGAAATCGCATGAAATGGCCGGTTTCTTTGAACGGCGTGGCTACCCTGAACAGGTTGTCAAGAAGGCGACAAGAAAAGTGTCTAGCTTGAGCCGGCAAGAAGCCCTGGAACCGAGGAGACAACGTAACAGCGACAGAGTACCACTAGTGTTGACATATCACCCATCCACGCAAAAGCTCGTTTCTACCATTATGGACAACACACACATCTTACAGGAAGATGCATCCACCAAGGAAATCTTCAAAGAGCCTCCTCTCGTAGCATACAAGAAGGACCGGAGTCTACGGGATCTGTTGGTCCACACGGGGTTGAAGGTCCAGGCACAGTCAGAAGCAGTTTTGGAATGCGGTACCCATCCCTGTGGAAGGAGAAGGTGCAACACATGTAGCCATGTGGATAGGGCAGCACACATCAAAGGTCCTAAATACACCTGGGTTGTTCGCGATCGGTTCACCTGTACCGTTGAGAATGTGGTCTACGCGATCACTTGTACAGCCTGCCACAAGATCTACATAGGTGAGACGAAACGGAGACTAGCAGACCGCGCAACCGAACACCTCCGATCAGTAAGGCTCAATACACCGGGACTTCCAGTGGCCCAGCACTTCAACCGACCCGGGCACACCATTAACCACCTGAAAATCGGTGTAATGACGACCTGTCATAATGGCCCAGACGAAATCCGCAAACTACGAGAAGAGCAACTAATCTATCGCCTCGGCTGCCTTCACCCCAATGGACTGAATGTTTCTTTCCGTTCTTTCTCCGTTAGGGAATAATCCTTCTTTTTTATCTTCGTTTCCTTCTCCCTCTCTCTCTTTCTCTCTCTCTCATCTGCAATTTTCTACCTCCTTGCTTTGTGACGTGCTTTCTCTTTGTTCTTTGTGACGTCCTATTTTGTACGCTTCTTGTATTTTCCTTACCTTCCTAGTTTTCTTTGTGACGTCCTACCTTGTGCGCTAATTGTCTATGTGCGCCCTTGTGCGCTTTTTGTGTTTGTGCGCATCTTGTTATGGACGCGCTACCATCACAGTGACGACGCATCTTTTATTTTGATCTGCTTCAAAATAAATTGTCAAATGTATTGACTTGACAAAGCCCTATGGGCGAAAATTCGTCAAATTTACGTCTCCAACGGAGTTTATATTGACCTACTGTTGTGAATCTATACTTTCTTAGGACTCCGAGCAGAAACTATTTATTGCTGTTATTCATTATATATATATATATATATATATATATATATATATATATATGTATATTGAAAGTACTGTTGCAAAGGTGATATCAGAATAAAGAATGAATACGAAAATATGAAATGTTAAGATGCTTGCAAACCATACATATGATGAACGAAAATGGAAAAAAATATAAAAGCGTAAACGTGTCTGCTAAATTGACTGCAGTAAATTCGAAATTGGATATCCAAGAATGAATTCGAATGAACGAGCGTAGCGTATACGTGATCACGTGACTATATCATGCTAAATTAAATGAACGATTTGCGAAATGGTGTTTGTCTTACAAATTTGAAATGAAAAAGTGCTAATTACAATGATGTTAAAGTTAATTTGAATGCTCCAAAATGAATTTGAATGAAAAGATTATAAAATTGAAATACTGAACATGCCATCTAGGCTAAATTGTGTTAAATTGAATGCAGCAATTAGGAATTGGATTGAAAAGAGTGCGAAATAGGCTGGGAAACCTATATTATAAATATACTATAAGAAAATTCCACAAAAATTCACATTTCTAGCATTGTGAAAGCGCACTTGATTAACCGCTTTCAGAAAGCATGAAGAATAATTACTGCCCCTATTATGTCCGTATCAAGTTGGTGGAATATGTAATTTTGATGAAAACTAAATTTTGTGGAATTCCCTTTGTATTTTCTTTATATTGTCCATACATGCGGCAGTTTCAAGCCACTGTGTTTCAAAGCTAATTTTGATATATAGCAACATTTATATATATATATATATATTTTTTTTTTTTTAATTCTGATCTTCAGGTATAGCTTGGACTCAGGACCACAGATTCCTGATTTGAGACCAGAAGCTGTTTCACATGGTAATTAATTGCTGATGAAATACATAAATGAAAAGTGACCTTAACATTAAATGAAATCAGATTGCCCTGGGATGAATTGCTGTCACTAACCCGTTAAATACTAGTCCCGAATACTAGTATACTCTGGAGATGTTAATGGGAAATACATGTTACAATAAAATCACCTCGTCCTCAAATGGTGCTTCTGAGTTTGATATATTTATATTGTATTTCTAGAAAATCCACTGTATACAACCAACGTCATTCAAACCGCATTTTATCCTTTATTAATGAAAAATATATGTCTAGCACGTACACCCTGGTCCTATAGAAATGATCTAGATTGCACTCGGTTTGTCATTAAGTTGTATCTCAAGGTTCGAAATGACACTATTCTTTGGATTATTGTCAGATAAGTTATGTCCTGTCCAAATCCCAGATGTTTTGACTCCCCCCCCCCAAAAAAAAAAAAAAACAACAACAACAACAACAACAAAACAAAACAAAACAAATAACAAATAAGTAAATAAAGCCCCCGCACGGCAGATCGACACAAAAGCGATCCCATGCCGTGCATGTAATTGTTACAATGCTTTGAACATTTGATATTTGTGATACAAAAGTTTTGTCACCCCGACAGCGATATGTATTTCATGCCAAGATCGTATTTCACTTTGATAATGAAACACATTATATGCAGACGGATCCGTGTTAGTCAGTCAAGAGTATAGTGACTTGACTCCGCAAGACCTGAGTCAGTTTGGCATGCAACTTGTCATGGGGAAGGAAGATCGTCGCAGAGTTAGTGTCCAACCACTGCTGGAAACCCCTGATGAGCTGGTCCTCGGAGATGGAGAAGTGGTAATTGCAGCTGGTCTGAAGTTTTCATCATCTGAGAAACAGCTTGAGGAACCAATCAAAGTTACCATGCCTCATTGTGCCATGTTCACCACTCCTCACTGTGTCTCGACTCTGCTCTACCATCGGCATGACGGTATAATGACAAAGTGCCATCAGAAAGTGAACCTGAGATTAGCATCAAATGCCTTTCACTGAAAAGATACTACGGGTTAACCGCCATCATTTGAGTATCAGAGAAACAAAAATAAGACGGAGGGTTTAGACTTTGACATGGCATACCATTTATAACCTCACACAAATAACATTATAACATTATACACATATGTGATGCGCTCCGTCGGAATGAGTCAAAAGTCGCAAAAAATGAAATCGTAGTTATGCCTATAGTGAATTTTACAGACTCTAAGCTTTACACTGATATGTAATACAACTCATTTCGACATCCCTATAAATCATAAAAACGAATATTAATTACGCTTATGATGTCAGTCCATTTTCTAAATACATGTAACGGAGAAAATCGCTCTCAAAGTTCAGGCTATGTTCAAGCTCACAACCTGTTTCTTTCACGGGACGAAACAATACAACAGTCCTGCTTAGCGACGGCGTTTACGCTCCATCGCGATTGCTTGGGTGTGTAAGATAATTAACCAATCGCAGGACAGGTCTATCATTAACGATTCTGACCAATACGGCAGCCCGAATGTAAACTTCGGTGCGTTTGTGGCCGTGCCGCTGCCGCCGCATGAATGAGTCGGTACGCAAGTTTTTAACTCACAAACAATAGGAAACAGTAGAAAGAAAAAAAGGCACGCAATGCGTATTATGAGAAGCGTCTTTTAGCGAGGGCGTAGATCGCTTCCATTCTCCTCCCATGTTGTTGTCAATGGAAACTAAAGAGGATGCGTTTAGCAAGTACCAATACCTAAATAGAACCTGAAAACCTTTTGTAGGCGGGGGTTCAAAAGACAGCATCGGTAGAAAAAGTCAATGTAGTTAATTAACGATAGTCGTCTTTTGAGATCGTGTTCTTTGTGTGTACTAAACACCCTCAAATTACGCACATGGTCGTAATGTTGCAGAGCATCAAAGACTGCTTTCGCGTCTGTTCTGCTGCAGCTGTATACAGCCGTAACATTCTGAATTCCCGCCATATTAGGCACATTTCCTTAATAGGCGTTGCGTGCACAGTAATTATCGCTTATCACGCTTGTCAATGCTGCACATACTATACGTATCAGAAGCAAAGTTTGATGTAGGCTTGACAGCTTCACGTTCAGTTATACGTTGGGTTTCTATGATTGCATCATAAATATACTTCTTATTCTCAGTCACTTTTGTAACACCGTAGCATAATAACCATTAACTTGTAGCTTAAGCTTAATATTTTGGCTTTTTTTTACATCACATTTGCAGTTACAATCTTTCTGCATTTGAGAAGTGGAGTATAGACTGACAAGTAATCGGAATTAATACTCAGGCCTTCCTCACTTCGTTTTGTATTCACAAACCTTATTAGAATAAATGATTGCTTGATTACTTTCGTGTAAAGGAACCACCGGAAAAGGAACCGCATTTAATTTTCTTGTTAAAGAACCTAAGCTAATAGCGAACCATATTTCATTGTGTGATTAACGAACCTTCAGAATAATCAATTGTATTAACCCCCCCCCCCCACAAGAAGAAAAAAAAAACATTTCAATGTCATGGTTGTCATTAGTGATAAAAGGCCCGTTTTTATTTCGTAGTGTGTCTCAGTACTCCTGTGCTTATTTTTAAGGATGTGCCTCTCTTTATGATTGCGATTGATGTTCACCTATTTCTTTCCCGCAAGCTTGTAACGGAAGAAGCTAAAATTCAGGCAAGGAGACGAGTTTTCTTCCATGAGATACAATCATTAAGACATACATTTATTCCCGAAAGTTGTATATGTGCTAAAGAATTGTGTCTATTACATGTATCAGGCACTATACAAAACGGTTGAAATCTGCTGAAAGTCGAACTTCGGGTTGTTGTTTTTTTTATTTCATTTCCATTTCAAGCGGGATAGAATAGAAATTAGTTTGTCTATACTGGCAGGAGACATTAGTTTTCCAGTACATACTCCGCATTTAAACAGTCGCCATATTTTTGTGGTCAGAATCAGATAATGGACACGTGATATGTTATAACAATGAAAATACAAAACAACGAACACGTCATAAATGTACAAACATTATGAACTTCAATGAATTATACATACCTGTAATATTCTGCATAAAAAACAAGCACGCCAATTAAATAATTTAATAGAATTAATAGAACACACAGCGATATCATGCATGGCAGATCAAATCAAGTTCAATTGGTGAGAAAGTTAAATGAAGTTAAAAAGTTGACTTCTTTTCGTTTCTCTTTCAGTTTATGAAAACAGAATTACATTGTATACCTATTGAAGCGGATTGTCTCTGTTGCGAACGATCGCCATAATAGCATTGTTAGTCTTCTGCGCAAATCCGAAACCCCAAATACTTTAATTTTTGCTTGATAATGTAATAACCCTTATAACTTTATAAAGGACTCGCAAATTCAAAGTTTCAAACCGTATACTAAAACATTACATTGTAAACGGTGTATTTCTAAAAACATTTTGAATGCGTTGTGTGTTATAGCATTGTTAATAGCATCAATCTGCCTTTTATTTTCCGTACGTAAAGCGCACAGAAACGTAACCAAACGTTACCAAATACAGTGGAATGCATTGTACGGCGTGGTACTATCATTAGACATCCCATTCCTTTTTACTTTTATTTGCTTGAAGCAGTAGTCAAACCATGTGTCATTTTCGTAGCGACATCACTTAGGAATTAGAATATATGAAGATAATTGTTACTCATTTCTTTTGCGCTATTATTATAGCATTTACATTTTCCAACTTTTATTGACAGTATTATGTTACTGTATGGTTACGATTACGAATGTTGGTTATGAATTCAAAAGACTGGTTCATTAAACGAACTATAAAGGTAGCTGTTTTGAAAGTAGTTCGGTACAAGTTCAAAACGCAGTCGAAGTCATCGTCATAGGGGGAACTGATAGCTCTAGAAAACTTGTTTAGGCCAGTAAAGATTGCCGTATGCAATCTTTGTAGAAAGTTTTGACTTAGGCCATCTTTTGAGTAGTTTGAGAAATTATATAAAGAATTATTTGTTTTGATTATGTCAAGAATTAGTTTGAACTATGAGAATAAAAAGGTGCGGTTACCCCAACAATGTCGTAGTTCGATTAGACATGATGGGTAAAGTGAATTCATGACTTGACTAATCCTTACTGAATTGATGATCACTTCTGTAAACCATCAGTTAAGTCTTGTAGATGATACCTCTGTAATCGTAGTCAAAATTCTTTTGAGCGATGATAGTTGGGGGCCTAAGGGCTCAAAATGGGTTGTTTGGTTCAGATTCTTCCAAAAGCACCAAATTTGGCTCATAGGTCCCTTGTACCATGCTCTTTCGATTTTTGATGGGCGCCAAGACTAAAAACCCTTGGGGCCGCCATATTGGTGGAATCCAATATGGCCGCCATCCGGGTTAAAGGTCAACTGCAGTCACAAATTGAAAAGGTTGATTAATGTCATGAATCCCATGTAGAAGATTTTACGGGGTTAGAGAATGTGATTCTGAATATCATTTCTGCAATTCAAGGTCACTATTACCTCTAAAGGTCACTTTCAGGGTCAAATTAGGGTCAAATCAGGCATTTCGAAATGGCGTCTGTGAGCATTCAACTGCAATTCACTGGTACCCCTATTTTGTCCCATTTGTCATCTCTTCCATACTCCTTCAATGGTCAATTAGGGCCGAGAACGGTTCCATCCTCCTACATATCAATAATGATTATGACAAATAAATAAAAAAAAAATATATGTAATATATATATATATATATATATAATTATATTGAAATTTTGAGCACAGAAAATGGGCTTCCATCGGTTTCGTTTTCTTTTCTCATTTTCTTTGCTCAAAGTTTTCACAATTTATCAATTGTTTCTGGTCAGTTTTTCCTTTCTTTGTTTCAATATATATATATATATACATGCTTAAAGGTCCTGTTTACCTTTGGGAACAGTGATTTAGAAATTTTTCAAAATATGACATTTAATGTATATGTGTAGGTCTGTTGTACCACAAAACATCCTATCATATACATTTTTCACGATGAAGCCTAAGATATAAGAAGATATCTGTATTTTTCTTAATAAACCGTAACTGTATACGGTTTAATGTAGAAACATTTTTATTATAACTATTGTTCACATTTTGTATATGCAACAATACTCAACATTGATTTTACCAATTCAAATTTTTACAGTGGTTGTTCTATTCCTAACTCACATTTTAGAACTATTTTAAAGCACTAATGCTGGGTTTTTGTTTTATCTGCAAATGGTAAATTATGCTTTTAAATACGGCCGCCATCCTATTCCAAGGTTCTGAATCAGGGGGCAATGGCAAAGCGGGTAATAAACACGCCTAATCTTATTTCGTCTTCGTTTTTCCTTCTGACGAGATAGCTGGATAGCCGTATGCAACTAGCTGGTCAGTAAATGTACTTAGGGTGGACCACTTTACCGGTTTATGCACCTTGAGTTTTCCGATAACGGACTGCCGATTCGGGATCTTTTCATGTGTCTGGGTTTGTGATTCTTTCACACAAGGGACTTCCACTTTTTATATCCAAGTGATGAGGTGCAAAGTGTTGTGCCTCTACTACAGGGGACGGTATGACAACACACACCATTGCTCAGCTAGACTTGAGATAAGTGGGATTCGAACCCGCGCCGGAACACAAATCTTTAGACTGCAAGCCACACGTTACCGACTGAGCCACCGTGTCACCTTTCATGGTCAATTATTCCTATAAGGACTTTAGAATCGAACTTTCTTACACAAATTCGAAAATAGCAAATTGATGCCAACCTGATATACTAAAACTCTCTAAAACACAACATATTTTTATTTCATTTTTTTTTCATCCAGATTAGGAGTGATCTTCATAATTATTATTCCATTGAATTTAAATCTGAATTATGAATATCTATCGTGATTGAGGATCCCTGAACTGCAACAGAGAAATAAAAACACCCCTCTTTTTAGTGGCAACGTCAAGGACGCTGGTAATATAGAGAGTAGCCCCGCCCCCCCCCCCCCTGCTTATTGCTGAACAATATGTTAGGTAGCAATAGGATTCTATTTCTCATATATGTATGTTTTTATTGCATTTCTTGCAGATGAACATGAAAATAATGATCCAATAATCAAATCTTGAAAACTCTTTTAAAGGGCATTACCCATAATTCTAACTAGCTCTTTTGGCTGTCATTAAAGCAAATGCAAATATATTGAATTCCGCAAATATGACCAGTCGGTGAGGACATTTCCTCTTAGCGCCTGTAATGCAAAAAATAATTAATGGAATGATTGTGACATGAACCATGATATTCCATAGCTTTGGACAGAACCTCACTTAAAAGCTTGTCTAGCCATATTATATCAAGCTATGATTGAAATGATGCAGAAAAAAATTACCGTAAGTAATCATTAAAAATGTAATTGAAGGTTTACAAGTCTTCAAATTTGATTGTGAAATAAGGATCTGAGTAAGATCCCTTAAACCTAATTACTCTCAGAAAGGGGTTCTTATTATAATTCATGAGTGTATACCAAGTGTTTGAAATCTTAACACGAAAGCAGATATATTGATGTTACTCGTGAGAAAACCCACCTCTACCTCTCCCACAGCCCTCAACAAGTGCAATTTTATTAGCAGGGCTGGCATTCCTCCTATATTTACTATAGGCAAGCCATTTTCTAAATTACCTGTTGTGAATATAATGGTTTGACCCCAAATGACCTTTAGACCTTATAAGGAAAAGTTGACATCAGACCATAAAAACAACTTCAGAATCGAATTCCTTGACCCACAAAACCTCTAAAGCTGACTTTTCAAATTATTGTAACACTTTAAGGGTTTTTTGTTACGGACTGGCCTTTAAACGTAGGTGGCAGCCATATTGGATTTTGCAAATATGACGCCCCAGAGGGCGCCCTTCACAAGAAATACGCTTTTTTTCAGCCGTCGACAACTGCAATTCTATTACTAAGGCTGGCATTCCTGGAATATTGACCATGGGCAAGCCACTTTTTCAATAAAATGTTATGAATACAATGGCTTGACCCCTAAATGACCTTAAGGTGACCTTATAAGGAAAAATTGACTTCAGACCATAAAAACAACTTCAGATTCGAATTCCTTGACCCAGAAAACCTCTTTACTTGACTTTTTAAACGATTGTAACCCTTTTATGTTTTCAAATGCAAGTGACCTTTAAACCTATATGGCGGCCATATTGGATTTTGCCAATATGGCCGCCCCAGAGGGCGCCCTTCTTAGCGCCCATCAAAAATCGAAATAGTATGGCTTGAGCTACATGTGTGCCAAATTTTGGTGCTTTTTGAAAAATTTGAACCAAAAATCCCTTGCCCCCCCCCCCTATGAGACGAAAACCAATAAACAAAATGCCATGTATCATCGCTCGAGATTCCAACATTTGGCGTCACCCCACCAACAATAAGTGACGAATCAAATGGAGCATTATATTGTGAGATAGCAGACTGTGTTACGATTTTTAAATGTTGCGAGCAATTGTTTAAAAAAAAAGGAAGAGAAAATGAGGCAAAGTTCAAGAAATTAGAAAAAGCACGTAAATGCAGGCGATCATGTTTAATAGTCAAAGTAAGAGATTACAATCGGCCATGCGGATGTGTATGGTTGCCTTGTTTACATGTCTGATTTCTGTAAACTATGTTATATTTAAATCTAAGTTCCCTTCCCTCCTTGATAAAAGTTGTGTTGGGTTTTCGCTAAAGGCATTTATTAGGAAACGCTGTAAAAACGACAACAAATGCCTACTATACATCAAGAGATGACCTATACATACATGAAACACAAAAATTCTGTACGTTCTGATATAATGCAACTGCTTGTTGATTTGTTTGTTTGTTTGTTTGTTTGTTTGTTTGTTTGTTTGTTTTGAATTACCATGGTCTTTGTCGGGGGAAAGATGAAGAAAAATAGTAAAGTGTATCACTCTCAAATCCGGAAATTTTGCGATAAGTGTGTATTCCCGCCCTTTCTATACAGGTAAACGATTTAAGCTTGGTATGCTATTATAAAAGCCTGGTGTCACGCAGAAGAACTGATTCCGCGATCACGTTTAACCTTTCATAAAATTCATGTTTTAAGATAGTAACGATAGCTTGTAGGGGATAAAGTAAGTTCGCGTCCCTGACTGTGGTTCTGAACACAAAAGGGGACTGAAAAATTCTTTTACAAATTAGCAGACATAATGCCGATCCTCCAACACTGTTGCTCCATTACGTCACTGATTTTGCTATCAATGGCGAAGAAAGAATACTGGTTGCGTGATTATCCACCCCTTGATAGCAGGAAGTTTACCTTTCATTGTTCAAGGCTTCGTTGATGCGGGGTTTACTCGGATACAAGGCGTGAACAGTGTCGTCCGAGTTCTTTCATTCGGAATTCCTCAGAATACGCAATTCAATAGGCAATTAGCGCTGCTACTTCGCAAAGCTGTTAGCCAAATTCTTTCCCCGTGCGACTTATGACTCATTTTGTCGGAGCGCCACACATATTTTCAACCTTATGTCACCTGTGCCATGGGAAACGTTACGTCATCCCTCGACTATACTTTTGTTTAGAGAGAAACTGTTAAATATCCAGGGAAACTGTGGAATCAAATCTAAGAAAGTTTATTCAGTATTTGTGACCTGCAGTGTACGTATTTGCCTGTTTTATGGCAACTTCCAATTAAATCATATTAAGCCACTTTTAGCCTAAAAAATTAAAGTTTTACCAGAATGAATGCACTATATTTAGAATTTCTTTGTGAATAGGTGTGGTTGCAAAATCGTACTAAGTGTGATATGTGAGGTCCTGTCAGCGACCAGCAGTGAAAAAAACAAGCAAATATGTTCCCTTGTCACGAGTGACGAGTGATAGAAACAACACATAGCTCTGACTGTGTATATATTTGATTAATTTCCAGACTCGGAACAGTTTTCTAAGGCAACTGGATCATCTGGCTCCGTCCGTCTTGATAAAAACACCTTAGAACTGACTATTAACCATCTTTGTGAGTGGTGGATTGTTGCAGTGCTCAACAAATACTTGTTCGGCAAAAGGATTATTTGTACAGCGTACATGCCACAACAAGCTGGAGCAGGAGAGAGACACACACTTCCCTTCATTCTTCATGATGACATTGAGGGGTTGTCTCAGGTATGCTTCTTTTTAACAAACTGTCCTTTCAAAGTATTTAAGGCAATAACCTAAAACTGTATTATAATCATATATTTTGAACCTCAGTACATCCCTTGTTTGTTGATTGTGACTTAAAGAAATACTTCCTCACGACATATTATTTGACGATAGATGAAACAAAATCTGGGGCCTATTTTATAAAAGTTTACACTCAAATTATTGAGGGTAACTCGTTGAATGGAGAGTAGTTCAGTATTGAGCGTAATTCCTGTTTGATAAAGACACGCTTGATAGTGTAACTTTCAATGGATTGAGTGTTACTTGCGATCAATCGCAAAATTGTTGTCGAAATGCAATGTGCAATTGTTTGCAAGCTAGGCTTTTTATTTATGAAACAGACCCTTCAACAGGATTGAGTAGAGCAGTACGCATGTATACAGTACTATGTGTGTGTGTGTGTCCGTGTGCATGCGTTGTGTAAGTCTACGTCAAACCCTGTTTCCATACGAATCCATCTGACAAACCCCTACTTATATTGCCAGTGAAGATGCAAACTAATTGACTTCAAGTGCATTAAAAAAAAACTAAACTATGATGTTGTTTTTAGAGCAAGATTAAAGACAATAGTTTCATTAAAAAAAAATATCCAAATTATCTCTTGTCCCTTATGCAGAAGATTAGACGTGAAATGGCGGAAAGGAGTTTCGTTGATGTGCGAGGTGGATACGGTGAGGAGTTCTTTGTTGAGTGGTGTAAGGGCGACGTCACTATTACCCTGTCTGTAGACGAGAAGGTTGTGCCTCCTCCCGAAGTAAGTACTCCGTTTACCACATTGTGTACTTCTAGATATCAATTTTTATTCATTCAAGTAATATCATTTTACACATAATATCAATTGAACCTGTTAAAAGAGGCAGGTTACATTGCCAATTCATTCGTCACGAGTAGTACTCTCTTCCTTGCCAGAGCTGAAGAAGTGTCTTGGATGAGACACAAAACTGTGCTCTACGTAGTTTTCACAAGTCTAGACGAACATATTCAATAAGGGCCTACTTGTTAACTTGATCTATTCCAGACAAGGGCGTCGGACTGTTGTAACGATGGGAGGGGGGGGGGGGGGGTGACTTTGATTGGAAGATCTGTGCGAGGAGCCGAGCTACGGAGGGGGAGGGGCATGTGGGAAGGGGTGTCATACGTCACTGATGCACAACCGTAAGAACACCGTCTTCTTCTCGTTTGAATACGCGTATGCTCACTACTTTCCACCCGGATGCGTGACAAAACGATGAAAACTTGACATTTTTTTTTTTTCGTGCTGTGTCTACGCAAGTGCATTCGTACGCCAGTACGCGTGTACGGTATAGTATGATGCGTTTTATACGATAATGTGGTCCCGGTTAGCTGCTATTCGTGTTTCCGGTTTTTCAACTTGCTGCTGCGTCAAGCACTATTGTCGGCGAATTATAGGGAAATTTGCCCAAGTTTTTTTTTTTTTCTATCCCAAATCGAAAATAATAGAAAAAAAAAAAGGATTGTGAAAGGTGACTGTATGGTTGGGAAATATCAGTACAACCAAGCTGAATATACAACTTACCAACAACTCGATATCGTGTTGTATGCAGCAGAATGCGAGGACCACTGAGAGTCGGTGTTTTGTTGTGGACTCACCATTGTTCTTTCAGTCGAGTTAAAGGTGCATAGTCCCGGCAGTGTAGAGGGCGCTGTTGATACTGCCGATCACCGTTAGCATTGATACGAAAATTGCCGAAGTTGAGCTGTCATCCCCTCAGCCGAATCATGAGCCGAACTCTGGTCAGACCACTGACTACAGTGGATCGGACTTCTTCGGACTCGGGGAAGCGGGCCACAGCGTAAGCGCCAAAGAGGAGTCGATAGCATAGGTCTCTATAGGAAACTAGCGCCGTGCGCCTGTGTACGCATTTGACTAAAACACCGGGACCATGCACCTTTAACAGTCGGCCTTGCCTCTCTTCCCGAGGCCGCTGAACTTGTTCTTGGTCTTATAGGCCGTTGGCTGAGCCTCTTTTTCGTTGAGATTCGTTGACATGTTCACGCGATAGTTGTGTACGTATAACAAGTGGTGTACGTTAACATTGTTGTGTATAACAACGTTGTGTACGTTGTGTACGTTGTGTACGTTGCGTATATTCACAAGCTATTTCTCCATAAACCAAATGACAACTTCTATCATAAACAGCCATTCATTATAATCTATTACCAAAAACATTCCCATTGTCTGCAAAAACAATAATGCATACAAACGTACTAAAGCACACACGTACTGTTTGTATGCATGTTATATTCATCCAATCCTCCACAGAGTTGTTAAACATGATGTATAGCATAAACACTCTAGATTTTAATTTGAAATTATAAATAACTGACTAATAACGTACGTAAGGTTTTTAACACAGTTCGAAAGTTACCTTGTATAAGCAATTTAGATTTCAGTGTCTACCAGTTTTCGAATTTTAGGATTTGCTTATACTTGAATTTTCATAAATATGCAGGGATATTCGTGATATACCGGACGTTTAATTTTGCTACGCCCGATAACGTTTACAAACTTTTAAAGGACGTGTCATTGTGTAATGCCTTTTGACGTTTTGATTACGTTTTCGAAACAAAAGAAATCAGTTAAATGCTTATTCTAAACTTTAACGTTATACGTACGCTTTGAAATGTCCGTTTTAGTCGAAGACAAAAAGAAAACTAGAGAAGCACTCTGAGAGCGCAGACCTCCGCCAAGCATGCAGCTTATTTCCACCACTGATCATGTTCTCCCAAAGAGATATCAGTAATTTCCACCCATACGTACTTATAGCATTGTGTGCTGAAAGCCGCCCGATTTTCCCAATAGAGAAGCCTTTGTTACGTCAAAAACCCTCAGCTGAACGGCGCGCCTCGCCGTAGTAGAAACTAGAGCACGCACTTTAGTGCGCGCATGCAAATCTCAAATACGCGCAGCCTGAACTCCCAAGTTCAATGACCCTACCTGCCAAAATATCAAAAATTCTTCATAAATTCCCCCCAAATTCCCGGATCACTACCAAAAGTTAATCGTTTGTTACTTGTGTCATTCTCAACCTTTCCTGCAAGTTTCATTCAAATCCGTGCACAACTCTTTGAGTTATTTTGCACACGGACAAATAAACAAGCAAATGAAAGAACACACAAACCGACGGTAATGAAAACATAACCTCCTCCCTTGACGGAGGTAAAAATACCGTTGATGAAACGTTCTGAAAACTTTTTGGCCCGTATTCTGCTAAAAACTTAAACCGAGTTTAAACCCACGTCTGGGTCTAAAGTTGGTTGTACACTAGACACAGATATAGAAATATTTCATAACCTGCACCGGTACTAATAAAACGTTAGTCTAGACCTTACGATGAAAATAATCTGAAGACTAGACCAAGAACTCAATGTAGGTGGGCTAGAGGGTAGAGCCTGAGATCGATCTAGGCCTAGACTAGACAACCTAGATCTTAGGACCTATTCAAATAGCTAGACTACAATTCTAACGTTATAGGACTCTACGGTTGGGCCTAACATTAGATCTGAAGTTAGGTTAGTGTAGTAGGTAGAATCTACATACTCTAATATCGAGACAGGGTTGTTATAGCCTACCTCCGTATCACCGGTATTTCTAAAAATCTTAGAATGGTTTCCATTTTTATTAACTCACAATCTTTCGGGTGCTTATAGTGCATGCCTTCAAAGAAGAGCTTTTATTTAATTCCCTTCCTCAAGGTCCTGGTTTGGTCAATGGGTTTCAGCTCGTTATTCCGAAGGTTCGTCATTCCGAAGGCTCTTTAATCCTCAGATTCGTTATACCGAAAGTTTATTGTTCCGAATTTCATTTTCGGATTAACCAATCTCTGGAATAACGAACCTTCGGACTAACGCCACAAATTTTCGGATTAACGAACCCTTTTTAATTTTCGGATTAACGAACCTGTAGGTATCGGGAATTTGCGTGTTTCGGATTAACGACCCTTCGGAATAAAATTATGAACCTTCGGAATAACGGACCATCGGAACAACGAACAGCACCCGGTCAATCGTCAATCCACTCCGAATTCACGATTCGATCGACAGCCATGTCCCATCCAGAGCACACAGCAACCGTGCCGCCGGCTGCCGGCGCGGCGCGATGGCTCTGCTGGCTACTAACTGAGTACACTGTACTAGTATTTAAAGCTAACATTATGTTAGGGCTCTAGCCAGGAATGTAGCGCTACGCAATACTGTAGGCCTATCCTGTGATTTGCGCCGCACACGTACAAACAAGCAAGGAGGTACAGTATAACGTACAGTGCTTTGCGAGTCGTCGCAAGTAAGAATACAGTATGCCCTTATTCGATATAAATACCCTTAAAAACTGTTCACAGTCCAAGAAAGTCACACTCATGTGGCTGATACACTGCCAATAATAAATTTAAGTTGATTTGTGGAGCGAAAAGTATTCAGAGAGGGAGAGTTTCTTCTTCCACTGAGGGCAACATGGTGGCTTGACCCAAGACTATTTCGGGTTTAATTTAAACCCGAAATAGACTTGGGTTTAACTAAACCTCGCTAGCAGAATACAAAATTGAACCTCTGGTCTAGCTAAGCCATAGGTGAGTCTAAAATAGGTTTAAACCTTGGTCTACAGTAGGATACAGGCCTTTGTGTGTGCTGGGAAATACAGAAGAGTCATACTGTGAAGGAGATATCTACCCACTGGGCATTTTACCCGTTATTACCTGGGTGATAACAGGTAATAACGTTGTTAATACCACGGTAACACCAGTGGGTAATAACGAGGAAATAGTAGACCAATCTTTCCCCGTTATTACCCGAACCCGATATTACTCCATTTACCAACTTACCCGGTATGATGTAACCGATATTTTCAGCATTTCCACGTTATTACCACCTGATATTACTGCATTTACCCAATATTACCCTGATATTACTGCATTTACCCAATATTACCTGGTATGATGTAACCGATATTTCCAGCATTTCCACGTTATTACAACCCGTTATTACTGCATTTTCCCAATTAGGTATGATGTAACCGATATTACCCACAGATTACCGCACGATATTATTAAAAACAAAGATTAAAGGTTGAATTGGCATATTAATTAGTGATGAGATTATGTTCGGCACAATTTTGGGATTAAAGCCAAAACATAGTTCTGGTACGCCTGCAAAAGTTGTCAAGTTTCGCTCCCAAATGTGAACGTATGCCTAGGAAATGTGCGGAATAACGCTGTGATAACAAGATATTCGTTGGGAAACGACGAAAATGCGAAATATTAACCAAAAAGGTTCAGTCTCAGAACTTACCCGAACGGGGTCAGGCTAAACTCGGACTAGGGTATAACTCGGCCTCGCTTTGACGGCGGGCTGAGTTGTGTTGGTTGCAAAGAGATTTTCCCCAGTGACTGCTAGAGCGCGGAGACTTCATACGCCCTGTGCTATTGTTTTGTGAGCTCACGGGGCACTGGATGACAACGAGGCGGTAGGCTCACCCTCGTGCTAACACGCTAGCAAACGAGCAACCGAGGAGCAGCCAAAATCAAGTGCGTACTCGCGTAAAAGTTCAGAAGTTTGCGTAATACGCGCTGTAGAAATGTATACTTAGTACGCAAAGTCCGCCATTACGAAGTGGGTACAATGGCGGCCCCCATGAAATCACTGACACCATTGTAGAGTCCGCCCTCTAGTGGTGGGGAGGAGAAAAATCTCTTTGGTTGGTTGTCCCCACCGAACTAAAAGATAGTGGAATGCGTGTCCCTATTCCCAACATACACGAGACCGTGCAGCCAAATTACCGTGTTGCGTCGCCATCTTCCTAGGGCATTTTTTTTTTCCTTATATGGAGTGCACGCTCAAGCAGGTTTAACACTTAGGCGCTGTCAGACTGGGCCATTGGTACGCGCGCAAGCAAGAGTGCGCCGTCCGGTGGCTAGTGATTATGACCTAACAATGCACGTTTGTACATGGTTGGATTCACATGATTTTGCAAACGGACCGACCGACCTGCTTGAGCGTGCACTCCATATAAGGAAAAAATTGCCCTAGCAAAATGGCGGTGGTCACGTGAGTTAAACAAGTTTTGGTGGCTGCGTATTTCCTGGATGAACACGCATTCCATTTTAGTTCGGTGGTTGTCCCTCTGGTGCATGGTTTGTACAGTGTTGTACTATGGGGGCGGCCTGTATAAACTACATTGTAGTGCTTCTCGTTCTGGCTACTAGCAGTAATGGTCCGAGTTGTTACCAAATACGCTTAACTAATAAAGGGCTTTTTACACTTGTGTTTCTTAACCCCGGACTTTCTCTGACCCAGGACTATCGTTAGTCCCGTACCAATTTTTTCAGCTTTTTACACTCGCCAATTAGTCCCGTACTATCTCTTGTCCGGGGCTAAGGAGAAAACTGACCTTTTTACACTCGTCTTTCTTAGCCCCGGACTTTCCAAACCACATGAATATTCATAATTACGCTGTGTACTGTACACGTACACGCACGCACCGGCAGCACTTGATTACCTCGTTTCTGATTGGTCAGTGAGGGTCGCACTTCGTCTCCGTCGCTTAGCCCAGGATTATTTTTTCGTTCTGTTTACACTCACTTGCTTGGCACCGCAATTGCGGTGCTAGCACCGCAATTGCGGTGCTAACCCCTGCTATTTTGCAGGGCCAGATAGTACCGTACTATCGGTGGGGCTAGCCCACTTTGGCAAAAACGAGTGTAAACAGAAAGTGGGCTAAGGATAGTCCCGTACTATCGGTGGGGCTAAGGCCCCCCCTTAGCCCCACCGATAGTCCGGGGCTAAGCAAAAATTTACAAGTGTAAAAAGCCCTTAAGACACGAAAGTGCGCGCTAATCCTGTGCAAAACAGATGGACAGCGCGCCGACCTCAAGCGTATTACGCACATCACCTGAGACGCGCTGTCTAAAACACTTGACAGTCAGACCGCAACACCCTGAAAAGCCTTCTCATTTATCGTACGCGTATGCATGGACCTTGCGGACATGAATACGTAGTGAGCTGGAAGACCACATTTTTAGAGTCCCTGTAAATCTAAACGACATTACCAATCTACATGATTTATACATCGATAAAAAGCTGAAAAGTTGTACTCTGATGACATCCGACCACTTGAAAGGTTGTGACATATAAAATATACTGAACAAGGAAATTATAAAACATAAAATGTGCATATTTTTCATTTTTTTTTTTTTTTTTAGGGGGTACATTTGAACAATGAAATAAACGTGGACCAAAACGGAAGAGGTATGAAATGAAAGAGGAAATATCATACTATGAAAATATGATGACTTCATGTGGACTGATTCTTGGAACGGGTCAGGTGATCGAATAAATCATTACGTTGTACAGTTAATTTTTGACGAGATTTCAGTTTGCCGCGAAAACGCGTTTCTGATTGGTTAATTCCCTCCGAGTGGAGAGTTGAACGGCGCGGAAGGACAGTAAACGTGTACTGTACATACAGTAATACTCTGTGTGTAGATGAAAGTGTAGGACCCTATTGTGTGTGTGCGCGCGCACGATGTATGTATACGCGCTCGGGCATTAGGTAACTGCAACTAAGATCTCCACGTAAACAACAAGAACAACACTCCACTCTGATCGACAGCTCAACTTTGGCTTGGATTTTGTTTACTCAACCAGATACAGTAACTTTTGCATTAATGAATAGCTCATTATTAATCAATAATAAAAGATCTAACACTTACTTTGCACACATAGTTCTTTGGGGCTCTCTATTGTGTATTACAATAATTATTCCATCTAATTCTACTGTATACATCGCTGAGTAATTTAACTAATGATACCCTGGGAGTGCATGATCATGCATGTATCTCAAATTGCCACACCACGATTTTTACTCGACGAGACTTTCAATTTTTATAGTTTTCTAAGCGAGGGACCAATTCAGTTCTTACTGTGCTATTATAACAAGAATCTCTAGAACGTTGGATATCAGTAATGAGTTGATTCAACCTTGGAACGGGTCGGGTGATCAATAAATAGAAAGCCTTGTCATAATCTGTCTTAGGATCGTTTTAAAAATGTCAGTAGGATGCAGTGATAAGAATAATTATATCATAAGTTCATTTTACATGATATATTAAGCATTAAAAGGTGTGCTTTATATCAAATATTCACAAATCATGTCAATTAGTCACGGAGAGTAGATCTTAATGTCGTCCCTAAGCGAATCTCGTCGACCATGCATTTCGTCTCTGAATATCTCGCAGAATCTCGGGTGCCGAGAAGGACATGCGCAAAAACCTGCGCGTACGATAAATTTTTGTTTTGAGCTCATTAACAGCCGCGTTGCGGTCTGACTGTTGATAAACAACAGCAGCGGTTTCAGGGACAGCGCGTCTCAGGTGATGTGTGTCTTTGCCTGAGACGCGCTGTCTTTGAAGATGTTGTTGTTTATCAAGCGTCTTTGATTGTGAGATCACGTTGTTGTCAAATTTTTACCTCCACGAAATAATCCTTATTACTTTAGATTTTATAAAATCTCGTTCTTCAAAATAATCCCCTTAATCGATAAAAAGCTACGGCTATAATCTTTAAATCTTTTTAAAATAATAAAGATACCACTACCTTTAGAAATGAATAATGTTCCTAGGTGTACTGAGTTTGTACTTAGCTCTCTTTTGTATCGTCATGTAGGGAAGCCATTTTGTGTCCATTCTTATCGCGCGCCTTCGTATCTTGTTATCTACTATCTTTGGTTGTTACAACGCGCGCATCAAAAACCTCTTTGGCGCGCATGCAAAATTAGTGTGCGACTATCAAGCAGCGCTAAAAACAATCAAAGATGCTTGATAAACAACAACAAAAATTTCAGAGACCGCGCGTCTCAGGGACTGAGGTGATGTGTATGGCGCGACAGAAGGGAATCAAATATTTATGTTTGACACCAACTAAAAAAGCATTTCATGAAGTAAAATTTCATTCAACAAAAATATATTCGACAAAATATATATTTGACAAAAAAAATATATATATTTCACCAAAATATATTTGACAAAAATTATATTTGACCAAAAATATATTCGACAAAATATATATTTGACCAAAAAAAATATATTTCACTAAAAATATATTTGACACAAAATATATTTGACCCAAAATATATTTGACAAAAAATATATTTGACCAAAAAATATATCTGACCAAAATATATTCGACAAAATGCATATACATTATGTTATTCACCAAAAATATATTAGACCCAAAATGTATTTGACAAAAAAGTGTTTTACATACATGGCGTTATATACTTAAAATCATTCGATGAACAAAAAACCATTCGATGAACAAAAAATCATTCCATGAAATGAAAAGTCATTTGATGACAATACAGCGCAGCGCATGCTTACACTGCACGTGTGGTGCGTGTACACTGTGGTGTACACCATCAATCTGCAAATTGCATGCGCATGCACAGCCGCGCTTGCTTGCTAGCCCGTTATCTGATGATCGAGTGGTACGCGCGCTATATAGCTTTAGCGATTTCGATGTCGCTCTAGCTCAAAACTTCACGCATGGGCCATGACTTCCAACTCTTCTGAAAGTGGGAGTAGGAATTATCTCGATGGCGTTATGCAAGACAGCTCCGCCATTGCCAGTGAGATGACGAGCGCGAGATCGGGATCAGGTCGCCCGGTCGTGGACATACTTGGAGACTAACTTCTCAGCACGAGCAGAGCAACATCAGTGGTAACCGCAGCAGCGACCCCAACACGTTACTGGTACAGCGCCCGGCCGCCCCGCGCCGGGGTTCATCAGCGGCAGCGTCTGCCATGACGATCCGGTCTCCAACATAACATCAAGCAGGCCAAGGGCAAGACCACAGCCTCAGGCTTTAATAGGCTCAGGCTCAACCACCGGCACCGCACCGGCACCACGGGCTCAGCCTCAGCAACCCCAGGTTGGTCAGAATGAGACACAAACTGTCATAGACCGATGAGATCTGTCTGGTCTCTTCTCGTTGCCGTTGGGCTTAAGTTAGAACTTAGAGACAGATTCCGGCGCTAGTAAAATGGTAATGCAGTAAGCCAGTATCGTATCTTCTTCTTCTTCTTCTTCTGATTATAAGTCTGCCTCCTTCAATAATAGACTGAAGATTCTTGCAGACTGGTGCTACGTTATACAAACACATAGAAAATTTGACGAAAATAACTAGCCACTGTGATCAACCGTTACTAGCGTTAGACGGTTTCAAAATGAACCCACAGATGGCGCTGAAGCAGTTTCTGACGACAGGGAATTCCAGTTCCTTACAGACTACTTGGGAAGAACGAATGGCGATGCAATTCAGTTCTCGAATATGGTACCTGATAGGAGTGTGGTTGCGAGGCTCTCGTCAACTGAGTAACTGTTAGCCTGTTTGATGATATAGTGCTTGTAGTCCTGTGCTGAAAGAGGAGTAATTTGTGCATTTTGTACATCATAATTAGCCTGTATCCAAGAGGCAAGAAGATATATCTCGAATTTCACTCGACCAAATTCCACCAAAATTTCAGAGATTCCTTATCTCATTTCCAATCGCTCACATAAATTTGAATTAAATCAGACATGGGGGGGGGGGAAGCGTTGAATTCTACGTTGACTTAGTTGTGGTTGTTTCTGCTCGCGCACACAGCTTACACTGTCTAACGTTAACGTTACACGTCACGGTGGCTTTTAAATAAGGGGGACCATCATATATAGACATCATAAAAAACAAGGTTATAATATGCCTTCTAGCGTGGAGTAATATGTAACTCATCATGAAATATAGATTGCTATTTGTTCTATCCCCCCCCCCATGAGACTAACAATTAGTGTTACTGTCACACAGGTCAGTATCATTACGTTGCTGACTGCATGCAGTTATTCACGCGATCACGATTTACTCTTCACAGGCATTCATTGTCAGCAGGAAGTTCCCGTACAGGAGGAAAAGGATATGAAGTTTCCGTGACAACCTGAGGACATACGTTGATGCAGCAGGAAGAGATGATGGATGTGTGAGGTAAGACATTGTGTCCTCATTGCTAGATTCCCACCGGTGTGATATTTTGAAAGGAGTGCTTCAGTAATATTATATACTAATCACAGAGTTAGGGAAATTGACTTTATTTCTTTTCTTTTTTTCTTCTATGAATGTGATGTTTCTCATGGAAAGTTATGAGGTTGAATAAAAGCTGAATGAACAATTCTCAGAGGATATATAAATATGTGGTATAAACAGCCATCATCTTTCAACAGAGCAGAATTCTGGATGCCTAATCCAGTCAAGTGCTTAGTAGTCAAGTACTTGTACTGTTTGAAAATTGTTGTTCAAATTTTACCTCTTTATTATTATTTATTTGTGTGTGTGTGTGTGTGTGTGTTGAAACTTAAGTTTCAAAGATGAAGTTTAGGAAGTCAAGACTTTATGCCCCATTGTGAATGTTTTTACTTTTGTGATAAACTTGGAATATAGTGATTTGGGTATTTTTTTTTTCAAAGCTAGTAATATTAGGAATAATAAAGTAGTGATGGTAGTGATCATAATAAAATTTTCATGATGAATTATCATTGTTGTTATTACTTGTACAATGAAAATGACGTTGTTTCTAGTCATGATTATCATCATCATCATCATCATCATCATCATCATTTATCATTGCTTTCCCCCTTGCAGAATTACAATATATTCATCTAAATATATTGTAGGCAAACTATGATAGCAGTAAGAATGATTAATACCTAGGGAAACCTTAAACAAGTACCGGTACATCAATATTGTACTAATTGGAAACATTTCAGGACATCTTTTCAACATCAAGTTTATTATGTGTTGATAAAATTATGTTCCAAAAGATATACAGTATTTACCCAGTAATGTCATGCATTGTATTTCTTTGTTTCCACTCCTACACAACTGCAGCATCAGTGTGAGAATGTTTGAGGCCATGAGGGGACCTGTAACTATGCCGTCTACGAGATCTGGGAAACAGAAGAGGACTGGAAGACGTGAGTCACTTTGTGTTGATCTCTATTGATCCAGTGATGGTTTTGCGAAGGTTTGACACTGTAGCTCCTTATTATAAAGCCTAAATTATTAAGTTCAGAAGAAAATCAACCAAACAATTCCATACTTCACTTGTCAGAATAAATTGTGCAGTATAAAAAGAAAGAAAAAAAGTGTCTTGTTAGGTGATACGCTATCAGCGTATCACCTATTGTGATTGTCAAAATCTCTCTTTATTTTTTAGGTGATACGCTATCAGCGTATCACCTATTGTGATTGTCAAAATTTCTCTTTTTAGGTGATACGCTATCAGCGTATCACCTATTGTGATTGTCAAAATTTCTCTTTTTAGGTGATACGCTATCAGCGTATCACCTATTGTGATTGTCAAAATCTCTCTATTTTTTTTTTTACTCTTCTTTCTTTCTGGACAATTTTGTGTCGTCAATATCTCAAGAATGACATTACGAAATAACATGACATTTTCAGTCAACATGTCTC
Organism: Diadema setosum; assembly: GCF_964275005.1. Taxonomy (NCBI): domain Eukaryota; kingdom Metazoa; phylum Echinodermata; class Echinoidea; order Diadematoida; family Diadematidae; genus Diadema; species Diadema setosum. The sequence continues at coordinate 17,017,409 of NC_092687.1, read as the reverse complement.
ATGACAAAATCTAGCCACAATAAGGTTTTCATGACAGTAACATATCTATGACGTCATCTAGGCGCCATGTTGTGATTTTCGGACCTTGTCACATGATCGATCATAACTTCATAACTACATGTCATTTCTGTATCATTTTCGGTGGACATGAAGTTCAGGTCACGTTCTATCTTACTTCTTAACGCTAGTTACACAGGTCATCATTATCAAAACGACTTCCCAATGGGAAATCTCGAAGTTTCAGACAATTTTAAGCGTTTCAAACATTTCCTCGCGTGCGCGTCCGTCCGCGCAATTTCGCGCGCAGAGCCCGTAAGCAACATGAAAATGCAATTTTTTTGACTGATTTGGCTTCCTGATACTTTGAGTAACAATATCCACTGATTTCCGATCGATTTCGACCTATAACAAAGGAATGCACTGGCGTCAAAGTTGAAATTCCGCATGCGCGTCTTTCTGCAAATATAGTGAAAAACATGTCTTTGTTTATTTCGCCATAGCTCTTTAAATCGTCCGTTGACCCTATATTTCTACTGCATATTACAATAGTATATGAATTGTAAATAACATTCCAAGTATCAATATTGCCAGGAAAACGCGATGACGTCATCATATCGTCATTTTCAATAAAAAAGTGGAATTGATTTTTTTGAGGTACTGTTTCTGACATTCAGTTGCTCGTATCTCTGTTGTTTAAGCTCAATATTATCCCAAATTCAGATATGTTGTACTTTGAACATGTGCCTCTCAAGTCCATGTGATGGTTTTGAAATATGATGACGTCATCATACTAGAAATTGTGATTAAAGGTAAAGACTCAAAATCAGACAAGTTTACGTGTTATGTCTATGGGAGGTGATTTTTTTTTTAAACCATGCATTGACTTGACAACGTTTAACCACCTTTACCTCATCTGATTTTGCTCCATTTCCTCTGAAACATACGTATGTTGTAGCTGAGACAATAAGCTTTAGTAATCATGCATTTTATGTTTTCAAATCTCCTCATCAGGTTGATAATTTTGTAGTTTAAAACTGAAAATGAGAATGCAATCTGTACAGAACGATTCCCAATTTTTCTTTGCAACTGTATATTGATCGAATCCACGCTGCCACTTGTGAGAAGTTGAATAGCGCCATCTCAAGTCAAGACATTCACAATAGTATTTAGATTTAAGTTTCGCACTCAATCTTCAGGACAGCCGTGTGGCGTAATCGCTTAGCGCGCTGGGTGTACATAACGCCTTACTGGAAGGTGAGAAGTTCGACTCCCGCAGTACTTTTTTCCGTTCTTTCTTTTTCTCTCCTTTTTTTTTTTCCGGCAGTTCAGCTTTACTCCGATGTCATTTATCATATTATTTTATCAAGTGTACCTAACCCGTGAACACGGCTGCTCTATTCCCCTTGTTTTGTATTGTAGTTTGGAGATTGGGTTTGCTTCATTAATTTTGTCACACTTAATGTTGTAAATTGCCCCTTGTTACAGTGTCCCGCTTGCCACCTTTCGTTTGCTCTTTCCTTTTCTCTTCATTGGTTATTGTTATACTGTAACAGGATAGGTAGGAACATGTACGTTTAAATAACTTGCAGGGATGGGAGCTGAATTGATTAACTCTAGTCCAGGTGTATGGCGTCTCGCTCATCTCTTTGAAATTCCAGGTTGTTATTGTTTGACCCAATAACGGAGTTGTAGACAGGTTTTATGTTGCTATAGAGGTATCTTGTGCCACATGAATGGAAGGCATCACTGTTTAGTAGAAGTAATGAACTTTTTCATGTTGTAAATGATATAAAGATATGAATTTCACATCCAATCTTCGGGACAGCCGTGTGGCTTTATAGTCGCTTAGCGCGCTGCATGGTCATTATGCACTACCTTATTATAGGACGAGATGTTCGAGACCCGCAGGACGCTATTATTTTTTTTTCTCTCTCTTTCTTTGTTTTTCTTTTGGCAGTTCAGCTTCATTCCGATGTCATTACCCCACGACACACAGTCACTCAAGTTCCTTTTTTTTTGTCGGAGGCTGGAGGTTGGATTTGCTTCGTTTATCATACGTAATGTTGTAAATTGCCCTTGGTATACAGTGCCCCGCTTGCCACCTTTCGTTTTCTCTTTCCTTTTCTCTACGTTTGTTCCTGTTACACTGCACAAGACAGGTCGGAAAATAATTTACATAGCTCAACTGGAGCAGGAATGGCAACTGAACAAATTAACTCTAGGCCAGGTGTATGACGTCTAGCTCATCTCTTTGAAATTCCAGATTGTTATTGTTTGACCCAATAGCGGAATTGTAGATAGGTTTTATGTTGCTATAGAGGTATCTTCTGCCACATGAGTAGAAGGCATCACTGTTTAGTAGTAGTAATGAACTTTTTCATGTCCCTTCATGTCAGTTATAGTGTGTTTAAAGGGGTTGTGTGTCTATCTGCCAAAGAAAAGGAAAACCTTATTTTCGTCATGGCTGTTTCTCTATACGTAGCCGTAGGTGATGAGTGTTGTTGGTATCTGAGCAGTGAATAACACAACATTATCAGGCGAAAATCCCCCTTAGTTATGCGCGCTAAGCGTTCAATTGATATTTGTTATCTTTATTTATGTAGTCAATCACTGCTAATGGAGTTACAGAATTATGTTATGACACCTTTCACTGAAAGTTTGTAAAGCAAAGTTTGTGGACAAGGCAAGCAATTGTACATGAATAATACCATTGATTTCAGAGGGAAATTATGGTATACCTAAATGTAAGGGTATCATTGCTTTGGAATTGCTGAGACAATATTATCTTGGCACGAGGGCTTCCACTTCTAGATCCCTTTGAAGATGTGTCAGTCACGGGTGATCGTCATGATTCATCTTTCACGTAGAAGCTTCCGTTCCACACTCTTAGTTCGAGAAGACTTACCATCATACTTCAAATTGTGATTAAAGGTAAAGACTCAAAATCAGACAAGTTGACGTGTTATGTCTATGGAAGGTGATTTTTTTTTCAAACCATGCATTGACTTGACAACGTTTAAGAACCTTTATCTCAGCTGATTTTGCTCCATTTCCTCTGAAACTTAAGTATGTGGTAGCTCAGACAATAAGCTGCAGTAATCATGCATTTTATTTTTTTCAAATCTCCTCATCAGGTTGATAATTTTGCAGCTCAAAACTGAAAATGAGAATGGAATGTGGACCAAACTATTCCTGAATCATCTTTCACATATAAGCTTACGTTCCTCATATTTTCTCGTCAAGACGTACATGGCCGAGAGGATAAAGGCGACGTCACAAGAGACGTGAGGTTGCACACGTACGGGTTCGAACGCCATAAGAGCACGAAACAAAATACTTATATCTTTTGCTTTTTTTCTTTTATGGAGTATTCACCTTCGTCCATGTAGAAATCACGTTTTCATGTAAACGTACACACACACAGGCACACACACACACATACACACACAATATCCCTACTGAATATCAATGTAAATTTGTGTTGTGTATAGCATACATAGATAGATTTAAGTTTCGCACAAGATCTTCGGATCTTCCGTGTGCCAGAATCGCTTAGCACGCTGCGTGTTTATAATGCCCGACCGGAAGAAGAGAAGTTAATCGAGTCCCGCAGGACTTTTTCCTTTTATTTCTTTTTTCTTTTTTTCTGCAGTTCAGCTTCACTCTGATGTCATGAACAAAGCTGCTCTATTTCCCTTGTTTTGTACTGGAGTTTGGAGGTTGGGTTTCCTTCATTTTGTCACACGTAATGTTGTAAATTGCCCCTTGAAACAGTGCCCCGCTTGCCACCATTCGTTTTCTCTTTCCTTTTCTCTTCATTTGTTCTTGTTGTACTGTAGCAGGATATTTAGGAACGTGTACGTTAACATAACTAACAGGAATGGGAACTGAATTAATTAACTCTAGTCCAGGTGCATGGAGTCTCGCTGATCTCTTTGGAATTCCAGGTTGTTATTATTTGACCAAATAACGGAGTTAAAGACAGGCAGGGAAGGAAGTGACTTGATATTGCTTCATAATGAGGAATTTTGGGCAACACCTTTCCAAGTGTAGTGATTATGACGGGGTTCTCTGTGATTTATTTTCGTCATGGCTGTTTCACTAGTTTAGCCATTAGGTGACATATGTTGTTGGCATCTGGGAGAATAGAACAGATCAGTACCAAACTGGAATAGCCCTGTAAGCAATGTGGTAAGCGTTCAATTTTTTGCATTATCTTTCTTCTTTAAAGTCAGTCACTACTGATCGAAATACACAATATAATATGACACGTTCCACTGGTAGTTTAGGAAAAGGGAGTTAATGCACGATGCAATGATAAATGTGCTACCATTGATTTTAGAGACGTTGTTGTGGTGTGGTACTGGTGATGGTAAGGGAACCATAGATTGCTTTTAAAGTAATGAGACAATCATCGGACCTTTGCATCAAGACCGTATTCCCATCTAGAATATAATGCATGTTCGTGCGGAGTTTTTTTTTTTAAATCCTGACGTGGACATTTTCTTTATCTTGTTTTTAATTTAAGAATGTTATATCTAAATTTGTTTCTTTCCCCTAACATTTTTTTTTTTTTGTTGGATATAAAGTTGGACGTTCCGTGACCGGGTAAAAGAGCAGCGATTTAGTTACAGTTTCAATGCATCTTGTTTTACATTAAATTGATTGTTTTTAAATTTGACATTGTCTGTCTATTTGCCTGTTTATGCTCATAAAACACTGCTATAACAACTAATACATTTGTTTCACTTGTCACACGCAATGGTGTGGATTGCAGTTGTGCATGCATTTTTTCTTTTGACACCTCTCGTTTTTCTCTCCCTTTTTCCCTCACTTTGATTTTGTTATACTGCAGATGGGAATGATTACAATAACATAACCCAACTTGAAGTAGGAATGAGAATTGAATAAATTTACTCTAGGCCAGGTGTATATAGCGTCTCGCTCATCTCTTTGAAATTTCAGGTTGTCATTGTTCAATCAACGGAGTTGAAGACAGGCTTTATGTTGCTATAGAGGTATCTCGCGCCACATGAATGGAATGCATACGCTGTTTAGTATTAGTAATGAACTTTTTCATGTCCATCCCTGCCAATAAAAGTGTGTTTGATGGGGTTCTGTGTCATTGTGCCTATGAGAAAGCAAAGTTTTATTTTCGCCATGGCTGTTTCTCTATGCGTAGCCGTGGGTGATGGGTGTTGTTGGCATCTGGGCAGTAAAGAACCGAGTATCATGCTATAATACCCCCCTCCCCCGGTTAGGTTCTAAGCGTTCAATACGGTGATATATCTCTCTTCTTTATTATGTCAATCACTGCTGATGGAATTACAGAATTATGTTATGACACGTTTCACTCAAAGCTTAAAAAACAAAGTATATGCACGATACAAGTAATGGTGCATGAGTCCTATAGGCCATTGATTTTAGATGAGAAATTATGATATGCCTATAGTAGGGGTGTCATTGATTAGGAATTAATGAAACGATTAAGCACTCCTTCCACTTCTAACTGTCCCCTTTGAATGTGTGTCGATCACGTGAGATCGTCATAAATTATCATTCACGTATAAGATTACGTTCGAAGTGTACTCTTAGTTGGAGGAGACCTCGCGATGTCTCTTTCGCTGGAGCCGTACGTCTGGCCCGTTTTTCTTTTGCCCTTTTCTCTTTAGTTGAGGTATCACTTTTGTCCAGGTATAAATCACATTCTCATGTAAACAGACTCACTTGCTCTATGTCCCTTGTTTTGTATCGGAGGCTTCATTGGTTTTACTGTCTGTAAATCTCACAGGCTTGTATATAGCTGTAAGAGCTCTCTGAACTGATCACTATGATATTAAGATTAGAGAGAGTCATATTGGTTATGTAAATAATGGTCAAAGGTCATGTTTTAAAAGGCCACTGTTAAAGCCAGGATGGTTATAAACACTTAATTGTCATGTTTTATTTGTACGTGCCGAGGATCACTTGGATCCCGTTTACAGTGCGAGGTTCGGCCGCGGCTCGGCCGCACCGAGCCCGCCTTCATATCGGTGTAAACGCGCAAAAGGCCAAATGCGGGGCCAAAATGGCCTCGCATTAGGCCACGCTCTGGAGGTGGTCTCGGCCGCGGCCGAGCCGCGGTCGCGCCCGGCCTTTTTCTCAGTGTAAACGCAAACTGGGCTAAATGCGCGGCCAATTTTAGTCTGGCTTCCAAACCCTCGCCTGTACTATTTCGCTATTCAGGATATTAACCACTTCAACGTCGAAACTAGTATGGTTTTGTCCTGCAAAGGATTTTCTCCTTCGGCAAAGGCCTTTGCCCGAACATGCACGGAATTCACTTGGCAAAGGATCTGAAAACCGGACAATACCAAATTGCGTTTGTTTAAAAGTAGAGCGCCACTACGACAAAATATTGAAAGGTTTGAATCAAAAGCGCGGCCGAGCCCGGCAGTGTAAACGGACTAAATTGCGGGGCTCGGCCTCGCAATTGAGGTTGGCCTTGGCCGTAGCTGGGCCGCGGCTCGGCCCAGCCCCGCACCGTAAACGGGGTCTAAGTTTATGCACTGTACGTACTCAAAAAGTCCGTAAATCGACTTAGTCGCACACGCACAGAATTTCCACTTAGTTTGTGTGACAGAAAAACAAATGTGATATGAATAATGTAGGCCCCCAAAAAAGTTCAACTAAGTATCTCATTGTAACTTCAAGGTGCTATATTACATTTTTTTTTTTTGTCGATCACGGATGACCGACATCTGATGACCCCAAGCGTATCACCTAACTCGTCTTCAGTGTGACGAGTTTCATATCTCGTTTTTATTCTTCTTTCTTTCTGGACAATTTTGTGTCGTCAATATCTCAAGAATGACATTACGAAATAACATGACATTTTCAGTCAACATGTCTCATGACAAAATCTAGCCACAATAAGGTTTTCATGACAGTAACATATCTATGACGTCATCTAGGCGCCATTTTGTGATTTTCGGACCTTGTCACATGATCGATCATAACTTCATAACTAGATGTCATTTCTGTATCATTTTCGGTGGACATGAAGTTCAGGTCACGCTCTATCTTACTTTTTAACGCTAGTTACACAGGTCATCATTACGCGCGCGTAAGCGCGCGTCAAAATATTAAAAGGCTCAAAACGACTTCCCAATGGGAAATCTCGAAGTTTCAGACAATTCTAAGCGTTTCAAACATTTTCTCGCGTGCGCGTCCGTCCGCGCAATTTCGCGCGCAGAGCCCGTAAGCAAAATGAAAATGCAATTTTTTTGACTGATTTGGATTCCTTATACTTTGAGTAACAATATCCATTGATTTCCGATCGATTTCGACCTATAACAAAGAAATGCACTGGCGTCAAAGTTGAAATTCCGCGTGCGCGTCTTTCTGCAAATATAGTGAAAAAACATGTCTTTGTTTATTTCGCCATAGCTCTTTAAATCGTCCGTTGACCCTATATTTCTATTGCATATTACAAAAGTATATGAATTGTAAATAACATTCCAAGTATCAATATTGCCAGGAAAACGCGATGACGTCATCATATCGTCATTTTAAATAAAAAAAGTGGAATTGATTTTTTTGAGGTACTGTTTCAGACATTAATTTGCTCGTATCTCTATTGTTTAAGCTCAATATTATCCCAAATTCAGATATGTTGTACTTTGAACATTTGCCTCTCAAGTCCATGTGATGGTTTTGAAATATGATGACGTCATCATACTAGAAATTGTGATTAAAGGTAAAGACTCAAAATCAGACAAGTTTACGTGTTATGTCTATGGGAGGTGATTTTTTTTAAAACCATGCATTGACTTGACAACGTTTAAGCACCTTTACCTCATCTGATTTTGCTCCATTTCCTCTGAAACACACGTATGTTGTAGCTGAGACAATAAGCTTTAGTAATCATGCATTTTATGTTTTCAAATCTCCTCATCAGGTTGATAATTTTGTAGTTTAAAACTGAAAATGAGAATGCAATCTGTACAGAACGATTCCCAATTTTTCTTTGCAACTGTATATTGATCGAATCCACGCTGCCACTTGTGAGAAGTTGAATAGCGCCATCACAAGTCAACACATTCACGACAGTATTTAGATTTAAGTTTCGCACTCAATCTTCAGGACAGCCGTGTGGCATAATCGCTTAGCGCGCTGGGTGTTCATAACGCCTTACCGGAAGGTGAGAAGTTCGACTCCCGCAGGACTTTTTTCAGTTCTTTCTTTTTCTCTCTTTTTTTTTTTTTTTTGGCAGTTCAGCTTTACTCCGATGTCATTTTTCGTATTATTTCATCAAATGTACGTAACTCATGAACACGGCTGCTCTATTAATTCCCTTGTTTTGTATTGGAGTTTGGAGTTTGGGTTTGCTTCATTAATTTTGTCACACTTAATGTTGTAAATTGCCCCTTGTTACAGTGTCCCGCTTGCCACATTTGGTTTGCTCTTTCCTTTTCTCTTCATTGGTTATTGTTATACTGTAACAGGATAGGTAGGAACATGTACGTTTAAATAACTTGCAGGAATGGGAGCTGAACTGAATAACTCTAGTCCAGGTGTATGGCGTCTCGCTCATCTCTTTGAAATTCCAGGTTGTTAATGTTTGAGCCAATAACGAAGTTGTAGACAGATTTTATGTTGCTATAGAGGTATCTTGTGCCACATGAGTGGAAGGCATCACTGTTTAGTAGTAGTTATGAACTTTTTCATGTTGTAAATGGTATAAAGATATAAATTTCACATCCAATCTTCGGGACAGCCGTGTGGCTTTATAGTCGCTTAGCGCGCTGCATGGTCATCATGTACTACCTTAGGACGAGATGTTCGAGACCCGCAGGACGCTATCATTTTTTTCTCTCTCTCTCTTTCTTTGTTTTTCTTTTGACAGTTCAGCTTTATTCCGATCGGCGATGTCATTTATCGTATTATCTTATCAAGTATACTACCCCACGACACACAGTCACTCAAGTTCCCCCCCCCCCTTTTTTTTTGTCGGAGGCTGGAGGTTGGATTTGCTTCATTTATCATACGTATTGTTTAAATTGCCCTTGGTACAGTGCCCCGCTTGCCACCTTTCCTTTTCTCTACGTTTGTTCCTGTTACACTGTCACAAGACAGGTCGGAAAATAACTTACATAACTCAACTGGAGCAGGAATGGCAACTAAATGAATTAACTCTAGGCCAGGTGTATGGCGTCTCGCTCATCTCTTTGAAATTCCAGGTTGTTATTGTTTGACCCAATAACGGAGTTGAAGACAGGTTTTATGTTGCCATAGAGGTATCTTGTGCCACATGAGTAGAAGGCATCACTGTTTAGTAGCAGTAATGAACTTTTTCATGTCCCTCCATGTCAATTATAGTGTGTTTAAAGGGGTTGTGTGTCTATCTGCCAAAGAAAAGGAAAAACTTTTATTTTCGTCACGGCTGTTTCTCTATACGTATAGCCGTAGGTGATGAGTGTTGTTGGTATCTGAGCAGTGAAGAACAGAGCATCAGGCTAAAATCCCCCCTAGTTATACGCGCTAAGCGTTCAATTTGATATATCTTTATTTATGTAGTCAATCAGTGCTAATGGAGTTACAGAGTTATGTTATGACACCTTTCACTGAAAGTTTGTAAAGCAAAGTTTATGGACAAGGCAAGCAATTGTACATGAATAATACCAATGATTTCAGAGGGAAATTATGGTATACCTAAATGTAAGCGTATCATTGCTTTGGAATTGCTGAGACAATATCTTGGCACGAGGGCTTCCACTTCTAATAACTGATCCCTTTGAAGATGTGTCGGTCACGGGTGATCGTCATGATTCATCTTTCACGTAGAAGCTTCCGTTCCACACTCTTAGTTCGAGAAGACTTACCATCATACTTCAAATTGTGATTAAAGGTAAAGACTCAAAATCAGACAAGTTGATGTGTTATGTCTATGGGAGGTGATTTTTTTTTTTTAACCATGCATTGACTTGACAACGTTTAAGCACCTTTATCTCAGCTGATTTTGCTCCATTTCCTCTGAAACTTAAGTATGTCGTAGCTCAGACAATAAGCTGCAGTAATCATGCATTTTATTTTTTCAAATCTCCTCATCAGGTTGATAATTTTGCAGCTAAAAACTGAAAATGAGAATGGAATGTGGACCAGACGATTCCTGAATCATCTATCACATATAAGCTTACGTTCCTCATATTTTCTCTTAAAGACGTACATGGCCGAGAGGATAAAGGCGACGTCTCAGAGATGTGAGGGTGCACACGTACGGGTTCGAACCCCATAAGAGCACGAAACAAAATACTTATATCTTTAACTTTTTTTTTCTATATCTTTTCACTCCGTTTGTTTTTGTTATACTGCAGATGGGAATGATAACATTAGCATAATCCAACTTGAAGTAGGAATGAAAATTGAATTAATTAACTCTAGGCCAGGTGTATAGCGTCTCGCTCATCTCTTTGAAATTTTAGGTTGTCATTGTTCGACCAACGGAGTTGTAGACAGGCTTTATGTTGCTATAGGGTATCTCGCACCATATGAGTGGAATGCATATGCTGCTTAGTATTAGTAATGAACTTTTTCTTGTCACTCCCTGCCAATATTATAGTGTGTTTGAAGGGGTTGTGTGTCGTTCTGCCAAAGAAAAGGCAAAACTTTTATTTTCAGCATGGCTGTTTCTCTATACGTAGCCGTAGGTGATGAGTGCTGTTGGCATCTGGGCAGTGAAGAACAGAATATCAGGCTAAAATCTCCCTGGGTTATACGTGCTAAACGTTCAATTTGATATATCTTTCTTTATATAGTCAATCACTGCAAACGGAGCTGCAGAATTATTTTTTGAATCGTCTCACTGAAAGTTTGTAAAGCAAAATTTATGGAATATGAAGCAATGGTGCATGATTAATACCATTGATTTCAGAGGCGAAATTATGATATGCCTCAGGGGCTAATCCAGGGAAGACCGCAACCGGCGCACGCCCCCCCCCCCTTTATTTTCTGTTGAAACAAAAGAAATGAAAAGGAAAAAATGGGGGAGGGGTGCGTGCGCCCCCCTTTAATTTTGTAAACGCGCCCCCTCTTTACGGAATTCCTGGATCCGCCCCTGTGACTAAATGTAAGGGTGACATTGCTTTCGAATTGCTGAGACAATGTGCTTGGCACTCTTTCCACTTCTAATTATCCCTTTTGAAGATGTGTCGGTCACGGTTGATCGTCATGATTCATCTTTTACGTAGAAGCTTGCGTTCCACAATCTTGGTTCGAGGAGACTTACCGTTTAGTTACGTGGTTAGAAGCGATGTCTCTTTCTTTATTTTGATAGAGGTAATACCGCTTTCGTCCAGGTACAATTCACATTGTCATGTAAACAAACACACACTCTACTTATTTTTGTTTTGTATTGGACGCTTCATCGCTTTTACTGCTGGAAAATTTCACAGGCTTGTCGCTGTAAGGGCTTTCATTATTTTTCTTTTTTCTTAAGCAGTTCAGCTTCACTCCGATGTCATTTATTTTACTATTTCATCAAGTATACACACCCCACCAACATAAACACGCAATTTCCCTTGTTTTGTATCAGAGGTTAGAGTGTTTCTATTGCTCATGGGAATTTTTGGTTATCGCCAAATAACAATTCATTTAGCTGAACATAGATACTCAAGCAGCAGAGCCCTTAAAGTGGGTCAGTAAGTAGTTACAATATGTATAGCACCATATTTCGTCCAGGTATAAACCTCATTGTCATGTAAAGACACACACACTGTACTGTAATATGATGTAACAGGATAGGTAGGAATGTGGACGTTTACATAACTAGCAGGAATCGGTACTGAATTGCTGAACTCTATAGTTCAGGTGTATGGCGTCTCGCTCATCTCTTTGAAATTCCAAGTTGTTATTATTTGACCTTATAACGGAGTTGTAGACAGGTAGGAAAGGAATGGGCTTTATATGGCTTCAGTACGAGGTATTTCGTGCTACAATATGCCAAGTTTGGTGCTTATGACGGGGTTCTATGTCCTTTGTTTTCGTCATGGCTCTTTCATTAGTATCCGTAGGTGATAATTATGTATTGTTGGCATCTGGGGCAGTAGAACAGATCAGTATCAAACTGGAATCACACTGAGTAATGAGGTAAGCATTCAATTTGATACATTATAATTTCTTCTTTAAAGTCAATCACTATTGATCGAAATACACAATATTATGATATGGCACGTTCGACTGGTAGTTTAGGAAAACGGAAGTTAATGCACCATGAAATCACATGTGCATGAGTGCTGCCATTGATTTCAGAGACGTCATTGTTGCGTGGTAATGGTGGTGGTGGTAAAGGAATCATTGCTTTTAAATCAATGAGACAACCATCAATACCATGCGTGTTCTTGCGGACACGTTTGTTATCCTGATGCGAACATTTTTCCTTTTTCGTTTCCTTTTATCAAAAAATGGTTATATCTAAAGTTGTTTCTTTCCCTTAACATATGTGTGTGTGTGTGTGTGTGTGTGTGTGTGTTGTGCATGTGTTTGTGTGGATGTTCCTAGGCAGAGTGGTAGACCAGCGATTTACGCTACGGTTTACTGTATTTTTAATTGTAAGTTAGTGTCTTCTCTGACATTAAGTTGATGGTTTTTAAATTAGACATTGCCTATTTGTCAGTCTAAGCTTAAGACTATGCTATGACATCTGAAACATTTCCTTCACTTGTATCATGCAAGGATATAAATTGTAATTGCGCAGTTTTGCTCTTCCCACTTCTTTTTTCCCTTTCCTCTACTTTTGTTTAAGTTATACTGCAGATGTGAATGTTTCTACTAACATAATCCAACTTGAGTATTTGGAATGAAAACTGAATTGATTAACTCTAGGCCAGGTGTATAGCGTCTCGCTCATCTCTTTGAAATTTCAGGTTGTTATTGCTCGTCTATCGGAGTTGTAGACTGGCTATCTGTTGCTATAGAGGCATCTCGTGCCACATGAGTGGAAGGTATACACTGTTTAGTATTAGTTAAGAGCTCTTTCATGACACACACAGCAAAGTACAGTGTGTTTGAAGGGGTTGTGTGTCATTCTGCCTATAAAAAAGCAAATCTTTATTTTCACCATGGCTGCTTCTCTATTCGTAGCCATGGGTGATGGGTGTTGTTGGCATCTTGGCAGTAAAGAATCGAGTATAATGCTATAATCCCCCTGGTTAGGTTCTAGGCGTTCAATTTGATATATCTTTCTTCTTTACTACGTTAATCACTGCTGATGGTATTACACAATTATGTTACGACACGTTTTACTCATAGCTTACAAAGCAAAGTTTATGCACTATACAAGTAATGGTGCATGAGTCCTATACCATTGATTTTAGATGCGAAATTATGGTATGCCTGTATGTAGGGGTGTCATTGATTAGGAATTAATGAGACGATTAAGCACTCCTTCCACTTCTAATTGTCCCCTTTGAATGTGTGTCTATCACGTGGGATCGTCAAATAAATTATCATTAACGTATTAGCTTACGTTCACTACTCTTGGTTGGAGGAGACCTACAGTTACATGGTTAAAGACGCCGTCTCTTTCGCAGGAGCCGTACGTTTTGGCACGTGAAATTTTAGAATAACCTTATAGGATGATAAGCAAGAATAGTTGAAGAGTTTGTTTGCAAAAACCGATAAGACCATATTTGCCAAATGGAGATATTTGCGATTAAAGGTAAAAAAAAAATAAGGAGGATAATAAAGTTTTTACTTCTTCTGACCATTACTTCAAAAATGTACCTTTACTATGTAGTGACCAATATATCATTTAAAAGGTATTATTTTGTACTCTATGACAGAGACCGTACTTCAAAGTCGTCAAAAATGGACTTATCGGGGTTTTGGGGGGAACAAACTCTTCAGTTTTTCTTTTGCCCTTTTTTCTTCAATAGAGGTAATGCCATTTGATATTCGTCCAGGTATAAATCACATTCTCATGTAAACAGACACACTTGCTCTATATGCCTTTGTTTTGTATGGGAGGCTTCATTGCTTGTACTGCTGGTAAATCTCACAGGCTTGTATATAGCTGTAAGAGCTCTCTGAACTGACCAATTATGGTAACAAGATTAGAGGGAATCATATTGGTTATGTGAATAAGTGTCAAAGGTGATGTTTTAAAAGGACAATGTTAATACCAAGATGATTATTAAAACACTCGTCATGTTTAATTTGTTCGTGTCGAGGATCACTGGGTGAATACACTGTAGCCCTATGTACTCAAAAGCCTGTAAATCGACTTAGTCGCACACGCACAGAATTTCCACTTAGTTTGTGTGACAGAAAAAAAAATGATCTGAATAATGTAGGTCCAAAAAAAGTTCAACTAAATATCTCAATACAACTTCAAGGTGCTATATCACATTCTTTTCTTTGTCGATCACAGATGACCGACATCTGATGACCCCAGCGTATCACCTAACTCGTCCTCACGGTGACGAGTTTCATATCTCGTTCAGAATGTGTTCACTGTTATTGTAGTTTGTGTTTATTTGTTTGTTTGATGGGTCATAGGATTTCTGTACCAGGTGTAACTGCTCATGGTTTGTGGTATTTTGTAGTACATGTATCATGTTCTTTGTTGATAAGCTTGTCTTGTATTCTTTCAGGAACTTTGCTGGTGCCAAGTCCAAGCCTTTCCGTCGAGAGAATGTGGATCTTTTGGACAAACCAGAGCAGCTGTCTTCAATGGCCATACCAGGTGAGAGTCATGTTACCCCAGTGATAGCTGGAGTCCAATTCCAGACTTGTTAACCCTGACTTACAGTGGGGAAATTCTGTTTAATCAACATATTGCTTACAGGAGCCATGCTTGTGCTGTGATAACTATTTTATCAGAGGATCCTGATCAGTGTATATCAAAATTTTACGACCCTCATAAAGGTAGTTACATCAATCAGCTAATCTTTGAGGAGTTGTAGATTCAGAAAGAAATGAAGACAGGATACTGTAAAGATTTTTGTTTAAAAAAATAGATTCTAGAGTATCTATCTTGTGTTGCAATAATCAAAAGTGCACACCCAATTCTTAACAATCTCTATTCTCTCCTTACACAAAATGTTGTTCTTGCACCCCAATTGAAGTAGTTTTGTGCATACTGTAAAGCAAGAAGTATTTGCCGCATGAAATTTTCTTGAATCACAGCTGACAGCCTTTTTTTTTTTTTTTTTTTTTTGGCAGCATGCCACTCGAATTCAATGCATACAGTGTAAACAAGAACTTTTGCATGTACATGTATTTTGATTTTGTGACTCTTGGATCTCACAAAATTTGCAAAATTGAAATACACACGAAAATGTATGGCTTAGAATGGTTCACTATATCTGCTTCAATTGACTTCTGCATGCCAAAAACAAAAGATGGTATACTTAATTCCGTTCAAAATAATTGTATGGTGGAATAATTATTCAAATATAGGCATGAAAGACTCTAAACAGTGTTTTCACGGAAGAATTAAAATGGGTTGATGCTTATTCTCCAACAAACGTTATTCATTCATCCGTTTCATTCATTCATTTCATTTATTTTCACTTTCATTATTGGTTGACAAAATTTGCATTAAAAACACAAACAAACAAACAAAAATGCACTGTGTGAAATATGATAGTGGTGAAATCATGAGAAGCACAACGTAGTCTTATTGAAAATGATCCGTTAATAACAAATATGATGTAAATATGTGTAATCATTTATAATCATCTGTAATTTGATTGAAACAAACATGAATACAAATTGTGATAAGATTATGTATTGATTTCTACTTTGCAAGAAATCAGTTGAAATTTGAATTATTAATAAAAACTTATCCCGTAATGACCAATTTGCATGGACACATTAATGATTATGCAAAAGTATGAAGTGAAGGATCCATGAAGTTAGATTGCAACATATGATTTTGTTTGTTTGTTTGTTTCTCTGTTTTGGTAGGAGCATAGCTGCCTTGGACCCTGATAGCCCTATCCATCATCATGAGGTTTCCCAACCCACTCAATGCCATGCAGAGCCCAGTAGTCCATGGGCCAAGACTCGAAAAATGGGTTGTTGGTACCATCTGAGGTGGCACAACCTTTTTGGTGTCAGTTTGTTTGTCGGGCATAGATATGCTTATAAAGCTATGATAGCATTTCCAAATGAGTAGCTTAGTCATAATAAATGAATTTTTAACCAATTTGGTCTCGTTTTTATATCCCTATACTTCTGAATCGAAACTAAACAGCTATATAAAGAAGAGCACTGCCTTCTGTATGTCCATAGGTGTTCTGTTGTAAACGCGGTGCGCTTAGTTTTTATTCAAGGCAGCGAAG
Source organism: Diadema setosum (assembly GCF_964275005.1). NCBI lineage: Eukaryota > Metazoa > Echinodermata > Echinoidea > Diadematoida > Diadematidae > Diadema > Diadema setosum. The sequence goes on along the minus strand of NC_092687.1, from coordinate 17,001,084 downwards.
GGAATATCCAAAGGGTTATGATGTCCACAGCTGTCACGCGGTGCGCTTAGTCTTTATCTAGACCAATGTACCGTTATCATATCTAAAGTTCCTCATAAAAGGGATTTATAATGATTATCTATACCGTTTTTATACTACCCTATCAACAAATATATCAGATTTAAACAAAAATCACTCTGTTCATTTACAATATCATTCATTATAATGTATCGAAGTGTACCGGTACATTGTTTTGCATTATCTTATATTGTTGGAGGGAAATAAAGCGACATTGGCGTGGTATCAGCGTTTTCACCGTAGCGTTTTCGCGGGAAAATGATAAATAATTGAAAGATAAGGTAAAATTCACGAGGAATTGCTTTTGTTGTTGTTGTTGTTTTTAGATAAAAGGATATACACTGTATCATACGCCTCGGATATTCCCTTCGCCTTCTAGAATAAAGACTAAGCGCTGTGGACATCATAACCTTTGGATATTCCCTTCGCTGCCTTGAATAAAGACTAAGCCCACCGCGTTTACAATAGAACACCTGTGAACATACCATAGAGCTGCATTTTACAGCTCTATGGAACATACAGAAGACAGTGCTCTTATTTGTATAGCGGTTAGTTTCGATTCAGAAGTATAGGGATATAACAACGAGAACAAGTTGGTTAAAAATTCATTTACTATGACTAAGCTACTCATTTGGAAATGCTATCATAGCTTGATAAGCATATCTATGCCCGACAAACAAAACGACACCAAAAAGGTTTTGCCACCTGAGATGGTACCAATATCTGGCCTGGCCCATGGACTACAGGGGCGTCACCAGCTTTTTTTCAAGGGGGGTGCGTTTTGATTTTTTTTTTGACAGACATTTGGAATTCAGGAAGCTTTTTAAGGGAAACCAGGCGGGGAAAAGGCATCGGCGTAGCTAGGATTTCATCTTCGGGGGGGGGGGGGGAGGCTGTGGGAGGGGCTTGTCCCCCTCCCACAGTGAGAACTTTTTGTATTTTCATCTTGTAAAGTGTGCAATTTGATGTATGTTTTTGATTGTTTTATCGACTTGAAACTGTCCCACTTGTGTAAGGTAGCAGTATATTTTGATGCAGATTATTTTTGAAAAATTTTTCTATAAAATAGTATCATCCTAATAAACTTCCTGTTTTAATATTTACACTGAATATCATGAACGTGACCAAGCAAGAGCGAGCGGAGCGAGCGAGGGGGGAGGGTGGGGGCCTCCCACGGTGAGAAGTTTTCGCATTTTGACGTTGTAAATGGTGCAATTTGATGCACGTTTTTTGCTTGTTTTATCGACTTGAAACAGTCCAACTTGTTTAAGGTAGCAGTACATTTTGATGTAAATTGTTATTGAACAATGTGCTTATAGATGATATCATTTAAATAAACTTCTTGCATGGATGTCATGAACGCGACCGAGCCCGAGCGAGCGGAGCGAGCGAGGGGGGAGGGTTGTCCCCCCCCCCCCCCCTACGGTGAGAACTGAAATTGCATTTTGATGTTGTAAATGGTGCAATGAGATTTGATGAATGATTTTGCGTGTTTTATCGACTTGAAATAGTCCATTTGATTATATTTCCATGGGTTTTTTTTTCCTTCTCCACCTTCCAGCTAATAGACCCCCTCTGTCTGACTGAAATATCATCCGATATAAAGCCAGACTGCAGACACGCATGTAATTTGCTTTTTATCGACTTGAAACAGTCCCACTTGTTTAAGGGAGCAGTATATATTGATGTAGATTATTATTGAACAATTTGGCTGTAAAATAGTATCATCCAAATAAACTTCCTGTTTTTATTTACACTGAACATGCAGAATATCATGAACGCGAACAAGCAAGCGAGCGAGCGGAGTGAGTGAGGGGGTAGGATGTGGGAGGGGGTATCCCCTCCCACAGTGAGAACTTTTTGCCTTTTGATGTTGTAAATGGTGCAATTATTTGATGCATGTTTTTGCGTGTTTTATCGACTTGAAACAGTCCCACTTGTTTAATGTATAGCAGTACATGTTGATGTAAATTGTTATTGAACAACGTGTCTACAAATGGTATCATTTAAATAAACTTCTTGTGTGAATTCTTATGTCATGAACGCGTCCGAGCCCGAGCAAGCGGAGCGAGCGAGGGGGGAGGGTGTGGGAGGGGGTGTCCCCCTCCCACGGTGAAAACTTTTTGCATTTTGATGTTGTAAATGGTGCAATTTGATGCAGGTTTTTGTGTGTTTTATCGACCTGAAACAGTCCCACTTGTTTAAGGTATCAGTACATTTTGATGTAAATTATTATTGAACAATAGTATTTGCCTCTAAAGTGGTAAAATCTAAATAAACTTCTTGTATATTCTTACAATCAATATTTAATGAACGGTAAACAGAAAAAGCATGCACACGAGGGTGAACATAAGGGGCATTTCTTCTCCCACACGAAGGTGATTTTGTATTTTCAGACCTGAAATTCAGTGATCTGGTGCAAACTTTTGTTGCAATACTTGAATTTTTTCCAGCCCCTCCAAAAAATAATGATGTAAAGAAATAGGGTTTTTGTTGTTTTTTTTCCACTGAAGTGTTAATGGCCCTTATTCTTAGTGTGCATCATCTCTGTGTATGTACAAAGCACAGTGAGGTTGAGCTTAGGGGGAGGATGTGGGGGGGAGGATACCCCCTCCCGCTCGACGGAGCTTTTGAATTTTTAGAATTGAAATAAAGTGATCTTAAGCGCACTTTTTGTGGAAAATTGTCATTCCTCATAGTGTACTACGTCTATAGAAGGGACAAGGCAAAGGGAGGATGGCAAGATACCTCTCCCATATTCGAATATATCTTTTCCGCCTTCTAAATCCCCGGTCAAAATTTTAAGGGGGGGGGCGACTGCCCCACCGCCCCCCCCCCCCCCCCCCCCCGGCTACGCCAGTGGGAAAGGGTTAAGTGAAAGGAGATAATATCCCTTTTCCCACGACGGAACTTTTGCATTTTTTTTTATTAAGTAAAGTGAGAGATCTGATGCACATTTCGATGAAACATTTGTAAATCCGTCAATCTAAAGGTGTATTAAGTCCATGGAAAATAGACCGAACGGGGAGGGTGTGGGAAGGGGTATCCCTTCCACACGAGAGAGACTTTGCTTTTTAGAATTGAAATTCAGCAACCTGCCACCTAGTGCACACTTTGGGTGAAATGATTGGACAGATTTCTAACAAAAAAGCAAGAAAATCTTTTCATCTCGGGAATCATAATTATGTGGGGTGGGGTGGGGCAAATGGTGCGCTTGCCCCTCCAATATTTTTATTGGGGCAACTTTTTTTCTGTCAAAAACCAAGAAAATCTTCTCATCCCGGGAATTATTAATTATGGGGGGGGGGCAAAATCATAATGCTTGCCCATCCAATGTTTTTACGGGGGAACTTTTTTCTGTCAAAAAAAAGCAAGAAAATCTTCTCGTCTCGGGAATTATGGGGGGGGTGGGCAATATGATATACTTGCCCCTCCATTTTTTTTTTAATGAGGCTAAGGCTCGCACTTGGGCTCGCATTATCAATATGGATTGGTCAGAAGTAACGTGCTGTACATCGACCTTATATACTTGTAAGTAGCACACGCACGTGCATACGTGTACGTGCTCCGTACCGTATGGATGTACAGTAAGGTCGATAAATAGTAAACACGGTAGATAGTAGATATGTCTAAAAATCAGTGCTGCCAAAGCCCGGGGTGCGAATTGCTTTTGCCCACGAATGCTTTGTCCCTGGTTCAAAATATTAAAAAAAAATAAAAAATAAAAAATAAATAAAACAAGAATAATTATTTAGCGTCCGGCGTTGAGGTTGCTCGCAGACTGAAGAGGTGAATCTCTTTTTTTTTTTCTTCTTCTTTTTCTTTTTGTCTGAAGGGGGGTGCGTTCGCACCCAACGCACCTCCCCTGGTGACGCCCATGGAGCCTTTGGATCAACGTCATTATGGATGGACCACCTGCTCAAGGGTGAGCCACAATGTGCACACATCAGCAGGTCTGAGAGTATTCTGAAGGGGGAGGGCAATTATGCTGGCAGTGCAGTCATTATTCTGATTCAGTCTGATCAGGCCACTCTGCATAAAGATTCGCAATCAATCAATCAATCAATCAATCAATCAATCAATCAACCAAATTTGTTGTTGTTGTTGTTATTTTAAAGATCAAAAGAAGCGAGAGAGAGAGAAATGGGGCCCTATACAAATAATTTGCCCCAGACAGCACTTAAAGATCTTAAAGAGATATAAACAAGAATATTAAATGCATACCAAGTCTCCTCGAGGGAGCTCATATCGTCTCCACGAGGGAGCTCATATTGTCTCCACAAAGGAGCTCATAAAGTCTCCAGTGTTTCGAAGTCTCATTTGTATGCCACTCTCCTTCTCTTTGTGACCCTTCTTATTGGAAAGTCTGGACGCCAACTATTTCTACTCTACACATTAATGTTGTTTCCAGAAATCCTTTCTGTCTATATGGCTACAGGTTTTATTGTTAATTTGGAAGAAAGGACAAAATTTTGTTCATGCTTAAAAAAAGAAAAGAAAGAGTGTGTATATATATATTATCAAAGATGGATAATGAACAAATACTGACATGAAAAAAAAAATTGTGCATTCTATAGTTCACATGACTGTATGATAATGTTTCATTCTCTCCCCACTCCTCTGTCCAGTCTCGGAGTGGAGCCAACGGCGTAGCCAGGATTTGATCTTAGGGGGGCGGTTAGTCTGCGAGGGAGGGAAGCGACCGAGCCCGAGCGAGCGGAGCGAGCGAGGGGGGGAGGGTGTGGGAGGGGGGTATCCCACGGTAAGAACTTTTTGCATTTTGATATTGTAAATGGTGCAGTTTGATGCATGTTTTTGCGCGTTTTATCGACGAGAAACAGTCCCACTTGTTTAAGGTAGGAGTATATTTTGATGTAGATTATTATTGAACAATTTGCTTATAAAATGGTACAATTTAAATACAATTCTTGTGTTAATTCTTTTCACTGAATATCATGAACGCGACTGAACCCGAGCGAGCGGAGCGAGCGAGGGGGGAGGGGAGGGTGTGGGAGGGGGGTCTCCCCCCTCCCACGGTAAGAACTTTTTGCATTTTGATGTTGTAAATGGTGCAATTTGATGCATGTTTTTTGCGCGTTTTATCGACGAGAAACAGTCCCACTTGTTTAAGGTAGGAGTATATTTTGATGTAGATTATTATTGAACAATATGCCTATAAAATGGTACAATTTAAATACACTTCTTGTGTTAATTCTTTTCACTGAATATCATGAACGCGACTGAACGCGAGAGAGCGGAGCGAGCGAGGGGGGAGGGGAGGGTGTGGGAGGGGGGTCTCCCCCCTCCCACGGTAAGAACTTTTTGCATTTTGATGTTGTAAATGGTGCAATTTGATGCATGTTTTTGCGCGTTTTATCGACGAGAAACAGTCCCAATTGTTTAAGGTAGGAGTATATTTTGATGTAGATTATTATTGAACAATTTGCCTATTACTAAAATGGTACAATTTAAATACACTTCTTGTGTTAATTCTTTTCACTGAATATCATGAACGCGATTGAACCCGAGCGAGCGGAGCGAGCGAGGGGGGAGGGAAGGGTGTGGGAGGGGGGTGTCCCCCCTGCCACGGTAAGAACTTTTTGCATTTTGATGTTGTAAATGGTGCAATTTGATGCATGTTTTTGCGCGTTTTATCGACGAGAAACAGTCCCAATTGTTTAAGGTAGGAGTATATTTTGATGTAGATTATTATTGAACAATTTGCCTATAAAATGGTACAATTTAAATACGCTTCTTGTGTTAATTCTTTTCACTGAATATTATGAACGCGACTGAACCCGAGCGAGCGGAGCGAGCGAGGGGGGAGGGGAGGGTGTGGGAGGGGGGTGTCCCCCCTCCCACGGTAAGAACTTTTTGCATTTTGATGTTGTAAATGGTGCAATTTAATGCATGTTTTTGCGCGTTTTATCGACGAGAAACAGTCCCACTTGTTTAAGGTAGCAGTATTTTTTGATGTAGATTACTATTGAACAATTTGCCTATAAAATGGTACAATTTTAAATACACTTCTTGTGTTAATTCTTTTCACTGATTATCATGAACGCGACTGAACCCGAGCGAGCGGAGCGAGCGAGGGGGGAGGGGAGGGTGTGGGAGGGGGGTGGTCCCCCTCCCACGGTGAGAACTTTTTGCATTTTGATGTTGCAAATGGTGCAATTTAATGCATGTTTTTGCGTGTTTTAACGAGTTGAAACAGTCCCACTTGTTTAAGGTTGCAGTATATTTTAGTGTAGATTATTATTGAACAATTTGCCTATAAAATGGTATATCATTTAAATAATCTTCGTGTATTAATTCTTACAGTGAAAATCATGAACGCTGTCTGCAGTTCAGCAATCAAACAGAAAAAGCATGCACACGAGGGTGTAGATAGGGACATATCCCCTCCCACACGAAGGTGATTTTGCGTTTTCAGACCTGAAATTCAGCGATCTGGTGCAAATTTTTGGTGCAATACTTTTTCATCAAGTGTTAAAATCACGGAATTTAGCTCTTATTCCGAATGTGCACCATCTGTGTGTATGTATAAAGTCTAGTGAGGTAGAGCTTAGGGGAAGGGGGATTCCCCCTCCCGCTCGCGGAGCTTTTGCGTTTTTAGAATTGAAATAAAGCGATCTGGGTATAGCCACAGTCTACTTCTATGCATGGCGGAAGGGGGGGGGGGAGGGGCGGGCGAGCAGGGAGAAGGCGTGGGTCCACCCTTCCCTTCCGATGGAGCTTTTGCCTTTTTACGGTTGAAATTGAGATATCTCGTATACGCATATTTGATGGAATCAACATTTGGGAAATCACCAAAAAAAAAAAAAAAAAAAACTGATGGGGGGGGGGCTGAGGGAGGAAAGGGTCGATTAAAAGGGGAAATTCCCCTTATACATGAGGGAACCTTGAGTTTTCGGAATATAGTGCTAAGTCTTGTGCACTCAGAATTATTCATTTTTTTTTTTTTTTTAATCTAAAAAGTGTACTAAGCTAGGTAAAGAGGCACAGAGGGGGAGGGTTTGGGAGGGGGATACCCCCTCCCAAGCACGAGAGATTTTGCATATTTTGAATTGAAATTCAACGATCTGGTGCACACTTTGAGTGAAATATTCAAAAAAAAATATCTTATTTGATGAAAGGTTGCAAAGGAGACCCGCTTCATGTGCATGCATACAGTATACACGCATTTTTTTTTTCCGCCTCCCAAATCCCCGGTCCAAATCTTAGGGGGGGGGGGGGGGGGCGACCGCCCCCATCGCCCCCCCCCCCCTGGCTACGCCAGTGAGTGGAGCCATTGGACAAGGATGTAATAAGGAAGCCTCCTCATCAGATTCGTGACCCCATGATCACCAGACCTCTCCTTATTTATGTAGTCATGTCTGCCCTCATCATCGTCGCGGGAACCCTCTGGGTCTTCTGGAGAGAGGTTAGTGCTCCCTTTATTGTCCATGACTGTACACACATTTCTATTAATATTGGTCAAGTTCTTTCTTTACATAATTGTAATATTATGCCATTGCTACATTGTGCCGAGTGATAACAGTGCATTTAGCAAGCTATCTTCTGTCAGATGCTTCGTCATGTGGATTGTAATATTAGATAATGATGCATGTATTGATTTGATTAGATTTATCCATTGTCTTTATAGATACTTGGCTGTGTATATTAGTACATGTAGTAGCAGCAATCATCTTCACATACAGTATGCAATGAATTGTTTTGCTCCATGAAGCCCTTTCAGAGTATAAGGACAAGCATGATACTATCTTGAGCTGGGATTTATCAACTTGTGCCTGTCAAGGAGTCCAGATGGCACTGTAATAATGACTGCTCCTCTCAATTATATGCAATCCTGCCTCAGTCTTCTCTGTGTCAGACAAAGTCATAAAAAGACTTTACCTTTACCTTTACCGAAGATACTGGAAGATTGCTGTGTAGCAGCAGTCGAGCTTCCAGGTCTATCCTTATCTATCATCAGCCCACGGTGGGTGGTTTCTTGTTCACTTCAAAAGAAGGCAAGGCAGACAGGCTGTCAGTAATTACTGCTCATCACACATCAGAATTGACTTGTAGCATACATGTATGAATACAATACCATACATACTGTCTGATGCACCACTGGTGATGAAATAACTCAATTGTGTACAGACTTTGTCAGTACGTTTCAACATAAAGTAATGAGTAATAATTTTGATAAGTAATGTTGTCAAACATGCAGATCATGCCTTGGTTAGCTGTCCTTCAAGATGTAACTGATGCTGGTTATCTACTTCCCACCACTGCAGGAATTATTCCAGACGGAGGCACTGTCAGTATAAGGTGAGTGTGGCATGAACTTCCCTCCCCTTCTCCCATCCCACTGGTGTATTCGCACACTTTTGTCATGCTATTGTTGAAACCAAGAGCCGTCATTTAAATATCACAGGCTATTTGTTAATTGTACACATTGTAAAATTATTGCCCATTGTACGCTAATGTGTACAAATGTGTCCTTTAAAAGCAAAAAAAAAAAATTGAATGAGTTAACTATGTGTAAAACATCTGTCATTATGATTGGGCTCTTTCACAACTAAACCTCAGCACTTCTGTAGGATTTTTTGTATTCTGCTCTGCAGCATGTTTTAAGAAAATTAGAGGTTTCTTATACTTTTTTCACTTTATAAGATATTTGTAGGAAAATAATGCTATATATTTGATTTCATAGGCTGCTCGCTGGATGATATAATTGACTAATTTAATGTCTAATGCACTACAATGACTTCCATGTCTGTAATTAGAGGGGCAATCAGGCACAGTTTTACTCTTTTCCATAGAACTCCTTTTAATGACTTACTCTTGATTGACTGATTTTTGTTGCTCATTTCAGATATCTGTTTCTTGGTGATGCTGACTTCCTCTGTCTTAGTTGTGCCGGAGATTAAAAGTAGAGTCATCGGCGGTTGAGTCGGCGTCACATCATCAAGCAACCGTGTGATTTTGAACTTGTTTGACCTTACGATGGTCTCATTGATACTTGGCAGGAATCTTATGTGGTTTTGCAGTATTTCTGATGCATTCAATCTGTCAAAATCTTCATACATGTACTGGTGGACATTTGTTTGGTTTGGGTATACTCAGTGAAAGTCATTAATAAGTGAAGACTGTGGCCATATGTCTTGACATTAGGCAAAAAAAAAATGTTGTATTGGTGTAACATGAGATTTTCAAATAGGGTCGGGCGGACGGATTTTTTATTTTTTATTTTTATTTTTTTGCTACCTGTATTTTACGTGTAAAACTCATATTTAACAAAACCCCATTCGATAGAGAGGGTCTGTTGCATCCAAATTTTGTTATATCACAGGTTTAAAAGCTGTCACGACATACCGGTCAGAATACGAACGAACAAATTCCTGGGCTATATCACCCAGCGCCACTGACAAATCGATTCTCCGAATAATATTAAATAAAATCTTTGAACCGAACTTGCCGGTCGCTGACACGCTGTACTGCGCGGCCATTTTCCGACACCAGCTGTTGTTGTTTTTGATAATTCGCACACCCGTATCGCGCCCTCTCTCGGTAAAAACGATGTATTTCCTTTTTTTTTTTTTTTTTTTTTTTTTTTTTTTTTTTTTTTTTTTTTGAAAAGTCCAGGGTCGGGCGGGTTACGCCAATGCAACAATTTTTTTTTTTTTTTTGCCTTATGGAAGTGTTCCTGTTTGCACAAGGTTTTAAATGTAAGTGTTTCTCATGGTTCTTATAATGGGCATTTACATTAAACAATTATGACTGATAATGGTTTTTATTGATGATGAAGGTTGCCAGTATTGAATAATGCATTTATATTTAGTTCATTTCTTTAATCTGTAGCATTTGATTTCATGTATTTGAAATTTTGCAATCTGTACATGAATGCCAACTCTTTCATCTACACTATTGCAGTCTTCAGCAGTTACAGATTTGTATGATGATAAGAAGACAAGAACATTTTTAATGTGTAATGCTGCTTAAAGGGACAAAACAAATCATGCCCCTATGAAATTGAATTCAGGTTAGTTCTCTCCCTCCCCTTTCCCAAGTAAACATACAGATTTCATAGTTGTGATGACATTCTCTGTCAGAATCGTCTTTGATATATTTGCAAGTTATATAGCACTGGTTACTCGGAGGAATACCAATACCAATGTCAACTCATCACTCTCAGTCAAGCCATTTTTTTTTTTTTTTGATAGCTGATGATGTTAGGGGAAGGCGAAAGATTAATTATATGGCTCATTGCCAATCATTCCAATGTCTAACCCACTCACAGTGTATATGTCACATCCTCAGTCATCATGACATCATAATCATATGTTTGTATTATTTTTATGACATTATTACATCCCTATCACATCGCCCGCTCATTATCGACATGACATCCTCACATCATCATCATCATCATTAGATTATCATGACAGAATCCTGATAGCTGAATTACATTCATGAATGTGAACAGGAACCACAAGGAGAACAGTGCAAAGATCACTAAAGTGGCTACCCTCTATGAATAAGACTAAATCATCATCATCATCATCATTGTCATCAAGACATAATTCTTATACCTTTATAACATCATGGCATCATTCTCACATTATTGTGACATCATCACCAAACACTGCGACATCATCATGACACTAATGTGACATCACATCATTTTCCTATCATTCTTCATATTGTCCCTAAACCGTGACATCATCCTGGCATTAACCTTACATCGTTTTCCTTTTACCCACCACAATGAATAGCATTTTTAATGGGATAGAGATTTTATAGTCTCTATGCAAGGGGTAAACCCATTTTATCCTCTATGATATGAGCAGGTCTAGCTCTGTAAGAATATTGGATATCACCTTGCTCAGTACAAAAATACTGTCTGTGGTGTTTCCTCAGTATTCATGACTCTTTAAATTGCCAGAGGTTACAATGTAAATATCTCGAAATACTGCACCATTTAACTTTGAATGAAATTTTATGATAAATTCATTTGATCACTGTGGTCCAATTGACATGTACTTACATTGTCAGATTACATGATATGAGCGGAAGGACCCCTGACTGTAAACTAAACTGCCATATGTGACCCTGCACCTCAAAACAAACAAAAAGTCGCCAGACATGAATTTTTAGTTAAGACCATATTCTGAAAGAGCAGACTTTAAGCTTTAAAATGATGTATAACTCAAATCAAATGGATTCTCCTAACCTATCTAAATATTGGAAAGAAAGCACAAACTCATGAAAAAAGTGAACTGAGAAAAGAGGCTCTGAAGTACAGTGTCTATTCAAGCGCTTAATCTTTACCAAACCATGCTGGCTGTGCGATGAATGGGACAAAAAACAGGAAGTAAACCACCAGAGTAACATCAATGAAGAGATTATCAGATTAAACTGAAATTAAACATGCCTCATTAACACATTCGGTCCATAATTAATGCCAACTTTCAAAGCAGTAGCACTATGTTTTCAAAAGTTATTAGAGTTGAAAGTGAAGAGTGTGGACAAGGTTTTTCAGAAATGAAAAAGGGATTCTAAAGACACACCTAATCACACTATTCTACCAAAAATGTTCGAGATAAACTGCTAAAAAAACACACTTTCCTACCCGTTTTATGATACCAAATTTTAGCATAATGTAAAAGAAGACCTGCTCTTTCAGAAAATATGAAAAAGTCAAGTTCGGCTAGGTTGACCCATTTCACTTATTTTCAGTCCTCACGCAAAATCAGTGTGTGCGACTTTATGTTCGTTTTGAGGTGCACGGTCACATATGTAGATTGTTGAAAACATTAAGATTTACAGTGGAAAGGCAGGATTTACATCCTGGTGTTGGGAAGAAAAATCCACATTCAGTTTTTCACATTGGCTGTGATAATGCTGGAAGAGCATAAACAGAATTGATAGTGTTTAGCTCTCAGTCTTCTAAAGTTCTAGGGGGTTTTCCTTAGTTCAAAAATGTGATTTAGTCCACATTGTGAACAAAGTTCCTTCATAGGTGTGTGAGTTTTTATTGTGTGTCTGTCTGTTTGTCAGTGTTGTTGAGTGTATATGAATCTTTCTTTTGGATTCAGAAATTATTCGTAAATTTACAAATTATTGTCTTGTAAACTTTTTATTTTTCAATTACTTAGCAATGTACAATCCATACAGGAGTGCCTCTCGTGATCATGTTTTCCAACTTATCTGAGATTCTTATATTAAAGAATTCCTACAGCAAGTGTAATTGTGTGGTATCTCTAGACTGATGAATATCTGCATAGTTCTATTTGTCTCAGAGTTAATTTTAAAGGGATGTTGACTTGAATCCTGTTTATTTAAGCAATCGATGTGAAATAGTTTTGTTTTGTTTTTTGACAAAGTTGAACAAAGTTGCCTACAATATACACTGGAACTGGAAATTCAAATGAAGTCAGTGACACCTTCATATCTGTATGGTGATATTTTTGCTCCAAGCCACGGTGGGTGCATCTGTTTTACACTCTACATCTTTATTAAAGTTGGACATACAGAATAATATACTAGTATGTGGTAATAGTTAAGCATTGATGTTCATAAGGCCTTGTGTGTAGTCTTGACTTTCAGACCCACCTTTTCTTTGACACAGTTGTAGTCTGTATCATGTTAACTCTGATTGTTTGTAGGTTGTTTTCACAGTGAAGTACACAGCAGGATCCAGTATAAACTATTGATGTGCAGTAGCCATACTCAGAGAATGGGACTTCATTAAATGATACAATACTTTACACTGATGATCTTTGTCCTGTAATGGCGGCTGACAGTAGACTGGTGTAAGCCAAGTTTTCATGTTAACAAGAATCTGATTATGTGTTCAGTGCCTTCAAAGATCAGTGTACATGTACCACTTGTGAGTAAGATTCTTTATGTCTGGTGGTGCTTCAAGTCTGGCTTAACAGAGTTTCCTTTTAACCAATTGAGAACCAGTCGGAGTATACTAGGGCAGGTGTCTTTGGGAAATGCATGTTGTCGCAAAATCAGTCAGTCCTCATTGGGTTAAGGCTAACTTGTGTCATAAGCAAATTTCTGCCCCCTCTAATTGAAACAGGTTTACAGTATACAGCATAATGTCAGAACAGAAGCATTGTACTTGCCATTCAAAATTAGCATTCATTAATTATTGTGAGACTGAAATGAAATGAATTTGAAAAATATAGAAAAAAAAACAACGATAATTATGTGACAAGGCATGTACATTTGTGCCAATCACCTCATTTAAATTGTAGAAGATCGGAATTTAATTTCATGAATTTGAAAGATTGGAATGTGTGACTCTTTGAATGGCATTAAGCTGGCATTGCCAGAGAAGCTTCAACCACATGACATGTAAGAAATATGATTGAAGCTTGGAAGTTAAGGGATCTGTTTTTGATAGAAAAGAAAGATCCCTTCTGAAATGAATCAAACCTGCATTAATTACTTGCGACTTTTCAAAGTGTAATATTTCAAATATTGACTGGATGTGCCATGCCTACGAGCCCCCTACATGTTAGATTGTAAGTGGATCAGTGTTGTAATTGTTGAAGTGCTTCAGGTCTTTTTTGAAAAGGCACTATATACTGTAATTATTGGTTTTCATAACAGGTATTATGTTATATGTTTTATCTGTGAGTGTTTGATGAAGAAAATGTATGTGTTTCAATATCTCTCATGTTTCAACAGGAGAAATATGGGGGTTATTTCAGTGCAAATTGTAATCTGCGATGCAACTTTCACAACATAACGGTAAGCATAAAAATTTTACCTGGTAATACATGTACTCAGTAATATTCAGATCTTACTCAGTAATATGAAATAACAATGCCATAATGTTAGAAATACCGCCTGCTAGGCTCATCTGTGAAATAAGATAAGCCTCTGAAATCTTGTTACTTCTGGCCATAAGTGGGCGATTCATGACAGGAAACAATTTATCTCCCCAAACTATGTGGCCTACAGGTGACATCTCTTGGGTCTGTTTGTGAATGGAAAATATGGACTGATAACAAAGGGACTGTACCCAAACTACTGTGAAAGCAGTGTGGTTCAGAGCTCTGAGGGTTTTACACTGTAGTAGGTTGTGTGGAATACATACAACAGCAGTGCGAGCTGTCTTGTTGAATAATGGCCAGCCAATTTGAATATACAGTGTTATTTACATTGACTTTGTATTTCCAGCATACTGTACGTTCGTTTTTTTTTCCTTTCTTTTATGTCGAGAATTGTTAATGACTGCAATTAAATTTCCGTCTTGTGATTGGTATGGCATGAATATCTTTCCCTGTTAACTTGGCATACAAAGTGAAAGGAGTGATTGAATGCGTGAGTGGATGAATGATACACAAGATAAATTTATGACTGAAAAAGTGAAATAGTTACTACGTACATCATACAGCTGTGTACACAACTGAATGACGCCATCCCACAAACTGTTAGTTTTCTATATACTGGTATATTGTAAGTTGTGCGACTGGAAACAACCAGTTCATTATGGGCAAATTAGTTTACTGCTGCTCAGAAGAGTACAGTATGCTCCAGGTGAATGACTGAAAAATTGGAGTTTTTTTTTTTTTTTTTCATACAAGATGCAGTGCAACATACTACTATAGTATACTCAAGGAATAATAACAGTGTTGAAAGTATGGAGACCTATAAGTGAACAAACCATAAGAGCAATCAAATGAAAACACACACACACACACACACACACACACACAAACTTGGCACGTAGCGTATGCGTTCCTTTTCAATCAATGACTATGATTGTGATGAAATTAGTGTATCATACTTGCAAGTTTTATAACATGGATTCTATATTTGTATCCAGTTTTATTCATTCTTAGCTGCTGCAAAAGTTCCAACACAAATGAAAATACAGTCAACCTTGCATGCTTAAGCTGGCCTCGCATAAGTCAAATAATCACCCAAGTCAAAGGTCCTTTTCAAGTCCTTTTCTCTTTATACATTCTATTAATTTTAATCCCTCATGAGTTGAATTTTCTCTGATCGAAGCTGTTTCTTCGGTCCAAATAGATTCGACATTGGCAAGGTTGACTGTAGTTCAATTCCTTCAACATATTCTACAAACATTTATTGACATTTTGACACTACATATGGAATATGTTTGCCGTAGTTCAATGGCACCTCCACTAACCACCACACAACACTTCTCCCATCTATTCAGATGGGACTGCAAATATGGACTGCTCGTTCGGGGAATTGTTGATATCATTACCATGAGGGATCTCGGCTCTGTGCTATGACCCAAGGAACCTTACAGGGGCACCGATAGCAACAAATGCTTTGAAGAAAAGCAGTTCATATCTGTACATATTATGTAATAAAGAAAATTGTATGAAAATTTAGTAGGTTGATGGCAATAGCTCTAGCCAATTCACACATCTGCGCTGCCATTTCACGTGCATTGCAATCGTATTGGACATTGGTTTACCTCTCTCACTATTGAAGCCAAGTGCTTACCCTACATGTGCATATGAATGTGCTGCTACAAATCAAGAGGGCAGTTTCATGGGTCAGTTCGGGTCCTGTGGGATTCCTACTAGGTAATTGCTGACTGTATGCCCCAATCAGACTTGAGGATTCATCAAATGAGGTATGTAGCTGGTTGTATAGTGATGAAGTATGTATCTGGTTGTATAGTGATGAGGTATAGCTGGTTGAATAGTGATGTGATGAAGTACATGTACTAGTACTACATGTACTATGTAACTGGTTGTATTTTGTATGTAAAATCTTTTATATAACGCCATGGGGGGTTCATTCCTACTCCCACTTTCAGAACAGTTGGAAGCCATGGCCCATGCGTGAAGTCTTGAGCTAGATCGACATCGAAATCGCGAAAGCTAGCGCGCTCAAAACCCACCACTCGATCGAGCATCCCACCGCGGCGGCCAGCGGCAGCGCCGCGCCGGCGCCGATGATGACGGGCTTAGCTAGCTGTGTGCTGTGCATGGTACACGTGCAGTGTATGCATGCGTAAGTGTTGCGCAGCTGCATCTAGACAAGTCGCAGGGGCCAGCTTGGTATAGCGAATATTGCGCATTCGTTTTGTCGAACGTATTGTCATGAAACGTATTTCAGCTCATGAAATGTATTTTCATGGAATGATTTTTTGTTCATCGAATGACTTTTTTTTTTTCGTAAGTATGGAAAGCCATGTATGTAAAACACTTTTTGTCAAATATATTTTGGGTCTAATATATTTTCGGTGAAATAAATATATTTTGTAGAATATATTTTGGTCAGATATATTTTTTGGTCAAATATATTTTTTGTCAAATATATTTTGGGTGAAACATATTTTGTGTCAAATATGTTTTTGGTGAAATATATATATATATATATATATATTTGGTCAAATGTATATTTTGTCGAATATATTTTTGGTCAAATATATTTTTTGTCAAATATATTTTGGTGAAATGTATACTTTTTTTGTCGAATATATTTTTGTTGAATGAAATTTTACCTGATGAAATAGTTTTTTAGTTGGTGTCGAACATAAATATTTGATTCCCCTCTGGCGCGCCATAGATGTGCGTATAGGCTTGAGTACCGCGCGCTGTCCATTTGTTTTGTACACGTACAGGCCTCGTTTGGTATTGTACAGTAGAATAAATTGTCTGAAATAGGGGCGAGTTTACCCTGAGACCGAGTTAGTCTGGACCCTTGTGGAATAAAAGTCAGTTTTCCGACTTTTATTATTTTTCTCAAAATATTCCAAAACGACTCATCATTCCGGTAAACCGCGTCAGGCAGGTAAGTTTCTTTGTAGACTCTTTCGATATATTGCAAGCAAATATGAAATGGTACCAGACGGGTTCTCAAGCCCTTACCAGAACTTTGTTTTCACTTTAATATGCCCTAATCCTAATTCTATCCTTACCTAACCTGTTCCTAATGCCCTACCATCTATACCTATTACATCCTATACCTAACTGACGTATAC
Organism: Diadema setosum; assembly: GCF_964275005.1. Lineage (NCBI taxonomy): Eukaryota > Metazoa > Echinodermata > Echinoidea > Diadematoida > Diadematidae > Diadema > Diadema setosum. The sequence goes on along the minus strand of NC_092687.1, from coordinate 16,984,046 downwards.
TCTATCACAGTGTGTATATGTACCCCCAAAATGTTGTAATGCGTGAAGACATGGTCACTAATATTAGATCACACATTTTCTCATTTGAATATTCATGAATATGCATGAATGTTACTGTAATTACTTAAGGTTGCTACGTTATAACCAATACCCGTATTACCCCTTATCACCCTGTTGTAACTCGGTAAAATATTGGTTTCAACACGGTGATAACAGTAATTTGTGGAACTTGAAAATTTTGCTGGGATTGCTACGAGATTACTGTTATTACTCAAGTGTGCAATGTTATAACCACTTAAAGCCATTCACGATTATCTATACTACCCCTCATCACCCGGTTGTAACTTGGTAAAATGTTGGTTTCAACACGGTGATAACAGTAATTTTTTAGACTTGCAAAATTCGCTGGGGTTGCTGTATAAGATTACCGTTATTACTCAAGTTTGCAATGTTATAACCAATCGAAACCATTCAACATTACCCATTTTACCCCTCATCACCCTGCTGTAACTCAGTAAATTGTCGGTTTCATCGGGGTGATAACAGTAATTTTTTTGGACTTGAATATTTTGCTGGGATTGCTGTAAGATTACTGTTATTACTCAAATTTGCACGCTTATAATTAAACGAAGCCTTTCAACATTACCCATATTACCCCTCATCACCCTTTTGTAACTCTGTAAAATGCAGTTTCATTAGGGTGATAACAGTAACAGGTAATATCTAATGGGTAATAACATGGTAATAACGGTAATATTTGGTCTTAGTCAAATTTCGGGGCGTTATTACCGGTAATATCCGGTAATATTGGTAATAGGTATAAACAAACTGCCCAGTGGGTATAAGCAATGAAAATAAGCGATATCATTTAAAAAAGAATTTCGTACTGAACAGGTAACCAGTAGAGTGCCTTGAGTACAGGAATAATATGGGTGTACTCTTATTTTCAAAGAGTAATCATTCCAGTTGCGGATTTTTTAAAATATTTTTTATGTACTTGTGACAGCTGCCCTTGAGGGAATCCGAAGAGAATGGCGTTACCGAATTCTAGCGAGAACTTAGATTGAAGGGATGGTACAGTATTGTTTGAGATGAGAATTGGACTTTTTACTTTTTGTGAGATACCAAGAACACATTTTTAAAAAAGTACAGAGCATACCATTTTAAGAGGAATTCAAAGTTTATTTGATGGAAATCGCGTTTGGAATAACTGTAACATCCAAAAACAAAGTTAAGCAAATCGATCGTCATAAAAGGTGGGTCCCACGCTTTATTAGAATCGCTCTGTTTCGGATATCTCAGCCATGTCAAAACCGATGTTCATCATATAAATGTTGAATTCCTCATGGAATTACATGCTCTTTCATATTTCATAAGAGGTTTCTCATTATTTCACCAAAAAAATGTTTAGAAACCTGAAATCAGGTCTCAAAAAAGACTATACGATCTCTTTAAGCATGAACAATCTTCACTGTAGCGGAATGAGCGAGGTAATATCAAACAAATCTATATTACGAAACTGATATCGCACAGACTTACAGATGTTGTTTATCAGAGCAGACATAACAGACATAATGGGTTCAAAAATCACCCTAAGATTTCTACACACAGAGGACATAGGTCAAGATATACCCTATTATTTCGACTTTGGACCAATCAATAACATCTCAGAGTTCGTGATATTTAATTGTAAAGACCGAAAGCTCATCCATAAAACGTATTTCACCATCAGAACAGTTGCAGGGCATTGGTAGCAGCAGTTTACTTAATTGTTTGTCTATTCATTACTTATATATCTTTTGAAAAACAGACTCGTATGTGTACGTCGTCCACATAGCAATGATACCAGGTAGTAAAAAATCATTTTATAAAGTTTTTCTTTTGGGGAACCATGTCGACGCCGATTAAATACAATGAAAACAAAATTGGGCCTCCCAGAAAACTTTGTGGTACTCCGCGTAGGATCAAATATGAAACCATCTACATTCACTATAAATACGACTCAAACCATTTTGTGCTTGATCTCTAATACCGAGAGAAGCCAGAATATTCAGTTGAGTCTTATGGTTTGCAGTTCCGAAAGACGATGTCATGTCAAGAAAAAGCATGTTAAGGCTGTAATTGACCAGTTGCTGTGGTTGACTTGAAGAAGAATAATAAGGTTAACAACGTTGACCAGCAGAGTTTCAACGTTGCGTAGTGGACGATACGCAGATTAGAGATCGTCAAGGAAGTTTTTTTTTTTTTTTTTTTTTTTTTTTTTGTGTGGAGGAGATATATGAGAGCCTTGAGAAAAAACGACGCGTTCGAACAGAGCAGAAATGGCAGCTTGGGGACCGGCCCATAAAGTTATTGAGGACATCGGTATTCAAATACTTCTTCTTTGTTTTAAGAGATGATTGACATACGTTAAGGGTGATTTTCAAGCGAATGGAAACGGAAGGCTCATGGTGACGATATCTTGGAGAATTGGTGCGAAGGTGGGAAAGAGATCTAAGTAGTGTAAAGGGAATGATATCTAAATGAGACCACTTGGCTGATATTTTATAAAGAAATAATTCATTTTCGTTGAGATCGATAGGTTGAAAGGTGTCTAAACAAGCAGAGATGGAAACATGAAGCGTCATATTCACTTGAGGGATAAGTAGCGACAGAGAAGTAACCATGGAGTGTTTGGGCAATTTTTGGTGAGTCTCATTTTGGAAGGAGCGAGGTCGTTGAGAGTATTGCAGATATGGACATTGTACACTCTAAAAACGCAAATGTTGAATCAACATTTAAAAGGGCCGAGGAGTGACAACATTTTTTGAAGTGTTGCATCCAACTTTTAAAATAACATTTTAAATGTTGAATGTAACAGGAAAACCAACACTTTCAAAATGTTGTCACTCCTCGGCCCTTTTAAATGCTAATTTAACATTTGTGTTTTTAGAGTGTAGAGGGGGCCAGTACTTTCGATTGTGCTGCTAAATTCACAGAGACAATAGATGCAAATCAGTATCTGTTGGTGCCTTGCTGTTAGTACCTCATTCATACATACAGACTGTACATCATAACTTCTGCTACTGTGCTTAAAAGTCTGCAAGCAATTAACATTGACTAGGGGTGACTGGGATATTTATGTTTTATATAGATCTTCCTGTCACCCCTAGTCATTGTGATCATTTATTTTTGCTCGTGGACTTCCGGAAGTGAAAAGATGAAGACGTTTAATGTGTGACCTTTTTTATGTGTCGGTACTCCCAACTTTTTGTGACAGATCATGGGTGACCAAAGCCGGGTTGAACTTCATTATGTTTGATGCTAATAGGCGATCAAAGTGAATGTTCAGATCACCGATGGCCAGAAGAGTGGGTTTATGTAATCTGCGGTCAATCATCTCAGTGAAGTCATCCAGGAATCGGGAAAATAAAAAAGTGTCTTCTTTTGTGATGTGGCCGATAGAGCATAATGATTTCGATGCTAGTGCCGCCAGACGTGAAAGAACAAAATAGCTTCTCAAAACTCGCATAATCCTCAAGGGGAGATATATGAGCTTCCAGATTATTTTGGAAGAGGAACCAACACCGCTTCCTTGTTTCCACGATCTGGGAAGGTGCTTGAACGAAGCCATTAAGGTCTTGGAAGACGGTCAGCAAGGTTGTCGCTATTAGTGAGCCAGATTGTACATACACAATCAATTTCTAGGCGACCATAGAGAGTGAAATCTTTTAATTCTACTTACCTGTTACATTGTGAGAGAGTACATCCCATGCAAACAGGTCAGGTTTCCCCCTCTTCCTCCTGTATAGGGCTTTTTACACTTGTACATTTTTGCTTAGTTCCGTACCAACAGTGGGGCAAAGGGGGGGGGGGGCGGCTGGTATATAAACTGATCAGTGAGAATCAGTGGGAATGCTGGGGGATAATTGTTCCAATTCTTGTGGGATTCATTTAAGAGTAAATTATATATCTATTGTTGCTTGAAAATTATTTACCTCAGATCGGTTTCATATTCAAGTAATGTGCAGTTTAATGCCCCGTCACTGTTCAGGCATGCTAACCTGAAAAAAAATTAAACTGCACATTATTTGAATATGAGACCATTCTGAAGCAAATAATGTTCACACAACAATAGATATAATGTACTCTTAAATAAATCCCATAAGAATTGGAACAATCATCCCCGAGCATTCCAACTGATTCCCACTGATCGGTTATTAGCCATCCCCTTTAAGGGAGAGGGATAGTAGATAGAGGAAATGTAGTGTACAATGTAAATATCATAAATGCAAAACCAAACTCATTCATAATACAGAAATGTCTTGAGAGGAGTTTTAAACTTAAACACTATTGGAGCTCTCTTTTATATAACACGGAACAGCGTCCCGTAGTTGTGTAGTTGTGTAGGTCTTTCATGGGGAAAAACAAGTTGTGTGACTGTGGGAAAAAAAACATCTGGAATTAAGGACAACTCGTCGATCTCGCTATGCCAATGTTGGTGTAAAAAAAAAAAACGGCATCATACGCTATATTTTCATGAGTGACAAAAGACATACAACGAGCAGTGTGATGTGTCCCAGGTTTGTGCTAAGGTCACCACAATCGAGCAGTAAGACATTTGAAGTGGCATCTGAGTTAATTACTATTGTGGAAGATCCATAGCCTTTTCTTCCACATGACTTCATAACTTGTTTTTACCAAATACAAAGGCATTGTTAAGGCAAAAAACTTCGCATTGTCAAACAACAGCGACAAGAATTAAAGCGTTAGCACATCCATTGTTACGTAGGTCACATCCAATGACTTCATCCAATGATAAAGGGTGAGCAGTCAGCTGCCGAAATCTAATATAGCATTGCAGATGTGATCTTCAAGCAGTGTATGCATTGTAAAATTAAAATTGCCAGCACGCATCAATGTGAAGTCGATCCTTCCGACTCATATTCTGTCCAGGCGGGTCACTGAGCTATCATACCTTTTAGATAATTTTGATGTTTGATAAATGATACACATTTGTATACGGCATAATGAGAAAAGGGTGCGAAATCTTAATCTATAGATATACATTTAAGATAGATTATCATAAAATGCCCTCGTACCTACTCACTCGTGCTGAAAAGTGTAACTTTCTTGCATTTTCCCGTAAATATTTGAATAAGTGGTTATGACAGGATGGGGGAGGAAAAGGGAAGCGGGTTGACTTGGTCGGAGTTGGAGATCGGAAACATGTATTCTTCATTATGGAAGGGGGATAGTTTCTTTTTTAATGTTGATATAAAACTTCATTCAGTTGTTGCTTTTTTTTTTTTTGCTAATTTAGATCAAAGTCCTTTTGTGAAGCCACGTTGCGGAATGTGGGTAATCGTGCTTGTCAGATCTGATGTCTCTTGATGCATTTTGTAAGCGAATGAATTTATAATTGGTCGTATTAAACTCTGCAGTACGAGGAGGTAGTTAATAATACGTTCCTGCTTCATTTAAACATACAGACCGTGAATATTAAGTCATTCTACTGGCTGAAGAAACACGAATGTACCTTCTTGACACAAAGTCAGGACAGGCGCGTGAAGGACATAGCTGTGGCCTTTGACGTGAATCAATGTATCCAAAAGACAATCCGTTTCCTAATGAAGTTTACTGGTAAGTCGATAATTGTCTTTTTAATATGACATGTAGGTTGAAATACATGGAAATTGTAGCGATGTTCTTTTATATGGAAGATATTTAACATGAATATTTTACAGAAACTTCTTTTCAACATCATCCACTCATTACCGTTTGACGTGAAAACAAATGATAAACCCGGTTCCTCATCAAAATATGTGTTCCATGAAATTCAGAACATTGTGGATAGTGTGTCCATGAGATATCAGACAACGACTCTTATAGTCATTCTTATACTTCTCAATTATGTTCTAAACGTGGTATTGGTTTAACAGGACTATTCACACGCAGTCTCGACAATCCACTGCTATTTTCTCCAATTCTTCTTGACTGTGTGTGTGTATTTCAGATGGGTGTAGTGATTTATAGCTGCGGCTCAACACCTTTCTAGGTTGCGTTTGGCATAATGATCAGATTCTCACTTTTATCATTGTCAGCTCTATTGTTCATGGTGTGTAGCTTACGAATATTTGAAGTTTCTGTTCGCAAAAACCGATAAGTCCATTTTTGAAGATTTTGAAGTGCGGTCTCTGTCATAAAGTACAAAATGATACATTTTAAATGATATGCAGGTCACTAAATATAAAGGTACATTGTTGAAATTATGGTCAAAAGAAGCAAATTTTTTCTTATTATTCTCTTTTATTTTTCTTGACCTTTAATGGCAAATATCTCCATTTGACTATGGACTTATCGGTTTTTGCAAACAAACTCTTCATTTGCAATGTCATAGTTAAGATGAAGATTGTCGACAGTAACACTGAAAGAGTGTGTTTTTTTTTTTCTCTCATATTCTAAAAGTTGACGGACAGAGAGAACACGCCCGAGGAAACAGTGCCGGCGAAAGTCATGACAGAAGGTATGAAGTTCAGGCATTACTTGTATTTTCTGGAGATGATAGTTAGTTTTGTTTTTCATGAATATATAGCTGTCATATTTGTCAAATGATTGTTATCCCACCTGGTCATTGGCTTTCGTGTTAAAAGTGATGGGCAAAGTCATTCCAATATGTGAAATAAAAAAGAATGCCGACTTTTCTTCCTTTTTCCATGACAAAGTCTGTTACATCATTCGTCATGCTATCTATTCACAAGAAAAAGAAAACTAACCGACACTACGAAACTAAACCTGAAAGCAGATAAAGCAGGTAATGAATCATGTATGCACGTGTAGAATGTTAAATGCAAAAGATGTTTGCATGCACTTGTATCTTATCATGCGCGTGTTCACATATGGTTTAAATTACAAAGGTGGAGGTGAAAACCTGTTTGTGTTTTTACCTGATTCTTTTCCAACTTTTCATTATCAAAACATATTTGTTTCAATTTAGGTATGCGTGTCTACACTTTCCATGTTAGCAATGATATGTTCACACTTCTTATCATAAACCTATATTAGACAGCGTCGGGCAACAGGGAAGCAATTACGCCAGCTTTCAATCCGGATACCTCCAAAGCATTACTTGGATTTTACCTCCGAACTCGGAATTCATGAAAATATGGCCAAGCAAATTTTAGCAGAGTTTAGTAACGACTACAGAATGGCTACTACAGAATGTTTAGAAGAGTGGAGGAACAGTGCGTCTGCTGCTGGCTGCATTGCTGACATTCTCAAGGCCCTTGAGGACTCTGGGCTTGGAGGAGTAGCTGCAGAATGGAATGAAATGCTCTGAGAGTGTTCATTAGAGTGTTCATGTGCAAGTTGTAGGATACAAGTATCTGATTATAGACATATATAATGTATGTGTGAGTGTGTGTGTGCGTGCGTGTGCGTGCGCGCGTATGCGTGTACGCCTTCGTGGACCTCTTTAAGACAATCCCATACTGTGATAAGTGAATGGATCCTGTAGATTTCGCTGCATTTGCTGCGTAGGAGTGAATTGTAGAGGCTGCAGAACTCTAAAGCTATCAACTCTCAAAAGTGAAGTATACCTTTTCAGATTGTAAATCTTCTCGCTCTTGTATTCATCAATAGAACAGAATAAGAAAGATTGTAATTACATAATACTTTCACAAACAATACAGGCGTTGGTGTGTTTGCTTGTTTTTTTTTAGTCATCTATAGCTTTTAGGGGTATCATGATTGTGCGCAAAACCTTTTAGATACGTCACTGAAGAAAGTGAGTTAGTCTGTACTCACGAGTTCACGAATTGGCATATTTATTGTCTCCCTCTTTTAACGCGTTCTAGCATACACGTTCAGTCAGTGAAATAGTCACTATTACTTTCCGGAAACGTGCAGTATGGTTCAGGTTTCACTATTGTGTTTAAATGCTGTTGAGGTAATATATTAGATATATAGACATCAAAGATATCAAAATCACCCGTGCAATCCTGTTACTGCACACTATCTAGTTTAAGCACTTTTATTGAAACAAGGCAATCGAGTTTGCGAGGTGTGTAGTGATTGTTTTCTTCTTAACATGTGTAAGGTATGAATACTCATGCTTTTTTTTAGATAAACATGCAAATTTGTCTTGATTGGATTCTAGTTTGAATATGATTGGACATATCCGTTACATATATATATGAAGAGTTTGTTTGCAAAAAAAAAAAAAAAACCGATAAGTCCATTTTTGAAGAGTTTGAAGTACGATCTCTGTCATAAAGCACAAAATAATACCTTTTAATGATATATTGGTCACTATATCTAATGGTATATTTTTGAAGTTATGGTCAAAAGAAGCAAGATTTTTCTTATTATTCTCTTTATTTTTCTTGACCTTTAATCGCAAATATCTCCATTTGGCAAATATGGACAAACTCTTCATATGAAGTCATACATGTAGACCAAGGATGCCTTCGTATGACCATAATTGTATATTCGGCAGTAGTAGTATATACATATATATACATATGTATATATATATATATATATATATAAGTGTATACATATTATATACTAAATACATTGTATAATATATACATATAGAGAGAGAGAAAAATAGAGAAAAAAGGTTATGCGTGCGTATTATTTACATCCTATATACACTGTATTATATCTATTCTGCTTATTGAATGCATGTCACAACGCGATTCTTAGTTCTTCAGAAAGGACGACATTAGAATTATTAATACCAGATTTATACGCATGATAGCAGAGTATGTGCGCCGCTTCCGTACATCTCAGTGACAATTTATTATGCATTTAATGATGACATCTGAGTCAAGATAATAATTAATGATTGTATTGTAATGATGGTGTATGTGTTAGAACCGTACAAGAACCGTATGTGCATAGATCAGACCCCGTTTTACAATGACTATATTGAACACATGGCGTGATTACAGTATAGTCCAAACCCGAAAACTCACCTGAATTTATTGGCAGCAATGTGTTTAATATGCTTTGTAAATTCTACCAGTTGCTTTCACCTTTTCTGAGAAACAGTGCATTACATTTGTAATGGATGATAATGAAATATGTTCTTTTGGTATCATGAATGTTTAGAATGCAATTTATGAGATGTATACGTCGAACATGACTATATTGAACACATGGCGTGATTACAGTATAGTCCAAACCTTGTAACCTACTTGAATTTGTTAGCAGCAATGTGTTTGATATGCTTTGTAAATTCTACCAGTTCTTTCAATTTATACAGTGCTTTTACATATGTACATGCATGAAAGATGTTCTTTTTGTATCATAAATGCTTAGAATGCACATCTTTTTAAAACAAACTTTTGAAATGACAAGCACCCTGTTAGGCTTGAATCCTGTATCTACCACTTTGCAGCGACTCTGTTGCACATTTACTTATACATGTTTAGAGTGGAATGTTGTTTTTTTTACACCAATAATTCGTATACTTGTGTCAGCGTAATTTTATTACGTCTGTATGTTATTATGTAAACAGCAATATATGACCTTACTCAATTCCACAGTTCTCAAGTCAGTTGGTGACTTGTTTACTTCTCAATAATTGTTGCAAATGTACAAGTGACACTTGCTTTCACGCGTGATGTGTTTAACTTTTTGTTTATTGAAAGATGTACATAAGCAAGCTCGAAATCACTTTGTTCTTGATTACAGTAGTTCTAGCCTTAAAACATACCTGAATTTGTTAGCAGCAATGTGTTTATTATGCTTTGTAAATTCTACCAGTTGCTTTCATTTTGTGTGAGATACAATGTGTTCACATATGTAATGCATGGCATATGTTGTTTTTTTGTATCATTAAGGTTTGAAATGGTATTTTTATGAAATGTATAATGTCAGAACACATATCTTTTTAAAATGAAACTTTTGACATGACAAGCACCCTGTTAGGCTTGAATCTTGAATCTACCACTTTGCAGTGAGTTTGTTGCACATTTACTTATACATGTTTAGAGTGGAATGTTTGCATTTTTACACAAATGATTCGTATACTTGTATCTGTGTATAAATTATATCAGATCTGTATATATGTAGACAGCTATGACGTTAATCAGTTCCGCAGTCCTCAAGTAAAATGATGACTTGTTTACCTCTCATTTATAATTGTTGCAAATGTACAAGTGATACTTGCTTTCATACGTGATGTGTTTACTTCTGTATCTTTTGAAAAAAAAAATGTAGATAAACAAGCTCTTCTCCGAGTTGATAAGTAAATCTACATTTCTGTATGGTTTTCTTCTAGAAAGAAAGTAATCTGACAATGTTACTTCTGTTGCAAAGCTAATCATTAATCCTGCATAAGTTCATGGTCTCTTATACAAAAGTGTTTGAAGACTAACCTTCTATCTATACTATATGATGTGTATGATTGTGTATGTACAATGCGTAATTGTATCCTATCCTATCCAGTCATTAATTTGCTAAATTTGAATTAGTTGCTTTTTCGTAACCAAGTCAATTTCCTTTATGGATTCTGCTCTCACCTATAGTCAATGGGTTTTAATGCGTTTGTGTGTTTTTGTGTGTTTTTCCCTTTTTTTTTTTTACAGAACATTCTTAGCTCGTCTTAATTCCACATGAATGCCAAGGGAAAATCGTGTTATATTGTGTTCACCATAGAGTTGGTAATAAACCTTTTTTTTTTTTTTCTTGTTCTTCAGTAATTGTTTGTATGGAAATAGAACAAACGCCGTATGGAATAAGATGGATTGCAGCAAAGATGAAAGCATATGGAATGCATTTACCTCTCAATAATTGTTGCAAATATACTATTGACACTTGCTTTCACACGTGATGTGTTTACTTTTTTGTTTATTGAAATGTGTAGATAAGCAGGCTAAAAATCACTTTGTTCTTGATTACAGTAGTCCACGCCGAAATATACCAGTGATTCTTGCTTTCACACGTGATGTGTTTACTTCTGTATCTTTTCAAAAGATATAGATAAGCAAGCTCAAAATCACTTTGTTTTTCTCCAAGTAGATATGTAAATCTACATTTCTTTATGGTTTTCTTCAAGAGAGAAAATAATCTGACATTGTTACTTCTGTTGCAAAGCTCATCACTAATCTTGCATAAGATCATGGTTTGTTATGTCTACAAAAGTATTTCCGGACCAACCTTTTTTTTTGTACTATGATGCGTATATTTCGATTGTGATTGTGTATGTACAATGCGTAATCTTATGCTATCCTGGCGAATCATTAATTTGCTAAGTTTGAATTAGTTTGTATTTTGTTAACAAAAAAAAAAAGTCGTATTCCTTTAGGGACTCGGCGCTACCCTATAAAGTTTTTTTTTTTTTTTTTCCAGAACATTCTTAGATTGTTTTAGTTCCTTGTGGATGCCAAGTGAAAATCATGTTATATTGTGTTCATCATAAAGTTGTTTAAAAATGTCTTCTTCTTTTTCTTTTTCTTTTTTTTTTCTTTTGGTGTTCTTCAGTACGCGATTGTCTTAATTCCATCTGGATGCCAAGAGAAAATCGTGTTATAATGTGTTCACCATAGAGTTGGTTAAAAACCTTTCTTTTTTAGATCTTCAGTACTTGTTTGGATGGAAATAGAACAAACGCGATCGTTTTCATTCCATCTGGATCCCAAGAGAAAATCGTGTTATAATGTGTTCTCCATGGAGTTGGTAATAAACATTTCTTCCTTTTCTTTTTTTTTTTTTTTGGTTCTTCAGTACTTGTTTGGATGGAAAAAGAACAAACGCCGTATGGAATAGAATGGAACGGCGATAAAGCTGCAAACATATGGAATGCATTTCAAGCTAAATACACAGCAATCAACAATTGCCTCATTTGCCATTATCGTGCAAGTTTTGCTAGTTAATGAGACCTTTCATCTCCATTCCCATCCGTATCTATTTTATAACATGCATGGTTATGTATATGTATAAAAATACAACTGTTATCCTATTCAAAATATATTGTTTTCACTGTTGTGAAGTAATCATTGTATTTCTGTCAATATTGAGACCGTGAGATGCAGCTCTTCCTAGAAGATTATGAGTTTACATGCATGTGTTGCTGTAAACACATGCATCGCTTTCATGTTTGTTTGTTTTGTATACCTCAAATTTCAAAATATATCAACGTCATATAGATGCCCGAGTGTTATAAGTCGCTGAAGGAAGATGTTAAAATTTGCCAGTTGGTTGACATGTTGTATCGATGTTTAGAATACACCTCATGATGAACGCACACCAACGGTGCCTTCAAAGATCACCCGTACAACCCTGTTACTGCACACTTTTTAACTAAAGTACTTTTATTGAAACAAGACGATCGAGTTTACGAGGTGTATGGTGATAATTTGCTGCATAACATGTGTAAATCCCGAATATTCGTGCCTTTTTAATCCGTTACGTACATACAAAGTCATACATGTAGACCAAGGATGCCTTAATATGACCATTTATTGTATACTTTGTTTACATGAGTGTATATGTGTGCGTGCGTTTATGCGCACGTACATCCTGTATGTATATAACTGTGTCATATCTATTCTGCTTATAAAATCCATGTCACTCACCACGCGATTCTCAGTTTGTCAGAAAGGACGACATTGAAATAATGCCAGATTTAGACTTGTGCTAACACAGTATGTGGGTCGCTTCTGTACATCTCAATGACAATCTATTATGTATTAATTAATGGACAACTGCGTCAAATAATCAATGATCGCATTGTAATGATGGTACATGCATTTGTAAGAATCGTACACAAAACGTTGGTACACGAGACCGTATGTGTATGGATTAGACCGCGTTTTACAACGACTATATTGAACACATGGCGTGATTACAGCATAGTCAAAGCCCTGAAATTCACTTGAATTTATTGGCAGCAATGTGTTTAATATGCTTTGTAAATTCTACCAGTTGCTTTCACTTTGTCTGAGAAACAGTGCATTACATTTGTAATGGATGATAATGAAATATGTTGTTTTAATCATGAATGATTAGAATGCAATTTATGAGCTGTATATACGTCGAAACAGTGCATTACATTTGTAATGGATGATAATGAAATATGTTCTTTTGGTATCATGAATGTTTAGAATGCAATTTATGAGATGTATACGTCGAACATGACTATATTGAACGCATGGCGTGATTACAGTTTAGTCCAGACCTTGAAACTTACTTGAATTTGTTAGCAGCAATGTGTTTGATATGCTTTGTAAATTCTACCAGTTGCTTTCAATTTATGTAAGATACAGTGCTTTTACATTTGTTTATCCATGAAAGATGTTCTTTTTGTATCATAAATGCTTAGAATGCAATTAATGACATGTATACGTCGAAACGCACATCTTTTTAAAAAGAAATTTTTGAAATAACAAGCACCCTGTTAGGCTTGAATCCTGTATCTACCACTTTGCAATGACTCTGTTGCACATTTACTTATACATGTTTACAGTGGAATGTTTTTTTTTTTTTCACACCAATAATTCTTATACTTGTGTCAGCGTAATTCTATTACGTCTGTGTAGTATATGTAAACAGCTATATAGGACCTTAATCAATTCCACAGTTCTCAAATCAAATGGTGACTTGTTTACCTCTCAATAATTGTTGCAAATATAGCAGTGACACTTGCTAAGTTTACCTTTTTGTTTATTGAAAGATGTACATAAACAAGCTCAAAATTACTTTGTTCTTGATTGCAGTGGTCCAAGCCTTAAAACTCACCTGAATTTGTTGACAGCAATGTGTTTATTATGCTTTGTAAATTCTACCAGTTGCTTTCATTTTGTGTGAGACACGGTGCATTCACATTTGTAATGCATGGAATATGTAGAATTTTGGTATCATAAAGGTTTAAAATGGCATTTTTAAAAATGTATATGTCAGAACACACATCTTTTTAAAAGATACATTTGAAATGGCAAGCACCATGTTAGGCTTGAATCCTGTATCTACCACTTTGCACCGAGTTTGTCGCTAATTACAGATACACATTTAGAGTGGAATGTTTGCATTTGTACACAAATAATTCGTACAGTTGTATCAGCCAAATTATGTTACATCTGTACACAGTTATGACAATATCAATTCCACAGTCTTTAAGTCAAATGGTGACTTGTTTACCTCTCAATAATTGTTGCAAATGTATCAGTGATACTTGCTTTCCCATGTAATGTGTTTACTTCTGTGATATATTCAAAGGACGTATATAAGCAATTTTTGTTCTGCTCCGAGTAGATATATAAATCTATATTTCTTTATTGTTTTCTTCAAGAAAGAAAATAATCTGACATTGTATCTTCTGTTGCAAAGCTAATTATTAATCCTGCATTGTTTAGTTCATGGTCTGTTATACAAAAATATTATAAGACCAATCAATAATGTGTATGATTGTGTATGTACAATGCGAAATTTTATCCTATCCTGGCCGGTCATTAATTTGCTTAGTTGAATTAGTCGATATTTTGTAACAAAGTCATTTTCCTTTGGAGACTCGGCGCTTTCCTATGGTCAATGGACTTAAATGCGTTTTTTTTTTCTTTTTTTTCATGACATTCTTAGCTCGTCTTATAATTCCATTTGGATGTCAAGTGAAAATCTTGTAATATTGTGTTGACCATTGAGTTGATTAAAAAAATTTTGTTGTTGTTATTGTTGTTCTCAGTACTGGTTTCGATGAAAATAGAACAAACGCCGTAAGGAATAGAATGTTTATGAGGTGTATAGTGATTGCTTTCTTCATAACATGTGTCAATCACGAATACTCGTCTGTTTTTTTAGGTAAACATGCAAATTTGTCTTAATTGGAGTCTAATTTAAGAATGATTGAAGATATCCGTTACATACAAAGTCATACATGTAAATCAAGGATGCCTTTATGTGACCATAATTGTATACTCTGTAGTAGCCTGTATGTTGTTTATAGTATACAGCGGACCATTTCTATTATTCTAAATTCCAGCATATCTGCCCCTGTGCACTTTCAAGCACTTGCACGCTCATTCACCACCACCACACATCAGAGTTTATTTTCCCCTATTATCTTCGCAGCAGAATTTGTATTGTTACGAATCTAGTACGTCCCTATTTTTTCCTCGGACTGGCTATTTTTTTCAAGCAACGCTTACAATGGCGGCCGTATGCATTATCGGTTCTTAAATATGATATTGTTATTGTAATCCCTGCTGCATAGACATGCATATATTGTAATATTATATCATTTATTTCCTGTATATCGTTGTTTATGCAAGTCAAACGACTCTGTTTTAAATGTACTTTGTATATTTCCCATGTTCATGATTATGTAGCTTATGTATATTGATTTGCAGAAAATAAAGTATCTATCAAACAAACGAACAAATAATATATATATATATATATATATATATATATAAAGAGAGAGGGAGAGGTTATGCGTACGTATAATATACATCCTATATACACTGTATCATATCTATTCTGCTTATTAAGTGCATATCACTCACCACGAGATTCTCAGTTCTTCAGAAAGGACGACATGAAAATAATACCAGATTTACACGCGTTATAGCACAGTGTTTGCGCCTCGTCTGTATTTCTCATGTGACAATTTCTCGTGCGTTTAATGATATCGAAGTCTGCGTCATAATAATCAATGATTGTATTGTCATGATAAAAACATGCATATGTTAGAACCGTACACGAAATCTTGATTTATATGTAACCGTATGTCCATGGATCACACCGCGGTTTACAATGACTATAATTATTGAACACATGGCGTAATTACAGTATAGTCCAAGCCCGAAAACTCACTTGAATTTATTGGAAGTAATGTGTTTAATATGCTTTGTAAATTCTACCAGTTGCTTTCACTTTGTCTGAGAAACAGTGCATTACATTTGTAATGGATGATAATGAAATATGTTGTTTTGATCATGAATGATTAGAATGCAATTTATGAGCTGTATATACGTCGAAACAGTGCATTACATTTGTAATGGATGATAATGAAATATGTTCTTTTGGTATCATGAATGTTTAGAATGCAATTTATGAGCTGTATATACGTCGAACATGACTGTATTGAACACATGGCGTGATTACAGTTTAGTCCAAACCTTGAAACCTACTTGAATTTGTTAGCAGCAATGTGTTTGATATGCTTTGTAAGTTCTACCAGTTGCTTTCAATTCATACAGTGCTTTTACATTTGTACATGCATGAAAGATGTTCTTTTTGTATCATAAATGCTTAGAATGCACATCTTTTTAAAAGAAACTTTTGAAATGACAAGCACCCTGTTAGGCTTGCATCCTGTATCTACCACTTTGCAGCGACTCTGTTGCACACTTACTTATAAATGTTTAGAGTGGAATATTTTTTTACACCAATAATTCGTATTCTTGTGTCAGCGTAATTTTATTACGTCCGTATATTATATGTAAACAGCTATATATGACCTTAATCAATTCCACAGTTCTCAAGTCAAATGGGGACTTGTTTACCTCTCAATAATTGTTGCAAATGTACTATTGACACTTGTTTTCATAAGTGCTAAGTTTACCTTTTTGTTTATTGAAAGATGTAGATAAGAGAGCTCAAAATTACTTTGTTCTTGATTACAGTAGTCCAAGCCTTAAAACTCACTTGAATTTGTTGGCAGCAATGTTTTTGATATGCTTTGTGAATTCCACCAATTGCTTTCATTCTGTGTGAGATCTAGTGTGTTCACATTTATAATGCATGGGATACTAGTATGTTGTTTTTGTATCATAAAGATGTAAAATTGTATTTTTTGAAATGTATATGTCAGAACTTTTGAAATGGCAAGCACCCTGCTAGGCTTGAATCATGTATCTGCAACTTTGTAGAGAGTTTGTTACGCTTTATCTATACACCTTTAGAGTGGAATGTTTGCATTTTTACACAAATAATTCGTATACTTGGATCACCATCATTATATTACATCTTTAGTATGTAAACAGCTATGAGCTTAATCAATTCAACAGTCTTCAAGTAAAATGGTGATTTGCTTACCTCTCAATAAATTGTGCAAGTGCACCAGTGACACGTGATGTGTTTATTTCTGTATTTATTCCAAAATGTAGATAAGCAAGCTCAAATCACTTTGTGTTTCTCCAAGTAGATAAGTAAATCTACATTTCTTTATGGATTTCTTCCAGAAAGAAAATAATCTGGCGTTGTTACTTCTGTTGCAAACTAATTATTAATCGTGCATAAGTTCATGGTCTGTTGTACAAAAGTGTTTGAAGACCAACCTTCTATTTATACTATGATGTGTATGATTGTGAATGTACAATGCGTAATTTTATTTCATCCTATCCAGTCATTAATTTGCTTGAATTAGTTGCTTTTTCGTAACCAAGTCAATTTCCTTTATGGATTCTGCGCTCACCTATAGTCAATGGGTTTTTAATGCGTTAGTGTGCTTTTGTGTGTTTTTTCCCCTTTTTTTACAGAACATTCTTAGCTCGTCTTAATTCCACATGAATGCCAATGGAAAATCGTGTTATATTGTGTTCACCATAGAGTTGGTAATAAACCTTTTTTTTTTTCTTGTTCTTCAGTAATTGTTTGTATGGAAATAGAACAAACGCCGTATGGAATAAGATGGATTGCAACAAAGATGAAAGCACATGGAATGCATTTCAAGCTAAATACACAGCAATCAGCGATTGCCTCATTTGCCATTAATTCACCTCTACTGAAGAAAACTGTGTAGTCATGGTTAACGATGTAGCGTGTCTGTTAATGATTTATTCGAAATCAGACTTTGGTATGAGGTAATGAAGATATGACTTCACATTGGCATCACATATCGTACACGTTTTGCTTGTTAGTGAGACCTTCCGTGTCCATCCCGTCCGCATCTATTTTTTACCATGCATGGTTATGTATATATATATATATATATAAAGATATTATCTTGTTCTAAATATGTTGTTTTCACTGTTGTGAAGTAATCATTGTATATCTGTCAATATTGAGACCGTGAGATGACGCTCTTCCTAGATGATTATGAGTTCACATTCGTGTTGCTGTAAACGCATGCATCGCTTTCATGTTTGTAATTAGCTTAGCATTATCTCAAATTTTAAATTGTATCAACGTCAGCAATTTAACTGAAGTCACTAAAGGAAAATGTTAAAATTTACCAGTTGGTTTGACATGTATACCAGTATCGATGTTTAGAATACACCTTATGATGAACGCACACCAACGGTGCTTTCACAGAGCACCCGTGAAATCCTGTTACTGCACAATATCTAGTTTCAGCACTTTTATTGAAACAAGACGCTCGAGTTTACGAGGTGTATGGTGATTATTTTCTTCTTAACGTGTGTAAAAACTCACGTAGTATACAAGATGTTATTCGTACGTATAATATACATTCTGTAAGCTCATCATATATCTATTCTGTTTATCAAATGCATGTCACTCATAACGCGATTCTTAGTTCTTCAGAAAGGACGACATTAAAATAATCCAGATTTATACGCGCCGCATATGTATTTCTCATGTGACAATTTCTCATGCGTTTAATGATATCGAAGTCTGCGTCATAATAATCAAGGATTGTATTGTCATGATAAAAACATGCATAATGTTAGAACCGTACACGAAATCTTGATTTATATGTAACCGTATGTCCATGGATCAGACCGCGGTTTACAATGACTATATTGAAAACCTGACGTGATTACAGTAGTCCAAGCCTTAAAACTTACCTGAATTTGTTAGCAGCAATTGTAAATTCTACCACTTGCTTTCACTTTGCCTGATATACATGCAGTGCTTTCACATTTGTAATCCATGAAATATGTTATTTTTGTATCATAAAGGCTTCGAATGCAATTTATGAAATGTATGCGTCGAAACGCACATCTTTTTAAAAGAAACATTCGAAGTGGCAAGCACCCTATTAGGCTTGAATCCTGTATCTACCACTTTGCAGCGAGTTTGTTTCACATTTACTCATGCACGTTTAGAGTGGAATGTTTGCATTTTTACACAAATAATTCGTATACTTGTGTCAAGGTAATTATATCACATCTGGTAATATGTAAACAGCTCTATATGACCTTCATCAATTCCACAGTTCTCAAGTCAAATGGTGACTTGTTTACCTCTCAATAATTGTTGCAAATGTACCAGTGACACTTGCTTTCACGCGTGATGTGTTTAACTTTTTGTTTATTGAAAGATGTACATAAGCAAGTTCAAAATCACTTTGTTCTTGATTACAGTAGTTCTAGCCTTAAAACTCACCTGAATTTGTTGGCAGCAATGTGTTTAATATGCTTTGTGAAATCCACCAGTTGCTTTCATTTTGTCTGACAAAATACAGTGCTTTCACATTTGTAATGGATGATAATGAAATAAGTTCTTTTGGTATCATGAATGTTTAGAATGCAATTTATCAGATGTTTACGTCGAACATGACTATATTGAACGCATGGCGTGATTACAGTATAGTCCAAACCTTGAAACCTACTTGAATTTGTTAGCAGCAATGTGTTTGATATGCTTTGTAAATTCTACCAGTTCTTTCAATTTATGTAAGATACAGTGTTTTGCCATTTGAAGAGTTTGTTTGCAAAAACCGATAAGTCCATTTTTGACGATTTTGAAATACGGTCTCTGTCATAAAGTACAAAATAATACCTTTTAAATGATATATTGGTCACTACATATAAAGGTACATTTTGAAGTTATGGTCAAAAGAGGCAAACATTTTCTTATTATTCTCTTTATTTTTCTTGACCTTTAATCGCAAATATCTCCATTTGGCAAATATGGACTTATCGGTTTTTGCAAACAAACTCTTCATTTGTATATGCATGAAAGATGTTCTTTTTGTATCATAAATGCTTAGAATGCAATTAATGAAATGTATACTTCGAAATGCACATCTTTTTAAAAGAAACTTTTGAAATAACAAGCACCCTGTTAGGCTTGAATCCTGTATCTACCACTTTGCAGTGACTCTGTCGCACATTTACTTATACATGTTTAGAGTGGAATGTTTCACACCAATAATTCGTATGCTTGTGTCAGCGTAATTTTATTACGTCTGTATATTATATGTAAACAGCAATATAAATTATGACCTTACTCAATTCCACAGTTCTCAAGTCAAATGGTGACTTGCTTACCTCTCAATAATTGTTGCAAATATACCAGTGACACTTGCTTTCACACGTGCTAAGTTTACCTTTTTGTTTATTGGAAGATGTAGAATTTGTTGACAGCAATGTGTTTATTATGCTTTGTAAATTCCACCAGTTGCTTTCATTTGGTGTGAGACATGGTGCATCCACATTTGTAATGCATGGAATATGTCGAATTTTGGTATCATAAAGGTTTAAAATGGCATTTTTTTGAAATGTATATGTCAGAACACGCATCTTTTTAAAACAAACTTTTGAAATGGCAAGCTCCCTGCCATAGGCTTGATTCCTGTATCTACCACTTTGTAGAGAGTTTGTTACACTTTATCTATACACCTTTAGAGTGGAATGTTTGCATTTTTACACAAATAATTCGTATACTTGGATCACCATCATTATATTACATCTTTAGTATGTAAACAGCTATGAGCTTAATCAATTCAACAGTCCTCATGTGAAATGGTGATTTGCTTACCTCTCAATAATTGTTGCATATGCACCAGTGATACTTGCTTTCACAAGTGATGTGTTTACTTCTGTGATATATTCAAAGGACGTAGATAAGCAAGCTCAAAATCACTTTGTTCTTCTCTAACTAGATATGTAAATCTATATTTCTTTATGGTTTTCTTCAAGAAAGAAAATAATCTGACATTGTTACTTTTGTTGCAAAGCTAGTTATTAATCTTGCATAAGTTCATGGTTTGTTACGTCTACAAAAGACAGTGTTTAGGCCTACAGACCAACCTTTTATCTGTTCATATTACTGTGTATGATTGTGTATGTACAATGCTTAATTTCATCCTATACTTGTCAATCATTAATTTGCTATGTTTGAATTATTTGATATATTGTAACAAAGTTATATTCTTATAAGGGGCTGAATGGATTTTAATACGTTTTTTTTTTTTCATGACATTCTTAGCGCGTCTTCATTCCATTTGGAAGTCAAGTGAAAATCATGTTATATTGTGTGGATTATCCAGTTGATTATGAGCATTTTTATTGTTGTTATTTTTGCTGTTCTCATACTTGTTTGGATGGAAACAGAACTAACGCCGTCATGGCAGTATGAAATAAGTGGGACTCCAATAAAATGAACGCATATGGAATGCATTTCGAGTTAAATACACAGCAATCAACGATTGCCTCTCAATTGCCGATATTCACCCGTAATGAAGAAAACTGTGTATTTATGGCTTACGATGTAGCGTGTGTGTCGATGATTTATTCCAAAGGAGACTTTGCTATGAGGTAATAAACAGATGACTTCACATCGGTATCAAATATCGTACAAGGTTTGCTTGTTAGTGAGACCCTCCAACTCCACTTATACTCTGTAAATGCTACGGAGCTAATTTTAGCTCTTTTTCCCGCTCCTTAGGGAGCGTGATTAGGGACCAGTCCATTTGGAGTGAAATTTGGAGCGAAAATTTTTCACTCTACCAGAGAGTGAAAACATTTCGTCTTTTAAGAGCGAATTCTACATCTTTTAAGAGTGACTTTTAGCTCCTCATTCGAGTGAAATGATTTTGATTTACAGGGTAAATCCTCACTCTTTTAAGAGTGAATTTTAGCTCTTCCAGCGACGGGTGCTAGTCTTGGTTCCAGGGGTAGGGAAATTATTTTGATTTACAGGGGAAATCCTCACTCTTTTCAGAGTGAATTTTAGCTCTTCAAGCGACGGGTGCTAGTCTTGGTTCCAGGGGTAGGGAAATTGTTTTGATTTACAGGGGAAATCTTCACTCTTTTCAGAGTGAATTTTCGCTCTTTGAAAGAGGGGTGGTAGTCTTGGTTCCAGGGGATTTTTGTTTTTATTTGTCGTACTGGTATTTACACACGTCCAAGCGTGCACACACACACACACATACATACACGCATTCACACACACATATGCATATACATATTCCAACGTACAGGTACATGCAAATATACGTACACTCTGTCACTAACACATGTACATGAATAATACACTGCATGTACTGCATCATTTCGGTTTTGCTTTTGTTTTGTTTTTTACATATTCAGGATTCTATGCATATCATTTTAACAAAAATCAATCTTGACAAACTGATATATTTAAAGCTTGTCTGATGCTTGTTGTAGGACAACTTGTTTGTATGTCAGGGATATTGTTCACAACAAATACTAATTATGTATTATGAAGAGTGGCTTCAAGCATTTAAAGTTCAGATAAGTTCCTGGAAATAAAACATCCATAAACAATGTGAATATATTTCCAAAGTGGCCTTTCGACCAAATATGTAACTGCATGTATTTCATCTAATTTCGTCAAATATAAGACAATTGAACATGTGAAATATTGTACAACATTTACCAAATTTGATAACATTCTGTTTTTAAGGGCAATTCCAAACTTAGAGAATAACAAATCAGATCTGATGACATTAAAACCTGAAATGCAAATAGGATGCAGGTATATCTATGAACACACTTAAAAACAGATAATTTGTCTGTACATGTGCAGTATTGAAAACCCCGGAACTTGGAATACAAATGCATGTACAAATGAATGAGTCGCTGATTAATAGAGACAACTGTCGAAGAGACATGGGTAAATTTCTTCCTGACAATGATACAATACTTCGCAAAAACTCTAATAATCATGGGAGTGGGGGTGTACAGATTTACAGACACTAAAATTTGGCTGGTGTTTCAAAAGCCTTATGCAACCCCTGATTTAAAAGAGCTGAAATATGTGTATGTTTTGGATCATTCTATCTCTCTGATAGACAAGACTGAATTGCATAAAATGCACATTCACGAACAAGACAATTAATTTTACAGCAACAGTAACGTGTCAAATTACCACCATTCCTCCATTGAAGCATAGGGCTATTATCATCTTTGACCAAAGTAATTAGAATAATTCATGTACACAATGTACAGGTTTTTGAACTTTTTAAACAGTTTTATTTCATTTTTATTTATTTTATTTTTCTTTGGTTATTTAGTGGGAAATACAGAATTGAGAAGAATTACATTAGTTCTCGTCTAGACAGTTACCAGTAACTGTCTAAATTTATTGAACCATTATTTTGTATGATTATCCTACGGAAAAAAGTACATGAATATTCTATTTTTCCCCCTTGTATACAAAAAAAAAAAATCATTTGCCTAAGTCAATCATATCATCCTACGTGAGGAACTTTGCCAATTTGCTGGAATTTGCAAAGGAAATCGGAATGTCTGAGTAGGTTACATGAAGGAAACTTTAGATCTTAAATTGCTAATAACATATAAATCCATGTGAACATTATTCAAGGAATGCAATATCCTAATTCATGTGTACAAAAATACAACAGCATACTGTACAAGTGTATTAAAATTGTACATTTTGTAAAGCATTGAGATCATCTATCCAAACATTCAGTGATCAAGATTGAAAACCACTTTCAGAATACATATTCAGATACATTCAAATACATGTTTGTCATCACACATTTTGTGAGTTGTCAAGTCAACTGGAAAAGAGAAAATCCAACTCAAGTAACAAAGTCACAAGACATACATGATTATGATTACGTGCCTTTGTTGACCTCCATTATCTGGCCGATCTGGCAGAGGCACGTTCTCAACGGTGGCTTGATATCAGCGGGGATTCATAGATGAAATATATAAAAATGTCAAGAGTCTGTGATCGACAAGTCTATTGTTGGGAATTCCATATTGAAAGTGAAGACTTTGTGAACAGGCGATCCAAAGCCTTAAAGATGTCTTCCTCTCCAAGAAGGGTCGTATCATCATCAAAAATTAAATACCGTTGTTCCCGCCCACCAGCAAAAAAAAAGCAAGAAGGGCTGGATAAACTCTTGGTCCTCTTCTTGCGCTGCTGCATCATTATCTGTACCAGAGAAAATAATAGAGTACAACAATATAAATGAAAACATGTGAATATGCAACTCCAGAGTTCTGAATTTTCTTTTCTCTTTCTCCTCTCGTCTAAGTGTATGACAGTGGATCATCACAAGAAAGCGTACATTGTTGGATATTTACTTGTGTAATCTAAATTTGAAACACAACCTGGAAAATTTAATGGACATATTCCCATGTCTTGTAAACAAACTTTTAACATTATAATCGTCTCTACCACCACGAAAAAATGTGTATAGATAAAGATGCATTTACATTCTTACGTATCATGCCATGATTTCAAGGCATAGAAAGGTGTGACTAGAACATAATTGTAAAAATATAGAATGTGCTAACGATGTACAGTCATCAATGTGCCTGTGAGACAGTATACTTCAAAACATCTGTAAAAATAATTGGATATTGTTAAAGAACCATACGTTTCTTATTACTTAGATCAACAGGTTAAATTTCACAGGTATTAATGTCACAGGGAAGACAGTAAATGAACTCACAGATCTTTCTTCAAAGAGATGCAGGAGAGCACTGTCAGTTGTTGGCTCCTTACTCTTTCCTTCCTGTCTTGATG
This sequence comes from Diadema setosum, assembly GCF_964275005.1. NCBI lineage: Eukaryota > Metazoa > Echinodermata > Echinoidea > Diadematoida > Diadematidae > Diadema > Diadema setosum. The sequence goes on along the minus strand of NC_092687.1, from coordinate 16,959,407 downwards.
CAGGATGTTGGCAGAAGTTTTGTCAACAGTACCGAGGCTCCTTGGTCTCCTAAAATTCACATAAGATTCAAATGCTTTCAAAGCCTGCCAAACATTCTACTGTAATGAGCAACAGTCAATCTCGGAAGCACAATAATTTGAGAGAGGGAGATAGAAAGAAAGGCATTCATAAGATCATTAACATGGCAAATGGTCCATGGAGGAAATTACTAATCTGCACATGAACAGAATTAGTACAGTAGAGAGGAAAGATAGGCAACAAGGTCAGTGTACAGTGTTCCTTGCAATTAAATCATGTGGGGTATTCTCTGTTTTTGCGCACATTTTTTGTTTAGTGCATTTTTCCATGTACATGAACCCATATACATATTATGTGTTGTATCCAACAAAATAAATACAAGTTGAACAACTCAGGTCACATTCTGCAAGAGGAGAACAAGTAGATAGTTGTATATGGGTAAGGGTGGGAAACTGATTTTCAGAATCCTCTTTCTCTTATTAAGTGAGAGTGGTTCAATAAGTTAGTTGTTTTTGTCGTGATGTTAGTGACTAAATCATGTCATTTTAATTTGCTATGAGGCTACACTCACCTAGATCCATGGCATAATCAGTGAGATGAGACCCTCAGACTGGGCTACCTGCTGGGAAGGATTCTTCAGCAATGTTAGATCCCCAACTTGAAAGGAATTTTGAGCCGTTTCCGGGATTGATCAATTCAAACTCCATACGGATCTGTGTAGCGGCACATCAGTAGACCTGTATGAAATCAAAGCTGAAGTGAAACATGAGAATATATCAAATCAATCTTTATTGTACATCACTACCCTAAATGAAGTGGGTTGTCAAATGGTTGCAATCAGCAATACAGATTCAGTCAGTGAGACAATTTTGGGAAAAGTGGGTGTTTTGTCTAGGAGTTTGCATTATTCCTCCTTCATTTTCAATTCCAATTATACTTTATTTTCATCAAACAAAAAGTAACACATCATACGGAGTATTTTGTCAATTCATACTGTTGAACAAATTGAAAATACATGTCATAAAACATAATACGAAATGAATACACAGATAATTCAATTTATACTGTTGAAAAATTTGAAAATACAAGTAGAGTCATAAAATATAATACATAATAAATACATAGATATTTATATAACGAGAAAGCATAATGCAATAGTAACTATAGTAATAGATAAAACGATACAGTACTGAGTACAGTGATTTTCTAAAAAGGGCCTCCTGTAAAACGAAGATTACTTGAAAGCACAAAAAAAATCCTATAATCTGTATCATAATGCAATCAGAAAATGTACCATAAGCATCTGATAATTGACATATAATTGACAACTTACCCTCTAGAATATAGATTATCTAAATCTGTACCAGAGCAGTCAGAACCAAATTTGCCAAGAAATGGCCAACACCCAATCACAAGAAGCAAAAACAAAATACAAAAAATATATATATAGGGTCTATATTTTGAGCACACGAGCACATTGACACACACACACGCACGCACGCACACACAGACGGGCACACACACACATACACACAGCAGCTTCACACACAAGCAGAAGCCTACATACAGTACCCGGGTTCATGGATCCATGCATCCACAGATGCATGTAAAGGGCTTTTTACACTTGTGTTTCTTAACCCCGGACTTTCTCTGACCCAGGACTATCGTTAGTCCCGTACCAATTTTTTCAGCTTTTTACACTCGCCAATTAGTCCCGTACTATCTCTTGTCCGGGGCTAAGGAGAAAACTGACCTTTTTTACACTCGTATTTCTTAGCCCCGGACTTTCCAAACCACATGAATATTCATAATTACGCTGTGTACTGTACACGTACACGCACGCACCGGCAGCACTTGATTACCTCGTTTCTGATTGGTCAGTGAGGGTCGGACTTCGTCTCCGTCGCTTAGCCCAGGATTATTTTTTCGTTCTGTTTACACTCACTTGCTTGGCACCGCAATTGCGGTGCTAACCCCTGCTATTTTGCAGGGCCAGATAGTACCGTACTATCGGTGGGGCTAGCCCACTTTGGCAAAAACGAGTGTAAGCAGAAAGTGGGCTAAGGATAGTCCCGTACCAACGGTGGGGCTAAGGCCCCCCCTTAGCCCCACCGTTGGTCCGGGGCTAAGCAAAAATTTACAAGTGTAAAAAGCCCTTAAGAGTACGGTAGTTATGTAAAATACGCTCGCGGGAGCCCGTTCTGGGCCCTATGCCTTTAGGGTCCGGTAAGGTAGTCCCCTTGCAAACTACTGAGACAAGACACTCATCTGTAGGCCTAACCCTGTATTCTTGAAAGCTTCGACTATCCCAAATGGGGTCTATTTTATCCCTCTGAAAAAGCCCACAGTCTGTTTGAATTACAATATTCCGGTACTGGCGGTAGAGTACATGTTACATGGGTCTATCATTAATCGTGTCCAGGATCATGAACTAGTAGTATGGTTGGGTGTTCATAATATCGGACACCTAACGTTTTTCTATCAATAGAAACGTGAAAAATCTCACAATTTGCCTGAAATTTTACTCACGTGTGGAGAAAATACTCCGGATTCACAAGCGCGCACTGAAAATGCGATCTGAGGCATGCGCTCTTAGACGGCGGCTTCGAACGCGTGGGGTGTCATTTTTTCCGCACTCAGTTGCCCTGCTCATTTCAACCGACCACCCTGACAATACGTATAAAGGGCACTTAAATGCGTTTTTTTTTTTTCGACAGGCCGCTGTTTTTTTTCTAGCCGTCATTTTTTTCCCCAATAATATTTGAATATATTTTGAATCCTTCGATATTACTTTTGAAGGACTGTTTGATGAATTTGACTTGATTTTCATTAGGAAACTTTTCATCGTAATTGAAATAAATTAGATGAGTCGGTTTGTTTTTTCACATTCATTTCTCGTTTCTGCATCAACTCGTACGGTCGTAGCGGGCGACAAAATGTTTATGTCATGTGTATGTGTAACGTGTGTGCACGATCGTACAAGCGGCGGTGACAATTTTGCGGTCAAAATCGTCAAATTTATTACGGAAGGATACTCTACATCTAACAACGAATCAGCAAAGGTAGGCCTAGCCGTCTAGTTATATGTAGTTACACGATAAACCTTATTCGATTTTGCTAAATTTCGGTAATTTAGAGGGAATACTTACTTGTTTTCGCCACATTTTACTCGGTAGCGTAGCCCAGTGAAGAATCGAACACCGTTGCGCGCAGTCCCATGCGTACATTTTCTTTCTGTACGCGCAATGCCATTATAATGCGCGGTCGGTCGTTATGGACCCGGTCGGTGGGTTGGACCCCTACATACCGTACGTAGGCCCGCGTAGCCGGCTGTAGGGATAAACTACGCAGACTTTTTTGCGATTTAGAGTTAGAATAGAACTAGAAATATTGGTCTAGTGTAGTCCAGCTGCTCATCAGAGCTGGCACAGAAATTTCTTACAGAATTATAAATACCTTTTATGGCTTAGGTTTTGTTCGTTGCTCCCATATATCTTGATTGAACCGAGTCGTCCTCTCCTATGCCGGCCAGACGTGCATGATGGCGATATGTGTACGTACGTTATTAGTGACGGACGGCACTGCACTGTTTACGTACATGTACGTACATAACAATACGTGTACGTAGGTAGGTCGCAAGAAGTTGCTGGCGACATCGACACCAAAATCAAAGTGAGAAACCCGTCAACCTGTGCGATATGCGCATAAGTATGCTCCATTATTCACTCTCCAGACCGAGTGAAATGAGAATTCTCATCAAACAAGCGTCACAACAAACAGCTCCTTTTCAAAGAGCGAAAAGAATTTCATCATAGTACAAGTCAGCTCGTGGAAGACCGCAGGGACCCGGCATTAGCTCTAAAAAGTGTGGAATTTCACTCGTACACGTTTCGCTCGAAATCGGAAGAAAAGTTTCCCTCGGTGGTGGGAGCGAAAAGGTATACCTACCGTCTAAAAAGACTGAATTTACAGTCTTTTTCGAGCTAATCACATTTAGGTCGAGAAAAAGAGTGAAAATTTAGCTCGCTTACATTTACAGAGTACGCATGACTATATTATGTATATTGTATATATATATATATATATATATATATACAATGTATTATATATATAAATATTATATATATATATATATATATATATTATATACAATGTATATGTACTATGACCCGCTACAACAAAAGGATCCGAAAGTCGGAAAGGACAATTTTCTGAAAATGACTTGATATTATTCCCTTACTCTTCTACTTTAAATTCATATGTATAGCACAACTCATAAGAGTACTCGGTTGCGGAGGCATTGATGATCTTATTAGCGTATGTCAAGTAGCTGAGGTAATTAGAGTTTCGAGAAAAACGCCTTGAAAGTTTTCCTTCCGACGCTAACATGATCAAGGGGAGGCGAGACAGTTTTCACCGCTTGACAATAGAAGGTATGATCCTAGCGACCTCCGCGATGTTCATTCAAGCTTAGCGCCAGCGGTCTACAAAATTATGTCAAAAACAGAAATCCGATCATTTTGACCAATTTTGATGATGTGACTTCAAACTCAATTTCCTCGGCTCAGCTGTCAGTGACTTTAGGATCCTTTTGTTGTAGCGGGTCACACACACACACACACACACTTTAATATATGTATTATATATGTATATATATATATATATGAAGAGTTTGTTTTGCAAATAAAGAGAATAATAAGAAAATGTTTGCTTCTTTTGACCATAACTTCAAAAATGTACCTTCATACATGTATGTAGTGACCAATATATCAATATAACAACATATCATCATAAAAAGTATTATTTTGTACTTTTTGACATTTCTTTTTGAAATTTCTTGATTACTTACTTTTCATCTACACTGTAATACCAAACAGCGATAATAGTAGAACGGCTAAGCACCAGAATCGTTCACTTTTTGAAGAAAGCATGAAATTTTGCACATGGTATCTATGATACATGAGGATTGTAGAAAAAAATGGATCCAAAAAAATAGCGCCCTCTGGGGGCCGCCATTTTGAATTCCAATATGGCCGCCAAAATCATAATACTTTTGGCCATATCTCCTGTTCTATTGCACTTAGGACTGAGATTCAAACGTCTTTTCCCATGTTTTCAGTGTCTAGGAACATGATGGCGGTATTAAAATCTATGTCAGAGGTCCGCCATATTGAATTCCAAGATGGCCGACAAAATAAAATTACTTTTGCGCTCGTTTTGTCCCCCTTTTTTTTTGCTATTTCACCTTGGAGTTAAATCTAAACGACTTTACGTGTTTTTTTTTTGTCTAGAAAATTATTGCTTATTATCAAAATCTACATCAGAAGTCTGCAAAATTGAAATTAAGAAATAACACCCTCTGGGGCCGCCATTTTGAATTCCAATATGGCTGCCGAAATCAAAACACCCTCTGTCCATATTTCCACTTCTATTGCACCTAGGAGTTCAAGTGTTTTCGATGTCTACAAACACATTGCCAGTGTCAGAACTTGCATCTGCAGTATTAGATTTCAAGATGGCCGCCATGCTATTACACAATAGGTGACAATATACGATATGCCTATGTTCTTGATACTTTTGAACATATTTCAAATGAGCTCATTTCACCATATAGCAACAATATAGTCGTTTTTGCAATCCTGTGAATACTTGATATTTGCACGAAGACAAGCACACAGTTCACACATATATATCCATTTTGGTGATTTGAAAAATGTTGGTTGTGTCAAAATCAGAGGATTCTCAGATGGCCACCATGTAGTCGGCGCTAGTGCAACCACTATGCCTTGACTTTCCCAAAATAAGAGTGTTGGACAGTTCGACTCCCAGGTAAGGATGCTGGCTATCCTCTTGGAGTTTCTGGCAGAGGATCCAATAATCAGCGAACAACTGCACTGTTGATGAGATGTTTGTTGAGATTTTTGTGGTATATAGATGAAAAATAGGAGATGAGGATGTCCTGTCCACATTTTATCTGTTCTGATCTCCTACTTATAACATACCCCTCCACATTTGCAAAGTGCAGTACATTCCAGCTTTGTCTTGAAGCACTTGCAGTTCCCCTTGCAAGATTTGATGCAGTTACATGAAATTAATTCAAGACAAGCTGCTTCGGCGATGGGCAAGGTGGACCACTTCGGAACAAAACCATCAGATTCGGCCGACTCCCACCCCCATTCAGTGACATCAGGAATTTGAGGTTGTATTTCAAGTGATTGTCCCCACACATGGCCTGACTGGTAAGATGATCGTTTGATGTGTTGTTCTAAGACAGCTCTCGTGGGAGGGATGTTCTCGATGTTTCTTTTCATTTTTGCGAAAAGTTCCATTCTCGCTTCATTGACACGAGTCTCATCACTGGTCCGGCAGTACATCAGGACAACGAATCGTTCAAGTTCTAAAACAACTTCATCTGGTAGTTGTGCTGTACACGGACGTGACAGTGCAACAAACGTGTTGGTGATATTTGGCCATGCAAGCCAAGTCTTCCATGCAGATTTCTTCCCGTGGTTGGCGAAGTAGGATGTTACATCACATCCAGTGAATGCGTGAAAGAAAAGCAATCCTTTGGCCATCTCTGGGGATATTGCACGGGCAATTTCATGGATTGGAATGTACCTGAAATCCTTGCCAGTTCCAAAAGCTATCCAGAGTTGCTCGATGTCTGGCAAGTCCTGGAAATGGGCAAGAGCGAGCACAACAACATCAGTATCAACAGTTCGTATCATTGCTCTCTTGAACCCGCAGTTCATAGCATCTTTGACATGAAGAAGGATCCGCGTATCTGCTTCTTCATGCGAGCAGGGTTGAAGTCCATCTGTGGTGTAATCCTCTCTAGAAGTGACAACAGAGTCCAGTAGGATGGAAATGATGACCTTGTCACCTGTGTCCTTGGAAACACATTGCTGTCCTAAGAATTGGAAGAGTTCATCCTTGTTGTCATCATTCCGCAAGAAGTTTTTCCAGTTCCCTGGAAGCTTCACATTACCAGACACCCTCTTCCTTGTCCCTGTACCTCTGTTTGCTCTTGTTGAAAGCTTTAAACTGTTCTTGAGATACACGTCCCAAACGAGATCAACGCGCTTGACCTTTCCAAGCTCGAACAAGATGTGCGGGATGAATGCTTCCTGTGCATATTCAGCGAAGGTTTTTGATTCCTTAACTGGAATCAGATGCACAAGCGCCGCACCATCAAGGATTGTCACATCTGTAGATGGAGTGTTTGTGACATCTGACGGAGTATTGATGAGAGTCTCAAGCAATCTAACCAGATCTGATTTGGTTCCTTGTTTAAGTGTTCCAGACGAAGAAAGTGATGGGGGATATTTTTGGTTTTCATGCTTGAAGAACTCTTTGATGTCACCCTCTCTTGTCTGACTGGCAATGTATAGTCGTGAGAACAATGCGCAGTCGCTCTTCAGATCCATTATTGTCTGCTTTTCCTTGGATGGACCCACTTGCTTTCGATTGCGGAAAAGCGGAAGTGAATTTCGTTTGATGGGTGCACTGATGGGTGTTTCGTTTTTCAAGAGGCGTTCTTCGATGAAGGTTTGATACTTTCTCTCTCCCAGGGTGTGAACTTGCTCCATACCCTCCACAACTTTCTGCGGCATGACTTCTTGTGAATCTATTGTTACCAATTCCTTTGTACAATCCATGAACGGATTCCCCAACTCATCCATCACAGCAACGAGGGAGCGCACATCATCAGCAAAGGATTTTTGCACAGATGGACTCTGTTCATGATGCTTTGGATTAGTATCCGCAGGTGACTTGTCAGCACTGCTCTCATACTCTTCAATGGCCATGGCTAGATGCGGCCCTGCCACCATCCATCGTCGTAGGGCACCTGGATCTTCTGTCAGACCGATGGCTCCTCCGTTACCCTTGACTTGAGCATTCACCTGCTCATGCGCGTGATCCAAACCAATTGCAGAGTATGGATTCCCAGTTTTGTTTGATGTGAATGCACCACGCATGAAGAGTTCATGTACATCTGGGCACTGCTCGGCAAGTCTTGTCATGTCCTTTATGTGTACAGGGATCCAACGGGCATAGTGGATATGGTCTAGGGCAAAGAACCATGGAGCTAGTTGAGACAATGTCTGCACGTACAGCTCAAAATTTGATGTCCGAATCGATCGCACAAATGCCAACAAAGTCAGTTCCAGATCAAGCACTGTGCTCCAAAATCGAAACATAGGGTGGAACTTGCTTCGCTGCTCACACCATTCTGTGAAGCTCTCCTCGGAGACAGGATCCTCATGGATGGCTGATTCTTTTTCCTTCCTGAAAGCTTGCCTTTGGAGAATGTACAGTGAAGAAGCAGTAATTTGATGGGCTCTCCTTGTCCTTGCTACATGTGATGCATGAATGAAACTATCCGTTGTCCCTTGTGTAGCAACTCCTGCTTGGGCGATAGCACTACTCCAACCAGTCCCATCAAGCAAATCACCAAGCATTTTCAAGATAGCCATTTCGATATGAAGAGGGCCTAACATCATCACATACTTGTCTTCACCATAGCGCTCTGGGAATCGCCACTGGATCTGTTTCCCAAGGGTATACAAAGGTTGGTCCATCGTCAATACTGGTGTGTTGCTTGTTGGTTGGTATACATGCAATGCATCATTGTTGCAAATGAGTGTGATACTTCACGAAATAATGGCATCAGTGCAATTGTAGTCGGCAGCTTACAGGTATGTTGCATCTGCATATTTGCATGGTATGCAGCCCAAGACATAAAATCACCAACTGAAAGCTCTCCTTCTTCCATCAAAGATAACTGCTTTTCAAGCCATTTGTTCTCATTTCTGCGGTCTTCATCAAACTTGTCTCTATCTGGTCGCATTGGTCCGTACGTCACTGGTGCTTTGAATTCCTTCGGCATGGATGGTGCAGGCAAGATGTTTGTGTATGCCAGAGGAAGAGGATGGATTCGCTTGTCTGTTTCCATGTCAACGAGACCTATCGGGTCAGCATCTGTTCCTTGATTGTTCTCAGTGGGGTGCTGACATAAGGAATGGGCAGTTCCATGAAAAGAGCCAACTGCTGTCGTTGCGCTGGGATTATGATCAATGTTGTCAACCTGTCCTGTCGTGAAAAGATCTTTCTTCAACTGAGGCGGGCAGACTACTCCATCCTCCTCAAAGCGATTGATGATGCCATTAGCGATAGATGATGATATTTTGAGAACCCGATCATATGATATTGACAATCCATTCTTGTGGAGGCTGTCAATCAACTCACGATTTCGTGTCTGCGCATGAACTTTCAGGCCTATGTAAGTCGGTACAGGGACCTCTCTGTCAGCGTTATGTCGAACTGCATCTTTCGTCACACGATTGCCCTGTATGCTATTGAATATTATGAGTTCACTAATGGTTCGAGCTGCTCGTGTCGACGAACCATCTTTTCGGGTCTGCGACTTGATACTCGGACCATCAAGGATCATATTGACCAGTGCCAGCAGTCTGGTAGGAACTGCGTTTTCAGCTGAATCATTTATCAAGGATCCATTGAATTTTCTGCCATGGGAGAAAAGTTGTTTCCTGATAATTAAAGCTGCCTTTGCCAGTTGTAGTGCTTCAGAATCATCATCATCAAAGCATGTCATTTGGATGGCATCTCCGATCGCAGTGCCATATGTCAGGAGAACATCTCTTCCTTGCCTCACAGCTTTCAGATATGGACAATGCAATAGGAGACGCTCTTTCAGGCGGGTTGAATTGACCGTTATCTCTGTATTGTCCGGACTCAGTTCCACCAGGCGCTCTGTGTACACAGAGACAAGGTCGGCAAGACGGAAGACAGGAACACTAGGCCCAACCATCCTCCTTTCATCAATGTATTAGAGATCAGCTCCGCAAGTGCGATACTTTTATGGGACGAGTCGTGACTGTCAGAAGAGCTTTGAAGTCTTGTATTTTTCACCCGTTTATACCTATAGATAGAATGTGAAACACAAATTAATGTAAAGTTTGAAGTCTAAAACATTCTTGAAATATCTGTTCAGAATTCAAATATTCTTTTGAATCAATTCATAAATATATAAAACAAACATACAAAAGCGAACACACAATTTTACATGTTTTTATTTATCGATGCCTAAGCAACCAAAGGAATTTTGCAATTTTGTGCTGGGAGGGTACAAACTTTTATATGTTCCTTTAAAAAAAAAACAAATTTTGATATCATATTTTATATCACCACCACACAGATCTTTGATACGATAACGCATGTATCAGCATCAAACGATATAAAGCCTGGTATGAAACAAAAGATTTGAGGAAAAGTTTTTACTAATTTTCTAGAATGTTGCTATTTGACCATTAGTTATTTGCAAATATGGTGAGTGCAGTCTCATTTTGTTATGTAGATTTGAACATTTTGGTCGGTGCTAAAAACAAAAAACAAAAAAAAAACAAAACAAAACAAAAACAAACTGATATGCACTTTTCCTATGATCGTAAACTTTGTATTATTATATTTAACTGTTTGAAAGTTAATTTGAAATAATGATTCATCCCACCAAAATACTACAACCATAGAGATATAAAAACATGGCGCATGATTTATGGGCAGTGTCTACTTTTTGTCAATCTAGGCAGTGATCAACATTTAAAACTCTCCATAATCCTTTACCTATATTTCATTGGGCAATGAAACATCAGCACAGGTCGCCCCTCACACCAATTTCTCATAAATCAACGCACCTGTTGTATAGATCCGACAGGCAAGTCTTGTGATACTTTGCATCCAGTGCTATCATATCACCTGGGGCCAATTTAGCCAGGAGTCTTGTATCTTGAAGCTCTGTGGCATACTTTCGAACTGTCTGGTCCATCCCAGTTGTCGTAACATCATGCAATCCTGCAGTTCCAGCTTCTTTATCACAGAACAAACAAAGAGCTTGATCCTGTCCAGTGCAATGGTCGTCTTGAACACTAGTCCGTCTCACTTTAACTCTGCTGCTGCAGCTGTTGCCGCTGTCTGGTTCTAGTTCACGCTTTTCTATTTGCCGATCCAATCTCAAGTCGCTGAACATATTCCGGCAAGTCTTATGCCACATTGCTTTGTTCGTTTGTAATGTCTCTTCAATGCCAGACCCATCATCTAATTGTTCAGGAACAACATTCAAAGGAACGTTGCCTAGTTCTTTAAATTTTAACAGATTTGTCGCGAATGACTGATAACTTGTCCCTTTAGCTTCATGATTCCCTCGCCCTCTACCCTTCCAAGGCTGGGTAAGATATTCTGACGATTTCTCTTGACAGAGAATGCAGAGGGTCCAGTCCAATGGAGGCCGCTTTACTTCAGCCAGTTCGCCAAGCTTTACTAGTCTGAACAGCTTCGACATCATGTATCACACAAGTGCTGCTGGACTGTGGGTAGCATCTGCACATCGGCACACTTGCTAATTGTTGCTATTCTCAACCCTTATCTTCCTCTTGATCCTGGAAAAAAGAAGAAATGGCATATGATAAATCGATAAGCAATAATCATGGTGAAAGACTTGTAAGAATATAGCGAAAAGTGTTGAAAACTTCTCGATGAAAGTTTTAGCCAAATGCAGTGCTGCCAACACTGCGTGAGACATTTTAAATTTTACTTGGCAGGGTGAAACAGGCAGCTAAAACAAAATTTTACACAATGATTTGAATGAAAAAGATGAAGCATACTTCCAACAGCTGAATCAAATATCTTGTTCGTTGGACAATGATATCTATTGCTTTAAAAGTATTCGTTTGAGTGTCAAAATAATTCTCTTTAATACTGGGTGTATTGGCAGGGATCTTTATGTTTTATTTTGAAATAACTTATTTTTAAATAACAAAGGCATTTATTTCAGCTGCTGCAGCTTTTTGGATGGCTTATTTCTAAAGAATAAAGGCATTTGTATCAGCTAATGCAGCTGTTTGGAAAGTTCTGGGCTTTATTCTATTTATTCTATTCTGTATTTATTTGCTTTAGTACTACCTTAGCAGCTAAAATATTGCCTGAATCTTCAAATGTCTCCCGCAATGTTGACAGCCCTGCAAATGCGATATAATCATAGTGTAAAACACGGTGGCCATCTTGGGGTGTATCATGATAGGCTGTATTTCAAAATATAAAAAAAAGAATACGAAAATATCTTTATGGAATGCAATATTAGATTCATCAGTTCCCTCCCCCCCCCCCCTTAAAAAAAAATCTTTTAAATGTCCAGCAAACATATCATACCCCACTGTTTTCAGTTTCTCTTACGCATCTTCGTTAAGATACAATTATAATGAATGAATGCTAAACTTAATTAATTTTGTCCAACCAGAAGTCCATGTCTTCGGAAGAGAGGGTGCTTGTCTTCTTCACTATCTGATGAACAGAAAGAGAAAAAAATTGTTTTCAACCTTTTTTCATGCTTTTCTACATACAATGGAGACCAAAATTAGATAATATTGTATTGAATTTTAAATTAAGATATGATGGGGTTGGGTGTTCAAAGGCTTAACAAAAGTAAACTGTCTATTTTTTATTTTCAATTTTGCTAAAATTCTGCATTAGATGATAGAAAATATGAATATAATTTTGGAATAACATAAGCAATAATTCTCAAGAGATTCATAAAACAATCAATGCCATCTTGTTGAAATTGAAATTCTACAATCGTCTGCTCGGATACCCAACCTGTCCGGACGCTCAAGAAATGTGATAAAGTGATAAGCAATAATCATGGGGAAAGAGTTGTAAGAATATAGAAAAAAAAATTGTTAAAACTTCTCAATAAAGGTTTTAGCCAAATGCAATAAAATCGTAGTGTGAAACACGGTGGCCATCTTGGGGTGTATCATGACAGGCTGTATTTCACACAAGCCCTGTCACAATTACTACAAAGAATACAAAAATATCTTTATGCAATGCAATATTAGATTCATCAACCCCCTTCCCCCCCCCCCCCCCCCCATTTCAAGAAAATATATCATACCCAACTGTTCTCAGTTTCTCTTATGCATCTTCTTTAAGATACCATTATGATGAATGAATGCTAAACTTACCTAATTTTGTCCAACCAGAAGACCATGTCTTCGGAAGAGAGAGTGCATGTCTTCGGAAGAGAGGGTGCATGTCTTCGGAAGAGAGGGTGTATGTCTTCTTCACTATCTGATGAACAGAAAGAGAGAAAAAAAAATGTTCACAAACTTTTTAAGCTTTTCTGAAATGGAGACCAAATTGGGTATCATTGCATTAATAGTATGGGGGTTGGGTGTCCAGAGGCTTAACGAAAATAAATTGTCTAGTTTTTATTTTCAATTTTTGCCAAAATGATGCATCCGATAATAGAAAATATCATGACTATATCTGATTTTGAATAATACTAGCAATAATTCTCAACAAATTCATAAAACAATCAATGCCATCTTGTTGAAATTAAAATACTAAAACTGTCTGTTCGGATACCCAACCTGTCCGGACACTCAAGAACTAGGTATAGTCTACCCTGTATTCTAGAAAGAGAATTGAAATTTCTAGTGTTGCCAACTTGAGGAGGAATAGCAATTGCCTTTGCTGCAACACCATTCCTGTCCTAAATGGATTAGAGTATGTTCATTTTCTACTTTTTTTTTAATGTATTTAAAAACCAAAAGAATGACATTCAAATACGCTGTGCATTGATCTTAAATTATCTTTTATGTATTAACTCCATTGCTTTTTCAGTCCAGGTCTACATTATGGTCCTGATGTAGGTCTAGACTAAGTATAGATCTACATGCTTTTGATTACACCACATTTGTTCTATAAAGGAGACAATAATAGTTGTATTCTAGTGAATCCTTTATTGAATTCACAATTTCAGTGAAATCTATGATGTCATTTTATTCTCGGACCCTATCCTGGCTTCGGCCTTATGTTAGATCACGAACTCGAGGCTAGGCTAGACTACCTAGGCTAGGGCCTAGATCTAATTGAAAGATCACAAAAATCTATGATGGCTCAACATTTTAATTCTCTTCGAAATTACCAGTGGAGACTGCATGCATACAACTTCATTTGACTGTTAAACACTCTTCTGAATGATCATAGATCTATATTTGTATATAAATCTACGTGCAAACACCACTACTGTCACCCGACACAATTTTGACTGGATGGGACTGGTGAACAGTACACCTATTCAACATGGAAACTATTGCAAATACAAGCATTTATCCTGATAAAAAACATTGTTTCATATCAACTACAGCATCAAAATATCATTTTCTACATGAATTAATGCTAAACTTAGCAGAGACTTACCTGAGTAGACTGCCAAGAGATGTGAATAGATGAACAAAACTTTTCACCAACCAGAATGAAGCAGCTGCCCATGTCTCCACAACAGAGGGCGCATGTCTTATTCACTTTTGTGATTCTGAAGAAATTGTTATTACTCTCTTTCAAGGGTTATAACATTTTGATAAAAAAATGTAATAATCACCAACTTTTCACAATCTATTCAGCATACTTCAAGATATTTTTTTGATTTATTTGATGACATTTAGTTGAATAATGATCATTTTACAGAATTTTGCATCTCATGGTAAATCTGCAATTTTCAGAAAAAATGTAAAACGAATAAATTTGCCTCCCATTATCAATAGAAATGCAAATTTAGAAAAAATCTAGATTGGTTCCATTATGCTAAGAATTTAATTTTCTTTAAATTCATACATGTTAAAACATGTTTTACAAGAAAGTTATAAGCTATTTTGTACACAGGTGTTTAACATTTTGGCAGCCATATTGGAATTCAAAATGGCGGCCGCCAGAGGGCGCTATTTTTTTGGATCCATTTTTTTTATGATCCCTAAGTATCATAGATACGATGCGCAAAGTTTCACGCTTTCTTCAAAAAGTGAACGATTTGGGTGTATTTTGGGTCTTAGCCGCTCTACTATAACAGAATCGGGAACATGTAATCAAAACGAAGTCCTTAATATCAAATTCCTAATGGTCAACCAAATCTCACTCGACTGCAGCTTCTGTCTCACGCCTTGTGTGAATGAGAATGAGTAGATGACAGTTTGTGTGTTTCCAAAATAAAGTCCCTCGCCATCTGTTTCTGCTGGAGTTACATTTGTTTGGCGGCGCTTCGCATTTTTGGTGAAGGCAAATCTTTGAGATTGGGGTTGACTCTGAGCAAAATAACCCTAAATTCGATTGCGATTTAACGTGTAAATCATAGCCTCCGAGAAATGGGCAAGTTTGGGTTAATGCATCGCAAAAGCAATGCTCTGTCAATGTGTGTGAAACGACAAAGAAGAAATGACGATATGCAACAACAGCAACACTGACATAAAATTCTTGTGGCCTAAGACCTGTTTATTGCATGAAACGTGTTCACCTAACAATTTTCTCTTTTTTTTTTTCTTTACCTGATAGAATATATTCTGTTCTACAGATAAGGTATATCAAAATCATGCACAATTTCATGTATAGAAAAGCTGAAATGCAAAAAAAAAAAAAAAAAAAACCTTCAGTTTTTCTCACGTTTAGATATTTGATATTTAGTCTACTAAAAAAAAAAATAAAACTTCTTCTTATGAAGAGAGTTCTAGCACTGAAAAAGATGTATCTCTTTGTGCAGCCACTCTCCGGTTACTGTTCAATTCAGTTCAGTTCAGTTCAATTCAAATTTAGTGAAAATGACTCATTTATAGTGAATAACACAATTTATACGATACGTTGAAAAGATATAAGTCTCTAGATACATCGCCGAATAATGTTTGTGTAGGGAAATATTTGGGCCACGTGATCAAAGATCAAGTGAAAATCTCGAAATTTCAAAAACTGGGCCATATCAAGAAAATTACTTAAAACCATTGCCATGATAATTGTTGTATGTAACCACATAGTGATTACGTGATGGAGAAACTAGTGGGCCGTGGGTTCAAAGCTCAAAGTGCGCTTTGTTTATCGAATGTTGATAGAATTACTAAAAACACATTTTGGGTCCGATATCAAGCTGTTGAATAATCACGTCATTTAAATTCTTGGCAATAATGTTAAAATGTCGTTGTTCCACATTGTTAAGATGTATTTTCTATCTATTCCTATTAAGGCAATACTGCACTATGTCGGAGGCTTGCCAGTCACGTATATAGCGATATTTTTAGTATGTTTACAGACGATTTCAAAGCTGCCTGGACTCTTCTTTTCCTAAGTGTTAAAAAGATGACTTAAGAAAGCAACTGTCATAACCGAAAAATCCATAAAACCTCAGTAAGCCTTGGATATTGTATCCTCAACAACAGCAAATACATTAGATAACTGAAATTTATAAATGCAGCAAAATTAGTACAACACACTTAGTAAAGCTTCAGGAAAATCGGACAATCCGATCAAAAGTTTTTGATTCTTAATTTGTTAGTCCAGCTATCCCTTGATGAGCAGCCTGCACCATTTTATGTTGTCATGTATTCCCTTTTAAATTGACTCTTGAACAAAACAAAAAAAAAATCGTGGGTTGATACCCATGGCCTATGTTTTTATACACAAAGCGATCATGATTTTATCACTGTGTCAGAAGTGCTTACATCACATAAAATTAGATTAAAACATACCACGCCCTACGTAATGGCTAACAAGTAACTACATGTACGTACGTAGAAAGTACTGATTTACATTGCATATGATATCATGCATAGAATGATACAAAAACATATGTCTTGCACTTTCAAAGAGTGACGACTTTTGAAATCGCAAGTTAAAGCGAACCCGTGCTGAAGGTTTTAAAAAAGAACAAGAATAAAAAACGTGTCTTAAGGACCAAAGGTGGGAAGTAATAGCAAAGGTCTGCACGCTTTCCAAGTAACCGCAAGAAATGAGGCTGTAAAGAAATGGCTCTCAACATTGACTGTCTTGAAATAACAACACCTGTTATAAAAGACAGTTAGTGTCACTAGAGTCTGCCTACAGCAGCAATAGTTGGTCGTTATCCATTGGCAAGCAATGGCTCCCGCTCTGAACCTCTGTACTTCTCTTTATCACTTCTCCAACCAAAACATCCTGCAAAACAATCTAAACAACCACTGCGCGCTTCATCTTCTGTCGAATCTCCATTCAAGCTTTCTGGCGTGTTACCATGGTTTAAGGCAGGAGCTTCGTGTGATGTTGCAATATAGTCTGGACTATCTCTGGGTTCTTGCACGTCGACATGAGACTTGCTGACATGGAAGAAACAAAATGAATAGATACATTGAATGGAAATCAATCGAATTCATTTCCTTTCCAAAATCAGCAACATTGAAAATTAAAAAAAAAAATACAATTTCTTCATAGAGAGGTACAATAACAAAATGGTATGAACAAGAAAACAGCAACAAAAGAAAAATTGTGCTGTGCTATGCTTATAAACTGAAATCATTTACAATACACTGCAAAAAGTCCGGTGTTAAATAGTGAACACCGAGCTGGTGTTAAATTTTCGGTGCTCATTAATGGTGTTAAATTAACACCCCCGGGTGTCATTTCCAAATTTTAAACTGTTTTTTGAAGAGTTTCTTAGCAACTGCACTTCTTGTTGATTTTTAATTTAAACAAGACGATCAAGAATTTTACATTAAAATACTAGATTTTTGAAAAAATGTGAAAATAATTTTACACCAAAGTAACACCAGCTGGTGTGGTCCCTTATTGAAGCTGGACGGGTGTTAAACCATTGATATTAACACCAACAAGTATCAAATCAACACCATGTGGTGTAATTTTTTAATTAACACCAGTACAGTGTCAAAATAACACCTGGTACAGTGTCAAATTAACACCACGAAGTGTCAGGTGAACACTTTTCAACACCATCACAGTGCATTTTTAACACCTGTGGGTGTGGTCCTTTATTGAAGTTTGATCGGTGTTAGATTTAACACCCGTGGTGTTAAATCTAACACCCATGTTTTTACAGTGTAGCAAAACGCAATCATAAATAAACTACGAGTAAATTATTACGATTAACATGAAAGGCACCACTTGAACGTTTTCCTCGCAAGCAGTCTGGTAGAGCCCTCGTGGCAGAATGAAAGAACAGATGTGACATTTTGAAAGTTTATTGACATTTAAACAAGCAAATATACATGATAACGACAGAAATATGGTGTATACGGAAACATATTTATGGAATACCTACGCAGACTGTGTGCGTGGGTGAATATATTTGAATTGCTGAGGAGTATTGTATTAACCCTCGGATTGATTTCTGTCACATTGCTTTTGCCTTTTACGTAATGGAGAAGTGGTTTGAAAATTCGACAATTCGATAAAAACATGATAGTTCGCGACAAAAAGATAAAATCGGTCAGAGCGTCTAATGTTTGGCAGCATCTACCAAGAATGAAATCAAGGCATGGCTTTACTGTAATACTATTAGTGTAGATGCTGGAAGATTTTATATGATGGAAAAATAAAACGAAACATTAAAACCTGCACACAAGATAAAAGCACAGACGAACACACACACATTTGAACACTGCACACATTATGGTATACATTGGCTATAATTTACATGGCGTATAAAAAATAATAAAGTAATCCAACTTTGGACAACTACTTTTACATAATTGCCAGCGCGTAATGTTGGGTGTGAAGAAAGGCGGACTATTTTACTTTCCATAGAAATCTAATTGTGTTGACAAATGTCATGCGTGACTTAGCACTAGAACTGTAAATACAGCAAAAAAAAAAAAAGTCCTTTTTCCAGGTTTGAGTGTTATCGTGAAGGAACAGTGAATGTCTCACTATGAATGGGCGAGGTCTGTGAAAGCGGTCAAATTAACAGACCAACTTGTCCGACTACAGATTTGTGTTTTTCTTACCTTTATTATGGTACTTAACCTTCAGTATGGCCAGTTGTTGATAACTTGGTCACTGCCAAAAAGGATAACCCATTTCTATTTTCCTCTGTTCATATTTAAGACATGGTTTGTCGAGTTATGTGTTGAGTATGAAATGGAATGTGTGGGTTGGCTTTTCTGGGAATGACTATGTCTGACAGGTGGCCATGCCAAAGGTTATTTACCATGAAATGATAGAAGAAACCCATACCATAAACCCTAAACCAGTAATCACAAACCTGCATTAATAAAGTCTCGCCTAATGTGGCCACTTTCATTGACAGATATCATCCACACAGTGAGACATTCACTGTTCCTTTATGTGACACTCAAACTTGGAAAAAGTGCAATTTGTAATTGTTGTCTTTAAAGTTCATGTACTCAGTCTTGCATGACATCTGTCAACATGATTCACTGGGTATCAATATAAATATAAGGGTTCTTCTTTCCTTTTAAGGAACATTGAGCTTTTCATAGGTGACAATTATGAAATTGTAGCCCTCCAAACTAGATTTTTTTTTGATAAGCACTGTATACACCTAAACATCAATGCATTACAAACAGCCACCAAGTTACACACACAGGGTGGTACACAAGCACAAGCACGCATGATACTAGCCTTTTGTCAAGGCCCTCTCGCTGTATGGTGAAGAGAGCCCAGCTGAGTGGGGTTGCCTGCTGACGCACTCGGATGGGCTCTCTTCGCTCGCCCATTACTGCGAGAGGGCCTTGACAGAAGGCTAGCATGATACATGCGAACGATTTAACAACCAAATTAAAAACCTTGCTATCATCTGCCTGACATCAGGATGGATGGTGCACTCGAGAGCGGTTTTTCCTTGTTTGTCCCGGGCTGTGCACCGGGCACCTTCTTCCATCAGGTACATGACGAAGGCGCGGTCGGGTCCCATTCTGTACTCAGGGTATTGTGACGCAAGCTGTCAAAGTTAACATAAGTAAAGTATGATAACCACGATGACCATACCTTTAGGTGAGAAAAGTAATACAAACTAGCCAACTTCATCCATTTTTAAAAACATAAGGAATGCACGTGGAGAAAAATAGGTTCAAGTTTCGACTTTTTCCAGTGTCACATTGGGAGCACATTTACGGTAGCAACTTTGCACCCTTCAGACCCGTGTCACAATCGAAGCACTTGCATAGTTGTAATTCAAATTTGCGCCTTTCATCGCTGAAATGTGCAAAGATGCACCCTAAAAGTGCACCCAGTGTGATGCTAAGGTGCAAAATTGAACCTTAGTTGTATATAGGGTTACTATTTTGGGGTTCTTAATGTAATACCGATGAAAGTCTTGGGGACATCTGATTGACCATTCGTTTCCCTCCGCACTGCCGAACAGCGAGATGCAAACAGGTCTGTCCATCATGTGACTGGCTGTTGACATCAGCACCCTGACGGACGAGACATTCAATGACCGACAGGTGATTATCTGACGTTAACAGGTGATTTGGAGTGCTCCCTCTACGTTCAGCTTCACGGTCCTTAAAAAAGGCATTAGATATGGATGAAAATGGGATTATAAGTAGCTGAATGAACAATAACAATTGGTCAGTTGATTAAAAGATTAAAAGAAGAAGACAGAACACAAACATCACCGGTAACCTAGTAGATGTTTTTCATTAGAACTCGTCAGAAATAACATACCTATTTGTATCTGTGATCATTATCGCTGTAACTGAACTTGCTTTTTTCTGCACTTTTTCCTCCAGGGAAACACATGAAGAGTTTGTTCGCAAAAACCGATAAGTCCATATTTTGCCAAATGGAGATATTTGCGATTAAAGGTCAAGAAAAATAAAGAGAATAATAAGAAAATTTGTGCTTCTCTTGGCCATAACTTCAAAATAAAACCAATAAAAAAGAAAAGGTATTATTTTGTACTTTATGACAGAGACCATACTTCAAAATCTTCAAAAATGGACTTATCGGTTTTTGCAAACAAACTCTTCACATGAACACAATAATGGTTTATTACGATGAAATGACTTACAAACTGATGTGAATTTATTTGATGGTGGAAAACTTATTAAATGAATTTACAATATTGCAAATTCATCAACCCTATTCTAAAACACTTTGAAACAAGAAAGAGAGACTTTATACAGCTCCGCCGATTTCCTATACAAGTATAATGATAAGGTTTTCAAAAAATGATAATTTTGACGAAAAGAACGTCCTTCCAATAATGCAGCCGTTTCATCAATAAGAGCGCACTTAGTAACAGAATACTGTGATTGCCTATGGTCTTTCAGCCTTCAACTCTGAATGTAATCACCATTATTTTCTTTAGTCAAGGATTAAGTGAAAGCTATTTTTTTTTCGTTGTTTTTTTTTTATGCGTTTTAAAATTTACAGTACAATAATGTATGAATTTGAAGGGCAATCGATCTAGGAGAGCAGTTTCTCTTGAAACTAAATGAAGCTGTGTCGCAATGAGTAAATGAACAAGACATAGTGATATATTCCTGGACTAGGATCTATGATCCTGACATGAGATATGATGGCCTGGCCGTGGTGGTGGTGGTACGTTGGGAGAATCCGCAATACTATAGCGTTTCGGGACGTTTCCTACAACTTTGCATGCACAAACCTCTTCTATCACCAGTGACGAACAGTGCTTGAAGACATCTAGTTGGCCTTTGGTCACGTGATGGAGAGCGGAGCATCCTTGCTTGTCAGTGGCCATGACGTGCACGCCTTGGTCTAGGATGAACCCGACTAACTCCACGTGACCGTAATGCGCAGCCACGTGCATCGGCTGCGCGCCATTCCATTCCGACAGCGCACCGTTATTGCCCTTGATGCGTTCGTCGATCCTAGCCCCGTTCTGCAGAAGGCATTTGACCACGTCTAGATGGCCATTGTGCACGGCGCAGTGCAACGCGGTTATACCGATTCTGGCCTTCGCCGCTACGTCAGCACCAGCGCTCAGGGCGTATTCAACCAGCTCTAAGTGTCCATTCCACGCCGCTAGATGTAACGCCCTCGACCCCACCCACTCCTCGTCTATGTCTTTACTGTCGATAGGCTCGTTTATCTTCGCCCCCTTTGCCAGCAGATACCTAAAGACGTCAAGATAACCACTGAAGGCAGCGCAGTGAAGCGGGGAAATCCCGAACCTGCTTTTCGCTCCGATGGTCGCACCCTTGCTAATGAGAAATCTAATGACTTCCAAATGACCGTTCCATGATGCCAGATGGATCGGGTGGGCGCCTTCCCATTGGCTGTCATCATTGCTGCCGGCACTTCGCACATATTCCTTAGGTTTAGCACCCACTGCGAGCAGGAACTCGAGAACCTCAAGGCGGCCGTTGAACGCGGCGTGGTGGAGAGCCGTCCAGCCGTCGCTGTCTCGCACATTCACCTTGGCGCCCGCCTGAAGGGAATGCCGTACGAGGTCAAGACTGCCCTCTATCGCCGCGGCGTGAAGTGGATACTCGGTGACAGCCATGCTGAGAAGACATTCCACTAATAAACGTCTCGGTGTATTACTAAATGATGTGTTTCAGGTTTTCATATCGGTGTCATGCACCTGTTAGACATACAATTTTAAACATAAATATTGTTTTTTGCATCTATTTTACAGAGTCACTGAATAATGTTCCTTTAGAATAAATAATAAACAACTCAGATACAAATATTGAGTAGGGCGTAATGCCTATAGCTGTCTTCACTCATTTAAAGACAATTTTGTGGTGTCGATACGTCAAGTTTCAGTGTGAAGACACACCAAAGGTCTCGACTGAAATCATGCATACAGCTTACAAGACTAGCTCGCCCTGTCCATTTCACAAGGTCAATCTCAAATGCCAACATGCGTGATACATAGCATTGAAGTGTATACATAAAGCCTACTTTATTATTTCCAGTGTACATTCTATAGAGGCCGTGGCTACACACTCCTGTGTTTATTCACCTACTTGCCTACGTAACTGTAGTGTGTGAGTTGATGTGAGTAGTATACATGCACCAGTTCGCACCTCGTGGAGCAGTGGAGCTGTGGAGCAGTGGTGGCCCATTGCTCATGAATATTAAGGAGCTGTATTCATGAACATGTATGAATATGTATATATTTTAATATATATCAATTATATATGAGAGTGAGATATAATAGTCTGTGAACGGGTGTGGCAATAGCAAAAGTGAATTGAGGAGCTCTAAGATGACCTAGCATATAAATATAATTAGTGAGCTTAATTTATGAATATTTATGATCATACAATTATGTAAATATATGAATTATGTTTGAACATGTGGAGCTGTGGAGAGTGTCTCTTTTGCACTGCCCCATTGTATGGCTGGTGTGGAGTGTATGTTGTGGAGTCGTATGATTTTGCACGATGATATGAAAGGGTAGAGGATATCAGCATATTTAAAGATTATAACGTATGGCCCGGAGATGATTGGCGCGTGAATGGGCGTGACAGTATTATAACGTATGGGATTAAGCAGTTTTGATAGTGAATTGTGGGGCTGTGGAGAGTTGAACTTTGTTCTTCTTCTTCTTCTTCTTCTTCTTCTTCTCGATATGGATTACATGGCTATAGTGTGGAGTGTATGTTCTCATGGAGTCGTAGGCATATACTTTTGCACGATACGAATTGTTGATACGAATATCTAAAAGCGTATATGACAGTAACGTATAACAAATCAATAACAAATCAATATCAAATCTATAACAAATCGTGGAGCAGCGGAGCTCCAAGATGACCTAGCATATGAATTTGAATGAGCTGAGAAGTAGGAAAATATATCTATGCAAATGCATATGAATTATGTATGACTGTAAGCTTAGGCATCATCGGTAGGGGAATTGTAGAGCTGTGGAGAGCGAGACTCCTGAAGTGCATTAATGGTAATTGTGGAGTTAGATTGTTGAGTCGCATGTTTACACGATAATACATACGGATATTTCATATTTTTGGAAAGAGAGAGATAGAGAGGAAGAGAGAAAATTGTACAAGGTACAAGTATAATCTTGTTTGCATAAAAGAAAACATTGCGATGTAAAATGCTGATGTGAAATATATTTTGTACATGAAAAGGTTTCACTATAATATATCACGATATTACAAGATTCGTTGTAATAAACTATAAAAGCTACGTGCGAATTCCTTTGTAAAAGAGTAAGATGAGCATGGGAAATATCAAAACATAGATTACACCCAACCGTTTCCTTTCTTGTTTATTTTTTCTTGCGTACTCTGTTTTCGATGCTATTAGATCTTAGATTTCCGTATCTTCCGAAAGTACCACATGCTATAGGGATTGAATTCCACAACATGCATATTATAGGATTCTTTGGTTTCATGTAAAATGCCGTGACCATGACATGAACTAACGCGTCTTAGTAGTACCTATTAGCACTCGTTCATGCTTCATATTGTATCATACATCACCTTGGACCTTGGAATTGCTCAATGGGTACTCGATCTTTATCTTATGATCAACTGGTTTACTCATTTACATGTAATTATGCCTGCAATAACATCACATTTACGTATTATCGTGCAAAACATACGACTCCGCAATTTGCATTTGCATACACACATATTCCTACTTCTCAGCTCATTCAAATTAATATTGTATAGGCTAGGTCATCTTGGAGCTCCGCTGCTCCACAATTTGTTTTTGATGAGGCTCAATCCTACATATTTTACTGTCATACAAGCTTCTAAATATTTGTACCAACCATTCGTATCATCGTACAAACGTATAGGCCTATACGACTCAATTAGAACATACTCCACATATAGCAATCTAATCGATTTCAACAAGAACAATAAGTCTAACTCTCCACATCCCCACGATTCACTTTCAAAACTGCTTAATCCCATACGTAACAGTTGTAAAGGCCTCAAGAAAATAGACTCCCCTAAATTTTTTGCAAGTTTCTAGATATATGCATTGGTATAAATAGGGAAATTTACCCTCACAAGTTTAATTCACCCACCCCTGGAATAAGAGTGGAGTTTACCCAGTCTCTTCAAATTCTAAGAAAAATGCCTTCATCACGATGGATGTGGTTTTGAGCTCCACACTTTCATCCCTGCATTCATCGTGACTAGACGTGGCATTTTTCCCTTCCTTCATCAGGTAAGAAATCTTACTTCTACTTCCGTTCAATTATTCTAAATCATTCTTTCT
This sequence comes from Diadema setosum, assembly GCF_964275005.1. Lineage (NCBI taxonomy): Eukaryota > Metazoa > Echinodermata > Echinoidea > Diadematoida > Diadematidae > Diadema > Diadema setosum. The sequence continues at coordinate 16,934,371 of NC_092687.1, read as the reverse complement.
GATTGGTAAATTTGGTAAATTCTATGATGTTTAGAGTTTTGTAATTGAACTACATGGTCCCTCCTTCAGTAAAAGAGGAATTTAGACCAAAGATGATGTTCTCAGTGAAGTTATGGAATAATTACTTATCATTGTTTAATGCCAGATATGATTGCTTGACGAATGATGATTAGTGTACAATTGTAGATACATGTAGAATAGAGATAGAGACGGAGGGTCGGTGTGAACACAGTTGGGATGACTCCCGCCAACCTCCGCACCTTTTCGGCCAGAGCTCTGACCACCAGCTCTCTGGACGGAGTGTTTATAGTTGTGGTCCACAGTGTCTCTCTCACTTTCCCAGCTCCTCAGTTCCTCACTTTTGGCAAGTTCCTCACTTTGGTATAAAGAAACTAAAAAGGAATTATTCAGGGATCGTCCCAAAAGTTTGGTCTTTAGAGCGACTGCTCTCGCATGTGTCCTACATTTTTGAAATACCTTTCGCTTTTGCCTGACGGCATGGGATCATCTCAAATGTTGTAAAAGTTTATATCGCAAAAGATTGATTTTACAGAAGCGATTTGTTTTATATCAGAGGAATAAAATACAGAAACGAGCAGGAAAGAGAGAGAAAACCTGGCTTTTAGAGAAATAAAGGAAAACTAAAGAAGTTAGATTTGTTTTGGTGTGTATAAAGACTACCGGTTTTCCTTCTTGCTTTTAAACAATTCTTGCCAAAGAAGTAAATTCATTCCAGGTTTAGGTTTATTTAATCATTGCGTTTCAATTCATCGATACAAACAGAGATTAATCAAATGATATGTAGTTGCGTGTATTTGATTACATCATTAATATTTTAAATGATTGGTTAAGGTAAAGATAGATTGCTTTATCAAAGGAAAATTTTACAGTAATGCTTACTATAAAGGAATATTAAGATTGATTGTTATGAGTAAGCGCTATAATTAACCTTTGATTTTAGAGATTCTTTGAGGTATAAATCAAGCATCATAATTGAGCATGGTAAATCATCAATTACACTGATGAAGAATTAGGTATTCATATCAGCAAACTGCATGTGTCGTTCACATTGTGTTGATGAGAAGAAGCGTTTGATAATTATTCTGGTTGTGATTAATATGATCATTCAAACTCGGTATGATTTATACCAGAATAAAGAGACACACTTTCATCCCTGCATCCATCGTGACTAGACATGGCGTTTCCCCCTTCCTTCAGTACACAGTTTTTAAACGCCCCTTGCCACATCGGGACGGGCGTAACACTGTCACGTCCATTCACACGCTAATCATCTCCGGGTCATACGTTATAATATTTGAATATGCTGATACCCTCTACCCTTTCATACATCCAACACCAGCCATACAATAGGTTGCAAAAAAGTCACTCTCCATCACAGCTCCACACTTCAAATGTAATTCATATGTATTTGCATTATTGCATAATCATACATATTCATAAATTAAGCTCGTCAATATTTATATGCTAGGTCTTAGAGCTCTACAATTTACTATTGCTATTGCCACACCCATTAGCAGACTATTATATCTCACAATCACACATAAGGCATGTATATTTACATAATTATTCATGAATTTAGCTCAGTAATACTCATGAGCTGTGGAGCTCCACAAATTTCTATTGTTATTGCCACATCCACTCACGGCTTATCATATCTCACACTTATACATAGTTCATGTATATTTACATAAATACATATTCATACACATCCATGATGTGCTTGCGTGTATGTATCTATTGCGATAAAACATGTCTTTGAATAAGGCCTAAATAATATTTCTGGTGGCTTGGTATAGTGCATAGACAAATACCAATGCCTTACACAATTTTCGTCAAACGTTGTGAAGAAACATTGCACAAATAAAAAAAAAAGAAATGAGTTCATCTTTGAAATATCATGTTATATCATGTCAGTTTGAAATATCATGTAGACCCAATGACTTTAAAAGAAAATAGCTCCCGACCACAAAGGCTAACAACAAAATTACGATATCCCCATGCTATGAATTCATTCAAAAGAATACGTATAGTCCACGAGATCCCACCTCTATGTCTTTGTTGCCTCAGCGATATTAAAGTAATAAAAAATAATCAACTTATGTACTCTTGCTTATAAAGTTATTTGCACTTGATTCGGGAGGCATATTCTTTCTTTTGCGTCTTATCGTTAACAATAAAGTATTATGATTAATTATTCAGTATAATTTATATTTCTGTTGGATGGAAATAAAGGCTTATCAATTTGAACTGAACTCAGTTACATTGAAGTATGGAGCAAACTTACCTGGTTATTACTAGCAAGTGAAGTGCATGTCATGACCGTCTGTGAAGTGTCTTCCATGTAGTATCGTTGTAAACAGTGTACGTAGAGATGGGCGTGTCGGCATGTAATGCGGGGACAGACCTCACCGCCAAAGTATGAATTTTACAGCAGTATACGAAGTCTAATACGTGTCCGTAGCCGATAGCTTCTATAATTTGAACAAGATGTTACAGAATGTTGCTCGCGTGCTCCTCGAGCTGCACAAGTGACATGCACAGCAGTATTACAGCCACGTTCATAGAGTGTAAAGTTCCCTTCCGGGTACTATAGTAGACTGTATGAATATACTACAACCTGCACACAGCACGACGGATCTCGCACTGACTTTGCACATTGGACTTATATCTACACCTGAACGATTCCTATGCCTGTTATCGCGCACATGATCAAAATAAATACCCGACTCGCATCAATAGTGTTTACTATATGTGTTCTTCAACAACGCACTAAGTATTTGGGTCATCTCAAAAGAGATTAAGTGTTGATATTGATATAGCTTGTCTGTGAATGGTTCACCAACCTAGTGAAGTGGCTATCTTATCGAATGATTATATCACATTATTTAATTTTCTTCTATACATATATATATATATATATATATATATATATAGAGAGAGAGAGAGAGAGAGAGAGACAGACAGACAGACAGACAGACAGACAGAGAGAGACAGACAGACAGACAGAGTGAGTCGTATTATGTTCTCTTTCATTTTATTTTTTTTTTATTCTTTTGTTAGTTTTATTCTTGTGATGTTACACTGTAAAAACATGGGTGTTAGATTTAACACCACGGGTGTTAAATCTAACACCGATCAAACTTCAATAAAGGACCACACCCACAGGTGTTAAAAATGCACTGTGATGGTGTTGAAAAGTGTTCACCTGACACTTCGTGGTGTTAATTTGACACTGTACCTGGTATTATTTTGACACTGTACTGGTGTTAATTCAAAAATAACACCACATGGTGTTGATTTGATATTTGTTGGTGTTAATATCAATGGTTTAACACCCGTTCAGCTTCAATAAGGGACCACACCAGCTGGTGTTACTTTGGTGTAAATTTATTTTCACATTTTTTCAAAAATCTAGTATTTTAATGTAAAATTCTTGATCGTCTTGCTTAAATCAAAAATCAACAAGAAGTGCAGATACTAAGAAACTCTTCAAAAAACAGTTTAAAATTTGGAAATGACACCCGGGGTGTTAATTTGACACCATAAATGAGCACCGAAAATTTAACACCAGCTCGGCGTTCACTATTTAACACCGGACTTTTTTGCAGTGTAGGACCTCTTTGCTTCTGGATATCTCGATCGATCATTTTAAAACCATTTTTTTTTTTTTTTAGATAAACTCAGAATTTCTTTTTGGAATCGTTGATGCTCTTTCATACTTCATAACATGTTTCTAATAATATGTCACAAAGAGGTTGGAAACCTGAGGCCCCGTCTCAGTCAAAAGTATACTATCCCTTTAAGAGAGCAACAGGCGGAAAGATGTCAGATGTCATTGCCTTTGAGGATAGCATGCAGCGTGTATAGATATTAGTGCCAAACAAGCGCTCACAAAGGGATCTATTTACCGAAAATGTCGTTATGAATCTTTCGTAAGGAGGCTTCAAAAGTCATCCATAGAAGACAAATTATAAGTTGCATCTCTCGCATTAGGCATTATATTCCTTACGGAATCCCAGCGTATAGAGCTAACCAGCCCCGATTTATGATTCGAATTCAATTAATGACTGGGAATCTTCATTCCCCGAGAACCTAGACTTTGTTGCACTTTACACTATAAGAACAAAATGAAACGAAACAAAACAAAACAAAATCAAAACAAAATAGTTGTCTGACTGGCAAACTGAATATTTTTACTATGATAATGATAAGAATGCAGAATTCAATACACGTATCTACAAATCAGGGTCCATAAAGCAAAACGGAAGGCAAATAGTATCAAAGTGTTCGAGACTATACAAGGTCAAAGTCCAGACAAATAAAAGCCGCTCCTACTATCTCTATATCGTGACTCTTTTATTGACATACAAGGCCACTGCACTACAAGTCTCCACTTCATTTTTTGTTACTCTAAACATAATCAGTATTTAGACTGGGAGCACGATACGGTTTATTGCCACTTGGTCTCCTTCCCAATTCGTCTAGCACCACTACGGTAAAACTCATTTTGGTCTACTATCAGTTTCGTGTTATGCCCATTAGCTGATCTTTAAAAAAAAAAAAAAAAAAAAAAAAAAAAAAAAAAAAGTTCCAATGCCCAGTTTGGCTAATCACTTCGTCTAATGACCACATGGTCTAACTGCTATTTTTAGTTCTTGGATTTTTTTTTTTTTTTTTTTGCCATTTTGTCTAATAAATTGGGTATTAGTCGAAATGGGCTAGCCCATCTGGAAGTAAATCACCTGGTAAGTGGCAATTGATTGGACTAAATGGTCATTAGACGAAGTGGTTGTAGATGAAACGGGATTAGACCATGTGGGTTGAGACTACATGGCTATTAGACGAAGTGCGAGTTAGCCAAGTGATAGATCACCCATCTTTACCGGTGCAGCTTTGCTCCTTTCAGACCAGTGTCGAAATGGGAGCATCTTTAAAGGTGCATGTAAACTGTAAACGTGCACCTTTCTGTTCTGAAAGGTGCAAAGTGTGACACTGGTAAAGACGCAAAGTTGAACCTGTATAGTTCGTAACGCTTTGAATAGATCGTTTTATACCACAAACTTCATGCCTAGTATTTGTCTGTATGCTCAGACAAGCTCCGGTTCGCTCGAATTCTCTAGCAAACAAACATTTCCATAAAACATACATTTAATAAAGCACACACACACACACACACACACACACACAAATCGCCATGCAACCTCTCCACAGTTTTGCATTATGCACCACTGCGCATATTCCACCTACTCACTGCGTGTGGGCTTGGATACCCTTTCATTTTGTCGTATTGCATGTAATGGATATTTCTAAAGGCACAACTATCCCCGTCAAGCGTCTTCTTAGGCATGATAATGGCCCCTGCATTTCTATCACTCTTAGAATTGCTTGATTTCTCTTGAACCGCGTTACAGTTTGAATTTTCATTCATTTCATGTCATCTGCACATTTTCATCTTGTGTATTAAACATGAAACAAGGCAGTACATAGCAGTCATCAAGCTGTTCCCTATTTTCTCCTGTTGAATTCAAATGCAGTCATGACAATTATAACGAACACGGTTATAACGAATGTTCGGTTACAGCGAAGTAAAACTTCAGGCAGCAAATATCCCTTCCATTTTTTGTTGGTTCATTTGTTCGGTTATAACGAAATTTTGATATATATGTTTGTATAACAAAAGAAAATTGCCGGTCCCGAGGACTTCAACGGGAGCCCAAATGTATCACTCAATAGCTTTGTTTAATTGACTTTAGGTTACAGTCGTGTATGAAAAGGAATGTACAAATGAACTAAAGTCGGATCAGATCAAATTGAAGAACATTAAAAAAGAGGCCTTACGCAAACCCTTCTGTGAACCTCAGCGAACTAACGAATTCGACTTAGGCTCCTATTTAAAATGTGTCACGAATGAATAATACATGTACTTCATAGTACATGAAATTTCCCAAACGTTCGCTACACTAGCAATATTATGGCCATATAGTATAGTTCAACACGGGACGGTAGAATGTAAGGTTATAATTTGTTTTTGTTTTTTTTATAAATAACTTCAGTTCGCTTTGTCAAAGTTGTTTTTATTCGACGATAAAACGTTAGAAAGACGGCTACGAGGCTTTGTATTCGAAAGGGATGTCGGAAAATATTGTCCTGCAGACCTACATGTACTTTCCACGTTTTCGACCAGTGTGAAATAGTCTCCTTCCACATTTCATTATACTGCAGACTTTTGACTGAAATTACCAGTCCCGAGACGAAGTCAAGTTACTAAAATAAATATGTAGAGATGAAATCTTCATGGGGGAAAAAAAAAAGTATCATATAGTGTATAGGGCCTATACGCTAAAAACATCCGGGTCAGAACTGACCCGGAAAAGGGTCCGTTGGGGTCACACTCCATTCCAGGTCAACAAATGACTTGGAATTGGTCATGAAGACCCGAAATGGGGTCACGCTGACGCAGTTCATGACTCTGAATGGAGTCATATCTGACCCCATTCCATGTCATTTCTGACCCTAAAAAGAGTGTGGCCCCAACAGACCCTTTTCCGGGTCAGACTGACCCGGATGTTTTTAGAGTGTATACACTCAAAATGAGATATACATCTATGCATATTAAGGTAAGTATACCATTCAACAATGTTCAAGTGTTCTTGCAATCGTTTGGCATCTGTTGATGTTTTCCAACAGGAGAACATCTCAATATGCCTTAATACAAAATGGTCACCTATCACGTGATCAGCTTTATCCAATCGCTTAGCACTATTCGACTGACAGATATAACATTGCGTCTTATGCGCTACTAAGACCAATAAATGTCACGTGAGTATTAAGCATCTGAACTGTTCAGATCTCCGTCATTTCGATGGCCCATGAGGAGGTTTGCTAGGCGTACATGTCCCTCCTTGGAGGCAATGTCCTCAGGTGTGAGCCCGTCGGTGTTCCTCGCTTTTACATCAGCCCCTTTTTTCAAGAGATATCCAGTGATGGCTAAGTGTCCTTTCTTACATGCTATGTGAAGAGGGGTACATTTATCAGTCAGCGAGGCTGCATTCACAACAGCGCCGTTACCACACAGATGCGCAATCACTCCAAGGTGACCATTCTTTGCAGATATGAACATGGGTGTATGCCCCTGTTTTGTGGTTGCGTTCACATCCGCACCTTCATTAATAAGGTTTTTCACTACATCTAATCTGCCTTGCTGAGATGCAAGAAACACAGGTGTGAATCCATCTCTGTCTATCGCGTTCACACTGGCTCCCCTTGACACTAGGCTCTGCACAATCTGTAGATGACCCTGTTCGGACGCGATGTGTGCAGGTGTGGAGCCGTCTGCCTTGGCAGCATTCACATCAGCATCAGTCTTCAAGAGAATATCAACCACATCGAGATGACCTCGTGCGGACGCTATATACAGCGGCGTGTATCCATCCTTCATGATAGGATTTACGTTGGCACCCTGAGATGTTAGAATAGCCACGACGTCTGAATGACCTTTCTTTGACGCAAAATACAAAGCCGTACAACCATCCTTGTTGGAGGCGTTCACATCAGCCCCGTGATTGACAAGATACTTCACGACTTCCTGATAGCCCTCCTGAGAGGCAACATGTAGTGGAGTGACTCCTGCTTTATTCGGGATGTTCAGATCAGCACCCTTACTTACGAGAATGTCAACGGCCTCGAGAAGACCTTGTTGCGCGGCTGCGTACACAGGTGTAAACCCGTCTTCGCTGGCAGCGTTCACATCAGCCTTTGCATCGATAAGCAAATCCATGACAGCTACACGATTATGCTGGGAAGCAGTGTATAGTGGCGTGAATCCATCATTGCTAGCTGCGTTGACATCGGCACCCCGGCCCACCATCCACTTCACGGATTCATGTCGCCCCTCCTCTGAGGCGATATAGACAGGTGTGAATCCGTGTTTCTCTTTTGCGTTCACATTGGCGTCACTGTTTAAAAGAAGTTGTATTACATCTTCGTGCCCGGCTGTAGAAGCGATATGCAAAGGAGTTAGTAATTCATCGGTGGTGGCGTTCACATCTGCGCCTTTCCTCACGAGTATCTTCACTACTTTGAGGTGTCCCTCTTGGCAGGCTATATGCATGGACGTCAGCCCATCACTGTTGACAGCGTTCACATTTGCTCCCTGAGCGATTAGAAAATTCACGAGCTTCGCGTCACCCTCTTGGGATACAAGGTAAAGCGGAGTGTATCCATCTGCCATGGCGGCGTTAACGTCGGCCCCATGCTCCAAGAGATAATTCACTACATGAAGATTGCACTGCGTCGCGGCGATGTGCAGCGGCGTGAAGCCGTGAGCATCGGCGGCGTTCACGTCAACGCCCTGGCGCACGAAATAACGCACGTCTTCCAGCGTCCCATATTGTGACGCAGCATGAATAGTTTTTGCGCCCTCTCTCGTTGAAGCATGGCTCAATGCTTCCATGACTCTGTCGACCTTCCGAATCAGAGAGAGGGAGAGAGAAAAAAAAGGTGGATCATTTAAAGGATATTTAAAGAGCAGTTCCAAATATAGTGTACACAATCATTATCAATAGGATGACTAGTGAAACAGAATGGTAAAGTTTCATCAAAATCGGAAGAAAGCTATATGATTGTATTATAACCCGACAGTGATACGATTATTATTACTATTTTTTTTTTCAAATTATATTAGGTGGCGTTGTAATCACCGCATGACTAAGCAGATCTTTCCCGTATATAGAAGCGTTATAAAAATCGGGGTTTTCTTCTTCATTGACAAAGTTAAAAAAAACCTTTGCCCTAGATGTCTTTACTGCTAAACAAATAACAGAACAAAAATAAGATGGAAACCCTGCAGGCTTTTTCCCTTTCGATCTCATGTCTAAAGAGGGTAAGGTGTGTGTGGGGGTTACAGCTCGTTATTTCGAAGATTCGTTATTCCGAAGGCTCTTCAGTCCGAAGATTCCTTGTTCCGAAGGTTCGTTTTTCCGAATATCATTTTCGGATGAACAAATCTTCGGAATAACGAACCTTCGGAATAACGCCACAAAATGTTCGGATTAATGAACCCTTTTTCATTTTCGGATTAACGAACCTCTAGGTATAGGGAATTTGCGTGTTTCGGATTAACGAACCTTCGGAATAACGAACCTTCGGAATATCAAACCTTCGGAATAACGAACAGCACCCGTGTGTGGGTGGGGGGGGGGGAGAAATAAGTGAAGATTAATTTTGTGTAGAGGCAAACAGTATAGTATTCTTCCATAATATCACCTCATTTGAATTGTGAAATTTTAGCATGGGGAAAAAAAACAATTGAAATTTGTTAGATAAACTTCTGTTATTACAAAAGAAGACAATACTATTATTAATGGACTTGCCCCACGTTCCCATTCAGACCCATCATTTTTAGTGATAACAGAATTTCAAAATTACAGATTTGTATTCGCTTCAGCTGGGACAACTTATGTTTAGTTGCAGAAATAATACACGTCCAAGTATCTTTTTTTTTTTACTTCATGTTTCCGAAATTTGAATCAATTCACAAGTATCCTTGTAGGCAGTCAAATAATTTTTACTTACCTATCTTGAGGAATTTCTTAGCTCAAAATGCATTCATATACCAAAGTATTAAATTTTGGAATTCTTTGGATTGTGAAAAAAACAAACCAACGTTCTTTCATTGAATTCGTTTAAACAAACGCAAATAGAAATTTCGTTTGTTAGAGTCCTACCGAGGCAGTGTTTCTCATTAAACCATATTGAATTTGAAAATCATCATCCTCAACATAAGATATGAACACATACTTTATTTATCAACACAGCTTTGCAGCTATTCAACAACGTTCTTGATTTTTCTGTTCTGTTTCCACAGTAGCAGCTTCTAGGCATTGTACAGTCACATGTTATGCTCTTGAGATTTTTATGTTTGTTTGTTCTTTCTGTCTTGTCTGTTCTCTAATGTCTGTCTTGTTCCCAATGACTTGCATTTTTTTTTTTTGGGGGGGGGGAGGGTTACGTTTTGATTTGGCAGTTGGTGTCCACAATATAAAGGCTCTGTATGTTAAAGTGAACCCCTTATTTTTTTTTTTTCCTTTCCCACAGCATAGATAATGTCAAGGGTGCCGGAAGCGGGGGGGGGGGGGGGGGGCAAAACGAGTTTTTGCCCCCCCCCCATAAAAACGAGTTTTCGCCCCCAAAGTGTCCCTGTAACAATATAATCAATTATTTAAAGACCAAAATGAACAATAAAGGCACTTTTCTTGTCTAAAAGTTGTCAATTTCATAACTGAAAATGATAATACACTAATGATAACACACTAATAATATACATATCTATACACTAATTCATATTCACTTATGAGTAAATTTAGTGTATAGATGGAAGCTCGCGTAGTATGGAAGTATGGAAGTATGGAAGTATGCCCCCTGAAACAAACCTTTAGTAAACCTTTCATTTTCCTTTTACGCGCCGGAGCACTTTTTGTCTTTGTTTTTGTTTTTGTTTTGGTTTTGGGTTGTTTTTTGTTTTGTTTTGTTTTGTTTTGGGGTTGTTGTTTTTTGTTTGTTTGTTGTTGGTTTTTTTTTGGGTGGGGGGGGGGGGGGCAAATTCTCGACCAGGGCACATAATGTGACGGTGTGAAATCCTCGGCGAGGGAGCGAAGCGACCGAGCGGGGGTACCACAGTAGGGACTTTTTGTAAAAACAGAGTACAAAAGTCGCGTTTATAGAGCATTTAAAAGCAAATTTCTTGGAAATAACACATAATGGAAAAAAAATTAGTGCGAAGAACTATGTTTAATTCCCTAGAAATGTGCTTTTAAATGCTCTATAAACGCTACTTTTGGACTCTGTTTTTGCAAACAGTTTTTTTTTCTTTTTTTTTTCTTATTTTACAAACAGTCCCTACCCGCTCGGTCGCTTAGCTCTCTCGCCGAGGATCTCACACCGTCACAAAGAAATAATGTACACCCGTATGCTTGTTTAGTCCGCACTATTTCTTTTTTATGTTTAATTCCCTAGAAATTTGCTTTTAAATGCTCTATAAACGCGACTTTTTTACTCTGCTTTTACAAAGTTTTTTTTTTTCTCTTTTTTTAATCTTATTTTACAAGCATTCCATACCCGCTCGGTCGCTTAGCTCTCTCGCCGAGGATCTCGCACCGTCACATAAATATACGCCCGTATGTTATAATCAAAGTCCTTTTTGATATGTCGCAATTATTTTTCCCCTATGTTTAATTCCCTAGAAATTTGCTTCTAAATGCTCTGTAAACTCGACCTTTGTATTCTGTCTCTTTGTTTGTTGTTGTTGTTGTTTTTTTTTTTTACAAAAAGTCTGGGGGGGGGGGGGGATACCAGCCTCCGACACCCTCGCCGAGGATATCACACCGTCACATTAACGTGCCCCCGTCGAGATTCCCCCCCCCCTCAAAAAACAAACAAACAAACAAACAAACAAACAAAAAACAACAAACAACAACAAACAAGCAAAAACAAAAACAAAACAAGTTTTCCTGCGCGCTTGGATATTGTATTCTAGGACTTAGGACTATGTAATAATGTTGGTTGGTATACACGTATACATGTCTAACTATTCAATTGCCAATTATCAATTACCTCTGATTTTCATGGTACAGTCAACTCGTATGTATTCGAGATCATTTCTGATGTTTGTCTATTAATAAGAAAATGAAATAGAGTCATGCAAATGACCTCATCCAATTAGCATATGGTTGCAACAGATTCTGATTCAGATCTTTGATTCTGTGTAAGGGGCCACATCATCCCGTAGTCCGAAATGTTGACAGTCCATACTGGTTATAGCTGATTTTTACGTCACAGTTCCTGCATGCTCAACGAGTTAAAGGGATAGTGTAGTTTTAGTTGAGATGGGGGTTCAGGGTTTAACTATTTGGGAGACTGTTAGAAACCACTCAGGCCTATATGGAATATTCACAAGCATTCAATATTCTAAGAGGAGTTAATCGTTTATTTGATAAATATCGGTTTTGCCATGGCTGAGAAAACAAATTAAAACAAAGTGGTCCTATTATCAAGTTGGGACCCATCTTTTTCTAAGGGCCTTTTGTTGTTGAATATCTCAGCAATTTTGGAGCTATTTTCATCACATAAAATTTTAATTCCTCTTAAGAATTGGATGCCTTTAAATGTTTCAAATAAGTGGTATTTGCAAATAGATAAAACCTGGAAACCCATCTCAACTATAACTACATTATCCCTTTAATGGCTATAGGAACAGCAATCCGAGTTCAGTATTATAATGGCAGCGTAATTCGATGTGTTCCTCCCAGAAGAACGGCTTTGTGAAACACCTCCCTGGGAGGTGTTTCACAAAGCCGTTCTTAAAGTTAAGAAGGACTTAAGTGCGACTGGTGATCAGTTCTTGTGTGCTATACTTATCAGAATCTCAATGATTCGGTAGCACAAGAACTGATCACCAGTCGCACTTAAGTCCTTCCTAACTTTAAGAATGGCTTTGTGAAAATTTTATCTGGTTGCACTGTCATATTCCGTTTTTACGAACAGCTGCTACTAAAGACATCTAATGAAGAAAAAAAAAAATGAATATCTCGTCACCATACCTGTTTAGATGTTATTGATATCCGCTGCATACGACTGGTCTTCTAGCGAAGAAGACCAGAGTTTCATCGGTGCGGACCTCCGATCGTTCAAGAGCTAGCATACGTGCCGGTGGTGGTGACTCTTTTTTGGTCGGCGTTTCCGCATGGCGTCGGACACTCCACGCGTTGACATTGCGTAGGCCTACTTCCCTGCAGCTCGCTAACAACGTTCATCGTTTTCCTGAGCGCCTATATATCTCGAGTTGCCCCATGTTTTTGACGGAGCGAGGGTGCAATATTTGCCATTCCCCGTTTATCAAAATTGTTTTCCGTCCTATTACTTCCTTCTTGGTGTATTCCAAGGGATCATGCACAAACAGAGACAATAATGTTGTTTAATGTCCGGATTCAAAGGTCAGACATGCTGTCTGTAAGGCTTGTTACAAGATAAGTTGATAAATCGGCACAGATTTTGTATTTGTGCGTCCATGTGTATGATCCTCTTCTTTGTGTCTTTATTGCTTCGCGCTCTTAGAAGCTCTAGAAGTACTTTTAAGGAGAGGAATTTCTGGGCAGTTCTCCTCAAATATAGTGTTTAGCTTTATATACGTTGCTCACGGATACAGCGTTGTTAAACTGCGTGTTAACCTTACACAGCAATGACGAATGATGTTTGTTATTTGTCAATGTTATTCACCTTTGCGTTTCGGGGTGCAAATAGTTCTACACGAATTTGTCCAATGTTATAGTTAGTTTATGGATGTAAGACAAGCGCGCCGGAACACTTCTGGTTTTGGGGGGGGGGGGGGGCAAAATCTCAACGGGGGCACATTTATGTGACGATGTGAGATCCTCGTCGCGGGAGCGAAGCGAGCGGGGGGGGGGGTGGAAAGGGGATTCCCCCCCCCCCCCCACTGTAGGGAGCTTTTGTAAAACAGGGTACAAAAGTAGTCGCGTTTATAGACCATTTAAAAGCAAATTTCTAAGGAATTAAATATAGTGAAAAATAATCAGTGCAAAGGGCTATGATTATTACATATACGGGAGTATACATAATAATGTGATGGTGTGAGATCCTCGGCGAGGGAGCGAAGCGACCGAGCGGGGGGAGGGCGTGGGAGGGGGGATATCCCCTCCCATACGGTAAGGACTTTTTTTTTGTAAAAACAGAGTATGAAAGTCGCGTTTATAGAGAATTTAAAGCAAATTTCTAGGGAATTATCATATTGAAAAAATCAGTTGGAAGGACTATGATCATAACATACGGGAGTACATTAATAATGTGATGGTGCGAGATCCTCGGCGAGGGAGCGAAGCGACCGAGCGGGGGGAGGGTGTGGGAGGGGGGACACCCCCTCCCACGGTAGGGACTTTTTTGTAAAAAAACAGTATAAAAGTAGCGTTTATAGAACATTTAAAAGCAAATTTCTAGGTAATTAACATATTGAAAAAAAAAAATCAGTTGGAAGGACTATTATGATCTTAACATACGGGGGTATATCATGTGATGGTGTGAGATCCTCGTCGAGGGAGCGACGCGACCGAGCGGGGGAGGGTGTGGGAGGGGGATACCCCCTCCCACGGTAGGGACTTTTTGTAAAAACAGAGTATAAAAGTCGCTTTTATAGAGCATTTTAGATTAGATTTCTGAGGAAATAAACACAGTAAAAGAAATCACGGCGAAGGACTGTGATAATAACTTATGAAGACTTTTCATCTTACTATAAGTACGGGCAGAACGAGCGAGCCACTTTCACTTTGCAATTTATCTGAAATGTACTCATTAAAAGCTTAAACATGATGGCATCGTTCGAACAATAAAAAATATTCTTATACTGCTAGAAAGCAAAGAAGAAAATGAAAAATGTAAGGTTTACTAAAGGTATGTTTCAGCGGGCACACTCGAGGACACGAGGCTACCATCTATATACTAGATTTACTCATAAGTTATTATTAGTGTATAGATACAATAATGTACGTTGTTAGTGTATTATAATTTTCGCCCCGTTAGGGGCGAAAAATGTTGCATTTTCAGTTATGAAATTACAACATTTACACAAGAAATATGCTTTTATTGTTCATTTTGGTCTTTAAATCAGTGATTAATCATTTGTTACAGGGGGCACTTTGGGGGGCAAAAACTCGTTTTGCCCCCCCCCCCCCCAACATTTTGTTTGGGGGGGGGGGGGGGGCAAGTGCCACCCCTGCCCCCCGCTTCCGGCGCCCTTGATGTAAGATATTGACAATTCTTTTATACTTGTATCATTATTATTATCATTAATATTATTATCATTATTATTATTATTATTATTATTATTATTACTATTATTATTATTATTATTATTACTGTTATCATTATCTTCATCATCATCATCATTATCATCTTGTAATGGAGGTCAGTATATTGGGTTAGAAATTATTTATTGAAATTGTTCCTTTTCTGTACTTAGCCGAGCCGCTGCCAAGAGCCTCTGCGAGATATCCAGATCTTAATGATGGACTGGTTTCGTCACTGTGGACTGATGCCGTGGGCTTTATGATTCGAGGACGAGATCGACCAACCGTACATAAAAGGGTTGGGGTGAACGCGTCGGTTGAATAGCGAGTGCCTCGATGACGTACTGTCTATGGCAAGCCAAATGTCCCATGAATCGAACATCTCGGTTTTATCGGATGATAAACTACGTTGATTTTTTTTTCGATAGAAACTCTGTTTTATCGTAAGAAAAACTATGCTAATCGGTAGCTTTTTACATGATGAACTCAATTCATCGCAACTTAGTTTATCGACGAATAAACTATTTTTTTCGAGCAATAAATCAAATTCATCGCCACTACTCAATTATATTGCCTTTGTTGGACATTCAGCTTACAACGCACTTCAAAAACTACGTAGAAATGAATCACGATAGGTGTACAAGATTAACAAAGACTTATAGAGGCCTTGCGTAGGATTAGTGAGGATGCATAAGCAGTTGCGAATAAATAGGTGAGGCATCAAGCATCATGTACCACTAATTACTGTGTAGATCCTTAAATCAGTTCTCCTGGTCAAAATTAGTATTCAATTTAAAAACACCATTTTTTTTATTAAAAATTATTTTCCTGGATGCCATGATATACCACCATAATAGGCATTTATACAGATCCTTACTTGGAACCACTACACAGTTCAATTCAATTCAATTCAATTCAATTCAAACTTTATTTCAGTGCAACCCTGCTGGAAAGAAAACTCCTACTGTGTGAAACACAATGTGAAACAAAGTGTGAACACAATGTAAACACATTATGATTCAACAATTTACAGTGTGAAACAGAATCTTACACAACTATCTGAAATTTACAGTGTGAAACAGAATCTTACACAACTATCTGAACTCTCTTTGACAAACCACACACCATCTGTCAAACTGTAAAATTCGAGCGTTTTTACATTGGCCCGTATTCACGAT
This sequence comes from Diadema setosum, assembly GCF_964275005.1. Taxonomy (NCBI): domain Eukaryota; kingdom Metazoa; phylum Echinodermata; class Echinoidea; order Diadematoida; family Diadematidae; genus Diadema; species Diadema setosum. Next base: position 16,918,320 of record NC_092687.1, on the reverse strand, counting down.
GGTGATTTAAACCTGGTTTAAACCTATACCTTGGTATAAATTTAGATCATGGTCTAAAATAAGCGTGAAATATATACGTACCTTTCATACGTGCGTATCAAAGTGCGTTTGCGACTGGCCATCTGTTTGCTACGTTGTTGGTACCATCTTTTAAAACTAAAGATAGTTCAGCAAATGTCTTTCTTGATACAGTGGAAACTAACTATAAAGAGATCGTTTGGAACAAAACAGTTTGTTCATGTCAGATATTTTGTTATATCAGTAGTCAATAAACAATACAAAATAAAGGAAATAAATTCATTAGGACTGGCGAAATTAGTTTGTTATAGTTATTATTAGGCATTTTGTTATATCAGATTGTTTGTACATCGAGTTTCCAATGTAATAGCCCCTCATTCTCTTTAACAGTACGCTAGAGATACAAACATAGTGCATATGAATTTTTCACTGACACGACTCTGCTAATTCATTTAAAGAGTCATATGGGAAAACGCTTGATAATATTATACATAGGCCTACTGCCTTCAGTTCATGGTTAAAATTGTGGACAGAAGAGATCCTAAAATAACACTATTCACCGACGAACGCAGCAAATAGTACTATTGGATGCACAGAGGCCCATTGACTTAATCACAACCCAGCGGTAACCAAAACGGCACAATTATTCCGAATGTATATGTCATATCATTAACTTTATAATTTTTTTCACAAAAAAAGATGCGCATACTAAGATAGGAGAACGCTATCATTATATTTAATCATTTAATAATTGTGATAATTATATGGAATTGCTCGCCCTTGCAGATCATTCATTGAGATCTCATACCTAATAGTCACATATTATGCTTGAAAAAAAAAAGTGATGAAAACTTATTTAATGACCAATTTAATACATTTTGTGTTTCATGTCTCTCAGTATACCACCTCGTTTACGCTTCAGCCCATCTTAAAGGGGATCAAGTTCAAATTCTGTTCAGAGGACAAAATAGTAAACGACGTCGGTTTCAGTACCCGCCCTGTTGGAAAGAACACTGTGTCTCAGAGTGTGTTCATAATTTGTTCACATAGTCGACAATGTGAAACCATCGAATGTAACAGTGTGAAAATGATTTCACACTGTGTGTGGTATTTTACAGTGTCCACATGGTAATGCTCTGTATCACACACTCTAAAAACAGATTGGTTGGAATAACCAATGTATTGGTTAAATTTAACCAATCTCGTTGGTAGATACGTGTCCAGCCAATCTCTTGGTTACAGTAACCAATCTCGTTTGGTTCAAATATCAACCAATCTACATTGGGTGCACATTAACCAACATGGATTGGTTAGTAATTAACCGTAGACTGGTTAATCTAGTATGGGCTACATTTATGATGCAACCAATCCACATTGGTTGAAGGGACCAGTGATACTGGTTGGGATTTAACCACATTTCATGAATAAAAAAAAAAAAATACGACTGGTGAGTGTCACAACACGTCATACTTACGGCTGATTTCATATCGTACTCCTTAGCTAGACTATAGTGCACAACCAACGATGACGTAATGTTAGCCTATTGAATATAAATGACCTATCCTACACACCCTAGTACACTAGAATCTATGTCTATGTCCTATTCCTAACTACAATCACAATGCAACCCATGGTTTATATACCCACGAAAAATCGTAATGATTGAAGGCATGGTTACTGAACTATATTCCATTCTTATCAGGCCAGCTGAAATATGAAAATATTTCCTGAAACACAAGTTGAAATTTGAATAATGAATATCACAATAAAGTATACAATTTTTTCTACACATTTTAAGATCGAAGTCAATATGAATAACTTATAGATTAATGTATTTGCTTTTTGCCAATAGCTTTTGAATATCAGGGGCCGTATTCTGAGAGCTTATTAAGTGTCTGATTAGCACTTAATTACCGAATTGGTATTCTGAGAGCATGATTAAGTAGGAGGTATATTATCTACCATAGCAACAAGCGTTTTGGCGGGAAGGACCTACGCGTTTGCGCGTATTAATGCGCGTGCACCTCTGAGCAAAGATAGTAGATAACAAGATACGAAGGCGCACGATAAGAATGGACACAAAATGGCTTCCCTACATGACGATACAAAAGAGAGCTAAGTACAAACTCAGTACACCTAGGAACATCATTTATTTCCAAAGGTAGTGGTATTTTTATTATTTTAAAAAGATTTAAAAATTATAGTCGTAGCTTTTTATCGATTAAGGGGATTATTTTGAAGAGCGAGATTTTAAATCAATAAGGATTATTTCGTGGAGGTAAAAATTTGGCAACAACGTGATCTCACAATCAAAGACGCTTGATAAACAACAACATCTTCAAAGACAGCGCGTCTCAGGCAAAGACACACATCACCTGAGACGCGCTGTCCCTGAAACCGCTGCTGTTGTTTATGAAGTGTCAAGACAGCGCGTCTCAGGTGATGTGCGTAATACGCTTGAGGTCCGCGCGCTGTCCATTTGTTTTGTACAGGATTAGCGCGCACTTTCGTCAATTCAATTCAATTCAATTCAATTCAATTTTTATTTTCCACTCATGGGGTGGAACACCCTCGTCAGCCAAAGGCTGGTTTTCAGAGGGGTCCACACATTGATTAAAAATACAAACATTATACGTACAGTTTGACAAGGATATACATCACATAATATGCAAAGAGCAAGAAACAAGGTATATTCACCATGATAGCTTGTTTCAGACACAAAAGTAGAAAAGGAAAGAAAAACATTATCTACAAGGCCTTAGATTACAACATAAAGAAAAAGAAGAAAAAAATAAGGGCATGTAACACTGAATTTCAAATACAGAAGAGAATCGGTATTGCTGAGATATTTTGACTGTGAATTGATGAGTAAAAAAAGGGAATGGCTTAAACTCCATCCGGTTAAGCATCCTATATTTATACTTATTTTATATATTTATGTAATTGTTTTTTGAATGTATCAATAGAAACATCAGAAGAAACATGTCGAACTAAATCATTCCATAAAGAAGCACCTTTATATACAAAACATCTTTTACCATAATCTGTTTTAGGGCGTGTAATATTCAATTGCATGTCGCCCGACCTTGTGGCATAATGTGATTGACGTACTCTGAAAAGTTGATTCAAATACGGTGGGGCAGTATTATGAACACATCGATACATAACTTGAGCTAAATGCTTTGATCTGCGAATGTGCAATCGATCTAATTTCAATGAAGAATACAATAATCTACTTGGGAATAACTGGTTCACCTTCAACACTGCCCTCAAGGATCGGTTTTGGAGAGATTGCAACTTATCTAAATTTGTTTTGTTGGTGTTTCCCCACACCACAGAACAATAATCAAAATGAGCTTGTATGACAGATTTGTAAAATAATTCAGCTGTTTTCTGAGTAATGAAATATCGTATTCTTTTTAATAGATACAGATTCTTCACTACTTTTGATCTCAGATATTCAATATGTCTATTCCATGATAAATTCTCATCAATATAAACTCCCAAATATTTACAAACATTCACTTTCATAATAGGTGTGTCATTTATATACACACAAAAATCACCACTTATATTGTTCCATTTCTTCAATCTTTGTTTACTACCAATTAAAATATTTTCACACTTTGCAACATTTAAAACCAACTTATTAACGTTCAACCACTTTGAAATAATCTTCAAATCATAATTCATCATTTCATATATTACGTTTGGGTCCTTATTTGAATAAAACAAACACGTGTCATCTGCATATAAAGACAGTTTACACTTTTTTACTTTGATAGGGAGGTCATTTGTATATAATAGAAATAACAGCGGCCCAAGGAGCGAGCCTTGGGGTACACCACAGGTTACATTTCTCACAGAGGATGAAATGCCATTTATACATGTAAATTGTTTTCTTTGACAGCACAAATAATTTTCGAACCACTTTACTTCTTTATCATCAAAACCATACAATTTCAATTTATGCAATAATATTGCGTGATCCACAGTGTCAAACGCCTTTTTCAGGTCTATCATAACAACACCAACTAATTCCCCTTTATCTATCGCTGAGAACCAATTTTCTGTTACATTAAGAAGAGCAGTCTGTGTAGAAAAATTTCGTCTAAAGCCGGACTGGCAAATTTCTCCATTATTTTTCCAATTACGGAGATAACCGATATTGGCCGGTAATTACCCAAAATACTTTTGTCACCACCTTTGAATATGGGGGTCACTCGAGCTATTTTCCATTGATGTGGTAAAATGCCTTCATCAAAGGATCGATTTATAACATGAGTAAGTGGTGACGCAATAATGTGTGCTATGGGAGGGATAACTTTGGCTGGTACACCATCGGGTCCGGTCGCCTTATCACATGGCAGAGCGGTCAAAAGTTTCATGACATCAATAACTGAAACGGTATTAAAAACAAAATTTGATGTTACTTTTTCAAAATGATCAACTGCCTTTGATTCATGACTTCCGTTCTGAACACTAGTACCAATGTTTCTGAAGAACTCATTGAAAGCATTCGCCAGCTCTTTGCCGTGAGTAGGCACATTATCGATCATACATAGGCTGACTATTTTTCTTATTTGGCGTTATATACTTCAGCGAGTTCCATATTTCTTTGGAACTGTTTTTAGCTGAGTTAATCTTCTTAGTTATAAATTCCCTTTTAGCTTTCCGAACTGCCTCAGTTACATCATTGCGTGCCCTTTTGTAAATATCCCAGTCATGCGTAGAATTACTCTTTTTAGCTTTAGCTTTAAGGCGATCCCGGGAGCGAATCGAAGTTAGAATATCTTTCGTCATCCACGGTGATTCTTTTGTTCTTACCCTCCGCTTGTGTGCTGGTGCATGCTTATCAATGACTTCTATCAACAAAGATATAAAAATGTCATATGCTTCCTGAGGGCAATTGCATTCATACACAGAATTCCAACAAATATCACTTACATCACTGATGAATGCTTCAGGGCTAAAACGTCTGAAATCTCGATTTATCTTGTATCGATGGTTGTCTTGAGGTTCACTGGTTGTTTTACCAATAATACAATATATCATGTAATAATCTGACAGTGATATTTCAATGACTCCGCTAGAAGAACATTTATCCGGACAATTAGTAAATATCAAATCTACTGCAGTAGTGGAGGTCGCAGTTACCCTTGTATATTGCGAAATTAACTGAGTACAATTAAACAAATCCATTATATCAAATAGTCTGGTAGTTTGCCATGACTTTCTGTCACTTAATGCATCACAATTTAGATCTCCAAGTAAAATATAATCCACATTTAAATTATCTATGTTATTGATAACAATTTCAAAATCATTAAATACCTCAGCTTTGGAATTAGGAGGGCGGTACCAATTAATAACAAAAAAGGGTTTGCTCTTACTTTGTTTGATTTCGATAATAATCATTTCCAGTTCTGAATTATGCTCAATGAGATCTTGCCTAGCGACAAAATTGATCTCATTCTTTACGTAAGAAGCTACACCCCCGCCATGGCGATTTCTATCACGCCTCAGTAAACAGTAACCAGGGACAACAAGTTCACCATCATCTATGTCCGCGGACAGATGAGTCTCACTAAGGGTCAGTATATCAATATTTGTTCGCAGCATAAAAGTTCTAATTTCATCAAAATATTTTAGAAGTGACACACAATTTAAATGGGCTATCTTAAAACCCTTTACCTTGTTGAATTTACATTCAGCATTTCCTATCCCTTTTGATTCAGACTTGAAAGAATCTGTATTTGTCCCTTTTTGACTGGCTTGCACGGGTGAACTGAGTGTGTCATGGAACGATGTGCACCTTCTGTTTTGTGTTATGGTGGGTACATCTGGAGATTCAAGAGGTGGTAATTGATCCCACAAACAGTTGTCACATATCCAATCAGCATTTGATGCGAAAAAATCTAATGACATGTTAGAACATTTCAGATGGCCCCAGTTATCACAGTACACACATCTCATAGCGTTTTGATTATTTTTTACTGATTTTCTACAAACAACACATGGAAATTTTACGGGCATGCCTTGTATGAATGCAAAACAAATACAATAACTACAATATAACCATTTAAATATGAAAAGGCAGAAAATTATTACAAAAGGACGTCGAGTATTGATAATCAAAAAAGACAGCAGACTTATTTGGAGGCAAAAATCGACATGAAGTCAGCACATGGATGCAAATCATGAAAGCTTTAGAGGGAAGAAAGGTCAGATGCGTTGCGAATCATTCTGTTTATTGTTCTGTTGTTTGTCGCTTTGACCTTCGCAATCACTCGACCATCGCTTGTCCAAGCAGTTTCCACTTTCGGGTGTTTTTGTACATTGTTGAGGAGTTCGCGGTTCACTTTCGTCAGATGTTCCTGTATGACGACACCAGAGCCTTTCAATCGACGGCGATTTGAGATGACTAATTGCCTGGTCCTGTATGACACAAACTTGACTACGATTGGACGTGGCCGTTTCATTCCGTGCGGTCCATTGATGGATGCGGGCGCTTTGTTCGGGTTCCCAATTCGATGCGAACGGTCTAGATGTCACTTGCTGTCATGGTAACCCCCAGCCGCAACGTAGGTGAGGGGTTGTAATCAAATACCGGAGTGTGCGCACGGAGCTCTTGGGTTGTAATTACAGGGGGCGTGGAGGAGCGCGCGAAGATCTCAACCTCTTTGCTAACATAAAATGACAAAATTCCTCGAAGATCGGCTATATTTCTTTTTTTTTCTCTGAATTCTACGGATACCATGATAACAAGGTTCAACCGCTCCTCGGTTACCGAAGACGGTAAGCATCGTTGTGGCAGAGAAAACACGATGTAATGCGTGATATCGGAGTAGTTAATGACATTCTTTGGTATCATTAAGTAACTGTTTTCCATTAACTTTCATACTTGATTACACCCTCAGAATACCGATTCGTAATTAACTCTGTGATTAGGTCCTCTCAGAGGTGCACGCGCATTGATACGCGCAAACGCGTAGGTTCTTCCCGCCAAAACGCTTGTTGCTATGGTAGTTAATATATCCACTACTTAATCATGCTCTCAGAATACCAATTCGGTAATAAAGTGCTAATCAGACACTTAATTAGCTCTCAGAATACGGCCCATGGTCATCTCTCATGAATATTCATGATCGATATTGAAGCAAAACGTAAACATGTCGACTTTTGACGACTTTATGACGTCTTAAAGACGTCTTTATGACCAAAACACACATATTTGGACAAGCAAAATTTATGTCATATGGAAACATGAAAGTTGAAAAAATATAGGCTTTGATGTTCGATGTTTAATTTATTTTGTACATATACTCTCTAAATGAAAATACATGATTGATATAATAAAAAAAAACCGACAACAATCAAGCTCCAACTGGAATCACATTTTGTTATTTTTACATGGTCTCGTAATGGAGATACATGATTGATATAAGAACCAACAGAAATTATGTTAAAACTGAAAAAAAAAAACGCCCTTTATTTCCGCACACAAATGCGCGCGCGCACACACACACACACACACACACAAGTTCATTTGATTCCTTTCATTTCATTTTCGGCCTATAATGTCAATGAAATCATGCATAATATGTAACTAATGCATTGTCTCATTATCGATCTGCACTAAATTCTCGTATAAATGAATTAAGTTCCAATGAAGTTGATATGTTTAACCATTTTTGAATAGTAGCGTCTTATTTTCACAACTTTCTTACAATTTTCTGTAAGAAAATCGAAGTATGTCAAGTATGAAGCATCTTTTGATATCGCGCTCGTATAGGTTATTCAGGAATAGCCGACCGCGTGGGTCCGGTCAGGTGACCCACTTCCTCACTTCCCGCGAGACAAAGTTTTATACAAAACTTACTGATAGTGTTTTTTGTTTTGTTTTTTTGTTTTTTTTACTGTAAGATGCATAAACCGGCCTTAATGGTTAAACTATTTAAAACAAACTCTGCAAAAACAACAGAAAATGTCGCTTACAGCAAAAATAAATAAATAAATAAATAAATAATGATAATAAAGAAATAAGATTACTGCATGACTCTGAACGCGGCAACCAGTAGGCGTTTTCACATCAGCCCGATAAAAATCCAAGCTCGAAATATTTTCCGCGATTGCGAATTACAGTGCTATTTCATTTCACATCAGCCCGAAGAGGGGGTAGCCCGAATAGTTAAAAATTTTAAAATAGCTAATTCGACAGCTGAGTATGTGCAATCAGCATCAGTAATGTGTGTGCCCCTCAAAAATTCCTCATGATTTGTGTGCAGTTTGCTTCGGTCGATCGGGTAACACACGCTAGGCATGATGGGATTCATCGCCCTAATTTCTCGAGTCGTTTTCACATTATCAAATAGCGCGCTACAATCCCGCTATTTCAGAAATTTCCCGAGTTGGACTCGAAAAATTTTCTCAATCAGAGCGATACAACTAGCGCGTTAATTTGTGTTCACATTATCAAATAGCGCGCTATTTCGCTATCGGGAAAATTTCCCAAGTCAGAAAATAGCGCGCTATTTCGAAACATCGGGCTGATGTGAAAACGCCTAGTGTGGATTGGTTATAGGCCCTAGCTAGCCTAACCGATTACATTGATTACTGGTTGACCAACGAATTGGTTAGTTTATAACCAATATAATGGCTGAAACAACCAATACAGCCTAACCGATTACATTGGTTACTGGTTGACCAACGAATTGGTTAGTTTATAACCAATATAATGGCTAAAACAACCAATATCGGGTTAACCAATGAGGTTGGTTGACTTTTTAACCAATCTGTTTTTAGGGTGCACTGTGAATCGATGATTTACAATTTGTATGTTCACACTGTCAAAATGCTAAAAGTTAACAGTGTGAACAGATTTTACACTGTGTTCACAATGCGTTCAAACTATGTTCAAAATTGTGTATACACTGTGTTGAACACTGCGCTTTTTCCAGCATGGAAAATTGCTCATGATTCTGAATCTGCGTCAAAAAGAAAACGTGATGACCCTGAAAAAGTAAGCGAATGTTTCTTCCATCGATCATTGCCCACAGGTGATTAGAACACGCAAAGCTGTGACGTGATGGATTTAGGAAACGTGTACTGGTCAGAGGTTGGAAACAAACGATCTCGGATCGGGAATTTTGGTGGGATAACCGTTTGAGTCGGGATACCATTCTCCTTTACACCTGCAAGCCGTTTTCCCTGCTGTCTTCACCAGAAACCTAACCACGCACTGGTTTGTGCTATCCTCCCAGCAGACCACATAAATTTTGTCCCCCACCGCTATCTCCTCTACGTACTCTAGTTCAAAACCCTTGAGTTTATAGTACGCCATGTCATCATGAAAGTGCGATAGGACGCCCCCTTCGATGGCCGCCATTGAGGCACAGTCGATGCAGTATTTGATGAACGCCGAGTGATTCACGTGCTGGTTTGCGTCCGTTTCACTTGGCAGTGCCCTAGTCGAGAACAAGTAAGTAGATCCATCACGGGGAGCATCTTCCCGCAGGTCGGAGGTCGGAGGTCGTGACCTTGACACTGTTCGCCCGTACCGAGAAACGCATTCCATGGGCAGTTGAATCGGTCGGCGAACAGTGAGGTCAACCCGCACGGCATGCGTGCAGAACGAAGCCAGCTCCAACCCCGTCCCCTGCTGGCGTAGTATGCTGTCAATGCAATAGGACGTCTTCCCAATGTAGCTCCACCATGACGTCAGATCCCAGACTGTGGATGGCGTTACAGTACCGTGGAACTCCTTCGACAGATGGATCACTTGGTAGCGCATGAAGATTCTGATGGCTGCGCTCAACTGAAGACTTTTCTCCATCCCTTGCTGTATGCTCCTGACGCTCCCGCTTTCGTTGATCTTCGCAACTCGCCACAAGTCAACTGTACCTAGAATCAGATAACATAACGTGAAATCAAACAAGAGCACTACATGGAATGAGCCGACGTACCAAAAAATAAGACAACGGTACCTGGAATGGGACAACGTAGGCCCTACTTGGAATCAGACAGTGGGTAGACAACAGTAGGTCCTCCATGATTTATTATTATTATTATTATTATTTTTATTCGGCATTTGCAAAACAATACAAGTGATAACAGAGAAGCAAAACCAGCAAACAAAACACGAGAAAACAAAGTGTCAGGCTTTCCCTGTTGAGCTTCCCTAAGGAGCCGGGAGATGGAATCAGACAACGGTATAGACAACGGTAGGCCGGCCTACATAGAATCAGACATCGGCAGCCTACTTGAAACCAGACAGCGATTTGATTTGTTTGTTTTGTATTTCAAATCAAATCGCTGCCTGATTCCAAGTAGGCTGCCGATGTCCGATTCTATATATATGTACCGTTGTCTTATACCGTTGTAACGGTATAAGACAACGGTAGACAGCGATAACGGAATCAGACAACGGTAGGACCTACAGTCGTCTGCGATCAAACAGCGGTACCCGGAATACGACAACGGTACCTATAGCTGGAATCAGACAACAGTCTGTTGTCCGATTCCAGGTACCTGTACCGTTGTCTTATTCCGCGGGTACCGCTGTGATCTCAGGTACCGTTGTCTAATTCCGTTATCGCTGTCTGATTCCAGGTATTGTGTTACCGGGGGCATCCCACGAGACCGACACCCACGAGTCATACGGTCCACGAGACCGACATCAATAATAGGTCCATGAGTCATACAGCTCACGAGTTATACGGCTCAGGAGTCATACAGCCCATGAGTTCGACACTACACACAAAAGGCTCATGAGACCGACACTAAGCAAACATAGCCCACGAGACCGACACTAAGCAATAAAGGCTCATGAGACCGACACTAAGCAAAGAAAGCCCACGAGACCGACACTAGGCAAAAAAGGCCCACGAGACCGACACTAAGCTAAAAAGGCTCACGAGACCGACACTAAGCAAAGAAAGCCTACGAGACCGACAGTAGGCAAAGAAGGCCCACGAGACCGACAGGATAAACAGCGCCATCTACATGTCAATCACCTGTACAGGGTGTTCCATGAACGGAAAAATAACATACTGGCGGGTGTAATTTCGTAACGCTATCAATTAAAAGATGGTGACCATCTACATAATTATGAACGACATCAAATATGTATTTCTACATACTTCTGGGGAGGGGGGGGGGGAAGGCAAGTGTGTCAGGGAGCGACATTGTTATCAAGTAGAACAATTGAATTGTATTCTTCATGCCCCCAAAAAGAGACAAAAACACAAATGAATTTAAAAGAGGACAATAACGATGTATGGATTAATTTTAGAGCTTTGATAATGCCATTATGCTATTTTTTAATAGGCTTTCTCAGTTTTTAGCTAGAAGATGGACAAGATATAAATTTTACCTCTTCTCTTTCCCGATTCACTAGTTACTTATTCTATTTTAGATATTCTACCCTCCTGCTTTGACGTTTTGCAGTAAGATCTATTTGTAATTTTCTCTGTAACTATAATGTAATTCTACTGATTAAAACGTTTCATATCGCAGGGATTCACCTCAATTTTGTGGCTTGTGTTATTCTCCTCCGAACAGTACATTTTATCGTGAAATACATAATAGCTGTTTTCATGGATGCATCTGGTTTTTTCCGAATCCCCAATGCTACCTTAATAGACGATTCCGTTATTTTTTATTTTTTATTAATACTAAATCAACACCCTCGGAGGTTTATTGTGGAAAGATCTGTTACACACTCTTACTGTATTTTGTTCATTTTTTTTTTTTTTTGGTCACAAACACACACCCATGCAAACACAATTAAAGATCCTGATCATTTCAGGGGGGGGGGGGGGGGGGGCAACTGATGGGGTAACACCGTGCCGGAGATGGCAACTCTTCTTTTCCATCTCTCATATCTTCCTATGCTATTATCAGGACACCCTAAACGATTTATTGGTCTATAGGTGGCGCTGTTCATCCTGTCGGTCTCGTGGGCCTTCTATGCTTAGTGTCGGTCTCGTGAACCTCTTTTGCGTAATGTCGGTCTCGTGAGCCTTGCATGCGTAGCGTCGGTCTCGTGGACCTTTTAAGTGTAGTGTCGGTCTCGTGGGCTTTGTTTGCTTACTGTCGGTCTCATGAGCCTTTTGTGTGTAGTGTCGGTCTCGTGAGCCGTATAACTCCTGGGCTTATTCTACTTGATGTCGAACTCGTGGGCTTTATTTACTCAGTGTCGAACTCGTGGGCTGTATAACTGGTGGGCTGTATGACTTGTGAGCTGTATGACTCGTGGGCTGTATGACTTGTGAGCTGTATAACTTGTGGGCTGTATGACTCGTGGGTGTCGGTCTCGTGACGTGCACCCGTGTTACCGTTGTTCGAATTCCAGGTAGGGCCCACTGTTGTCTGATTCTAGGTACCGTTATATAGGCCCTACCTGGAGTCAGACGAAGGTACCTGGAATCAGACTACGGTACCGGCCGGAATAAAGCCCGCCACACACTCATTACGACTCACGACTATAGGACTGACAGACTTGTACCAGGAATCAGACAAGCAAGGCACAAGGCATTGGGACAACACGTAGGCCCGAATTCGCGAATGTAATTCGTTATTCAAGTACAGTTCATGCATAGCCGAAAACAAAAGAAAACTAATCTAGACTAGACGATTAATAGACTCCGCTATAAAGAAGAAAAAAAAAAACAACAATACGTATGGGACGAAATGTCCCTAAATCGCAGCCCGAGTTTTAATTTCAACCAAATTCTTAGACCTGCTCCCTTCTTCCATTTATTAAAAAAAGAAATAGAACGGAAACGCAATCAAGTGTCAGCTACAGCAGATTAAAAAAGAATTGGGGGAACACTGTTTTTGTGTAGTATAATGGATGTGAAGTTTGATGACATAATTTTGCATTTTCATCCTTTCATTACACATGAGTTTGATAACTATATTTTAGCCTTTAAAACATAAATTAGCTCTCAATTTTTGACTGAACTGTTGAATTATCGACTTAATTTCTCGGCAAATCCATCGATGATTCTTTTCTCCTTACACTCTGCCTTATGTCGTTACGTATAATGATAAAGAAATGATATTATAGCAGTACCCCTTATTCATTAAAATCACTTGCAGCCGCCAAGTTCTTACAAGGCAACGGACAAGGCTACGTACCACTTTTGTTGAAGTCCCCGTATGTAAAGACATGGCTGTATTTGAAGATAGTGAGGTCCTCGGTGTTCGCCTCGCGATCCTCTTTATCTTGCCGCTGACGTGATTCAGTCATCGTTTGCAGAACACCTGATATTATCCTCTTACCATGTTGTTTGCAGAACAAGGGGAAAACAACAAAGAGAGGTACAATCTCGATAATAATATTATGAGGGGGGAAAATTTACATGTGTTTCAAGTTCGTTTTCATCTCGATGTAGGCCTGTATCTTCTGTTTGACAACAAGATAATAATGAAAACAAAGTAAAGAACAGCCATGTAGGCCTATCAATTCAAATACCTGGATCGAGAGGGACATCGAAGGTAAAGAAATATAAAATTGAAAATGAAAATCTCTTGTCAAAGCACGTATTTTGTGAGATTCGAACTTGGGACAGCTGGGGATGCACGTCGCGAGTCTGACACCCACGAGTCATACAGTCCACGAGTCATACAGCCCACGTGCCGGGAGCTCGACACCAGGTAAATAAGGTCGATGAGTTCGACAGTGTAGGCAAACGGGGCCCAAGAGTCCAACACCCATAACATCACGGGGCTTAAAGTGCGCAGTGTCGGATCGTCACGTTGGCCTTGTTTGCCTATATCACAGTGTCGGACACATTATGGGCCTTTTTTGCCTAGTGTCAGACTCATGAGCATGGATTGCCTATAGTTTCGGACCATGGGCTTTTTTCTTTATTGTTGCACGGACTCCTGGGATTTGTCTGCCGACAATAGAAACCATCATCTGGGTCTTTTGCCAGGTGTTGAGTCGGATGTACGACTCGTGGACATTTTTTCAATGTCGAACTCGTGACCAGTATGGCTCGTGGGTGTCGGGCTTTGGAATGACAACCCCTCCAGCCGAATGGGCTTGTGCACTCTTTATCGCTGTTTATACCGTGGTGTGCCCTTGTGGTTTACATAGTCATAATAGTATACATTCTCGATGAAAATTGCCTTAAGATGACCATGATCATCCGTCTTGGGTGAAAACAGATAGCTTGATAATAGCGAGCTTTAGACCTGCGACGCAGTACTAACAGCTGCCTCGCGCATTTTTCGTAAAGAACAGCATTTTTCCCCTAATTAGCATCGTCTTGGCGTTCCCGTTGCCGGTCCAAAGCTCGCTAATGGCTCCCCAAGACAACAGCGAATTAAGTTTTGAACTTACTGTCTCCCTTATTCTTTCACGGGTACCGCATGACTCCAAGGAGAAAAAAAGTCCCAAAAGTTGGATTGATGAGTTTTGTTTGTTTGTTTGTTTGTTCATTTTCCATCTGAGAAGATGGCTGGATGGCCCATATTCAGTTACGTTAAGCTGGTCTTCCATGGGGTCCAGTTGGATTTGAGGTGGGACCACTTCACCGGGTTAAACACCCTGCTCTTTGCGATGAATGAATGAAGCAGGATCTTTTACGTGCATGAGTTGTTACTCTCTCATACACTGGACCTCCATTTTATGTCCTATCCGAGGGAGTCACTAAAATACAGGGACTCACTAAAACACAGGTGGCTTGAAAATGAAGTTGAACCTTATTTTTTTTTTCTTGTTTGTTTTTTTTTTTTTTTTTACTTAGCTTACGGAATGAAAGTTACCAGTCAAATCCTGAAGTAAATTTGCTGAAAGATTTTTTTTTTCTCTTGCCACCAAGGAATTTACCATCTCTGACTTGTATATCGTGTGATGGCAGATTGAAGAGCAGGTGCAAATCTAGCGATTTTACAAATTTTGCTAAGTCCTCAATCGAAATGATAAAAATTATGTGACGCAAATTAATATGGCTCAATCAAAAGAAAATATTGTTCATTCTTGTTTCATTAAATGCCAGTAACGAACGACATGAATAATGAAAACATACATCAATTAAAATTTTGTTTTCTTTGATGCCACGAATGACAGCAGTACTTTTACAGGTCAGCATATCTGTTCAGCAAATGGCTATGTTTATTCCCTATATGCATGCGATTGATATGTTAATCTGTCAGTATTCCTGATTGAAGTTCAGTGGTAAAGCCAACAATGTAATACCTTGAATTTTTGAATAATGGACCAAAGATATCAGATAGACTAAACCAGAAGTTGTTCTTTTTAAGACCAAATTATTAACTTGTTCCTCGATTGAGATTTTTTTTCAGCATTTGAAAAAACAGTTTTTCGTCATTTTTTTTCCATTTAATTCATATAAACTATACATATAGATATAAAGGTTTAAGACGTCGGAAGCGTGAGAATAAGAATCTTAAAGTAGCTTGGAAATAATGAGCTAAATCTGTCGGAATCCAATATGTCCTTTTAATTCAAAATTTAGCGAATTTTGTTAAAACCATTCATCGTAATTAAAACATCGAAATTTTGGATTTTCTGCTGATTGAACAATCATGCAGATCATTAGGCAAAACTACAGTCACAATAAATCCAAACTGTTATAGTATGATGAAACAACATCCCCTAAACACCATGTGAAATACGCAAAATTCGTATAGCTCTGTGGGAATATCAGAATTCCTCAAACTCCACTGTTATATCCCACTGTAGTTTTACATTCTCCGCATAATCTATATTCAGTATGTTTGGGGTAGCTTCTCTTATCGCTGTTGTTGTTGCTTGTCCATCTAGTCCCTTTTTTTCAAATTGACGCAAAAAAAAAAGTCGTGAAGGTCGGAACTGTCGCAAATGAAAAAACATGTTTTCCACCTATAAGTATTCGCATGAACTTGAACCTATCAAAATATACCACATACAGTATGAGGCGGAATCACGACATACATATCAATATATTACACTAACCTTATTGCATAGAGAGAGAAAAAAAAAAACTTTCATTTATTTCTCCATACGTAATTGCAAATCAATTAAATCTGTTAAAGAAGGAATTTAACAAACAAATATTATCAACTGTCTACACATTAATGTTTTCTTTGGATTTATTCGCTTTTACAAACAGACGGAATGTTAAAAAAGGCAAACATTATGGACAGAATGCGGAACAAAAATATGGAATATAAAATGATATGGTCAGGCAGGGACAGTATACACTAATTGCAATGAGCATATAGTTGGCGGGAGCCTTGTGTTATATACAGTGTATATGGTGATAATGATTTGCGGTAAACTGAAATACCATCGACGCATACGAAACATAATAAAATAATGGTGGAGGCATAGAGATTATTATAGGCCTATGCGTGTCGAGTACAAATTGGGAGGCGTAAATAGGTATACGATGTAATATCGGGATACAGAATACAGCATAGCAGTATTCACACCAATCGAAAAAGTAAGAACAAACGGATAAATATAAATATATGACGTTGGAGTGTGCTTGTGATTACCTGCTTAGCTGATACATGTGTCGGTGTTGTGTGGGCGACTGTATAAGGAGATGAAAGGAGCGCTAGAGAGCTGTGATGAATTACTTTGATAGGAAAGGTTTAGTGTACAGTCATGTGTGATGCGTGCATGTCGGGGGTCAAGGAGATTCTTTTGTGTATGTGTACCGAGTGGAGCGCATTTCAAAATGCAAATGCAAAGTAAAGTGTAGAAATACAAGTATTATATGATGGTCATTAAATCTGTAACTGGACAAGCGAGCATACACATTGATAAGGGTCAGTGTGTGTACAGAGTGTGGCACCATGGTCGAGAGGGGCCCTTGAGTGGAAGCACAGCCACAAGACTGCATGGTGCGTTGGCAAGAGTGTGTGAACACATAAGAGCACAAACATACAAATTGATCGTTAAAGGACAAGTTCACCTTCATTAACATAAGGATTGAGAGAATGCAGCAATATTAGTAGAACACATCAGTGAAAGTTTGAGGAAAATCGGACAATCCGTTCAAAAGTTATGAATTTTTGAAGTTTTTGTGTAGTCACCGCTGGATGAGAAGACTACTGCAGTGTATGATGTCACATGCGTACAACAATATAAAGAAAATATTAAGAGAATTTCACAAAATTTCATCATTTGAAAAAAGTACACATTCCCTTGACTTGTTACTGACATATGTTATGGGTAATATTATTCCCATTGCCTTTAGAAAGAGACAAGTCAAGTGCTCTTTTATTATGCGAAAAAAGTGAAAATATGTTAAATTTTCTTTACATTTTCTTTATACTGTTGTACTCATATGACATCACAAGCCTTAGTAGTCTCCTCATCCAGCGGTTCCAACACAAAAATTTTAAAAATTCATAACTTTTGCATCGATTGTCCAATTTTCCTCAAACTTTCACTGATGTGTTCTACTAATATTGCTGCATTCTCTCAATCCTTATGTTAATGAAGGTGAACTTGTCCTTTAACAAACTTCTTTTCAGGAGCCGGTGGTAAAAATGTTGTGTAGAAACCATGCAACGTCGACAAAGTGACGTCCTTTCCTATTATTGTCGGGAAAAAAAATACACGATTAGACTACATATTATGCTCCAAAAATTGTGCAGAATTATCACCACTCTATACATGACTTCCGGTAGGGTGACGTCACATGGCCTCTCCGGGTAAGATTTACCTCAGGAGCGTCTCGAAAGATGGCTTGTGCGAGTATCTCCTTGAGGCTATATACCCGAGTTTTACCTTTGACGGTCTAGGGTAAGATTTTCCTCGAGGTCCTCCGGAGGCAGTCCACCTTGTTGCGTCATAACACACACGAGGTAGCATTGTTTTCCGGAGGCTGCCCCAAGTTCCGCAGTTTCTTATAAAAAATGACGGGGTACAAGTGAAAAATTGCAAGTCGAAGTGCACCTGTTTTCAACTAGATCCACGAACCAACTGGTATGCCATATGTCAGCACCTGCCCCCTTCTATTCATTAGTGTGCTGATGAGTCAGTGCTGAATAGTAGAGATGGCCTTTTAGTCTTGGAGGTGACATCTTCTTAAACCGTGAGGTGGCAGTATACTATAGTAGTAGAGGTTTTCAGACGCTGGTCCACACTACATCCACTTTTTTTTTTTACATGAAGTCCTCGGGGTCGGCAGTTTTCTATCGTTATATCGAAATTTCGTTATAACTGAACAAATAATAACAACAACAACAACAACAAAAACATAGAGCCGATAATTTTGTGACCTGGATTTTTATTTCGTTGTAACCGGAATTTCGTTATAACCGTGTTCGTCATTTGGGGAGTGCACTGTAATTGCGAAAGACTGCTCATAGTATTCATTGGATAGACATTTGCGCCACAATTAATATTCATCATGTTCATAGATAGCGATGCTTACATATTATTATAAAGGGCGGAGATATAGCTCAGTCAGTAGCGCGTCCGCCTCCAGATCCAAAGGACCTGGATTCAATTCCCGGGCCTAGCTGGGCAATGTTGTGCGTAATCATATATCGTCCCCTCCAGCAAGAGGCAAAAACGCACTTTCCCTCGGACAGGACATTAAACATGTTAAATGGAGGTCCCATGTATAAGAGAGCCTCAACTCATGCACGTAAAAAGACCCCGCTTCATTCTTTCATTGCAAAGATCAGAGTGCATAACCCGGTGAAGTAATCCCGCCTCACATCCAGCTGGACCCCATGGAAAACCAGCTAGTGCAGCTGCATATGGGCTATCCAGCCATTTCCTCAGATGGAAATGAAACAAACAAACAAACAAACAGACAAACAAACATGAAAGCGCTCTGGAGTGTACAGGCGTGTCCATTTAATAGCAAACCGTACATGTGTAGGGACGTAGTAGAAAATTACACTCGTATCTCGTACATTAAGTTATGTGTTGAACTATTTGTCCCGATCCCCTACCCACATCTTCCTTTAGAACTATCTTCAGCTAAGTTAGCAAGAATCAGTGACATACGCCGCTCACTACTAAATTATTACATAATAGTTGCATATCTCTGTGTAACAAGTTTTTCGAAACACTTGCCCATCTTCATGTATTTTATAAGCTGAAATCCACCTGATGTAAACTACTTTGCCATATCGAGTAAGCCTTATGGGCAAGCTTTGAATAAAATTTGGATTTGCTTGTGATTTTTGTTTTGTGTGTGTGTGAGAAAACTGTCAGTGTTTGTCAACAATGACCTCACACAAATAAGGTCCTATCACTACAAAAGCACTCGGAGAGCGCAGATATCCGCCAAACAGCGCATTTTCACCCATATTGTGTTTTTTCACGATATTTTCGAGAAAAAAAATAGCTTCACGAAATAGTCACCTCATACGACTTTCCTGTCGCTTGGTATTGCACAGAGTCTTCCACACACAAATAAAAAAGGCAGCCGTTGTAAAAGCACATGTCAATGCGATGTGTTAAAACAAAAGACTGGACAAGATCTAAAGGGTAATCCATAGGTACAAATGTTTTTGCGTTGTGTAAACTTTTCACTCACACAAATGCCTAAGAACCACAGAGCAACATTGAAGCTTACAAAGTTACGTACAAAAGTACGCCGTTTACCATGGCAACACTAAATCAAGTCGCTTATTAACTACTACATGTACACTATCATATTTTTCTCACAGAAGGGTACAGTTAATAGTTCGGTATTAGCTTGGTATTGGGATGTCACAACGATATTCGATATAGGCCTAATTGCTATCGATAGTCCAGCTAAAATCGTCCCACCCTAACAGGAATATCGCACGTTTTGTAGGTTTGCGATGATACATTAAAAAAAAAAAAAAAAAACAGAAAAAAAAACTTCAAATTAAAACCATTTCAGCTCTCTACGATGTCCCAAATATCGCGTGTGGTTCGCACGTATTGTGCGAAATACGCACAACATACGCAGAAATTTTATTGTGCAGATTTGGGGGTGGAGGTTGTAAGAGCGTCCACGAAAACACGTCCGGAAGGATATACCTTGGCTGTAGAAAGACAGCAATATGTCGACACGAACTCAAGCATTTCCAGGAACTGTAAGTCTTTTACGTAGAAGAGTCAAGTAGATTGTTCATGTTCACCGAGACTTTGTGACTCGTTTCTGATTGCACGGCAGCCAGGCATGCCAGGAGCGCGCAATCACTGACCAATGGCGGCGTCGATTTTTTTGTATTACTTTTATTATTACTACTTTTCGCATATTTGTTTTTTACTACTGCCATGGCCTCAATCCATTCTCCTCTTGCTCTGTTGCTTGCATAGGAGTTTTCAAGTCACACAGCGTCATTCTCTTTGTGGAACTCAAAGGTACAAGACATACTGAGAAACAGCGAGATTGACTTCGCATTCGAAATAACGGTTCCACGAACCATTAATAATCCATCTCTTGTCTTCTTGTAGTTAGGAAACCGTCTCATATACAGCTCGTAAGTCTTTTTACCCTGCTTCATAAAACACACACACACACACACACACACACAAAACAAAATGTTTGATTAAAAAAAAAAAAAAAAAAAAAAACTTGTTCCCTGACAGTAATAAGGAAACAAAGGTGAGACGAAAGACTCAGGTCTTCTCGTTTTCATCATGTTCATGGTATTTACGAAATAACACCTGCTAAAACTCAAAACAGCTTCAGTCTTTTGTCTTGTTCGTAATTTCGAAACGTTTGTTTTCGTGTCTTGATTTCAAGATTATCTTGCACAATGATTGAGGTTAGTTCGACCTATCCTCGGCCGGCTCTATCATGGCTGGCAGGAAATCCATTTCGAGCGGCGAAAACGAAGGTCACACGCCTTCAGGATCCATCCACTCTTCCACTCCCTCCGTCGCTAAGGGGCGTCTCTCCTTATTCGCCCGGCTTCGCTTGTCGTCGTCGTCGTCGCGGCACTCGCCGACGTTCAAGCGGAGGATCCCGAGCTCGTGGTACTGGGCCAGGATGGAGAACTCCTCGTTCATGGAGTGGCCGGTGGAGGCGATGACCTTGTCGAAGTAGTGGTAGGGCACGAGGCGGAATTGAGAGTCCAGCCGGACGGGGTAAGGCCAGAAGCCGTAAAGGTCGGTCTCGTCACACAGCTGCAGGGCCGCGTGGGTGAAATAGAACCCTGTGGGTGAACGCCGAATTATACGTTTTTATTTTTGGAACTTATTTTTGGAACAATCTAAATTCTCGTCATCTGTTAATAGAACTGTCAGAGGCTCCCACTTTCGATGATTTGAGCATCTTAGTAGGTCGAGTTGGGTAATGGGCACATTATCATTTCTGCTATCATTATCAACCATTACTGATTATTACCTTTGATATATATATATATTTTTTTTTCACATTCAATTCTGTTTTCCAATATTACTTGTTTTGTTTTTTCCATACAATTAAAACAAATGAGAATGTAATATATAGAAAAACCTACATAACAATTATATAAAACTATTACTAGAAATAATATAGTATATTGGAAAAAATGGCAATCCTTGCTATTGTTAATCTAATGTTAACAATATCACCAAGTGACAGTATAATTCATCGGAACACGAAATGCTTTGGTCGTAGCTGGGACCAATATTCGCTCCAGCCAGAACTGGGAAGTCCTTACCGGTTGAGGGCGCTTTCGTCACGTTTCTCTCCTTCCAGAAGGTCCACAGGCTGTTGAAGTGATCGGGGTGTCCCAGGGCAAACCGCGGCCCGCTGTCCTGCCGGTAATCGTCGGACATAAATGGCTTCAGGCACATGGCGTTCAATCCGGGCGCGCCGAAGCAGGGGAACCACAGATGGCCGTGGTACTCAGTAATGTCCTTCATGAATTTCGCCACGGAGGCCTTGTTCCCCAGCGCCGTGTATCTTCGACACAGAAATCATAAAGACTGAAAGTGAGGCTAACAGACACAGCATTTTTTTTTCTGCTGTTCCCAGTGCGTGAAACCTCTTCACTTTCCAATAGAGTCTGTGAGGGTGGAAAGTGCGTTACAATGTACTATCAATGTGTTATTTGGGAAAGTAGGGTTACAATTATTTATCTGACCCTGTTCTAAGAAACCGATCCCTATTCTTATTTATTGTAATTGGCAGTGTTGGTGGTATTAATAGACTTGTGTTTGGTGTTAACCTTGCTTAAAGGAGCGTCAAAGGTATAGATAGCATTTCAGCAAAGAACATCGCATCCGTTGGGTTTTACTGCTTGCATTAATGTTCCACTAACAGGTACAGCAGCGGCAGTCCGGGCGCCAACTCACCTTCGATAAAAGATGGTCGGGTTGAAGCTGGTAACATTGCTTTTCCAGCCAGCGTCGCTGGCAAACTTTTCGATTGGCGCGACATTGCATCTGAGAGGAAAAGGGAAAACTACAACGTTTGAATACCATGATTTTCATAGTGACAAAGAATAGATAAATCATAACACAGCTTATACAGCACACATGAACACACGTATACACACGCATTAAAATTAACAAGACCTTCAGAGGTAAAACGTTTTTTATCACATGAAGTGAATTTGAACCTTACAAAATGTATTTGATCTCCTTATGTACCCCTTTGTAGTGAGTCAGTGTGTAAATAATACCACCATTCGAGACGCTCTTTAAAAACGTCTTCATCCAGCGAGATCTTCATCTAAACGCAATTTTTTCTGCACAGATAGATACTGAAATTTGGCCCCATAAAGAAGTCTAATTCGAGACTGATTTTCATCCCTCAGAAAGGCAGAGCTCCTGCGCATATTACAATTCCTCGCTGCTTAAAATAACAAACTAATATTCCTGCCAACTGTACGGAACAGTGGTTTAGCACTAAACACGAAAAGAACAAAAGGTAAAGATAATCATCATAAAATTATCAGACACAAAATGTCTACGGCGGCACGATTTTACGCACAATAGACAAAGGACGATAACAAGATCGCGGACTGACCTGAATACCATATCATGTGAGTCGATCTCGGGTCCGCATCGAGATTCGAGCAGCGATCCACTGTTTCCTATCACCGCGCAACTCCGGTACCGCTTCCCGCTAAATGCAGAAACCTGGGTGGGATGAAAGATCACACTGTCATAAATTTCATTGGAGACAATGGTAGATTATTCTCGGACATGTTGTCAATCATTGTCAAGTCTAAAATATATTTTGCTTCCATTTTGCAATCACATTTTTGTATGATGTTATTTTGATTTAGTTTAGGCTATTTTCACTCACATGCGATTTTTTTTTTCTGTTTTGTTTCTGCAGGAATGCCAAAGAAGGCATTGACAACAGCAAAGCTCATAAACATGAGATTCTTTCTAGCGTATGAAAACTACACGGACTTACGACCTAATAAAAAAAAAGACAAAAAGAAAGGAAACAGAGAGCATTAACACATGGCATAGCAGGTTACAGTATATCTTCCATTCTCCATGAATAGGTAAAGAGTATCCAAAATCCAGAATAAGCCAAAAATATGACTCAAGCAACAAGTTACTAGCGCTCCGGCCCGGGGCGGTTGGGGGGGGGGGTGGTAGGAGAAGGGTCTCTTTTATTTTATTTTATTTTTTTTTAAGGGTTCGTTTGTCTTACTTCCATTTCACGCCGTATCCTACCACCAGTTTCCTACTGGGTTTTCCTGAATTCCTTCATATGTTTTCCCATTTCAGTTTAATCTTCAAGCCAATAGATGTTGTGTGTCCATCCATTTATGTGTTCACTAGCTTGTTCGTATCTTTCTTTGTGTACCAGATGAGATAAAACGTCGGTTTGTTTGTATGTTTCTGGATATTTCAGACCTACTGCAGATCCTTCCGAATCATAAAGACATAATGCAGTGTATAATAAAAATCGAGCGCGTTCCAATACAAGAGATCGATCTCGAGCACCTTTTTCCCTCCCTGATTAACCCTTTTGGCGCCAATGAATCAAATATGCACAAATTTCACACCCATGCTAATGGACAAGA
This sequence comes from Diadema setosum, assembly GCF_964275005.1. Classification (NCBI taxonomy): domain Eukaryota; kingdom Metazoa; phylum Echinodermata; class Echinoidea; order Diadematoida; family Diadematidae; genus Diadema; species Diadema setosum. The sequence continues at coordinate 16,894,359 of NC_092687.1, read as the reverse complement.
CGCAACAATTTCAGGAAGTGAGCCCTCTTGTGCTCTCATTTCAGTAATAATATGTCTTCATTCAGAACTCACCAGCGGGAGACGATTCCAGAACGGCTCGGTGACGGTGAAGTCGTCGCCGCGTCGCACCGAGAGGTTACCCACTTTGCGCATGTTGAAATAATACTTGAGGGTGGAGTGCACGGGTGTGTTCATCTTGGTGACCATGAGGTAGTCCGGGGAATCAAAGCCAGAGCTGTATAGCTCCCTCCTAGTTCAGACATTGAAAGGTCCACAGATTCCTTACCGAGTAACTCGTACTTTGTATGTTGGATGGAATTGATATTCCAGGCCAAGGGCGATCCAGAAATTCCGGAATGGGGGAGGGGGGGGGGGGCATGAAAAAACAAATAGTGGGGCGCACGCGCCTCCTTTCATTTTTCTTTTTTTAATTCCTTTCATTTAAAAAGGGGACGTGCGCCCGGTCACTGACATAAATTTTACCCACATACATAACCCTCGCCTTCAACAAACTAAACGAAAAATCCTATATCACAACCCTAATCCTACCTTAGACCTAATCCTTGTACTGTTGGAGAAAATAAGACTGGAAAATCGTTCTTTATTCAGTTCGTGATATTCTTTATTCCCCGTATTATATGCAATATGTTATTCATAAAGAAATGATGGTATAAGGGGAAGATACTTGATTGTGGTGTGTTCATGAATTCCACTACTTCACGACAATAAACAATTCATGAAGGAGAAGCAGTGTTAGACTTAACTACACCTGCTGGTATGGCGACTAATATACCTCCGCCATATAGAGTCATATTATTCTCCCATAGATGTGTAGTACATCTTGATAGTGTAAAACGACATCGGTAAAAAGAAAAAAGAAAAAAATGAAATGATATGTTTGAAAGTTTTATTGCACAACCCCAAATCTATGTTCAGAGTTGTATTTGGACCATTTGAGCGTTTTCACTTGATCTTTGACCCCAATGGCTCATATTTTTTGCCAAATAGTCACTAGCTGCCAATATCCAATTTTCATGATAACATCTTCAACTTTATAGAGAGCTCAATACCTGATTAGATGCAGGTTCGTGTAGTTTGGCCTCCATATGTGCTGGAAGAGTCTCCCGTAGAGGTACAACCGTTCCGACACGGGGTCAATGAACTTCCACAGCTTTGCTGTCAAAGAATGCCTGGAACACGCATAGTGAGAAACATAATAATAGTAGAGCAAACATACGACTCAAGGACAACGCATAGTTTTTGCTGTCCAGTTTACCTTTATGATGGTCTATGGACTACTAAAATAAGTAAATAACTACGAAATAATGACCAAAGACCAAATGTCTATGAACATACGCCGTGTTGATTGCACGATAGTGTGGATATAAATGTACACTGTAATTATGGAAGAGCTGAAACGGGTGACAGACCTAATTAACTAAAATTTGCCTTTCTTTCAGTGATTTTAATTATAATTATTCTTATTATCATATTGAAGGTGTGGTTCTTCACTGAGCAATGTCCTCTGCCTTACGAGAAAGAATAAAAAAAAAAAACATATGCCATAATTAAATTATTTCTGGCGTCACTTTCGTTCCTCCATAATCTTACATTATTTACAAGCTCATCTCTACATAACATGAGACTGTACTTTGAAAACGTGAAACGTGAAAACATGGGGAATTTGACACTCCGTAACCTTTTTCCATAACCATTGAGATGAAACGTGTTATTATACCATTTTGTCTCTCTAATCTACTCTCTTCTATTAAAGACAAAAAAAGGGGAAAAGCATGGTATGGCATACCTGTCCTCGGTATTATTCGCTTCTGCGGTGAGAAAGTGGGCGTGGATATTCCCGCTCTTGACGTCTTTGTACCACGTGTCCTCGTAGCTTGGCCTTTTCCTTCTTTTGGATGCCTTTTTCCTGGCTGCCTTTAGTTTCTCCTTGCGGCTAAGATGGTGGGGTACGTCGTCCGTCAGAGGATGGTGCAGATCCCCGTAGTCGGTAAAATTGTAGTCCCCGAGAAGGAGGTCGTTTTGATCATAGAAATATCTTTACCAGGGAGGGAGAGATGGGGGGGGGGGGGGAGGATAATAAACGGAAGTACAGCGTATAGGAGACGCAATTAAAGTACTGACGACAACAATGTCGCAGCAAAATTCATGACATGAGCTTTCAAGGACGGTCTTTATTTTTTAGACAGTCTGAATTTTGGTGTGTGTGTGTGTGTGTGTGTGTGTGAGTTTTTTTTTTCCTTTACATCCATCACTATGAAAGGGTTTCACAATAGTTTTCGCTCGAAAGACTGCAATACATACAATGCATTGCAACAATAAGTGTTTCTATACATGTAGTTAAATAAACTATAACCGTGTGAAAAAAAAAAGTTTTTAAGATAACTAATTAGATGTGGGCCTAATTGAATCAGATTTATCACACACACACACACACACACAAATAATAGAAGAGAGATTTCTGTAAATTTGACAAATTTCCATGATTACTGTCGTGTGCGAGGAAATGTACATACTAGTTTCAAACTTCTATTCAAACTTCTTTCAAACGGGCTATTTATCAACATAGCAAATCTTGTGTAATGTCTGTTAGGAGTCAAACACTTGAATATGAACGGAAGAAGTAGAACCTTTGGACAGGCAGTAGATAGCTATCAAAGTGGTTTTTTTTTTCTTCTTCCTTTTCTATTTCTTTTTCTTTCTCTCGCCTTATTTGTAGGGCGTGTCTACCATATAAGTATAGACTCTACGATATGATCCTGGGAGCATTTCATGAAGCGTTTTGTCAGATATTTCATCTGACAAACTGTTAAAAGCTACTGGACTCCTTGCATCTGATTGGCTGAGAGCAAATTTGTCCGACAAATTTATCGAACGAAATGCTTCATGAAACAGAAAAACGTTGGACTAATGAATGCAAAACACAAACTTCTTGTATGTACGCCTAAGTCTGACTTTTATGCCCGGGAAGTGAAATTCAGCAAACATTGTGTTCATGAATTTTGAGTTTATTTTTCCCTGGAAAGTAATAATAGGCCTACCCCTAGCCTCAGTAAGTACAACGTACCTTGAATCTGACATATTAGGTCCTGGAACCGAAGGAGGATGTCTCGAACACAAGCGCTGAAGACTCCGCTGGATTCGTTCCTCCCCCTTTGACTTCGAACCGCGCGCCCGGAGTTCCCGCACGAGTTGGGAGCAAGACACGGCGTTCAGACGAGGGAAAATTCCCAGGCCCAGCTTTAGGCCCACTTGATCGACCAGTGGTATTTTTCGACGAGCCCGCAAAGGAGTGGCCAGCGAGAAGAATAGGAAAGAGATGGACATAATGGTCAATAGTAGTGTCCAGATGCACTGGATGGTCAGCCGGCCAGTCCTGGATTTCAGTGAAACGCCCATCCTCGTTTAGAACAGCTAGGTGTTCTAGTGTGTTTGAAGAAAATCGAAGGGCTTTAATACCTGGACATAGAATAAAAACAATAATAATCAAAGAAACTGGGTCAGCCAATTGGGTATACTAGACCTAAAGCTTGGGGAATTTCTGCTCAAATGATTGCCTAAACTGTTCTGTTACTTAGTAGACTAACTTGTTAGGCATTGTAATTAAATGATCAGCTTAACGTTAGGGCCTAAATTTTACTGCGTGCCAATATCGAAGAAATATATGTAACTTTCTTTTTTTTTTCAGTTTGAACAAAATCAGAAAGAAATCAAATGCATTTACATTGAGCGAGAAACAGAATGTTTGATCTCCTTCAAAAGCCTAGGCAAAAAAAAAAAAAAAGATCTAGGACCCTACCCTACCTAACGTTACAAAATCTTCAACCAAAACAAATAACCACCGTTAGAAGCATTTAACGTTAGGCCTAACAGTTACTGAGTAGACTCTAACATAGATCCCAATCTAGGTGTCCAAGGGATCAGTAACGTTTAGGCCTAGAGGGCCTACTGGTTGTGACTCCATCTTTATAACAGTTGTTAGATCTAACTACGCTAGATAGTAGACCTCTAGTCTAGCCCTAAGTTACTTCTAACTTTAACTGGTTAGTTAGTTAGAACCTTTAGTCTAACCTCTTAGACCTAGGCCTACTGTAGAACGTCTAACGTTACTGTAACCTGTTATACTGTAGTCTGTAACGTTTAATAGATTTCTAGACCACTAGGGTAGTGTAACGTTACCCCGTCGTTAGTGTTGTTACAAAGAAATCAAATCTCGTTGATGGATTGTGTTCTTACTAGCATCCGCTGCTAACCGTTACAATTTCACATCTTACCATGAAAGCTGCTGTATGATCACGGATCAGCAAATGCCAGTAGGCTAAATCAGGCAATTTCTTCCCCTTTTTGCCTACGTCTACCCACGTTGTCAGCACATGTCCTAGCGGTCGACCTTCACTACAAACGCTAGCACCAAAGATCGTAAAATCTGCATCTAATTAATAAGCCTAGCCCTAGCTAGCTAGCTAGAATCATAGGCAGGGCTAGTCATACACCGTAGTAGCGTCGTAATACTATGTGTGTACTGTATGCATGTGTCACCAAAGAGATATAATCTCTTTGTGTGTCACACAGTGCAGTACGTAGGCCTAGTACTAGCGTAGTCGTAAGTAGATCGTGTAGCTTAGCCATTGTTATTTGCGCGTATGTACAAACCATTCTTTAGCAATAATGGAAAAGCGCGTGTATGCGCTAAAGCTTCTTTGCGCCTTATATGACGTCATAAGATCATGAACCGCGGTTGTAAAGACTGATAAACTATTTTGAGGTTAAATTTTATGAAGACTTCGTGAAGTTTGCTCTAAACCATTCGCATTGGTAATGGAAAAAAAAAAGAATCCCGAAGGTTCAGTTTTTTAGGTAAGTTCTCCCGTTTTTAATGTTTTACCATAATGTAAACAATGTAGAAACGTACGCGATACTAAGGATTTGAGAGATTTCTTGAGGTTTCAGCTCCGAGTGTTCAGACTGCATGCACTAACTTGAGAAGATTTTGCAGGCTACGGTTCGGAAATTTGTCCAATAGTTTCGCGAGAATTTTTCAAGAAGTGTGATTCTACCCTGTTTGCTTCCATCAACAGATTGTGCTACATCTTGACAGTTTTGACGACACACTTGTAATTCCTCGTCAGCATGCACGGTAGGGGGACTGGGATTATGGGACCGAGGGGCCCGTTTCATAAAACTTGTCATCAGTGACAAGCAAAGAGGTTCTACTCTTTTGTGACTCCAGGTATTCCGTAAAGGGGAGGTGCCTTTACAAAAATTAAAGAGGGGAACCCCCACCCATCATGTTCTTTTTTATCTCTTTTGTTTTAACAAAAAACAAACAAAAAACAACAAAAAAAGAGGGGGCGCGGGGCCGGTGCGCTCACCTCTCGATCCGTCACTGCTAGCGAAATGGAATCGTGACAGCTTTATTAAGTGGGGGTTTTATTAACTACCATGATGAATGGAATCTTCTACAAACGAATTTTAGAGACGCCCCAACTGTTGATGTATTTCATCGTATATTAGTACGACGTATGGATACGACGTTTCGATATGAGAGCGTTCAGACACAAATATACGTCGTATGGATATAGGATAGTGATTTGAAACGACGCTCAAAACATCGTTACGATATACAACTCGCAATTGATACGACGTTTCAATATCAGAGCGTTCAGACACATAAAAATGTGCTATTCATACGTCGTATATCCATATACGTCGTATATCCATACGAGAACTCTAGTCTGAACGGGGGGGGGGGGGGGGAGGATGCTAGGCAAGGTTGGGTGATGTGTACATTACGACTGTAATTCGGGGGGGGGGGGCATTTTTAATGCACTGCTAGCCACCTCGAGCCTGCAACCGAATATCACAGCTGTGAAGTCTTGTTTGCACTAGCCAGAAGAAGGAGAAGAAGAAGAAGAAGAAGAAGAAGAAGAAGCGCTTTGACGGGAAAGTCTTGCGCGCTTGCTCGTATCAATGCGCGTTCCCCTCTGAGAGGAATACACGGAGTTAATAACTAATCGATATTATATTCGAGGGGGCATTTCATGAAGCATTTTGTCCCACAACTTTGTCGGACAAATTTGCTCTAAGCCAATCAGATGCAAGGATTTCAGAGGCTTTTAACAGTTTGTCAGACAAAATGTCTGACAAAATGCTTCTTGAAATGCCCCGAGCGTATAATTCATGGGGCGCCAAGTGTCGCATGGTCTATTTCGTTAAGAAATCAGTCATTTCGTCGTCGAAATGAGTAGAATTCGTAACGAAATGTTCCAAAATAATAATTTCGTCGACGAAATGTTCATTTCAATACGAAATACAAGTGTATTATTATTCCGTTGCGAAATATAAACGAAATGATCATTTGGTTATGAAATAATTAGTGGTACTGTACGTGTATTTCGTTATGCAATATTATTTTAGTTAGGAAATAGAGTAATCTCGGCGTCGAAACGTTCATTTCGTCGACGAAGTGACTCTATTTCGTTACGAAATGATTATTTTGTTGACGGAATGAACATTTTGTTACGTTATATCGTTACGAAATTATTTTCTTACGAAATAAGGTCATTTTGTAACGAAAATAACGGCATATTGTATACTACATGTATGTATCATTTTCACATTGCCAAGAAATAACGAGGTTACTTCTACAAGATTTACAAATTTTTACAAAATGTCACACATAGAAGTAGAACAGAGACCATTTAATTATTGATAATGTTGTTTACTTGTGTCAGTTTATTACCATACACCATTTAGAATAATATACTGTAGAAAGAAAACAAAAGAATCAAAAGTTATAAATGTTAGAGAGTGCATTCCATTAATTTCAGCCTAAATAAGATACCAGTACTTCAAGAGACAGAAAATGAGATAGTATACAAAGAATGCAACACATCTATTTTGACACAGCCAGATGACAACATAATACATCGTAGGTATATATCATGTAGACATTCCCCTTTTAATAGAGGTGCAATATAACATTTGACATCTACTACTCGACATCCCCGTATGAGTTATATTTTCCCAGCAATATTATGTTTAAAAGCGCGCAGCGCTGAGGGAAAATGTTGTATCGACGGGAAATGAAACTTCAAAGGGGTAGTTCAGTGATATAGCTCAAAGGTAGACAAAGCAATGCTTGTACATTAATGTTATCACGGTCTACATAAAAGTACATATTGGGTCACCAGCCCTGTCGACAGCCAGTCAAATAATGCTGAAATTATACTACCTGGCGTCACCTGAGGCAAAACATGTACAAAGATTTAAATCCTCGCTGCATTAGTCAGGTGGCTGCACTATGATCACTCGCTGACTAGTATTTATGTGGACCATCTGATAATATTAGATGACCTACATAAACACTGGTCAGTGATTGGTCAATACCAACTAATGCAATATACTGTATTATGTAATACCATAACATCTCAGAAGGGTTAGAATTCCCCAAGAAAGATCCTCGTGCAAGTCTTTGAAACAGTGTTGGGCATGTGTCTTGCATGCACAACCACATGCAGTTCGAATCTTTTGGTACAAGAAGATCCATAAAATGCACCCAAGGATACCCTGTAAACCTGATATTCAACAATACAAAGAAAAAAAAATGTACATGCATTATCGTTAATTTCCTGAAGCACAAAAACAAAGAATTCAAAGCAATAAGAAATGACAAATAAAACAACAACAAATTATCATTCATACGTCCACCCTGTATATGCCAAACATTTTACAGAAGTGCCATGGTCCTCCTCATCCAACAGGCATATTAAAGCATACGCTCATTATTACACTGCCAGGATATATCACATTTGATATTATGTACGATCTTACGTGCAATATTCCAAATTATTTGCATGACAAATGGACAATATATTTTAGTTCCGTGACGCCAGAGAGTGCAGAGGTGGAATGGAATTCACCAAGGGCTAACTCTGAGCGAAACCAGTCTAGAATAATGGACGACACAGCGTGGACAATGAATGCTACAGTAAATTTAGATACACGGGATTCGTTGCGCATATGCATGATTAGAGTGTATGGCTTTGTGATATCATAAATAAGAGTTGAATATTACAGTACGTAGTGTCAATCTATTAACAAGTTAGAAATCATCTCATTAACGTGCTACAATATATTTCTAGTGTTGCTTATTTACAGATGTATAGATACTAATACACATTACAAGAATTGATCATAGCTCACTTTGCAAAACTTTCAAGATAATCATAAATAGCTGACTCTTGATAATCAAAAATTTTGTGTTTAAAAAGAAGAAATGATACATACAAGTACTGTCATTGCAAGGTCAAGTTCAAAGACCACTGGAAAAGTTCATACTTGTGCCCAATTAATCATTTTCCGTCCCTGCCAATTTCAGTAAACTTTGCTCGACCATATATATATATATTTTTTTTTTTTTGCCAGAGAATATGCTAGTACATAATTAATATTGATACCTCGAAAAACAAAAGAAAAAATCTGCTGCCATCTTTCTTTTTTTGTGACAGCTCAGTTTAAAGCAATATCTGCTCACATTTTAACATCAAAAATAAAAAATGCCATGTTTACAATAGCCTTGGACGACATTACGAGGCAAAGATTTGACAGATGCAAAAGTTTAGAAAAAAAAAATGCGTACTGCACAGATAAATAACACATCTCTGCTCATCAAGTGATTGGACATGCTTGTATAAAGCATTATGAAAATGATAGTCTTAGTTTCAGCCAACTTCTATATGACGTGCATAAAAACATGAAAGAAATATAACATTTATGAAACACTGTAATAACTCTGATACAAGAAAAATTTGTTAAGTATCATTACATGTTAAGTTTCCAGCTATTTCTACACAGAAAATTATAAATAAAGAATACCTGTACTAATATTCTTTACATTCATTTTTTTTTTTCTAATCATGCATCACAAATACATTCAAACACACATACAAACACACACACAACACATTCTTCCACAGATGATAAAGTACAATTTTTCTTCGTAACGCCTCTGTATTGTATAAAGTACAATCACTCATTTGTTTTCACATATAACATGCAGATTTCAAGTACAATGCCATTTTTCTTCATTTTTCATTTGATACTGTCACATCACTTTTTTTTCACAATTTTTTTTTGTATGTACCCACTTCAAGCAACCACATCAATATCTAGTTGCATAACCACAAGTAACAAAACATATATTTCAGCTAGCATGAGAGTTTCTCATAATCCAATTTCTTCTGAAAGTTGCACACCATACATACATGTCAAATGTACTTAAGCTAGCAAGGAAACATTTCCTAAACTCTACTCACTTTAGAAAGCAACAAGTAAATCACCACGTGCTTCTGAACACTGAGTTCCTACTACAGTCTGCAGAGTATGCACACATTCATCTACATTCATACATACACTGGAGACTAACAAACATACAGGTAAATAAACTCTAATTTCAAAAATTGATTATAGTATAATACTTTGGCAAATGTACGAGATTAAAAGTCAAGGCTCACTGAATGGAAGACGCAAGTTATGCAAGCTAAGTTGCAGATGAAAGCCATGTATGAATTTATTGTTTATACTAACACAAGCCCCTGACTGCAGCGGGTGGTACACAGTACTAGCATATCGTCGGCTGAGAACCAGGAGGGCTTTATCGCAATATTGGAGGAATTTAGTTAATTGTATCACGTCACAGAGCTCATTAATTTTAAAGGCACAGTTTACCTTTGCAAGCAGTGATATTAAAAAAAAAAAAATGTGAGTTATCACATTTGATGCATATGCATACAGTGTAGGTCAGTTGTATCACAAAACATCCTATCATATAAACATTTTGCAATAAAACCTAAGATATAGGGAGATATCGGTGTGTTTCTCATTAAACCATACCTGTAGACAGTTTAGTCTAGAAACAATTTTATCTTAACTATTGTTCTTATTTTGTGAATTTAACAACACTTATATTAATCATACTGATTCAAATTTTTACATTGATTGTTTCTATCCCTAATGCACATTTTAGAACTATTTTGAAGCACTAAAGATGGGTTTGTGTTTCATCTGTAAATGGTAAATTATGCCTTTAATTACATTAATGTGTCAATTTTAGATTATTTTCAGTAGAATATAGGAGAGAAACTAGAAATGTCGCTATGGCGACTGATGCCTCCGCCATAATGCATGATTCTTCCAATAGGTGTATAGTACAATGTCTTCACAATGTGTGATGACAGTTTCACATAATTGGAAAATATTGAAATGACAGTTTTGTCAGAAATATCTTGAATGTTCACTTTCCTTGAACTGGGTATGCTATAATTGTCTAAGAGTGCAGGTACACATATTTAGGGAATTGAGAAGTTTTATTTGACTTCTGACGGACCCTTTTATAAGTTTACGCATTGAGTAATTTCCAAGGTATGAAGAAAGAGTGTAATTAAAGTACAAAACAGTTTTTTTTTTTTTTTTTTTTTGGGAGGGGGCATTGAAACCTATCCTTTGACCCTTAACCTTTGACCTTTGACCTTCTGGCTGGAAATTTCCCGGAAAATCTCCATTAGGTAATGCATGTATATATTAAGTTTTAAAACTAATAATGCAAGCATTGCATATACTAGTATATGAGGGAAATAGTAAAATTTTGAGGAGTTGACCTTGACCTTTGACCCCGTGACTATTGACCCACCACCCCTCAATTCCCTAGATAATCCCTGCCAGTCAGTACATGCGTATGCACCAAGTTCCATGAAGATACATTGAACCATTTGCGAGGAAAGTGATATTGCAACATTTTCACCTAACCTTTGACCTTTTGACCTTTGACCTTGTGACATGAAACTCTCTTTGGAGAATCTTTACGCAGTAGTACATGTCTACACTAAGTTTCAAGAAAATACCTTTGGGCATTGCATAGATATGAGGGAAATAGCAACATTTTTAGCATTTGACCTTGACATTTTGACCTTTGACCTCTTGCCGATGTCACTAAAATCTACTCAACTAATTGTCCCATCATACATCATCCTTGGACCAAGTTTGGTGAAAGCTGCTTTATCCACTTTTGAGTTATCACGTGAACAGATAAATTTCAGGATTTGACCTTGATCTTTGACCTTTGACCTCTGTCCGATTTCAGTAAAAAACTTATCAAGTAATTGCCCCATCATACATCATCCTCCGACAAAGTTTGGTGAAATTTGCTCGATCCAGTCTTGAGTTATCGCGTAAACGGATACAATTTCATGATTTGACCTTGACCTTTGACCTTTGACCTTTGGCTGATTTCACCCAAAATCTTATCAATTAATTGCCCCATCATACTTGGACCAAGTTTGGTAAAATTCCAGTCAATATTACTCAAGTTATCGCGTAAACGAAAGCGGACGGACGGACGTACAGACGGACGGACGTACGTACGGATGGACGGACAACCCGAAAACATTATGCCTCCGGCACCACTTCGTGGCGGAGGCATAAAAAACACACAAGGGTGCTATTTTACCCTATATTTAGGAATATGATTATTAATCTACACATTTCTGATTGAATAAACTTTCTATTTCACAAAAATATTTTGTTTCATTTTCATTTACGTTCAAATCTTAGAATACGATAGTGCCCTTCTGGTTCTCAGCTGATGATAATGTGCCCTATCACCTCATTATTCCCAACCAAGCCATGATAGCTGCAAATTATGGTGATCTGGCTGGAAAGCTGCTATTTGATCAAGATTTGTTTGAAAGTCACACAAGTTTGGTGGCTTGCCTTCCTCCAGTAGTGATAAATCCAACAATTTGAGAATTTCTATGAGGTTAAAACATTTCATTCCTATTCCAAGTCACGTTGGTACAGCAGGGTTGCAGACATTCTGGATTCACACAATAACCTGTCGAAGACTATAAATAGCCCTGAGTAAACTAAGGCAGGTGTCTGTGATAAATGTGCTCTACAACAAAATTTGCTCATCTGTGGTGGGTTCAAATTTAGATGGTTCCAATACACAATAAGGAAAAATGTGTTACATTAACCAGACGGTAAAATAATGCGTAAATCTGGAATGCTTTCGCAATCTCATGCCAAGACAAAAAAAAAAAAAAAAAAAAAAAAAATTACAGTAATAATATCTATATAAATTTATACTTGAGTTTTTGAGATGCCTGTTCCAGAAAGATAAAGACTTGGCAGTTTTGCAGTGCCAATGTTCTGAATGAACCTTTGATGGTTAAATGAATTATTGCCCAGAAAATAGAATGCTCCCGAACTCTGTGGCCTGCTTTCTTCACATACTTCCTCATCAACAGAACACAATTCTTTGTATTTGCTTCTATGGTATGCACATGTCTATAATGCTGTATTTTATTTCAATGTCATACTTCTTTTTTCCGGATCGATGCGCTTAGAAACATCAGTATTAAGCGCTATACAAATGTTATCATTATCATTATCATTATGGTATCTTCTCCCCTGTTTTATGGTATAACAGTTATTCAACATCGCTTCATTTTCCGTTTCTCGAGAACTACCCTGACAAGACCTTTGGTCTTTTGCAGTTTCCCTGTTTCATCCATAATTAGCACATGTTACACACAAACACACTGCTATAGCTTCTGACCATCCCAGCATTATATTGAGAATTTAAGGTATCTTGGACGAACACTGAACTAGGGCTTTCTACAGCAACAGTCAGCTAAAGTGTATTAAACCAGAAGAGGAGGGGCTTACTTCATAGAGATTAGTCCTATGATTCATCTGAAGAATCATACAATTCAGATAGTTATGTTCAATCTGCTGAAAAATAAATAGAAATCAAGAGGGAGTATATTTCTGTAACAAACTTACGATTAATGTTGACTACAGACCTGCGCAGGATAATTCAGCGTAAGATGAATTGTAACTCTTTGTGAAATGGAACAGAAGCATTTTTCACCAAATCAAATGAGAAGGTGAAAGCCACCAACTTCAAGAAGATGTCACTCTCTATGAAATGGATTTTAGGATTTTGAAATTATGGCATGAAAATCTTATTAATTCCAATAAAATATTTCTTGTCCAGGAGAGGAGACTTGAAAAACACACAAAAAAAAATGTTGTCAGACATTCAAGATAAATGTAATGTTTACTTTCTTTCAAGCGAGCAAGAGAGAATTTGATGCATACAGTGATCACAAATTGCCTAAATTATGAACCCGTCTTTGCATCTGATGTGCATTGATGTATAATGCAATTAGAAAAATTCATGATATATGAATCAAATTAGTGGAGTTACATAATTAGAAATACTATGTTGCTCAAAACATCACTGATTTGCGTGTTAGATATTCACAGACATTATATGAAGATATTACCTCAACATGATTGCCTACGCTATTACTTGCGTTTCAAAAATCAAAATTTACAAGCATGATTTTCAAGAAGTACAGCTGCATACAGTGTATGTAAATGTAATTTGTCAATGAATGCATAAAAGGCAAAACACCTATTTCAAAGAAAATAAAATTGCATTAGGGACTGGGATAGTTCATGTCCCATTACACACACAAAAAAAAAAAAGGAATCAAGCATTTGCACTGCCCTAATATTCGAGTCCAACGGCGATGCTGAAATAATAATTCGTGGTATGAAGTTAACCCTTTTTGTGCCATTGAGCCAAATGTGGACAAATTTCACACACATATCTACAGACATGGAATTAATGTGGCACGAACAGAGTTAAGCAAGCAAAAGATTGTCATTCTTCAAATTTACTTTATCTGGGATAACCAGTTGAGGACTAGTCCCGAGTATACTCCGACAGGTGTCTACAGGAAATGTGTGTTCCTTCCGCAAAATCAGCTTGAATGTTCTCAATGGGTTGAACAGCACATAAAACAATCAAGTGACACTAAGAATAATGAAGTACACAACTCTATGATTCAACACTGGACAAGCAAACTGTACCAACATTTAAAAAGACTCCAACACTAAATTGCTGGTAAAAAAATAATAATAAATCAATAAATAATAATAAATAATAATAATAATAATAAAAAATAAAAAAGAAATACAAAAAATCTCACTTCCAGGAGTCACACACTATCACGTTGCCATGCCAACTCCAATAGAATAAACATTATCCTTCTCATAACCACCACCTCATAATGCCACTGGCATTACATTACCACCAGGTTGCCAATGGCCTGTACTCAGTTTACAATGTACAAAGTGACTGGTTTCGAGCCTACTTGGGCACTGCAGGCCATCTTTCATTTTATAGTGTTTTGCATTCTCCCATCCAAGTACACCTTGTTAGCCTTTTACAAAACAGCCTCTTCGGAGAACAACTCTGGTTGTGGTCCACCAGGCATTGGAATGTATGCTATCTGTTGTCTTGTAGTCTTGGTCATACAGTCCCTTTGATGAGTGTTACCTGGTCCTTGTATTTCACGAGTGTTGACACAACAGGATGGACAACTGCCTTGCCACAATAGGTGTTTTTAACAGCTGGCTCCGAGAATCTAGCTACGAGTGGTTGTATCAGGCCTTTCTCCAAGTCAGCCCCGAAAGTGTACTGCATGAAGAAAATAGGTATTCACTCATTCATACATAAACAGCACGATCAGTGCTAAACAATAAAACAAGAATTGATTGTCATTAACTCTTGATGTGGCACGTTCCAATGCCTGACACAGTCGACAGCATGCCAACCTTGCATATTCTGCTAAAACGCACAAACCCGCCCAAACTGATCGATAAATCAGCAAATGTCATAGTACATTGAAAGCGTTTCTCGCGATTCAAATCCTGTCACATGTAGCATGCATTTACAGTGGTGACTGACTATCAAGTGGCATTCCCTACTGGATTTGCTAATGAATTGTAAGTTTCTATCACTGTTTTGTGTGTAAAAGTCATGGTTCTACAATAATGTAGCTTCTGGCCATCTGAGAGAAAAAAAAAACAAACAAACCACAATCATCGATTTGTCACAAAATTTACATTGAAGAAAAACTTGTCAGTTTTTCTAATGTTTCACCCATTACATGTCTCTGGTAAAAAAATATTCAATGAAAGTTACATTGATTTGAAACAACTGTTTTCCTAAAGAATGATTGTATTGCTGTCTCAAAATAATGTGGCACACAGGGGGATTACATCGTGGTAGATAAAGACTTCAAGGAATAGTATAGTTTTGGTTGAGACAGGGATTAAGGTTCCAACTTTTTGCGAGATAATTAGAAACCACTCATGCGAAATATCAAAGAGCATACAATTCCAAGAGGAACTGAAAGTTTATTTGATGAAAATGGTTTTGAAATGGCCGAGATATCAAAAGACAAAGAGGTCCTAATAAAAGTGGATCCCACCATTTATTAGGGCCACCTTGTTTTACTTTTGGATATCTCAAGCCATTTTCAGACGGCGACAGTCATAATGATAATGATAATTATGACAATGTAGCAACAACAACAAAAAACAAGAAAAAAAACTGCTAGTCCAATAGTGGTGAGCAAATACAATAAAATGGAATCAAAAGGAGCCTGAGCTTTTGATTGTAGAAGAATCCTTGTCAGAGAAAAAATGACCATTTTGCCATTTTTGTCATTTTGCCTCTGTCGATGATTCTGTTAGGATCGAAAGCTGGGACCCTTTTTGACTCCATTCAATTATGATAAGTCTGATGAAGGAAATATGATGAAAAACGTGCTCCCTCTGCCCAAAAATGACGATAGCATGACGACAAAGGTAGGGTCACTACTAAAAATACCACCCATCGCAACTCACATCTCGAAAAGATTCGTAGATGGCGCGGAAGGCGAGCATCTTCTCGTTGTGGTAGACTCCCCTGTTGCCGTGGATAACCGCAATGCCGTGCTCGTTAGTTCGGTGACAGTTATTGGAGTACATGCAGTGGTCAGGTCGGTAGTTCCACTCACAAGGATATGAAAAGAGTCCCTCTGAAACGAAAGAAATGTGGATGAAATCATGAGGCAAGTACAAGTAGGGATTGTATCCAAATCTACACTATGCTGTAAAGTATCATAGAGCCAAGGAAACAAAGGTGGTCGTAAAGAGATAGTATGTTTCACCTATTTTTTTTTTCAACGAACTGCAATTTTCTAACTTTGATCAAGATCATTACATCTGCCATGCATATTACACATAACATTTTGGAAATTAGCATCACCTATGTGAATCTCTTGGGGTCTGTATAAAAGGTCTGAGTTTGATCATCTTATGAAAGCAGCAATTGTTTGCACAGAGTGACTTCAATAGAAACTTGACAAGAGGAAGTTGATTAAATCCTGTTCCCAAAAGGCAAAGAATTCTCACACAATTACAAGAGGTGCTCTGTAATACAGACAATGGTATATTACTAATATCTTTGCAGAATACCAATAGAATATGATTTGGTTGAATCCTAGAAGAACAACTCTATAATTATGACTCTGCACCACAAAACCAACAAAAAGTCGCCAGATATGGATTTTTTGGTTAAGGACAAATTCTGAAAGAGCAGACTCTAAGCTTTAAAATGATGTATAATCAAATTACCTCTCCTAACCTATCTACTATTGGAAAGAAAGTACACACAGTGTAAACTGAGAAAAGAGGCTCGGAAGTCAAGGGTGTATTCAAACACTTAATCTTTACTAAGTCGTGCTACCACATGATGCATGGGACAAAAAGCAGGATGTAAACCACCAAAGCAAAAACGATGAAAAAATTATCAGATTAAGCTGAAATCAAGCATGCTTTATTACCATATTCTGTTCATGATTACTGTAAACTTTCAAAGCAGTAGCATCATTCTTTCACAATCTATTTGAGTGGAAAGTGGAGAGTGTGCAAGAGATTTTCAAGAAATAAAAAGGGACTTCTAAGACATACCTGATCACACTACTCTACCAATAAAAAGGAGACTGTAGAAAAACTGCTAGTAGAAAAACTGCTAAAAAAAAAAACACTTTCCCATTGATTTCATAAACCCAAACTCAAGAATAATGTAGAAGGAGAAAGATTCTTTCAAAAAAATATGGAAAACTCAAGATTGACTTGGTTGACCCATTTCACTCTTTTTGAGTCCTCATGTAAAATCAAGGGGTGAGACTTTGTGTTGGTTTTGTGATGTACACTCACAATTGATGGTATTACAGAAATAAATGCTTACGGGGATAGAAGTGAAAAAGGATGTTGATTAGATCCTGGTCTCCCCACGTGATCTTGAGCTTGTACTCGTGGTAGTACGGTACGATCTTCTGACTCCACCCAAAGTTCCTCATCCGCGTCAGGTTCATCAGCATCACTCCGGAGTTCATGCCCGTCTCGCCATAGTACGGGTGGCGGGCAAAGCGGTTGTACCTGGTAGAGGGGTACAAGGCGGCAAAAATGGTGATACCATAGGTAAAGAGTCAATGGAAATATAGAAAATAAAAAGAGTCAATGGAAATATAGAAAATACAAAATAAAAAAACAGTAATTCATGTATACGTGTGAAAATGGTCCTCATTAGACCAACCCAAAAAGAATACCCACAGTCCCTCGATTAGGACTTTGACACCACAAACCTCATTTTAGGATACAACCCCCAAGGGGCGGGTCCAAGAATTTTGTAAAGGGCAGGGGGGGAGGAGCGCAAGATGGCTTCTTTGAAAATTACAGGGAAGAGGGCACCTGCTTTCATTTTCTTTAATATTTATTATTTTTGTTTTAACAAGAAATGAAAAGGGGGGGCGCATCCAGGGCGGCCTCCTCTGGATCCATTACTGACCTCTACCTTTCTGAACGCTAATTTTTTTTTCTTCTATAGTTTAAGAGTCAACTCAGACCGGCTTTTTCCGTAATACGTGTACTTACCATCCAATGTTTTTGACCTCATGTTCAGGGGCCATCGCGGCAAGCTGCGTGGAGTTGAACTGCTTGAAGAAGTCGTAGATCTCATCCACAGGGCGGATAAAGAGGATGTCTGTGTCAACATAGAGCAGGGAATCCACATCGACCAGAAGATCCTGTGGTTAAAAAGAAAAAAGAAGAAATGTGACAAACAAGAGTTAAACTTTCTAATAGTTAAGTATATTGTACCTGTATTGGGATTGCAAATAAGTCATCACACTATACTGGTCCATTTGCTGATTGGCACTGAATACTTGAGAGTGTTTTGCAATACTGCATAGATACTATCACTCATCTCCCTTATCCCTGTTGTTCCTGTTGCACTCACACACTGACATGCACCTGGATGGGATTTCCAATTTCTCAATACTGTACGAGCTGAAATTTCCGCGGTGGTTTTATTTTCGCGAATTTCGCGAATCACCTTTGAACCGAGAAAAAAACAACACGCGAATAGATAAGTTCAGTTAGACCCTCGCAACCGCAAAATTAACAACACGCGAAAATGTCCTCCAAGTAGCAATTCGCAAAAATATCTGTACGCGAAAATTTCAGCTCATACAGTATCACATTTAAAAGGATTGTACAGTGCTGGTTGAGGTGGGGATTCAGGTTTATAACATTCCTAAGTGAGATAATGAATAACCTCTTATGAAATATGAAATAGCATGTAATTCTAAGAAGGATTCAATGTTTATTTGATAAAAATTGGTTTTAAAATGGCCGAGATATCCCAAACTGTGATAACAATAAAAGGCGACAGGCCACGCCTTTTATTAGGATCTCTTTGTTTCACCTTGTTTTTGGATATCTCAGCCATTTCAAAACCGATTTTCATCAAATAAACTTTTGATGACATCTTCTTATCATTAAATTAGCAGCTCTAAATTTTACTACACATCTTTTTACTGCTGAAATTTTAGACAGACCCAGTTAACTATTGTAATGTGCACAAGCTCAGAAATAAAATCTTCACACCCAAAGATACCAATTTGAGAGAAAAGCAGGAACTCTAATCTTTTAAAATGTGTTGCCAATTTAACAATCAGGAACAAATTTAGTAAAGCAATGTCCTTTGAACATTCTGTGACCAAGCAAATGGTTACACATGGACACCAACGGGTTCAAATGAGAGAGACTGATTTCTCTTTTACTGTAGGGTCCTATGGCGTACATCATGTACGCTGCCTTATGAAATACTAACAATGTATGGTAAAAAAACGTGATAAAACAATACCGCATCATACCAAAAAACTGTCAGTAGTATCTGACATTTAATCCATTGAAGACTACTTCCAAGTACCGGTATACTCAAGCATGTATCTATGGGGTAATGCATCTTATAGCAAAACAGGCCCATCCTTTATTTAATGGGTTAACAGGTTAATGAGTTTTGTGAAGTAGAAAACATAATGGACACTGCAACTGATTGACAAATTGCCCTACATCGACGTAAATAAGCACTGAATTGATCAGTGTTTTAGTAGTAGCCATGATAAAAGTGTTGGTTCTAATCCT
This sequence comes from Diadema setosum, assembly GCF_964275005.1. Lineage (NCBI taxonomy): Eukaryota > Metazoa > Echinodermata > Echinoidea > Diadematoida > Diadematidae > Diadema > Diadema setosum. Next base: position 16,874,949 of record NC_092687.1, on the reverse strand, counting down.
TTAGTTATAGCATGCAGCGGGTACTGCTTTGTTATTCAAATTCATTATTTTCTTCCGTCGAGACACTTGCTTTCGGGCGAAAGCTCGGTGGTCTAGTGGAGATGACGCCTGTCCGGTGATCAGGAGGTCGTAGGTTCGAATCCTGCTCGAGTATTGTACGCCCATGATTTTTTATCATGGCTACTACTAAAACACTGATCAATTCAGTGCTTATTTACGTCGATGTAGGGCAATTTGTCAATCAGTTGCAATGAAAACATCTCGACGGAAGAAAATCATGAATTTGAATAATGGACACTGTATTTGAATAGGATGAAGATTTGGCTCAGTCAATAGTGGGTCTGCCTCCACGTCGAAAGGGGACCGGTTCGATTCCTGAGTCTCACTGAGCACTGATGTATGTAATCATACCATCCCCTCTATTAAGAGGCAAAACACTTTGTCCCTAGGACAGGACATTAAATGGAGGTCCCACGTGTGAGTCAGCCACAACTCACACACATAAAAGATTCATTCATTGCAAAGACCAGGGTGCTAAACCCAGCAAAGTGGTCCCCTACTTACCCGCACAAGAAAAACAGGTAAATGATGCCAACTTCTCATAGTTCAGCCCAGATGACTAGCAATAGTCAGCAAATGGTATCAACCAGGCACATTGTGCCACACGCTTGAATGAATTAATGAATGAATGAACTGTAATGCAATACACCGGCCTTGACTAATTCGTGGCTACTCTGTTCCAAGTATTGCAACATGAAAGAGCTATGATCAAAGTGAAGAAAACTCACACCCTAACTATGATCATCTCAACAAAATTGGGCCATAACTTTTATTCCTCTTAGATTTGCTCTCTCACAGCCACAAAATTTCACACTGCACTGTGTTGAAGAAATCAATGTCTATGTGAAAGAAGAACACACAAATTAAGAACTTAGACCTCACTCACCGGTAGGAACAGCCTCTGAGTGGCGCACATCTTAAAGACCTTCTTCCACTGCTGCGGGTCTTCGCCCGATGGGAAGGAGATACTGTAGAGGTCAAAGGTCAACTTGCGCCGGTAGGCGGTGGGCCAGTCATTCAGCTGAAAGTAAAAGCAAGAAATCTTAATCAGTTTGATACTCTTGGTTTTTTTCCCAATATCATGATATGAGCAATCTTTAGCAAATATGAAAATCATTTGAATGAAGGATACCTTTATTCATTACAGTTGACGCAGAATGCCAGAGAAAATTCGTGAAAATTTTATGGTGCGTGAAAGGCCGTCGGAACCAAGTTGCAAAAATTTTTGTGCCATGAATATATCTTGCTTTACAGTAGTGACCTGTGTGATCCATGACACTATGAGATTGTTGTCTTGAAAGAGGTGTAATGGGAGACCATTGTATCTTTAGATTGTGGGTCACTTCAAAAAATTGTTAGATTTTTCGAATTGTTGCTCAAGCATCAGCTTTTGCTACAGCATCAAATTGGTGTAACTGTATGGTAGTGAGTACCCCGGGTTTGCAGCATCACTGTTGGCAGTGATTTTGCAGAGTGTGGTGCTATTGATAAACCTTGGGCTATGCATTATGCATGACTTATTACTGTGGGTAGAAATACGGTAGCTTGCCAAATGGTGAAAATGAGTAAAGAGCTCTTATTCTTATACCAAAGTACTCCAATTATCAAGTTACAAGATCATTTATTCATTAAAATAAAAGATTCAATGTAGCTTTGTCAGCAAAGGTCAAAGGAAGTGTTTTTAACATGACCTTTGACCCTGCATTCATCATACCCTTGCCGCAATGCCCGGCTGGAGCTCATCCTCCGCAAAGATGTGGAAGTGTAGCGGCCGCTGTGTGAGAATAGTCGCTGTCTTCAGCATCACCAGTGTCTCATTAGTCCTGTCTCCACAGCACACCACTGAGAGGTGGATGCTGAAGTTAGCAACCAAAATAAAAACAGAAATTTATGTCAATGGGATGGCAATGCAACTAGTAGATTTGATAGGTCTTTAAAATCATTATTTTTCAGTTGGTATTGATGGTAACACTCAAATATTTTAACATTTAAAGAACTTGATTTCATAAGAGAAGTACAGAATAATTAACGAATAACATCATGTGAATCTCTTTGAATTTGTACAAAAAAATTAAAATGAAATTTCCTTGCATACTGACAATCATCAAAAGTGATTCTACATTTTTTTTTATCTTTTATTTTTTTTGGTTTGTTGCACAGTAAAGTAATCACTGGAAATAACTTCACAAAGCGTTTTTAGTACCATAGTACTACTATTAAACAAATTCAAACAATTTCCGAGTCACTGCATGATCCCATACAGGACATACACCTGGGGGAAATTTCATCAAGTCTTTTGTCAGTGATTTTCATTGCCAAAATTGCTCTCAGCCAATCAGATGCAAGGGGTTTCAGTAGCTCTTGAAAACAGCTGTCAGTGGCAAAAAGAGTTTCATGAAATGTTGTCTTGTATAATTACTAGTATACCCTGAATGCAAAACATGTTTAATGTAAGACAACACAAAATATAAACATTTACCTCAAACTTGGACTCACTTTTAGTGATAATCATTCAGTTATATCACATTCATATTCCTTCACAAGCACTGATTTTGAAAAACCCTTGTTCTACATGTATGTCTGTAATACTCGACTGTGTGTGCATGCAAGACGGTGTGTTTGATGGCTTGAGCTGATTGAATGACAGGGACATAGTCTGAACATGTACCACAGACGTTACACTATGTAGCCAACAAGGGCGTGGATAAGACCCCGTTTACAGTGAGTAAAAAGGCCGGGCTCGGACGCGGCCAAGCCCGGCCTTTTCTCACTGTAAACACAAACTGGGCCAAGTGCAGTACCAAATTGCTACCAATAATAGTCATTTGTTTACAAGCAGAGCGCCACTACGACAAAATATCGAAAGAATTGAATTAAAAGCCCGGGCCGAGCCCGGCACTGTAAAAGGACAAAATTGCAGGGCCGAGTACCGCAATTGAGGCCGGGCCCGGCCCTGCACTGTAACACTGTAAATAAGGTCTTAAATACTGCAGTAGTTACTGACTTCTGAAGGTCAATGCAAGCATAATTCGGCGTTATCATTACAATCCTCCTCAGAACTGACTACTAATATGACACAATATATTTTCAACCCTTTAATAGTCCTTTAAAGTACCACTACACAAATGTCTGTGTAAAGGAGTCATGTGCAATGAATGTCTGTATCCAGTGAATATCATTCCTGTATGGCCCCATATTTGTATATTTCCCAAATTTCCCAAATTTATGACTAAATTGTCCAAATCCTTGTAACATTGTCCAAAATTTACTATTCCCTTCAAATTGTTTGGGGTTGGCAGTGAAAGAGCCTTTAGCCTTTTAGGATGTTTAGTTCCACTTGGGGGAGGCAGTAGTTTCTGTATTAAAGAAACCAAAGGATTATGCACTGTCATGCTTCTACCCTACCGAGAGACAAGCACTTCAATGTCATTACTGCACTGGCAACATTATTTCATCTAATGCCATGGGGCATGCCAAACTTACACTGAGTCAGCTCCTGGCACCTTCCCAGAATCCCCTGCCCTCTGAACTTCCTGTGGGTTGCCATGACCTTTAGCCACCTGCTGGGAAACGTCTGGCGTCTTCTGCTTCTCCTGTGGAGAGGTATCAAGAGTCCCTCCATCAAAACTAGTTCTGAGCCAGTGATTTCAAACTTAACATCCCTGGACAGACTGTCGAACTTTGTTAACTATTAAAGGAAACCTAAACCCAAAGAGAAATGTGGATCGAGTGAAAGCAGCAACATTAGTAGAACATACAATATCAGTGAAAGTTTGAGGAAACTTGGACAATCGATGCAAAAGTTATGAATCTCTAAAATTTTGGTGTTGGATCCACTGGATGAGGAGACTACTAGCAATTATAGTGTCATGTGTGGACAGCAATATAAGGAAAATATAAAGGAAATTCCAGAAAAATTCATTTTTCCATGAAACTTACACATTGCATCAACTTGCTACTCACATACATGTTGCATGTTAAGGGTAGCAATTATTCCCCCTGCTTTCTGAAAGCGGTTAGTCAAGTGCTCTTTCATAATGCTAGAAAAGTGAATTTTTGTGGAATTTTCTTTATATTTTCTTTGTATTGTTGTCCACACATACACCTGTAGTCTCCTCATCCAGTGGTTCCAACAACAAAACTTTTAAAAATTCATAACTTTTGCATCGATTGTCTGATTGTCCTTAAAGAGACTGTACAGTTCTGGTTGACGTGAGGATTTAGCTTTTAATGCTTTGCGAGATATTCAGAAACCATTCTATGAGATGTCAAGGAGCATGCAATTCTAAGGGGAATCAAAAGTTTATTTCATGAAAATTGGTTTTGAAATGGCTGAGATATCCAAAAACAAGGTGAAACAAAGAGATCCTAATAAAAGACGTGGACTGTCGCCTTTTATCATTATCACATTTTTGGACAGTTTTCATCAAATAAATGTTCATAAAAGGTTTCTCACTATCTCACTTAGGAATGTTATAAACCCGATTCCTCACCTCAACCAGTAGGACCTACTGTACAGTCCCTTTAAACTTTCACTGATGTGTTCTACTAAGGTTGAGCACTGCTTTCACTCAATCAACATTGCTCTTTGGGTTTGGGTTCCCACTAAATCTGTACATGTTGAAACAGATGAAAAAGCTGTCACGGTCACCATTTTATAGTTGTGAACTAAACATTCACATGCTAATTGAGTGTTTCTGAATGGTTTATTCTGCAGGAATAGACTCAAATCTGTAAAATTATGGTTACATACTAATTACCATTGTTTTGAAACATTTAACAATAATTTTTAATCAAAATGTTTTCATAAACATCACTTCATTCAAACACAATATCAAGGACAGAAATGTCATGTACAGTAGGATTGTAGGCCCATGCATCTAGGAGTTTTCCATCTGGAAGCAGTGAACAGTGTCTCTACTTTTAACAGCCACTTTATGTCACATGATTCAACAAACCCACATGCAGATCCATCTATTTTGGTACTTTACTGAGTCATGCATTAACTGACAGCTCCATTTTCTTTTTCCTGCAGAGCTCTGGTTAAGCCCTTTTTGAGACACATTTCTTTTATCTTGGCCGACAACCAAGTCATACACTCATAATTCTATTAACTGTTAAGAGAGCAATGCTGTTTGGTGTCCCCTCTCCCCCCCCCCACCCCCACCCCCCACAAAAAAAAAAAAATCAAACATTTCTGTGTTCAAGTTATATGTGACTCTGCATCACAAAACGAACAATAAGTCGCACCCCTTGATTTTACGTGAGGACTCAAAAATTGGTGAAATGGGTCAACTGAGTCAATCTTGAGTTTTTCATATTTACTGAAAGAGCTATCCTTCTTCTATATTACTCTTTAGTTTGGGATCATATTTTTGGGGAAAGTGTGTTTTTCAGCAGTTTTTCTACAATCTGTACAGCCCTTTTTTTTGGGGGGGGGGGGGAGAGTAGAATGATCAGGTATATCTTAGAGGCCCCTTTCCATTTCTTGAAATCCTTTGCGCGCTCTTCACTTTCATGTCTAATTCTAACTTTTGAAAGGATAATGCTACTGCTTTGAAAGTTGGCATTGATCATGGACAGAATGTGTTAATATCTAGAGCATGATACTCAATTTCAGTTTAATCTGATAATCCCTTCATTGTTGTTGCTCTGGTGGTTTACATCCATTGTTTTGTCCCTTTTATCACACAGCGAGCACGGCTTGGTAAAGATTAAGCATGTATACGGTGTTAAGCGCTCAAATAGACACTGTATTTCAGAGCCTCCTTTCTCAGGTCACACTTTTCAATAGTGTGTGCTTTTCCTCTCTTTACAGTATTTAGATAGGTTAGGGGAGTCCATTTGCATTGAGTTTAACTTATACATCATTTTACAGCTTTCAGTCTGCTCTGCCTCTTTCAGAATCTGCCCTTAACTATTAAAAAATCCATGTCTGGCAACTTGTTGTTGATTTTGTGATGCAGGGTCACATAATATGCTACACGTCACACAAGAATGACCACAAATTCCTGTGCTGACATACAACACCCAGAGCAGTTTAGACCAGGCCAGGCCTACTTCTAGAAACAAAGAAAATTGTCTCATCATCATGTCCAATAATGACAAGACAAAACATGTATTAAAGGCAGAGAATACCACATCTCCTCTTTCTTTCCATAATAGCCTATATTTCAAGGCACCCTGCCTACATTTATCCAAAAACATTTTATCCACATGGCAAATCACAGTTATACCAGAAAATGTTTTGGGGATTTCTTCATTTATTTTTGGGACGTTATCAAACTCATAGCTTTTCTTTTTTTAATGCCTCCGCAAAGAAGTGGCCGGAGGCATTATGTTTTCGGGTCGTCCGTCCGTCCGTCCATACGTCCGTCCGTCCTGTTTTGTTTTTGTCGATATCTCAAGAACCGTGTGGTGGTTTTACATCAAACTTGGTATGAGGGCTTATCCTTGGGGGATAATACTTTGTGTGGATTTTAGGGTCACAGGGTCAAAGGTCAAAGGTCACAGGTTATTTTGTGAAAAAAAAAATTGAAATTTCATGTTTTTCTCCATATCTCGCAAATGGTTCAAGGTATCTTCATGGAACTTAGTATATATGCTTGTACCGATGGGCAGTGATTAGGGAAGTTGGGGTTCATGGGTCAAAGGTCAGGGGGTCAAAGGTCAAGGTCAACTCCTCAAAATATCACTACTTTCCTTAAAATGCAATATGCCTGAAGGTTTGTTTTGTTTTTTTTTTTCTTTTTAAACATGATGTATGGCATGTATTACCCAATATATTTGGGGAAGTTTCTTGCCAAAAGGTCAAAGGTCAAAAGGTAAAAGGTCAAGTGAAAGTGCTAAATTGCACTTTTTCCTCCATATCTCGAAAGTAACTCAAGGTATCATCATGAAACTTACATATTTATGCATGTTCTACCTAACAGTGATTCTCTGTGGAACTGTGAGGTCAAAGGTCAAAGACCAGGTTTAGATAATGCTATTTTCCCATTTGATACTGAAATTATACTTTTTCTCAATACCTTGAAAATTAGTCAATGCCTAAACTTATAAAAGGGTCAAAAGTCAAGTAAAAATCATCAGTTCCCCAAATACCTGCACTCTGACATTTGAATAATTCATCCAATTGAACCTAGTTCTAGGAAAGTGAACATTCAGCACATTTGTGGCAAACCTGTCATTTTAATATTTTGCCAATTGTGTGAAACTGTCATCACACATTGTCAAGACATTGTACTATAGACCTATTAGGAGTTAACCATGCATTATGGCGGAGGCATATCAGTCGCTGTAGCGATATATCTAGTTTTTTATAGAGGTACTCTGTTTCAAAAGAAAACACATAGCATAGCAAAAACCTTTCTGCATTGCAGGATAGTTCTTAAAAGGAAAGCACTTATATATTTATGGCAAAACTTGTAAGTTTGCCAGCAAGATTGTGTTATTTTGAGGGAAGCAACAAATCATATAAAATGATGAAGGAATCTTGTAGCTTTGTTTTGTGATTATGCATCAGAATTTGGTTTACATCTAGATTTCCAACGTTCTGTTTTCTCAAAGTAGTCTCCTCATCCAACTATTATACATGGTTCTACATCATACATGCGACAGAATGGCCAGATTGTTTTCTCAGCATTAATGAATTACATAAGGGCTGAAAATAATAGTCTGGATGCCACAAGTTCTAGATCTACAGTATTACTGCCAATTAAATAAAACAATAAGTAAATAAATGTATTTAACCCGTTGAGGACGGGCTGATTTCGCTACAACACGCATTTCCCATAGACACTTGCCCGAGTATACTCGGGACTCGTCCTCAACGGGTTAAAGGACAAGTTCACCTTCATAGACATGTGGGTTGAGTGAATGCAGCAATATTAGTAGAGCACATCACTGAAAGTTTGAGGAAAATCGGACAATCCGTTCAAAAGTTATGAATTTTTGAAGTTTCTGCTCAGTCGTGGCTGGATGAGGAGACTACTATAGCTTGTGATGTCACATGAGTACAATGATATAAAGAAATTATAAAGAAAATTCAACATATTTTCACTTTTCTCGCATAACAAAAGAACACTCGACTTCTCTCTTTCAGAAGGCAAGGGGAATAATATTTCCCTTAACATACGTCAGTAACAAGTCAAAGAAATGTGCACTCTATTCATAAAACAAAGTTTTGTGAAATTCTCTTTTTATTTTCCTTATACCGTTGTACGCATGGGACATCATACACTGTAGTAGTCTCCTCATTCAGCAGTGATTGCGCAGATGCTTTAAAAATTCATGACTTCTGAACGGATTGTCGGATTTTCCCCAAACTTTCACTGATGTGTTCTACTAATATTGTTGTATTCACTCAATCCATATGTATATGAAGGTGGACTTGTCCTTTAAATGAATGAATGAATAATAGATTTATAAACAAATAAATGAATAAGTAAATAGATAAGTAAATAGATAAATAAATAAATGAATGAATACACAAACAAATAAATACATAAACAAATAAAAATGAAAAAGTCAGGTCAACAGTCACCATTTGTACAACTGTAGGGCTGCTCCCAGAATTAAACATCGAAATTTCCATCTCAAGATAACTTGTAATTGCTCAGGGATATGGAAACTGATTTAGAAAGAGATGCCAAATGGAAATAACTGATATTTTGGTGCTCATCTTAATTTCATAACTTCCATTGCCATAGAACCTAAATAGGGTGGGTGAGTGGGAGGGGGAGAGGGAGGGGGAAGGGGAAGGAAGTGGGGGAGGAGAGAGAGGTCCTGACACTAGTACAGAGGCACAGACTCTCCCGCTTTTGACGGGAGACCTCCCGCCGAAAGCCCATTTTCGCAAAATCTCCCGTTCTCCCGCTTAAGATTTACTTTCTCCCGCCTTGGCTCTTTGTCTCCCTCTTGAAATAATCTTTTACACTACTTCAGTAGTGTCATCGTATGTTGAAAAATACATTATAAGCCTGTGATAGCACGAGAGAGCATCTAAAACCCTTGAGTTTCAAGGGCCCTGCAGCCGAACCGCAAGATACTTTGCGCTCGTGATTTGCTCTTTGCACACATCAAGTTGGAGTTTCGAGTTCACTAGGGGTTTCAGGCGGGAGAATCTCCAGATCAGAAGGGGCTTGGGGTTGGAGTCTCTGCCAGTAACATCTATCACATTTGAATGTGGCTGCACTGCGAGTGCTATACATGATAGTGAATACACAGTTGAACAACAGTTGGACAGCCATATTGAGAAACTGGTCACACAGTCATATGATAAATTTCACTTTGTTTGACCATTTTGATAAATGAGTTTGTAAAGTGCTTTATTTGATGAGTCATCTAGATTAAAATTGGTTTGAGTCAACAACTGAAACACAAGTCTGTCACAGCCTCTGTCACATATGAATTTTTTTATCGCTTTGACAATTAATCAATTTGTTAAGTGCTTAAATTGATGAGTCAGCTATATTTGTCAATTGAAATTGGTTTGAGTCAATATAAAATATACATTTATGCTCAACATGAAGGGCAATTGGAAATAAACGAGCTGCTCTGCTCGGCAATGCCACTGCACTTGTGCTAAATAATTAATCCATAGATCATAGGCATCACAGCTGTTGCCATAGCAATCTCAGTGCTCACCCGGCAGCAGAGATGGGTCTTACCTTATTAGGTTCCTCCCGCTGTACTGGGGCTGGTGGTTCAGCTTTCTTTATACCTTTCATATTAATGAGAGAAGCAGAGGGTTGGAGGAAAGGTTAAATTCATCTTTGGCAATGGCAGATTACAACGTACGTGCAACTTCAGTGAACACGGCACTGAGTCATCAACATCAACTTAATGACTTTTTGCATGGGAAACGTATGCCATACATTTTAATCATTTCCATGTATCATAGTTGACCATTTTTCTGCACAAGCTACACTGTGATTTAGGTAATTAAAACTGTATGGGACTACTGCTTTGACTTTCATATTAACTAGAAATATTATTGAGCTTCGCACTGTAAACGGGGTCCGAGACTCCCATAGGCCAATGCTATAATTTAGGAGTCAAAATAAGTGAGATCAACAGAAATGCATGCAAATGAAATAAAGTTTTAGAGTGAGAAAGGACCAAAATGTGTGAGTCTCACGCTCAATGCGTGAGAGTTGGCAGCCCTGCATTGTTTGCTTTCAATGCTAGCTTGCCACAGAAAATTGCATGTAAATACTGTAATGTTCGCATGCATTTTGATTTCACAAATTTCGCGACAGCCAAGATTTGCGAAATTGAAATGCACATGAAAGTTCTTGTCTGCACTATATGCACTGAATGTTAGAGGAAACTCGTGAAAATTTCATGCCGCGAATAAGGCCGTTGGCTCCAATTCGCGAAAATATAATGTTTCACAGTATGTGGGAGATAATTTGATTGACAGGTAGCTACACATCGTCAATCTTTGTAATGAAGATGGCGGCAATCATCACATCAACCAAGAGGAGTGCCCTCTTGAATCTCTGGTCTGTACAGTACCCATACCTTTATCAAACTGGAGGAATACTAACACTGCCTACTCACATTATACCTTAAATAGCACACTCTGTATTTGATTCAAAACTCTTCAAAACTGTATTCTTCCAATCTCCAAAGTAGCTTTCAAATTCACTATGTTAAAACACCCTCCATGCGCAAACATTTGGTGAGTATATTCAGGAATGAAGTTTCACTGCTAATTATGATATCTTGCCAGATTGGTAGGCCCGTGTTCCATTCAACGTTCTACACCCCATTAAATTTGACAAAAGGCAGAGGCTGGAGTAAGATTAACACAGAAAGGAGCAAGCTTAGTCAACTTCAAGTTGAACATCTTTGTACAGTTTGTACAAAGTTGTAGCTAGCCATTGTAAGCACATTATATTGAATTTAATATACAATATGTACGGTTCATAGTTTTGAAATCACCAAAAATAGTGTTGCACTCTTAGTAATGACTAACTAATATTATTTTATTAAATTTTAATGCAAGTGAATTTTTAAACTGAAACTTTGTGAAAAACTGACATCTAACCCATGGCATATTAGCCCTTTGAGCCTGAATGGCTGGTTTTCCGGCCTCACTGAGAAAGTAAAATAACACTCAAGAAACCGGCCTCAAGTCATGTGATTTCTTTTCAGCTCGATACGACCTCCTGCATGACCCCATTATCAGTTATGGCATTATACAGGACCTGTGATATTGCAGGCATAGTTTTCGTGCATTTTGATCAGAGAAAAAGTGAACTAATAATGCCGGGAAAATGGCAAGAAAAACATACACAGCCGAGGAGGCTCTTGCAAGGGAATACGGGGAGAATCCACGGAAGACATTGATATGACTCTGAATATTGTTCAAGTTAGTGATTTTGAGAATGAAATTGATACATAGGATGAAGTCCCCCCCCCCCCCCCCCACACACACACATTTTTTGCATCATACAAAGGAATACATAAGGTGTCACCACTTTGGGCACCCCACTTTTTTAACCCCGGGAGTGCATAAGTGGCACTTGGAAAGAAATAAATAGAAACCTTGAAGTGTGCTCAAGGTAAAGTTTTGTTTTTGCACTGAAGACCATTTTTTTTTTCTTTGCTTGTTAGCTGATGAAACCCGGAAGTGGCACCAGAGGTCTGAAGTACCCCCCACTTTTGAAAACGTGGCACCGGCCACGCATGTAAGCTGGTGGATTTAGCGGTTCCTATGTGTATTGCACCTCCAACCCAGTGCGAGTGGGGTAGATCATAGTCAGTGTGTCGTCGAACTTGGAGCTAGTGGTCATGGCCAAGATGGTGATAGTCACAGTGAAGGCATGGAAGAAAATGTTAGTCAGAAGAAACAAGTTTTCTTATTCCTTTTACTTTGTCAGCACATTATTTCAAATATGATAATCATTATTTTGCGTGTTATACTTTTTACAGTACCGGTATTAATGATTACACAAATTTGTATAGTGCAGCTACTATACCCTTACTTCGCTGTGACGTACAAGGTTGTAACAGAGCTTCTGACATTGTTACTGATTAGTGTATACACAAAAAATAAGTCACAAATTAAAGGACAAGTTCACCTTCATAAACATATGGATTGAGAGGATGCAGCAATATTAGTAGAACACATCAGTGAAAGTTTGAGGAAAATTGGACAATCGATGCAAAAGTTATGAATTTTTAAAACTTTTGTGTTGGAACCGCTGGATGAGGAGACTACTAAGGCTCATGATGTCATATGAGTACAACAGTATAAAGAAATGTAAAGAAAATTCAACATATTTTCACTTTTTTCGCATAATAAAAGAGCACTTGACTTGCCTCTTTCTAAAGGCAATGGGGATAATATATTACCCATAACTTATGTCAGTAACGAGTCAAGGGAATGTGTACTTTTTTCAAAAGATGAAATTTTGTGAAATTCTCTTTATATTTTCCTTATATTGTTGTATGCATGCGACATCATACACTGCAGTAGTCTTCTCATCCAGCAGTGACTGCACAAAAACTTCAAAAATTCATAACTTTTGAACGGATTGTCCGATTTTCCTCAAACTTTCAATGACGTGTTCTACTAATTGCTACATTCTCTCAATCCTCATATCCTTATGTTAATGAAGGTGAACTTCCGAAAAAGGTAAGTCTTCAACAAAAATTTGAAGACAGCAAGTGATGGGGCCTTCCTTATTTTCTCGGGTAATTTATTCCAAAGTTTTGGAGCAGCACAGCAGCTACGAGTAGAACTAATCTAGACTAAAGATTTATGTGATTAGAATCTAGAATTGTTCAAATTCCTATGACATCTATTGTCGTATTGACTTTTGTTTTGACACATTTTTTTACATCAGTCAAATAAGCGAAGTATGTCAAATATTAAATTCAGGGTACCATTAATCAATATGCTCACGAAATATGCAAATAATTCAGGTTCAAATCACAAATGGAAAGGTAGGGCTTCTACACTCTACAATTAGGCTGGTACACACAAAACTAGACTTGTAAAGCAAATTTAAGTGAATATTTACAATTGAAATTACAGTAATACTATTCTGATAGTGAAAGATCTGACACTATACAATCCCTTCGAATTTTCCAATTCATCAACCTAGGATGATAAGTGGATACCCACCACCGGACTGTACCGCCGCCCGATCACGATCCTGTCCGGGCGCACCCACGTTCACGTTTCTCGAACCCTGCTCCTGCCCTTGGCCTTGGTTCTGCTGCTGCCCCAGCTGCTGTGGTTTCAAGCTAATTGGGTCTGGAAACTTTTTGCTTTTCTGCGGTTTTCGCTGCTCGATTTCGTCAGATTTAGCCTGCTTAGCAACATTCTGCACATTCGCTCCTCCTCTAGACTTCTCTTGCTGTTTATCCACGGGTAGACTTTCCCTCCGTAGATTAGGTTGTTTTTCATTCACTTTCGCAACAAGGGGAACGTCCATACCTCGCTGCAAAGAAAGTTGAGCGGCTCTCGCCACCTCTGCCTCGCGGTCACTCGGGCTACTCCCCCGTTGTGTGTAGCCGTACAGGGCGATCAGACCCACCAGTGATGCCAATAAAAGCAGCGGCTTGATTTTCACTCTCATCTTCCGCGATCTGCTGGGCAAAATTTCGCCAAGTACGATGTAGAGAGCTGGAGTAAACAGGGCGAGGTGGTGCAACATTTGCGCAGCTTCTAGGTTTGTATTTCCGGTAAATATAGAGCTTGTGTTCTGGGTACGTGGATAGATTTAGCGGTATTCATGAACCGTGAACTACTATACTACATTACACCGAGTATGGCTTCGCGTGCCATGGCCATACCCATGTAATGCATACTTACAATGTACTGTGTGTATAAATATGTATGAGACAACGTAGACCGCGTACACACGTACGCTACCGGGCTCGAGGCAAGATTTCTGCACGCACGCACACACACACACACACACGACAAAATACAAAATCGAACCGGCGTGTTTACGTATGTTGTGTCCGCCGTACCTATGTCTGAATACTGGGGCCGTATTCTGAGAGCTAATTAAGTGTCTGGGGCCGTATTCTGAGAGCTTATTAAGTGTCTGATTAGCACTTAATTACCGAATTGGTATTCTGAGAGCATGATTAAGTAGGGGGTATATTAACTACCATAGCAACAAGCGTTTTGGCGGGAAGGACCTACGCGTTTGCGCGTATCAATGCGCGTGCACCTCTGAGAGGACTTAATCACAGAGTTAATTACGAATCGGTATTCTGAGGGTGTAATTAAGTATGAAAGTTAATGGAAAACTTAATGATACCAAAGAGTGTCATTAACTACTCCGATATCACGCAATACATCGTGTTTTCTCTGCCACAACGATGCTTACCGTCTTCGGTAACCGAGGAGCGGTTGAATGTTGTTATCATGGTATCCGTAGAATTCAGAGAAAAAAAGAAATATAGCCGATCTTCGAGGAATTTTGTCATTTTATGTGAGCAAAGAGGTTGAGATCTTCGCGTGCGTAGGTGAGGGGTTGTAATCAAATACCGGAGTGTGCGCTACATTCTGTGGTGTGCGCACGGAGCTCTTGGGTTGTAATTACAGGGGGCGTGGAGGAGCACGCATTGAGGGCATATTTGCGCATGTAATCATCAATTTGGCTTCTAACAACGCGTCTGATTGGATGGAATAACAATTAGATGGGAGGGACCTAAGATAATTACAGGGGACTTAATCATACCTTAATTACGTCCTCAGAATACCGATTTTGCCCATGATTAAGGGCCTATTAACTTCACGACTTAATCACGAAGTTAATTACAGACTTAATTACGACCTCAGAATACCACCCCTGATTAGCACTTAATTACCGAATTGGTATTCTGAGAGCATGATTAAGTAGGGGGTTTATTAACTACCATGACAACAAGCGTTTTGGCGGGAAGGACCTACGCGTTTGCGCGTATCAATGCGCGTGCACCTCTGAGAGGACTTAATCACAGAGTTAATTACGAATCGGTATTCTGAGGGTGTAATTAAGTATGAAAGTTAATGGAAAACTTAATGATACCAAAGAGTGTCATTAACTACTCCGATATCACGCATTACATCGTGTTTTCTCTGCCACAACGATGCTTACCGTCTTCGGTAACCGAGGAGCGGTTGAATCTTGTTATCATGGTATCCGTAGAATTCAGAGAAAAAAGAAATATAGCCGATCTTCGAGGAATTTTGTCATTTTATGTGAGCAAAGAGGTTGAGATCTTCACGTGCGTAGGTGAGGGGTTGTAATCAAATACCGGAGTGTGCGCACGGAGCTCTTGGGTTGTAATTACAGGGGGCGTGCAGGAGCGCGCATTGAGGGCATATTTGCGCGTGTAGTCATCATTTTGGCTTCTAACAACGCGTCTGATTGGATGGAATAACAATTAGATGGGAGGGGCCTAAGATAATTACAGGGGACTTAATCATACCTTAATTACGTCCTCAGAATACCGATTTTGCCCATGATTAAGGGCCTATTAACTTCACGACTTAATCACGAAGTTAATTACAGACTTAATTACGACCTCAGAATACCACCCCAGGTATGAAACCCCTCATTTCATGCGTGCTGTGCGTAACGGTATGTATTTTGTACGGCATCCCAACGAGTTCACACTGAAAAAACGGCCCTAAAATCTGCAGTGCAATATAGTGAAAGAGTCTGTGATTACAAACAGATTTTAGTGGTGTAATCTCTTTGGTGTGATGCTTTCTGCACATGCAAGAAGGGTTGCGAACGTTGCGTATGCATCTATCACCACAGTGTAAACATATACCGCATTTCGGACGGTTGACACGTGTGATAAATCGAGCTCCACCTATTGACCGATTCTGTGACGCGCTATGTGTATTTTTTGGCATGGGCAGCGCCATTACTGCGGTGTCTCAGCCGACCCCCCCTTCTCTCTCCCCACCCCTCTCACGCGCGCGGAATGAAAAATTGATGCATGGTTGTTTTAGCCAATGGGCATCTCGTACTGAGTGCGCGAATGCTTGCTTAGTGCGCGAACCTTTGTTACAAGTGCGCGATAAACATGTTGCCCGTGGGGTGGGGGAGAGCAGGGGGGGTCGGCTGAGACACCACAATTTGAGCTCATGGCTGCGCCCAGTGCCATAAAATGTCTGCTGCCCTCAACGAACCCGAATCGGTCAATAGACCGATTCAGGGCTCACACCCGTAAATACAAGGGAATGCCCCAGGCCCCTTCACAAATTCGTACCAAAGATACCAAAATAAATGAAGAAAAAAATTAATTAAAAATCAATGATGTAGTTTGGCAAAAAACTGAATAGCTGTAGATATTGAGTATGAATTCCTCTACAAATTGCATTTTGGTTAGAAGATGAAAGCTTTTCTGGTGGAATTTGAGGGGACTATATTTCATTGGGTACGTATACGGAAAATGGGTGACTTTTTGAGTGACAAGAACTCGTAGTCTGGCTTTTCGGACCCCTGAACAGAATTTGAACTGAACTATCCAACCTGAGAATTTGATGGATGAAAGGGTACATCTAACTTATCCAGGTTAGTGAAGCTGAAACACCTCATTTCTCCCAGCTATTTTACAGAATTTTTTGAAATTTGATTTTTAACACACGTCCCTATGGGGAAATATTTATGGGTGTGAGCCCTATAGAGGATGCATGCAATGCACACAAGTCTATGGGAAGTATTCATCCCATACAAAATCTGCTGGTTTATGTTGATGTATTGTGTCAGATCTCTTCCTCCCTCCCCCTTCCCCTTCCTACCCCCCCCCCTCTCTCTCTCCTCTACCCCCCCCCCCCCCAACTCTGTTTGGCTATAATTTGTTTTCTTATTATGTTGTTGTGTTGTTGTGGTATAGATAGATCTTTGTACATAGCAGTCATCAGTATCACACAACTTTGAATGACTGTGCTATTTTAATGTATTTCTTTGTTTGACTACCACTGGAACAGGTCAAAATTCATAAAGTTAGTCTGTTTGACAAAACAAAGTCTTTTCAAGTATTTTGTAGGCAATAATGTGATGATGACACCCCCATAATCAAAGATTACTGCCTGCATCTAGGTATTCATCTTATGAAGAACTGATCAACACTACATTTTTATTTTTTAAAAAAACCTCAAAGGGTGTGAGTTTCAAAAGTGTCCCTTTGAGAAGCTTTATAACCCTAGAATGTGTAATTTCCCATATGATGTAGGTGCAAATATCATCAAAAACACATTTATAATGTTTAAAAGTCAAATGAGAAATATGACCTTCACTATAGGGCTCACACCCGTAAATACAAGGGAATGCCCCAGGCCCCTTCACAAATTCGTACCAAAGATACCAAAATAAATGAAGAAAAAAATTAATTAAAAATCAATGATGTAGTTTGGCAAAAAACTGAATAGCTGTAGATATTGAGTATGAATTCCTCTACAAATTGCATTTTGGTTAGAAGATGAAAGCTTTTCTGGTGGAATTTGAGGGGACTATATTTCATTGGGTACGTATACGGAAAATGGGTGACTTTTTGAGTGACAAGAACTCGTAGTCTGGCTTTTCGGACCCCTGAACAGAATTTGAACTGAACTATCCAACCTGAGAATTTGATGGATGAAAGGGTACATCTAACTTATCCAGGTTAGTGAAGCTGAAACACCTCATTTCTCCCAGCTATTTTACAGAATTTTTTGAAATTTGATTTTTAACACACGTCCCTATGGGGAAATATTTATGGGTGTGAGCCCTATAGAGGATGCATGCAATGCACACAAGTCTATGGGAAGTATTCATCCCATACAAAATCTGCTGGTTTATGTTGATGTATTGTGTCAGATCTCTTCCTCCCTCCCCCTTCCCCTTCCTACCCCCCCCCCCCTCTCTCTCTCTCCTCTACCCCCCCCCCCCCCCAACTCTGTTTGGCTATAATTTGTTTTCTTATTATGTTGTTGTGTTGTTGTGGTATAGATAGATCTTTGTACATAGCAGTCATCAGTATCACACAACTTTGAATGACTGTGCTATTTTAATGTATTTCTTTGTTTGACTACCACTGGAACAGGTCAAAATTCATAAAGTTAGTCTGTTTGACAAAACAAAGTCTTTTCAAGTATTTTGTAGGCAATAATGTGATGATGACACCCCCATAATCAAAGATTACTGCCTGCATCTAGGTATTCATCTTATGAAGAACTGATCAACACTACATTTTTATTTTTTAAAAAAACCTCAAAGGGTGTGAGTTTCAAAAGTGTCCCTTTGAGAAGCTTTATAACCCTAGAATGTGTAATTTCCCATATGATGTAGGTGCAAATATCATCAAAAACACATTTATAATGTTTAAAAGTCAAATGAGAAATATGACCTTCACTATAGGGCTCACACCCGTAAATACAAGGGAATGCCCCAGGCCCCTTCACAAATTCGTACCAAAGATACCAAAATAAATGAAGAAAAAAATTAATTAAAAATCAATGATGTAGTTTGGCAAAAAACTGAATAGCTGTAGATATTGAGTATGAATTCCTCTACAAATTGCATTTTGGTTAGAAGATGAAAGCTTTTCTGGTGGAATTTGAGGGGACTATATTTCATTGGGTACGTATACGGAAAATGGGTGACTTTTTGAGTGACAAGAACTCGTAGTCTGGCTTTTCGGACCCCTGAACAGAATTTGAACTGAACTATCCAACCTGAGAATTTGATGGATGAAAGGGTACATCTAACTTATCCAGGTTAGTGAAGCTGAAACACCTCATTTCTCCCAGCTATTTTACAGAATTTTTTGAAATTTGATTTTTAACACACGTCCCTATGGGGAAATATTTATGGGTGTGAGCCCTATAGAGGATGCATGCAATGCACACAAGTCTATGGGAAGTATTCATCCCATACAAAATCTGCTGGTTTATGTTGATGTATTGTGTCAGATCTCTTCCTCCCTCCCCCTTCCCCTTCCTACCCCCCCCCCCTCTCTCTCTCTCCTCTACCCCCCCCCCCCCCCAACTCTGTTTGGCTATAATTTGTTTTCTTATTATGTTGTTGTGTTGTTGTGGTATAGATAGATCTTTGTACATAGCAGTCATCAGTATCACACAACTTTGAATGACTGTGCTATTTTAATGTATTTCTTTGTTTGACTACCACTGGAACAGGTCAAAATTCATAAAGTTAGTCTGTTTGACAAAACAAAGTCTTTTCAAGTATTTTGTAGGCAATAATGTGATGATGACACCCCCATAATCAAAGATTACTGCCTGCATCTAGGTATTCATCTTATGAAGAACTGATCAACACTACATTTTTATTTTTTAAAAAAACCTCAAAGGGTGTGAGTTTCAAAAGTGTCCCTTTGAGAAGCTTTATAACCCTAGAATGTGTAATTTCCCATATGATGTAGGTGCAAATATCATCAAAAACACATTTATAATGTTTAAAAGTCAAATGAGAAATATGACCTTCACTATAGGGCTCACACCCGTAAATACAAGGGAATGCCCCAGGCCCCTTCACAAATTCGTACCAAAGATACCAAAATAAATGAAGAAAAAAATTAATTAAAAATCAATGATGTAGTTTGGCAAAAAACTGAATAGCTGTAGATATTGAGTATGAATTCCTCTACAAATTGCATTTTGGTTAGAAGATGAAAGCTTTTCTGGTGGAATTTGAGGGGACTATATTTCATTGGGTACGTATACGGAAAATGGGTGACTTTTTGAGTGACAAGAACTCGTAGTCTGGCTTTTCGGACCCCTGAACAGAATTTGAACTGAACTATCCAACCTGAGAATTTGATGGATGAAAGGGTACATCTAACTTATCCAGGTTAGTGAAGCTGAAACACCTCATTTCTCCCAGCTATTTTACAGAATTTTTTGAAATTTGATTTTTAACACACGTCCCTATGGGGAAATATTTATGGGTGTGAGCCCTATAGAGGATGCATGCAATGCACACAAGTCTATGGGAAGTATTCATCCCATACAAAATCTGCTGGTTTATGTTGATGTATTGTGTCAGATCTCTTCCTCCCTCCCCCTTCCCCTTCCTACCCCCCCCCCCCTCTCTCTCTCTCCTCTACCCCCCCCCCCCCCCAACTCTGTTTGGCTATAATTTGTTTTCTTATTATGTTGTTGTGTTGTTGTGGTATAGATAGATCTTTGTACATAGCAGTCATCAGTATCACACAACTTTGAATGACTGTGCTATTTTAATGTATTTCTTTGTTTGACTACCACTGGAACAGGTCAAAATTCATAAAGTTAGTCTGTTTGACAAAACAAAGTCTTTTCAAGTATTTTGTAGGCAATAATGTGATGATGACACCCCCATAATCAAAGATTACTGCCTGCATCTAGGTATTCATCTTATGAAGAACTGATCAACACTACATTTTTATTTTTTAAAAAAACCTCAAAGGGTGTGAGTTTCAAAAGTGTCCCTTTGAGAAGCTTTATAACCCTAGAATGTGTAATTTCCCATATGATGTAGGTGCAAATATCATCAAAAACACATTTATAATGTTTAAAAGTCAAATGAGAAATATGACCTTCACTATAGGGCTCACACCCGTAAATACAAGGGAATGCCCCAGGCCCCTTCACAAATTCGTACCAAAGATACCAAAATAAATGAAGAAAAAAATTAATTAAAAATCAATGATGTAGTTTGGCAAAAAACTGAATAGCTGTAGATATTGAGTATGAATTCCTCTACAAATTGCATTTTGGTTAGAAGATGAAAGCTTTTCTGGTGGAATTTGAGGGGACTATATTTCATTGGGTACGTATACGGAAAATGGGTGACTTTTTGAGTGACAAGAACTCGTAGTCTGGCTTTTCGGACCCCTGAACAGAATTTGAACTGAACTATCCAACCTGAGAATTTGATGGATGAAAGGGTACATCTAACTTATCCAGGTTAGTGAAGCTGAAACACCTCATTTCTCCCAGCTATTTTACAGAATTTTTTGAAATTTGATTTTTAACACACGTCCCTATGGGGAAATATTTATGGGTGTGAGCCCTATAGAGGATGCATGCAATGCACACAAGTCTATGGGAAGTATTCATCCCATACAAAATCTGCTGGTTTATGTTGATGTATTGTGTCAGATCTCTTCCTCCCTCCCCCTTCCCCTTCCTACCCCCCCCCCCCTCTCTCTCTCTCCTCTACCCCCCCCCCCCCCAACTCTGTTTGGCTATAATTTGTTTTCTTATTATGTTGTTGTGTTGTTGTGGTATAGATAGATCTTTGTACATAGCAGTCATCAGTATCACACAACTTTGAATGACTGTGCTATTTTAATGTATTTCTTTGTTTGACTACCACTGGAACAGGTCAAAATTCATAAAGTTAGTCTGTTTGACAAAACAAAGTCTTTTCAAGTATTTTGTAGGCAATAATGTGATGATGACACCCCCATAATCAAAGATTACTGCCTGCATCTAGGTATTCATCTTATGAAGAACTGATCAACACTACATTTTTATTTTTTAAAAAAACCTCAAAGGGTGTGAGTTTCAAAAGTGTCCCTTTGAGAAGCTTTATAACCCTAGAATGTGTAATTTCCCATATGATGTAGGTGCAAATATCATCAAAAACACATTTATAATGTTTAAAAGTCAAATGAGAAATATGACCTTCACTATAGGGCTCACACCCGTAAATACAAGGGAATGCCCCAGGCCCCTTCACAAATTCGTACCAAAGATACCAAAATAAATGAAGAAAAAAATTAATTAAAAATCAATGATGTAGTTTGGCAAAAAACTGAATAGCTGTAGATATTGAGTATGAATTCCTCTACAAATTGCATTTTGGTTAGAAGATGAAAGCTTTTCTGGTGGAATTTGAGGGGACTATATTTCATTGGGTACGTATACGGAAAATGGGTGACTTTTTGAGTGACAAGAACTCGTAGTCTGGCTTTTCGGACCCCTGAACAGAATTTGAACTGAACTATCCAACCTGAGAATTTGATGGATGAAAGGGTACATCTAACTTATCCAGGTTAGTGAAGCTGAAACACCTCATTTCTCCCAGCTATTTTACAGAATTTTTTGAAATTTGATTTTTAACACACGTCCCTATGGGGAAATATTTATGGGTGTGAGCCCTATAGAGGATGCATGCAATGCACACAAGTCTATGGGAAGTATTCATCCCATACAAAATCTGCTGGTTTATGTTGATGTATTGTGTCAGATCTCTTCCTCCCTCCCCCTTCCCCTTCCTACCCCCCCCCCCCTCTCTCTCTCTCCTCTACCCCCCCCCCCCCCCAACTCTGTTTGGCTATAATTTGTTTTCTTATTATGTTGTTGTGTTGTTGTGGTATAGATAGATCTTTGTACATAGCAGTCATCAGTATCACACAACTTTGAATGACTGTGCTATTTTAATGTATTTCTTTGTTTGACTACCACTGGAACAGGTCAAAATTCATAAAGTTAGTCTGTTTGACAAAACAAAGTCTTTTCAAGTATTTTGTAGGCAATAATGTGATGATGACACCCCCATAATCAAAGATTACTGCCTGCATCTAGGTATTCATCTTATGAAGAACTGATCAACACTACATTTTTATTTTTTAAAAAAACCTCAAAGGGTGTGAGTTTCAAAAGTGTCCCTTTGAGAAGCTTTATAACCCTAGAATGTGTAATTTCCCATATGATGTAGGTGCAAATATCATCAAAAACACATTTATAATGTTTAAA
Organism: Diadema setosum; assembly: GCF_964275005.1. Classification (NCBI taxonomy): domain Eukaryota; kingdom Metazoa; phylum Echinodermata; class Echinoidea; order Diadematoida; family Diadematidae; genus Diadema; species Diadema setosum. The sequence goes on along the minus strand of NC_092687.1, from coordinate 16,852,181 downwards.
AGTCAAATGAGAAATATGACCTTCACTATAGGGCTCACACCCGTAAATACAAGGGAATGCCCCAGGCCCCTTCACAAATTCGTACCAAAGATACCAAAATAAATGAAGAAAAAAATTAATTAAAAATCAATGATGTAGTTTGGCAAAAAACTGAATAGCTGTAGATATTGAGTATGAATTCCTCTACAAATTGCATTTTGGTTAGAAGATGAAAGCTTTTCTGGTGGAATTTGAGGGGACTATATTTCATTGGGTACGTATACGGAAAATGGGTGACTTTTTGAGTGACAAGAACTCGTAGTCTGGCTTTTCGGACCCCTGAACAGAATTTGAACTGAACTATCCAACCTGAGAATTTGATGGATGAAAGGGTACATCTAACTTATCCAGGTTAGTGAAGCTGAAACACCTCATTTCTCCCAGCTATTTTACAGAATTTTTTGAAATTTGATTTTTAACACACGTCCCTATGGGGAAATATTTATGGGTGTGAGCCCTATAGAGGATGCATGCAATGCACACAAGTCTATGGGAAGTATTCATCCCATACAAAATCTGCTGGTTTATGTTGATGTATTGTGTCAGATCTCTTCCTCCCTCCCCCTTCCCCTTCCTACCCCCCCCCCCCTCTCTCTCTCTCCTCTACCCCCCCCCCCCCCCAACTCTGTTTGGCTATAATTTGTTTTCTTATTATGTTGTTGTGTTGTTGTGGTATAGATAGATCTTTGTACATAGCAGTCATCAGTATCACACAACTTTGAATGACTGTGCTATTTTAATGTATTTCTTTGTTTGACTACCACTGGAACAGGTCAAAATTCATAAAGTTAGTCTGTTTGACAAAACAAAGTCTTTTCAAGTATTTTGTAGGCAATAATGTGATGATGACACCCCCATAATCAAAGATTACTGCCTGCATCTAGGTATTCATCTTATGAAGAACTGATCAACACTACATTTTTATTTTTTAAAAAAACCTCAAAGGGTGTGAGTTTCAAAAGTGTCCCTTTGAGAAGCTTTATAACCCTAGAATGTGTAATTTCCCATATGATGTAGGTGCAAATATCATCAAAAACACATTTATAATGTTTAAAAGTCAAATGAGAAATATGACCTTCACTATAGGGCTCACACCCGTAAATACAAGGGAATGCCCCAGGCCCCTTCACAAATTCGTACCAAAGATACCAAAATAAATGAAGAAAAAAATTAATTAAAAATCAATGATGTAGTTTGGCAAAAAACTGAATAGCTGTAGATATTGAGTATGAATTCCTCTACAAATTGCATTTTGGTTAGAAGATGAAAGCTTTTCTGGTGGAATTTGAGGGGACTATATTTCATTGGGTACGTATACGGAAAATGGGTGACTTTTTGAGTGACAAGAACTCGTAGTCTGGCTTTTCGGACCCCTGAACAGAATTTGAACTGAACTATCCAACCTGAGAATTTGATGGATGAAAGGGTACATCTAACTTATCCAGGTTAGTGAAGCTGAAACACCTCATTTCTCCCAGCTATTTTACAGAATTTTTTGAAATTTGATTTTTAACACACGTCCCTATGGGGAAATATTTATGGGTGTGAGCCCTATAGAGGATGCATGCAATGCACACAAGTCTATGGGAAGTATTCATCCCATACAAAATCTGCTGGTTTATGTTGATGTATTGTGTCAGATCTCTTCCTCCCTCCCCCTTCCCCTTCCTACCCCCCCCCCCCTCTCTCTCTCTCCTCTACCCCCCCCCCCCCCCAACTCTGTTTGGCTATAATTTGTTTTCTTATTATGTTGTTGTGTTGTTGTGGTATAGATAGATCTTTGTACATAGCAGTCATCAGTATCACACAACTTTGAATGACTGTGCTATTTTAATGTATTTCTTTGTTTGACTACCACTGGAACAGGTCAAAATTCATAAAGTTAGTCTGTTTGACAAAACAAAGTCTTTTCAAGTATTTTGTAGGCAATAATGTGATGATGACACCCCCATAATCAAAGATTACTGCCTGCATCTAGGTATTCATCTTATGAAGAACTGATCAACACTACATTTTTATTTTTTAAAAAAACCTCAAAGGGTGTGAGTTTCAAAAGTGTCCCTTTGAGAAGCTTTATAACCCTAGAATGTGTAATTTCCCATATGATGTAGGTGCAAATATCATCAAAAACACATTTATAATGTTTAAAAGTCAAATGAGAAATATGACCTTCACTATAGGGCTCACACCCGTAAATACAAGGGAATGCCCCAGGCCCCTTCACAAATTCGTACCAAAGATACCAAAATAAATGAAGAAAAAAATTAATTAAAAATCAATGATGTAGTTTGGCAAAAAACTGAATAGCTGTAGATATTGAGTATGAATTCCTCTACAAATTGCATTTTGGTTAGAAGATGAAAGCTTTTCTGGTGGAATTTGAGGGGACTATATTTCATTGGGTACGTATACGGAAAATGGGTGACTTTTTGAGTGACAAGAACTCGTAGTCTGGCTTTTCGGACCCCTGAACAGAATTTGAACTGAACTATCCAACCTGAGAATTTGATGGATGAAAGGGTACATCTAACTTATCCAGGTTAGTGAAGCTGAAACACCTCATTTCTCCCAGCTATTTTACAGAATTTTTTGAAATTTGATTTTTAACACACGTCCCTATGGGGAAATATTTATGGGTGTGAGCCCTATAGAGGATGCATGCAATGCACACAAGTCTATGGGAAGTATTCATCCCATACAAAATCTGCTGGTTTATGTTGATGTATTGTGTCAGATCTCTTCCTCCCTCCCCCTTCCCCTTCCTACCCCCCCCCCCCTCTCTCTCTCTCCTCTACCCCCCCCCCCCCCCAACTCTGTTTGGCTATAATTTGTTTTCTTATTATGTTGTTGTGTTGTTGTGGTATAGATAGATCTTTGTACATAGCAGTCATCAGTATCACACAACTTTGAATGACTGTGCTATTTTAATGTATTTCTTTGTTTGACTACCACTGGAACAGGTCAAAATTCATAAAGTTAGTCTGTTTGACAAAACAAAGTCTTTTCAAGTATTTTGTAGGCAATAATGTGATGATGACACCCCCATAATCAAAGATTACTGCCTGCATCTAGGTATTCATCTTATGAAGAACTGATCAACACTACATTTTTATTTTTTAAAAAAACCTCAAAGGGTGTGAGTTTCAAAAGTGTCCCTTTGAGAAGCTTTATAACCCTAGAATGTGTAATTTCCCATATGATGTAGGTGCAAATATCATCAAAAACACATTTATAATGTTTAAAAGTCAAATGAGAAATATGACCTTCACTATAGGGCTCACACCCGTAAATACAAGGGAATGCCCCAGGCCCCTTCACAAATTCGTACCAAAGATACCAAAATAAATGAAGAAAAAAATTAATTAAAAATCAATGATGTAGTTTGGCAAAAAACTGAATAGCTGTAGATATTGAGTATGAATTCCTCTACAAATTGCATTTTGGTTAGAAGATGAAAGCTTTTCTGGTGGAATTTGAGGGGACTATATTTCATTGGGTACGTATACGGAAAATGGGTGACTTTTTGAGTGACAAGAACTCGTAGTCTGGCTTTTCGGACCCCTGAACAGAATTTGAACTGAACTATCCAACCTGAGAATTTGATGGATGAAAGGGTACATCTAACTTATCCAGGTTAGTGAAGCTGAAACACCTCATTTCTCCCAGCTATTTTACAGAATTTTTTGAAATTTGATTTTTAACACACGTCCCTATGGGGAAATATTTATGGGTGTGAGCCCTATAGAGGATGCATGCAATGCACACAAGTCTATGGGAAGTATTCATCCCATACAAAATCTGCTGGTTTATGTTGATGTATTGTGTCAGATCTCTTCCTCCCTCCCCCTTCCCCTTCCTACCCCCCCCCCCCTCTCTCTCTCTCCTCTACCCCCCCCCCCCCCCAACTCTGTTTGGCTATAATTTGTTTTCTTATTATGTTGTTGTGTTGTTGTGGTATAGATAGATCTTTGTACATAGCAGTCATCAGTATCACACAACTTTGAATGACTGTGCTATTTTAATGTATTTCTTTGTTTGACTACCACTGGAACAGGTCAAAATTCATAAAGTTAGTCTGTTTGACAAAACAAAGTCTTTTCAAGTATTTTGTAGGCAATAATGTGATGATGACACCCCCATAATCAAAGATTACTGCCTGCATCTAGGTATTCATCTTATGAAGAACTGATCAACACTACATTTTTATTTTTTAAAAAAACCTCAAAGGGTGTGAGTTTCAAAAGTGTCCCTTTGAGAAGCTTTATAACCCTAGAATGTGTAATTTCCCATATGATGTAGGTGCAAATATCATCAAAAACACATTTATAATGTTTAAAAGTCAAATGAGAAATATGACCTTCACTATAGGGCTCACACCCGTAAATACAAGGGAATGCCCCAGGCCCCTTCACAAATTCGTACCAAAGATACCAAAATAAATGAAGAAAAAAATTAATTAAAAATCAATGATGTAGTTTGGCAAAAAACTGAATAGCTGTAGATATTGAGTATGAATTCCTCTACAAATTGCATTTTGGTTAGAAGATGAAAGCTTTTCTGGTGGAATTTGAGGGGACTATATTTCATTGGGTACGTATACGGAAAATGGGTGACTTTTTGAGTGACAAGAACTCGTAGTCTGGCTTTTCGGACCCCTGAACAGAATTTGAACTGAACTATCCAACCTGAGAATTTGATGGATGAAAGGGTACATCTAACTTATCCAGGTTAGTGAAGCTGAAACACCTCATTTCTCCCAGCTATTTTACAGAATTTTTTGAAATTTGATTTTTAACACACGTCCCTATGGGGAAATATTTATGGGTGTGAGCCCTATAGAGGATGCATGCAATGCACACAAGTCTATGGGAAGTATTCATCCCATACAAAATCTGCTGGTTTATGTTGATGTATTGTGTCAGATCTCTTCCTCCCTCCCCCTTCCCCTTCCTACCCCCCCCCCCCTCTCTCTCTCTCCTCTACCCCCCCCCCCCCCCAACTCTGTTTGGCTATAATTTGTTTTCTTATTATGTTGTTGTGTTGTTGTGGTATAGATAGATCTTTGTACATAGCAGTCATCAGTATCACACAACTTTGAATGACTGTGCTATTTTAATGTATTTCTTTGTTTGACTACCACTGGAACAGGTCAAAATTCATAAAGTTAGTCTGTTTGACAAAACAAAGTCTTTTCAAGTATTTTGTAGGCAATAATGTGATGATGACACCCCCATAATCAAAGATTACTGCCTGCATCTAGGTATTCATCTTATGAAGAACTGATCAACACTACATTTTTATTTTTTAAAAAAACCTCAAAGGGTGTGAGTTTCAAAAGTGTCCCTTTGAGAAGCTTTATAACCCTAGAATGTGTAATTTCCCATATGATGTAGGTGCAAATATCATCAAAAACACATTTATAATGTTTAAAAGTCAAATGAGAAATATGACCTTCACTATAGGGCTCACACCCGTAAATACAAGGGAATGCCCCAGGCCCCTTCACAAATTCGTACCAAAGATACCAAAATAAATGAAGAAAAAAATTAATTAAAAATCAATGATGTAGTTTGGCAAAAAACTGAATAGCTGTAGATATTGAGTATGAATTCCTCTACAAATTGCATTTTGGTTAGAAGATGAAAGCTTTTCTGGTGGAATTTGAGGGGACTATATTTCATTGGGTACGTATACGGAAAATGGGTGACTTTTTGAGTGACAAGAACTCGTAGTCTGGCTTTTCGGACCCCTGAACAGAATTTGAACTGAACTATCCAACCTGAGAATTTGATGGATGAAAGGGTACATCTAACTTATCCAGGTTAGTGAAGCTGAAACACCTCATTTCTCCCAGCTATTTTACAGAATTTTTTGAAATTTGATTTTTAACACACGTCCCTATGGGGAAATATTTATGGGTGTGAGCCCTATAGAGGATGCATGCAATGCACACAAGTCTATGGGAAGTATTCATCCCATACAAAATCTGCTGGTTTATGTTGATGTATTGTGTCAGATCTCTTCCTCCCTCCCCCTTCCCCTTCCTACCCCCCCCCCCTCTCTCTCTCTCTCCTCTACCCCCCCCCCCCCCAACTCTGTTTGGCTATAATTTGTTTTCTTATTATGTTGTTGTGTTGTTGTGGTATAGATAGATCTTTGTACATAGCAGTCATCAGTATCACACAACTTTGAATGACTGTGCTATTTTAATGTATTTCTTTGTTTGACTACCACTGGAACAGGTCAAAATTCATAAAGTTAGTCTGTTTGACAAAACAAAGTCTTTTCAAGTATTTTGTAGGCAATAATGTGATGATGACACCCCCATAATCAAAGATTACTGCCTGCATCTAGGTATTCATCTTATGAAGAACTGATCAACACTACATTTTTATTTTTTAAAAAAACCTCAAAGGGTGTGAGTTTCAAAAGTGTCCCTTTGAGAAGCTTTATAACCCTAGAATGTGTAATTTCCCATATGATGTAGGTGCAAATATCATCAAAAACACATTTATAATGTTTAAAAGTCAAATGAGAAATATGACCTTCACTATAGGGCTCACACCCGTAAATACAAGGGAATGCCCCAGGCCCCTTCACAAATTCGTACCAAAGATACCAAAATAAATGAAGAAAAAAATTAATTAAAAATCAATGATGTAGTTTGGCAAAAAACTGAATAGCTGTAGATATTGAGTATGAATTCCTCTACAAATTGCATTTTGGTTAGAAGATGAAAGCTTTTCTGGTGGAATTTGAGGGGACTATATTTCATTGGGTACGTATACGGAAAATGGGTGACTTTTTGAGTGACAAGAACTCGTAGTCTGGCTTTTCGGACCCCTGAACAGAATTTGAACTGAACTATCCAACCTGAGAATTTGATGGATGAAAGGGTACATCTAACTTATCCAGGTTAGTGAAGCTGAAACACCTCATTTCTCCCAGCTATTTTACAGAATTTTTTGAAATTTGATTTTTAACACACGTCCCTATGGGGAAATATTTATGGGTGTGAGCCCTATAGAGGATGCATGCAATGCACACAAGTCTATGGGAAGTATTCATCCCATACAAAATCTGCTGGTTTATGTTGATGTATTGTGTCAGATCTCTTCCTCCCTCCCCCTTCCCCTTCCTACCCCCCCCCCCCTCTCTCTCTCTCCTCTACCCCCCCCCCCCCCCAACTCTGTTTGGCTATAATTTGTTTTCTTATTATGTTGTTGTGTTGTTGTGGTATAGATAGATCTTTGTACATAGCAGTCATCAGTATCACACAACTTTGAATGACTGTGCTATTTTAATGTATTTCTTTGTTTGACTACCACTGGAACAGGTCAAAATTCATAAAGTTAGTCTGTTTGACAAAACAAAGTCTTTTCAAGTATTTTGTAGGCAATAATGTGATGATGACACCCCCATAATCAAAGATTACTGCCTGCATCTAGGTATTCATCTTATGAAGAACTGATCAACACTACATTTTTATTTTTTAAAAAAACCTCAAAGGGTGTGAGTTTCAAAAGTGTCCCTTTGAGAAGCTTTATAACCCTAGAATGTGTAATTTCCCATATGATGTAGGTGCAAATATCATCAAAAACACATTTATAATGTTTAAAAGTCAAATGAGAAATATGACCTTCACTATAGGGCTCACACCCGTAAATACAAGGGAATGCCCCAGGCCCCTTCACAAATTCGTACCAAAGATACCAAAATAAATGAAGAAAAAAATTAATTAAAAATCAATGATGTAGTTTGGCAAAAAACTGAATAGCTGTAGATATTGAGTATGAATTCCTCTACAAATTGCATTTTGGTTAGAAGATGAAAGCTTTTCTGGTGGAATTTGAGGGGACTATATTTCATTGGGTACGTATACGGAAAATGGGTGACTTTTTGAGTGACAAGAACTCGTAGTCTGGCTTTTCGGACCCCTGAACAGAATTTGAACTGAACTATCCAACCTGAGAATTTGATGGATGAAAGGGTACATCTAACTTATCCAGGTTAGTGAAGCTGAAACACCTCATTTCTCCCAGCTATTTTACAGAATTTTTTGAAATTTGATTTTTAACACACGTCCCTATGGGGAAATATTTATGGGTGTGAGCCCTATAGAGGATGCATGCAATGCACACAAGTCTATGGGAAGTATTCATCCCATACAAAATCTGCTGGTTTATGTTGATGTATTGTGTCAGATCTCTTCCTCCCTCCCCCTTCCCCTTCCTACCCCCCCCCCCCTCTCTCTCTCTCCTCTACCCCCCCCCCCCCCCAACTCTGTTTGGCTATAATTTGTTTTCTTATTATGTTGTTGTGTTGTTGTGGTATAGATAGATCTTTGTACATAGCAGTCATCAGTATCACACAACTTTGAATGACTGTGCTATTTTAATGTATTTCTTTGTTTGACTACCACTGGAACAGGTCAAAATTCATAAAGTTAGTCTGTTTGACAAAACAAAGTCTTTTCAAGTATTTTGTAGGCAATAATGTGATGATGACACCCCCATAATCAAAGATTACTGCCTGCATCTAGGTATTCATCTTATGAAGAACTGATCAACACTACATTTTTATTTTTTAAAAAAACCTCAAAGGGTGTGAGTTTCAAAAGTGTCCCTTTGAGAAGCTTTATAACCCTAGAATGTGTAATTTCCCATATGATGTAGGTGCAAATATCATCAAAAACACATTTATAATGTTTAAAAGTCAAATGAGAAATATGACCTTCACTATAGGGCTCACACCCGTAAATACAAGGGAATGCCCCAGGCCCCTTCACAAATTCGTACCAAAGATACCAAAATAAATGAAGAAAAAAATTAATTAAAAATCAATGATGTAGTTTGGCAAAAAACTGAATAGCTGTAGATATTGAGTATGAATTCCTCTACAAATTGCATTTTGGTTAGAAGATGAAAGCTTTTCTGGTGGAATTTGAGGGGACTATATTTCATTGGGTACGTATACGGAAAATGGGTGACTTTTTGAGTGACAAGAACTCGTAGTCTGGCTTTTCGGACCCCTGAACAGAATTTGAACTGAACTATCCAACCTGAGAATTTGATGGATGAAAGGGTACATCTAACTTATCCAGGTTAGTGAAGCTGAAACACCTCATTTCTCCCAGCTATTTTACAGAATTTTTTGAAATTTGATTTTTAACACACGTCCCTATGGGGAAATATTTATGGGTGTGAGCCCTATAGAGGATGCATGCAATGCACACAAGTCTATGGGAAGTATTCATCCCATACAAAATCTGCTGGTTTATGTTGATGTATTGTGTCAGATCTCTTCCTCCCTCCCCCTTCCCCTTCCTACCCCCCCCCCCCTCTCTCTCTCTCCTCTACCCCCCCCCCCCCCCAACTCTGTTTGGCTATAATTTGTTTTCTTATTATGTTGTTGTGTTGTTGTGGTATAGATAGATCTTTGTACATAGCAGTCATCAGTATCACACAACTTTGAATGACTGTGCTATTTTAATGTATTTCTTTGTTTGACTACCACTGGAACAGGTCAAAATTCATAAAGTTAGTCTGTTTGACAAAACAAAGTCTTTTCAAGTATTTTGTAGGCAATAATGTGATGATGACACCCCCATAATCAAAGATTACTGCCTGCATCTAGGTATTCATCTTATGAAGAACTGATCAACACTACATTTTTATTTTTTAAAAAAACCTCAAAGGGTGTGAGTTTCAAAAGTGTCCCTTTGAGAAGCTTTATAACCCTAGAATGTGTAATTTCCCATATGATGTAGGTGCAAATATCATCAAAAACACATTTATAATGTTTAAAAGTCAAATGAGAAATATGACCTTCACTATAGGGCTCACACCCGTAAATACAAGGGAATGCCCCAGGCCCCTTCACAAATTCGTACCAAAGATACCAAAATAAATGAAGAAAAAAATTAATTAAAAATCAATGATGTAGTTTGGCAAAAAACTGAATAGCTGTAGATATTGAGTATGAATTCCTCTACAAATTGCATTTTGGTTAGAAGATGAAAGCTTTTCTGGTGGAATTTGAGGGGACTATATTTCATTGGGTACGTATACGGAAAATGGGTGACTTTTTGAGTGACAAGAACTCGTAGTCTGGCTTTTCGGACCCCTGAACAGAATTTGAACTGAACTATCCAACCTGAGAATTTGATGGATGAAAGGGTACATCTAACTTATCCAGGTTAGTGAAGCTGAAACACCTCATTTCTCCCAGCTATTTTACAGAATTTTTTGAAATTTGATTTTTAACACACGTCCCTATGGGGAAATATTTATGGGTGTGAGCCCTATAGAGGATGCATGCAATGCACACAAGTCTATGGGAAGTATTCATCCCATACAAAATCTGCTGGTTTATGTTGATGTATTGTGTCAGATCTCTTCCTCCCTCCCCCTTCCCCTTCCTACCCCCCCCCCCCTCTCTCTCTCTCCTCTACCCCCCCCCCCCCCCAACTCTGTTTGGCTATAATTTGTTTTCTTATTATGTTGTTGTGTTGTTGTGGTATAGATAGATCTTTGTACATAGCAGTCATCAGTATCACACAACTTTGAATGACTGTGCTATTTTAATGTATTTCTTTGTTTGACTACCACTGGAACAGGTCAAAATTCATAAAGTTAGTCTGTTTGACAAAACAAAGTCTTTTCAAGTATTTTGTAGGCAATAATGTGATGATGACACCCCCATAATCAAAGATTACTGCCTGCATCTAGGTATTCATCTTATGAAGAACTGATCAACACTACATTTTTATTTTTTAAAAAAACCTCAAAGGGTGTGAGTTTCAAAAGTGTCCCTTTGAGAAGCTTTATAACCCTAGAATGTGTAATTTCCCATATGATGTAGGTGCAAATATCATCAAAAACACATTTATAATGTTTAAAAGTCAAATGAGAAATATGACCTTCACTATAGGGCTCACACCCGTAAATACAAGGGAATGCCCCAGGCCCCTTCACAAATTCGTACCAAAGATACCAAAATAAATGAAGAAAAAAATTAATTAAAAATCAATGATGTAGTTTGGCAAAAAACTGAATAGCTGTAGATATTGAGTATGAATTCCTCTACAAATTGCATTTTGGTTAGAAGATGAAAGCTTTTCTGGTGGAATTTGAGGGGACTATATTTCATTGGGTACGTATACGGAAAATGGGTGACTTTTTGAGTGACAAGAACTCGTAGTCTGGCTTTTCGGACCCCTGAACAGAATTTGAACTGAACTATCCAACCTGAGAATTTGATGGATGAAAGGGTACATCTAACTTATCCAGGTTAGTGAAGCTGAAACACCTCATTTCTCCCAGCTATTTTACAGAATTTTTTGAAATTTGATTTTTAACACACGTCCCTATGGGGAAATATTTATGGGTGTGAGCCCTATAGAGGATGCATGCAATGCACACAAGTCTATGGGAAGTATTCATCCCATACAAAATCTGCTGGTTTATGTTGATGTATTGTGTCAGATCTCTTCCTCCCTCCCCCTTCCCCTTCCTACCCCCCCCCCCCTCTCTCTCTCTCCTCTACCCCCCCCCCCCCCCAACTCTGTTTGGCTATAATTTGTTTTCTTATTATGTTGTTGTGTTGTTGTGGTATAGATAGATCTTTGTACATAGCAGTCATCAGTATCACACAACTTTGAATGACTGTGCTATTTTAATGTATTTCTTTGTTTGACTACCACTGGAACAGGTCAAAATTCATAAAGTTAGTCTGTTTGACAAAACAAAGTCTTTTCAAGTATTTTGTAGGCAATAATGTGATGATGACACCCCCATAATCAAAGATTACTGCCTGCATCTAGGTATTCATCTTATGAAGAACTGATCAACACTACATTTTTATTTTTTAAAAAAACCTCAAAGGGTGTGAGTTTCAAAAGTGTCCCTTTGAGAAGCTTTATAACCCTAGAATGTGTAATTTCCCATATGATGTAGGTGCAAATATCATCAAAAACACATTTATAATGTTTAAAAGTCAAATGAGAAATATGACCTTCACTATAGGGCTCACACCCGTAAATACAAGGGAATGCCCCAGGCCCCTTCACAAATTCGTACCAAAGATACCAAAATAAATGAAGAAAAAAATTAATTAAAAATCAATGATGTAGTTTGGCAAAAAACTGAATAGCTGTAGATATTGAGTATGAATTCCTCTACAAATTGCATTTTGGTTAGAAGATGAAAGCTTTTCTGGTGGAATTTGAGGGGACTATATTTCATTGGGTACGTATACGGAAAATGGGTGACTTTTTGAGTGACAAGAACTCGTAGTCTGGCTTTTCGGACCCCTGAACAGAATTTGAACTGAACTATCCAACCTGAGAATTTGATGGATGAAAGGGTACATCTAACTTATCCAGGTTAGTGAAGCTGAAACACCTCATTTCTCCCAGCTATTTTACAGAATTTTTTGAAATTTGATTTTTAACACACGTCCCTATGGGGAAATATTTATGGGTGTGAGCCCTATAGAGGATGCATGCAATGCACACAAGTCTATGGGAAGTATTCATCCCATACAAAATCTGCTGGTTTATGTTGATGTATTGTGTCAGATCTCTTCCTCCCTCCCCCTTCCCCTTCCTACCCCCCCCCCCCTCTCTCTCTCTCCTCTACCCCCCCCCCCCCCCAACTCTGTTTGGCTATAATTTGTTTTCTTATTATGTTGTTGTGTTGTTGTGGTATAGATAGATCTTTGTACATAGCAGTCATCAGTATCACACAACTTTGAATGACTGTGCTATTTTAATGTATTTCTTTGTTTGACTACCACTGGAACAGGTCAAAATTCATAAAGTTAGTCTGTTTGACAAAACAAAGTCTTTTCAAGTATTTTGTAGGCAATAATGTGATGATGACACCCCCATAATCAAAGATTACTGCCTGCATCTAGGTATTCATCTTATGAAGAACTGATCAACACTACATTTTTATTTTTTAAAAAAACCTCAAAGGGTGTGAGTTTCAAAAGTGTCCCTTTGAGAAGCTTTATAACCCTAGAATGTGTAATTTCCCATATGATGTAGGTGCAAATATCATCAAAAACACATTTATAATGTTTAAAAGTCAAATGAGAAATATGACCTTCACTATAGGGCTCACACCCGTAAATACAAGGGAATGCCCCAGGCCCCTTCACAAATTCGTACCAAAGATACCAAAATAAATGAAGAAAAAAATTAATTAAAAATCAATGATGTAGTTTGGCAAAAAACTGAATAGCTGTAGATATTGAGTATGAATTCCTCTACAAATTGCATTTTGGTTAGAAGATGAAAGCTTTTCTGGTGGAATTTGAGGGGACTATATTTCATTGGGTACGTATACGGAAAATGGGTGACTTTTTGAGTGACAAGAACTCGTAGTCTGGCTTTTCGGACCCCTGAACAGAATTTGAACTGAACTATCCAACCTGAGAATTTGATGGATGAAAGGGTACATCTAACTTATCCAGGTTAGTGAAGCTGAAACACCTCATTTCTCCCAGCTATTTTACAGAATTTTTTGAAATTTGATTTTTAACACACGTCCCTATGGGGAAATATTTATGGGTGTGAGCCCTATAGAGGATGCATGCAATGCACACAAGTCTATGGGAAGTATTCATCCCATACAAAATCTGCTGGTTTATGTTGATGTATTGTGTCAGATCTCTTCCTCCCTCCCCCTTCCCCTTCCTACCCCCCCCCCCCTCTCTCTCTCTCCTCTACCCCCCCCCCCCCCCAACTCTGTTTGGCTATAATTTGTTTTCTTATTATGTTGTTGTGTTGTTGTGGTATAGATAGATCTTTGTACATAGCAGTCATCAGTATCACACAACTTTGAATGACTGTGCTATTTTAATGTATTTCTTTGTTTGACTACCACTGGAACAGGTCAAAATTCATAAAGTTAGTCTGTTTGACAAAACAAAGTCTTTTCAAGTATTTTGTAGGCAATAATGTGATGATGACACCCCCATAATCAAAGATTACTGCCTGCATCTAGGTATTCATCTTATGAAGAACTGATCAACACTACATTTTTATTTTTTAAAAAAACCTCAAAGGGTGTGAGTTTCAAAAGTGTCCCTTTGAGAAGCTTTATAACCCTAGAATGTGTAATTTCCCATATGATGTAGGTGCAAATATCATCAAAAACACATTTATAATGTTTAAAAGTCAAATGAGAAATATGACCTTCACTATAGGGCTCACACCCGTAAATACAAGGGAATGCCCCAGGCCCCTTCACAAATTCGTACCAAAGATACCAAAATAAATGAAGAAAAAAATTAATTAAAAATCAATGATGTAGTTTGGCAAAAAACTGAATAGCTGTAGATATTGAGTATGAATTCCTCTACAAATTGCATTTTGGTTAGAAGATGAAAGCTTTTCTGGTGGAATTTGAGGGGACTATATTTCATTGGGTACGTATACGGAAAATGGGTGACTTTTTGAGTGACAAGAACTCGTAGTCTGGCTTTTCGGACCCCTGAACAGAATTTGAACTGAACTATCCAACCTGAGAATTTGATGGATGAAAGGGTACATCTAACTTATCCAGGTTAGTGAAGCTGAAACACCTCATTTCTCCCAGCTATTTTACAGAATTTTTTGAAATTTGATTTTTAACACACGTCCCTATGGGGAAATATTTATGGGTGTGAGCCCTATAGAGGATGCATGCAATGCACACAAGTCTATGGGAAGTATTCATCCCATACAAAATCTGCTGGTTTATGTTGATGTATTGTGTCAGATCTCTTCCTCCCTCCCCCTTCCCCTTCCTACCCCCCCCCCCCTCTCTCTCTCTCCTCTACCCCCCCCCCCCCCCAACTCTGTTTGGCTATAATTTGTTTTCTTATTATGTTGTTGTGTTGTTGTGGTATAGATAGATCTTTGTACATAGCAGTCATCAGTATCACACAACTTTGAATGACTGTGCTATTTTAATGTATTTCTTTGTTTGACTACCACTGGAACAGGTCAAAATTCATAAAGTTAGTCTGTTTGACAAAACAAAGTCTTTTCAAGTATTTTGTAGGCAATAATGTGATGATGACACCCCCATAATCAAAGATTACTGCCTGCATCTAGGTATTCATCTTATGAAGAACTGATCAACACTACATTTTTATTTTTTAAAAAAACCTCAAAGGGTGTGAGTTTCAAAAGTGTCCCTTTGAGAAGCTTTATAACCCTAGAATGTGTAATTTCCCATATGATGTAGGTGCAAATATCATCAAAAACACATTTATAATGTTTAAAAGTCAAATGAGAAATATGACCTTCACTATAGGGCTCACACCCGTAAATACAAGGGAATGCCCCAGGCCCCTTCACAAATTCGTACCAAAGATACCAAAATAAATGAAGAAAAAAATTAATTAAAAATCAATGATGTAGTTTGGCAAAAAACTGAATAGCTGTAGATATTGAGTATGAATTCCTCTACAAATTGCATTTTGGTTAGAAGATGAAAGCTTTTCTGGTGGAATTTGAGGGGACTATATTTCATTGGGTACGTATACGGAAAATGGGTGACTTTTTGAGTGACAAGAACTCGTAGTCTGGCTTTTCGGACCCCTGAACAGAATTTGAACTGAACTATCCAACCTGAGAATTTGATGGATGAAAGGGTACATCTAACTTATCCAGGTTAGTGAAGCTGAAACACCTCATTTCTCCCAGCTATTTTACAGAATTTTTTGAAATTTGATTTTTAACACACGTCCCTATGGGGAAATATTTATGGGTGTGAGCCCTATAGAGGATGCATGCAATGCACACAAGTCTATGGGAAGTATTCATCCCATACAAAATCTGCTGGTTTATGTTGATGTATTGTGTCAGATCTCTTCCTCCCTCCCCCTTCCCCTTCCTACCCCCCCCCCCCTCTCTCTCTCTCCTCTACCCCCCCCCCCCCCCAACTCTGTTTGGCTATAATTTGTTTTCTTATTATGTTGTTGTGTTGTTGTGGTATAGATAGATCTTTGTACATAGCAGTCATCAGTATCACACAACTTTGAATGACTGTGCTATTTTAATGTATTTCTTTGTTTGACTACCACTGGAACAGGTCAAAATTCATAAAGTTAGTCTGTTTGACAAAACAAAGTCTTTTCAAGTATTTTGTAGGCAATAATGTGATGATGACACCCCCATAATCAAAGATTACTGCCTGCATCTAGGTATTCATCTTATGAAGAACTGATCAACACTACATTTTTATTTTTTAAAAAAACCTCAAAGGGTGTGAGTTTCAAAAGTGTCCCTTTGAGAAGCTTTATAACCCTAGAATGTGTAATTTCCCATATGATGTAGGTGCAAATATCATCAAAAACACATTTATAATGTTTAAAAGTCAAATGAGAAATATGACCTTCACTATAGGGCTCACACCCGTAAATACAAGGGAATGCCCCAGGCCCCTTCACAAATTCGTACCAAAGATACCAAAATAAATGAAGAAAAAAATTAATTAAAAATCAATGATGTAGTTTGGCAAAAAACTGAATAGCTGTAGATATTGAGTATGAATTCCTCTACAAATTGCATTTTGGTTAGAAGATGAAAGCTTTTCTGGTGGAATTTGAGGGGACTATATTTCATTGGGTACGTATACGGAAAATGGGTGACTTTTTGAGTGACAAGAACTCGTAGTCTGGCTTTTCGGACCCCTGAACAGAATTTGAACTGAACTATCCAACCTGAGAATTTGATGGATGAAAGGGTACATCTAACTTATCCAGGTTAGTGAAGCTGAAACACCTCATTTCTCCCAGCTATTTTACAGAATTTTTTGAAATTTGATTTTTAACACACGTCCCTATGGGGAAATATTTATGGGTGTGAGCCCTATAGAGGATGCATGCAATGCACACAAGTCTATGGGAAGTATTCATCCCATACAAAATCTGCTGGTTTATGTTGATGTATTGTGTCAGATCTCTTCCTCCCTCCCCCTTCCCCTTCCTACCCCCCCCCCCCTCTCTCTCTCTCCTCTACCCCCCCCCCCCCCCAACTCTGTTTGGCTATAATTTGTTTTCTTATTATGTTGTTGTGTTGTTGTGGTATAGATAGATCTTTGTACATAGCAGTCATCAGTATCACACAACTTTGAATGACTGTGCTATTTTAATGTATTTCTTTGTTTGACTACCACTGGAACAGGTCAAAATTCATAAAGTTAGTCTGTTTGACAAAACAAAGTCTTTTCAAGTATTTTGTAGGCAATAATGTGATGATGACACCCCCATAATCAAAGATTACTGCCTGCATCTAGGTATTCATCTTATGAAGAACTGATCAACACTACATTTTTATTTTTTAAAAAAACCTCAAAGGGTGTGAGTTTCAAAAGTGTCCCTTTGAGAAGCTTTATAACCCTAGAATGTGTAATTTCCCATATGATGTAGGTGCAAATATCATCAAAAACACATTTATAATGTTTAAAAGTCAAATGAGAAATATGACCTTCACTATAGGGCTCACACCCGTAAATACAAGGGAATGCCCCAGGCCCCTTCACAAATTCGTACCAAAGATACCAAAATAAATGAAGAAAAAAATTAATTAAAAATCAATGATGTAGTTTGGCAAAAAACTGAATAGCTGTAGATATTGAGTATGAATTCCTCTACAAATTGCATTTTGGTTAGAAGATGAAAGCTTTTCTGGTGGAATTTGAGGGGACTATATTTCATTGGGTACGTATACGGAAAATGGGTGACTTTTTGAGTGACAAGAACTCGTAGTCTGGCTTTTCGGACCCCTGAACAGAATTTGAACTGAACTATCCAACCTGAGAATTTGATGGATGAAAGGGTACATCTAACTTATCCAGGTTAGTGAAGCTGAAACACCTCATTTCTCCCAGCTATTTTACAGAATTTTTTGAAATTTGATTTTTAACACACGTCCCTATGGGGAAATATTTATGGGTGTGAGCCCTATAGAGGATGCATGCAATGCACACAAGTCTATGGGAAGTATTCATCCCATACAAAATCTGCTGGTTTATGTTGATGTATTGTGTCAGATCTCTTCCTCCCTCCCCCTTCCCCTTCCTACCCCCCCCCCCCTCTCTCTCTCTCCTCTACCCCCCCCCCCCCCCAACTCTGTTTGGCTATAATTTGTTTTCTTATTATGTTGTTGTGTTGTTGTGGTATAGATAGATCTTTGTACATAGCAGTCATCAGTATCACACAACTTTGAATGACTGTGCTATTTTAATGTATTTCTTTGTTTGACTACCACTGGAACAGGTCAAAATTCATAAAGTTAGTCTGTTTGACAAAACAAAGTCTTTTCAAGTATTTTGTAGGCAATAATGTGATGATGACACCCCCATAATCAAAGATTACTGCCTGCATCTAGGTATTCATCTTATGAAGAACTGATCAACACTACATTTTTATTTTTTAAAAAAACCTCAAAGGGTGTGAGTTTCAAAAGTGTCCCTTTGAGAAGCTTTATAACCCTAGAATGTGTAATTTCCCATATGATGTAGGTGCAAATATCATCAAAAACACATTTATAATGTTTAAAAGTCAAATGAGAAATATGACCTTCACTATAGGGCTCACACCCGTAAATACAAGGGAATGCCCCAGGCCCCTTCACAAATTCGTACCAAAGATACCAAAATAAATGAAGAAAAAAATTAATTAAAAATCAATGATGTAGTTTGGCAAAAAACTGAATAGCTGTAGATATTGAGTATGAATTCCTCTACAAATTGCATTTTGGTTAGAAGATGAAAGCTTTTCTGGTGGAATTTGAGGGGACTATATTTCATTGGGTACGTATACGGAAAATGGGTGACTTTTTGAGTGACAAGAACTCGTAGTCTGGCTTTTCGGACCCCTGAACAGAATTTGAACTGAACTATCCAACCTGAGAATTTGATGGATGAAAGGGTACATCTAACTTATCCAGGTTAGTGAAGCTGAAACACCTCATTTCTCCCAGCTATTTTACAGAATTTTTTGAAATTTGATTTTTAACACACGTCCCTATGGGGAAATATTTATGGGTGTGAGCCCTATAGAGGATGCATGCAATGCACACAAGTCTATGGGAAGTATTCATCCCATACAAAATCTGCTGGTTTATGTTGATGTATTGTGTCAGATCTCTTCCTCCCTCCCCCTTCCCCTTCCTACCCCCCCCCCCCTCTCTCTCTCTCCTCTACCCCCCCCCCCCCCCAACTCTGTTTGGCTATAATTTGTTTTCTTATTATGTTGTTGTGTTGTTGTGGTATAGATAGATCTTTGTACATAGCAGTCATCAGTATCACACAACTTTGAATGACTGTGCTATTTTAATGTATTTCTTTGTTTGACTACCACTGGAACAGGTCAAAATTCATAAAGTTAGTCT
This sequence comes from Diadema setosum, assembly GCF_964275005.1. Taxonomy (NCBI): domain Eukaryota; kingdom Metazoa; phylum Echinodermata; class Echinoidea; order Diadematoida; family Diadematidae; genus Diadema; species Diadema setosum. The sequence continues at coordinate 16,832,749 of NC_092687.1, read as the reverse complement.
GTTTGACAAAACAAAGTCTTTTCAAGTATTTTGTAGGCAATAATGTGATGATGACACCCCCATAATCAAAGATTACTGCCTGCATCTAGGTATTCATCTTATGAAGAACTGATCAACACTACATTTTTATTTTTTAAAAAAACCTCAAAGGGTGTGAGTTTCAAAAGTGTCCCTTTGAGAAGCTTTATAACCCTAGAATGTGTAATTTCCCATATGATGTAGGTGCAAATATCATCAAAAACACATTTATAATGTTTAAAAGTCAAATGAGAAATATGACCTTCACTATAGGGCTCACACCCGTAAATACAAGGGAATGCCCCAGGCCCCTTCACAAATTCGTACCAAAGATACCAAAATAAATGAAGAAAAAAATTAATTAAAAATCAATGATGTAGTTTGGCAAAAAACTGAATAGCTGTAGATATTGAGTATGAATTCCTCTACAAATTGCATTTTGGTTAGAAGATGAAAGCTTTTCTGGTGGAATTTGAGGGGACTATATTTCATTGGGTACGTATACGGAAAATGGGTGACTTTTTGAGTGACAAGAACTCGTAGTCT